>NW_028127957.1:0-1200000 GCF_965231255.1 Vanellus vanellus
TTTTTCTCCTTGGACAATGCTGCATCGTCTGGGATTCACCGGAGACTCCTCGCAGGTATGTCCCTGAGTCTTTTTTCCGGTGGTTTAGGATCCTGTCATCCCGGGTAGCAACCCCAGACTCCTCCAGGGAAGATACCCAAGATGATATTTCTCTCTTGACAGTGGTCCATCCTGCGGGATCTACCGAGAACTCTTCCCAGGCGTCTCCCGCAGAGGTTTCTCCAATGCTTTAGGGCCCTGTGATCCCGGGTAGCAACCCCAGACTCCTCCAGGGAAGATACCCCAGATGATTTTTCTCCTTGGGCAATGCTCCATCCTCTGGGATTCACCGGATACTCCTCGCAGGTATGTCCCTGAGTCTTTTTTCCGGTGGTTTAGGGTCCTGTCATCCCGGGTAGCAACCCCACACTCCTCTAGGGAAGATACCCGAGATGATTTTTCTCTTTAGAAAATGCTCCATCCTCTGGGATGCATCTGAGACTTATCACAGCTATGTCCCTGAGTCTTTATTCCGGTGGTTTAGGGTCCTGTCATCCCAGGTAGCAACCCCAGACTCCTCCAGGGAAGATACCCAAGATGATTTTTATCCTTGGGCAATTCTCCAACCTCTGGGATACATCCGAGATTCTTCCCAGTCGTCTCCCGCAGACATTTTTCCTGTGGTTTGGGGTACTATAATCCTGGATAGCAAGCCCAGACTCCTCCAGCGAAGATAGCCAAGATGATTTTTCTCCTTGGACAATGCTCCATCCTGCGAGATGCACCCGAGACTCCTCCCACGTCTGTTTCTGAGTGTTCTCTTCCTGGGTTTTAGGGCCCTGTGATCCCGGGTAGCAACCCCAGACTCCTCCAGGGAAGATAGCCGAGATGATTTTTCTCCTTGGGCAATGCTCCATCCTCTGGGATGCACCTGAGATTTCTCCCAGGCATCTCCCGCAGATATTTTTCCTGTGGTTTGGGGCCCTGTAATCCTGGGTAGCAACCCCAGACTCCTCCAGGGAAGATATCTGAGATGATTTTTCTCCTTGGGCAATGCTCCATCCTCTGGGATGCACCCGAGACTCCTCCCAGCTCTGTTTCTGAGTGTTTTCTTCCTGGGGTTTAGGGCCCTGTGATCCCAGGTAGCAACCCCAGACTCCTCGAGGAAAGATACCCAAGATGATTTTTCTCCTTTGACAATGCTCCATCCTCTGGGATGCACCCGAGACTGCTCGCAGGTATGTCACCGAGTCTTATTTCCGGTGGTTTAGGGCCCTGTGATCCCGGGTAGCAACCCCAGACTCCTCCAGGGAAGATACCCGAGATGATTTTTCTCTTTAGAAAATGCTCCATCCTCTGGGATGCATCCGAGAATTATCCCAGCTATGTCCCTGAGTCTTTATTCCGGTGATTTAGGGTCATGTCATCTCGGGTAGCAACCCCAGACTCCTCCAGGGAAGATACCTGAGATGATTTTCCTCCTTGGGCAATGCTCCATCCTCTGGGATGCATCCGAGACATATCGCAGCTATGTCCCTGAGACACTTTTCCGGTGGTTTAGGGTCCTGTCATCCCAGGTAGCAACCCCAGACTCCTCCAGGGAAGACACCCGAGATGATTTTTCTCTCTTGACAGTGGTCCATCCTGCGGGATCTACCCAGAACTCCTCCCAGGCATCTCCCGCAGAGTTTTCTCCAATGCTTTAGGGCCCTGTGATCCCAGGTGGCAACCCCAGACTCCTCCAGGGAAGATACCCGAGATGATTTGTCTCCTTGGGCAATGCTCCATGCTCTGGAATGCACCCGAGACTCCTCCCAGCTCTGTTTCTGAGTGTTTTCTTCCTGGGGTTTAGGGCCCTTTGATCCCAGGTAGCAACCCCAGACTCCTCCAGGGGAGATAACTAAGATGATTTTTCTCCTTGGACAATGCTCCATCTTGCGGGATGCACCCGAGACTCCTCGCAGGTATGTCACCAAGTCTTATTTCTGGTGGTTTAGGGTCCTGTGATCCCGGGTAGCAACCCCAGACTCCTCCAGGGAAGATACCCGAGATGATTTTTCTCCTTGGGCAATGCTCCATCCTCTGGGATGCACCAGAGATTCTTCCCAGTCGTCTCCCGCAGATATTTTTCCTGTGGTTTGGAGCCCTGTAATCCTGGGTAGCAACCCCAGACTCTTCCAGGGAAGATACCCGAGGTGATTTTTCTCCTTGGACAATGCTGCATCATCTGGGATTCAGCGGAGACTCCTTGCAGGTATGTCCCTGAGTCTTTTTTCCAGTGGTTTAGGGTCCTGTCATCCCGGGTAGCAACCCCAGACTCCTCCAGGGAAGATACCCGAGATGATATTTCTCTCTTGACAGTGGTCCATCCTGCGGGATCTACCCAGAACTCTTCCCAGGCATCTCCCGCAGAGGTTTCTCCAATGCTTTAGGGCCCTGTGATCCCGGGTAGCAACCCAGACTCCTCCAGGGAAGATACCCGAGATGAATTTTCTCCTTAGAAAATGTTCCATCCTCTGGGATGCATCTGAGATTCTTCCCAGGCATCTCCAGCAGACTTTTCTCCAGTGGTTTGGGGCCCTGTTATCCCAGGTAGCAACCCCGGACTCCTCCAGGGAAGATAGCCGAGATGATTTTTCTCTTTAGAATCTGCTCCATCCTAAGGGATGTACCCCTGACTCCTCCCAGGTGTCTCCCGCAGACGTTTCTCTAGTGGTTTAGGTATCTGAAATCCCAGGTAGCAACCCCAGACTCCTCCAGGGAAGATACCCGAGATGATTTTTCTCCTTGGGCAATGCTCCATCCTCTGGGATTCACCGGAGACTCCTCGCAGGTATGTCCCTGAGTCTTTTTTCCGGTGGTTTAGGGTCCTGTGTTTCCGGGTAGCAACCCCAGACTCCTCCAGGGAAGGTACCCAAGATGATTTTTCTCCTTCGATAATTCTCCATCCTCTGGGATGCATCCGAGACTTATCGCAGCTATGTCCCTGAGACATTTTTCCGGTGCTTTAGGGTCCTGTCATCCCGGGTAGCAACCCCACACTCCTCCAGGGAAGATACCCGAGATGATTTTTCTCTTTAGAAAATGCTCCATCCTCTGGGATGCATCTGAGACTTATCACAGCTATGTCCCTGAGTCTTTATTCCGGTGGTTTAGGGTCCTGTCATCCCAGGTAGCAACCCCAGACTCCTCCAGGGAAGATACCTGAGCTGATTTTCCTCATTGGGCAATTCTCCAACCTCTGGGATACATCCGAGATTCTTCCCAGAGTTCTCCCGCAGACATTTTTCCTGTGGTTTGGGGTTCTATAATCCTGGATAGCAAGGCCAGACACCTCCAGCGAAGATAGCCAAAAAGATTTTTCTCCTTGGACAATGCTCCATCCTGTGAGATGCACCCGAGACTCCTCCCATGTCTGTTTCTGAGTGTTTTCTTCCTGGGTTTTAGGGCCCTGTGATCCCGGGTAGCAACCCCAGACTCCTCCAGGGAAGATACCCGAGATGATTTTTCTCCTTTTGCAATGCTCCATCCTCTGGGATACACCTGAGATTTCTCCCAGGCATCTCCCGCAGATATTTTTCCTGTGGTTTGGCGCACTGTAATCCTGGGTAGCAACCCCAGACTCCTCCAGGGAAGATACCTGAGATGATTTTTCTCCTTGGGCAATGCTCCATCCTCTGGAATTCACCGGAGGTTTCTCACAGGTATGACCCTCAGTCTTTTTTCCGGTGGTTTAGGGTCCTGTCATGCCAGGTAGCAACCCCAGACTGCTCCAGGGAAGATACTTGAGATGATTTTCCTCCTTTGGCAGTACTCCATCCCCTGGGATGCACCTGAGATTCCTCCCAGTCGTCTCCTGCAGACATTTTTCCTGTGGTTTAGGGCCCTGTGATCCTGGGTAGCAACCCCAGACTCCTCCAGGGAAGATACCTGAGATGATTTTCCTCCTTGTGCAATGCTCCATCCTCTGGGATGCATTCGAGACATATCGCAGCTATGTCCCTGAGACATTTTTCCAGTGGTTTAGGGTCCTGTCATCCCAGGTAGCAACCCCAGACTCCTCCAGGGAAGATAGCCGAGATGATTTTTCTCCTTGGGCAATGCTCCATCCTCTGGGATGCACCTGAGACTCCTCCCAGCTCTTTTTCTGATTGTTTTCTTCCTGGGGTGTAGGGCCCTGTGATCCCAGGTAGCAACCCCGGACTCCTCCAGGGAAGATAACCAAGATGATTTTTCTCCTTGGACAATGCTCAATCCTGCGGGATGCACCCGAGACTCCTCGCAGGTATGTCACCGAGTCTTATTTCCGGTGGTTTAGGGTCCTGTGATCCCGGGTAGCAACCCCAGACTCCTCCACGGAAGGTACCCAAGATGATTTTTCTCCTTGGATAATGCTCCATCGGCTGGGATGCATCCGAGACTTATCGCTGCTATGTCCCTGAGACATTTTTCCGGTGGTTTATATACCTGTCATCCCAGGTAGCAACCCCAGACTCCTACAGGGAAGATACCCGAGATGATATTTCTCTCTTGACTGTGGTCCATCCTGAGGGATCTACCCAGAACTCCTCCCAGGCATCTCCCGCAGAGTTTTCTCCAATGCTTTAGGGCCCTGTGATCCCGGGTAGCAACCCCAGACTCCTCCAGGGAAGATACGCGAGATGATTTTTATCCTTGGAATATTGTCCATCCTTCGGGATGCACCCGAGACTCCTCCCAGCTCTGTTTCTGAGTATTTTCTTCCTGGTGTTTAGGGCCCTGTGATCGCAGGTAGCAACCCTAGACTCCTCCAGGGAAGATACCCGAGGTGATTTTTCTCCTTGGACAATGCTGCATCGTTTGGGATTCACCGGAGACTCCTCGCAGGTATGTCTCTGAGTCTTTTTTCCGGTGGTATAAGGTCCTGTGATCCCGGGTAGCAACCCCAGACTCCTCCAGGGAAGATACCCAAGATGATATTTCTCTCTTGACAGTGGTCCATCCTGCGGGATCTACCCAGAACTCTTCCCAGGCGTCTCCCGCAGAGGTTTCTCCAATGCTTTAGGGCCCTGTGATCCCGGGTAGCAACCCCAGAGTTCTCCAGGGAAGATACCCGAGATGAATTTTCTCCTTAAAAATGTTCCATCCTCTGGGATGCATCGGAAATTCTTCCCAGGCATGTCCCGCAGCCTTTTCTCCAGTGGTTTGGGTCCCTGTTATCCCAGGTAGCAACCCCAGACTCCTCCAGGGAAGATACCCGAGATGATTTTTCTCTTTAGAATCTGCTCCATCCTCTGGGATGTACTCCTGACTCCTCCCAGGTGTCTCCCGCAGACTTTTCTCTAGTGGTTTAGGTATCTGAAATCCCAGGTAGCAACCCCAGACTCCTCCAGGGAAGATACCCGAGATGATTTTTCTCCTTGGGCAATGCTCCATCCTCTGGAATTCACCGGAGGTTCCTCACAGGTATGTCCCTCAGTCTTTTTTCCGGTGGTTTAGGGTCCTGTCATCCCAGGTAGCAACTCCCGACTGCTCCAGGGAAGATACCCGAGATGATTTTCCTCCTTTGGCAGTGCTCCATCCTCTGGGATGCACCTGAGATTCCTCCCAGTCGTCTCCCGCAGACATTTTTCCTGTGGTTTGGGGCCCTATAATCCTGGATAGCAAGACCAGACTCCTCCAGCGAAGATACCTGAGATGATTTTCCTCCTTGGGCAATGCTCCATCCTCTGGGATGCATCCGAGACTTATCGCAGCTATGTCCCTGAGACATTTTTCCGGTGGTTTAGATACCTGTCATCCCAGGTAGCAACCCCAGACTCCTACAGGGAAGATACCCGAGATGATATTTCTCTCTTGACTCTGGTCCATCCTGCGGGATCTACCCAGAACTCCTCCCAGGCATCTCCCGCAGAGTTTTCTCCAATGCTTTAGGGCCCTGTGATCACGGATAGGAACCCCAGACTCCTCCAGGGAAGATACCCGAGATGCTTTTTATCCTTGGACTATTGTCCATCCTTCGGGATGCACCCGAGACTCCTCCCAGCTCTGATTCTGAGTTTTTTCTTCCTGGCGTTTCGGGCCCTGTGATCCCAGGTGGAAACCCCAGACTCCTCCAGGGAAGATACCCGAGATGATTTTTCTCTTTAGAATATGCTCCATCCTCTGGGATGTACCCCTGACTCCGCCGAGGTGTCTCCCGCAGACTTTTCTCTTGTGGTTTAGGTATCTGAAATCCCAGGTAGCAACCCCAGACTCCTCCAGGGAAGATACCCGAGATGATTTTTCTCCTTGGGCAATGCTCCATCCTCTGGAATTCACCGGAGGTTCCTCACAGGTATGTCCCTCAGTCTTTTTTCCGGTGGTTTAGGGTCCTGTCATCCCAGGTAGCAATCCCAGACTGCTCCAGGGAAGATACTTGAGATGATTTTCCTCCTTTGGCAGTACTCCATCCCCTGGGATGCACCTGAGATTCCTCCCAGTCGTCTCCCGCAGACATTTTTCCTGTGGTTTGGGGCCCTATAATCCTGGATAGCAAGACCAGACTTCTCCAGGGAAGATATCGGAGATGATTTTTGTCCTTGGACTATTGTCCATCCTTCGGGATGCACCCGAGACTCCTCCCAGCTCTGTTTCTGAGTGTTTTCTTCCTAGGGTTTAGGGCCCTGTGATCCCAGGTAGCAACCCCAGACTCCTCCAGGGAAGATACCCGAGATGATTTTTCTCCTTGGGCAATGCTCCATCCTCTGGGATGCACCAGAGATTCTTCCCAGTCGTCTCCCGCAGATATTTTTCCTGTGGTTTGGGGCCCTGTAATCCTGGGTAGCAACCCCAGACTCCTCCAGGGAAGATACCCGAGGTGATTTTTCTCCTTGGACAATGCTGCATCGTCTGGGATTCACCGGAGACTCCTCGCAGGTATGTCCCTGAGTCTTTTTTCCGGTGGTTTAGGGCCCTGTGATCCCGGGTAGCAACCCCAGACTCCTCCAGGGAAGATACCCGAGATGAATTTTCTCCTTAGAAAATGTTCCATCCTCTGGGATGCATCTGAGATTCTTCCCAGGCATCTCCCGCAGCCTTTTCTCCAGTGGTTTGGGTCCCTGTTATCCCAGGTAGCAACCCCAGGCTCCTCCAGGGAAGATACCCGAGATGATTTTGCTCTTTAGAATATGCTCCATCCTCTGGGATGTACCCCTGACTCCTCCCAGGTGTCTCCCGCAGACTTTTCTCTAGTGGTTTAGGTATTTGAAATCCCAGGTAGCAACCCCAGACTCCTCCAGGGAAGATACCCGAGATGATTTTTCTCCTTGGGCAATGCTCCATCCTCTGGAATTCACCGGAGGTTCCTCACAGGTATGTCCCTCAGTCTTTTTTCCGGTGGTTTAGGGTCCTGTCATCCCAGGTAGCAACTCCCGACTCCTCCAGGGAAGATACCTGAGATGATTTTCCTCCTTTGGCCATGCTCCATCCTCTGGGATGCATCCGAGACATATCGCAGCTATGTCCCTGAGACATTTTTATGGTGGTTTAGGGTCCTGTCATCCCAGGTAGCAACCCCAGACTCCTCCAGGGAAGATACCCGAGATGAATTTTCTCCTTAGAAAATGTTCCATCCTCTGGGATGCAGCTGAGATTCTTCCCAGGCATCCCCCGCAGCCTTTTCTCCAGTGGTTTGGGGCCCTGTTATCCCAGGTAGCAACCCCAGACTCCTCCAGGGAAGATACCCGAGATGATTTTTCTCCTTGGGCAATGCTCCATCCTCTGGGATTCACCGGAGACTCCTCACAGGTATGTCCCTGAGTCTTTTTTCCGGTGGTTTAGGGTCCTGTGATCCCAGGTGGCATCCCCAGACTCCTCCAGGGAAGATACCCGAGATGATTTTTCTCCTTGGGCAATGCTCCATCCGCTGGGATGCACCAGAGATTCTTCCCAGTCGTCTCCCGCAGATATTTTTCCTGTGGTTTGGGGCCCTGTAATCCTGGGTAGCAACCCCAGAGTCCTCCAGGGAAGATACCCGAGGTGATTTTTCTCCTTGGACAATGCTGCATCGTCTGGGATTCACCGGAGACTCCTTGCAGGTATGTCCCTGAGTCTTTTTTCCGGTGGTTTAGGGTCCTGTCATCCCGGGTAGCAACTCCAGACTCTTCCAGGGAAGATAACCAAGATGATATTTCTCTCTTGACAGTGGTCCATCCTGCGGGATCTACCCAGAACTCTTCCCAGGCGTCTCCCGCAGAGGTTTCTCCAATGCTTTAGGGCCCTGTGATCCCGGGTAGCAACCCCAGACTCCTCCAGGGAAGATACGCGAGATGAATTTTCTCCTTAGAAAATGTTCCATCCTCTGGGATGCATCTGAGATTCTTCCCAGGCATCTCCCGCAGCCTTTTGTCCAGTGGTTTGGCGCCCTGTTATCCCAGGGAGCAACCCCAGACTCCTCCAGGGAAGATACCCGAGGTGATTTTTGTCCTTGGACAATGCTCCATCCTCTGGGATGCACCTGAGATTTCTCCCAGGCATCTCCCGCAGATATTTTTCCTGTGGTTTGGCGCACTGTAATCCTGGGTAGCAACCCCAGACTCCTCCAGGGAAGATACCTGAGATGATTTTTCTCCTTGGGCAATGCTCCATCCTCTGGAATTCACCGGAGGTTCCTCACAGGTATGTCCCTCAGTCTTTTTTCCGGTGGTTTAGGGTCCTGTCATCCCAGATAGCAACTCCCGACTACTCCAGGGAAGATACCCGAGATGATTTTCCTCCTTTGGCACTGCTCCATCCTCTGGGATGCACCTGAGATTCCTCCCAGTCGTCTCCCGCAGACATTTTTCCTGTGGTTTGGGGCCCTATAATCCTGGATAGCAAGACCAGACTTCTCCAGGGAAGATATCCGAGATGATTTTTCTCCTTGGACAATTCTCCATCCTGCTGGATGCACCCAAGACTCCTCCCAGCTCTGTTTCTGAGTTTTTTCTTCCTGGGGTTTAGGGCCCTGTGATCCCAGGTAGCAACCCCAGACTCCTCCAGGGAAGATACCCGAGATGATTTTTCTCCTTTGACAATGCTCCATCCTGCGGGATGCACCTGAGACTGCTCGCAGGTATGTCACCGAGTCTTATTTCCGGTGGTTTAGGGCCCTGTGATCCCGGGTAGCAACCCCAGACTCCTCCAGGGAAGATACCCGAGATGATTTTTCTCTTTAGAAAATGCTCCATCCTCTGGGATGCATCCGAGACTTATCCCAGCTATGTCCCTGAGTCTTTATTCTGGTGATTTAGGGTCCTGTCATTTCGGGTAGCAACCCCAGACTCCTCCAGGGAAGATACCTGAGATGATTTTTCTCCTTGGGCAATGCTCCATCCTCTGGGATGCATCCGAGACATATCGCAGCTATGTCCCTGAGACATTTTTCCGGTGGTTTAGGGTCCTGTCATCCCAGGT
This sequence comes from Vanellus vanellus, assembly GCF_965231255.1. Taxonomy (NCBI): domain Eukaryota; kingdom Metazoa; phylum Chordata; class Aves; order Charadriiformes; family Charadriidae; genus Vanellus; species Vanellus vanellus. The sequence goes on from NW_028127957.1 coordinate 9,394, forward strand.
AGCAACCCCAGACTCCTCCAGGGAAGATACCCGAGATGAATGTTCTCCTTAGAAAATGTTCCATCCTCTGGGATGCATCTGAGATTCTTCCCAGGCATCCCCCGCAGACTTTTCTCCAGTGGTTTGGGGCCCTGTTTTCCCAGGTAGCAACCCCAGACTCCTCCAGGGAAGATACCCGACATGATTTTTCTCCTTGGGCAATGCTCCATCCTCTGGGATGCATCTGAGATTTCTCTCAGGCATCTCCCGCAGATATTTTTCCTGTGGTTTGGGGCCCTGTAATCCTGGGTAGCAACCCCAGACTCCTCCAGGGAAGATACCTGACATGATTTTTCTCTTTAGAATCTGCTCCATCCTCTGGGATGTACCCCTGACTCCTCCCAGGTGTCTCCCGCAGACTTTTCTCTAGTGGTTTAGGTATCTGAAATCCCAGGTAGCAACCCCAGACTCCTCCAGGGAAGATACCCGAGATGATTTTTCTCCTTGGGCAATGCTCCATCCTCTGGAATTCACCGGAGGTTCCTCACAGGTATGTCCCTCAGTCTTTTTTCCGGTGGTTTCGGGTCCTGTCATCCCAGGTAGCAACTCCCGACTGCTCCAGGGAAGATACCCGAGATGATTTTCCTCCTTTGGCACTGCTCCATCCTCTGGGATGCACCTGAGATTCCTCCCAGTCGTCTCCCGCAGACATTTTTCCTGTGGTTTGGGGCCCTATAATCCTGGATAGCAAGACCAGACTTCTCCAGGGAAGATATCCAAGATGATTTTTCTCCTTGGACAATTCTCCTTCCTGCTGGATGCACCCCAGACTCCTCCCAGCTCTGTTTCTGAGTGTTTTCTTCCTGGGGTTTAGGGCCCTGTGATCCCAGGTAGCAACCCCAGACTCCTCCAGGGAAGATACCCAAGATGATTTTTCTCCTTTGACAATGCTCCATCCTGCGGGATGCACCCGAGACTGCTCGCAGGTATGTCATCGAGTCTTATTTCCGGTGGTTTAGGGCCCTGTGATCCCGGGTAGCAACCCCAGACTCCTCCAGTGAAGATACCCGAGATGATTTTTCTCTTTAGAAAATGCTCCATCCTCTGGGATGTATCCGAGACTTATCCCAGCTATGTCCCTGAGTCTTTATTCCGGTGATTTAGGGTCCTGTCATCTCGGGTAGCAACCCCAGACTCCTCCCGGGTAGATACCCGAGATGATTTTTCTCCTTGGGCAATGCTCCATCCTCTGGGATTCACCGGAGATTCCTCACAGGTATGTCCCTCAGTCTTTTTTCCGGTGGTTTAGGGCCCTGTGATCCTAGGTGGCAATGCCAGACTCCTCCAGGGAAGATACCCGAGGTGATTTTTCTCCTTGGACAATGCTGCATCGTCTGGGATTCACCGGAGACTGCTCGCAGGTATGTCCCTGAGTCTTTTTTCCGGTGGTTTAGGGTCCTGTCATCCCAGGTAGCAACCCCAGACTGCTCCAGGGAAGATACTTGAGATGATTTGCCTCCTTGGGCAATGCTCCATCCTCTGGGATGCACCTGAGATTCCTCCCAGTCGTCTCCAGCAGACATTTTTCCTGTGGTTTGGGGCCCTATAATCCTGGATAGCAAGACCAGACTTCTCCAGGGAAGATATCCAAGATGATTTTTCTCCTTGGACAATTCTCCATCCTGCTGGATGCACCCGAGACTCCTCCCAGCTCTGTTTCTGAGTGTTTTCTTCCTGGGGTTTAGGGCCCTGTGATCCCAGGTAGCAACCCCGGACTCCTCCAGGGAAGATACCCAAGATGATTTTTCTCCTTTGACAATGCTCCATCCTGCGGGATGCACCCGAGACTGCTCGCAGGTATGTCACCGATTCTTATTTCCGGTGGTTTAGGGCCCTGTGATCCCGGGTAGCAACCCCAGACTCCTCCAGGGAAGATACCCGAGATGATTTTTCTCTTTGGACAATTCTCCTAACTGCTGGATGGACCCGAGACTCCTCCCAGTTCTGTTTCTGAGTGTTTTCTTCCTGGGGTTTAGGGCCCTGTGATCCCAGGTAGCAACCCCAGACTCTTCCAGGGAAGATACCCGAGATGATTTTTCTCCTTGGATAATGCTCCATCGTCTGGGATGCATCAGAGACTTATCTCAGCTATGTCCCTGAGACATTTTTCCGGTGGTTTAGATGCCCGTCATCCCTGGTAGCAACCCCAGACTCCTCCAGGGAAGATACCCGAGATGATATTTCTCTCTTGACAGTGGTCCATCCTGCGGGATCTACCCAGAACTCCTCCCAGGCATCTCCCGCAGAGTTTTCTCCAATGCTTTAGGGCCCTGTGATCCCGGGTAGCAACCCCAGACTCCTCCAGGGAAGATACCCAAGATGATTTTTATCCTTGGACTATTGTCCATCCTTCAGGATGCACCCGAGACTCCTCCCAGCTCTGTTTCTGAGTGTTTTCTTCCTGGTGTTTAGGGCCCTGTGATCCCAGGTAGCAACCCCAGACTCCTCCAGGGAAGATACCCGAGATGATTTTTCTCCTTGGGCAATGCTCCGTCCTCTGGGATGCACCAGAGATTCTTCCCAGTCGTCTCCCGCAGATATTTTTCCTGTGGTTTGGGGCCCTGTAATCCTGGGTAGCAACCCCAGACTCCTCCAGGGAAGATACCCGAGGTGATTTTTCTCCTTGGACAATGCTGCATCGTCTGGGATTCACCGGAGACTCCTCGCAGGTATGTCCCTGAGTCTTTTTTCCGGTGGTTTAGGATCCTGTCATCCCGGGTAGCAACCCCAGACTCCTCCAGGGAAGATACCCAAGATGATATTTCTCTCTTGACAGTGGTCCATCCTGCGGGATCTACCGAGAACTCTTCCCAGGCGTCTCCCGCAGAGGTTTCTCCAATGCTTTAGGGCCCTGTGATCCCGGGTAGCAACCCCAGACTCCTCCAGGGAAGATACCCCAGATGATTTTTCTCCTTGGGCAATGCTCCATCCTCTGGGATTCACCGGATACTCCTCGCAGGTATGTCCCTGAGTCTTTTTTCCGGTGGTTTAGGGTCCTGTCATCCCGGGTAGCAACGCCACACTCCTCTAGGGAAGATACCCGAGATGATTTTTCTCTTTAGAAAATGCTCCATCCTCTGGGATGCATCTGAGACTTATCACAGCTATGTCCCTGAGTCTTTATTCCGGTGGTTTAGGGTCCTGTCATCCCAGGTAGCAACCCCAGACTCCTCCAGGGAAGATACCCAAGATGATTTTTATCCTTGGGCAATTCTCCAACCTCTGGGATACATCCGAGATTCTTCCCAGTCGTCTCCCGCAGACATTTTTCCTGTGGTTTGGGGTACTATAATCCTGGATAGCAAGCCCAGACTCCTCCAGCGAAGATAGCCAAGATGATTTTTCTCCTTGGACAATGCTCCATCCTGCGAGATGCACCCGAGACTCCTCCCACGTCTGTTTCTGAGTGTTCTCTTCCTGGGTTTTAGGGCCCTGTGATCCCGGGTAGCAACCCCAGACTCCTCCAGGGAAGATAGCCGAGATGATTTTTCTCCTTGGGCAATGCTCCATCCTCTGGGATGCACCTGAGATTTCTCCCAGGCATCTCCCGCAGATATTTTTCCTGTGGTTTGGGGCCCTGTAATCCTGGGTAGCAACCCCAGACTCCTCCAGGGAAGATATCTGAGATGATTTTTCTCCTTGGGCAATGCTCCATCCTCTGGGATGCACCCGAGACTCCTCCCAGCTCTGTTTCTGAGTGTTTTCTTCCTGGTGTTTAGGGCCCTGTGATCCCATGTAGCAACCCCAGACTCCTCGAGGAAAGATACCCAAGATGATTTTTCTCCTTTGACAATGCTCCATCCTCTGGGATGCACCCGAGACTGCTCGCAGGTATGTCACCGAGTCTTATTTCCGGTGGTTTAGGGCCCTGTGATCCCGGGTAGCAACCCCAGACTCCTCCAGGGAAGATACCCGAGATGATTTTTCTCTTCAGAAAATGCTCCATCCTCTGGGATGCATCCGAGAATTATCCCAGCTATGTCCCTGAGTCTTTATTCCGGTGATTTAGGGTCATGTCATCTCGGGTAGCAACCCCAGACTCCTCCAGGGAAGATACCTGAGATGATTTTCCTCCTTGGGCAATGCTCCATCCTCTGGGATGCATCCGAGACATATCGCAGCTATGTCCCTGAGACACTTTTCCGGTGGTTTAGGGTCCTGTCATCCCAGGTAGCAACCCCAGACTCCTCCAGGGAAGACACCCGAGATGATTTTTCTCTCTTGACAGTGGTCCATCCTGCGGGATCTACCCAGAACTCCTCCCAGGCATCTCCCGCAGAGTTTTCTCCAATGCTTTAGGGCCCTGTGATCCCAGGTGGCAACCCCAGACTCCTCCAGGGAAGATACCCGAGATGATTTGTCTCCTTGGGCAATGCTCCATGCTCTGGAATGCACCCGAGACTCCTCCCAGCTCTGTTTCTGAGTGTTTTCTTCCTGGGGTTTAGGGCCCTTTGATCCCAGGTAGCAACCCCAGACTCCTCCAGGGGAGATAACTAAGATGATTTTTCTCCTTGGACAATGCTCCATCTTGCGGGATGCACCCGAGACTCCTCGCAGGTATGTCACCAAGTCTTATTTCTGGTGGTTTAGGGTCCTGTGATCCCGGGTAGCAACCCCAGACTCCTCCAGGGAAGATACCCGAGATGATTTTTCTCCTTGGGCAATGCTCCATCCTCTGGGATGCACCAGAGATTCTTCCCAGTCGTCTCCCGCAGATATTTTTCCTGTGGTTTGGAGCCCTGTAATCCTGGGTAGCAACCCCAGACTCTTCCAGGGAAGATACCCGAGGTGATTTTTCTCCTTGGACAATGCTGCATCATCTGGGATTCAGCGGAGACTCCTTGCAGGTATGTCCCTGAGTCTTTTTTCCAGTGGTTTAGGGTCCTGTCATCCCGGGTAGCAACCCCAGACTCCTCCAGGGAAGATACCCGAGATGATATTTCTCTCTTGACAGTGGTCCATCCTGCGGGATCTACCCAGAACTCTTCCCAGGCATCTCCCGCAGAGGTTTCTCCAATGCTTTAGGGCCCTGTGATCCCGGGTAGCAACCCAGACTCCTCCAGGGAAGATACCCGAGATGAATTTTCTCCTTAGAAAATGTTCCATCCTCTGGGATGCATCTGAGATTCTTCCCAGGCATCTCCAGCAGACTTTTCTCCAGTGGTTTGGGGCCCTGTTATCCCAGGTAGCAACCCCGGACTCCTCCAGGGAAGATAGCCGAGATGATTTTTCTCTTTAGAATCTGCTCCATCCTAAGGGATGTACCCCTGACTCCTCCCAGGTGTCTCCCGCAGACGTTTCTCTAGTGGTTTAGGTATCTGAAATCCCAGGTAGCAACCCCAGACTCCTCCAGGGAAGATACCCGAGATGATTTTTCTCCTTGGGCAATGCTCCATCCTCTGGGATTCACCGGAGACTCCTCGCAGGTATGTCCCTGAGTCTTTTTTCCGGTGGTTTAGGGTCCTGTGTTTCCGGGTAGCAACCCCAGACTCCTCCAGGGAAGGTACCCAAGATGATTTTTCTCCTTCGATAATTCTCCATCCTCTGGGATGCATCCGAGACTTATCGCAGCTATGTCCCTGAGACATTTTTCCGGTGCTTTAGGGTCCTGTCATCCCGGGTAGCAACCCCACACTCCTCCAGGGAAGATACCCGAGATGATTTTTCTCTTTAGAAAATGCTCCATCCTCTGGGATGCATCTGAGACTTATCACAGCTATGTCCCTGAGTCTTTATTCCGGTGGTTTAGGGTCCTGTCATCCCAGGTAGCAACCCCAGACTCCTCCAGGGAAGATACCTGAGCTGATTTTCCTCATTGGGCAATTCTCCAACCTCTGGGATACATCCGAGATTCTTCCCAGAGTTCTCCCGCAGACATTTTTCCTGTGGTTTGGGGTTCTATAATCCTGGATAGCAAGGCCAGACACCTCCAGCGAAGATAGCCAAAAAGATTTTTCTCCTTGGACAATGCTCCATCCTGTGAGATGCACCCGAGACTCCTCCCATGTCTGTTTCTGAGTGTTTTCTTCCTGGGTTTTAGGGCCCTGTGATCCCGGGTAGCAACCCCAGACTCCTCCAGGGAAGATACCCGAGATGATTTTTCTCCTTTTGCAATGCTCCATCCTCTGGGATACACCTGAGATTTCTCCCAGGCATCTCCCGCAGATATTTTTCCTGTGGTTTGGCGCACTGTAATCCTGGGTAGCAACCCCAGACTCCTCCAGGGAAGATACCTGAGATGATTTTCCTCCTTGTGCAATGCTCCATCCTCTGGGATGCATTCGAGACATATCGCAGCTATGTCCCTGAGACATTTTTCCAGTGGTTTAGGGTCCTGTCATCCCAGGTAGCAACCCCAGACTCCTCCAGGGAAGATAGCCGAGATGATTTTTCTCCTTGGGCAATGCTCCATCCTCTGGGATGCACCTGAGACTCCTCCCAGCTCTTTTTCTGATTGTTTTCTTCCTGGGGTGTAGGGCCCTGTGATCCCAGGTAGCAACCCCGGACTCCTCCAGGGAAGATAACCAAGATGATTTTTCTCCTTGGACAATGCTCAATCCTGCGGGATGCACCCGAGACTCCTCGCAGGTATGTCACCGAGTCTTATTTCCGGTGGTTTAGGGTCCTGTGATCCCGGGTAGCAACCCCAGACTCCTCCACGGAAGGTACCCAAGATGATTTTTCTCCTTGGATAATGCTCCATCGGCTGGGATGCATCCGAGACTTATCGCTGCTATGTCCCTGAGACATTTTTCCGGTGGTTTATATACCTGTCATCCCAGGTAGCAACCCCAGACTCCTACAGGGAAGATACCCGAGATGATATTTCTCTCTTGACTGTGGTCCATCCTGAGGGATCTACCCAGAACTCCTCCCAGGCATCTCCCGCAGAGTTTTCTCCAATGCTTTAGGGCCCTGTGATCCCGGGTAGCAACCCCAGACTCCTCCAGGGAAGATACGCGAGATGATTTTTATCCTTGGAATATTGTCCATCCTTCGGGATGCACCCGAGACTCCTCCCAGCTCTGTTTCTGAGTATTTTCTTCCTGGTGTTTAGGGCCCTGTGATCGCAGGTAGCAACCCTAGACTCCTCCAGGGAAGATACCCGAGGTGATTTTTCTCCTTGGACAATGCTGCATCGTTTGGGATTCACCGGAGACTCCTCGCAGGTATGTCTCTGAGTCTTTTTTCCGGTGGTATAAGGTCCTGTGATCCCGGGTAGCAACCCCAGACTCCTCCAGGGAAGATACCCAAGATGATATTTCTCTCTTGACAGTGGTCCATCCTGCGGGATCTACCCAGAACTCTTCCCAGGCGTCTCCCGCAGAGGTTTCTCCAATGCTTTAGGGCCCTGTGATCCCGGGTAGCAACCCCAGAGTTCTCCAGGGAAGATACCCGAGATGAATTTTCTCCTTAAAAATGTTCCATCCTCTGGGATGCATCGGAAATTCTTCCCAGGCATCTCCCGCAGCCTTTTCTCCAGTGGTTTGGGTCCCTGTTATCCCAGGTAGCAACCCCAGACTCCTCCAGGGAAGATACCCGAGATGATTTTTCTCTTTAGAATCTGCTCCATCCTCTGGGATGTACTCCTGACTCCTCCCAGGTGTCTCCCGCAGACTTTTCTCTAGTGATTTAGGTATCTGAAATCCCAGGTAGCAACCCCAGACTCCTCCAGGGAAGATACCCGAGATGATTTTTCTCCTTGGGCAATGCTCCATCCTCTGGAATTCACCGGAGGTTCCTCACAGGTATGTCCCTCAGTCTTTTTTCCGGTGGTTTAGGGTCCTGTCATCCCAGGTAGCAACTCCCGACTGCTCCAGGGAAGATACCCGAGATGATTTTCCTCCTTTGGCAGTGCTCCATCCTCTGGGATGCACCTGAGATTCCTCCCAGTCGTCTCCCGCAGACATTTTTCCTGTGGTTTGGGGCCCTATAATCCTGGATAGCAAGACCAGACTCCTCCAGCGAAGATACCTGAGATGATTTTCCTCCTTGGGCAATGCTCCATCCTCTGGGATGCATCCGAGACTTATCGCAGCTATGTCCCTGAGACATTTTTCCGGTGGTTTAGATACCTGTCATCCCAGGTAGCAACCCCAGACTCCTACAGGGAAGATACCCGAGATGATATTTCTCTCTTGACTCTGGTCCATCCTGCGGGATCTACCCAGAACTCCTCCCAGGCATCTCCCGCAGAGTTTTCTCCAATGCTTTAGGGCCCTGTGATCACGGATAGGAACCCCAGACTCCTCCAGGGAAGATACCCGAGATGCTTTTTATCCTTGGACTATTGTCCATCCTTCGGGATGCACCCGAGACTCCTCCCAGCTCTGATTCTGAGTTTTTTCTTCCTGGCGTTTCGGGCCCTGTGATCCCAGGTGGAAACCCCAGACTCCTCCAGGGAAGATACCCGAGATGATTTTTCTCTTTAGAATATGCTCCATCCTCTGGGATGTACCCCTGACTCCGCCGAGGTGTCTCCCGCAGACTTTTCTCTTGTGGTTTAGGTATCTGAAATCCCAGGTAGCAACCCCAGACTCCTCCAGGGAAGATACCCGAGATGATTTTTCTCCTTGGGCAATGCTCCATCCTCTGGAATTCACCGGAGGTTCCTCACAGGTATGTCCCTCAGTCTTTTTTCCGGTGGTTTAGGGTCCTGTCATCCCAGGTAGCAATCCCAGACTGCTCCAGGGAAGATACTTGAGATGATTTTCCTCCTTTGGCAGTACTCCATCCCCTGGGATGCACCTGAGATTCCTCCCAGTCGTCTCCCGCAGACATTTTTCCTGTGGTTTGGGGCCCTATAATCCTGGATAGCAAGACCAGACTTCTCCAGGGAAGATATCGGAGATGATTTTTGTCCTTGGACTATTGTCCATCCTTCGGGATGCACCCGAGACTCCTCCCAGCTCTGTTTCTGAGTGTTTTCTTCCTAGGGTTTAGGGCCCTGTGATCCCAGGTAGCAACCCCAGACTCCTCCAGGGAAGATACCCGAGATGATTTTTCTCCTTGGGCAATGCTCCATCCTCTGGGATGCACCAGAGATTCTTCCCAGTCGTCTCCCGCAGATATTTTTCCTGTGGTTTGGGGCCCTGTAATCCTGGGTAGCAACCCCAGACTCCTCCAGGGAAGATACCCGAGGTGATTTTTCTCCTTGGACAATGCTGCATCGTCTGGGATTCACCGGAGACTCCTCGCAGGTATGTCCCTGAGTCTTTTTTCCGGTGGTTTAGGGCCCTGTGATCCCGGGTAGCAACCCCAGACTCCTCCAGGGAAGATACCCGAGATGAATTTTCTCCTTAGAAAATGTTCCATCCTCTGGGATGCATCTGAGATTCTTCCCAGGCATCTCCCGCAGCCTTTTCTCCAGTGGTTTGGGTCCCTGTTATCCCAGGTAGCAATCCCAGGCTCCTCCAGGGAAGATACCCGAGATGATTTTGCTCTTTAGAATATGCTCCATCCTCTGGGATGTACCCCTGACTCCTCCCAGGTGTCTCCCGCAGACTTTTCTCTAGTGGTTTAGGTATTTGAAATCCCAGGTAGCAACCCCAGACTCCTCCAGGGAAGATACCCGAGATGATTTTTCTCCTTGGGCAATGCTCCATCCTCTGGAATTCACCGGAGGTTCCTCACAGGTATGTCCCTCAGTCTTTTTTCCGGTGGTTTAGGGTCCTGTCATCCCAGGTAGCAACTCCCGACTCCTCCAGGGAAGATACCCGAGATGATTTTTCTCCTTTGGCAGTGCTCCATCCTCTGGGATGCACCTGAGATTCCTCCCAGTCGTCTCCCGCAGACATTTTTCCTGTGGTTTGGGGCCCTATAATCCTGGATAGCAAGACCAGACTCCTCCAGGGAAGATACCTGAGATGATTTTCCTCCTTTGGCCATGCTCCATCCTCTGGGATGCATCCGAGACATATCGCAGCTATGTCCCTGAGACATTTTTATGGTGGTTTAGGGTCCTGTCATCCCAGGTAGCAACCCCAGACTCCTCCAGGGAAGATACCCGAGATGAATTTTCTCCTTAGAAAATGTTCCATCCTCTGGGATGCAGCTGAGATTCTTCCCAGGCATCCCCCGCAGCCTTTTCTCCAGTGGTTTGGGGCCCTGTTATCCCAGGTAGCAACCCCAGACTCCTCCAGGGAAGATACCCGAGATGATTTTTCTCCTTGGGCAATGCTCCATCCTCTGGGATTCACCGGAGACTCCTCACAGGTATGTCCCTGAGTCTTTTTTCCGGTGGTTTAGGGTCCTGTGATCCCAGGTGGCATCCCCAGACTCCTCCAGGGAAGATACCCAAGATGATTTTTCTCCTTGGGCAATGCTCCATCCGCTGGGATGCACCAGAGATTCTTCCCAGTCGTCTCCCGCAGATATTTTTCCTGTGGTTTGGGGCCCTGTAATCCTGGGTAGCAACCCCAGAGTCCTCCAGGGAAGATACCCGAGGTGATTTTTCTCCTTGGACAATGCTGCATCGTCTGGGATTCACCGGAGACTCCTTGCAGGTATGTCCCTGAGTCTTTTTTCCGGTGGTTTAGGGTCCTGTCATCCCGGGTAGCAACTCCAGACTCTTCCAGGGAAGATAACCAAGATGATATTTCTCTCTTGACAGTGGTCCATCCTGCGGGATCTACCCAGAACTCTTCCCAGGCGTCTCCCGCAGAGGTTTCTCCAATGCTTTAGGGCCCTGTGATCCCGGGTAGCAACCCCAGACTCCTCCAGGGAAGATACGCGAGATGAATTTTCTCCTTAGAAAATGTTCCATCCTCTGGGATGCATCTGAGATTCTTCCCAGGCATCTCCCGCAGCCTTTTGTCCAGTGGTTTGGCGCCCTGTTATCCCAGGGAGCAACCCCAGACTCCTCCAGGGAAGATACCCGAGGTGATTTTTGTCCTTGGACAATGCTCCATCCTCTGGGATGCACCTGAGATTTCTCCCAGGCATCTCCCGCAGATATTTTTCCTGTGGTTTGGCGCACTGTAATCCTGGGTAGCAACCCCAGACTCCTCCAGGGAAGATACCTGAGATGATTTTTCTCCTTGGGCAATGCTCCATCCTCTGGAATTCACCGGAGGTTCCTCACAGGTATGTCCCTCAGTCTTTTTTCCGGTGGTTTAGGGTCCTGTCATCCCAGATAGCAACTCCCGACTACTCCAGGGAAGATACCCGAGATGATTTTCCTCCTTTGGCACTGCTCCATCCTCTGGGATGCACCTGAGATTCCTCCCAGTCGTCTCCCGCAGACATTTTTCCTGTGGTTTGGGGCCCTATAATCCTGGATAGCAAGACCAGACTTCTCCAGGGAAGATATCCGAGATGATTTTTCTCCTTGGACAATTCTCCATCCTGCTGGATGCACCCAAGACTCCTCCCAGCTCTGTTTCTGAGTTTTTTCTTCCTGGGGTTTAGGGCCCTGTGATCCCAGGTAGCAACCCCAGACTCCTCCAGGGAAGATACCCGAGATGAATTTTCTCCTTAGAAAATGTTCCATCCTCTGGGATGCAGCTGAGATTCTTCCCAGGCATCCCCCGCAGCCTTTTCTCCAGTGGTTTGGGGCCCTGTTATCCCAGGTAGCAACCCCAGACTCCTCCAGGGAAGATACCCGAGATGATTTTTCTCCTTGGGCAATGCTCCATCCTCTGGGATTCACCGGAGACTCCTCACAGGTATGTCCCTGAGTCTTTTTTCCGGTGGTTTAGGGTCCTGTGATCCCAGGTGGCATCCCCAGACTCCTCCAGGGAAGATACCCGAGATGATTTTTCTCCTTGGGCAATGCTCCATCCGCTGGGATGCACCAGAGATTCTTCCCAGTCGTCTCCCGCAGATATTTTTCCTGTGGTTTGGGGCCCTGTAATCCTGGGTAGCAACCCCAGAGTCCTCCAGGGAAGATACCCGAGGTGATTTTTCTCCTTGGACAATGCTGCATCGTCTGGGATTCACCGGAGACTCCTTGCAGGTATGTCCCTGAGTCTTTTTTCCGGTGGTTTAGGGTCCTGTCATCCCGGGTAGCAACTCCAGACTCTTCCAGGGAAGATAACCAAGATGATATTTCTCTCTTGACAGTGGTCCATCCTGCGGGATCTACCCAGAACTCTTCCCAGGCGTCTCCCGCAGAGGTTTCTCCAATGCTTTAGGGCCCTGTGATCCCGGGTAGCAACCCCAGACTCCTCCAGGGAAGATACGCGAGATGAATTTTCTCCTTAGAAAATGTTCCATCCTCTGGGATGCATCTGAGATTCTTCCCAGGCATCTCCCGCAGCCTTTTGTCCAGTGGTTTGGCGCCCTGTTATCCCAGGGAGCAACCCCAGACTCCTCCAGGGAAGATACCCGAGGTGATTTTTGTCCTTGGACAATGCTCCATCCTCTGGGATGCACCTGAGATTTCTCCCAGGCATCTCCCGCAGATATTTTTCCTGTGGTTTGGCGCACTGTAATCCTGGGTAGCAACCCCAGACTCCTCCAGGGAAGATACCTGAGATGATTTTTCTCCTTGGGCAATGCTCCATCCTCTGGAATTCACCGGAGGTTCCTCACAGGTATGTCCCTCAGTCTTTTTTCCGGTGGTTTAGGGTCCTGTCATCCCAGATAGCAACTCCCGACTACTCCAGGGAAGATACCCGAGATGATTTTCCTCCTTTGGCACTGCTCCATCCTCTGGGATGCACCTGAGATTCCTCCCAGTCGTCTCCCGCAGACATTTTTCCTGTGGTTTGGGGCCCTATAATCCTGGATAGCAAGACCAGACTTCTCCAGGGAAGATATCCGAGATGATTTTTCTCCTTGGACAATTCTCCATCCTGCTGGATGCACCCAAGACTCCTCCCAGCTCTGTTTCTGAGTTTTTTCTTCCTGGGGTTTAGGGCCCTGTGATCCCAGGTAGCAACCCCAGACTCCTCCAGGGAAGATACCCGAGATGATTTTTCTCCTTTGACAATGCTCCATCCTGCGGGATGCACCTGAGACTGCTCGCAGGTATGTCACCGAGTCTTATTTCCGGTGGTTTAGGGCCCTGTGATCCCGGGTAGCAACCCCAGACTCCTCCAGGGAAGATACCCGAGATGATTTTTCTCTTTAGAAAATGCTCCATCCTCTGGGATGCATCCGAGACTTATCCCAGCTATGTCCCTGAGTCTTTATTCTGGTGATTTAGGGTCCTGTCATTTCGGGTAGCAACCCCAGACTCCTCCAGGGAAGATACCTGAGATGATTTTCCTCCTTGGGCAATGCTCCATCCTCTGGGATGCATCCGAGACATATCGCAGCTATGTCCCTGAGACATTTTTCCGGTGGTTTAGGGTCCTGTCATCCCAGGTAGCAACCCCAGACTCCTCCAGGGAAGATACCCGAGATGAATGTTCTCCTTAGAAAATGTTCCATCCTCTGGGATGCATCTGAGATTCTTCCCAGGCATCCCCCGCAGACTTTTCTCCAGTGGTTTGGGGCCCTGTTTTCCCAGGTAGCAACCCCAGACTCCTCCAGGGAAGATACCCGACATGATTTTTCTCCTTGGGCAATGCTCCATCCTCTGGGATGCATCTGAGATTTCTCTCAGGCATCTCCCGCAGATATTTTTCCTGTGGTTTGGGGCCCTGTAATCCTGGGTAGCAACCCCAGACTCCTCCAGGGAAGATACCCGACATGATTTTTCTCTTTAGAATCTGCTCCATCCTCTGGGATGTACCCCTGACTCCTCCCAGGTGTCTCCCGCAGACTTTTCTCTAGTGGTTTAGGTATCTGAAATCCCAGGTAGCAACCCCAGACTCCTCCAGGGAAGATACCCGAGATGATTTTTCTCCTTGGGCAATGCTCCATCCTCTGGAATTCACCGGAGGTTCCTCACAGGTATGTCCCTCAGTCTTTTTTCCGGTGGTTTCGGGTCCTGTCATCCCAGGTAGCAACTCCCGACTGCTCCAGGGAAGATACCCGAGATGATTTTCCTCCTTTGGCACTGCTCCATCCTCTGGGATGCACCAGAGATTCCTCCCAGTCGTCTCCCGCAGACATTTTTCCTGTGGTTTGGGGCCCTATAATCCTGGATAGCAAGACCAGACTTCTCCAGGGAAGATATCCAAGATGATTTTTCTCCTTGGACAATTCTCCATCCTGCTGGATGCACCCGAGACTCCTCCCAGCTCTGTTTCTGAGTGTTTTCTTCCTGGGGTTTAGGGCCCTGTGATCCCAGGTAGCAACCCCGGACTCCTCCAGGGAAGATACCCAAGATGATTTTTCTCCTTTGACAATGCTCCATCCTGCGGGATGCACCCGAGACTGCTCGCAGGTATGTCACCGATTCTTATTTCCGGTGGTTTAGGGCCCTGTGATCCCGGGTAGCAACCCCAGACTCCTCCAGGGAAGATACCCGAGATGATTTTTCTCTTTGGACAATTCTCCTAACTGCTGGATGGACCCGAGACTCCTCCCAGTTCTGTTTCTGAGTGTTTTCTTCCTGGGGTTTAGGGCCCTGTGATCCCAGGTAGCAACCCCAGACTCTTCCAGGGAAGATACCCGAGATGATTTTTCTCCTTGGATAATGCTCCATCGTCTGGGATGCATCAGAGACTTATCTCAGCTATGTCCCTGAGACATTTTTCCGGTGGTTTAGATGCCCGTCATCCCTGGTAGCAACCCCAGACTCCTCCAGGGAAGATACCCGAGATGATATTTCTCTCTTGACAGTGGTCCATCCTGCGGGATCTACCCAGAACTCCTCCCAGGCATCTCCCGCAGAGTTTTCTCCAATGCTTTAGGGCCCTGTGATCCCGGGTAGCAACCCCAGACTCCTCCAGGGAAGATACCCAAGATGATTTTTATCCTTGGACTATTGTCCATCCTTCAGGATGCACCCGAGACTCCTCCCAGCTCTGTTTCTGAGTGTTTTCTTCCTGGGGTTTGGGGCCCTGTGATCCCAGGTAGCAACCCCAGACTCCTCCAGGGAAGATACCCGAGATGATTTTTCTCCTTCGGCAATGCTCCATCCTCTGGGATGCACCAGAGATTCTTCCCAGTCGTCTCCCGCAGATATTTTTCCTGTGGTTTGGGGCCCTGTAATCCTGGGTAGCAACCCCAGACTCCTCCAGGGAAGATACCCGAGGTGATTTTTCTCCTTGGACAATGCTGCATCGTCTGGGATTCACCGGAGACTCCTCACAGGTATGTCCCTGAGTCTTTTTTCCGGTGGTTTATGGTCCTGTCATCCCGGGTAGCAACCCCAGACTCCTCCAGGGAAGATACCCGAGATGAATTTTCTCCTTAGAAAATGTTCCAACCTCTGGGATGCATCCGAGATTCTTCCCAGGCATCTCCCGCAGACTTTTCTCCAGTGGTTTAGGGCCCTGTTATCCTAAGTAGCAACCCCAGACTCCTCCAGGGAAAATAGTCGAGATGATTTTTCTCCTTGGGCAATGCTCCTTCCTCTGGGATGTATCTGAGATTCTTCCCAGGCCTCTCCCTGAGACATTTTTCCTGTGGTTTGCGGCCCTGTCATCCCTGGTAGCAACCCCGGACTCCTCTAGGGAAGATACCCTAGATGATTTTCGTCCTTGGGCAATGCTCCATCCTGCGGGATGCACCCGAGACTCCTCCCAGCTCTGTTCCTGAGTGTTTTCTTCCTGGGGTTTGGGGCCCTGTGATCCCAGGTAGCAACCCCAGACTCCTCCAGGGAAGATACCCGAGATGATTTTTCTCCTTGGAATATTGTCCGTCCTGCGGGATGCACCTTTGACTCCTCCTAGGCATCTCCCACACAGTTTATCCTTTGGTTTATGACCCTGTAATCCTGGGTACCAATCCCAGACTCCTGCAGGGAAGATACCTGAGATGATTTTTCTCATTGGACAATGTTCCATCCTCTGGGTTTCACCCGAGGCTCCTTCCAGGCTTCTGGTGTTGTCTTTTGTCATGTATTTTAGGGACCTCAGATCCCTGGTAGGACATCCAGACTGTCCAAAGGGAGATAACTGTGATGTTTTTTTCTCATTAGGAAATGTTTTTTCTCTTTTACGCAAAGCTTTTTACCCTGCGACAAATCCATGACTCCTCCCAGGGATCTCCCACAGACTTTTGAACTCTAGTTGAGGGACCTGATATCACAGGTAGCTACCAAGACTCCTCCAAGGAAGCTTCCTTCTGTTTTGCCAATAGGTCTCTGTTCCTGGATCCATCCAACCCTCCCATTAGCGTTAGGTTAGGGTGTGAGTTCTGTATGAGAATCCCACAGCTCCAGGGACTCCTGGCTGGAAAAGATATGTCGAGGAAGGAACGGTATTGCACCAACATCGCTTCCTTGACACTGTGATGGTGTGCTCCCCCTCCCCGCCTTCCAACCTGACCTTTATCTCCCGTGACCCTGCCCAAGCACTAACACCTGTGGTGGTCACAATGGGCACGTGTACATGTGATGGCTGCCCCCGGCTCGATGTGGTTTCGGGGAAACACATAACACCACAGTAGCCAAGGGCTAACTTGAGCAGTGCTGGTACTGTGGCCAATATGCAGATATGACTATAGGTCAATCATCTCACCCACATCAATAGTGAACAGCCCAAGAGCCCTTTGAGCTCCCCTGCACGCCAGGATCTCCCCATGAGCGGGGACGCCTCTCAAGGTTACTCCTCGAGCTTCACAGATTCTTTGCCGCAACAGATCCTCGGTCAGTGATTAATAGCACGCGAAACTGTGAAATCTTAGCTAAGTGATAGAAAGCATTGATTGCACATATATAATCCCTTAGACATAAACCGTTGACCCAGTCTGGGACCAAGATTGGATCCAGCCGCACCCAAACTCCTCTCTGAGAAGGAGGTTAGAAAGCAAGGGGCTCCTTTCCGAACCTCAGCCCAACAGGAGGGTCTCCCTGGCAGTTCTGCCTGACCCTGTCCTCCATGCAGGAAATAACCAAGTGTACCTTGCCATCGAATCCTGCTAAAGCACTGTCGCATTTACTCTCAAACTTTGTTAAATCCCTGTTTTGTATCAATAAACGTGTCGCTGCTTCTCTCTACGAGTGAAGTGCATCACTGCATCCGCAACAGACACCTCTCTCCTCTGGGCCACCCGTGCTGCTGGGGACCTCAGCCTCAGCCCACGCTGCCATTAGCTGCCTGTCAAAGCGCTGCTACGGGATGGTGAAGGCAGGAACAGCTTTCCATCCTTGCTCCTTTTGTGTAGGAGCAGTCGCTGGATGTTTTCCATTTTGGAGCGGGGCTCTGGCGAGTGTGGGAGAGAGTGTTGGGAGCGTTACGGTGCAAGGAAAGCGCAGAGCCCCAGTGTTGGTCGGGCTGTGAAAGTGCTGCCGAGGGATAGTGAGGGCAAGCAGTCTAATATGACCGAACTGAATGAAACAATCCAGGAATTCTTTACTTACAGAATCTCACTTGGCTACAGCCCACGCTAAGGGATGCTGGACTAAAGTCACACTCCTTTTCTTTGGAGGAATTCTGAAAGGAAAAGGAACCAAAGAACTGTTACACAATGTAAAATTCTGTTGTACAGGAGAAGTTTATTTGTTTGCTTGCTTTAAGAACTAAAGGTGGTTTCAAACCCTAAAAATGCAAGGTAACCAAAGTACAGAAGGAGATACCCGAGCTAAACAAAAGACATCTCTCTCGTCTGTGCTATCGCCTAGCAGCCAACTACTCCCCTCGATAAATATCACCATCAGGAGGAGCCCAATTTGACCTCTCCCTGAATGGCAGCTGCACTGCACGCCAGGCGACTCTCCCCGTGGGCAGGGGCGACTCTCAGGGTTAGAGATTCCTTACCTGAGACTGAGAGCCTTCCTCACCCACGGCGGAGAGATGCCTTAGCTGCGGCAGATCCTCAGTAAGTGACTGAGAGCGTGCTGAATTAGTACTAATGAGACATTACTAATCCATGCAGCTACTCAATATTATTGCAAACATTGTATAGATAATTCCGTTAGACATAAGCTGTTCTCCAAGTGTGAGACCGGGGCTCCATAAGGAGTTTAGAAGGCAAGGGGATCCACTCTGAACCTCGTGACTCAATGGGAGGGTCTTCCTTACTCTTTGCGTCTCCAGTCCCCGTGTGAATCAGCCTAACCTGCTTCTAACTCAGTTTTCCTTTGTATGTTTTTTCCAAGCGGTAGTTAATCATAGAATGGTCTGGGTGGTCTTCAATTGGATCTGGTACTCAGAGCCCCATCCAACCTGACCTGGAATGTTTCCAGGTATGGGCCATCTCCCACCTCTTTGGGCAACCTGGGCCAGTGTCTCCCCACCCTCATCATCAAAAAACATAATCTTCCCAGATGCCCCATCCCTGCTTATTGCAGGGGGTTGGACTCAACAACCTCTAAAGGTCCCTTCCAACCCAAATGATTCTATGATACTGTGATTTCACTGATGTTTCCCTGTTGGCTTCTGTTCCATCAGAAGCCCCTGGCTCATCTCCATAAGACTGCGAGTCTGCTGCACCCAGCACGTCTCAGACCAACAGGCTGAGGGTCCTCGCTGGCGCCCCGTCCCCCTGACCTTAGCACGTTCCCGCAGCTTGTCACGGGCAAGCCTGATCCTATCCCTGACCCCTTCAAGCCTGATCCTATCCCTGACCCCTTCAAGTCTAGTTTAAAGCTCTGCCAATGAGCCCCACTGGCTCCTGAGCAAAGACCCTCTTCCCCCTTTCAGAAAGCTCAATCCCATCTGACCCCAGCAGGCCTGGCACCATGGAGGCCACCCTATTTGTGCAAAAAAATGAAAATTGTGGTGGTGACAGCAGCCACGGAGCCATGTATTAAGAGACCAGGTCCGTCTGTTCCTTCCAGTGTCGCTGCGCATAACTGGAAGGAGAGAGGAAAAATAGCCGGCGCTCCAGATTCCCTTACCACCCATCCCAAGGCCCTGAAGTCTCTCCGGATTGCCCTCGGACTACGCATTGTGGCTTCGTGGCCACCCACAGGGAAGAGCAGCGCTGGGCAATAGTCCGAGGGCCATACCAGGCCGGGAAGTTTCCTAGTGACGTCCTTAACCCGGGCCCAGGGGGGCAGCAGACTTCCCCAAGAGGAGGGTCTGCCCGGTGAGTCAGGGGTATGTGATAGAGACAATAACACATTGTGCACTGATTGACTAGCAGTGATTCATAACCTAAAGGACAGGCCTGATAAAAATGGACGAAGCAAGAAGTCTTGAGATTGCCAAGGACAGCTCCTGATAACGAATAAGAGTATGCCTTGAAAAGCGGCTGAAACCGACCCTGCGGTCTGGACAAAGACCAAAGAAGAACTGAGTCTGCGCAAGGACAAAGAGTTACTTGCGGTGATGAAGAGGAATCATCAGCCTTCGTGGTCACGACCCTCAGCGACCACCACCAGGAGGCATTGCGCAAGCGCAGTTGGGAGGAGTTTATGGAAATGACTTCTTAGAGCTAATTTTAATACGAAGTGGGGACAGGTTATGCATATGTATAGGCGTATTGGGAAATCTTATGATTATGTAATTAAGAACTATATATATTTGAGAAGGCCGCTGCATTGGGCGCGCACGATTGTGGTGGGGCGACCCCCCCGTGCTGCCCAGCGCTGAATAAACACCTACTTTACAGCCTTCCCGGTTGTGGAGTCTCTGGAGTTTCGTTTCCGCATGTCACCGGCAGATCCGGTCCTCCGTTCCCGTCCCCGTCTCCGGGAGGGCAGAGCGTGGCTCCAGCGGCCCCTCTCTCTCTCGCTCACGCTCCCGGCTGCTCCTCAGCCTTTCTCCTTCCTCCCGCGGCTCTGCCGCCAGGCCGAGCGCACCGTCCCCCTGCTCCCCCCTCACGCTGCGCTGCTCTCCGCCGCGGAGCGGGCCGGCCCCGGAGCGGCTCCCTCGGCCACCGGCCGCTCCCTCCGCTGCGGCGCGTTTGAGCCTCCCGCCGTTGCCCGGGCAACGCCCAGGTCTCGCCAGCGGCTGTGGCGAGAGGTACCGGCTGCCGCTCGGCCCCGCTCGGATCGGCTCGTCATCTCGCGGCCCCTCTCGGCCGGTCAGGGCCGTCCCCGAGCGCGGCGGCGGGGCCGGGCTGGCGCAGGGCGGGCAGAGGAGCGGCGGGCGGAGGGTCCGAGCCGCCCCGGGAGGCGGCCGCGGGGCGCTCCCCTCCTGCGCTGCCCCGAGGTCCCGGCCGGTCCGGGGCAGCCGCTCGGTGTCCCTCGGGTCCCCGCTGTCCGGGCGTCGGGGCAGCCCCGGGGCTGGGCTGGGGCCGCTCCGTCCCGGCGGCCATCCCCCTTTGGCGGGGCAGCCGGCGGGGGGCACGGCCGGACCCTCCTGCCTGCCCCGGGCCCCGCCGCACGGGCTCTGTGCCGCACACACCGTCCCGTCCGTACCCGCCCTCTCCCCCGCTGGGAGGGCGGTGGGGCCACCGCGGGGCGGGCAGAGCCCTGCGGGGCTGCGCCCGGGAGTCACCGAGCGCCGCAGGTTGCCCGATGCGGAGCGAAAGGAGCCCGAGGGGCCGCCCAGAGCAGCCCCCGCAGCGCAGCGCAGCGCAGCGGCAGGAGGGGCAGCCCCCGGCCGGGGGAGCCCCCGTCGGGGCGGGTAAGTAGCACAGCCACGTCTGCGCAAGAGGAGCAACGCAGAAGCCTTTTCCCGCCCCGACTGCTCCCGCCAGCGAGCTCGGGGCCGGTGGCACTGACGGCGGCAGCCAGGAGCATCGGGCCCCGAGTCACCGGTGCCGACAGCACAGGCGCCGCTGGAGGCGTCCGCCTCTTCCCGCCCCGACGGGATGCCGAGGGCAAGAGCGGGAAGAGGCCCCCAGACGCAGCCCCGCTGCCTTGCTGCGGCTCCTCTGCTTCCAGTACCTTTCCCTTTCCTTCCACAAGGCCGCCGTATCTTCACCAATCTTGACCTTTTCATGCTGGGAAGCAGAGGCCCGGCTCATACTAGAAACCTCTGCTGCTTCTTGGAGGGAATGAGTGTTTTCTGCCGGGGTAAGACTGATTAAAGACTGATTAAAATAACACCAAGTTCCAAGTTGCTGCTTCTTTTATTAGAATCCCATAGAACAGTTTTTCAAAGTAACATTCCCGCTTTGTGACACGCAAGGATCAAAATCTTAAAGCTTGTTGCTCTTTTCCCCAAAACTCTAGGTTGTGCAGAAAAACACATTCCAACCCAACACCTTCAGTACATCAATTTGGAAACATAAACAAAGTAGCATTTCACTTAAAGCATTCACTAGCTGAAACAAGCCATGTGAAAAGCAGAGTTACACAAGAAACAATACCACCAAACAGTCACACTACAAGTTTACCTTTCCACAACAATCAGTGCTTCCAGGTCAGTTCTTTCCACCAAAAAGATGCTGGAGTGGCAAAAAGATGATGCTGGGGAAACAACAACGAGCACGTTACACTGCCAGTCCTTCTCTGCGAATTGTAATGACAAGGCCATTTCTGGCCACCGGAAAGACACAACCCCAGCACAAAACAGACAGGGAAAGACTGAAAAAATAGAGACAACATAAAGAATAACTGGTGCACGGTGATGTTAATTTCAGTTTGCAATGGTGTCTTCAGGAGTGTTATGGTTTGAGAGACCCATAACAATCTGTTGTCATTTAGACAATCATTCTATCACCCGATGACCCCTCCCCACCTGGGAAAGGGAAATCGGGAAAAACAAGAAAACCCGAGAGCTGAAGTATAAACAGATTTAATAAAATAAGATTAGATAATTAACATTAACAGCACTAAAGAACTGATATTGATCCCAACACCAATACAGAATATGCAAAGATTATACTCAGCCAATTCTATCAGTAGGAAGCTGTGCACTCCCAGCAGTGGACAGCAAATGTCGGACACTGCGAGCGCTACGGCTTCAGGAGGAAGGGAAGGCCTCAGGGCTCCGGCACCAGGGCACGAAGTTCTCAGGATGGCAGCCATCAAGGGAGAGAGAGAACTTCGCAGCAAACTTTCTAATTTATAATGAGTGTGACGTTGATGGTATGAAATAATCCTGTTGGCCAGCTTGGGTCAAGTGCCCGGGTCTCGCTCCTCCTCATCCCTGCACCTGGCGAGCTCGAAAACACTGAGACCTTGAGACCCACACACCATAGCTGGCTGTAAAGTAAATATTTTCACAAATTCAGACACTGGAGTCTTCTGAAAGTGCAGTTTTCCCAAGCATTAGAAGAGAAATTAGTCCTGTGTCTCTCAAACCAGGACATTCCACCCCTTATTTCATACCATATATATGACACACTCAAATTACTGTTGTATTAGTCCTCTCATATATATACACACAAATATATAATCCTCTAAAGCTATAAGCTCTTCCTCTAAAAGGTCTATTAAGTTTTTTAGTTGAAAACTAGGAGTTCCATCTATCATAATAGTCTTTTAGGGTAAGAACCAGTGATGTGGCATCGTCTCAGTTGTCAGATCGGGACCAGGCCTCCATACAGGACAACAGACGTGTAGAGTTGGGCGCAGCAATATAACGTGTTGTGCTCACGGCTAGCATGTTCCCTGTCGCTGGATGCCATTCGATGGAGTTGGCTCCGGTTTCATTACCACCGTGTTATCCTGAAAAACACTTATTGAACACTGTTAGTGTTATGTGACAATTAACACCACACATTTTAAAATTAAGGATTCTCGCCCCAAATCAAATCTCCTAACGGGTACATCGAACTTCTCCATTTTCCTGCATCACCCACCAGGTATGCCCTGGTCCTTCAGCAAAAGCAACCCCACGAGTGGGCCTGCCTTTACCTGAGGCCGGGGTAACCCAGACTGTTTTCCCCAACATATTCTTTACATGCACCACAGGGACCTTGTCCCCTTCTACAGTAGGTAAAAGCTCTGACTGAGCCGGACCAGCTCGGCTGACAGTTCCCCTGGTGTTGACTAACCAGGTGGCTTTCGGTAAATGCTCATTCCACTTTTTAAATGTTCCAGCAGTCATTGCTTTCAAGGTAGTCTCCAGTAATCCATCGCATCGTTCGACCTTCCCAGCAGCTGGTGCGTGGTAGGGGATATGATATATCCATTCAATACCATGTTCTTTAGCCCAGGCATCTATGAGATTATTTCGGAAGTGAGTCCCATTGTCTGACTCAATTCTCTCTGGACTACCATGTCGCCACAACATTTGTCTTTCCAGGCCTAAAATAGTGCTACGGGCAGTGGCATGAGACACAGCATACGTTTCCAGCCATCCAGTGGTTGCTTCCACCATTGTAAGCACATAGCACTTGCCCTGGCGGGTTTGTGGAAGGGAAATATAGTCACTTTGCCAGGCCTCTCCATACTTATATTTCAGCCACCGTTCTCCGTACCATAAAGGTTTTGACCGTTTAGCTTGCTTAATTTCAGCACATGTTTCACATTCATGAATAACCTGTGATATATTATCCATAGTCAAACCCACCCCTCGGTCATGAGCCCATCTGTATGTTGCATCTCTTCCTTGATGACCTGAGGTGTCATGGGCCCGCTGAGCTAAAAAGAATTCACCCTTACGTTGCCAATTGAGTGGGAGTTTGACCATTGGCCAAGGCTAACCCACCAGAGGTAGCATCGTTGGAGCATATTTAAATAAACCGTAGAACAGGTTTCTGCCAAAATGGCTCCTCTTGCAGCTGGAGTGTTTGCCCATGGCATGCACTCAGTCCCTTCCTCTGCTTAAAAGGAGTCAAATTCTTACCACCCTGCCCTGTTGGCTATGTACTGCTCTGGCTTTCTGCCTTGACTACTAAAGTTGTGATTTAAAAAAAAATAAATGATGAAATGTTGGCCGAACCAGCGATGGTAGGGAAGAGTAAGTGGTGCCCTGACCTGGCAGGTTGATGCTGGCTACTGTCCTGACCAACTGTTTCATGTGAAGAAGTCATTGAAGGAAATGTGTAAACAATCCATGGAGCAGGGATCAGGATCTGGGGGATCCCCTCACCTACCCATGCAACAGATCTGCTCAGCAGGCCAAGGACTGGTATTCCGTTTTTGTCTCTCGAGGGATTCAAGGATGGCAGTCTTTGGTTTGAGAGCTAGTAATGCAGGGAAATTATTTGGTGAAAAAGGAGTCTGTCTTCTAGGGACTAGAATTTCCTGAAGTGCCTTTGGCATGCAGCAAGTCTACAGAGCTTAAAGAGATCATGCAGGCTTGCATGACGGCATTCAAGTCCTTGGTCCAAATCGGCCAAAAGTGGCGACTTGAAATTCTCTAACCATTAGCTGGACCTGTTTCTCTCTGGCTTTAAGAGCCAGTCTCAGAAATGGGCTCACAGCTGACATTTCTTAGCGGGCACAATTACATGTTCTTGGTGGCCTGCACTGTTGGCTAGGCTCAGATGGCTCTTTGCTTAGCTTGATGGTTTCCAGGGAAGACAGTTCCACTTTCTACTGCTCCGTGACATTATCTGGGGAGCCCCAAACACCCTGCCCAGGAGCGTGAGGTCTCTCTGGTTCTGACTAATTCAGTTCCCCTTTGGATTTAGCCCTCAGGTCAAAGTAGCAAATTTGTCTGCCTTGTGACTGATCCTAGTGTTAAAAGCAAGTCTCTAGAAAGATGGTACGTTACTGTGTTGTGTCCTCTGACTTTGCACGTTACATGGGGACAGGCTAGAGACTGCAGCCTCTGAGCTAAACAGACCTGAGACAAACTTTTACAGAGACCTGAGAGCATTCTCAGAGTTCCCTCCCGAGTCCTCTCCCTGCACTAATCCAAACAGGGTCTTTTAAAAAGTCAGGAGGCTTCTGCTCCTCTCAATCCCAGAAAGACTCTGCTAACCATGATGCATTACAATACTCTGGGCACTACCTGCTCCGTTGTCTTCTCATGGAGAAACGGCAGATTTTTCACGTATTATCATCACTCCTGGAAAATAATGCAGACAAGGTATACTAATAAACTCCTTTTGCCATGGTTATACTGGGAAATATCGTTACTTAATCAGCTCAACGGATTATAACGTTTACTCACAATCACACGCAGAGGTGCGCTTGGGTTCAGGAAAAGGCTGTATTGTATGTGGAAGGGTTAAACTGAATCAGTTCTTCCTGCAGAGTAGCCAGATGCGGTTGTTTCTGTCTCCAGGCAGACAAGCCCGGCTGTAGCCCTCTGAAGATATAAATCACTGTGAAGACTTTCCGTGAAACTCAGCAGTGTGGGCCGATGTGATCCCAGTTTCATCTTTCTTTGATCTGCTCTGAAGCCAAGTCTGGCAAGGATATGGTCTTGTGCGACCTGTGGGCTTGTCTGAGTTCTTCGGGCGATTTTTTAACTTCTTCATGTCTTAGTTCCAAGTTCCTAAGCCTAATTTAGTTGTTGACTGTAGACCATGAGTTGAAGTAGAAAGTGTCTATTTTCTGGGAGTTTCCTCTGAGTCATGAAGAGTTGGACAGTAAAGCATTTAGCACTGGAAGAAATAACCGGAGTCGCAGGTGCTACTTACAGCCGCGTCAGATTAGTTTTTGAAGTTGTCTTTTTATTCAGATACTAACAAAAGCCATACAGTCTATTTTAAAGTATTGAGTTGTCTGTTCTTTCAGCAGCAATGGCTTTCTGGACATAAAGCCCCAGAGAGATTGGGTGTAAACCAGCGCAAATGACAACATTACTTTTCAGCCACTGGTGCCTGATCAGATGAGCACAAGCAGTTGGTCCATCTCTGCTGTCACTCTTTCTCAGCAGTAACGTATCTGACTAAAAGCTTTGTTCTCAGGTTTTGTGTATGGCTTGAGTTCCTCTCTCTGGGAATGTGCCATGCTGAGCAATGCAGCTAATTTTTTTCTCATGAATCCGGTCATATTTCCTACCTCCCAAACTGTCCTGATGGCATATGTACCTGTTCTGGGGTCATCGTGCCCTTTTGCTTGACTCTGACCAGGCACACGTACTGCTACCTAAGGATCAGCAAACACACCCCTTCTGGACTGTTAGCTCAAACTTGTGTTCTCTTCTCATCTAATTTGTGAATTTGGAAGAAAACTGAAACCTCTGTGCTGTTAACTGGGTGAGTACTTTTGTTTGAGTTGAATTATCTTGAAAGGCAGAAGTATGCTGGAACTGAAACTTCACAGCTGAAATACTTGGGTTATATCTATTTGGTTGGTCTGTACCTTACCTGAAGGTAACTTAGACCCACTGCATCTTTGCTTGATACTCAGAGAGTTAGAGTTACGGCTGTCTTGTGGAAACGCAGATTTGATTCATATGCTAGTAATATTGCGCCTCTGTCTTCTCCATCTTTTGCTTGGTTGAAACCTTCTGTTATTGGTCTGCGTGTGTCAGTTGATAGAACATTTCTTTGGCACATCCACGTGAAGCTTGTGGATGATGTCTACTGCTAAGGATGTTAGCAGAGTCAAGTTCTCTGATACAGCAATTGCCTTCAGACGCCTTGCATTCAGTGGGGGTGTTAGGTTATCTCCGGCGGGTGGAGTTGGTGCCAGCAGCATGCTGAAATGGCAGAGGGAGCTTGGAGTGGCTGGCAGGATGCGGTGCTCTCTGGGTATGGGTGAAAACAGCGTCATCTTCTGCCAAATCTTACAAAGGTCTGTGTGCGCCAATGTTCTGATGTCCCAAAACACGTGGGGATTCCTTTGGTTTTAAACAATTCACGTTGCCAGCAGACGAAGTGCTAAAATAGGGGTTTTATTCCCGCTCCCTCCCCCTCCCTTCTTTACTATAGGAATTACAGTAGTGGAGGGAGATAGCCTGTGGAATTCAGAATCCTCTTCCAGTGGTTTTGACCCCCTAATGAAATACAGGAGGTGCTTTGTCGCTGGTGAGGACCTCCAGACAGAGGCTCAGCAAAAGAAACCTCTTGTAAATTGTATAGATACTCGCCTCACTTCCTACAGACGTCGTTAAGTTCCCATAAGTGTCATCTCTATTATGTTGTTGGGGAGTTGTGCCATGCTCTACTACTTTCTTTCCTAAACATCGGGTATTCTCTGCCCCATATTTGACAGCATGTTGGAATAGCGCTGCAAGTGAGGAGAATCCCGAGGCAAAACACTCGGGCGGAGCGGAGAGCAATGGCTTCTTCACCAGTCATGTGCATGGACAGTGCGAGGCGGTGGGGAAAGGTGAGCATGCAGCCCTCTGCAGCCGCTCTCGACAGCACGGGTGATTCGATAAAGACATCTGCACTGAGCAACAAACGCACGTGAAGTAGCAGGTGGTTGTCTGAGCCAAGTTAAGAAAGACGTGCCCAGGCACATTCAATCCAGCTTGAATAATCTTCATCAGTGAGGACAGCAGATTTATGTTCCTATGAACAGGCTGTGTCTGAAATAGCAGACATGGCTCCCAGAAGGGATTTTCACAGGCTTTGGCAGGCAGCCTCCGGAGGGATTTTCACTGGGTGGGTGTTCCCAGAACAGATCGTGCGCGTTATTTTAAGGGAAAGTTAGGAAATGAAAGCATTTCCCCCTCTACTCGAACACTTGGTCGAGTTTGAAACCCTTCCTTGGCGGGTTCCCGCTGTGCTGACCTGGCTGCGAGATGCCTGACACGTGTCGATGAGGCTGGGAAAAGTTCTCGCAGCCTAATGCTGGCCGTCCTCATGTTAGGTGTCCAGGGACGGTGCTATGTCTATATACCGGTGTATAGGTCCAGTAACGCTGACTTGAGGGAATTGAATGATGATGCTGGAGGAATGGGAGGGTGCTTTGCCCTTCTCCCCCCTCCCCAAAAAACAGGTGTGCTGCCATAAGTGTGCCCACCCAGCTGCCTTGAGAGCGTCCACGAGAGCATTGAATGGTGATTCTTGGAAGCCCACCAGCAGAACCAGCCCACTGGCTGGGCAGAGGGGTGGCCATCCAGCGGCAGCAGAAGGAGAGGACATCTGTCCAAAGGCCACAGCCTCCCTCCTGTGCCCTGAACGCATGGGCAAACCTTCTCTGGCAGCAGCTGCTCCCGGTGGCTCTGTCCCTACCTGCAGAGCATTCGCTGTGCTGGCTACTGAGAGCATCTCCCAGCCCGTGCTGGTGTCACTGGGTGTCCTCCCTGCCAGAACCCCCGCTCCCCTTGCGCCTGCCTGCCTTCGGGCCAGCCCGGGCTCTGCATCTTTACCGGTCAAAACTGGATCTTGCCCCGGGCCCGTCAATGCAATTGATCTGGCAGGTGACTCCAGGAGAGGAGGCAGCGCAGGTGCTGGGGAGCCCGTGCTCTTAGGGAATTATAGTGGGTTGTGGTTTTTTTTCTCCAGGGCCTGGAGAAATTTGTGAAAAACTCTTTCATCCTAAACTTGGCTGCTTCTTAACCCACCCTTTCTTGTCTAGATAGTAAATACAAACAAGCCCTAAAAAAGCGGTCCCCATGTCTGCTGGTGTCCTGCAAGTGCTGTTGCCCTGTGTCCGTAGCCCCCAGCGCTGCCTCTCCCTGGACAGTGGCCGGGAGAGGCATGTTGGTATGGACAGGTACAACGCTCCAATTTGTTACTGTTTGAGGAAACCTCATTAGTTTTAGGAAAAAGTAAAAAAGGTTTTGTTTTATTTCTGTAACGACTCTTGCCATGCCATCTGCTGCTTTTTATTCTTGAACTGGGTGGGTGCCATGGAGCTGATCAACAACTTGGGCGCTTGCTTTGGTAGCAGGAGAAGCTTACTCAGTGAGGACCTGCAGCCACACGCCAGTGGCCCTGCTGCCTGTGGCCTGGAATAGGCACTAGCCAGGACTCCCTTGCTTCCTGGGAAAGGTGGCCAGATTTTTCCATGCTACATGATCCATATCTGTGTCACTTTATGCACCTGTAGTTTGAGGGTCTGGCCCATACATTCATGCTTAAGAATATAGTGGGCCCCAGCACCCTGCTGATGTAAATGGGCTCAAGTCCCTTGGCATTCCTCCCCCTCTCCTCTGCCCTGGTGGGGCCACATCTGTGTCCAGTACTGTGTCCAATTCTGGGCTCCCCTGTTCAAGAAAGACGAGGAACTACTGGAGAGAGTCCAGCGGACGGCTATGAAGATGGTCAAGGGAGTGGAGCACCTCTCTGATGAGGAGGGGCTGAGAGACCTGGGTCTGTTTAGCCTGGAGAAGAGAAGACTGAGGAGGGATCTCATCAACGCTTACCAACATCTCAAGGGCGGCTGTCAAGAGGATGGGTCCAGACTCTTTTCAGTGGTGCCCAGCAACAGGACAAGGGGCAACGAACACAAACTGGAATGCAGGAAATTCTGTCTGAACATGAGGAAAGGCATCTTTACTTTGAGGGTGACAGAGCGCTGGAACAGACTGCCCGGAGAGGTTGTGGAGTCTCCTTCTCTGGAGATGCTCAAAACCCGCCTGGATGCATCCCTGTCCAATGTGCTCTAGGTGAACCTGCTTTAGCAGGGTGGGGGGTTGGACTAGATGACCTCCGAAGGCCCCTTCCGACCCCTACTGTTCTGTGATTCTGTGAAGAGCTGGTGCAGTGGGCCCTGCATTCGTGATTCAGTTGGTGGCCGGTCAGAAGCGGTGTTCTCCAGGGCTCAGTATTGGGGCGCACCTTGAGTTCTGTGTTCAGTTTTGGGACCCTCACACAGGAGGGACGTTGAGGTGCTGAAGCGTTTTCAGAGAAGGGCAACAATGCCGGTGAAGAGTCTAGAGGACAAGTCTCATGAGGAGCGGCTGAGGGAACTGGGGTTGTTTAGCCTGGAGAAAAGGAGGCTGAGGGGAGACCTTATTGCTCTCTACAAGTACCTGAAAGGAGGTTGTAGCGAGGGGGGTGTTGGTCTCTTCTCCCAAGTAACAGGCCATAGGTCAAGAGGAAATGGCCTCAAGTTGCGCCAGGGGAGGTTTAGGATGGATATTAGGAAAAATGTCTTCACCCAAAGGGTTATCAAGCATTGGAACAGGCTGCCCAGGGAACCGGTTGAGTCAGCATCCCTGGAGGTGTTTAAAAGACGTGTAGCTGTGGTGGTGCTCAGGCACATAGTTTAGTGGTGGACTTGGCAGTGTTTTGGTTGACGGTTGGACTTGAGAATCTTAAAGGTCTCTTCCAACCAAAAGGATTCTATGAGTCTATTCTATATTCAACTTGCCATCAGCCCAAAACCCCTAGATGTCTTTCCGCACGGCTGCTCTCCAGCCTCTTGTCCCCCAGTTTGTATGTGTAACCAGGATGACCCCATCCCAGCTGCAGAATCCCTGACTTGCTCTTCTTACCCTTCAGACGGTTGGTGGTGATTGCACCGCTCTCTACTCTACCCCGATCTCTCTGGAAAGCCTCTCTACCCTCCAGGGAGTCCACAGCTCCTCCTCCTTTACTATCCTCGGCAAACTTACTGAATGTCCATTCAAGTCCTGCATACAGATCATTTAGAAAAACATTCAAGAGCACTGCCCCTGAAATTGAGCCCTGGGGGAACCCACCTGGTGACTGGCGCCAACCTGATGGAACCCCAATTACTGTAACTCTTGGAGCCCGACCCGTCTGCCACTTAGTGTTGCAGTTGGACTCGAGGGTCTCAAGGGTCTTTACCGACCCGAATGGTTCTGTGATTCTATGACTTAATTGAAGGTTGCCCGGCGTGCAGTCAGGGGCTGGACTGCAAGATCCTCGTGAGTCCCTTCCCACCCAGGGTATTCTGTGATTACGAGATTGCCGCTGGCAGGCAGACGAGAGCCAACGCAAAACACAGCACGACGGCAGCTCCCGTGAAGAAAATTAACTCCAGCCCGCCTGAACCAGGACCCCAGGGCAGCCGAGGGCCGCTGGGACAGGCTGGGGCCTGCCGCCGGGTGTGCCTGTGATGCGTTCCAGCGCCTGTGACATCACAGGCGACGTGTCGCGATGCGGGCAGCTGTAAAGAGCACCAGCAGGCAACGCTGCCCCAGTACGGCTTGGGCCAGCGGTGAGTGCGCAGGCGGGGGGAGGCTGGGCTGGACGAGGGCCAGGGCAGAAACGCGCGGCCCCGGGGGGTGGGTTCTCACTGGGCATTGAGGGCCCCGCCGCTCGCGGCAGCGCCTTGGGCCAGGCACGGTGCGTCGCCACCACCGGGGCTGGGCGCAGGCCATGCTGCCTCCCCGCTGCCTCAGCCCCTCTCCTACCTGCCCCCAGCTCCCTGCGGCTCCCGTCCCTGCTGCCCCTGCCGCCAGCACTGATCCCCTTCTCTCCCTCCTCCTGCAGACCATGGCTATCGTAGAATTCATCTGCATGGTTATAGAAACCATGGTGCAGAATGCACTGATCGTCGGTGGTGAGCTGGACGAGGAGACGCGCCAGAGCATGCAGCAGCGTGCGGAGTTCCTCAGCCGGCAGATGAGCCGTCTGCTGCAGGAGGTGGAGCAGAGCGACTCTGCCTGGGGAGCCCTGCTCTTTGCTGCCTTGCAGCGCTGGCAGTTCTGGGCGGTCGCTGCACTCCTGGTGCTGCTCTTCGGGCTCTGCTGGTGGCTCAGGAAAAGGAGCCGCTGGCCAGCCAGCAGCAGCAAGGAGGGCAAGAAGCAGGAAGGAGAAAAACCCCGGGTTGCCCAGCATGCGTGCACTGTTTCAGCCGACCGCCTCCTGGACCTCTCTGAATCCTTCAGCATGGTGGAGGAGCTGATGGATGAACTTCTCCGTGTCTGTGGAAAACTGTCCAGGAATAGTTTCATGCCACGACTGAAGCCAGTCATCGGGGTGAGCGGTGCCCTAGGATTGTTGAGTCCCGGTGAGGAGGATGCCGTCTACCACCTGCTCGTGCCCCTGAAGCCCCCCCGCGGGCACACCTTCCACGTGGACCTGGGCACCGCCACCGAGGACATGCCGGCGAGGAACTCCAGCCTCCGCGTCGAGCTGCAGTGCACCTGCATGAGGGAGTCGCTGGAGGAGGACATGCTGTGCTTCCTCCACCACCCCCAGGAGGAGCTGAGGAAAAAACAGGGTCCCAGCCTCCTACGCACCCTCTGCACCGGCCCCTACCTTGACATCGTCAAAACCGCCCGCTGGTTGCAGGTAGTGGTAAAAGGAGCCTGGGCCATGTTACCTCACTCCAAGTTCTGCCATCTAACGGTGCTGCCATCCAGGCACTCCTGCAAACTCCGGCTGACGCACGCTTCCGGTAGTACCATCCTGATTGACATGATGTTTGGCGTGAAGCAAGGTGACTCCTACACCTTCCTGAGCACCGACTAGGCAGAGGCCACCACTACCAGCAGCAGAGACTCCCATTACCCCCTGGTCAGCTCCCGCCCTCCCTCCTCCTGACTCCCGTTCCCTTGGGGAGTTTTACCGTGTATGAAGGTGTCAATAAACCACTTGTTTAACACACAGACGCTGTGTCTCTCATTGTCTGTGCCTCTCATTGTCTGTGCATCACTTGGTTGGGCGACATAGGCACAGGGTGCTGACAGCTCAGCTGCCACAGAGTCAGGGAGCATTTTGCAGAAGAGGCATTCCTGAATGCTGCCTTGGCTTCAGTCTTTAAGCTGGTCCTCATGAATCCGAGACCCTGGAGGTAAGAGAGCCTGCACAAAGGAAGACTTTCCCTTGGCCAAGGAGGATTGGGTCAGAGATCATTTAGGCACACTTGACACCCCCAAATCCATGGGCCCTCATGGGATGCACCCACAAGCACTGAGGAGGTGGCAGATGCTATTGCAAAGCCGCTCTCCACTGTCTTGGAAAGGTGAAGGAGAACAGGAGAGGTGCCTGAGGACTGGAGGAAAGCCAGTGTCCCACCGGTCTTGAAAAAGGGCAAGAAAGAGGAGCCTGGAAACTACAGGCCAGTCGGCCTCACCTCCATCCCTGGCAGAGCGATGGAACAGCTCATTCTGGATGTCATCAGTAGGCATGTGGAGGAAAAGCAGGTTATTGGGAGTGGTAAACATGGATTCACCAAGGGGGAACCATTCTGTGATGGCATGACTGGCTGTGTAGATGAGGGCAGAGCAGTGGACGTTGGCTACCTCGCCTTGAGGCGACACTGTCTCCCATAACATCCTCCTAGCTAAGCTTAGGAAGTGTGGGTTAGATGAGTGGACAGTGAGGCACATTGAGAACTGGCTGAGTGGCAGAGCTCAGAGGGTTGTGATCAGCGGCGCAGGGTCTGGTAGGAGGCCTGTAACTAGTGGTGTTCCTCAGGGGTCATTACTGGTTCTAGTCTTCTTCAATAAGTCGTCATCAATCACATGGGTGAGGGGGCAGAGTGTACCCTCGGCAAGTTTGCTGATGACACAGCACAGGGAGGAGCGGCTGACACACCAGAAGGCTGTGCCGCCAATCAGTGAGACCTGTCCAGGCGGGAGAGGTGGGCGGAGAGGAACCTAATGAAGTTCAACGAGGGCAAGTGTAGGGTCCTGCACCTCGGGAGGAACAACCCTGTGCACCGGTAGAGGTTAGGGGCTGACCTGCTGGAGAGCTGCTCTGCAGAGAGGGACCTGGGAGTCCTGGTGGTGTCCTGGTTTGAGGTAAAACAGAACCAATTTTCTGTTCAGTAACTTTACTTTTCAGTCAAGCCTCTTCTGACTCCTGAAATGAACAGCGTATCGTGCAGGCACTGGTCGCTCTCAGAGTGATAAGACCCGATGTGTATAGCTGATGCCCAGGGATGGTATGCGGAGAGGCTCGGGGTTAGACTCATTGCTCTAACACCCAAGGGCAGCCAACTTTGTTATTTGCCCCGTTGGAGGGTCAGAAGCAGAAAAGCATAGAGGTGTCGCAGCTGTGGGCAGGAGCGGGCTGGACAGGTGACCCAAAACTGACCAACGAGGTATTCCATTCAAGGAAGCTGCTTTACACTGACTGGCAAAAATCATTTCAGAACTGTCTGAAAGTCTCTCGTAACAGTGGCTTTCCAGTTTCGCTAACTGGCAATACTAGGAAGCCTCTGCACTCCTACAAAAATGATACTCAAGTTCTGAATTAGTTTACTTTTTAAGAGTTGTCTTCATATGTAGTATTCTTTTTGGCTATTTTATTCCTTTTTCTATGTGTGTTTATTTCATGCCTCTGTAAATTACTCTGTATTACACCCCACAAGTTTGAATGAACATTTCCAACTTTGTCAGCCCCAGCAGAAGCGGTCTCTTGAGCGAGGGGGTGGAATGTGGGAAAGTAACGGAAGATTGGCGAGGAGGACTGCTCAAGTGCCGCGCCCCTGGGGTGCTGGACAACACATGTGTCACACTAATTGTTGTTCAGCCCCATGTGTGCTCTCAAGTGGAATATCCGCACTTAGATACCGTGAGCCTGGGATGGGCTCAGGGACACCTTATCTGGCATACAGGAGATCACTGCTTTGGTGTTGAAGAAGATCAAAGTGCACTGGAAAGCTATGCCTGCTTCAACCCTTGAAAAGCAGTCGAGAACAGCGAGTTGGGAAAATTAAATATCAAACCGATCACGGTCTCCATAAGAGAGACCCAGATCAGTCAATTAGGATATTTTTTTTATTATTATTATTTTTAATTTTTATTTTTTATTTTTATTATATTTTTTAAATTTAAAAATTTAAAACCACTCTGTAGAGATCTCTAAGTGTCCCGGGGAAGTGTTCGAATCTTACCCACGAGTGTCCTTCTGGGGGGAAGTGAGGCTCAGGCCGTCGACTGGTCCCAGAAGTCCACGATGGTGTTTTCCCTCACATCCCCCCTTTCTTGGGCTATTTTTATACTTTTTTTTTATCGTCAAGGTGGAGTTTGAGTGACTCGAGTCATAAATACTTTCATTATGATTGGTGTAAAATTTTCTCGCCTCGCATTTAAAGGCATAGTTTACGAACAATTCAGGGCGCAGACTCAAGCAGGAGTGGTCGCACCTTGGAGACGTGTAGCTTTTGGGATGGAGGTGTGTTTTGGTATTATGATGACATTATAACGAGCAAAGTTCACCAAAGGACAGCATTTCATCAAAAAAATGACAGATCGTTTGCTCAAGGTAAGAAGTAGGCAGTTTATCAGTTCTATAAGACCTTCGAGGGCTCCATTTGGCCCTCAAGTTCCCAGTTTATGACAGGGTTTTAGCTGCAGTGTCTCCACTCTGCTCCATCCTTCGCCCTGTTTTTCTTCCGTGGTGCCATCTCTTTCCCATGTTTGCTGGATTATCACAGGGTTTGGCCAACATCCATGGTTGAGCCCATGGAGACCAACGCATGCCAAAGGACACCCCTGGCTGAACTATGAATTACTTCTTCCGTCTGTAGCATCTAGACACATCCTGGCAGTTTGTGAACATAACAAAATACTGCCAATGATGAGGCTACTGGTGGCAGAGGTAAGCCCACTTCGAACTACAAACGGAACCTCACAAGGCAAGTGGCACTATAAAGTAGCCACAGTGCTCTTCGCCCGGCCCCTGCTACTCTGCCTGTTCTTCCTTTTCTCCTGCTAATGTAAATTAAGCAGTTAGTTCCTCTCAGTTCAGGCCAGAATGCAGCAGAAATTGTGGACTTCTGCTTCAGTTTATGGGGTGGCTGAAAGCCAAACTCTGTGCTTTTTTTCTTTTTGCTCCAAAACTGCAAAGTAATATCAGGTGAAAATTTACCTGCAGTAATCAGATTGATCCATTCTATACACTGCCAAATCTACTCTAGAATTCTCTTGTGAAAAGGATGAAGCCTATCCACCAAGGTACTTAGGTGTCAGTATTTTAATTTGCTGTATGTGACTAGCTTCTAAGTGCACTTTATCGAGGGTTATGCTCTTTCCTCGACCGTAGTCTGACTGGTTCTGTAAGGCCCATGTTCTGTGAGATATCAACTACATGCAAATCTGTTTCACCCGATGGAAGTGGAAAATGCACAGCACATCACATGCTCAAACATGTGGACGTCAAAGCTTTTGGGAACTCAGGGACTGATCCTGCTCACACTGAATTTAACAGAGGGTGCAGACTGGCAAAAAGAAGCAGAACCGGTACATAACATAGAACAACTTCTGCCGTCTTGCAATGAAAGAAAATTTCACTTCAGATTGGTTTTATAGAGAGTGTATAGCGTCCAGTGCATTTGCAGGCAAAGAAAAGTAATCTCATCTAAAAATTATGAAATACATCATAATTAGGTACCTTTCACGTTGGGATACTTTGATGCAATTGCTTCTCTTTCCCGAGGTAGTGCCTCGCATCTTTTCCCTTCAACACGTGTTCCTCTCTGCCACAGAGCAATCACCTCCTACAGGAAAGAAGTCTCACAGAGTCATCTGTACTCAAGAGCACCCTGAGAAATGAGAACAATGCAAAGACTCTGCTCTTCTTATAATTACATGAAGTTTATAAAGGGAATGAATAAAAATATGCAAAGAATACCACAAAACCAAATAGATGATTCACTAAGGCTCACAAAAAGTTGATAAACAGTCCACTTCGAAAGCTTTCTATAAATATGGGTATAAAGAGAGATTTCATTCTAGAATTTTTTCTCATCTCTATCCTTTTCTCGGAATGTATGTAGTTATAAATGAAGATATATCTTAAAAGCGATATTCATATATTGTTACTGATTTCCTTGTTTATAGTCTAAATATATTGAGATACTTGCCAGAAATAGCTTATCAAAACAATTTTAATAACAAAAATTTTAAATGTAGAAATGAGAAGAAAATAATGTTGCCCAAATCTATTTAACAATTTAGGCTGACAAAAACGATCAGTTGAAAAAATGTGACTTCACTTGTCTGTATTATTCAAAATTGAGACAGATTTTCCATTCCCAGTTTTTATCAGCACATCATCCTACTCAAATCTGCTTTACATAGAACAGTATTGTGGGAAACCTCGGCTGGTCCGAGGGATCAGAATGCGAGTTTAACGTTGACCTTGAGCAGATATCCGTGTACCCTTGAAGAGACTGGGGAGTCCTGAGAAGAGCTAAGTAAAAAGATAAGGGTTGGCAAACGTCCTGGCTTTGACCAGAGCATGAACAGTGTGTGATGTGAGAGCGTATCGGGCAAAAGTAGAATGCTGAATATATGCATAGATAAGCACCTGGGTAAAAGAATATAAAAAAGCACTGCTTGTTAAATAAAGAAATTGGATTGCTGCAACTTGATGTCCAGTGTCGTGTCCGTCCCAACAACGACAACTGGTGACCCTGACGTGATTCTAAGGAAGAAGATGACTGGAAATAGTCGTGGGGACGGAGCCCAGTGAAGCTGAGGACAGCGGGCAGAGGTGTTGATGGATCCAGACCATATTTAAGAAGACACCTGTAGTAGTTGAGCCACTGGGGACATGGGAGGGAAGTTAACTAAGGAGGAGCAGACTATACTCTCCACATGGACGCTGTTGTTGAAACGGCAAGGTGTAATCCTCCCTGAAGTGACTTTGTGAAAAATGCTATTGTGGGGAAAAGAATGGGGAGTAGAAGTAACGTCGGTTACAGCATTTAGTATAACGCAATGGACAAAGCTAGGGCAGACTTTGAGGAAGCTACGCGCAGCTCAAAAACGGCTGTTGTTAACTCCGTGGTGACTTTTATTAGAGACATTAAAGAACTTTAAGGAGCAGAGAGATTTAGCAGGAGGGAGTGAACAGCCGTCCACAGCCCCTACGTCATTTGTCTCTAAACCTTGTGTTGATGATTTAAAAGGGCTGGAGATTGCTGCTTGGGAAAATAAAGGACTGCTCCCGATGAACACAAAAGATAAACAATATAAATATGTATTACCTCACGATCAAGTTGCAAGTGAAGGTGCTAACCGATCGGGATTTTTATTGCCTAGAGACCAAATCAAAAGCAGTGAAGAGGTCCAAAAGACCCCTCCGGAGGAGGTGCTCATGCCTTGTGAACCTCCTAATCCACCCTTCCCTTATCCACCTTTGCCCCCTGAATCGGACAATGAGGAGGAAAGCAATTTGATCGACTTGGGCAATTCTCCTCCAGTTTCTGTCCCTTCTGCCCCACCTCCCCCTTGTCCTTCTCACACTGATGTAAAATCACAAATAGAACAAGGGGGTCCTCTCTGTTGTTCAAAGTATCCCCGAACTTGGGACTTACCACCAGTTCAAGTGACGGTTAAACCCCGAAACCCTGTCCGATTGTGGAGGGAGGTGAAGCAAAAAGCGATGGAATTGGGTGAATGGGACTTGTCAGAGAAAATACCTGTTTCACTTTCTCATG
This sequence comes from Vanellus vanellus, assembly GCF_965231255.1. Classification (NCBI taxonomy): domain Eukaryota; kingdom Metazoa; phylum Chordata; class Aves; order Charadriiformes; family Charadriidae; genus Vanellus; species Vanellus vanellus. Next base: position 47,381 of record NW_028127957.1, read on the forward strand.
CCGAGTCTCCTGGTACTGAAATTGCCGAGCCTGCTGCTTTTCCTGTAGTATACGATGACCCTGCATCAGGGCAGCCCCATGAACATATGCCCTGTTCCTGGAAAGTGATGCAGGATTTGCAGAAAGCTGTTGCTCAGTACGGCCCTAACTCTCCTGCAGTAATGCAACTCATAAGATTGCTGTCCTTAGAAGCGATGACTCCTTATGATATTCAACACCTCGCTCAGATTATTTTTCAGCCGGTGCAGTTAACAGTTTTTAGAAGCATTTGGCAACAAAGAGCTGAGGCACAAGCTGTGGCTAACTTACAGTTTCCGCAAGGGGACCCTCGCTATGGTAATGGCGCTGAAGTATTAACAGGGACAGGTCAATTTAATAATCCACAGCACCAGGCGCAATGGCCCCCCCTTGTGTTAGAACAAGTGAAGCAAGTAGGAATTGAATCATTAATCCCTACTGCCGAGTTGGCAGAGCCAAAACAGAAATATACCACTATTAAGCAAGGTACTCGTGAAGCATTTCTTCTGTTTGTTGAAAAACTGCAGGCAGCCATTGAGCGACAGGTGTTTGGCACTCACCTCCGTGAGATGCTACTGAAACAGCTAGCCCGAGGTAACACGGACTGCCAAAAAATAATTGAAGCTTTGCCAGGTGATCCCACCTTAGAGGCAATGATAACCGCATGTGCTAAAGTTGGGTCTATGGAACATAAAATGACTGCACTTGCAACAGCAATGGCAGCAGTGCGTGTGCAAAGCCTAAAATGTTATGGGTGTGGTCAGTCGGGCCATGTAAAAGCAGAGTGCCCTAGAAAGAAGCCACAGAGAACTGGCCCTCAAAAGCAGAGTACAGGAGGTGCTGCAAGCATGATGTGTCATCGATGTGGAAGAATGGGACATATTGCTAAGCAATGTCACTCAAAATATCACTTTAATGGGAAACCTATACCATCGGGAAACGGCAAGAAGAGCACAAAAGGGTGTGCGCAGACACAAATACCCCGCCTCAACAATCCGTTCCTGGGAGTAGTGCAAGAGCAACCCTCTGTGACAGGCTATCAGGAGAGACAAGAGGGGCAGCCGGGATGGATGTATCCACTGCCGACGCAGTGACAATAAGTACGAAAGAGGTACACAAGGTGCCCCTGGACGCTTGGGGACCAATGGGCAAAGGTTTAAGTGCCTTACTGATAGGAAGATCTCGTACCACCTTACAAGGCCTCATGGTACGTGTTGGAGTGATTGATGCTGATTACACAGGACAAATATGTGCCATGGTATCAACAGCTACACCACCTGTGACTATTGAGAAGGGAACTCGACTTGCTCAGTTAATCCCATTTCAAAGTTGTGTTCCACGAACAAACAATGTTACACGTGGTAATGGTGGTTTTGGCTCTACAGGAAAGCCACAAGTCTATTGGGTGCAAAGAGTATCTAATCAACGCCCACAAATGCATTGTGTTCTTGAACTTAATGATGCCACCCCCAAGAAGATCCGACTGACTGGATTATTAGACACTGGAGCAGATGTGACGATCATCTCTTTATGGGAGTGGCCTGTTGCTTGGCCATTAACCTCCAATGCCTTGGGAGTGGCAGGACTTGGAGGAGTTGCCAACAGTTATATGTCCACTAACCCTATTGTGATTGTAAACTCAGAAGGGCAAAGGGCTACAGTGCGGCCATATGTGACCTCAACTCCTTTAAACCTATGGGGAAGGGACTGCTTAGGCCAATGGGGAGTTCGCATAACTACGGATTTTTAGTCGGGGCCACTGTATTGCAGGGTGTTTCTCAACCCACTTTAGCCCTAAAATGGCTAACAGAAAAACCGGTGTGGGTTGATCAGTGGTCCCTTGGCCAAAAGAAGTTAACGGCCCTGCAGTCTCTGGTAACGGAACAACTTGTTGCAGGACACATAGAGGCCTCACATAGCCCCCCAGTATTTGTTATCAAAAAGAAATCGGGGAAATGGAGATTGTTGCGTGATTTGAGAAAGATTAATGATGTCATGGCAACAATGGGAGCACTACAACCGGGATTACCTTCACCTACTATGATACCTACGGGGTGGGAAATTGTTGTAATAGATTTAAAAATTTTTTTTTTTTACCACCCCTCTGGCAGAACAAGACAAAGAAAAATTTGCATTTACTGTTCCCTCTGTGAATAACATGGAGCCTACCAAAAGGTATCAGTGGAAAGTGTTGCCACAAGGTATGAAAAACTCACCTACAATTTGTCAATGGCCTGTAGCAAAAGCATTCACCATTTATCTTCACACCCACTGATTAAATTGGGCACACAAATAATCTTTGGCCAAAAAAAAAAAAAAAATCTCAGTCATGGAAACCCAGTGGAGGGCCCCACGGTGTTCACAGATGGGTCAGGAAAAACTGGAAAAGCTGCCATTGTCTGGAGACAAGGAACACAATGGCGACGTAAGATCGAACATCAAGAAGGTTCGCCCCAAGTCGTAGAACTACAAGCGATGACCATGGTGTTTCAGAGTTTCCCCGGCCCAGTCAACATTGTGACAGATTCAGCTTATGTGGCCGCTCTGGTACAACGTTTAGATAAAGCTGTTTTAGGTAATGTAACTAATGAATTACTGTTTGGTGTATTGAAACTGTCATGGATAACAATGCAGAGGCGACAGCAGGAATATTATGTGATGCACATTAGAAGTCATACCCAGTTACCAGGATTTATTGTAGAAGGCAATGCACAAGCTGATGCTTTAGTGTCTGCAGTGGCCCTGGGACCTGTGCCCAACGTTAAACAGCAAGCGATAGCATCGCATAGTTTTTATCATCAGGGACATCGTGCTTTGAAACGTCACTTTAATCTTAGTAATACTGAAGCCCGCAATATTATTGCGGCCTGCCCCGATTGTCAAGATGAACATGTACCTGTATATTATGGCACCAACCCACGAGGATTACGCGCTTTACAGCTTTGGCAAACTGATGTCACACATATTACTGAATTCGGCCATTTGAAGTATATACATGTATCAATGGATACCTTTTCTTCTGCCCTCGTAGCCACTGCTCACACTGGAGAATCAGCTCGAGATGTCTTACACCATTGGCAGCGTGCATTTTCTGGTTTAGGTGTCCCACAACAGATCAAAACTGATAACGGTCCTGCTTATGTATCGCAAAAGGTAGCTTGTTTTTTACAACTCTGGGGCGTGACACATGTCACAGGCATCCCCCACTCACCCACGGCTCAGAGTACTGTTAAGCGTGCACACGGGACTCTAAAACGCCTTTTACAAAAACAAAAAGGGGGAATGATAGGGGAAACCCCTGAAGCACGATTAACTAAAGCTGTATATGTATTAAACTTTTTGCAGTTTGCTGACGATACTCCTGCTGCGATGCCACCCCTTCTTCGGCACTTTGGTTCCCTTGTGACCCAGGGACAGGTGGGTCCTGGAGCAAAAGTGCTGCTGCGAGACCTCAGGACAGGACAGTGGTTGGGTCCGCATGACTTGATCACGTGGGCAAGAGGTTATGCTTGTGTCTCCACAGATCACGGACCACAGTGGGTGCCGTCCAGGTATATTCGTCCATACCTAAAGTCTACAGACAACGACTCCTCACATGAACTCACAGGATGAAGGCTTTGCACTTGATCCTGGCATGCGTGACTCTAGTTACTCCTGTCTCGGGATTTTGGATGCCCACACAAGCAAAGACTAATGCGTGGGTCACCCTAGCAAACTTAACGGGCCAGGACACACTTTGTTTGTCAACCTCATCACCAGAAAATCCTTTCTCAACATGTCTGCTGGGACAGCCCTTAGACACCTGGCCTGTGCCGGAGTTAGAGTCTCTGAAGCACTTGACAAAAGGGGGTGATGCAGTTGATAATTGGGATGCCTGGGTACCCTATCTGCAATACAGTAACCTCAAACCACAAGAACTAGAATTACTGGGTTCTGTTAAAATGGATTACTGCTTGTATTTTAATTATAGTGGCAAAAATCAGTCAAACATTCAATGTATTAATTCTAGTCTGATTGTTTATAGAAATGAATCTGCTTGGTGCAACTACACATCAACTAATATCTCTAAATCTACTAATCATCCTCTTAGCTTGCCAGCGGGAATCCTTCTCATTTGTGGAGATAGAGCATGGCCTGGTATCCCCTCTCATATAAAAGGGGGACCCTGTAGTTTAGGAAGATTAACCTTACTAACACCAAATACATCTATGATTGTGTAACACTATAGGTGCCCAAAATGAAGTGCTCATGCATTCAAAAATAGCTGCGATGACAATGTACAATTTTGGAACCCTGGAGAAATAATCATGGCATCCTTTTTAGGCCCCAGAGTGCCGTCAGCTAAAGCACTCTCTATGCATAACAAGCTTGGGTGTTGGCTGGCTAAGCAATCTAATGCTACATCTTCAGCTTTAAGTAGTTTACTACTAGATGTAGACTCAGACATGCCACACTGCAGAATCGAGCTGCAATAGATTTCCTGTTGCTGGCTCAAGGTCATGGTTGTCAAGATTTTGATAGGATGTGCTGCATGAACTTATCAGACCATTCTCAATCCATTCATGCACGCATACAAGAGTTAATGGAATGAATGAAAAAATTAAAGGAAGAGGATGGGTTCTTCTCTTTTGATCACCTTTTGCAAAACTGGGGACTCTCGGGATGGCTGGTTTCAAAGGTCAAAGCAGGATTAATAATATTGTTGATAGTTGTAGTTGTGCTAATGATGGTGCCATGTCTCATCTCCCTACTGCAAAGGGCCCTGCAGCGGGTGATGGGGGCGGCATTTGTAGCACAAATAGAAAAAGGGGGAATTGTGGGAAACCTCGGCTGGTCCGAGGGATCAGAATGCAAGTTTAGCATTGACCTTGAGCAGATATCCGTGTACCCTTGAAGAGACTGAGGAGTCCTGAGAAGAGCTAAGTAAAAGGATAAGGGCTGGCAAATATCCTGGCTTTGACCAGAGCATGAACAGCGTGTGATGTGAGAGCGTATCGGGCAAAAGTAGAATGCTGAATATATGCATAGATAAGCACCTGGGTAAAAGACTATAAAAAAGCACTGCTTGTTAAGTAAAGAAATTGGATTGCTGCAACTTGATGTCCAGTGTCGTGTCCGTTCCAACAACGACACCTCCCCACACGGGAGCTGATGGGAATATTTCCTCAATCCACACTTATGTGTTTTAAGAGACCAGAACCTGCGGAGATCTCTGGGAACCAAGCTGTGGCACCCCACCAGCCACCACTTCCAGGAGAAGACTGCTTGCTGCTCGAGTCCTTTTGGGCTCATCCCTGCTGCAGGTAGAGCCTCCTTGTGCAGATGCAGCAGACACCGAGTCCTCTGCCACACGTCAGCGGTGTGAAATCCCTTCTTCGAAGAAGAGGGAGCAAAGCAGATGCGCTCAGGGGTTCACCGGGGTCAGGCTGGAGGCGTTTGCTCAGCAAGGAGCACCCAGGGACGGTGCAGTTGTCAAGGACAGGACGTTTCTCCAGGGCAGACCTCGGGTTTTAGCGAATATTCCTTCATTCCCAGCACTGGGAGTAGGAGGACTTCTATTCTCCCAATTGTCACAGAATTGACAAGAGACAAAACAAGCTCCTATTGATACACGGCGTCTGTCACCCCACGAGACCTTAACTCTGCCCCTTTAGCAAAGAAATTCAAGCCTGCGGAACAGAAAACTCAGGAGCGACTCCCAGCTCATCCCAGTGCCAAAGGCTGTCCTAGACCAGTAGGAATTCAAAACCAGCTGCTTCTTACCAGAGCGTCATGCAGGCAGTGCAAGGCATGCTCGAGGTTGGCTCTTTCCCCTGGCACAATCTTGGAGCAGGTATCCAGGTTTGTTTCGATGTCTCCCCAGGGCTTCCACACCAGCGACGCTCCCTCTTCCTCCTCTTCCAAGCGGGATCTGTCCTGCAGGTCTGGGATCTCCGCCTGAAAGTCGCTGCCGGCGTTGACGTATCTGAAATCGATAAGGCAGAGGAGGTGAGGAAGGCAAGTTGGGAACAGCACGATAGCACACACCCGCTTTGAAGGAAGGGACGCGTCAGGTACGGCAGTTATTTCTCAGCACAGCATCACCAACTGCCCTCTAACAACTCCCACAGCCCCGTCTCAGCACCAACAGTGTTACCGTGATGCCCTTCGAGCCCTTTTGTGCCCCATCAGGCAAGAAAATTGGGTATTTCTTCCTCAAAACCTGATCGAAATGGCAAGATCTACTCCGAGACTGACGGCCAGCAGAAGAAGAGCTGCGACCGCAGGCCAAAATGAGCGTCAGATTGTTGTGTAGAATGCGGGAGTCCAGCAAACGGCATCATGAGGTCAGCCTGAGTGGCAAGCCCAGCCTGGGCTAGCACTGGCCATTTCTGGCCAGCACGGGGGGATCCTCCAGGCAACAAAAACCCTCCGTTACCCTCAGCAGCGCTGTGGGGCAGTGGGAGAACTGGCTGAGCCATGGGGAGAAGGACAACAGCAACAACGAGGGCTGGACGAGCCCCAGCACCAAACCAACATCACACCTGCTCCTCAGCCCCGTTTTCCCAGGGGTTGCGGTTATTCTGACCGTTGGGACAGAACTCACAGCCCAACCTGGATTTTAGGATTATCCTTCATCGGCCAAAACCCAAAGTCCCCGTCTATTCTGCCCGAAAGATAGATAAAAAAAAATCCGCTCAAGATAAAAATCATTCTGCTGAGACCATCCTTTAGCCTCACGGCACTCATCATCGCACACCACCCACTATTCTCTTGGAATTTCCCTGCTTTCAATGAAATCTCTCACTGGACATGTAAGCTGTGGAGATGGCCCCTCCGGATCTCCTGGCACAGCTGCTCCTCACCCAGCTCAGAGTCGGCCCCACAGGGATTGAGCCGTTTGGGGCTTTTTCCAAGCCAAAGCCAGGAGCGGAGCAAAACCCCGGTGGGCTGTTTCCATCCCCTCTGCTACAACAGCAATCCCAAAGGAGAAAGGCACATCCTTTTTCACTTTTCCAGACTTTCATTGGAAGGCAGGAGCCTCTGAACAAAATAGTTTAATCACCGTCAACCATGCTCACATTGCGTAGACTTAACTGCATGTCTAGCAGGGAAATCTCTGCCCCTCATTTAGCGGCAAAAGGTGGGAACTGGAGAAAAATCCCCAGCAGGACATCAACCCCGGCGTCATCATGATACAGCCTGAAATAAGAGAGGCGGTTAAGATCCCTTCTCCTTTGAGCGGCTACGTGAATTGTACCCATTGACAGAAGCATACAAATATTAGTTTCAAAGTTACAGACGTCAATTTTTAACCACAACACCAAAAAAGAATGACCTGCATTAAAACTCCAAACGTGTTTTTCTTCCATACTGTGCTGGAATTTCTGAATAGTCCTGTTTCCTGCATGGAAAAATGCATCGTTTCTGGATAACAAAAGGCAACCTGAGCATTTGGGGAAGGTGAGCTCCAAAGTGCTGCGGATCGATCTTTCCATCCGCAGGAGGAAGACAGCAAAGGCAGTCAAAGCTTCCCAGCACAGCATCCTTACTGCCTGCCTGTTCCTATAGCCCGGGAGATCCTCGGAGCCTTCCCACAGGGAAAGGGAGGAGTGGGCAGACCCCCAGGGCAGGGTGGACCAGGTAACAATTGTCACCACTTTCATTGCTTGCCGAAGAACAATGAAATTCGTCCATCTGAATGAGACAGCAGGTCCCTTCCCTGCCATGGTTCAAGAGCTGGAGGAAAGGCACCTCTCCCAAGGCTGCATTGGGACAGCACTGCTGCACAGAAGGACAGAGAGTATAAAAATCTCTTTATTTCTTCCAGGGCAAAACTTGCTTTCTCACTCAGTAAAGGACAAGCTGGCCGGGCAGGAAGGCGGCACAGCCGTGCAGAGGGCTGTGCGGTCCCTGTGCCCAAGGAAAGCGGCCACTGCGAAAGCAGAGGGAAGGATGTGTCTCATCCGCAGCAGAGAGATCCGAGTCACAGACTCACTCTGCAAAAAAAAGAATTACCATAAAATTAGCTAATGGCTTCCCAAACCTCAATTCAGGGCCTGCCTCTGTGATTATAATGCAATGATGGTCTTAACAGGCAGGCAGCTCACCAGGAACGAGATGCAGAGTGACCCCCGTATTGCCCGGGTAACCTTTCGATGAGGCAAATCCATTAAGGCTCTCTCAAATTGTCGGTTCTTTACCTCCCCACGGGGAACTTGTGGCCTTTTATTGTCATAGTGTGTGACCAGAACAAGCCCGGCCATTCCTCATTCCATCCTTAAAAGCCTTCAGCATTTCACTCGGGTTACCTCCCTGTCCCGCTTCCGTCCCTCAACAATTCTTAGGAGGGAGACTCAGAAATTAGGTCTTGTGGTTCTCACTGAAACACCCATTAATTCATACAACCAAAACCCAGCCAAATGAAAAGGCTATGTTACATCTCAGCCCTGAGGGAAAAGAAATGTGCCCGACGAGGTGCTAAAAGGCGCTCTGGCAGACCTCCACCCCCCCACCCCACCCCCCCCCAAACTGCAGTTTTCTCTAGAAAACTGATGAGTTTTCTTCCTCTGCGGCCTTAGCGAGGCTGTAGATTTTTCCACCCTGCAGGGAAAGAAACAATCCTCAAAAGCAGATGTTATTCTGCCTGCAAGGAAAGCTTTAAAATAGGCATTCTGCCTTTAACAAAAGAAAAATAAAGGGAACATCTGAGTTTGTTTCTCCATGAAAATAACACTTTGCACTTGCACAGCAAAGCAACACTCATTAACCAATCTCATAAAGCTTTGCAGGCATTAAGAAACACCTGCGTACACCCTGTAAGCACACGTGTAAAGAGGAATCGCCATTTCCACACCGCAACTATATCAAACCGCACTATTTCCCTCACAAGCCGTGATGGAAATGGGCCACGCTCCCATTCCTCAGCTCCAGAGCTCTGGCAATGTCGGGATCATGCCAACCCTCAGCCGCTGCGGGCATCAGTTCTTCCAACCACCCGCTGCAGGGTCAGCGACAGGAATCTGGGAGCAGGAAGGGGATTGTACCACCCAGGCTCCCCCAAATCCCCCGCACTTAAGAGGAATGCAAATCTCAGGCTCCCCTAAGCCACCAGATTTCACATCGTGACTGCCGCAGTAACATCAGAGCAGTTTTTAAGCAGCACCGACAGGGTTTAACCTCCTCGCCTGAGAAATTCCCTGTCCTGAGGGCTGCCGGTCCCCTCGGCCCAACGCAGGAGGCAGCAGCAAACCCCTCCGGAGAGGGCAAGAGGCGCTTGGAAGAGTGACATCCAGCTAATAACCAAAAAGCACTTAAACCAACCCCAAACTTTGGAGATATTTAGTCCCCGAGCCAGACGCAGCATGTTGCTCAGTAAGGCACACTTCCACAACTCCCCTTAATTAACTGTGACCTCCAGAGCCTCATCTCTGAAGGCGAGAAAGTCGTTTGGTTGACTCTTGATGTCCCTTTCTGTCCCACAGGCAACGAGACACCAAGTATTTCCACTTGAGAGCACAGTTCCCCTTCCACGGGCACCGAGCTCGCTCTGCAGCTTTGGATTACCACCGACCTTCAATGTAACAAATTCTACCATTCTTCCACCCCTCTTTCTTGGGAAAAGACAGAGGGAACGAGACAACTCCAAACCGCTCTCTTTTATTTGATTTGCAGTGATCGGACAACACCAGCCCTTCCCGCTGCCTTAGGCTTTGGGAAACAATTCAAGGGTCCTCAGCCACCAGTAAGAAACGAGCTGTTACTCATGGGCGAATCAGTAGAAACACCAGCCCCGATCATTAGGAGAAAGTCTCATTTTTCAGTCATGGATTTTCACGGGTTTTGTTTTCAGGCCACCCAAACAGGGCGCGCTTTTAGAGCCATCAGCAATTAAATTCTCTGTCCCCTCCAGAAAAGCCTTTTCCTAAAGGCGCTCTCCTTCCAAGGGCAGACCCACAAAAAGAAGCCCACACTGCTTAATCCATTTCACAGAGAATTTCAAATGCAAACAACAATTAAACAGGATGTATTTTCCCCACTTCAGGGAAAGCCAGTAATACAGACCTTTGCAACATATTTAGCAAATCTATCATTTTAATGCCTTTGCATTTCCCACTTCCAGCTGGAGAGCAGGTTGCAAGGACTCATAACAAAAAACAAACCAACAGAACATATTCCTGTCTAGGGTGTAATTTTATGATAGTAAAGTTCCTGCAAAACAGAGGTGTTATGATTGTTACCGTCTTCTTCAGCCTTATCGATTTGAACATCTTTTTACAGGTACAAAGAAACAAGAAACATTTTTGAGGTACAAAAAAACCCCACTTATTCACCTCTGTACCCCAAAGATTTTTCAAGACATGGATTCTGCCACCAAAACACTACACAGCTGCTAAATATCCCCGGCTGCTGCCGATCTGTAAAAAAACCTCCAAAATACAAGAGAACGCTGAGCCCGGCGCGCTGACGGTGCTGCCAGGGCTGTGAGTCGGAGCTGGAAGGAGTCGCAGCCCCTGAGGTTGAAATCAGACCCACGTTTAGGCACAACCCGGGGTTTTAAGCCTCGCTACAAACCAGCCCCCCGCTTTTGAAAAAAAAAACAACAGGGAGATTCACCTCGAAATGAACCACATTCTCGATGCTGAAGGGGCACTGGTCCATAGCCGCCGCCGCCCTTAGGGCCAGTTCCATGTGGCTTCACTTGACCTGGAGCAGAACTCACGGGCGTGAGGACAATGACTTCCCTAAACAAAACCTAAAAAAAGGAAAAGTTAAATAAAATTAGCTTAACTAAATAAAATATAAATAAATAAATAAATAAATAAATACATAAGTGACTGTCTGCAAAGCCCGTGCAAATACTACAGACGTCAGTAATGCAGCTCGGTTACAAATGCGCTAAGCTATAAAACCACTCTGTGGAGATCTCTAAGTGTCCCGGGGAAGTGTTCGAATCTTACCCAGGAGCGCCCTTCTGGGGGGAAGAGAGGCTCAGGCCGCCGACAGGTACCTGAGGCCCGGGCAGGCTGTGAGGGTCACCTCCTCCACTGGTTCACCACGGGGTCTTCCCTCGCCGTGCCATTGGCCAGGGCTGAGCCAATCAGCGGAGCCGGTGTTGGGCTGTCAGTCACAGCCATCCGGGGGCGGGGCCGAGGGGCCCGAGGAGGGGAGGGCCTGAGGGGATACAGAGGGGTGTGGGTCACAGCACCTTGAGTTGGAATTGCCTTCGTGTGTGGGAGAGGAGTCTGTTAATTTAATCTTGTGTGTATAGGCAGGGCCTTGAGAGTGCTACTGTGCTGGCCTCAAGTCTGTGGGTGTCTGCTTTTCTGTGTGTTTGTGACTGACCTTTCTTGTTTCTTTGAGTCAGGAAAATCTTGATATGTACTCCGGAGGGAAGAAAGAAATACAAAGAACTGAGAAAGACAGTGCTGCCAGTCAAAGGTTAGTTCTGGTTTTAAATTGTCTCAATTGTCTTCTAGCCACAAGCCTTGTTAGGAATTCTCGGGCCGCAAGGGGCGCGTGAGCAGCTCCTCCTGAGCGAGCGTGGTGATGGGCAGGGGAGAGGACAGGGCTGTTTGTTCTTGCTGTGAGCAGGGGACAGTGGGTGGAAGCTGCTCTGTGGACATACAGTGAAGAGCTGCCATCATGGTACTTGGTGGGAAGTCCCATGAGGAAGGAGGCTGCGTCAAGAAAGGCCGTATTAACTGCATGTGTGCAGTGACGGAAACAGCTTCAGGGTGCCGAGGCCACTGCTTGTTGTGATTAAGGCAGTGAGTGAGATGGTCCTTGTGGGTGCTTTCCAAGTGCCTCGGAATGGGGCAGGACTGCTCGTAGGGACAGAAAATGCTGTGGCAGTGGTTGAGCTGCTCAGATCTCGACAGTCCTACTCTTGTGGTTTTTCATTCTCCTTAAAAGAGTGGGTGTGTGCTTTTTCACTTGTGCTGGGAAGTGATTAAAAAAGAAAAAAACAAAAACTCTTGAAACTTCCTGTGAAATTAGGGGTGGCTGAGACACATTACATTTCTCACCTCTTTCACTAACTATGCTGCTTTCTCTGAAACTTGTTTGTATCCTTATTCTAAATGGTTTGGCTTCAGTAGAGCCAGGACACCCTAAGATCCAGTTTTGGGGCCGGTCGTCTCTTGTCAGGCAGAGATGTCCACATCGACATCCATGAGTGATGGTTTGGAGATGTTTCAGACCGGTGGTAATGACAGTAGAAGATACTTTGTATTAGCTCTCATATACTTTGTATTATACATAGTATAATACTTTGTTATTATATTATATTATAATACTTTGTATTAGCTGTCAGCTTTCTTTGCAACACAGTGTTTGTGGGTCGCTGACAAGAGGCTCCTGGAGGTGTTGGCTGAGATTCTGTAATGGGAATTCTTTTGTTCTGGGGCTGAAGCCCAAATCGCCGTCTCATGGTGTGCGACTACGTAAGCTCTTCTTAAAAGGGAAGATCATTGCGGTAGCAGGAGAGCCTGTTTGGCAGGTGTAGTAGTTTGGGGACAGAGTCGCATCGTGGGCTGGGCCTTCGGGGGTGGGGGCTGTTTGTGCCCTGAGCCCTTGGCCCGGTGCTCACAGCTGGAACAGGCCCTGCAAAATCCTGCTGGAAGGAGCTAGATGAGGGACCTGTGGCCGAGCCGGGGGAGAGGAAGAACCCCTGGAGCGGCCTGGGGACCTGCGGCAAAGCTGCCTTCAAATCAGCTCTTCCCAGGAGGCACTGAGTGCTGTGGTTCTCCTTCAGGAAGCACGGTACGCACCAAGCACGGCCAGAGCTGTTGCTGTGCCAAGAGAAGACTTCCCGCCATGCTGGGGCTGATGGTGACAGTTCCCACCAGCTGTGCATCTCAGGCAGGTGCTGGTAAGATGCCACAGAGGGGGCACCGCCTGGCTGTCACTTCTCTTGCAGGTTTAAGAGCAGAAGAGAGGCAGGATGGGAGGGTGCATGAGGTGCAAAAGCTCATCAGACAGCTGGTGCAGTAGTGATGAGAGCAGAAGGAGATGCAGGTGATGTGGCTGGGACAATGCTTCTGAGGTACCATCTGCCACACCAACACAGCGACAGCCGGAGATGTTGGGATGTCATGGAGCAGGTGAGAAAGGTGCCTGGGAGAGGGGAGAGCCTGGGGAAGTGGGAGACAGGGATGGAGGGGCAAAATCTTGGGGGTTGGCAGTAAGGGTGCTCCTGCTGTGCAGGTGCTTGTGAGGTCACTGGTGGCTGAGCAGGATTTAAGGCAGGAGAAGGCCCTGGCTTGTGCAGCTGCTTGTGCTGCCACAGCTGGGTGAGTAGGTGATAGTGTAGAAGGTCACACCTGGCTTTTTCATGTGCTTGTGCTGTCCCATGTGCCTGAAGAGGTGCCTGCCTGAGGGCAGGAGCAGGACCTGGCTTGTGCAGCTGCTTGTAATGTCATCTGTGTCTGAGTAGGTGTTAGGGCAGGAGAAGCCTCTGGCTTGTTGTTTCAGGAATTATGCAGCTGCCAGTGAGACTGTGGTAGGAATTTGTGTGTGCCACCTCAACAGGGCTCAGCCCCAGGTTTCCACTCACAGAAGATGAGTCGCCAGTTCGCTGAGTAACTCAGTGGTTTATTTACCCAACACGCAGAGCAGTTCGAGCTGTTGCCTCCAGGGAGGGACCCCTACTGCAGATTGCGCACCCCAATTATACCCTTACAGACAGATTCCCCAGAAAATACCGCCCATCACCCAATGCCCAAGTGCAATCGCTTCATTCTGGTTGGTGGTCTCTTGATTTCTTATTTTTCTTGGACAAATGCCATAGCCTTCAATAGACCTTCCCCCAACACCTTGCTCTATCTTTCCCCAACTTTTATTGCTGAGCATGACGTCCTATGGCGTGGGATATCCCTTTGGTCAGTTGGGGTCAGCTGTCACATCTGTGTCCTCTCCCATCTTCTTGCCCACCCCCAGGCTAGTTGCTGGTGGGTCAGCATGAGAGGCAGAGAAGGCCTTGCTGCTGTGCAAGCCCTGTTCATCGACAGCTAAAACTGCGTTGTGTTATCAGGACTGTTTTGGTCACGGATCCAAAATAGGGCACCATTTGGGCTGCTGTGGAGCAAACTAACTCCGTCCCAGGCAAAAGCAGTGCCGTAAAGCCCATCCTACTCCTGCCGCAGCAGCCACATGCAGCGGAGAGGAGTGTTGGAGCACACTGGAGGGGCCGATGCATCACAGAGGCATTCGATGCCCTCTCTCGTAACTGCCCAGCCGTAGCCCACACCTAAACCCCATCTGCCCGGACGGGCTGCCAGTGGCAGAGACATGCTGGTGCAGGGGGCAGTCGGGATTTTTGGAAAAGGACTGGGGAAAAGGGGGATCGCTGATTCCCAGGACAAGATGGGAAACCTATTTCCTCTCTACCCAGCTGTGCCCCCTCCCTGCAGGTGTCATAACACACCTTCACGTGACGCAGGCTGATGGCACAGGGAGGTCACCCCAGCAAAGCAGCATTGCCAGGACTTCCTGGCAAGGCCTGGGCACTGCTGGGCACTGCTGAGGGGCTCCCTACTGCTTCCCTTCAGATCTGCTGCACAGCCAGGAGCGGGGTCGGGAGGCAGCGGGGCTGTGCTGGGGGACCCTTGCTGACAGGCAGAGCAGGAGCACGTCGGAGAGGAGTTTTGGGCAGGGAGCTGCAAAGAGCATCCCTTTTCCCTGAGCTGAGGGCAAGCAGCAAGCGCGAGGGAGGGCTGCTGCACTGTGGCCGTTAGCTTGGAGCTGAGCTGCTTGTTCCCCATGCATTCCCAAAGTGAGTGCCGTTCTTCTGCAGCCCTCGAGCGAGCGGGTGGCTTGCCAGCTCCTGCTTAGGAGCACATGTTGTAGGGGCTCAACACTAGGCGTCGAGTCAGGGATCAGTCCTGAAGGGACTGCTTTCTGTTTAACTAATGCTGAGTTTGGGCTGCGTGTGTATTCTCCTGGAGTGACTGGGCATCGTGATCGCATTTCTCGCAGCCAGCCTGCCGTCATTGCCAGCAGAGAGAACCAAGTGCAGATGGAGAGGACACGGAGAGGCAAGTTTTCTGGTGTTGGGGGGAGATTGCCAATAAAAGGCATGCATGGCCCCAAAGGGAGAGGGATGCCACGCCTCACACGACAGCCAGGAGGACTAGTGCCGGGGAGCTGCAGAGGGTAGGGGTCAGCCCTCTTCAAGCCTGTGTCATCGTTTGCTTTCCAGGTTTAAGTTGCAGCCATGCAGGAGAGCCATCCCCTTTGGACACTGTGGCTGTAGGGACTCTGGAGGTCCCCAGCACGTGCCATATGGTTTTCATGAGCTTGTTTGCCTCATCGCAGGCCTCTGAGTGGGGAAGACGGCAGATGCTGAGTGCAGCCCGCATCACTTTGCTTGCCCTTACAGCAGACCTGAGGTGCAGTCCTCTCCCATCCGCCTGAAGGGGCTCAGGGCTCATCCCCCCTTGCCATGGGAAATGGCCCCACCTCCCCCGCTTCTTCTGCCAGCCTGGGAAGCTTTGATCCCAGATGCACACGGGAGGCCAACCTGCCCCGTGCTCATGCCGCCTCCTCCTGGTGTCTCTTTGCAGTGCGCTCCCCCCGTGTCCAGGCAGCTCCCTCAGGACCAAGGAGGCGGGCAGGCAGGAGCCAGCTCCTCCAGCCAGGCCCACCGTGGCCCTCCCATCCTCTGAAAACTGCAAGAGAGCACCGCAGGTACGTGCCCTGCCTTGCTTTAACTGCTGTGCTGTCTGAGACTCGGCAAAGGCCTCTTTGTGCAGAGAGCCATCCTGAAAGGATCCCTTGGCCTGCATTCATTGTCACCTCCTTCAGATCTGCTTCACGACAAGGAAGGTGCTGCACGCCCTTCCTGCCTTTTATTGCCCCCTGAGTGGTCAGGGAACACCTTACTGTGGACAGGGGCTATGGAAAATGTGCGAGTCCTTTCCAGGTGGTTGGCAGTGGAGGTCTTGGTCACTCTGCTGTGTTTTGCCAGGACTTGAGGAGCCTGGCATGAATCCACGGCCCCTGATCTGTCAGGGGCAAAGCGCTGCCGACCGAGCGGCTGAGGCAGGGGCACCAACACGGGTCAGAGCCAAAGGAAGCCCCTCCAGGAGCCAAGACTAATCCTGCCTCCTGCTGCGTTTCCCTGCCCTCCAGGAGGTCAGGAGCTGTCTGCAGAGTGGGACGGGTTGAAGATGCCGTGACAGGAGCGGCAGGAACAAGCGAGGGCCGAATGGGGGGCGTGGGAAGCCTGGTCTGCAGGGGAGGACCGACAGCTGCCCCAGGTACGGGCAGCCATTGACAGCGCTGAGACAGCAGCCACCCTCTCTGTCACGGCAGCCGGGGTGGCAGGTCTGTGGGGGTGGGAGCAGGACTGACCCCCAGGTGCAGGGCAGGGCTTTGCCTGCTCAGCCCCGTGCAGGAGAGGTGGGCGGCAGGGTGCGAGGGGCAAAGCAGCCGCCATCTGTGAGGACGGGCACGCGGTGCCGAGTCTCCTGGCTCCCAGGTCCCGCTGCAGGCTCCTTTCAGGAGGTCCTCTGGGAAAGGGCACCTCTGTTTGCTGTCTGGTTTGCTGAGAGCATCTCCTCCTCGGCAGGCACTCGGCACTGGAGGCACTTGGACTCCCCACCCTCCAGCCCAGCCCAGGAGAAAGGAGGTCAGCCAGAGGTGGAGGAAGGCTGGAAAGCCTCTCCCAGCAGAGGAGATGGCAGCAGCAGCCCAGCTGCAGAGACTCCAGCCTGAGTAAGTGTGCGCTGACTCGGGCCACAGCCTGGGGCAGTCGAGCAGCCATGACCCCGCAGAGATGCCCAGGGGGTCCCTGCGTCCTGGGGTTGCACAGGACACTCTCTGATGTCTCCTACCACGGGCATGATGTGGATTGCTCTCCCAAGCCAAGGCCCAAAACCCACCCGCAGGGTTAAAGGATGGGTGGATGTGGGACAGGGTGGGCGTGTGGACTTGAGGTGGCAAGAAGGGGTCTCCGGCAGAGGGATGATGTTGCCCTCTTGTTGCAGCCACCTTTCTCCACGAGCCGCCCAAGTCCTCAGAAGGCTGGAGCTGCATCAGGCACAGAGGAACGTACTCCAGCATGTCACTGAGAACAGGCTGTGTGGAGAGCAGCAGAGGCAGCTCCCCTGGTAACTGTGTCCAAGAAGGGATGGTGCTTCCCCTGGCTCCAGGACCCATCCCTCCACTGAGGGCAGCCCTGGGGGAAGGAGGGGGATATCTCTGACACCACTCGTCAGACAGAAGGAGGTTTTGGAGGCCGGCTTTAGGCTGGACCTTCCTGACCCCCAAGGGGACTGCCTGGGCACCCAGAATTGGCTTTCCACGGGGGCAGTAGAAGTCCTGGCTGAAGGCAGAGGGATCCCTCTGATGGCTGTAGCTTCCTCTTTCCAAACTGGAGAGCATGTCCTGCCCCAAGATGCCTTGCCCTGAGGGGGAACACCACTATGGGACAGCCAAGGTCTCAGCCCCACCTGACTCAGCCCCAGGCTGACCAGCTGTACCTGGGACCTTCTCCTGGGCTTGGGCATCAGGGGCCTCTCCCACTTCACAGACACCTTGAGGCTTCCTCACAGGCAGATCCCTCCCACCGCGGGTGGCCTGAGCGATGCCTGTGGGGTATCTCTGCCTTCTCCCTCTCCATATGATCATACACTTTTCTTTCTTCCTCCCTGGCACTACAGGCTGGTACCACAGCAGAGGGGCAGATGCTGGGAGCAGCGGCTGTAGCGGTGGCAGTTAGCCAAGGGGCTGGGTGGCTTCTCAGCTGCCGATATGCACCTAGAAATACAAAATCAAGAGCTCTGGGGCTGTTCCCAGCTGGACTGACTGGCCTGTGCCTGGCATGGATCAATCTAAAGGGATTGTGCACACCCCATGTGTCATCCCAGTACTCCTTGTAGGGGCAGGAGAGATGGAGTCCACACATACCCCACAGCGCAAAGACGTGCAGCCCCCTGAACTCTCACACCCTTCCCGGGTGGGAAACCAGCCCAGCTGGTACCTCCCTGACATGCCTGGCACGCTCCTGCACACTGCGCGGAGTACCACCAGCAGGGCCAGAAGTCTGCACGTGATTACCAGGCTGTGACCACACTGGGACCGTGGAGGTGTGGTGGGTAAATGGCACAGCGGGAGAGCTGCAGTGGAGAGACGCGGGTTCTTCAGGAAGGGCCGTGTGGGAAGGCGAGGAGGTGGACTTGCCTGCTGCTTGGGGTGGGACAGGAGCCGGCTTAGGGGCCAGGGTCAGCAGGCAGACCAACGTGGGTGCCGTGCTCGCAGGTACCTGCTAGGGACCTCCTGTTAATGAGGAGGATGTAGATGAGGAACTCTGAAAGATTTAAGGGAGTTTTTAGAGATGTATCAGTAAAAGAGTGAGGAAGGCATGCCGGCATGGATTTTGCAATCTTGGGGTAGTAGAGCTACATCTATTCTTTTATCAGCAGGTGGAAAAGATTTAGTAAGCCTTATAGCCATTGATGATCAGACACAATGAGGATATGCTCAGCTGCAAAATGGCAGAGGTCCTGCCAGGCGAGACATTATTGCACCGATGTTGTATCGGTGGTTGTGCGCAGCAGTTTCAGCAGCATATACAGAACCCGTTGGATAAGTGTCGTCCCTCAGAAACTGGTGTGCAATGGAGAAAGGTACTAATTTGGTGCAGCAGGTGGGGATGGCTCATGTGTTGGGTACAGGGTGCAATCCGGAGAGTTTAGCAGTGACGAGAAGTATCAAAGTGCAGTTTGTGAGAGGAGCGCCTGCCTCACTAAACCCCACGTGACAAATGCTGTGGGTAATGTAGGTGCCCTAGGAAACACCTTGAGGGAAATTGGGGCTGCAATTTCGGGACCATCTGTGCAGGTGGTGAATAAAGTAAAGCCGGCAAAACCGGGGGGAGTTACAGCACAGGTTACAAGGAAACAAATGTGGAATAATCTTGTGCAAGCCAGTATCCCCCGACCAGAAATAGATGGGATCACAGCATCAAAAAGGTTTCGACGATGGCAAAAGTTAGCGTTTATGCAAAAAAAGCCAACCGCCCCCTGCCCCACCACCAACTCCTCACCCCCCTCCACCCTGCCTGCCCCCTCACTGCAAGGTGTGACCTGGAAACAAAAGCACTGTACTTTCCGAGTATTGCCTCAGGGATACAGACACAGTCCCTCCATTTGCCGCCTAATGACAGCAGCTGATTTAGCACTATGCTCGGGGACTGTTACTGGTTACCGTTCTATTGATGATCTATTGATTCTGGCCGAGTCATAACAAGAAAGTGAAGCAGCTGCCAAATTGCTGAAAGCGCATTTGCAGGACTGAGGCTGGGCAATGAATGCCAAGAGAGTACAGGGTCCGAGTGCTACTGTACAATTTTGGGGAATAGTTTGGCATGGACAGATGAGAGGAATACCAAATCGGGTACAGCAAACAGCCCAGCAGCTTCCTGTGCCTATCGCAGTAAAAGAGTTACAGACCTTTTGGGGACTTTTAGGGTATTGGAGAACTTTTTCCCACATTTGGTGATATTAATGTGCCTTCTGCAGAAATTAATGAGGAAGAAAGTTTTCTGGCAGGGGACCAAGCAACAAGAAGCCTCTGATGCCTGCAAAAATGCTTTGATTGAGCATTTGCAATTATAGACTCCTAAGCAAGGCTATCCTTTTGAATTAGAAGTAACAAGTCCAGATGATACACTCTCGGGATTGTGGCAGATGATTGGGACAAGAAATGAGAAAGAACCTGTAGGATTTTGGTCCAAGGCATTACAAGGCTCCACAATACATTATACCCCAACTTCCCCTCTTATTTGACATCACTTATTAGTATCAGATTCTCGAGTTCTTGTATTTCAGGTATCTTCGACAAATACCTGCGTCTTATCTAGAGGAGACGGCATCGGAACGGTGTTGCAAACACAACATCACGTTGAAGTTCCATCTGAAAAAGTGCGCGCCACAGCTCTCCAGTCTGTATGGGCAATTAGCCCACATGAGGGTATCAAATCTAGAGTAATATTGGCTGAAGGAGCTGGAGCGATGTCTATGTGTCACTGGAAGGAGATGACACTGCTGCTTTTCTCCCCTATCACAGGTTGGCCACTCGTGCTGTGTAGTCTTGTGCTACAAGCGCATGCCCTGGGTACAGCTCTGACAAACCAACATGCAAATACTTAGATTTGGTCAGCCTCTACTGTCACTAACTCATCTGCCTTTTGTATCAAGGGAAGATTAGCAGCTGCAGGTCTTTTGGTAACTTGTTTCCGTGGCACATCAACCCCAGCAGCTGTACTACAGAACTACACTGTGCAAAGTGGTTTTGGTATTAATGTCTCTCATTGCTCTCTCTTCTGAGTAGGTAACAGCTGTACGCCAATGAATATTACAAACCCAACTGATGGTGGACTGTTTCCTCCCTCGACGTCAGAAATGCTGCTTCGACTTTGAAAACACGTGTTGTTCCAACATAACTTAGGAAGCAGTCAGCATGAAGCAAGACATTCAAAATCCTCCAGGACTTAATGCATCCAGTGAAACAACGTACTGGCGGTGCCCGGCTGGCTGAGGGGTTTAATTTCTTGACAGGAGGAATGGGACACCTGATTCAAAGCTTTACTTTAGAGAGTTGTTTATTTCCTTTTTTATGTGTGTTTATTTCATGCCTCTGTAAATTACTCTGTATTACACCCCACAAGTTTGAATGAACATTTCCAACTTTGTCAGCCCCAGCAGAAGCGGTCTCTTAAGCGAGGGGGTGGAATGTGGGAAAGTAACAGAAGATTGGCGAGGAGGACTGTAAACACGCTCAAGTGACGCGCACCTGGGGTGCTGGACAACACATCTATCACACTAATTCAGCCCCGTGTGCTCGCAAATGGAATATCCGCACTTAGATACCGTGAGCCTGGGATGGGCTTAGGGACACCTTATCTGGCATATGGGAGATCACTGCCTTGGTCTTGAAGAAGGTCACAGCACAGTGGAAAACTACGCCTGCTTGAACCCTTGAAAAGCAGGTGAGAAGAGCGAGTTGGAGCTCACGCTGCTGCTAACAAGGACTTTCTCCCACCCTGTGGCACCTGCATCCCCTGCGTGTGTCCCTCTGTCCGGGCGTTGCTGTGGAGACTCCCCGATTCGCAAGATATTGAGATCACATTTGTTCTTTGTCTTTCATCTGTGGTCTTGTGGTCGTTCCTGTGTCCTGCCCAAGTCGGCTCACACAGAAGCCTTTTGATTGTATACCATTCCTTAACGTGTGACCAATGCTGTATTATTGATCATTTTTAGTAATCTTTCCACAGGGGGGGATGTTGGAGTCCCTCATGGCACCATCTGTGGTGCAGCCGCGGAACCCTGGGGTGCTCCCCATGGGAAATGTTAAAGAAATAGAGACCAACGTTTTATCCCTGGTGCTATGGTTCCTCCTCCCATCCCGCGGCTGGGGCTGTGCCCCCCTCAGTGCCCGACCCAGTGGGACAGGCTGGCACTGCTGGCACCCACCAGCCTGGGGGGGTGACTGTGTCAGGGGAGCTGGGTGGGCTGGAGAAAGGGAGGAAGCACCTCTTGAAACCAGCTCGGCCCTCTCCAGCCACAAAACCCTCCCCAGAGGCACCAGAGGGGACCCCCAGATCCTTGAAGGGCTGCCCCAGACTCCCTCTGGCCTGCAAGAGTCCCCCCCAGGACCCCATAAGGGCAGCCCAGGACCCCTTACAGACAGCCCAGTGGCGTCCCAAATCTGGGTTCTTTACCTGCTGGGCAAGCCAATAACACACAGAGCAGAGGTATTTCTAATTTTATGCCATTAATGTGCAGAAATGGGTGCTTGTCCCAAAACAGGAGCGCTCACACCTTAGTTCCAAAAGTCCACTTTTACACATTGATTATTACATATTCAAACAATTAATACATAGTCACTGTTATTCCCTCTAATGATTGGGTAAATGAGTAAATGAGTGTGCAGACTCTGTCTTCTTTTTCCTTCTTTTTAATAGGTGGTATCATTTGGGGAGGTGGTCAATGAGCCAGTGGTCACCATCTCCCCCCGGCCGGAACCACCTTTTACCTGCTTTTCCTCTGATCTTGGCAGTTCCAAGTGGGTTTCTGGGTTTGCTGACCAGGCCTACAGCTCGTCGCTCTCTTGATAGGAATACCCTGCTTATCGACAGTGCTACACTGTCTGCTGGGTAGTTCCTTAACTGAATCATAGAGAAATCGTGTCTACTAACTATTTCTCTATTTTGACATTAGGTAAATAAATAGAGTTGGGGCAGTATAGAGGACTTGAGCAGCAGCAGGTTTCCTTTGTTGCTTCAATTACAGTTTACATTTAATTTTCCTAGTTTATACCAATTTTACTACAACAATTCCCCCCCCCTTGAGACTTACCCAAGTCTTTCTGTACTTCAGTGAGCCTCATTTCCTAATACACATACTAATACATAAGGTTAAGATGATCGCTTGATAACGATGCTCTTAAGACATCCAAACAAAACACAAACAAAAATCACTACGATCACAAAAATGACTGGGTTTCGCAATAGGCTTTGCAGCCATCTGGTCCGGGCAAACTCAAAGCCAAGCAAGATCTTCTTCAACCATCTGACTTCTATTGCCTCTTGTAGATTTCTGCTATCCAAGCAGGAGCCAAATTAATTTTTCCTATCTTCTCTTTTGACTGATTCCCTGTCCAATCCATACACCAAGGAGTAGATTGCACATAATGCCTTTCTCTGTGTTCAAATTCCCTGCTCCAAAGGAGAGTTTGCTGTCTTTGGTAAAGGCAGACTTGCTGTAATTGAACCCATGTTAGGGATTTTACTACAGCACCAGGACACCGCAGCGGACACGCAGTGTCCTCAAGGGCCCATCCAGCACAAACCAGGACACCATAAAAGGACCCCCAGCACCATCAGGGGAACCCCAGACCCGAAGATGCCTCTGTTTTGGGTAGCGCTTCCAGGAGATGCGGTTTCTCAGCCCCAGCCTGAGAAGCGAGCTGCACCAGCCAGTGAGAACCATGTTGTTGTGGGTTTGCAACCACCAGTCCCCATGTGCCACCCAGTTTGGGGTGTCAAACTCGTATTCCAAAGCCACAGGCGCAGATGCTGGCAGCCAGCTGCCTACTCGCAAGGACCCATGCGCAGCTACGACATCCTTCTGGGGAAGGATGCCATGGAGAGAACCCCGAGATCCACCAGCAACTGGAAAACTACATCCTGGAGCCCCTCTGCAAGCGAAGCACCAGCCGCTGCACTGGTGGCAGAACAACGAGCATCGCTTCCCGGCCGCGGGGCGGCTGAGCCGGCAGTACCTCGCCATCCCCATCCACCATCCTCCTACCAGACCATGCCTTCGCTGCCAGGGAAGGTGCCCTGGAGCATGGGCGCGCCGTCCTGGTGCCAGAGAATCTGGTCCAGATTCTGTTTATGCGTCAGAACTTTGAGGTTTTTGAAGCCATACGGAACAGCAGCAAGACTTGCAGCAGGAATCCGCACGTGGAGCCCTTCCGTGGGGCAGCGGTGGTTTAAATCCACCCACGGGGCTTTTGGACCTGTATTTCAATACAGTGCCGGGTATTTTCCCCAAATTCCCACCTTTTGGCATCGCTTTGGCAGCACCCGCAGCGAGGAGCGGGCTTAGGGAGGAGGTGTGAACACACCGCCGCTTCTTTGATTTTCAGGTTTTTTTACAAACAAGTGATGAGGAGCAAAAGGAGAATGTGCTGTTAATGTTAATTACCTAATCTAACTCTACTAAACATGTTTATACTTCAGCTCCTGGGTTGTCTTGTTTTACCCAATTCCCTTTCCCAGGTGGGGAGAGCTCATCGGGTGATAGAATGATTGCCTAAATGACAATAAATTGTTATGGGTCTCTCCAGCCATAACAGCACCACCAACCAAGCGGAACGAGTTTTAATTGCTTAAATTATTTACGGCACAAACAGCAAGATCAGTCCCAGAAATTTTACATTCACCAACCCAATTTAATAAGTAAAAGACATAAAATGTGTTGCAGTTGATTGCATGCTGTGGATTGCATGCTCTTGATTGCAGAAGCCAGGGCAGTCACAATTATGCCATGGGGGGTGATGATGTTGTTGTTCCTCCTCCTCTCCGATTGCGCTTCCTCCTCCTGGGAGGTGCCTTCCTCCTCGATGGTGGCCGGAAGCGGCTCTGTGGCATCCCACGGCAAGCTGAGCAGCTATCCGCCTCGCTGCGCCGGCTGCTCCCTGGCAGGCAGATGCACTTGTGCTCCACGTCGTTCTCCCGTGGGCTTACAGCCATGCGCTGAGTGCCGTTGATCACGGAAGCGAGGTCACTTGCACCTGTGCCATGAGGAGTGACGTTCCTCCTCCGCTGCTTGCGCTTTCTCCTCCTGGCAGGTGCCTTCCTCCTCCCTGGTTGCAGGGAGTGGCTCTGTGGCGTCCCATGCCAAAGTGGACGGCCATCTGCCTCACTGCTCTGGCTGTTCCCTGGCAGGCAGATGCGCTTGGGCTCCACGCTGTCTCCTGGTGAGCTTATGGTCAAGCGCTGCATGCCTCTGATTATAGAATCGAGGTCATCCGCGCTTGTGCCATCAGGAGTGGTGTGCCGCCTCTGCTCATTGAGCTTCCTCCTCCTGGGATGAGCCTGCCTCCTCTGCGGTTGCGGGGAGCGGCTCTGCGGCGTTCCACACAAAGGTGGGCAGCCATGCGCCTCGCTGCTCCAGCTCCTCTTCCTTCCAAGCATGCTTGGCATCCGAGGGCCTGGAAGCTCGGGAAACTGTGGGCCAGCTGCAGGGACCCCTGCTTTTATAGGTCCCCAAGAACAGGCAGTGTGAGGTGGCTGATGACATCAGGAAGCCATTGTGATGTTGATTGGGACTGTGGCTGATGCGTGTGGCCAAATAGGGTATGTTTGGGCGGGGGGTGGCTGTGGCCTGAAACATGCCCAAATGTGGGAAGAGGAGGAGGGTCGAGGGGGCCGAAAGCCTCTTTCCTGGGGCTCGCTCCTGCCCGTCATGTTGCTTGCCCGAGAGGGCAACAGTGTTCCAGGAGGGCTGGGGGTCCTCAGTGCCATCCCACCGACCCAGTGCCCTGCAAGTGGCAAAGCCCCCCATGCTTGATAGTGGCTCTTCATCTGAAGTAAGGGCCTGGGTGGTAGTGCGACAGGCCGCCTTCCACAAGGTTGTGGCTGTCGCTGCCCATCTGCGGAAGGCAGGACAGCTCACCTTCGAAGAACCACAGAAGCATAGAGGTTGGTAGAGACGTTTGGAGGTCTTCAGTCCAAGCTTCTGCTCAGAGCAGCCCCAGCTGGATCCCGTGCTTGGAACTTAGTTCAGTCATGTTTGGGTACCCTCAAGGACAGGCTTCACAACCCCTCTGGGCCCTTGTGCTGTGTCTGAGGAGCCTCATGGTGACAATCTTTTCCTTTTTATCTAGCTGGGATTTCTTCTGGGCCTAGTGCCACTTGTTCAGCTGTAGTCACTAGCTGGGTCCACCATGAGCCTCCTCTTCTTGATGCAGACCAGAGGCAGCTCCTTCTGCCTGCCTCTTGTGTGTTCCTCACCATCCCAAAGGCTTTGGGCTGGGCCCACAGCAAGTCTTTTCTTGGGCTGTGGAAACCAGGAGGGGGACAGAAGAGTCCAGATGAAGTTTCCCAAGTGCCAAAGAAGAGAGGAGGCATTTCAATTGCATTTTCTGGTGTCGTTTAATTGTCTGGGTTTTTTTTTAATGGATTATTGCCCAGTCTTCTTCCATGTTGTCAGTCACTTCTGTTGCTCTTTTCCTTAAAATGTGTTCATGTAAGGCACTGGGGCATTTGGATACAATGAAGGAAGTCTGTCCCTTTGTGTCCTTTGCCATTGATTTGTGAGGAGAAGAGCAAAGGGGAAGGAAGAGGAGGACAATCAGCAAATGGTTGCGGTAGCTCAAGAAATCCCTTAACTTGAAGCTGTTATCCAGCAACCTAATCAAACCAAGACCTCTTCCCATTGCAGTTTCTCTCACGGGACCTGTGCTGTGCTTTTTATCGTCTGGACTCTAAGTAGCTATAGATTTTATAAATATTTTTCCAGCTCCCCCGGTGATGAGTTTGCAAAGAGAGTGACAGTTCCCTGTTCATGCAGATTGATTTCTGAGGTGCATTGGGGTAAGGACAGTTTTCCAGCCTATTTGGAGCCAAGTGTTGAATCTGACTGGGGCCAGTAGGTGGAGGGAGGTCATTCTTCCCCTCTACTCTGCACTGGTGAGGCCACAACTGGAATACTGTGTGCAGTTCTGGGCTCCCCACTTCAAGAGAGACGGGGAACTACTGGAGAGAGTCCATGTCCTGGTTTGAGGTAAAACAGAACCAATTTTGTTCAGTAACTTCACTTCTTAGCTGGGCCTCTTCTAACAACTGAAATTAACTGCATATTGTGCAGAAAATGTTCACTCTCTCAGAGTGATAAGACCAATGTTTATAGCTGATGCCCAGGCATGGGATGCAGAGAGGCTCCTGCTTACACTTATTGCCAAAACAGCCAAGGCCAACCAACATTGTCATTTGCCACGTTGGAGGGTCGGAAGCGGAAAAGCATAGTGGGGTCCCACCTGGAGGGAGGAGCGGACAGGACAGCTGACCCAAAACTGACCAACAGGGTATTCCATCCCATCTGCCTCATGCTCAGTAGAAAAGCTGAGGGATCAAAGGGTCACGCGTTCTTCCTTCAATGGCCGACGTCTGAGGAGGACTCTCTCTGCCTGTGATCCCAATCCTGACTCCAGATCCGGAATCCAGTTCCCGTCCGTCACTGAGTCCAGCCTGGGACTGCCCCAGTGCCAGCCGGTGACGTGATTGTCATCTTGGGAGCTTGATACGGTTTTGTATATATTTTTCATTATTTCTTTTTATTTTATTATTAATATTTCATTAAAGTAGTTTAGTTTCTTCTAAACTCGTAAGTCTCTTTTTCCTCCTCTGCCTCTCTCTTTGTAGAGGGGTAGAGGGGAGCATCTGTCGGTCCCGTCTGGGGTCCCTCGGGTCCCCAGTGGTGGATTTGGCCTAAACCACGACAGATTAATTGGCGCCCAACGTGGGGCCCGAACAGTGCTCCACCAGAGCTGTGATAAATTGTCCAAATAGTTTGAATTCCAACTTGCTCAGAGATTAGAACAGACAGCTTGCATCATGTCGTTCTTAGACGAAATCGCGTATCATGCCTTTAAACAGCTTTGTTGGACCTTAATGCAGTCAACTTGGTCTAACCTGTCAAATGTGTTGCAAACTTCATTTATTCTTTGTCTTTTTATGGGAAGGTTTAAAGGTGCTATGTTGGTGTGGTTCGCAATTCAGATGTATAACACGATGAGTTGGGTAACGGCTCTACCTGTATATCTCGGGCATCAGGTGATGGATTCTGTTATTAATTATACTTTCGGTTCTACCTGGGGGATGTTTACTTCGCCCTTTGATACTTATGCTGATGTGACACCCTCAGAGCTGGGGCATGGAAGCCTTTTGGGCTCTGAGGATAAGGACTGGTACCTTGTTAAGATCGTGATTTTGTTGTTGGGGCTCCTGAATGTGGTGCAGGGGTGGTTTCATGTGAAACATCTGTGCAGGGGGAGCTGTAGGGGACCGTGCGCTGCCGCCACTCAGACCCGCGCAGCCGCTCGGCGATCTGCAGCGGCGCGAACCGCGGCCCCGCCCGGCCCGGCCGCAGCCGCCCCCCCCGGAACAACGGCACCACCGGCAGCCGCCTCCCCCACCGCAACGGCACAGGCGCCTCCTCCGCCGCCGCCGCCTGCAACGGCACCGGCACCGGCACCACCGGCAGCCGCCCCCCCCACCGCAACACCACCGGCCCCTCCGCCGCCCGTCCCGGCACAAGCCGTGCCCCCCCCCCACAGCGGCACAAGCCACGCCGCCGCCTGTCCCGGCACAACCTACTGCAGCCACTACAACCAGTACCAAAACTACTCAAACTCCATCAAAATCGGTACAAGCTGCCCCGGTAACCAGGAGGAAGAAGAGGAGGTCAACTCCTTCCCCTGCCCCTTACGACAAAGACCACCTCAAGTCAGATAGCTTGGGGGAGAGTTCTGAAGAAGATCCAGGGGAGGGTCCTTCAAGACCAGATAAGGGAAAGAGACCTTTGAAAACAGACAAAGGCGAGAGTCCTTCTAGAGCAGATGCTGGAGAGGCCCCTTCTGGGGCAGCCTCACCACAGGAGGACTCAGATGTAGAGGGAGTTGTTAAATCCTTCTCTAGGAAAGATCTGAGAAATATCAGGAAGGACTTTAGTCGTCATGAAGGTGAAACACTTGTCTCCTGGTTGCTCCGATGCTGGGATAGTGGGGCAGATACCCTAGATTTAGATGGCAGAGAAGCTAGGCGATTGGGAAACCTGGCCAAGGATGGAGGTATTGATAAAGAGATTGGGAGAAAGACAAGCACTCTCAGTCTCTGGAGGCGACTGGTGTCAGCCATAAAGCGCAGGTATCCCTTTAAGGACGATATCGAATGCCGTCCAAGTAAATGGACCACCATGGAAAAAGGTATTAAGTACCTGAGAGAATTGGCTGTGCGAGAGGTGATTTATAGCGATGGGCAAGGGATTGTAGACCCTGATGAAATGCCATGCAAACGATCTATGCTAAAGAAGTTTGTACAAAGTGCACCATCAACATATTCCCACACATTGTCAACAATGGTCTGGGGAGGATCCGATACTGACACACCAACTGTAAATGAAGTGGTTAATAAGGTACGACAGTATGAAGACAGTCTCTCTCGTCCCTTTTCTGTGGCAGCCATAGAAAAGCTGACTGTGACCACCGAGAAAATGACTGAGAAACTGACTGAGAAAATAGAGCAAAAGACCCAGAAATTAGTTGAGCAAACCGATAAACTGTTTGATAAACTAACCAAGGTGGAGGAAAAACTCCATTCTTTCCCTGTACAGACTCATGTTGCAGCTGCTAAGAGGAAACGCCCTCCTACTCAAGAGAAAAAACATCCTCCGACTCAAGACAAATCAAACCCCATGCGAGATATCCTGTGGTTTTGCCTCTGTGAATATGGAGAAGACATGAAGAAGTGGGATGGAGAACCTACCTCAGCCCTACAGGCACGGGTGCTTGAGCTGCAAAATGAAGCAGATAGGAGAAAGGATTCTTACAGGAAGAAGGCTGCTCCAACCTACGGTAGGCGATCCTACGGACCAGGTAGGAACCGATCTGATAATCGTAGGTACTACGGTCAACATTAGAGGTGCCCTGCCTCCAGCCAGGAGGAGGAGAGGGACAACCTAGTTTATTGGACTGTGTGGATTCGATGGCCTGGCACATTAGAGCCACAAAAGTATAAAGCCCTGGTGGACACTGGTGCACAGTGTACCCTATTGCCATCGAATCATAAAGGGGCAGAAACTGTCACCATTTCTGGAGTGACAGGCGGATCTCAAGAAATGACT
Organism: Vanellus vanellus; assembly: GCF_965231255.1. Lineage (NCBI taxonomy): Eukaryota > Metazoa > Chordata > Aves > Charadriiformes > Charadriidae > Vanellus > Vanellus vanellus. Next base: position 76,795 of record NW_028127957.1, read on the forward strand.
GTATTAGAAGCTGAAGTGAGCCTAACTGGGAATAAATGGGAGAAATACCCCATTGTTACTGGTCCAGATGCTCCGTGCATCCTTGGCATAGACTATCTCAAGAGAGGGTATTTTAAAGATCCAAAAGGGTATCGGTGGGCTTTTGGTATAGCAGCTGTAGAGACTGAGGATGTTACACAGCTGTCTACCTTACCCGGTCTTTCAGATGACCCTTCTGTTGTGGGACTGCTGAGGGTTGAAGATCAGCAGGTGCCAATTGCTTCTGCCACGGTGCATCGACGACAGTATCGCACCAACCGAGACTCCCTGATTCCCATCCATAACCTGATTCGCCGGCTAGAGAGCCAAGGAGTGATCAGCAAAACTCGCTCACCCTTTAACAGCCCTATATGGCCAGTGCGAAAGTCTGACGGGACTGGAGATTAACAGTAGACTATCGTGGCCTGAATGAAGTTACACCACCACTGAGTGCTGCTGTGCCAGATATGCTACAACTTCAGTATGAACTGGAGTCAAAGGCAGCCCAATGGTATGCTACAATTGACATTGCTAATGCCTTTTTCTCTATTCCTTTAGCAGCAGAGTGCAGGCCACAGTTTGCTTTCACCTGGAGGGGTGTCCAGTACACCTGGAATCCACTGCCCCAGGGGTGGAAACACAGCCCTACTGTTTGCCATGGACTGATCCAGACTGCACTGGAGAAGGGTGGAGCTCCAGAACACCTACAATACATCGATGACATCATTGTGTGGGGTAATTCAGCAGAAGAAGTTTTCCACAAAGGTAGGAAAATAATTAAGATTCTTCTGAAAGCAGGTTTTGCCATTAAAAGAGGTAAGGTCAAGGGACCTGCACGAGAAATCCAGGTTTTGGGAATTAAGTGGCAAGATGGCCGTCGCCAGATCCCAATGGATATAATTAACTGAATAACATCTATGTCCCCACCTACTAACAAAAAGGAAACACAAGCCTTTTTAGGTGTTGTGGGTTTCTGGAGAATGCATATTCCAGGTTATAGCCAGATTGTGAAACCTCTCTATGAAGTGACTCGAAAGAAAAATGAGTTTATGTGGGGCCCTGAGCAACGACAAGCCTTTGAGCAAATTAAACAAGAGATTGTGCATGCAGTAGCCCTTGGACCAGTCCGAACTGGACAGAACATTAAAAATGTGCTCTACACCGCAGCCGGGGACAATGGCCCTACCTGGAGCCTTTGGCAGAAAGCACCAGGGGAGACTCGAGGTCGACCCCTGGGATTCTGGAGTCGGGGATATAAAGGCTCCGAGGCCAACTATACTCCAACTGAGAAAGAAATCTTGGCAGCATACGAAGGAGTTAGAGCTGCTTCAGAAGTAATTGGTACTGAGGCACAGCTCCTCCTGGCGCCCTGATTACCAGTACTGGGCTGGATGTTCAAGGGTAAAGTTCCTTCTACTCATCATGCCACCGATACTACCTGGAGTAAGTGGGTTGCCTTAATCACGTAGCGAGCTCGAATAGGAAACCCAAATCTCCCAGGAATCGTAGAAGTGATCACAAATTGGCCTGAAGGCAAAGACTTTGGGATGCCACCAGAGGAGGTGGTGACACGTGCTGAGGAAGCTCCACCATATAATGAACTCTCAGATAATGAGAAACAGTATGCCTTGTTTACTGATGGGTCTTGTCGTATTGTAGGAAAACATCGAAGGTGGAAAGCTGCTGTATGGAGTCCTACACGACGAGTCGCGGAAGCTGCTGAAGGACAAGGTGAATCGAGTCAATTTGCAGAGGTAAAAGCCATCCAGCTGGCATTGGACGTTGCTGAACGAGAAAAGTGGCCAATACTCTATCTCTATACTGACTCATGGATGGTGGCAAATGCTCTGTGGGGGTGGCTAAAGCAGTGGAAGCAGAGCAACTGGCAGCGCAGAGGTAAACCCATCTGGGCTGCTGAGCTGTGGCAAGACATTGCCGACCGGCTAGCAAACCTAGTCGTAAAGGTACGTCACGTAGATGCCCATGTACCCATGGGTCGGGCCACTGAGGAACATCAAAACAATCAGCAAGCGGATCAGGCTGCTAAAATTTTCCAGACAGACTTGGACTGGGAACATAAAGGTGAACTATTCTTAGCTCGGTGGGCCCATGACACTTCAGGTCATCAAGGAAGGGATGCAACATATAAATGGGCACGTGACCGAGGGGTGGATTTAACCATGGACGCTATTGCGCAGGGTATCCATGACTGTGAAACATGCGTTGAAATCAAGCAAGCTAAACAGTTAAAACCTTTGTGGTATGGGGGACGATGGCTGAAATATAAATATGGGGAAGCTTGGCAAGTTGATTACATCACACTCCCTCAAACTCGCCAGGGTAAGCGCTATGTGCTTACAATGGTGGAAGCAAGCACCGGATGGTTGGAAACCCATGCCGTACCTCATGCCACTGCCCGGAATACCATCCTGGGCCTTGAAAGGCAAGTCTTGTGGCGACATGGCACGCCAGAAAGAATTGAGTCAGACAATGGGACTCATTTTAAAAACAATCTTATAAGTAATTGGGCAAAAGAACATGGTATTGAGTGGATATATCATATCCCCTATCACGCACCAGCTTCTGGGAAGATTGAGCGATACAATGGACTGTTAAAAACCACCCTAAAAGCTATAGGAGGTGGAACCTTTAAAAATTGGGACAAGCATTTACAACAAGCTACCTGGTTAGTTAACACCAGGGGATCCTTCAATCGAGCTGGTCCTGCTCAATCAGACCTTTTACATATTGTAGAAGGGGATAAAGTCCCTGTGGTGCATGAAAGGAATTTGTTCGGGAAAACTGTTTGGGTTTTTCCTGCTTCAGGCAAAAGCAAACCCATTCGTGGGACTGTTTTTGCCCAAGGACCTGGATGTACTTGGTGGGTGATGCTGAAGGATGGAGAAGTTCAATGTGTACCTCAAGGGAATTTAACCCTTGGTGAGAATACTCAATCCTGAGCAGTATGATGCTGATCACTACATAATACTAACAGTGTTCAATAAGTGTTTTTCAGAATAACACAGTGGTGATGAAACCTGAGCTAGCTTCATCAAGTGGCGTCCAGCAAGCTCTTCAAGATGAACATGCTACCCCATGGGCACGAACCAGAATGAATTTTGTACCATCTTTCCTGCCCTGAGATGAGATCCTGCAATCATGAACTAAATGGACTTAAAATTTTGTATATAAACATGAACCGTAGATGAGTGACCAGCATATATCCATATCATATATAACTGTGTGTGTGTAAATTTGATGTATAAAAGCAATAGTAATCTGAGCAAGATGCAAATGGTATGGAATAAGGGGTGGAATGTCCTGGTTTGAGGTAAAACAGAACCAATTTTGTTCAGTAACTTCGCTTCTTAGCTGGGCCTCTTCTAACAACTGAAATTAACTGCATATTGTGCAGAAAATGTTCACTCTCTCAGAGTGATAAGACCAATGTTTATAGCTGATGCCCAGGCATGGGATGCAGAGAGGCTCCTGCTTACACTTATTGCCAAAACAGCCAAGGCCAACCAACATTATCATTTGCCACGTTGGAAGGTCGGAAGCGGAAAAGCATAGTGGGGTCCCACCTGGAGGGAGGAGCGGACAGGACAGCTGACCCCAAACTGACCAACAGGGTATTCCATCCCATCTGCCTCATGCTCAGTAGAAAAGCTGAGGGATCAAAGGGTCACGGGTTCTTCCTTCAATGGCCGACGTCTGAGGAGGACTCTGTTTGTCTGCCTGTGATCCCAATCCTGACTCCGGATCCGGAATCCAGTTCCCGTCCGTCACTGAGTCCAGCCTGGGACTGCCCCAGTGCCAGCCGGTGACGTGATTGTCATCTTGGGAGCTTGACATGGTTTTGTATATATTTTTCATTATTTCTTTTTATTTTATTATTAATATTTCATTAAAGTAGTTTAGTTTCTTCTAAACTCGTAAGTCTCTTTTTCCTCCTCTGCCTCTCTCTTTGTAGAGGGGTAGAGGGGAGCATCTGTCGGTCCCGTCTGGGGTCCCTCGGGTCCCCAGTGGTGGATTTGGCCTAAACCACGACATACCCAAAGAACACACAAGTTAAAAACCGCACATGAGGATAACTCATCACTTTCTTATTGAACCAACATTATATTGATTCTGAATAAATAGTCCATGTTTGTAATTTCTGCTTATAGCAACTACCTGAATTTCTGCAAAATCCGTTATTTAACACAAAGTCCTTCAAAACAGGTTTGTTCTTCAAAGAAACATTTATATTGCACCTGGTGAAAATCCGGGGGTGGGTGTAGGGCTCTCTGTCATTGCATCCATTTCAGCACTGGGGATTTAGGTGTTGATACCTGGGTGATGGCCTTTGGCTCCAGACCCCATCATGTCTCAGGGGATGGCCCAGTCGTACTGACTAGAGACCAAAAGCGGCGTGGTTTTGAGATGCTGCTCCTAGAGCCAGCTGTTAATGTCTGGAACTGGGTGAAACTGACCTTCAAATACTCAAATATTTTCAAATGTGACTTTGTTTTCCTCTAAAAAATTACGCAGAAACCCGTTAAGAAATAACCGGCAACTTGGCACTTACAGATGTCAGCTGGGATGTTGTTCATACCCAGGATACAAACCCAAGTGTCTATTTGTCACCATAATACTGTTATACCTGGACTACTGAATCACCTCCCCTGTTAATTAAAACCAAGAATTTTTAATCTGCTATGCCAGCAAGTTGAAGGCAAAGAAAGGAATTGTATTGGCATTTGAATAGGGTTGCGTATGATTTTTTTTAGCTGTCATTTTAGGGATCTTCCTAAGTGTCAGTGACATGAAAGATGAACTCGCAAACAGCAATTTAGGTTGCCAAGGTCCACAGAGTAAAAGTGTTGCTTTACTTGGGTATTTGCTAGATCAAATCTTTCTAGTAGTAAAAGTGGTGAGTAGGCAGGTGATGATGTAAGAGAAATGAAAAGTAGTGTGTGTGGTGGTGGGAGGAGGTTGGTAGGGCCACGAGTAGCAATATCTGTTGACAGAGCACAACATGTGAGATGGATGAGACCCCCCTCAGACAGATAACATCAGATTACAATGCTGTGTGTGCAGGTGTACTTCCAGTTCATCGTTTCGAATAAATTTTTCAGGCTTGAACACTGGATGCAGGCTATTGAAGTACAGTACTAGTGTACAAGGCAGTATAATATCTGAAAATCAGAGTATTTATGGAAAAAAAAAATTATAAGTTGGGATTTTTCCCTCAGTCCATTCTAAGAAGAGCTCTTGTCTACCAGGAGTCCTAGTAGACAGCCGGAACCTGGAACGGGGTAAGACTCCAGGGCAGGGAACCAAGACAGATGTCAGAAATCGGGGGAAGCCAAAGTGAGAGCAAGTCATCGAACCATAGAATAATATAATAGTTTAGGTTGGAAAGGACCTTAAAGATAATCCTGTTCCAAGTCCCCTGCCATGGGCAGGGACACCTCCCACTAGACCAGGTTGCTCAAAGCTCCATGCACCCTGGCCTTGAACACCTCCAGGGATGAGGCATCCACAACTTCTCTGGGCAACCTGGGCCAGTGCTCAGCAACCTCAGAGTGAAAAATTTCTTCCTCATGTCTAATCTAAATCTCCCCTCTTCCAGTTTGAAGCCATTACCTCTCATTCTATCACTACATGCCCTTGTAAAAGTCCCTCTCCAGCCTTCTTACGAGAAGGCCCCCTTCAGATGCTGGAAAGCTGCTATAAGGTCTCCCCCGACCCTTCTCTTCTCCAGGCTGAACACCCCCAACTCTCTCAGCCTGTTCTCCCAGCAGAGGTGCTCTGATCATCTTCATGGCCCTCCTCTGGACCCGCTCCAACAGGTCCATGTCCTTCTTATGTGGAGGCATCCAGAGCTGGACACAATAGTCCAGGTGGGGTCTCAGAAGAATGGAGTAGAGGGGCAGAATCCCCTCCCTCGCCCTGCTGGCCACGCTTCTTTTGATGCAGCCCAGGATATGGTTGGCCTTCTGGGCTGTGAGCACACGTTGCCGGCTCATGTTGAGCTTCTCGTCGGTCAGCAACCCCAAGTCCTTCTCCTCAAGGCTGCTCTCCATCCATTCTCTGCCCAGCCTGCATTTGTGCTTGGGATTGCCCCGACCCAGGTGCAGGACCCTGCACTTGGCCTTGTTGAACTGCATGAGGTTGGCGTGGGCCCACCTCTCCAGCCTGTCCAGGTCCCTCTGGATGGCATCCCTTCCTTCCAGCGTGTCAACCACTCCAGGCAGCTTGGTGTCAATGGGAAACTTGCTGAAGGCGCACTCAATCCCACTATCCATGTCACCGACAAAGATCGGTTCCCTTTAATCCTGACTCATAAATTCTCTGTCGGCTCCTCATCTATCCCTAGGTGGAGCTCCATGCACTCACTCCAGGTGGTCATGGACATAGAGGGCAACACCCCCTGCTTGTTTCCCCTGCCTATCCTTCCTAAAGGGCCTGTATCCCTCTATTCCAACACTCCAGTCATAGGCGCCATCCCACCACGTCTCTGTGATGCCAATGAGATCATAGACCTGGAGGTGTGCACACGTCCCTAACTCCTCTTGTTTACTCCCCATGGTATGTGCGTTTGCATAGAGGCACTTAAGCTGGGTCCCCGTTGAAGGTGACTTAGTGGCTGGAGTGGCTGCAGTTCCTTTGTGCTGTTCTCCAGGTGGCCTTCCTTTGAGGTGTTTACCTGTGTTTCCCCATTGGCTCCTATTGCCTCAGGAGCCCCTGGCTCCTCTTCATAAGACTACGAGTGTGCTGCAGTATACCCAGCACATCTTGGAGCAAGAGGCTGAGGGCCCTCACTCGCGCCCCATCCCTCATACCTTGGAGTGTCGTCCCTTGGCTTGTCAAAGCCAAGCCTGATAACACCCTGCGAGTGTCCCTGCACTGGCCCAGCCTTTCCTGCCCCAGAAAAGCTCCAGAAAGGCCCGGTTTGCGGCCAAAAAGGGGTTCCGCTGCGGCCCTGCCTGTACCAGCACTGCTCATTTCAGCGAGTCGGCATGGCGTGTCATAGATGGATGAAGAAGTGGACTAAACCAGAGTTGTTCCTGGGCCTTATCTCCAGAGCTGTGGACAGGTGTCACCAGAGAACTCCAGAGAGACCTCTAGTCAGAAGCAAACACCTTGAGTTCCTGAAATTCCCCCAGGAAAGGGTAGCCTGTCATATCTGGGCATGTTGAGCCTAACTAACCCCATGGCAAGGGGTCGTGTGCTCTTTCTGTGAGTGCCCATACTGCTTCCAGTGCAGTTTCCACTTCCCCCGTGTCGGCGCCAGGCAGCTGGTGCTGCCGTGCCCACCACATAGGCATGACATTGGGTCTGGTGTGAGTCAGAGACTGTGCCTAAGAGGCACTGCGGACAAGGGCATCCTGTAGAAGAGCAACGTCCAACAATCAGAAAGAGAAAATGGACGCAGGCCTTTTCCTTTTTACTGCAATATGGATGAATTCAAAGTTCGTGTGCTGCACAATAACATTGCAAATACGAAAAGTGCATTGATTTGTTTTAATACTTAGAAATCTTGTTAAACGAATTCAAGTTTGATTTGGCTTACACTACCCAGGGCTAATAATATCCTATTCTGGACACTGACAAAGGCTCTATCAAGGTAAAGTGTTGTATCTTACTTTCTCTGGCATGAAATACAACAAATCTGATCTGCAGGAGTGTTATTGAAATGGGTTTGCTAGGATACGCATGCTGCTCCTAGGCAAGCAAGAGATGCGGAAGAATAACAGCAAGTGGAATAACAGAAAATGCCCACGCTTCATCTTATTTCTTTGATATTTTTAATATAATGCACAGAATCCTGATTGTATATAGAGCTGAAAATTGGTCAGCTTGAACAACACAAATAGACTTACCATTTTTCATCATTTTTATTTTCAGTCCGTTGCATCTTTGTAAAAGTATGTTTCAGAATGAGGTATTCAACCGCCGCCTGGACACGGCCCTGGGCAGCCCGCTGCAGGTGGCCCTGCTGGAGCAGCGGGGCTGGCCCAGACGACCTCCGGTGATTGGGGAAGGCCTTCCTCTTCATTGCGATTCTGTGATTCTGAAATTGGTGCTGGGAGGGACAAGCGGTGCAGTACACTGGAAAGCGTCTTGTTCATGACTGCCTCCCTCTGTCGGGAAGGCTGCGTGTGTGTTCTGTACCGAGACGCTCGGCACCTACGTCTGTCTGTCCAGGTGCACCAAGCGAGGTGAAAAAGAGCATAGTGTCAAAAGTGACTTTAGGAACTTTTGCGAGCTTAGCCACGTTGGACGGGGATTGCCACTCTGGAATGAAAGCGCAGTCGCGTTAGGGAATAAGCGTAGGGGGCAGCGGGGTCACGTGGCTCCAGTGTCAAATTCTGATCTGTGGTGTTTGCTTTGTTGTTTCTGGTGGTGTTTTTTCTGTTTGTTTGCTTGTTTTTTAAAGGGAAATCAAAGCTATGGTCTGCATCAGGTACAGGACCTTAGCTGTTGGGGTCTGTTGGGACAGAGAGCTGAAATTCTGTCTTCTGCTCACCTCTGCTGTAGATTTGTGCTTGCAGAGCATCTGCACAAACTCGGCAAGACAATCTGTAGGCTGCACTTGAGTGAAATGAGACCGCCTCTGTTACGCTAGTGGCTTTCTAGAGTAAAACTTACAGTTTGGGTTAAATGGAGGGGTTTTGCCTAAAACATCGGGGGGAGGCTTTCTGCCTACGTGGGAAAGACCCAAGCCAGTGGTCCTCACTAATCACCTGCTGACTCACTCACTAAATCCTCTTTCCGCAGGAGTAAAATACGGCAAAATACGAATTCACTGAAGCTGACTACTAAGGCGCAGAAAGTGACCTTTCCATCTACTGCTCCTCCAGTCCTTGTGACTTGCTTGCTGTTGTTCTGGGGAAAATGTCACTGAACCAGTCCTTAATAAGAATACATTAATATTATTAATAATACAATTTATTATAATTATACATCGAATGATATTTTTATATAACAATATAATGTAATTATAAAAGGACATGATTATCTATTATTAGTCTGCTAATATTACAAGTCTAATAATTTTTTAATGCTATGAATAATAATTCAATTAATAATGATTGAATTGTGGCTGACAGACAGAGCTCAGAGGGTTGCGGTTAGTGTTGCAGAGCTTAGTTGGAGGTGAGTAAGAAGTGGTGTCCCTCAGGGTTCAGTACGGGGTGCAGTCCTATTCAATATAGTCATCAATGACCTGGATGAAGGGATAGAGTGTACCATCAGCAAGTTTGCTGATGTCAGAAAACTGGGAGGAGTGGCTGACACGCCGGAAGGCTGTGCCACCATACAGCGTGACCTGGCCAGGCTGGAGAGTGTGGCCAGCAGGTGGAGGGAGGTCATCCTGGTCAAAATGTTCCTCTTTTCAAAAGGCCTTATTCAGCACTGCCTCATCTGTCCATTCAGAGGAGTGAGTGCCTGTGATTCTTCCTACTCTCTGTAGTTGGAAGATGCTCTCGGAAGAGAGCGTCTTTCCTACTTTCTTGTAGTTGGAAGACGTCAACCTCCGCAGAAGATTTTTCCTAAAAGGCACAATCTATCTATTTAATGATTCCTTCAATATAATGATTTAAAAACTGTACCTGCTGGTCTGAACCTGGACTTGATATTCTAGTTCCCTCCGAATAAAATAAATATAATGTTCTTGTCTGCAGATGCCCCATTGCCACAGGGTGTACAAGAAGGGATTCTGCCTCCGGCCCATCATCAACAATCACTCAGAAATCAAAAGAATATTTTACTACCCGTTCACCCTCCACTGATTATAAACCTCAACGACGAGGAGGATGAAGAGGATGACGAAGAGGAAGAGAACTGTAAAGAGATTTTTCTCTCTTTTACAAGGAAGCAGAATGGGTTTTTTGGACTCTTGCAGTGTATACATCACAACTGATGTATTATAATAACAATTACATTGTTAGAAAAGAGTTGTTGACAAGTTTTGGAAATAGCTTCCAGCTAATCCTCAAAATATTGGAACTGGTAGTCCCCAGATGTGAGTGAGGCAATGTTTTCTAACCCCTGTGAAATGCCTCGCTGTATATTTCAATGGTGGTACAATTCACTTCTTTTTCATTCAATGAAGTTTAAAATGTGATCCACTATTCAGATGATGTGATCCACCATTCAAAAATTCTCAGAATTTGGGGATGAAATCACAAATTCAGGAGGTACTTCTTTCCCAGGAAACAAACTTTGGAACAGGGGCTCTACACACTCATCACTGAAGGTGAAGTCACAGGTTTGTTTACAAAAGATAGCCGAGTGACCTCAACTTAAATAATTTGTTTGACTGATTTCCTAAACTCTGAAGGCAGTCTCATTTTATTGCAGAAAGTTACTCTCGAGTCTAGCGAAGAGAAACCAGACAAAACTCTTCACTAGATTAACTGCAGTGTCTATATGTATATATTTACATTATTATTTATTCCCTTTTGTGAACTGTAGTTAAACCGTTGACTGTATCTCACTCAGAGATGAGAGATTCAGAGTGATGGAATGAATTGCACATTCCCAGAGCGTGAGAGAACAACCTACTCTCCTGTGTGCACCCTGCAAATGATGGTGTTAGTTCTCAGGCAGCCCCGAGCCGCTTTTGCTTTTCCCGCTGTCCTTCGGGTGAGCGGGCAGGGCTGCCTGTTAGGGCCTCCAAACTCGGTTTCAGTCTGAGTTGGCCACGTTAACTTCAACAACAGAAAGAGCAGGGCTTTGCTCCTCTTAGTAGCCTGAACTGAGTCAGATAAGGAGCGCTCATTTCACCAGCTCTGCTGGCAGGCGTTACAGGACAGTAACTTTGGGCAGAGGTTTTGTGACAAGCGCTCCCTGGGGACATGTTTAGTCACAAGATTTCCTTTTGGGTGTAAATGAAGGACTGTTTTGCAAATAAGGACTGAAGATTTTTTTTCACTCATTTTAAATCAACAAACATTAACTTCTTAATAGGTGTTGTAACTGCAATTCCATTGCACTTGGCAATACCTAATATTACGGAATCATTTTTCTGCCCAGAAGCAGAGGTTGCAGTCAGAAAAGAAACACCCATGACAGAAATTCATTATGGTATTTGATTCTTAAGAATTATTGGAGGCCTTTGTATAGATAACTAGTAATCTTTTAAAAATCTGTCCTATAGATGTTTCTAATTGGGTGCCTAAGACTGCTGCAGATATTGAAGAGGAAAGAGCAATAAAGGAAATGTGCTATAAATCTGGTAAGTATGGAATTAGTCACTCCTTCCTAAACAGCAGTGCTGCCAATATAGTAAACTTTGCATTTTTTTTCCCTCTTGGGATATATTTAGCTGAGTATTACAAGATTCCAACAACAAAAGAAAATCAACAAAAACCACCAATCAACAAAAACTGTGTCTTCACCTCAGCAAAATGAGCTATTACCCTTGGAAGCGACCAGGCGAGACTTGCAGAAAGGCAAGTACTTTCCATCTTCTCAGACAATGTTTACCAGTTTTTAAATTACTGTTAGAGGAAGAAACTATGACATCATTTGCCCATCCTCCCCGCTTTTTGAACTTAGTGATGATGAAAGATAGCATATTTCAAAGAGGATAGAAACACTTTTAATTTTCCCCCATATATATAGGGGATCAGGCCTAGTACCAGGGGATCAGGCCTAGTTACCAGGGGGTGAGGCCTAGTCAGCATGGGTTTATGGAAGGCAGGTCCTGCCAAACGAACCTCATCTCCTTCTATGACAAGATAACCAGAATATTGGACGAGGGAAAGGCTGTTGATATTGTATACCTGGACTTTCGAAAAGCATTCGATACTGTCCCCCATACAATTCTCGTGGAAAAACTGGCTTTGCACGGCCTGGATGAGCATACGATCTGCTGGATCAAGCACTGGCTGACTGGAAGGTCCCAAAGAGTGGTGCTCAATGGATTTAAATCCAGCTGGCGGCCGGTCACAAGTGGTGTGCCTCAGGGCTCAGTGTTGGGACCATTTCTGTTTAACGTCTTTATTGATGATCTCGATAAGGACATAGGGTGTATCATCAGCAAGTTTGCAGATGACACCACGTTAAGCAGGAGTGTTGATTCCCAGGAGGATAGGGAAGCTCTACAGAGAGACTTAGATTGGATCATTGGGCCAACATCAATGGTATGAGTTTCAACAAGGGCAAGTGCCAGGTCCTGCACTTGGGCCACAATAACCCCGTGCAGCGCTACAGGCTTGGGGAGGTGTGGCTGGAAAGCTGCCGGGCAGAAAGAGACCTGGGGGTTCTAATTGACAAGGGGCTGAATATGAGCCGGCAGTGTGCCCAGGTGGCCAGGAAAGCCACCGGCATCCTGGCTGGTCTTAGAAATAGCGTGGCCAGCAGAAGTAGGGAGGTGATTGTGCCCCTGTACTCAGCACTGGTGAGGCCACACCTCGAGTATTGTGTCCAGTTTTGGGCACCTCAATACAAGAGAGATATCGAGGTGCTGGAGGGAGTGCAGAGGAGGGCAACGAAGCTGGTGAAGGGCCTAGCAAACAAATCATACGAAGAGCGGTTGAAGGAGCTGGGACTGTTTAGTTTGAGGAGGAGGAGGCTGAGGGGAGACCTCATCACTCTCTACAACTATTTGAAAGGGCACTGTAGAGAGGTTGGTGCTGGTCTCTTCTCACAGGTAATTAATGACAGAACAAGAGGGAATGGCTTCAAGCTCCAACAGGGTAGAGTTAGACTGAACATTAGGAAAGAATTTTTCACAGCAAGAGTGGTCGGGCATTGGAATAGACTGCCCAGGGAGGCAGTTGAGTCACCATCCCTGGATGTGTTTAAGAGACGTTTAGATGTGGTGTTGGGGGATATGGTGTAGGGGAGAACTTTGTAGAGTAGGGTAGATGGTTGGACTCGATGATCCCAAGGGTTTCTTCCAACCTAGACAAGTCTATGATTCTATGATTCAATGATTCTACATATATTCTCACACACGTGGTGACTCCCTGTAACAACTAAGTGTAAATAGAAAAGGTGGAAATGGGCTGTTAACCCTTCGTGTACTTTCCTGAGATATACAACATACGTCTTTCATAGAGTTTTTCTTCATGATCAAGATTTGTGTAGTCTAAGTTTAGCCACCCTAAGGTTAGGAATGTAGTTTAAATTTCTCATGTAGGCTCTCTGTTGGAAATGGAGAGATATAGGCACTCTTTTGGGGCTATTTATTGAATCATAAGACAGTGCCAAAGACAGGTGAGAGGACTCACTTTCCCAGAGGTGCTCCGTGCTCTCTGCTGGCTGTCTTGAGTGTCTACAGGATTAGATGCAGTGATACACCAAACTTTTATATTACTAAATGTAGATTAAATAAATACCCCCTTGAAGTGTCTTGTAAAAGGTAGTAACAAGAGAGTTCCGTTTTGTTTTGAATGTTGGGCTTTATCCAACATAATTAAGGTCAGAGGAAGACAAGCTAATAAATATTTACCTCCCTTAATATGTTTCTCCTTATTCTTGGCCAAGTGGCATGACTGAAGAAAATATAATTAGTTTATTCAATGAATCAGTAAGAATATAATTCCACTATAGGAGGGAGAGTTATGTTCTTAACATGACAAGACACCAGAGTAATCAGTAGATTAGGCATGAAGAATTGCCACTGACCTGCCACGTGTAATAAAAAAGATTATTATTGTTTGTTTTGTGTAAATGTGCGGGATAAAATCTTGATAATACTGTGTCGTTGTTGGGATGAACACGACACTGGACATCAAGTTGCAGCAATCCAATTTCTTTACTTAACAAGCAGTGCTTTTTTATATTCTTTTACCCAGGTGCTTATCTATGCATATATTCAGCATTCTACTTTTGCCCGATACGCTCTCACATCACACACTGTTCATGCTCTGGTCAAAGCCAGGATGTTTGCCAACCTTTATCTTTTTACTTAGCTCTTCTCAGGACTCCCCAGTCTCTTCAAGGGTACACGGATATCTGCTCAAGGTCAACGTTAAACTCGTATTCTGATCCCTCGGACCAGCCAAGGTTTCCCACAGGATAGAATACCCTGTTGGTCAGTTTTGGGTCACCTGTCCTGTCCGCTCCTCCCTCCAGGTGGGACCCCACTATGCTTTTCCGCTTCCGACCCTCCGACGAGGCAAATAACAAAGTTGGTTGGCCTTGGGGGTTATAGCAATAAGTATAAGCAGGAGCCTCTCTACATCCCATGCCTGGGCATCAGCTATAAACAATTGGTCTGATCTCTCTGAGTGAGGGAACACTGTCTGCACAATATGCAGTTATTTTAGTAGTTAGAAGAGGCCCCGCTAAGAAGCGAAGTTACTGAACAAAATTGGTTCTGTTTTACTTCAAACCAGGACAGTCTCCATCCACAACCTTGGGGGATTCCTCATATACAGGGGTGAAGAGGTGGAGGGTCAGATGTACACATGCGGCACGGGCTGCGTTAACCCCCGCGCCTCCCACTGCAGGAATGACCGCAGGCAGACGCACTGTGAACCAAACATCAAACCTTTAATGAATTAAGAAAGAAAGAGAGATGTGGGAGAGTGGGGCTGGGGCTGGAGTGGGTGGGTGCGGGTCGCATGCGGTGGGGATGCGTGCTCCACGCCTTCTCTATCAGCCCATGAAGAGAGGCTGGGCGAGCGTGGGGCAATTTGCCCCCCAGCATCCCCCAGGGTTCTGGGTCGCGTGGTGGCCATGGTGTTGCCATCTGCCCTCCAGTTGTTGCTGCCCATGTGCTGCCTGCTGCTGCCCACTGCGGCATCGTCCTCCTCTTCCTCCTTCTCTTCCTCTTTCTCCTCCTTCTCCTCCTCGTTCTTCTTCTCTTCCTCTTTCTCCTCCTTCTTTTCCTCCCTCTCTTCCTCCTTCTCCTCCTCTTCCTCCTCTATCGGACTGAGGGTTGGCTGCCATCTCTTGGCTCTGTGTCCATGTTGTCTTTTGGGCATTGCTTTGCCCTTGGGTTGGCTGGTCATGGGTTGGTTTGTGTCGGAGGAGACCCTTGGGACCACCAACCGCCGCCTGGAAGGACACAAAGGAAGAGGTCTACCTGAGGACACAATGGGTTTGGGGCTGCTTTCTGCCCCTCCCCATGAGCCACGTGCCTCCTCATGTAGCCACCAGCAGGTTGGCTGAGGAAACCCCCTGTGCCGGGACCCTCATCTGACACACAGCTGTCCCATTGTCCCTAGACCACGCTGGGGCTCTCCTCAAGAGCTGGAGAAGATCCAGCCCTGTGAAATGGGGGTGTTCCCGGCAGCCACATCCCACCCCTCCAGGTGCTGCCTTCACCACGCTTGGGTGGTGATGACCAAGGAGCCTTCAGGGCTGGGGAACGGGCTCTTGCTGGGTCAGAAAATCATGGAATGGTTTGGGTTGGAAGGGACATTTAGAGGTTCATCTAGTCCAACGCCCCCCGCTGTCATCGGCAGGGCCACCTTCCAGTAGACCAGGTTGGTTCCAGCCCCATCCAACCTGACCTTGAACACCTCCAGTCAGGCTGATGGAATGGTTTGGGTGGGAAGGGACCTTTGAAGGTCCATCTAGTCCAACACCCCTGCCATGAGCAGGGAAGTCTTCAACCAGATCAGGTTGCTCAAAGCCCCATCTAACCTGGCCTGGAATGTCTCCAGGGATGGAGCGTCTCCCACCTCTCCGGGTAAAATGGCCCCGTGCGGCCGCCCACCCTGAGCCTTCAGCCTCACCTGGCCAGAGACCTTGTCCTCTTCTTCTTCTGCAGCTCCAAGATTTCCCCGAACTGCGGTGTTTTGCTTTGAGTCGGGCTCGGAGCAGCAGGAAAGGGAAAACCGGGAAACCCCACTGGAACCAGAAAGAAGACACCTCCTCAGAAGAGCGTCGCTGTGACGCTGCCAGACCACCCAGGGACACACAGGGGGTGCTCAGGCCCCTTCCCAAAATGTCTGAGGGTTGGACATTCTGCTCCTCTAGCAGCCCCATCGTGTCCTCCCCAACACCAGCACCATTTCCAATGTGGTTTTCCGACTTCGTCATCATCATGATGGTCAGGAAGGAGGAGCCGGGTGGTGCTGGGGAGGGGACAGGTGTCATTTCTGAGGGGAAGAGGGGGAGGAGAAGGCCTTGGCCCACCATCCTCCCACTGTACCCTTGGGCACATCCCACCCCGGGGCTCTCTTTTGGTGACACCAACAAATCGTTAGGACAAAAGGCCCTCAGGAGTTGGCCTGAAGCTTTGGGACAAGTCGGAGCCTTTTGGCGCTCAGCGTTGGCCATTTCCCCACAACATGGCAGAAGTTGGCTGCCCGTCCCATGGAGAAGAGCTGGGAGCTGCTTTACCTTTCCCACCTTGCTGGAGAGCTGGCAAACTGTCTTTTCTCGTCTGCACATCCTCACCAGGGACTTGTCTCGAGGTCTTGAGGAGAGCCCTGGGTGGGTGTTTGGGCACACACTCCATCACAAACCTGGAAAGAAGGAGAAGACACCCATATGACCCATGGCACCACCAGCACTTGCCACTTGCTGCGGCCACTTGCCCGCAGGCAGAGTTTGGCATTGCCATGAAGGCCATTGACTTCCCAAGTCTACCACATCCCATCCCCAAGGACGGGCCTGGGAAATGGAGTCGCCCAGCAAAGAAGTCCAGGCCACCACGGGAAGAAATGTCACCCAAATTCCTCTGTCTTTCCCCTCAGAGCTGCCTTATGGGAGTGACTGCGGCCTGGGGACATCATCAAGAGTCGCCGCCTGGTGTCCCCAGGACACCCGCAGCGGCACAAGGAAGAGATGCTACCTTGGGCGTTGGCATCAAAGAGCGGCTACAGCCGCCAACGTACTCACTTGGGAAAGAGGATGACATGGCCGGAGAAGCTCAGTGAGGCCACGGGTACCACTGGGGACACAATCATGTCCAGCAGATGGGGGACCTGCAATGGAGGAACACAAAGATTCAGGACATCCTCAACGTGGTTGAAGCACTGCACACTGGAGGATGCCAAAGACAGCAGGACATCCTCAATGTGGTTGAGGGTCTCAGTGTTAGAGGAGGCCAAAGATGGCAGGACATCCCTCAACGTGGTTAAAGCACCCCACATTGGAAGAGGCCAAAAATGGTGGGACATCCCCCACATGGCTGAGGCACTCAAGTGTCGGAGGAGCTTGAGGCAGCAAGTGTTGGCAGGACCGTAACTCTCACCTGGACCAAGTGGCTGAACGTGTCCTGAGGGACCCCACACAAGCAGTGCCAGAACACTGCTGTGGGACCGCACGCACCACAGAGAAACCAAAATGCTTACCTTGAAGACAACCTTCTCCAAGTTCTCCTTCCCAGACAGCCTCTCCAGGAAGCTGCGGTAGAATTTCACACGCACTTTCGTGCCTTCGATGAGGAGCACCCCCACCTCCCTCAGGATGAGGGCCACATTCTCCCCCTTCCCCAGGCAGTGCGAGAGGAGGGTCGTGGTGCCTTGGATGCAGTCCACCACTTTCTGCCGGGACACGGCGGCTGCCACGGCCACCTTGGAGTACTTGAGGGGCTCCAGCTCCTTGTTGCCTGGAAGAACCACAGGAGAAGGATGGAGACGCTCACCCGGTGGCCCGTGTCCTACAGCTTGTGTGTCACAATCATTGCATTGCCCCAAAAAAACTCAAAACCACTCAATTATTGGACTTTGGAGTTGCTTCAGAGAAGATGACCATGCAGTCAGCCATCTTACCGGGCAGGTAGTCCTTGTTGTCCATCAGGTTGTGGACAACAGCAAGGTTCCTGGCCAGGTGGAACACCGGCTTCTGGATAGTCACGGTTTCATCTCCGACCTGGACGCGTTCGAGGACAGTACCGAAGGAGCCAAGGGTGGGAATTCGGACACCCTGCAAGTGGACGAGAAGGGTGGGAGGGTGAGGACTGGCTAGAGGGAAGATCTGGAGGTGACCTCCCCCATCCAGGGATGGTGCTTCAGGCTGGATCCTGCCCTCTCCCACCGTTTGGAGGCACGAGCTGGGCGGTGGGGAGAACTTTGGGGAGGAGATGTTGAGTCCTTCCCCTCCTCAGGAGAAAAAAACAGCACTGGAGTTTGGGCAGAACCAGGATGAGGCCATCCCGGGGGGGTCTCCAGCGACCTGGATCAGCCCTACCAGAAGTGACACCAACATTGCACAGGCCCCGTTTGGCCGTCAGTGGGGACTTTTGGGGTGAGATTCCTGTTTTCTGAGGAGTTGAAGGGTGAGAGCAGGCCACGCCCCAGGGGGATCCCACCACCCCTCATGGTGCATGAGGAGGACGCGGGTGTTGCACCACCTTGTGGAGCAGGAGTTGGTCTTGAATGTAGCCAGCCACTGCATCCCAGACGGCCGTTCGCTCTGAAAAAACAAAGAAGAACCAGGTCAGGCCCCATCTCCACCAGCTCTCAGGTCCACCCCAAACATCTCCCCCTTGAGCCGCGATGCGGTGGCAGACGCCAAGTGTCATGGCTGGCTCCGAAATGGTGACAAGCCCTTGAGTCTTGGCTGCCGGAGAGGTGGCTGCGGTTGGCCGTACCTTCAGCGGTGACGCTGGACATAGCGAAGGTGTGCTCCATCCCATCCCAGAAGTCCATCTTGGTCCGCCTCACGCTGGCAGGTCGGTTCTTGGTGGCGACAGCCATGTTAGAGGTCATCTTATGGACGTTCCTCCAAAGTGTGGGACCCACCACCCGGTGGGCCCTTTTATACCCCCTGAGTGGGTGTGCCACGCACCTCTTGTGACATCAGGGTGACATGTTCATCGCTGATTGACTGACTGTGGTGACACGGCAACCGCCAACCTCTGGTGGGGTGGCCATTAGCAGGGAGAGCTTCAAGCAGCTCAGGATGCTCCAAGCCCCGTCCAACCTGACCTCGGACCTTCCAGTCATGGACACACAGATTGGTTTGGCTTGGAGGAGACATTTGAAGGTCCATCTCGTCCAACCTCCCCTGTCTTCGGCAGGGGCATATTCCAGTAGAGCAGGTTACTCAACGCCCCATCCAACCGGACCTTGGATACATCCACTCAGACCCACAGAATGGTTTGCATTGGTTGAGTTGGATTTTTGGGTGGTTTGGGTTCCAACAGACCAGGTTGGTCCCAGCCCTGTCCAATCTGACCTTGAACCCCTCCAATCAGACTCATAGAAGGTTTGGGTTGGTTGAGTTGGATTTTTGGGCTGGAAGGTTTGGGAACCAGTAGAGAAGGTTGGTCCCAGTCTCATCCAGCCTTACGTTGGACACTTCCAGTCATAGACCCACAGAACGGTTTGTGTTGAAGGGGACCTTTGAAGGTCCATCCAGTCCAACCTCCCCATCATCGGCTGGGACACCTTCCAGTAGACCAGGTTGGTCCCAGCCCCATCCAACCTGACCTTGAACACCTCCAACCGGACCCAAAGAACAGTTTGGATTGGATTTCTGGGTGGTTTGGGATCCAGTAGACGGGGTGGGTTGCAGCCCCATCCAACCTGACCTCAGACACTTCCAGTCATGGACCCAAAGACTGGTTTGGGTGGGAGGGGACCTTGGAAGGTCCATCCTGTCAAACCCCCCAATCACTGCAGTGGCCGAGAATAAAAGTAGTGCCACGAGTGGGGCGGGTGCTGCTGAGTTATTGTATCTCATCCTATTGTATTATTTTATCTCTTTCGTTTATTTTGTTTTTTCCTCTTGAGCTGTTGAGCAGAGATGGTTCTCGTGCTCTCTTCCCATCTCAGGGGGGTCGTTGGGCTGCGGCGTGGGGCTGCAGAGCCCGGGAGGAGAGGACAACCCCGAAGAAAAGGTCCCCTTGCCGCCCTCCACCAGCAGCGGTGGGATGGGTGCAGGGACCCTCCTGCCATCGGCTTATCCCGTCCCCTGCGGGAGCCTTTTTCTGCAGCAAACCGACCCAAAACTACAACGGCACCTTGGTGCTTCTTGCTAAATGGGGAGGGGGGAGAAAAACAAATCTATCAGTTTGCTCTGTAAGGATGGAAGCAGCGCATCCCCAAACAGGGCCAAAATCAGGCGGCTTTTACAGGATGGGGTTTTGCAAAGCTGCTGGTGCCAGTGCCCCATGGTGACGGTCAGAGGGGGAAGAAACTGGTTGAGCCCTTAAAAAGAGGAAAAGAAAAAGGCTCGGAGGAAGGGAAAGGTGCAGTGCCGGGGTTTCCTTGCTGCTGTTCCTCCGGGATGCCCGTGCGCGTCCCCTCCACGCTGCCCTCCGGGCAGGACCGTGCTCGCTGCTCCGGCTCTGCCTCCCTGGAGGGGAAAGGTCCCGGCGCAGGAGAGTCCCCATCTCTCCCCCCTTCCCAAAAGAAACTTTAATTACCGGAGAGGTACATTATTACGCCGGTGACCCACAGTGGCTGTGGGGCTGGGGGGCTGTGGTACCAGCCCTATTGCTGCCCTACCCTTAAAATGGAATTATACACTTCTAATATAGGACAATTTGGTTTTCTTTTTTCCATTTTGTTTTCCTCCCTGTAAAAGGAGGGAGCGGGGCTGAGCTTCACTCCCTCCTGGCAGGGACCGGGAGAAATGAGAAAATCAGGATCTAATTTCTCATTTTTCAAAAAGTCTCCATCTGACTTTCAGAAGCTTGAGACACTGGCGTTTTTATAATTTCAGTATGTTATACAGCAGAAGGCCAACACTTTTGTTAGATTCATGAAAAAGTTAAGAGCCCCTGGGAGATAGCCTCCCAGCCTGCAGTTCCTAGACACATCCAGGCTTACTACAACTGTAATTGAGAGCTGGAAATCTTTTTGCTGCTTTATCCACTGCACTTTGGCTTGTGCTCAGTAGCACTCCAGTGTCATATGCAAATCTATAGCCTGGGATGAGCCAGTGACTTGGAATCCACCATGACGCAAGCTACAGCAAAGACGCACAGATATGCACAGTGAACATTGTACCCCTGAGTGGCTGCCAAACCTAGTATGCTAAGGGAATTAAGGCAGAATCTTACTATTGACAACTAAGCATTGCTTCAATCTTGCAAATGATGCTTTTTTTTCTCTTTTTTTAACCTTCTTGCTTTAACTGACATATCTTGATATCTGTAGAAACCCGATTTCTTTCCCAGAAAGAAAGAAAATAGGACTCTGGACAATTAGAACATCTTCCTACTAATAGTAGAGGATGAACAGGACAACCTGCTTACACTATTTCCTTCAAGCCACTTCCCACTGCTTAGGTTCATCTTGTATACTAATTGAGACCAGGCTCGCTCTTAATTTATTTTTTAAAAAGCCATCTCCTTATACAAAACATGTATTAAGCAAGAGTCTGCAATTTACCTTGGGCTGGTCACATCATGGGTATCATGGAACAACTTCTGTATCTTGTTGCTAGAAACAACTCCCACTTTCACCAGGTAGGAATAGGCTTCCACGTGAAAAGCCCAGAAGTGCTTCCCTTTGGCAATCCCAGTGTCGCCAATGATGTAATCCAGGGTTGTGTAGCATCCGACCTGCATGCGCTCAGACCCCAGCAGTAGAGGAAATCCAGCCCTACTTTCCACAGAGGTTCCTCCTGGGTTCAGCAGGAGATGTTCACTGTTGTACCCGCATTTGTCATCAAAAAGAAAACTGAGAACTGAAAAACAGCATCCCAAAAAATTTTCTCTTAGTTAAGTATTTCTGTGCTTATAAACTATATTTTAAGTCATGCTGGCACTAGAATTCCTCGCTTTTAAAGGCTACCAGGAACATTACGCAAGCTAACACAGTCTCAGTATGCTACCTACTTAACCTGTTTGTTAACAGTGCTTTTAAACATGTATACAACCGGTAACAGTGTAGTAGAAGTCTGGGAGCTACTGGAAACCACCTACAGCTCTTAACACCACCAGCAGCTCGTGGACATAAGAAAACCCAATACCTGGGGCTGGAGGCGTACGCAAGATAACTTCTCGGCTCCAAGGGCTAGAGATGGATCCTTTATATCCTCGAACTCTGAAGGCATAGCTGCTGTCGTCATCGAGATCAGATATTACTTTGCTCTTGCTGCAAACTTCGATCTCCTGCCACGTTGTACTCTCCTCTTCTCTATTAAGCTTATGATACTCAAGAACATAGATATCAGCTGAGTCTGTCTTCCCAGGGCATTCCCAACTGATCAGAGCTTTGTTGTACATTTTGCTCTGCTCTTCATTGATTTCTGGTATTTCTAGACCTGGAATGACAGAGATTCAGGAGAAAAAAACCTCAAATGTAGATACATGTTGTTTTACAATTAAACACAGAAGCCCTTTGTTGAGTGGCTACAGCACTGGGGGGACAGTGTGGGGGGGAAATCTGACTCAGTCAAAGAGTGCAGATGAGGATGGGTCTGTTCATGCACTTAAATCCTTTCTGGTTTTACTTTGAAAGTTGTATTATTTATTTTTGCTGGCAACTAAAAAACCATATAAAAACCTATTCTTTTCTGTCATGCAATCACGACAAAAAGCTGCTAGGAAGACCTAGTATTACTTAACTACAATATTTTGGAAGCCAATGTAAACTGGTTCTGAATGCCATGGCATCTTAGCTTCTTTATCAAAGCTGAAGCTAGCATTGCTGCCAGGTAACGCCTTGTGAATCACAGAGGCAGAAGGGACAATGCAAGTCACAAGATTGAGTTCTGCAACTGCAGCCCTGCACAAGTTTTGCCTCTTTCCAGAGAAGCCCTTAAAGCTATAACTCAAGAAAGACGTGATGCTCTCATAATTTACCATTGGAATGGAAGGACAAGTCACCAAGGATCTCTTCTTGCTTGGCTATGTCCATCACAAAGTCCTCGAAAGTAGTTTCAGCTGCTGGCTTGAAGCTCTTGAGAGATTCAGTAGCTTTTTGGATTCTGAAAGCACAGAAGCAGAGGGATGGCAGAAGAGGGAAAAAGGAATTCACATGGGTGCATTCCTTAAAGCAAAACCGCTAGGTTTTGCTTTAAAAAAAGTTCTCTTTTCAGGTACTTACTCATGTGTCCCAGAAACTTGTCTCTCTAGACAGAATTAAAATGCAAAATTTAAAGGCCTTTTGTACATCAGTGTAAAGATAACTAACAGGGAATCTTTTGGTTGGCAGAGCATTTTAACAATTTGGGGCATTACATTCAAAGAACAAAATAGGTGTGAAGCGCTAATGGAGCACAACTATTCAGATCAAAGAGTTTAAAGCCAGAAGAGACCTGTTAGATTAACTTGCAAATACCCGATGCAGTCTCTGAGCAAAGGACTGTATCAGTGAGCTGAATGGGTTACCCTTCCACTGCAGTCCTACTGAAGAAGGCTAGGCGTTGGCGCAGGACAGAGCCCCTCCTCTGGGCTGTTTTTTAACGCACACTGTAATATAGGAATTTCTACTGAATGGTACCGGGACCGCCTCTGAGGCTCTGCAACACAAAGTACTTGCATTCAGTACTTTCCTAGCAGGTGTCCAAAGAATAGGACTGACCAGACATCCCTGGAACAGTACCTGTACCTCGAACGGAAGATAATTAATAAGATACCTGACGTGAAGTTGTTTTGCTGTTTGAACAAAACAAGATGGATTGGTTTCTTTAAGCAGTTCTTGAGCAAGTCCTACAAGGCCATTATTTTCCAGGAGCCCTTGAGATTCTTCTGCTTGTGTTTGCAATTTTTCCAGCCTTAAATTCTTAGAAGCTTCAATTGCCCTAAGAGCTGCGGATTTCTTCTCTTCCAGGACATGAGATAATTTCTCAAAACTCTAGATGTTTCTTCTTTAGCTCTTTCACTGTTGCACTAGGAGGGAACAAAAGACATTTTAGACGGATCCCACAGCACTGTGGCTGTGTACAGAAACGTACTTAGGGTTGTTCAAGAGATCAGAGCAAACTAGTCATCTGTTTGACTGCCAAGACTAACGAGCTTTGTTATGCTCTTCAACACTGAAAATGCAATCAGCACTGCACCCAAGCTAGTAAGCGTCTCCTATGTTAACACAGAGAGGAAAGAGCAGGAAATTATTCCTCCGATTATGTATTGAGTTACGCACAGCGTTTGTCTAAATAGTTCATGGAAAATCACTGTAAAAGCAAGTCAGCGTCTGAAGTCTTCATGCCCAAGACCTAGGTGCTCTTCCACCTTCCCCAGTCACCCTGAACTGGGAGTCCAGCCCAGTTTCTCCCCTATGCCCTGTAGTGCCACCTCTGATGAGTGCCCTGGATTAAAGGAACTATGAAGCACAAAGGCCATCTGCAGCAAGATACAGGCAGGGCCAGGAGCTCCTGCCAATTTTTGCCATTGCGTTTTTCAGCTCCTATGTGAGCTCCCAGCTCTGACTCTTCTGCAGGGAGATTTTGCCCTTAATTCTGACTTCACTGCAACATCCTCAAGGTAAACAGACAGCATAAATTGTGCAGCACCACTCATATGCAAGAGCTGTAAGTCTAACCCACCTCTCTTTGGGTAAGGTATCAAATAAGCTTTATGTCAATTAAATTCACAGCAGCACCCAAAACTTAACTTCCCTCTGTAGGTTGCCCAAATTTCCCACACTGTCAGGATTAGGTCTTACCGTCTGTGACTCAGAACCAACACAAACTGTTCAGAAATGGTTTTGCTGGCTAACAAAAAAAAACCCCAAAGGATCTGGAACACTTCACTGTTCCATTTGGAGTCCCTGCTGTGTCCTTGCAAGGTCCATCCCCAGACAACCCACAAGCCACTCTCACCTCTGTTTCTTTCAGCAGCAGATCCAGCTGCGTGATGCGAGCTTTCACCTGGCTCTCCTTACTGATGAGGTACTCGATATCTTTTGAAAGCTTCTCCTGTTAAAAGAAAACAGCAAACTGGCAGGCAGAACAAGGGCATCCCACCCAAACTGACAACAAGCACAGGTGGGCCACCCAGCCAGCACTCAGTTTCTGTAGTTACGAGGACAAGAGCCTGCCATCAGTTATGAGCAGCAACCCTGCGGAGAACTGCTCAGTGACCCACCATGACTGGCCCGGGACATCAGGCCACTGCCATGTGCAGGACTGGTGGCACAGCCTCTGAGGAGAAGAGGTGACAGCCTCAGCTGGCTCATCCTTCCCCAGCCACAGCAGTCACCTTCTCTCTTAGGCTAGGAACACGAGTCTTCAAGACGTTACCAGAACTAATAGAAAAGCCTCATAGGTTATTAACTCATCTGTAGTAAGGTTTGCTAGAAAAATGAGTGGTTGGAAACTTGAACTTAGGAGTGTCTCTGCACTTCCTTAGTTGCAAGAGTTAACAGCTGTACAGGAAAAGCCTTGCAAACAGGCGAGGAGGCCAAAGAGTAGAAGGCAGGCTGGGATGGGCTTTTTTTTTTTTTTCTCTCCTGTGAGCAAGAGAGGAAGCAAAGGAAGAAGAGGAGGCAGCAGCAATCATTCTTTAATAACAAAGCAGTGTTTGCAAGTCTGCCCTGTTGTATGGTGCTTAGGGAATCAACAGCTCTGCAACTTCAAAAACATACAGCGTCCCAGCAGATAACTGCCGATGCAGATTCTTCAGGAGTGCTTCTGAAGTATAAGCTAACCCAAGCCACAAGGACACTTGCCTTAAAAAAGCCAGATTGTAAACCATTAACTTCTTAAACCTTCTGCATTGGTCAGTACTGATGCACAGTTGGCTAACATAAGGTGGAAGCGCTTTTAAGGGGTTCTGTTTGAAGCCTCATAGAAAATATAGTTTAGTTTCTTAGCCGCACACTATGTCACACTAATATATACATTAACAGATGTTGCACAGCAGCATGCCTCATGACTCGTTCAGTGTCCTCCAAACACACGTCCTGGCATCCTGCCAGGGGAAGTTTGCCCTTAAACCCGAGGCTCAGTGCTCTTCCCCCTTCTTAAGGCCAGGTCCAACAATATTTACTTTTACCTTAAAGGTTTTGTAGGCAGTGCTTATGGTTGTTACTCTGTGGTTTGCATGACATCCACCCAGTTTACATAGACGACAAACAGGCCTTCTGCAGGTTTCACAGTACATGTTTACCCTCTCCATTTCATGTTCTGGACACATCAAAATCTGGAAGAAAAAAAAAGAGAGCAGAGAGAATGCAGGTGTCCTTCCAAAAACGGAGGTGCTCAACAAACCACCAAAACACTCAATTATCCTACAGCAGCGTCTGACTTATCAGTGGGTATTTTTTATATTCTGTTTATCTTCCACCTTTTACATTTGTCCATGCCAGTGAAAGCCAGCAGATGAAAACAAACAGTTTCACCAGGTTTACAGTGAGTGAACCTGTAGCAATGTCTGTGTACACATCACATAGCCTCCATACTGCAATCAACCATTTTGCTAATCCCTGAAGCTGTCTGCACACCTCAAGCTCCCCGCACTCCAGTTCGGAGATGTAAATGCAATACATAACATGTCCACCCTGTCAAATTTAACCCTGTTCACACCGGCATCTCTTGAAACAGCTATGAACTGTTTCTTAAAGCAAGAGTTGACATAATACTGTAATGACTGAGGTCTAAGCTAGACTCTGACCAGCCACATAGCCATTGCTCTTGGAGCAACAAATGAAACGCAGCCACCACCACCAGTCACAGCCATCTTAAAGACAAAAGGCCCCAGTGTTTCAATTTTTCTGTCTGACTCCAATTACAAGTTGCTCATGCTGAGCGCTAATTCCAGCAACAGCTTAAACAGCACTGTAAAAAACCTGGTGTTCACTAAAACTCATCTTTCAAAAACTGAGCGTGTTGAAATAACTGCTCAAAGAGGGAAAAAGTGCCGCTCAACTCCAAGATCGTGCAACAGATAAAGCCATCTAAAAGGCACATAAAGTAGCATAAACACGGACACTCAAAGCTAAGGTTGCAGACCATCTCCAAAACCAACTCTCAAGCTCCAAATGTTATCTTAGGCTATGGTGAAAAGCCCAAAGACAAAGGAAATGTTCAGGAAAATTAGCTGTTGCAGGCAGACATCTCCAAAAACTGCAGTCATGCTGTTAGTCTGTGGAAGCAGTTTTTCCACAGCAGTGCACAGTCACACCTAACGGAAACTGCACACTTTTATTCATCTCCTCGTGTAAGTAAGAATTACAGCCTGCAAGCTAGAGACCGAAGAGGTCAGCAGATTACCTTGTCTAGTTCTCTCAGAATTCAAGAACAATCAGCCCAGTATCTGCTTCTCCCATCCCCACCACACACGTTACAAAGTGCTCTCCAGTCTGGTTGTGAATGAAAGCGGGTTTATGAAAGGTGGGTTAACCTTGACCAGCAGCCAGACAACAACCAAGCTGCTCACTCGCTCCCCCTCCTCAAGATGATACGAGGGGAAAGATGATCATGGGTCAAAACAAAGACAGGGAAATCACAAATTATCAGTTCATTGCCAAGTCAAGTAGACTTGGATAGTCAGAAACTATGACTAAATATTTTAGACCATTCCCCCACCTCACTTTTTTTTTTTTTCCCCCTAGGCTCAAATTACTCCTTCATTTGCATTTGCATTTCTTCTTCTCACTCCCGCCTGGAGAGGCACACGAGGGATGGGAAATGGAGGATTACAGTCAGTGCATAACACTCCATCTCTGCTACTCCTTCCTCATTATAAGTTTCCTCTCTTCATCACAGGTCCTCTCCACAGGAGACCAAGGTGTTTGTGGCCAAGGGGACCTGTTCTCATTTCTTTCTGTCTTACTTTTGTCCTCTACACTCACAGAATGGGTGAGGTTGGAAGGCACCTCTGGAGACCGTGTAGTCCAAGCCCCAGCTGAGGCAGGGTCAGCTACAGCAGGTTGCTCAGGACCTTCTCTCGGTGGGTTTTGAATAACTCCGTTATTAGAGACTCCACCACCTCTCTGAGACACCTGTTCCAGTGTTTGTTCACCCTCAAAATTCAAAGCTCACTGGGAACTCCTGAGGGTTTGGAAGATCTCCATTGGTGGAGAGTTAACAACCTCTTTGGGCGGTTGCAGTGTTCCAGTGGTTCCAGAGTTTGACAACCTTCCGAGTCTACTCACTGGGAACTCCTGAGGTACAGTTGGCTCCCTTGCCTTCATTCCCTCCCATCAGGCATTGAGACACCTTAATAAGGTCTCCCTGAGCCATTTTTTCTCCAGACTGAACAGCCCCAGATCTCTCAGCCTGAAGAGGACTTCAGGTGTGTAGGGGCCATCGTGTCCACAGGCAGGTCCATGAAACTCTCCACGACAGCGGAGACAGGAGATGTGATGGGACACCGTACCACAGACCTATGGCACATCCTCCGCTTGAACAGCAGGTAACCATGGCTGAAGAAGACACCAGAGGGGAAGGAAACACTGGAAACTCTTGGGGAGAGTGAAAGAGGGAACGGGGAAGGAGGGCTAAGACAACAGTGACAGGAAAGGAGAAGAGACAAATTGTCCCTTCCCAGGGGCAGGCTCAAAGGGGGCGGGCTCACAGGACACAGCCAAGGGGGGTGAAGATGTCCATAAGAGCGTCCCACCCTGTGCCTGAGCTCTGCTTCCAGCAACAATGGCCCAAGGAGCTGCTCAGACATGCAAGTTTATGCACGTACCTTCAGACAGCGCTGAGTAAGAAAGCAAGGCCTGGAGTTACTAGGAACCAATTAAGGAAGCTAATTATGGCCTTCAAGCATGAACTGAAGTCCTCCAACTTCTCCAATAACCAAAGCACCCACTGAACCTTGCTCCCAGACAGAACCGCTGTCCTGAGGATAACAGTTATTGCCCACCATGTCAGGGATGAGGTGGACTCTCCTTCCCAGGCCCAAGGGGGTTAAACCCACACCTTAGACTGAAATAACGACTTTTCAGAGCAGCACTGGCACAGTTGGAAGCCCATCATCACCCAAAGGGCTCTGAGCTTTGCACCAGGCCAGTGCCCCTGGACGCCACGGCCGCGGCACGAGGAAGCAGTGACTCGGGGCACTTACAGTCACCGTGAGGTTCTCCCAGGTGATGCCAGACACATTGATCTTGTTGCTCTCCCAGAACTGCAGGGTTTCGTTGCTGGGATGGGTCGGTGCCTCACCCTTACAGCTGGGAGGAGAGAAGCCAAGACAGAGGTGAGGGGAAGGCGATGGAGGTGCAGCCCTGAGCTCCTGACAAGGGGCAGCGGCACTTTAGGAGGAAGAAACCCACTAGGAGATGGTGAGGAAGTCCAGCTTGCTGTGCGTGTGCACAGGGTAGGCCTCTCGCAGGTGACTCAGCTTCTCCAGAGCCTCATAGATGAAGATGATGCAGATGAGGGAGGCGAAGGCTTCTTCGGTGAAGCAGGTGATGTAGCACACCAAAGAGCTAGCGTCAGTGGCCACCAGCACCATGCAGAAGAAGGCGGTCCACAGCCCAATGCACGCCGTAGAGAGAGGTAGAAGAGCGCGTAGTCCCTGGGAAAGCAAAAGAAAATGCAGGGTGGAGAGGGCAGCAAGAGGCTCCGAGCCGTGCCTTCCTTTGGGGAAAGTCGGCAGCAATTCAGGAGCGTGTCAAGGCTGCGCATGGTAAATGCAGTTTCCACGTCCTACGACAGACAGCCTCGGGGCTGCGGCGCAGGGTGTGGGCCCGCAGGAGGAGAGGCCAATTATTTCATTATCATTCTTTAACAATTACCTTGTGTTAATGCCTCGGAGGCTAATTGAGGTCAGGTCCCTGTTGTGGAAGGTGGTGTTCTCCCACATCACCCCGATGCCCTAACAGCGAAACCGGCTGGGTTTGCACCCAGTTACCTGCTGCCAGCAAGTTGGGGCTTCATAATAAATTTAATTGCAATAAGAGAGGTTAATCTCCCATCACAGTTGCCACAACAAAAAGACTGTCACGGAAAATATCCATTTTGCCTGAAAAGCTCCTGCTTTTTCAAAAATCATCAAAACATTTGACCAGAGAACTGTTTGGATATGTGGGTAAAATATATTTCCACTTCCAGCAAAAAACATGCAAAAAAGTGCCCGAGTTTGTACTGAGAGGAAAGCAAATCTTCCCTCATTCCCAAACCAGAGTCATTTGTCTCATCTTCCCTGGGCAGCCCATCTCGGGCATCCATATCCTTGTGGTTTCTCCTCCTCCTGCTCTTTCACTTTAACTCTAAAAACCCTGAACCACCCATCCATCCTTCAGAGACCGAGGGCTCCTGCACCGTCACATACTAAAGCAGCAGCGCGTGATGTCTGTGACACAGAAGACAACTTAAATCTACCAACTACCACTAACAAAAACATCTTTTCTCCATCCCTGCCTTCTTCTGAAGGCGCTCGCAGCACCTGGCCGCAGCAGCCAGCCTTACTTGCAGAATTTGTAGAGGATCTTCTCGAACACGAGGACGGGGCCGGTGCTGCCGAGGATGGCGAGAGGTTGGCCAGCAAAGAGGAAATACACCACGCCGGTCATGGATGCGCCCAGCAGTGACTCCATGGCACTCTGTCCAGGGAAGAGAGGCAGCAGCGAGTAATTAAATCATTAGAGGGAAAACCACAAGTGCAAATTCACTGCAGCAAGGACTTTTGCATGAGTGTTGTCCTCCCTCGTGCCACCCAACAGAGAGAGGTGCTCACTATGTGGCTGTTGGTCGCCTCCCCCAGCAGTCCCCCAAAGGTTATTGATGACGGGGGACATGCAGGCACAGTAGAGGAAGAGGAAGGACGCCAGACACTGCAGGCTCAGACCATCCCGAAAGTCCCTCCAGAACCAGGGGGCTTTTCGCTTCACATCCCGGATCAAACCTCCAAAGAGCCTGGAGGAAGGAAAAAAAATTAAACCATTTTCGTGGAAGACCACGTTAAGTTTTCTTGGCTGAGGAAGGACAATCGCAAGCACAGAGTAACTTCCATTGCTAAAAAGAAGTCTCCTTCTCCCATTTTAGCCCCAGTAGAAACTGAGGCATACAAAAAAAAACACAGAATCACAGAATAGTCAGGGTTGGAAGGGACCTCTGGAGATCATCTAGTCCAACCCCCCTGCCAGAGCAGGGTCACCTACAACAGGTTGCACAGGACAGCGTCCAGGCGGGTTTTGAACATCTCCAGAGTGGGAGACTCCACAACCTCTCTGGGCAGCCTGTTCCAGTGCTCCACTACCCTCAAAGTGAAGAAGTTCCTCCTCATGTTAAGATGGAACTTCCTATGTTCAAGCTTGTGCCCATTACCTCTCGTCCTATCAATGGGCACCACTGAAAAAAGACTCCTCCCATCCCTCTGGCATCCTCCCTTTAAGTATTTGAAAGCATTAATAAGATCCCCCCTCATTCCTTTTCTCTACACTAAAGAGACCCAAGTTCCTCAGCCTTTCCTCATATGAAAGATGTTCTAATCCCCTAATCATCTTTGTAGCCCTTTGCTGGACCCTCTCTAGCAGATCCCTGTCTTTCTTGAACTGGGGAGCCCAGAACTGGACGCAGTACTCCAGATGCGGCCTCACCAGGGCAGAGTAGAGGGGGAGGATGACCTCCCTCCACCTGCTGGCCACACTCTTTTTGATGCACCCCAGGATGCCATTGGCCCTCTTGGCCACCAGGGCACATTGCTGGCTCATGGTCATCCTGTTGTCCACCAGGACTCCCAGGTCCCTTTCCACAGAGCTGCTCTCCATGAGGTCAGCCCCCAACCTGTACTGATGCGTGGGGTTATTCCTCCCCAGATACAGTACCCTACATTCACCCTTGTTGAATTTCATTAGGTTCCTCCCTGCCCAACTCTCCAGCCTGTCCAGGTCACGCTGTAAAGCAGCACAGCCTTCTGGCCTGTCAGCCACTCCTCCCAGTTTAGTGTCATCAGCAAACTTGCCGATGGTACACTCTATCCCTTCATCCAGATCATCGATGAATATATTGAACAGGACTGGACCCAGTACTGACCCCTGAGGGACACCACTTGTTACTGACCTCCAACTAGACTGCACCACTAACCACAACCCTCTGAGCTCTATCTGTCAGCCAGTTCTCAATCCACCCCACTGTCCATCCTCCAACAAAAGAAACCCTCCAACAAAAAGAAAAAGAGACCAAACCTGAGAGCCCGTCCCCTCTTATTGCAACAGTCCCTCACTTTGAGAAGCAGCAGAGCTCTACCTGGAGGTACTTACACATCTGCTTCCACCCCAAAGCAAGAAAACCTGTGTGCAACCACGCTGCGGCTGAGCCCAGCTGCCCAAATCTCCCACCCACCCAGCCCAAGGGACCAAGCTGGTAACCTGGAGCCCCTTCACTGACCCACTTCACCCCAAAACTCTGCTAGAAGGGAGGTGCGCACTCAGATTTTAGGGGCAAACAGAAAAACACCCCACCAAACTATTGCAGTTCACACCTTCCTGTCCGCTCCAGTTCAGGACCGCTGTGTTTCTCCGGCTTGCTGTGAGAAGCACTGTCATCGAGAGCTTCTGGCACCTTCCTTTTTCCTGGTAAAATGGAAATAAGATAAAGATATGTCTTTTAAGCCACTGGCTTGTTTTGCTTTTTGGGCTGGGTATGTGACCTGTAAATTTGGGCCCCTGAGCAGCACCCCCAGCCGTGCTGCCCTCCTGCCCGTCCCCATCGTGCCTCCTTCTGCCGCAGCACCCACCTGCTAAGGGACGTTTCTCGGGGGCTCAATTCGGATGGAGGGATCCCACTCTCCTGGCAGCAAAACCATGACCTGATCCAGAAACTCATCGATGCCAGCCACCAGGTCAGCCCGGTTCTTGGCTTTATAGGCAACATCGTGGAAGACCTGCCGTAGGAGACAACCAGGTGAGAGGATGACCCATCTCGGATGTCCTAACCAGTGCAATAAGCTCTTGGCTAAATGCAAGGTCATTTTCCGCAGATCGCCTGTTGGAAATGGCAGGAAATATTCCCCCCAAAGGAAAAATCTGTGCATCACAGTATTTGTAACCATCTCCACCAGGCTCCCGTCCCCCATGGCACCCCACAGCCTTCTGCTTCAAGAGGAGAAGTTTCACTGGCCCTGGCAATGCCACCACTGGGGGCAGCATGCTGGGGACCCTGGGGAGAAGGATGAGGCGCAGGCTGCAGCCCAGGTGGGATTTTAGCCTCCTGCAGGCAGCTAAGAGGGACAACAAACCCTCTTCCTCACTACTACAGAGACAGGGAGAGGTGAAGAAAGCCCCAAAAATGACCCGGAGACATCTCTTATCTCGTCACACCTCATCCGTCATGATAGTAGCCACGGACCTGCCGATTTCATGGTACTGATGGGCTTTTCCTCCTGGTCCAAGCAAAACAAACAGGAACCTAGGCAAGAAAACCAAAATGAGAGAGAAGAACATGGCCTCACTCAAAGGGCGCCCAAGGAAATCCCTGGGAGCTCCCAGCCAGAGCGTGGCTCCAGGGGGGACGTGTAGGCTCACTGATTCTGGTGATGAATTTGAAACGCATCAAAACCAAATGCAAATTTGAGTTTTGGGCAAACTTTCATTAAAATTGGCCAATGGGTTTAAAAGCTCCAGCAGGGAAGGGAGAAATGAAAGCACGGAGATGTGGGTGGGAGAAACGTGCTTGCTCCCACTGGCTGTGTTCCCCTGGGACGCCCAACTGATGCGTGCAATTTGGTGTTTTGTTGTGGTGGGTTTTTCTTTAAATAAAAACTTTGTGCTTCTCATTCAGACCTTGTTGGGATGGGAACTTCCGTCATGCCCGAGAGGAGGACAGCCAGGCTCAGGCGGACAAATGCCACGATGGGCTGGCGAAGGAAATCCAGCTCTCCTACAAGCACATTGGACGCTTCAGCCCCGGTGGGAATTTTTTTCATGAAGCGCAGCTCCGCCTGGGCACGACAAGGGATTTTCAGGCCATTACCCCAAAAGCAAAGCCCACAGCGCTCTGCAGAACACTCTGCAGCCAAGTTTGCAAGAGTAAATCTGGCCCTAAAGGTGTAAGAAAGCTACGAGTGACTCACCTTGCTTAGATCCATCGCATTGGTGTCATGGTTCACCCCATTTTTAGCTTCTGCAGTGGTGGGAGATGGATGAGGAGTGAGTGTTTGGGCTGGGAGGAGAAAGAAAGACACTCAGAAAGACGGGCAAGGAGCAATTGGGACGCTTCTCCTTTGCCAGGAGAAGTCTAATGGGGCCAAAGCCCTGCAGAAACCTTCACCTGGTGCCAAAGCCGGCAGAAACCCTCACCAGGTACCAAACCCTGCAGGAACCCTCACCTGGCTTGTCGAGGGGATGCACGTCTAACTGCTTCTTGCTCATGTCAGCAAACGAGTGGACGATGGGGAGAAGGTTGTTCCTTTTCTTCTCATTCTGATGGTGATGCTTCTTCAAAAGCACTTCTTGAACTTTCGCCCACGTGCACTCATCAAACTCCGCGGACTGCTCTTGCTGGCCCAGGATCATATCTGGAGATGGCAACGGGAAACGAAGCCGTCAGAGCAGAAAGTCCCCACGTCCCGACCCCTCAAGCCCCCGGCGAAGGCTGCGACGCAGGATACCCTAACGCGGGCTCAGCCTTGCTTAGCAAGACATTTTAATGCAGTTCAGCCTTTGCAGCAAAAGGAAGAATTCTCTTTTGCTAAAAGCCATCATCAAAGTGCTTATTCATCACTCCACTCAGATAATTATTTCCCATCCTAGATAATGACATTTTTTGCCCGATCTGGCGTTTCTCCTTCTCCATGGCTCTGTGCAAGCCTGGCCAGACCCGGGGGAGAGGGGCTAGCCCAATATTTAGGGCTG
Source organism: Vanellus vanellus (assembly GCF_965231255.1). Classification (NCBI taxonomy): domain Eukaryota; kingdom Metazoa; phylum Chordata; class Aves; order Charadriiformes; family Charadriidae; genus Vanellus; species Vanellus vanellus. Next base: position 111,360 of record NW_028127957.1, read on the forward strand.
AACTGGTGCCAATCGATGGCCGCTTTGCATGTGAGCGTGACAGGCCGAATGCAGGTGTGGTAACGGGATTTATCTTCTGCCCCCAGACACCCCATCCCAGCGGGTGTAGTTCATCCTCGGCACCGAGGAGGATGAGCAGCACATTCCCCACCACTTGTTCACCGAGCTGGATGAGATCTTCCTGAAGGAGGGTGAAGATGCCGAGTGGAAGGAAACGGCAAGGTAAATCCCTGCTGCCAGCTGCGGTGGCGGCCGCGGGCTCTGCCTTCCGCTCTCTGGGACGCAAAGCTTTTGCAGCTGCAGGTGCCGATGCGCGGAGCCTTCTCCTCTTGCCGCCCCGTAGCTGCACCAAAGGGGTTGCAGAGCTGAGGCTGTTTTCTTGCAACGGGGCCGATCGTGCCCGATGTCCGCAGGTGGCTGAAGTTTGAGGAGGACGTGGAAGACGGCAGCGAGCGCTGGAGCAAGCCCTACGTGGCCATCGATTGGCACCAGTTCAGCCCTAAATATTGGACTGGCCCCTCTCCCCCGGGTCTGGCCAGGCTTGCACAGAGCCATGGAGAAGGAGAACCATCTGTTCCACCTCTGCATAAGGATGGGCCACTTTCCTTCCCCACGTTTCCATTTTTAAAGGCAGGATCCCTCTAAGGAAGACCAGCCTCAATCCATTATGCCTTCAACTGCCTCCCAAATAATGCCACTTTCCCTCAGAAGAACAGCAAACCACACAAATCAGCCACACGGACCTGCTTGCAGAGGACCCCGGCACCCACGCAGCCCCGAGGAGGCTCACGAATGCTGCGGCGGGACTTACAGTGGTAGCCCTGCTCCATCGGGGCACAGTCCTCCCGTTCCTTCTTCCGATGCTTCTGGCGGTGGGGTCGGTGGTGCCGGTGGCTTTGCCTCACCAGCGGCATCCGCATGCCCACGGACAGGGTGTGGTGGCCTGCAAAAAAAGCAGCATTCTCATCACTCTCGATATTGCGGAGACGGTTGACGCCGCTGCCATGATTAAACCAGCACAGCCATCCCAGGAGGAAACACCAACTTCTCTTCATTTTAGTTTCACTGCATTCCTGAATGTCAGAGACCAGTCCCTTTTTCCAAGCCTGTTTTACTCTAACTTTGCAACAACAGAGCAACAACAAGCGATGGCTCCGGGTCACCTAAAAGTGCCCTGAAAGTATCAACCCTCGTCTCAAATTCCAGCTTCGGCTGGACAACACTCAGACCTGCTCATTAAGCAGCCACAGAAGGTAATTATTTTTAAAATCTTTGTCGGCACAAGGCGACAAGAGGAGATCCAATTAGTCCCGTGATAATGAAGTCTGGAACAAAAAAAAAGAAAATCACAGCCCTGTGTCTGCAGCCATCAAATTATTCTCCTGACCTCTCCAAGCCAAGAGCAGCCTCTGAGAAAACAAGCTGGGAACTACCCAGCTCCGTGGCCAACACTCACACCACAGATGCCGCGGGGGCTTTTTCCCCTCTGTCTAAAAGCCACAACATTAAAAAAAATGTGAAAATAACTGTGCTTGTTTATTTAGAAGCACGCCACGTTTCGCTGCAGGTGATGCGTACACTGAGCACAGGACGCGGCAGGGACTTTGCGCAACGGGAAAACGCGTGGAGCTGGTGCCACCTCTCCCGACTCACCTTTCAGCTCCTCCTTCTCATAGTGAATATTGGCAACGGTGCTCGTTCTTCCCTGGTCCATCACCGCCTCCTCGTCGTGTCTCTGTTTAGCGAGAAGAAGAAGGTACAAGTTGGGGCCAGGTGAGGAGAGCTCCCTTACGTCCTCCCAGTCATCACCCATCCCCGCGGCCACGCGAGCCAACGAGGATCACACCTCTGCATGTCTCCTCCTTCAGGCACAGCCCTAAAAACACGGACTTGGAGGAGGTTTTTTTTCCCCTACCCAAATAAAACCACCTGTAATGTCACCTGTATTGTATACACCGTGAGTCTGGAAGGATTTACTAAAAGGGGAGACAGTTGAGTGTTTCAAACCAAAACCAAGCCTCCTGCTTCATTCTTGTGGTTCCTTTCGAAAAATTAAAATAGGGATTTCCAAACTGGGGGTGGGCTGGGGTGGGGAGACCCAACCCCACACTTTTGAGCACAGCCAGTTTCATTCTCCAAACGTGATACCTGCAGGACTCACTAGATGGCACTTGGCCACAGGACATGGCCACCACCTACCTCCAAAGGCCCTCAGAACCTACAAGGGTGAAGCTTCGTCTTCAGCCCAACCAGGCTCAGGCTTCTCTTGCTGCAAGCCCGCTTTCCACACAAAACTGCATTTTTCTCCTCAAAAAAAAAAAGCCAAGGGCTGACAGCTAATGCCCTCCTTGGCTGAAATACCACTGCCAGCGCTGCACAAAGAGCATCTGTGCCTTAAAAGCTGAAGGAGAACTACAGGAGTTCTCTTCTCCCCTTGCCCCCGGGGCTGGGGAAGCATCACTGGGATCACCGCGCTCAAAGAAATAAAAAACCAACCACGTCTCACACTCGAGTCGCAACTGCAGCTTTGAAAGGGCCTCCAGGAAACCCTTCTCTTTAGAGAAGAGCAAAATACCGGAAATCTGCTTTTTATCCCCCAAATTCCTGCTTCAACCGAATGGCATCACCTGCCGCCGCGCAGCAGCGACGCTCGGGGAAGCTCACACCTCCCACTCGCCAGCCAATTTAACGAGCAAAAGGAACAAACGTTCCCATCTGGGAATGAGCTTTTTCTGGCCCCCGAGTACTTTGTCCTTCGCCGCCGCTGCCAGGTGCCTGGAAAACCTCAAAGCATCGAAACTGGGCTGGGAAAGGGGATGGCGAGCTCACTTTTGAGTTTCGGAGCAGAGAGTGTTGTTCCATCTCAAGAAAACTTCTCCAAATTATTATTTTGCTGCAGCGGTTTTTTTGTCCCAGCAGGAGAGAGAGGGATTTTTGACTGTCCTGCCTCAGTTTACCTGTCTCAGTGCAACTCCTCCAGTTAGAAAGAAAAATCTTTCCCTGGGGAAGCGTTGATGTAATTGAGGATGAGGAAAAGTACAAAGCAGAGGTTCAGGTCCGGCTTTGAGTCCTCCCGGTGCCGGGGGAGGCCAAAAGCATCGCACGAGCACGCAAACTTCCCACCTCGGCCCCCTCGTCCCGTCACACGCAAGCTGGACTGGCCACCAGCAGCAGGAGGGAGGATTAATGTAATTAATCTCGCGCAAAGTGTAATTAGTAACACTGATCCCAGTGTTATAAGGGGATGAGGGGCCAAACTGGGGGAGCTGCTCTGGTGGCGGAGCAGGAGACCCCCGTCCTTGCCCCTCTCCATCTCCATCCTACCCAGACGAAGCCACCGGTCCTGTGGCTCCCTCCTTTGCTATCGTGGGGGTCAGCACCGTCCCCTGCGGGGACCCCTCTGGCTCCTGAGCCAGGATTTGGGCTGTGACGGGGACTGGACCCGGGAGAGGACACATCTCCAGAGCCCCAAAGTGGGGCTGTGAGGGGGGGACACACGCAGGTCACAGCTGAGCATCACCAGGACGTGACCGTCATCCCTTGCTGGTGGAGACGCAAATTCCTCTCAGTCTTTGCCGTGAGCTGTAATTTCAGGGCAGATTAATTAATTCCCCACCTCTCGTTTGCCCCCGAGAGCAGCTCCTGCAGCCGGGTCCCATGGGTGCAGCGGGGGGGCGGACAGGCCCTCCCCCAGGCTAAGGAAATGCAGAAAGATGGGGGGACCACCCAGCCACCTCCTGCCTGCACCCCAACACCAGGCACATCCGCACAAGCGCCCGGTGGGACAATAGCTGAGGTGACCGGGTGGCATGGGGCTCTGTGGGGACAGTGGCCTTTGTCCCCCTGCTCTGAAGGGCCACAGCATCACCAGGGGGTCACATCGAGATGCGGAGGAGGGGACAAGGAGGGGGGGTCTGGTGGGGAGACCCCCAACAGGCATCGCCCAGGTGCCTCCCTCCCACACCCACCTTGGGTACCCCTCACCTCCCCCTTTGAGCCCCCACCCCTCTGCCTCGCAGATGCCTTACACCCCCCTTCAGCGGCCTGCTGCCCCCCCTCCTTGCACACCCCCAGCACCCCATTTTAGACACCTACCACCCTCCTTACCCCCTCCAACCTTGCAGATGCCCTTCACTCCCCTTTCCATGGCCCTCACAGCCCCCTCCCTCCCCCCCGTGCAGATGCTTTGCCTCCCCCATTTGCCCCCACCCCCTGCTCCCCCTGTTTCCTCCCTGCCATGGGAAATGCCGCAGTGAGCAGCCATGGAGCATCCTCCAGCCACACCCCACACAGCCAAACCCCATTCCCGGACACACAGGAGGCTGTGGGGCCGCCCGGGGGACAGATTTGGGGGCTCTCCCTGAGGGAAACACTGCTCCCAGCCACGCAGGAGGCTGTGGGGACACCCCGGGAACAGGTTTGGAGACTCTCCCCGAGGGAACCGCTGCTTCCAGCCTCACAGGAGGCTGTGGGGCCGCCCGGGGGACAGATTTGGGGGCTCTCCCTGAGGAGAGCCTGTGGGGAGGAGGGAGGCGGGGGCCGCCCCAGGGCCGGGGCCACTCCTGGAAGGGGAGGGGGGGATCTCCAGCCGCCCACGCGGGGCTGCCCGAAGCCTGAGGAGATGAAAAGAAGAGGAGAAAAGCCAAGAGTTCCCTCACCGCCATCGCCTCTCACAGCCCCGGCCCTCCCCGCCGCGCCTCATGGCGGCTGTGTGCGGTGTCACCTGAGCGGGGGGCGGCGGCTGTGGCAGGAAAAGGCGGGAGGGGAAGGGAAGGGAAGGGCGGCGCCATTTTGAATGGAAGGAGAGGGGAAGGGGGGGCGAGAGATGGGGGGGGGGGGGGGAGCGAGGGTGTGAGGGGAGTAGGTGTTGTGTGAGGGGGGAGTGAGGGGGGAATGGGTTTTCGGGAGAGGGCAGTTTGCAGGGCTGTGAGGTGTCTGTGAGAGAGGAGGCCCCGGAGGGAGGTGAGTGGAAAGGGCTGTGTGTGAAAAGAAAAGCTTTAAGGACAGGCCGGGCTGGGGAAAGGTGGTGGGCCCTGAGGGAGGGCTTGGGGACCGGGGCTAGAAGCATGGGTTTGGGGGCAAAACTCTGGGAAAGAAACTGCAGGACAGGGCCAATCTGAGTATACAGTTTAGCGAAGCTTCTAGGAAAAGGTGACCAAAGGTGACTCTTGTCCTTTTGTGGGCTGGTTTTGTCTAAGTTATTCATGCGAGTGGACTTTTGCCACACGGGATGGGAACTTTCGCTTCCCGGGATAGCTGATGCCCCTGGATAACCACTGCCCGCGAAGCACTGCGAAACCCCGTGTTCAAATATGAGAACAAAGGCCGGGTTTTGCCTCTCGGAAGGATCTCTAAGCCCCATCTCCAAGCTATTTTCAGTACCTTTCTGGTTGTTTTCTTCCCCCCCATCCCCGTGATATCCGTCGGGGGGGCTGGCGGAGCTCTGCAGGCGGATGTCCGGCTCATTTTGGGGAGGGCTGGGATGGTTTCGGGGGGTCCCGGCTCTTTTTGGGGAGGGCTGGGATGGTTTCGGCCTCGCATTGCCCGACGCGGAGAGAAGCTGTGGTGCGGGACTCGTTCTCCTCGGCGCGGCCCCGCCCCCTCGCTCGCGTTTGCCGCGGCGACGCAGGGGGGCGTGGCCCGGATTTTCGCCTCGGCACATGCGCGGGTGGGCGGACGTGAGGGGGAGCACTTCCGGTGTACGGCGTCGGGCGGGAGCTGCGACGGTCGGTACCGGGGGAGACGGGGGGACCGGAGCCGAGGAGGGCGGGAGCGGGCGGGCGGGGTGGCGGCGGCGGCGCGGAGGTGTGCAGGGCCAGTTCGGGGGGTTTGTGGGGTGGCGGGACCGGGCTGGGGGGCTCGGGGGGCGGTCTGGGCCTGTTTGGGGGGGGCGGAGCGGTCCCCGGGGGAAACAGAGCCGATTCAGGCCACCCCCCCCGTCCCCCGCTGCCGCCCCCTCCCCCCCTGCTCGCTCCCCGCAGGTGGCGGCAGCCCCGGCCGCAGCGCAGGGTGCCCGGGGCCGGCCTGGCCGGAAGCTTGGCTCCGCTCTGGGCTCCGCTCTCAGCCCCCCCCCTTCCTCCGGCAGGTCAGCCCGGCCGTGCCCCCTTCGCCCGCCTCCAGCCCACGGCCGAGTCCCCCCAGGTACCCCCGAGATGGGTCGGGGGTTGTCAGCGCTGGGCCCCCTGAAGCGGGGGTGGGTAGTGGGCACGGGCATTGCTGGGAGCCCGTGGGCAGCCCTGGGACCCCCTTAAAGCCCACGGAGAGCCCCGGGGCCCCCTTGTCTCCCCCAGAGCCGACGGGGAGCCGTAGCTGTGGAGTCAGCTTAAGGAGTCTGCCCTAAGGACTGCTGCTTTTTGGAGCGTTGGGGGAGGGGGAGGGTTGTCGGTGTGGGGAGTGGAGGTGTGTGGGAGGAGTCCCGTGTCTTGAGGGAGGTTTGGGGATGTTGAGCAGATTTGGGGGAGTGGGGGAGGGGTCCCCTCACTTGGAACCCCCTGGTTCTTCTAAACTGTGGGAGGCAGCGGGCGTAGGGGGAAGGCAGTAGAGTGGGTTGCTGTGTTTCAGTCCTTGGTTGATAGTCAGCGACTCTGCTCCCTTGCTGCTCAGCAGACTATTAACTCCGTGGGGCTGTTTCTCCAGGCAGGCTACGACTACAGAAACGGACCGACTTCCTCAGAAGGGTTGTTAGCGGTGACGTCTCCTGTGAACTTACTGCCTGACATTGGATAGACCTGGCACCACACAGCAGCTCAGAGCCCCACAGCGTATGCTGCCGCTCTCAGTTGGCTCCATCAAATCCTCCGACCTGAGAATACCAAAGGTACGGAGTTGAAACGGGCCCTTCCTCACCCGCTGAGTCAGATGAACCTTTTTGTGCCCAAGTTGGCTGGGGACTGCTCCTGCCTCTCCGCCTTCAGGCGGAGCATGGCTGTGAGCAGGGGAGCTCAACACACAGTGCTTGCTGATTGCACCTGCTCCCTCGGGGGAGCACCCGCAGCGGTGGGATGGGAGGAGGGAGGACAGCACGAGGGCTAGAGACAAACATTTTATTTCTTTAACGTTTCACATAGGGGGTACCCCAGAGGGGTTCCCGGCCCCACACCCCACAGCCGCTCAGTATTTGGGGCACTGTTGGTCTTCTGGGCCTGGCGCTGTCACCACTTGCAGGGCTGGCAGAAGCAGACACGGCTAGTGGCATCTCCACCAGCCCTTCAGGTAGCCCCACAGCCAGGCGCAGCCCTGCCGTGGGCACCTTCCTGCCCTGCACAGCCCTGGGTCTGCCTGGCCACACTCCCTGCCTGTGGTCTTGCAGGACTCCTCCGTCTTTGCCTTCAAGGCCTGGAAAGCGCAGGTGATCTCCCGCACCCGCTCCACCTTGTCCATGTCCATGGCTGGGGGCTTTCCGGGGGACAGGTGCTCATCCATGGGCCTCTGTGTCCTGTCCATCCCCTGCCGGGGAACCCACTCTTTCTCGGTCCCTGCTGGCAGCTCCTGTGGAGACTCCTGGCTGAGGACCAGCCCCAGTTTCCCCACTGCCCCACCAGCAGCCATGGGAGAGCGGGGTTGTCCTGAGTGTGTGAGCACCACTGGCTCTGTTGCTGCACTGGGCCAGGGCTCCAGGAAGTGGTAGAGGGAGCTCTGGGAAGAGGAGCTGCTCCTCAACAGGCTGCTGCAGTCCTCTGAGTTGGCCAGCGAGCACAGGCTGCAGGGGCTCTTGCGGTGGCCCTTGGCGGGCCCAGGAGCCTGGGGGGTGCCAGGACCAGAAGGAGCTGTCCCCACTGATAGGACCTATAGGCGGCAGAGGAGGGCAGGGGGACCTGGGGGCTTGGGGGGGACAGAGGGTAGAGAGAGGCATCTCTGCTCAGATGGTATATGGTTGGCAGGGAGCCCTGTGGGTCCCGTGGGGCCCGGTGCTGCCTCCTCGGTTGCCCTGCAGAGGAGGAGAGAGAAGAGGGCCCGCTGCACCCCGTCTCCTCTGCTGGAGCCCGCGGGCAGCACCCCCTCCTCAGCAGGCGGGCAGGGCTGCCCAGCGCAGGCAGGGCAGGGCACGGGCTGAGGGTCTGGGGCAGGATCTGGGGGTCTCCCCCACACTCCCTGCTTCTCCTGCATCGACTTGAGCTCCTATCCTTCATCTGCTAGTCAAGAAGCTGCTGAGGGAGGGGACGGAGTGAGCGGCCGGCAGCCCCCGGCACAGCCCCGGCTCAGGGCTGCCGTGGGGTGTGGGCTGTTTGCATGGTGCTCGGTGCCAGGGACACTCACCGCTCTGCTCCTCTGGGTGGGCTCTCGCGTCCGTCGTCCCTTGCTTTGGCTTCTTCCAGTCCCTCTGCAGGACCCCGGGAGCTGGGTGACATGGGAGCAGCTCCCAGCCCCCGGCCGCAGCCCCCCACCCCACCCCACGCTGTGGCACAGTGCGGTGCAGCAGTCGCCTACCTGGAGCCGCTTGGTCCGTAGCACAGAAGAGACCGCGCTGAGCCCCATCAAAAGCATCACGCGTGGAGCCAGGTGAGCTGTGGGGGAGATGTTGGAGTCCCTCATGGCACCAGCTGCGGTGCAGCCGCGCAACCCTGGGGTGCCCCCCATGGGAAATGTTAAAGAAATAAAATGTTGGTCTCTATCCCTGGTGCTGTGGTTCCTCCTCCCATCCCGCGGCTGGGGCTGTGCCCCCCTCAGTGCCCGACCCAGTGGGACAGGCTGGCACTGCTGGCACCCACCAACCTGGGGGGTGGGGGTGTCGGGGTAGCTGGGTGGGCTGGAGAAAGGGAGGAAGCACCTCTTGAAACCAGCTCGGCCCTCTCCAGCCACAAAACCCTCCCCAGAGGCACCAGAGGGGACCCCCAGATCCTTGAAGGGCTGCCCCAGACTCCCTCTGGCCTGCAAGAGTCCCCCCCCAGGACCCCATAAGGGCCGCCCAGGACCCCTAACGGACACCCCAGTGGCGTCCCAAATCTGGGTTCTTTACCTGCTGGGCAAGTCAGTAACACACTGTATGGGAGCAGCCAGCCAAGCTGGTTTCAGAGCACAAGAGGTGAGAGGCAGGGAGCTGCCATCCCACTCAGCTCCATCTCCGCCGTGCCTTGGCTGTGCAGAGAGAACTTGGGGGGAGCTGCAAAACAGCTCAGCCCGGGCTTATCTCCAGATGGCACAGAACAACCAAAACCAAATGGCCCTTAACAAACAAAATGCCCCGAGTCCCATCCCACCACTCCTCCTGTGACGTTGAGTGCCGGACATCACAAATTGGCAACAGAGACTTCGCTATCGCCCCAACAGAGGGAAATATCCCAGACAGTGTAATCCACTCGGGCATAATCCTGCACCCTCACTGAGTCAGGAAATATAAACCGCAGGGTCTGGGGAGACAAATGGGGAATCCTCCAAGGATACAGCTGGCCCCTAGGAGATCCGACCCCCCATCCAGGACGCTGTACAGGGTAACTTCCCAGGGATGGAGCGACCTCACCTGAGAGAGAGAGGGTAAGTGACTAAGAAACATCCGTACGGTATAGGGCATGCGATTGAGTTTGTGACTGGTGCACTCTTCTAAGGTATTAATATCTAGCGCCCTTGTGGTTTGTGTTGCTACTTGTCGGGGGCATTTGTAGCTCGCAATAGCGGATCCCGCTAATTTCTTTTAAATTGCAATAGTGTAATCGCCATCGCACACACAGAACTTGCAATAGTGACGTATTGGACCCGTGAGCAAAGTCCAAAGAAATTGTTAATTTGAACCTCTCAGTGAAGCCCTTTTTCCCATTTCGTCACACTCCCCGAGCCACTGGGTAAAGCGACACCTGGCAAAAAAACCACCACCACCACCCCAAAAAAAACCCCACAGCACATCCCCCACTCCCCACCCACCCCTTCTCCCCCCATCACAGCCATGGGGCAAACTCCCACCACCACCCCCCCAATCTCAGCTCGGCCGTGACCCCCCCGAGACACTGGAACGAAAGCAGCAGAGAGCGAGCTCAGGCTCGTGTGAGCTGGAGAGATTTCTCTTTGTTTTTTGATGTTGTCGTTGGGTGGGATTTGGTTGGTTTTTTTCACAGAACACTTTGCAGTGTGGTGTCGCAGCCCCCAGGGCCGGCGCTGGCACCGCCACCTCACCCCCGGCTCTCGTCCCCCTTGCCCGATAGCTTTCACCACTTTCCTTGCTTGGTTTGGTTGTTTTTTTTTTTTTTCCTTTTTACCTTTCTTTTTTTATATTTGGGGTTTTTGTTTCCTTTTCCTTTTTTTTTCTCTTCCCTCCCCTTTTTTCATTTTCCCTTTTTTCTTTTTTCCCCCTTTTTTCTTCTTTTTCTCTTTGTTCTTCTTTCCCCTCTTTTTTTTTCTCCCCCCATTTTTTTCTTTTGGTTTTTTTCTTTTTCTCTTTTCAAACATTTCTCAAGCTTTCTCCGAAGGAACAGCCCCTGGCTCTCAGCCAGCGGAAGGAGACTATGGAAGAGCTCTGGCACCTGTGGGATTGCTTTCCTTCTCCCGCCTCGCACTCAGTAAGAGTGTGTCTTCCAACTCTTTTTTTTTTTTTTTTATTAAGAAAATAAACAAAAATAATGCTCCAGCTATCAGTTTTACAAGGCATAGAAAATCTCTAAAAGGGAAACAGAAGCGCAGTGTGCTGAGGTATGAAAGCCTGAGGTAGTTTTTGTGTGTGGATGTGTGTGTGTCATTTGGGGTTGGGGGTTGTGCGTGTTTTATTTTTGAAATTTAAAAAAAAAAAAAATTGCTAATTTTTTTTTTTTTTTCTCCAGCCCTGGGCTGACAACCTCTTGGAAATCTGTTTTCCCCCCCTGCCCCTCTTTTCCCACCTTCTCTCCTTGCAACCGGGATCTTTCTGCAAAGCATTTACGGCCGAGCACGGCCTTTCTTTAACCTCTAGAAAAGCCGGCTTGTGCTAAAAAACAAACATCCCCCTCCCGCCCCCACCCCCTCTGAAATGAAATAAATAAAAATTTAAAATCCTTACAAAACTTAAAAATTGCTGTTAGTTTCGTTATCGTTACGTTAATTCTAAAAACTGATGAGCCGCTGCGCTGTGTGCTGCAGCCCAACCTCCCCCCCTCAACGCTGGGTGAGCTCCTCTGGCCATGCCTGGGATGAAAAACCCGTTGCTTTTAGGAAATAAAAAATTAAAAAAAAAAAGAATAATAAAACCTCTCTTTCTCTCTCTCTCTGCCTCTGTTAGTCCAACTAAAGGGATAGCGTCGGGAGGCGAGGGAGGAGGAAGGGGGAGGCTGTGGGATGGAGAGAGCCCTCCCCGTACCCCTCGGCTGTGCATCCTCGCAGCGCTGTGGGGAATGGGGGTGGGGGGGTCTTTGGTTTGCACAGGGTGGCCGTGGTGGGGGCTCAGCCCCATCCTTACAGTGCTGGGGAGCACGGGGCTACCAGGCGCAGAGTCCCGCCCCCAGTGAGGTGCTTTGGTGCGTTGAGGTGTTAGATGGGGTGGCACAGCCCCTGCCCGCCCCGGGAGGGGGGACACCACCTCTCCGGTGGCACTGGATGGGTGGGAGGGAGGGAGGGAGCAGAGCTCTGGGAGCCATGGAGAAAGGTGTGGGGGTGTCCCTCATCGTGGCAGCCCCCAGCAGCCCTGCCCCCAGCAGCCCTACCCCGCCACCCGGCCACCCCAAGGGACACCCAAGCCCCATCTTGGTCCTCTCCCCGTTGGGTGATGCCCTTCCACCCACCCCGGAGGTGCTCTCCTCTCCTGCGGGGGGGACGCCCAGCGCTCGCCTGGCTAGAGAAGCACCGGGGGGGTGCTTAGGGGGCATCTGAGCTTCCCCGCTACAAGGGCGTAATTAGTGCACCATTAATAACCATTAATAACGACTTTGGCTCTGCTAACCAACTGCGGCGAGGCCCCCACCCCGCTTTAGCACAGGCTTCCTGATGCCAACGCCTCCCCGAGCCACTGGGTAAAGCGACACCTGGCAAAAAACCACCAAAAAAACCCCCACACCACATCCTCCACTCCTCACCCACCCCTTCTCCCCCCATCACAGCCATGGGGCAAACTCCCACCACCACCACCCCCAATCTCAGCTCGGCCGTGACCCCCACGAGACACTGGAAAGAGAGCAGCGGAGAGCGAGCTCAGGCTCGTGTGAGCTGGAGAGATTTCTCTTTGTTTGTTGATGTTGTCGTTGGGTGGGATTTGGTTGGTTGTTTTTCACAGAACACTTTGCAGTAGAGGACAAAAACGTGGTGTCGCAGCCCCCGGGGCCGGCGCTGGCACCGCCACCTCCCCCCACCTCCCCCCACCTCCCCCCTCCCCCGGCTCCTGTCCCTCCTCCTGCCCGGGGGATGTTCCCACTTTCCTTCCTTGGTTTGTTTGTTTGGTTTTTTTCCTTTCTACCTTTCTTTTTTAATATGTGGGTTTTTTTTTTCTTTTGCCCTTTTTCTTCTTTCTCCCTTTTGTTTTTCGCTCCCCCCTCCTTTTTTCTCTTTTTCCCCTTTTTTTTCCGATTTTTTTTTTCCTTTTCCCCCATTTTTCTCTGTTTCACCTTTCCCCCCATTTTTATTTTTCTCTTTTTTCACTTCTTCCCCCTTTTTTCTCTTTTTCCCCTTTTTTCTTTTTCCCTTTTTGTTTTTTGCTTTTTCCCCCTTTTTTCTGTTTCCCGTCCCCCCCGTTTTACTTTTTCTCTTTTTTTACTTTTTTCCTGTTTTTCCCCTTTGTTCTTTTTCCCTTTATTTTCTTTTCCCCCCCTTTTTCTCTGTTTCTCCCTTTTCCCCCGTTTTAATTTTTCTCTTTTTTTACTTTTTTCCCCTTTTTTTATCTTTTTCCTCTTTTTTCTTTTCCCACTTCCCCCCCCCCCCCCCCCCTTTTTTTTTTTTCTCTTTTTAAACAAGCTCTCTCCTGAAGGAGCGGCCCCTGGCTCTCCGCTAGCAGAAGGAGCCTACGGAAGAGCTCTGGCACTGACACGGGCGGGAACACCCACTCACACATCGCAACACAGCAGTTAGTTTGGCAACACCCCCACCCCCTGTCACAAGTGAGACCTGCACAGACAAAAGGCTCCTGAGTGAGGGCACTGGGGCAGCCCCACCTTAGAAGCAGCAGAGGAGCAGAGCCGTCCGGAGCCATCAAGAGCACAGGAAGGGCTATTCAGGGCCTCATTGTCTGCGCCGAGTGACCGTCTGCCGAGAACCGCTCTGGCGGCTCAGAGCTCAGCCCCAGCAGCAGTCTGGAGCCAACGGGGAAAAGTACACTGGGAGGAAGACTGGCAGCCTTCCTCCACAACGCCCCGGAGAGAATGACCAGAGTGCTGCCTATCCCCATCGCTTTTCCAACTCGGTTCTTTTTTTATTAGAAAATTAATTAAAAAAGGATCTCCAACTCTCAGGTTACCAAGGCACACAAAATTTCTAAAAGGGAGACACAAGCGCGAGGTGCTGAGGTACCCAAACCTGCCCACGTTAGTCCAACTAAAGGGAGAGCGTCGGGAGGCGAGGGAGGAGGAAGGGGGAGGCTGTGGGATGGAGAGAGCCCTCCCCGTACCCCTCGGCTGTGCATCCTCGCAGCGCCGTGGGGAATGGGGGGCTGTGTGTTTGGGGGGGTCTTTGGTTTGCTCCCCTGACCTGCTGGGGGTGGGGGAGGAGGATTTGGGAGGGGGGGATGTCCGGCGGCGGGGTTACATTCATCGGGCGGTGCTGGGCGGCACGGCGGGAGCCTCCCTTGCTGTGCTGCGAGGCCGGGGCTCCCGGAGCGTGTTTCTGCTCCTGCTGCTTCACCTGCTGGAGCATTTCCCTCATCTTGCGCTGTGCAGTCTTGGGGAGGAGAGGGGAAAAGCAAGAGGTGGGTGTCAGGGCACCGCTTCTCCCCCCACCACCCACCCCCGAGCCCCCACCGAGCATCTCGACACTCCCAACAAGCTGTAATTAATTTCAGGTTTGTTATGGGTTAGTCCCACAAATTGATGCAAGGAGACGGAGCCAATTAAGACTGAAGTATTTATTAGCAAGCGGCAGCAAGCAAAACAGCGCTGGGCGGCCCGGGAGTCTCACTCCGCCGACGGCTCGCACCCGTTTCCCGAAAGTCCCTGGTTTTATACTCTTCTTTTTCCGGTAGAGGGGTACTCTGCATCTGCACGACACGACTTGTTGCTAGGGGGTCGTTTTCTGCTTTCCTTTTCCTCCTGGTTGTCGCAGGGATGACAGATTCATGTCTTCCTCACATCATGTACTCTTCGTCTTCATGAGCCCCCCTCCCCTCCTCCAAGTCTTTTTCACATCCTACTTTGTTTGCATAACCTGACCTTTGCAGTTTTAGCCTTGCCCGCTCACAGGATGCGGGCTATCTTGCAACAGCAGGTTCAGCAATTGCCTTTTTGTAAAACAATGTGACAATGTAAGTTTCTAGGTTTGGTGAACAAACAGCGCTGAGCTTATCACACTGCAGATGGCCTTTGTGCTTCATAGTTCCTTTTATCCAGGGCACTCATCAGAGGTGGCACTACAGGGCATAGGGGAGAAACTGGGCTGGACTCCCAGTTCAGGGTGACTGGGGAAGGTGGAAGAGCACCTAGGTCTTGGGCATGAAGACTTCAGACGCTGACTTGCTTTTACAGTGATTTTCCATGAACTATTTAGACAAACACTGTGCGTAACTCAATACATAATCGGAGGAATAATTTCCTGCTCTTTCCTCTCTGTGTTAACGTAGGAGACGCTTACTAGCTTGGGTGCAGTGCTGATTGCATTTTCAGTGTTGAAGAGCATAACAAAGCTCGTTAGTCTTGGCAGTCAAACAGATGACTAGTTTGCTCTGATCTCTTGAACAACCCTAAGTACGTTTCTGTACACAGCCACAGTGCTGTGGGATCCGTCTAAAATGTCTTTTGTTCCCTCCTAGTGCAACAGTGAAAGAGCTAAAGAAGAAGCATCTCAGAGTTTTGAGAAATTATCTCATGTCCTGGAAGAGAAGAAATCCACAGCTCTTAGGGCAATTGAAGCTTCTAAGAATTTAAGGCAGGAAAAATTGCAAACACAAGCAGAAGAATCTCAAGGGCTCCTGGAAAATAATGGCCTTGTAGGACTTGCTCAAGAACTGCTTAAAGAAACCAATCCATCTTGTTTTGTTCAAACAGCAAAACAACTTCATGTCAGGTATCTTATTAATTATCTTCCGTTCGAGGTACAGGTACTGTTCCAGGGATGTCTGGTCAGTCATATTCTTTGGACACCTGCTAGGAAAGTACTGAATGCAAGTACTTTGTGTTGCAGAGCCTCAGAGGCGGTCCCGGTACCATTCAGTAGAAATTCCTATATTACAGTGTGCGTTAAAAAACAGCCCAGAGGAGGGGCTCTGTCCTGCGCCAACGCCTAGCCTTCTTCAGTAGGACTGCAGTGGAAGGGTAACCCATTCAGCTCACTGATACAGTCCTTTGCTCAGAGACTGCATCGGGTATTTGCAAGTTAATCTAACAGGTCTCTTCTGGCTTTAAACTCTTTGATCTGAATAGTTGTGCTCCATTAGCGCTTCACACCTATTTTGTTCTTTGAATGTAATGCCCCAAATTGTTAAAATGCTCTGCCAACCAAAAGATTCCCTGTTAGTTATCTTTACACTGATGTACAAAAGGCCTTTAAATTTTGCATTTTAATTCTGTCTAGAGAGACAAGTTTCTGGGACACGTGAGTAAGTACCTGAAAAGAGAACTTTTTTTAAAGCAAAACCTAGCGGTTTTGCTTTAAGGAATGCACCCATGTGAATTCCTTTTTCCCTCTTCTGCCATCCCTCTGCTTCTGTGCTTTCAGAATCCAAAAAGCTACTGAATCTCTCAAGAGCTTCAAGCCAGCAGCTGAAACTACTTTCGAGGACTTTGTGATGGACATAGCCAAGCAAGAAGAGATCCTTGGTGACTTGTCCTTCCATTCCAATGGTAAATTATGAGAGCATCACGTCTTTCTTGAGTTATAGCTTTAAGGGCTTCTCTGGAAAGAGGCAAAACTTGTGCAGGGCTGCAGTTGCAGAACTCAATCTTGTGACTTGCATTGTCCCTTCTGCCTCTGTGATTCACAAGGCGTTACCTGGCAGCAATGCTAGCTTCAGCTTTGATAAAGAAGCTAAGATGCCATGGCATTCAGAACCAGTTTACATTGGCTTCCAAAATATTGTAGTTAAGTAATACTAGGTCTTCCTAGCAGCTTTTTGTCGTGATTGCATGACAGAAAAGAATAGGTTTTTATATGGTTTTTTAGTTGCCAGCAAAAATAAATAATACAACTTTCAAAGTAAAACCAGAAAGGATTTAAGTGCATGAACAGACCCATCCTCATCTGCACTCTTTGACTGAGTCAGATTTCCCCCCCACACTGTCCCCCCAGTGCTGTAGCCACTCAACAAAGGGCTTCTGTGTTTAATTGTAAAACAACATGTATCTACATTTGAGGTTTTTTTCTCCTGAATCTCTGTCATTCCAGGTCTAGAAATACCAGAAATCAATGAAGAGCAGAGCAAAATGTACAACAAAGCTCTGATCAGTTGGGAATGCCCTGGGAAGACAGACTCAGCTGATATCTATGTTCTTGAGTATCATAAGCTTCATAGAGAAGAGGAGAGTACAACGTGGCAGGAGATCAAAGATTGCAGCAAGAGCAAAGTCATATCTGATCTCGATGACGACAGCAGCTATGCCTTCAGAGTTCGAGGATATAAAGGATCCATCTCTAGCCCTTGGAGCCGAGAAGTTATCTTGCGTACGCCTCCAGCCCCAGGTATTGGGTTTTCTTATGTCCACGAGCTGCTGGTGGTGGTAAGAGCTGTAGGTGGTTTCCAGTAGCTCCCAGACTTCTACTACACTGTTACCGGTTGTATAAATGTTTAAAAGCACTGCTAACAAACAGGTTAAGTAGGTAGCATACTGAGACTGTGTTAGCTTGCGTAATGTTCCTGGTAGCCTTTAAAAGCGAGGAATTCTAGTGCCAGCATGACTTAAAATATAGTTTATAAGCACAGAAATACTTAACTAAGAGAAAATTTTTTGGGATGCTGTTTTTCAGTTCTCAGTTTTCTTTTTGATGACAAATGCGGGTACAACAGTGAACATCTCCTGCTGAACCCAGGAAGAACCTCTGTGGAAAGTAGGGCTGGATTTCCTCTACTGCTGGGGTCTGAGCGCATGCAGGTCGGATGCTACACAACCCTGGATTACATCATTGGCGACACTGGGATTGCCAAAGGGAAGCACTTCTGGGCTTTTCACGTGGAAGCCTGTTCCTACCTGGTGAAAGTGGGAGTTGTTTCTAGCAACAAGATACAGAAGTTGTTCCATAATACCCATGATGTGACCAGCCCAAGGTAAATTGCAGACTCTTGCTTAATACATGTTTTGTATAAGGAGATGGCTTTTTAAAAAATAAATTAAGAGCGAGCCTGGTCTCAATTAGTATACAAGATGAACCTAAGCAGTGGGAAGTGGCTTGAAGGATATAGTGTAAGCAGGTTGTCCTGTTCATCCTCTACAATTAGTAGGAAGATGTTCTAATTGTCCAGAGTCCTATTTTCTTTCTTTCTGGGAAAGAAATCGGGTTTCTACAGATATCAAGATATGTCAGTTAAAGCAAGAAGGTTAAAAAAGAGAAAAAAAGAGCATCATTTGCAAGATTGAAGCAATGCTTAGTTGTCAATAGTAAGATTCTGCCTTAATTCCCTTAGCATACTAGGTTTGGCAGCCACTCAGAGGTACAGTGTTCACTGTGCATATCTGTGTGTCTTTGCTGTAGCTTGCGTCATGGTGGATTCCAAGTCACTGGCTCATCCCAGGCTATAGATTTGCATATGACACTGGAGTGCTACTGAGCACAAGCCAAAGTGCAGTGGATAAAGCAGCAAAAAGATTTCCAGCTCTCAATTACAGTTGTAGTAAGCCTGGATGTGTCTAGGAACTGCAGGCTGGGAGGCTATCTCCCAGGGGCTCTTAACTTTTTCATGAATCTAACAAAAGTGTTGGCCTTCTGCTGTATAACATACTGAAATTATAAAAACGCCAGTGTCTCAAGCTTCTGAAAGTCAGATGGAGACTTTTTGAAAAATGAGAAATTAGATCCTGATTTTCTCATTTCTCCCGGTCCCTGCCAGGAGGGAGTGAAGCTCAGCCCCGCTCCCTCCTTTTACAGGGAGGAAAACAAAATGGAAAAAAGAAAACCAAATTGTCCTATATTAGAAGTGTATAATTCCATTTTAAGGGTAGGGCAGCAATAGGGCTGGTACCACAGCCCCACAGCCCCACAGCCACTGTGGGTCACGGGCGTAATAATGTACCTCTCCGGTAATTAAAGTTTCTTTTGGGAAGGGGGGAGAGATGGGGACTCTCCTGCGCCGGGACCTTTCCCCTCCAGGGAGGCAGAGCCGGAGCAGCGAGCACGGTCCTGCCCGGAGGGCAGCGTGGAGGGGACGCGCACGGGCATCCCGGAGGAACAGCAGCAAGGAAACCCCGGCACTGCACCTTTCCCTTCCTCCGAGCCCTTTTCTTTTCCTCTTTTTAAGGGCTCAACCAGTTTCTTCCCCCTCTGACCGTCACCATGGGGCACTGGCACCAGCAGCTTTGCAAAACCCCATCCTGTAAAAGCCGCCTGATTTTAGCCCTGTTTGGGGATGCTCCGTTTCCATCCTTACAGAGCAAACTGATAGATTTGTTTTTCTCCCCCCTCCCCATTTAGCAAGAAGCACCAACGTGCCGTTGTCGGTTTGGGTCGGTTTGCTGCAGAAAAAGGCTCCCGCAGGGGACGGGATAAGCCGATGGCAGGAGGGTCCCTGCACCCATCCCACCGCTGCTGGTGGAGGGCGGCAAGGGGACCTTTTCTTCGGGGTTGTCCTCTCCTCCCAGGCTCTGCAGCCCCACGCCGCAGCCCAACGACCCCCCCGAGATGGGAAGAGAGCACGAGAACCATCTCTGCTCAACAGCTCAAGAGGAAAAAACAAAATAAACGAAAGAGATAAAATAATACAATAGGATGAGATACAATAACGCAGGAGCACCCGCCCCACTCGTGGCACTACTTTTATTCTCGGCCACTGCAGTGATTGGGGGGTTTGACAGGATGGACCTTCCAAGGTCCCCTCCCACCCAAACCAGTCTTTGGGTCCATGACTGGAAGTGTCTGAGGTCAGGTTGGATGGGGCTGCAACCAACCCCGTCTACTGGATCCCAAACCACCCAGAAATCCAATCCAAACTGTTCTTTGGGTCCGGTTGGAGGTGTTCAAGGTCAGGTTGGATGGGGCTGGGACCAACCTGGTCTACTGGTCCCAGCCAATGATGGGGAGGTTGGACTGGATGGACCTTCAAAGGTCCCCTTCAACACAAACCGTTCTGTGGGTCTATGACTGGAAGTGTCCAATGTAAGGCTGGATGAGACTGGGACCAACCTTCTCTACTGGTTCCCAAACCTTCCAGCCCAAAAATCCAACTCAACCAACCCAAACCTTCTATGAGTCTGATTGGAGGGGTTCAAGGTCAGATTGGACAGGGCTGGGACCAACCTGGTCTGTTGGAACCCAAACCACCCAAAAATCCAACTCAACCAATGCAAACCATTCTGTGGGTCTGAGTGGATGTATCCAAGGTCCGGTTGGATGGGGCGTTGAGTAACCTGCTCTACTGGAATATGCCCCTGCCGAAGACAGGGGAGGTTGGACGAGATGGACCTTCAAATGTCCCCTCCAAGCCAAACCAGTCTGTGTGTTCATGACTGGAAGGTCCGAGGTCAGGTTGGACGGGGCTTGGAGCATCCTGAGCTGCTTGAAGCTCTCCCTGCTAATGGCCACCCCACCAGAGGTTGGCGGTTGCCGTGTCACCACGGTCAGTCAATCAGCGATGAACATGTCACCCTGATGTCACAAGAGGTGCGTGGCACACCCACTCAGGGGGTATAAAAGGGCCCACCGGGTGGTGGGTCCCACACTTTGGAGGAACGTCCATAAGATGACCTCTAACATGGCTGTCGCCACCAAGAACCGACCTGCCAGCGTGAGGCGGACCAAGATGGACTTCTGGGATGGGATGGAGCACACCTTCGCTATGTCCAGCGTCACCGCTGAAGGTACGGCCAACCGCAGCCACCTCTCCGGCAGCCAAGACTCAAGGGCTTGTCACCATTTTGGAGCCAGCCATGACACTTGGCGTCTGCCACCGCATCGCGGCTCAAGGGGGAGATGTTTGGGGTGGACCTGAGAGCTGGTGGAGATGGGGCCTGACCTGGTTCTTCTTTGTTTTTTCAGAGCGAACGGCCGTCTGGGATGCAGTGGCTGGCTACATTCAAGACCAACTCCTGCTCCACAAGGTGGTGCAACACCCGCGTCCTCCTCATGCACCATGAGGGGTGGTGGGATCCCCCTGGGGCGTGGCCTGCTCTCACCCTTCAACTCCTCAGAAAACAGGAATCTCACCCCAAAAGTCCCCACTGACGGCCAAACGGGGCCTGTGCAATGTTGGTGTCACGTCTGGTAGGGCTGATCCAGGTCGCTGGAGACCCCCCCGGGATGGCCTCATCCTGGTTCTGCCCAAACTCCAGTGCTGTTTTTTTCTCCTGAGGAGGGGAAGGACTCAACATCTCCTCCCCAAAGTTCTCCCCACCGCCCAGCTCGTGCCTCCAAACGGTGGGAGAGGGCAGGATCCAGCCTGAAGCACCATCCCTGGATGGGGGAGGTCACCTCCAGATCTTCCCTCTAGCCAGTCCTCACCCTCCCACCCTTCTCGTCCACTTGCAGGGCGTCCGAATTCCCACCCTTGGCTCCTTCGGTACTGTCCTCGAACGCGTCCAGGTCGGAGATGAAACCGTGACTATCCAGAAGCCGGTGTTCCACCTGGCCAGGAACCTTGCTGTTGTCCACAACCTGATGGACAACAAGGACTACCTGCCCGGTAAGATGGCTGACTGCACGGTCATCTTCTCTGAAGCAACTCCAAAGTCCAATAATTGAGTGGGTTTGAGTTTTTTTGGGGCAATGCAATGATTGTGACACACAAGCTGTAGGACACGGGCCACCGGGTGAGCGTCTCCATCCTTCTCCTGTGGTTCTTCCAGGCAACAAGGAGCTGGAGCCCCTCAAGTACTCCAAGGTGGCCGTGGCAGCCGCCGTGTCCCGGCAGAAAGTGGTGGACTGCATCCAAGGCACCACGACCCTCCTCTCGCACTGCCTGGGGAAGGGGGAGAATGTGGCCCTCATCCTGAGGGAGGTGGGGGTGCTCCTCATCGAAGGCACGAAAGTGCGCGTGAAATTCTACCGCAGCTTCCTGGAGAGGCTGTCTGGGAAGGAGAACTTGGAGAAGGTTGTCTTCAAGGTAAGCATTTTGGTTTCTCTGTGGTGCGTGCGGTCCCACGGCAGTGTTCTGGCACTGCTTGTGTGGGGTCCCTCAGGACACGTTCAGCCACTCGGTCCAGGTGAGAGTTACGGTCCTGCCAACACTTGCTGCCTCAAGCTCCTCCGACACTTGAGTGCCTCAGCCATGTGGAGGATGTCCCACCGTTTTTGGCCTCTTCCAATGTGGGGTGCTTTAACCACGTTGAGGGATGTCCTGCCATCTTTGGCCTCCTCTAACACTGAGACCCTCAACCACATTGAGGATGTCCTGCTGTCTTTGGCATCCTCCAGTGTGCAGTGCTTCAACCACGTTGAGGATGTCCTGAATCTTTGTGTTCCTCCATTGCAGGTCCCCCATCTGCTGGACATGATTGTGTCCCCAGTGGTACCCGTGGCCTCACTGAGCTTCTCCGGCCATGTCATCCTCTTTCCCAAGTGAGTACGTTGGCGGCTGTAGCCGCTCTTTGATGCCAACGCCCAAGGTAGCATCTCTTCCTTGTGCCGCTGCGGGTGTCCTGGGGACACCAGGCGGCGACTCTTGATGATGTCCCAAGGCCGCAGTCACTCCCATAAGGCAGCTCTGAGGGGAAAGACAGAGGAATTTGGGTGACATTTCTTCCCGTGGTGGCCTGGACTTCTTTGCTGGGCGACTCCATTTCCCAGGCCCGTCCTTGGGGATGGGATGTGGTAGACTTGGGAAGTCAATGGCCTTCATGGCAATGCCAAACTCTGCCTGCGGGCAGGTGGCCGCAGCAAGTGGCAAGTGCTGGTGGTGCCATGGGTCATATGGGTGTCTTCTCCTTCTTTCCAGGTTTGTGATGGAGTGTGTGCCCAAACACCCACCCAGGGCTCTCCTCAAGACCTCGAGACAAGTCCCTGGTGAGGATGTGCAGACGAGAAAAGACAGTTTGCCACCTCTCCAGCAAGGTGGGAAAGGTAAAGCAGCTCCCAGCTCTTCTCCATGGGACGGGCAGCCAACTTCTGCCATGTTGTGGGGAAATGGCCGACGCTGAGCGCCAAAAGGCTCCGACTTGTCCCAAAGCTTCAGACCAACTCCTGAGGGCCTTTTGTCCTAACGATTTGTTGGTGTCACCAAAAGAGAGCCCCGGGGTGGGATGTGCCCAAGGGTACAGTGGGAGGATGGTGGGCCAAGGCCTTCTCCTCCCCCTCTTCCCCTCAGAAATGACACCTGTCCCCTCCCCGGCACCACCCGGCTCCTCCTTCCTCACCATCATGATGATGATGAAGTCGGAAAACCACATTGGAAATGGTGCTGGTGTTGGGGAGGACACGATGGGGCTGCTAGAGGAGCAGAATGTCCAACCCTCAGACATTTTGGGAAGGGGCCTGAGCACCCCCTGCGTGTCCCTGGGTGGTCTGGCAGCGTCACAGCGACGCTCTTCTGAGGAGGTGTCTTCTTTCTGGTTCCAGTGGGGTTTCCCGGTTTTCCCTTTCCTGCTGCTCCGAGCCCGACTCAAAGCAAAACACCACAGTTTGGGGAAATCTTGGAGCTGCAGAAGAAGAGGAGGACAAGGTCTCTGGCCAGGTGAGGCTGAAGGCTCAGGGTGGGCGGCCGCACGGGGCCATTTTACCCGGAGAGGTGGGAGACGCTCCATCCCTGGAGACATTCCAGGCCAGGTTGGATGGGGCTTTGAGCAACCTGATCTGGTTGAAGACCTCCCTGCTCATGGCAGGGGTGTTGGACTAGATGGACCTTCAAAGGTCCCTTCCCACCCAAACCATTCCATCAGCCTGACTGGAGGTGTTCAAGGTCAGGTTGGATGGGGCTGGAACCAACCTGGTCTACTGGAAGGTGGCCCTGCCGATGACAGCGGGGGGCGTTGGACTAGATGAACCTCTAAATGTCCCTTCCAACCCAAACCATTCCATGATTTTCTGACCCAGCAAGAGCCCGTTCCCCAGCCCTGAAGGCTCCTTGGTCATCACCACCCAAGAGTGGTGAAGGCAGCACCTGGAGGGGTGGGATGTGGCTGCCGGGAACACCCCCATTTCACAGGGCTGGATCTTCTCCAGCTCTTCAGGAGAGCCCCAGCGTGGTCTAGGGACAATGGGACAGCTGTGTGTCAGATGAGGGTCCCGGCACAGGGGGTTTCCTCAGCCAACCTGCTGCTGGCTACATGAGGAGGCACGTGGCTCATGGGGAGGGGCAGAAAGCAGCCCCAAACCCATTGTGTCCTCAGGTAGACCTCTTCCTTTGTGTCCTTCCAGGCGGCGGTTGGTGGTCCCAAGGGTCTCCTCCGACACAAACCAACCCATGACCAGCCAACCCAAGGGCAAAGCAATGCCCAAAAGACAACATGGACGCAGAGCCAAGAGATGGCAGCCAACCCTCAGTCCGATAGAGGAGGAAGAGGAGGAGAAGGAGGAAGAGAGGGAGGAAAAGAAGGAGGAGAAAGAGGAAGAGTAGAAGAACGAGGAGGAGAAGGAGGAGAAAGAGGAAGAGAAGGAGGAAGAGAAGGAGGAGGAGGAAGAGAAGGAGAAGGAATAGTGGAGAAAATCCTCACCGAACGCACAGTGCTGAAGGCGGTGAAGGCCGAGTCCTCCCATCCTCGCGAAGCCTCGGCCTTCATAACGTCTGTAATAGCCGTATTATCGGCAACGAGTTCTGAGGTCAGCCTGCTCAAGGAGCCCGCCTACGGGGCCCTCCAACGGCCACCACCGAGCCGAGGCAGCAAAACCAGCAAAGCTGTCCCTCCATGGAGAGTTCAGAGAAGACTTCAAAGGACAGTCCTGTGAAGAGTCCCTGGAAGGATCCCCTGAAGAGTCCTCCAGAGAGTTCCCTGCTGAGAACCCTCTGTCACCCGCTGCCAAGAACCCTGGCCAGACCCCCGGCTGTCCCCCAGCATCGGCCACCCCGCATGGCCCAACTGTTGGAGGAGCTGCTGAGGAGGCAGTCCCAGGAGGTTTTGACCCGCTCGCTGCTGCCACCAGCCGTTGTCTCCTGCCAGGCTGTGCCTAGATCGGGAGAGGCGGGTGGCAAGCAGGCCAAGCGCCCCGCGCCACACGGCACCCCCAGGACGCAAGAGACCTCCCCGTGGGACAACATCCCACCCAAGAAGAGGAAGACGGTGGTGTGCTAGGTGGAAAAACACTCCAAACCCCTGTGGGAGGGAACGCCGGAGCGGGACGGTGCCGCAGTGGGCAGCAGCAGGCAGCACATGGGCAGCAACAAGCGGAGGGCATCTGATGGCAACACCATGGCCACCAAGCGACGCAGAAACCTGGTGGATGCTGGGGGGCAAAGTGCCCCACGCTCCCCCAGCCTCTCTTCATGGGCTGATAGAGAAGGCGTGGAGCACGCATCCCCACCGCATGCGACCCGCACCCACCCACTCCAGCCCCAGCCCCACTCTCCCACATCTCTCTCTCTTTCTTAATTCATTAAAGGTTTGATGTTTGGTTCACAGTGCGTCTGCCTGCGGTCATTCCTGCAGTGGGAGGCGCGGGGGTTAACACAGCCCGTGCCGCATGTGTACATCTGACCCTCCACCTCTTCACCCCTGTATATGAGGAATCCCCCAAGGTTGTGGATGGAGACTGTCCTGGTTTGAGATAAAACAGAACCAATTTTGTTCAGTAACTTGGCTTCTTAGCGGGGCCTCTTCTAACTACTAAAATAACTGCATATTGTGCAGATAGTGTTCACTCTCTCAGAGAGATCAGACCAATTGTTTATAGCTGATGCCCAGGCATGGGATGCAGAGAGGCTCCTGCTTATACTTATTGCCATAACAGACAAGGCCAACCAACTTCGTTATTTGCCTCGTCGGAGGGTCGGAAGCGGAAAAGCATAGTGGGGTCCCACCTGGAGGGAGGAGCAGACAGGACAGGTGACCCAAAACTGACCAACAGGGTATTCCATCCTGTGGGAAACCTTGGCTGGTCTGAGGGATCAGAATGCGAGTTTAACGTTGACCTTGAGCAGATATCCGTGTACCCTTGAAGAGACTGGGGAGTCCTTAGAAGAGAAGTAAAAAGATAAGGGTTGGCAAACATCCTGGCTTTGACCAGAGCATGAACAGTGTGTGATGTGAGAGCGTATCGGGCAAAAGTAGAATGCTGAATATATGCATAGATAAGCACCTGGGTAAAAGACTATAAAAAAGCACTGCTTGTTAAGTAAAGAAATTGGATTGCTGCAACTTGATGTCCAGTGTCGTGTCCGTCCCAACAACGACACAGTATTATCAAGATTTTATCCCGCACATTTACACAAAACAAACAATAATAATCTTTTTTATTACACGTGGCAGGTCAGTGGCAATTCTTCATGCCTAATCTACTGATTACTCTGGTGTCTTGTCATGTTAAGAACAGAACTCTCCCTCCTATAGTGGAATTATATTGTTACTGATTCATTGAATAAACTAATTATATTTTCTTCAGTCATGCCACTTGGCCAAGAATAAGGAGAAACATATTAAGGGAGGTAAATATTTATTAGCTTGTCTTCCTCTGACCTTAATTATGTTGGATAAAGCCCAACATTCAAAACAAAACGGAACTCTCTTGTTACTACCTTTTACAAGACACTTCAAGGGGGTATTTATTTAATCTACATTTAGTAAGATAAAAGTTTGGTGTATCACTGCATCTAATCCTGTAGACACTCAAGACAGCCAGCAGAGAGCACGGAGCACCTCTGGGAAAGTGAGTCCTCTCACCTGTCTTTGGCACTGTCTTATGATTCAATAAATAGCCCCAAAAGAGTGCCTATATCTCTCCATTTCCAACAGAGAGCCTACACGAGAAATTTAAACTACATTCCTAACCTTAGGGTGGCTAAACTTAGACCACACAAATCTTGATCATGAAGAAAAGCTCTATGAAAGACGTATGTTGTATATCTCAGGAAAGTACACGAAGGGTTAACAGCCCATTTCCACCTTTTCTATCTACACTTAATTGTTACAGGGAGTCACCACGTGTGTGACAATATATGTAGAATCATTGAATCATAGAATCATAGACTTGTCTAGGTTGGAAGAAACCCTTAGGATCATCGAGTCCAACCATCTACCCTACTCTACAAAGTTCTCCCCTACACCATATCCCCCAACACCACATCTAAACGTCTCTTAAACACATCCAGGGATAGTGACTCAACTGCCTCCCTGGGCAGTCTATTCCAATGACCGACCACTCTCTCTGTGAAAAATTCTTTCCTAATGTTCAGTCTAACTCTACCCTGTTGGAGCTTGAAGCCATTCCCTCTTGTTCTGTCATTAATTACCTGTGAGAAGAGACCAGCACCAACCTCTCTACAGTGCCCTTTCAAATAGTTGTAGAGAGTGATGAGGTCTCCCCTCAGCCTCCTCCGCCTCAAACTAAACAGTCCCAGCTTCTTCAACCGCTCTTCGTATGATTTGTTTGCTAGGCCCTTCACCAGCTTCGTTGCCCTCCTCTGCACTCCCTCCAGCACCTCGATATCTCTCTTGTATTGAGGTGCCCAAAACTGGACACAATACTCGAGGTGTGGCCTCACCAGTGCTGAGTACAGGGGCACAATCACCTCCCTACTTCTGCTGGCCACGCTATTTCTAAGACCAGCCAGGATGCCGGTGGCTTTCCTGGCCACCTGGGCACACTGCCGGCTCATATTCAGCCGCTTGTCAATTAGAACCCCCAGGTCTCTTTCTGCCCGGCAGCTTTCCAGCCACACCTCCCCAAGCCTGTAGCGCTGCACGGGGTTATTGTGGCCCAAGTGCAGGACCTGGCACTTGCCCTTGTTGAAACTCATACCATTGATGTTGGCCCAATGATCCAATCTAAGTCTCTCTGTAGAGCTTCCCTATCCTCCTGGGAATCAACACTCCTGCTTAACGTGGTGTCATCTGCAAACTTGCTGATGATACACCCTATGTCCTTATCGAGATCATCAATAAAGACGTTAAACAGAAATGGTCCCAACACTGAGCCCTGAGGCACACCACTTGTGACCGGCCGCCAGCTGGATTTAAATCCATTGAGCACCACTCTTTGGGACCTTCCAGTCAGCCAGTGCTTGATCCAGCAGATCGTATGCTCATCCAGGCCGTGCGAAGCCAGTTTTTCCACGAGAATTGTATGGGGGACAGTATCGAATGCTTTTCGAAAGTCCAGGTATACAATATCAACAGCCTTTCCCTCGTCCAATATTCTGGTTATCTTGTCATAGAAGGAGATGAGGTTCGTTTGGCAGGACCTGCCTTCCATAAACCCATGCTGACTAGGCCTCACCCCCTGGTAACTAGGCCTGATCCCCTGGTACTAGGCCTGATCCCCTATATATATGGGGGAAAATTAAAAGTGTTTCTATCCTCTTTGTAATATGCTATCTTTCATCATCACTAAGTTCAAAAAGCGGGGAGGATGGGCAAATGATGTCATAGTTCCTTCCTCTAACAGTAATTTAAAAACTGGTAAACATTGTCTGAGAAGATGGAAAGTACTTGCCTTTCTGCAAGTCTCGCCTGGTCGCTTCCAAGGGTAATAGCTCATTTTCCTGAGGTGAAGACACAGTTTTTGTTGATTGGTGGTTTTTGTTGATTTTGTTTTGTTGTCGGAATCTTGTAATACTCAGCTAAATATATCCCAAGAGGGAAAAAAAAATGCAAAGTTTACTATATTGGCAGCACTGCTGTTTAGGAAGGAGTGACTAATTCCATACTTACCAGATTTATAGCACATTTCCTTTATTGCTCTTTCCTCTTCAATATCTGCAGCAGTCTTAGGCACCCAATTAGAAACATCTATAGGACAGATTTTTAAAAGATTACTAGTTATCTATACAAAGGCCTTCAATAATTCTTAAGAATCAAATACCATAATGAATTTCATTTCTGTCATGGGTGTTTCTTTTCTGACTGCAACCTCTGCTTCTGGACAGAAAAATGATTCCGTAATATTAGGTATTGCCAAGTGCAATGGAATTGCAGTTACAACACCTATTAAGAAGTTAATGTTTGTTGATTTAAAATGAGTGAAAAAAAATCTTCAGTCCTTATTTGCAAAACAGTCCTTCATTTACACCCAAAAGGAAATCTTGTGACTAAACATGTCCCCAGGGAGCGCTTGTCACAAAACCTCTGCCCAAAGTTACTGTCCTGTAACGCCTGCCAGCAGAGCTGGTGAAATGAGCGCTCCTTATCTGTCTCAGTTCAGGCTACTAAGAGGAGCAAAGCCCTGCTCTTTCTGTTGTTGAAGTTAACGTGGCCAAATCAGACTGAAACCGAGTTTGGAGGCCCTAACAGGCAGCCCTGCCCGCTCACCCGAAGGACAGCGGGAAAAGCAAAGGCGGCTCGGGGCTGCCTGAGAACTAGCACCGTCATTTGCAGGGTGCACGCAGGAGAGTAGGTTGTTCTCTCACGCTCTGGGAATGTGCAATTCATTCCATCACTCTGAATCTCTCATCTCTGAGTGAGATACAGTCAACGGTTTAACTACAGTTCACAAAAAGGGAATAAATAATAATGTAAATATATACATATAGACACTGCAGTTAATTAGTGAAGAGTTTTGTCTGGTTTCTCTTCGCTAGACTCGAGAGTAACTTTCTGCAATAAAATGAGACTGCCTTCAGAGTTTAGGAAATCAGTCAAACAAATTATTTAAGTTGAAGTCACTCGGCTATCTTTTGTAAACAAACCTGTGACTTCACCTTCAGTGATGAGTGTCTACAGCCCCTGTTCCAAAGTTTGTTTCCCGGGAAAGAAGTACCTCCTGAATTTGTGATTTCATCCCCAAATTTTGAGAATTTTTGAATGGTGGATCACATCATCTGAATAGTGGATCACATTTTAAACTTCATTGAACGAAAAAGAAGTGAATTGTACCACCATTGAAATATACAGCTAGGCATTTCACAGGGGTTAGAAAACATTGCCTCACTCACATCTGGGGACTACCAGTTCCAATATTTTGAGGATTAGCTGGAAGCTATTTCCAAAACTTGTCAACAACTCTTTTCTAACAATGTAATTGTTATTATAATACATCAGTTGTGATGTATACACTGCAAGAGTCCAAAAAACCCATTCTGCTTCCTTGTAAAAGAGAGAAAAATCTCTTTACAGTTCTCTTCCTCTTCGTCATCCTCTTCATCCTCCTCGTCGTTGAGGTTTATAATCAGTGGAGGGTGAACGGGTAGTAAAATATTCTTTTGATTTCTGAGTGATTGTTGATGATGGGCCGGAGGCAGAATCCCTTCTTGTACACCCTGTGGCAATGGGGCATCTGCAGACAAGAACATTATATTTATTTTATTCGGAGGGAACTAGAATATCAAGTCCAGGTTCAGACCAGCAGGTACAGTTTTTAAATCATTATATTGAAGGAATCATTAAATAGATAGATTGTGCCTTTTAGGAAAAATCTTCTGCGGAGGTTGACATCTTCCAACTACAAGAAAGTAGGAAAGACGCTCTCTTCCGAGAGCATCTTCCAACTACAGAGAGTAGGAAGAATCACAGGCACTCACTCCTCTGAATGGACAGATGAGGCAGTGCTGAATAAGGCCTTTTGAAAAGAGGAACATTTTGACCAGGATGACCTCCCTCCACCTGCTGGCCACACTCTCCAGCCTGGCCAGGTCACGCTGTATGGTGGCACAGCCTTCTGGCGTGTCAGCCACTCCTCCCAGTTTTCTGACATCAGCAAACTTGCTGATGGTACACTCTATCCCTTCATCCAGGTCATTGATGACTATATTGAATAGGACTGCACCCCGTACTGAACCCTGAGGGACACCACTTCTTACTCACCTCCAACTAAGCTCTGCAACACTAACCGCAACCCTCTGAGCTCTGTCTGTCAGCCACAATTCAATCATTATTAATTGAATTATTATTCATAGCATTAAAAAATTATTAGACTTGTAATATTAGCAGACTAATAATAGATAATCATGTCCTTTTATAATTACATTATATTGTTATATAAAAATATCATTCGATGTATAATTATAATAAATTGTATTATTAATAATATTAATGTATTCTTATTAAGGACTGGTTCAGTGACATTTTCCCCAGAACAACAGCAAGCAAGTCACAAGGACTGGAGGAGCAGTAGATGGAAAGGTCACTTTCTGCGCCTTAGTAGTCAGCTTCAGTGAATTCGTATTTTGCCGTATTTTACTCCTGTGGAAAGAGGATTTAGTGAGTGAGTCAGCAGGTGATTAGTGAGTACCACTGGCTTGGGTCTTTCCCACGTAGGTAGAAAGCCTCCCCCCGATGTTTTAGGCAAAACCCCTCCATTTAACCCAAACTGTAAGTTTTACTCTAGAAAGCCACTAGCGTAACAGAGGCGGTCTCATTTCACTCAAGTGCAGCCTACAGATTGTCTTGCCGAGTTTGTGCAGATGCTCTGCAAGCACAAATCTACAGCAGAGGTGAGCAGAAGACAGAATTTCAGCTCTCTGTCCCAACAGACCCCAACAGCTAAGGTCCTGTACCTGATGCAGACCATAGCTTTGATTTCCCTTTAAAAAACAAGCAAACAAACAGAAAAAACACCACCAGAAACAACAAAGCAAACACCACAGATCAGAATTTGACACTGGAGCCACGTGACCCCGCTGCCCCCTACGCTTATTCCCTAACGCGACTGCGCTTTCATTCCAGAGTGGCAATCCCCGTCCAACGTGGCTAAGCTCGCAAAAGTTCCTAAAGTCACTTTTGACACTATGCTCTTTTTCACCTCGCTCGGTGCACCTGGACAGACAGACGTAGGTGCCGAGCGTCTCGGTACAGAAGACACACGCAGCCTTCCCGACAGAGGGAGGCAGTCGTGAACAAGACGCTTTCCAGTGTGCCGCACCGCTTATCCCTTCAGCACCAATTTCAGAATCACAGAATCGCAATGAAGAGGAAGGCCTTCCCCAATCACCGGAGGTCGTCTGGGCCAGCCCCGCTGCTCCAGCAGGACCACCTGCAGCGGGCTGCCCAGGGCCGTGTCCAGGCGGCGGTTGAATACCTCATTCTGAAACATACTTTTACAAAGATGAAACGGACTGAAAATAAAAATGATGAAAAATGGTAAGTCTATTTGTGTTGTTCAAGCTGACCAATTTTCAGCTCTATATACAATCAGGATTCTGTGCATTATATTAAAAATATCAAAGAAATAAGATGAAGCGTGGGCATTTTCTGTTATTCCACTTGCTGTTATTCTTCCGCATCTCTTGCTTGCCTAGGAGCAGCATGCGTATCCT
Organism: Vanellus vanellus; assembly: GCF_965231255.1. Taxonomy (NCBI): domain Eukaryota; kingdom Metazoa; phylum Chordata; class Aves; order Charadriiformes; family Charadriidae; genus Vanellus; species Vanellus vanellus. The sequence continues at coordinate 142,867 of NW_028127957.1, forward strand.
AGCAAACCCATTTCAATAACACTCCTGCAGATCAGATTTGTTGTATTTCATGCCAGAGAAAGTAAGATACAACACTTTACCTTGATAGAGCCTTTGTCAGTGTCCAGAATAGGATATTATTAGCCCTGGGAAGTGTAAGCCAAATCAAACTTAAATTCTTTTAACAAGATTTCTAAGTATTAAAATGAATCAATGCACTTTTCATATTTGCAATGTTATTGTGCAGCACACGAACTTTGAATTCATCCATATTGCAGTAAAAAGGAAAAGGCCTGCGTCCATTTTCTCTTTCTGATTGTTGGACGTTGCTCTTCTACAGGATGCCCTTGTCCGCAGTGCCTCTTAGGCACAGTCTCTGACTCACACCAGACCCAATGTCATGCCTATGTGGTGGGCACGGCAGCACCAGCTGCCTGGCGCCGACACGGGGGAAGTGGAAACTGCACTGAAAGCAGTATGGGCACTCACAGAAAGAGCACACGACCCCTTGCCATGGGGTTAGTTAGGCTCAACATGCCCAGATATGACAGGCTACCCTTTCCTGGGGGAATTTCAGGAACTCAAGGTGTTTGCTTCTGACTAGAGGTCTCTCTGGAGTTCTCTGGTGACACCTGTCCACAGCTCTGGAGATAAGGCCCAGGAACAACTCTGGTTTAGTCCACTTCTTCATCTATGACACGCCATGCCGACTCGCTGAAATGAGCAGTGCTGGTACAGGCAGGGCCGCAGCGGAACCCCTTTTTGGCCGCAAACCGGGCCTTTCTGGAGCTTTTCTGAGGCAGGAAAGGCTGGGCCAGTGCAGGGACACTCGCAGGGTGTTATCAGGATGGCTGTGACAAGCCAAGGGACGACACTCCAAGGTATGAGGGATGGGGCGCGAGCGAGGGCCCTCAGCCTCTTGCTCCAAGATGTGCTGGGTATACTGCAGCACACTCGTAGTCTTATGAAGAGGAGCCAGGGGCTCCTGAGGCAAGAGGAGCCAATGGGGAAACACAGGTAAACACCTCAAAGGAAGGCCACCTGGAGAACAGCACAAAGGAACTGCAGCCACTCCAGCCACTAAGTCACCTTCAACGGGGACCCAGCTTAAGTGCCTCTATGCAAACGCACATGGCGTGGGGAGTAAACAAGAGGAGTTAGAGACGTGTGCACACCTCCAGGTCTATGATCTCATTGGCATCACAGAGACGTGGTGGGATGGCACCTATGTCTAGAGTGTTGGAATAGAGGGATACGGGCCCTTTAGGAAGGACAGGCAGGGGAAACAAGCAGGGGGTGTTGCCCTCTATGTCCATGACCACCTGGAGTGAGTGCATGGAGCTCCACCTAGGGATAGATGAGGAGCCGACAGAGAATTTATGAGTCAGGATTAAAGGGAACCGATCTTTGTCGGTGACATGGATAGTGGGATTGAGTGCGCCTTCAGCAAGTTTCTCATTGACACCAAGCTGCCTGGAGTGGTTGACACGCTGGAAGGAAGGGATGCCATCCAGAGGGACCTGGACAGGCTGGAGAGGTGGGCCCACGCCAACCTCATGCAGTTCAACAAGGCCAAGTGCAGGGTCCTGCACCTGGGTCGGGGCAATCCCAAGCACAAATGCAGGCTGGGCAGAGAATGGATGGAGAGCAGCCCTGAGGAGAAGGACGTGGGGTTGCTGACCGACGAGAAGCTCAACATGAGCCGGCAACGTGTGCTCACAGCCCAGAAGGCCAACCATATCCTGGGCTGCATCAAAAGAAGCGTGGCCAGCAGGGCGAGGGAGGGGATTCTGCCCCTCTATTCCATTCTTCTGAGACCCCACCTGGACTATTGTGTCCAGCTCTGGATGCCTCCACATAAGAAGGACATGGACCTGTTGGAGCGGGTCCAGAGGAAGGCCACGAAGATGATCAGAGCACCTCTGCTGGGAGGACAGGCTGAGAGAGTTGGGGGTGTTCAGCCTGGAGAAGAGAAGGCTCGGGGGAGACCTTATAGCAGCTTTCCAGCATCTGAAGGGGGCCTACAAGAAGGCTGGAGAGGGACTTTTTACAAGGGCATGTAGTGATAGGATGAAGGGTAATGGCTTCAAACTGGAAGAGGGGAGATTTAGATTAGACATGAGGAAGAAATTTTTCACTCTGAGGTTGCTGAGCACTGGCCCAGGTTGCCCAGAGAAGTTGTGGATGCCTCATCCCTGGAGGTGTTCAAGGCCAGGGTGCATGGAGCTTTGAGCAACCTGGTCTAGTGGGAGGTGTCCCTGCCCATGGCAGGGGAGTTGGAACAGGATTATCTTTAAGGTCCTTTCCAACCTAAACTATTATATTATTCTATGGTTCGATGACTTGCTCTCACTTTGGCTTCCCCCAATTTCTGACATCTGTCTTGGTTCCCTGCCCTGGAGTCTTACCCCGTTCCAGGTTCCGGCTGTCTACTAGGACTCCTGGTAGACAAGAGCTCTTCTTAGAATGGACTGAGGGAAAAATCCCAACTTATATTTTTTTTTTTCCATAAATACTCTGATTTTCAGATATTATACTGCCTTGTACACTAGTACTGTACTTCAATAGCCTGCATCCAGTGTTCAAGCCTGAAAAATTTATTCGAAACGATGAACTGGAAGTACACCTGCACACACAGCATTGTAATCTGATGTTATCTGTCTGAGGGGGGTCTCATCCATCTCACATGTTGTGCTCTGTCAACAGATATTGCTACTCGTGGCCCTACCAACCTCCTCCCACCACCACACACACTACTTTTCATTTCTCTTACATCATCACCTGCCTACTCACCACTTTTACTACTAGAAAGATTTGATCTAGCAAATACCCAAGTAAAGCAACACTTTTACTCTGTGGACCTTGGCAACCTAAATTGCTGTTTGCGAGTTCATCTTTCATGTCACTGACACTTAGGAAGATCCCTAAAATGACAGCTAAAAAAAATCATACGCAACCCTATTCAAATGCCAGTACAATTCCTTTCTTTGCCTTCAACTTGCTGGCATAGCAGATTAAAAATTCTTGGTTTTAATTAACAGGGGAGGTGATTCAGTAGTCCAGGTATAACGGTATTATGGTGACAAATAGACACTTGGGTTTGTATCCTGGGTATGAACAACATCCCAGCTGACATCTGTAAGTGCCAAGTTGCCGGTTATTTCTTAACGGGTTTCTGCGTAATTTTTTAGAGGAAAACAAAGTCACATTTGAAAATATTTGAATATTTGAAGGTCAGTTTCACCCAGTTCCAGACATTAACAGCTGGCTCTAGGAGCAGCATCTCAAAACCACGCCGCTTTTGGTCTCTAGTCAGTACGACTGGGCCATCCCCTGAGACATGATGGGGTCTGGAGCCAAAGGCCATCACCCAGGTATCAACACCTAAATCCCCAGTGCTGAAATGGATGCAATGACAGAGAGCCCTACACCCACCCCCGGATTTTCACCAGGTGCAATATAAATGTTTCTTTGAAGAACAAACCTGTTTTGAAGGACTTTGTGTTAAATAACGGATTTTGCAGAAGTTCAGGTAGTTGCTATAAGCAGAAATTACAAACATGGACTATTTATTCAGAATCAATATAATGTTGGTTCAATAAGAAAGTGATGAGTTATCCTCATGTGCGGTTTTTAACTTGTGTGTTCTTTGGGTATGTCGTGGTTTAGGCCAAATCCACCACTGGGGACCCGAGGGACCCCAGACGGGACCGACAGATGCTCCCCTCTACCCCTCTACAAAGAGAGAGGCCGAGGAGGAAAAAGAGACTTACGAGTTTAGAAGAAACTAAACTACTTTAATGAAATATTAATAATAAAATAAAAAGAAATAATGAAAAATATATACAAAACCGTATCAAGCTCCCGAGATGACAATCACGTCACCGGCTGGCACTGGGGCAGGCCCAGGCTGGACTCAGTGACGGACGGGAACTGGATTCCGGATCCGGAGTCAGGATTGGGATCACAGGCAGACAAACAGAGTCCTCCTCAGACGTCGGCCATTGAAGGAAGAACGCGTGACCCTTTGATCCCTCAGCTTTTCTACTGAGCATGAGGCAGATGGGATGGAATACCCTGTTGGTCAGTTTGGGGTCAGCTGTCCTGTCCGCTCCTCCCTCCAGGTGGGACCCCACTATGCTTTTCCGCTTCCGACCTTCCAACGTGGCAAATGACAATGTTGGTTGGCCTTGGCTGTTTTGGCAATAAGTGTAAGCAGGAGCCTCTCTGCATCCCATGCCTGGGCATCAGCTATAAACATTGGTCTTATCACTCTGAGAGAGTGAACATTGTCTGCACAATATGCAGTTAACTTCAGTTGTTAGAAGAGGCCCAGCTAAGAAGCGAAGTTACTGAACAAAATTGGTTCTGTTTTACCTCAAACCAGGACATTCCACCCCTTATTCCATACCATTTGCATCTTGCTCAGATTACTATTACTTTTATACATCAAATTTACGCACACACAGTTATATATGATATGAATATATGCCAGTCACTCATCTACGGTTTATGTTTATATACAAAATTTTAAGTTCATTTAGTTCATGATTGCAGGATCTCATCTCAGGGCAGGAAAGATGGTACAAAATTCATTCTGGTTTGTGCCCATGGGTAGCATGTTCATCTTGAAGAGCTTGCTGGACGCCACTTGATGAAGCTAGCTCAGGTTTCATCACCACTGTGTTATTCTGAAAAACACTTATTGAACACTGTTAGTATTATGTAGTGATCAGCATCATACTGCTCAGGATTGAGTATTCTCACCAAGGGTTAAATTCCCTTGAGGTACACATTGAACTTCTCCATCCTTCAGCATCACCCACCAAGTACATCCAGGTCCTTGGGCAAAAACAGTCCCACGAATGGGTTTGCTTTTGCCTGAAGCAGGAAAAACCCAAACAGTTTTCCCTAACAAATTCCTTTCATGCACCACAGGGACTTTATCCCCTTCTACAATATGTAAAAGGTCTGATTGAGCAGGACCAGCTCGATTGATGGATCCCCTGGTGTTAACTAACCAGGTAGCTTGTTGTAAATGCTTGTCCCAATTTTTAAAGGTTCCACCTCCTATAGCTTTTAGGGTGGTTTTTAACAGTCCATTGTATCGCTCAATCTTCCCAGAAGCTGGTGCGTGATAGGGGATATGATATATCCACTCAATACCATGTTCTTTTGCCCAATTACTTATAAGATTGTTTTTAAAATGAGTCCCATTGTCTGACTCAATTCTTTCTGGCGTGCCATGTCGCCACAAGACTTGCCTTTCAAGGCCCAGGATGGTATTCCGGGCAGTGGCATGAGGTACGGCATGGGTTTCCAACCATCCGGTGCTTGCTTCCACCATTGTAAGCACATAGCGCTTACCCTGGCAAGTTTGAGGGGGTGTGATGTAATCAACTTGCCAAGCTTCCCCATATTTATATTTCAGCCATCGTCCCCCATACCACAAAGGTTTTAACTGTTTAGCTTGCTTGATTTCGGCGCATGTTTCACAGTCACGGATAACCTGCGCAATAGCGTCCATGGTTAAATCCACCCCTCAGTCACGTGCCCATTTATATGTTGCATCCCTTCCTTGATGACCTGAAGTGTCATGGGCCCACCGAGCTAAGAATAGTTCACCTTTATGTTCCCAGTCCAAGTCTGTCTGGAAAATTTTAGCAGCCTGATCCGCTTGCTGATTGTTTTGATGTTCCTCAGTGGCCCGACCCATGGGTACATGGGCATCTACGTGACGTACCTTTACGACTAGGTTTGCTAGCCGGTCGGCAATGTCTTGCCACAGCTCAGCAGCCCAGATGGGTTTACCTCTGCGCTGCCAGTTGCTCTGCTTCCACTGCTTTAGCCACCCCCACAGAGCATTTGCCACCATCCATGAGTCAGTATAGAGATAGAGTATTGGCCACTTTTCTCGTTCAGCAACGTCCAATGCCAGCTGGATGGCTTTTACCTCTGCAAATTGACTCGATTCACCTTGTCCTTCAGCAGCTTCCGCGACTCGTCGTGTAGGACTCCATACAGCAGCTTTCCACCTTCGATGTTTTCCTACAATACGACAAGACCCATCAGTAAACAAGGCATACTGTTTCTCATTATCTGAGAGTTCATTATATGGTGGAGCTTCCTCAGCACGTGTCACCACCTCCTCTGGTGGCATCCCAAAGTCTTTGCCTTCAGGCCAATTTGTGATCACTTCTACGATTCCTGGGCAATTTGGGTTTCCTATTCGAGCTCGCTACGTGATTAAGGCAACCCACTTACTCCAGGTAGTATCGGTGGCATGATGAGTAGAAGGAACTTTACCCTTGAACATCCAGCCCAGTACTGGTAATTGGGGTGCCAGGAGGAACTGTGCCTCAGTACCAATTACTTCTGAAGCAGCTCTAACTCCTTCGTATGCTGCCAAGATTTCTTTCTCAGTTGGAGTATAGTTGGCCTCGGAGCCTTTATATCCCCGACTCCAGAATCCCAGGGGTCGACCTCGAGTCTCCCCTGGTGCTTTCTGCCAAAGGCTCCAGGTAGGGCCATTGTCCCCGGCTGCGGTGTAGAGCACATTTTTAATGTTCTGTCCAGTTCGGACTGGTCCAAGGGCTACTGCATGCACAATCTCTTGTTTAATTTGCTCAAAGGCTTGTCGTTGCTCAGGGCCCCACATAAACTCATTTTTCTTTCGAGTCACTTCATAGAGAGGTTTCACAATCTGGCTATAACCTGGAATATGCATTCTCCAGAAACCCGCAACACCTAAAAAGGCTTGTGTTCCCTTTTTGTTAGTAGGTGGGGACATAGATGTTATTCGGTTAATTATATCCATTGGGATCTGGCGACGGCCATCTTGCCACTTGATTCCCAAAAACTGGATTTCTCGTGCAGGTCCCTTGACCTTACCTCTTTTAATGGCAAAACCTGCTTTCAGAAGAATCTTATTTTCCTACCTTTGTGGAAAACTTCTTCTGCTGAATTACCCCACACAATGATGTCATCGATGTATTGTAGGTGTTCTGGAGCTCCACCCTTCTCCAGTGCAGTCTGGATCAGTCCATGGCAAACAGTAGGGCTGTGTTTCCACCCCTGGGGCAGTGGATTCCAGGTGTACTGGACACCCCTCCAGGTGAAAGCAAACTGTGGCCTGCACTCTGCTGCTAAAGGAATAGAGAAAAAGGCATTAGCAATGTCAATTGTAGCATACCATTGGGCTGCCTTTGACTCCAGTTCATACTGAAGTTGTAGCATATCTGGCACAGCAGCACTCAGTGGTGGTGTAACTTCATTCAGGCCACGATAGTCTACTGTTAATCTCCAGTCCCGTCAGACTTTCACACTGGCCATATAGGGCTGTTAAAGGGTGAGCGAGTTTTGCTGATCACTCCTTGGCTCTCTAGCCGGCGAATCAGGTTATGGATGGGAATCAGGGAGTCTCGGTTGGTGCGATACTGTCGTCGATGCACCGTGGCAGTAGCAATTGGCACCTGCTGATCTTCAACCCTCAGCAGTCCCACAACAGAAGGGTCATCTGAAAGACCGGGTAAGGTAGACAGCTGTGTAACATCCTCAGTCTCTACAGCTGCTATACCAAAAGCCCACCGATACCCTTTTGGGTCTTTAAAATACCCTCTCTTGAGATAGTCTATGCCAAAGATGCACGGAGCATCTGGACCAGTAACAATGGGGTATTTCTCCCATTTATTCCCAGTTAGGCTCACTTCAGCTTCTAATACAGTCATTTCTTGAGATCCGCCTGTCACTCCAGAAATGGTGACAGTTTCTGCCCCTTTATGATTCGATGGCAATAGGGTACACTGTGCACCAGTGTCCACCAGGGCTTTATACTTTTGTGGCTCTAATGTGCCAGGCCATCGAATCCACACAGTCCAATAAACTCGGTTGTCCCTCTCCTCCTCCTAGCTGGAGGCAGGGCACCTCTAATGTTGACCGTAGTACCTACGATTATCAGATCGGTTCCTACCTGGTCCGTAGGATCGCCTACCGTAGGTTGGAGCAGCCTTCTTCCTGTAAGAATCCTTTCTCCTATCTGCTTCATTTTGCAGCTCAAGCACCCGTGCCTGTAGGGCTGAGGTAGGTTCTCCATTCCACTTCTTCATGTCTTCTCCATATTCACAGAGGCAAAACCACAGGATATCTCGCATCGGGTTTGATTTGTCTTGAGTCGGAGGATGTTTTTTCTCTTGAGTAGGAGGGCGTTTCCTCTTAGCAGCTGCAACATGAGTCTGTACAGGGAAAGAATGGAGTTTTTCCTCCACCTTGGTTAGTTTATCAAACAGTTTATCGGTTTGCTCAACTAATTTCTGGGTCATTTGCTCTATTTTCTCAGTCAGTTTCTCAGTCATTTTCTCGGTGGTCACAGTCAGCTTTTCTATGGCTGCCACAGAGAAGGGACGAGAGAGACTGTCTTCATACTGTCGTACCTTATTAACCACTTCATTTACAGTTGGTGTGTCAGTATCAGATCCTCCCCAGACCATTGTTGACAATGTGTGGGAATATGTTGATGGTGCACTTTGTACAAACTTTTTTAGCATAGATCGTTTGCATGGCATTTCATCAGGGTCTACAATCCCTTGCCCATCGCTATAAATCACCTCTCGCACAGCCAATTCTCTCAGGTACTTAATACCTTTTTCCATGGTGGTCCATTTACTTGGACGGCATTCGATATCGTCCTTAAAGGGATACCTGCGCTTTCTGGCTGACACCAGTCGCCTCCAGAGACTGAGAGTGCTTGTCTTTCTCCCAATCTCTTTATCAATACCTCCATCCTTGGCCAGGTTTCCCAATCGCCTAGCTTCTCTGCCATCTCAATCTAGGGTATCTGCCCCACTATCCCAGCATCGGAGCAACCAGGAGACAAGTGTTTCACCTTCATGACGACTAAAGTCCTTCCTGATATTTCTCAGATCTTTCATAGAGAAGGATTTAACAACTCCCTCTACATCTGAGTCCTCCTGTGGTGAGGCTGCCCCAGAAGGGGCCTCTCCAGCATCTGCTCTAGAAGGACTCTCGCCTTTGTTTTCAAAGGTCTCTTTCCCTTATCTGGTCTTGAAGGACCCTCCCCTGGATCTTCTTCAGAACTCTCCCCCAAGCTATCTGACTTGAGGTGGTCTTTGTTGTAAGGGGCAGGGGAAGGAGTTGACCTCTTCTTCTTCCTCCTGGTTACCGGGGCAGCTTGTACCGATTTTGATGGAGTTTGAGTAGTTTCGGTACTGGTTGTAGTGGCTGCAGTAGGTTGTGCCGGGATAGGCGGCGGCGTGGCTTGTGCCGCTGTGGGGGGGGCACGGCTTGTGCCGGGACGGGCGGCGGAGGGGCCGGTGTTGTTGCGGTGGGGGGGGCGGCTGCTGGTGGTGCCGGTGCCGGTGCCGTTGCAGGCGGCGGCGGCGGAGGAGGCGCCTGTGCCGTTGCGGTGGGGGGGGCGGCTGCCGGTTTTGCCGGTGCCGGTGCAGGCGGCGGCGGAGGCGCCTGTGCCGTGGTGGTTGGGGGGGCGGCTGCCGGTGGTGCCGGTGCAGGTGGCGGCGGCGTTGGTGCCGGTGCCGGTGCAGGCGGCGGCGGCGGAGGAGGCGCCTGTGCCGTTGCGGTGGGGGGGGCGGCTGCCGGTTTTGCCGGTGCCGGTGCAGGCGGCGGCGGAGGCGCCTGTGCCGTGGTGGTTGGGGGGGCGGCTGCCGGTGGTGCCGGTGCAGGTGGCGGCGGCGGTGGTGCCGGTGCCGTTGCAGCCGGCGGCGGCGGAGGAGGAGGCGCCTGTGCCGTTGCGGTGGGGGGGGCGGCTGCCGGTGGTGCCGTCGCTCCGGGGGGGGCGGCTGCGGCCGGGCCGGGCGGGGCCGCGGTTCGCGCCGCTGCAGATCGCCGAGCGGCTGCGCGGGTCTGAGTGGCGGCAGCGCACGGTACCCTACGGCTCCCCCTGCACAGATGTTTCACATGAAACCACCCCTGCACCACATTCAGGAGCCCCAACAACAAAATCACGATCTTAAGAAGGTACCAGTCCTTATCCTCAGAGCCCAGGAGGTTTCCATGCCCCAGCTCTGAGGGTGTCACATCAGCATAAGTATCAAAGGGCGAAGTAAACATTCCCCAGGTAGAACCGAAAGTATAATTAATAACAGAATCCATCACCTGATGCCCGAGATATACAGGTAGAGCCGTTACCCAACTCATCGTGTTATACATCTGAATTGCGAACCACACCAAAACAGCACCTTTAAACCTTCGCATAAAAAGACAAAGAATAAATGAAATTTGCAACACCTTTGGCAGGTTAGACCAAGTTGACTGCATTAAGGTCCAACAAAGCTGTTTAAAGGCATGATACATGATTTCCTCTAAGAACGACATGATGCAAGCTGTCTGTTCTAATCTCGGAGCAAGTTGGAATTCAAACTATTTGGACAATTTATCACAGCTCTGGTGGAGCACTGTTCGGGCCCCACGTTGGGCGCCAATTAATCTGTCGTGGTTTAGGCCAAATCCACCACTGGGGACCCGAGGGACCCCAGACGGGACCGACAGATGCTCCCCTCTACCCCTCTACAAAAAGAGAGGCAGAGGAGGAAAAAGAGACTTACGAGTTTAGAAGAAACTAAACTACTTTAATGAAATATTAATAATAAAATAAAAAGAAATAATGAAAAATATATACAAAACCGTATCAAGCTCCCGAGATGACAATCACGTCACCGGCTGGCACTGGGGCAGTCCCAGGCTGGACTCAGTGATGGACGGGAACTGGATTCCGGATCTGGAGTCAGGATTGGGATCACAGGCAGACAGAGTCCTCCTCAGACGTCGGCCATTGAAGGAAGAGCCCCTGACCCTTTGATCCCTCAGCTTTTATACTGAGCATGAGGCAGATGGGATGGAATACCCTGTTGGTCAGTTTTGGGTCACCTGTCCTGTCCGCTCCTCCCTCCAGGTGGGACCCCACTATGCTTTTCCGCTTCCGACCCTCCGACGGGGCAAATAACAAAGTTGGTTGGCCGTGGGGGTTATAGCAATAAGTATAAGCAGAGCCTCTCTGCATCCCATGCCTGGGCATCAGCTATAAACAATTGGTCTGATCTCTCTGAGAGAGTGAACACTGTCTGCACAATATGCAGTTATTTTAGTAGTTAGAAGAGGCCCCGCTAAGAAGCCAAGTTACTGAACAAAATTGGTTCTGTTTTACCTCAAACCAGGACAGTCTCCATCCACAACCTTGGGGGATTCCTCATATACAGGGGTGAAGAGGTGGAGGGTCAGATGTACACATGCGGCACGGGCTGCGTTAACCCCCGCGCCTCCCACTGCAGGAATGACCGCAGGCAGACGCACTGTGAACCAAACATCAAACCTTTAATGAATTAAGAAAGAGAGAGAGATGTGGGAGAGGTCTGGGGCTGGAGTGGGTGGGTGCGGGTCGCATGCGGTGGGGATGCGTGCTCCACGCCTTCTCTATCAGCCCATGAAGAGAGGCTGGGGGAGCGTGGGGCACTTTGCCCCCCAGCATCCACCAGGTTTCTGCGTCGCTTGGTGGCCATGGTGTTGCCATCAGATGCCCTCCGCTTGTTGCTGCCCATGTGCTGCCTGCTGCTGCCCACTGCGGCACCGTCCCGCTCCGGCGTTCCCTCCCACAGGGGTTTGGAGTGTTTTTCCACCTAGCACACCACCGTCTTCCTCTTCTTGGGTGGGATGTTGTCCCACGGGGAGGTCTCTTGCGTCCTGGGGGTGCCGTGTGGCGCGGGGCGCTTGGCCTGCTTGCCACCCGCCTCTCCCGATCTAGGCACAGCCTGGCAGGAGACAACGGCTGGTGGCAGCAGCGAGCGGGTCAAAACCTCCTGGGACTGCCTCCTCAGCAGCTCCTCCAACAGTTGGGCCATGCGGGGTGGCCGATGCTGGGGGACAGCCGGGGGTCTGGCCAGGGTTCTTGGCAGCGGGTGACAGAGGGTTCTCAGCAGGGAACTCTCTGGAGGACTCTTCAGGGGATCCTTCCAGGGACTCTTCACAGGACTGTCCTTTGAAGTCTTCTCTGAACTCTCCATGGAGGGACAGCTTTGCTGGTTTTGCTGCCTCGGCTCGGTGGTGGCCGTTGGAGGGCCCCGTAGGCGGGCTCCTTGAGCAGGCTGACCTCAGAACTCGTTGCCGATAATACGGCTATTACAGACGTTATGAAGGCCGAGGCTTCGCGAGGATGGGAGGACTCGGCCTTCACTGCCTTCAGCACTGTGCGTTCGGTGAGGATTTTCTTCACTATTCCTTCTCCTTCTCTTCCTCCTTCTCCTTCTCTTCCTCCTTCTCCTCCTCTTCCTCCTCTATAGGACTGAGGGTTGGCTGCCATCTCTTGGCTCTGCGTCCATGTCGTCTTTTGGGCATTGCTTTGCCCTTGGGTTGGCTGGTCATGGGTTGGTTTGTGTCGGAGGAGACCCTTGGGACCACCAACCGCCGCCTGGAAGGACACAAAGGAAGAGGTCTACCTGAGGACACAATGGGTTTGGGGCTGCTTTCTGCCCCTCCCCATGAGCCACGTGCCTCCTCATGTAGCCACCAGCAGGTTGGCTGAGGAAACCCCCTGTGCCGGGACCCTCATCTGACACACAGCTGTCCCATTGTCCCTAGACCACGCTGGGGCTCTCCTGAAGAGCTGGAGAAGATCCAGCCCTGTGAAATGGGGGTGTTCCCGGCAGCCACATCCCACCCCTCCAGGTGCTGCCTTCACCACGCTTGGGTGGTGATGACCAAGGAGCGTTCAGGGCTGGGGAACGGGCTCTTGCTGGGTCAGAAGATCATGGAATGGTTTGGGTTGGAAGGGACATTTAGAGGTTCATCTAGTCCAACGCCCCCCGCTGTCATCGGCAGGGCCACCTTCCAGTAGACCAGGTTGGTTCCAGCCCCATCCAACCTGACCTTGAACACCTCCAGTCAGGCTGATGGAATGGTTTGGGTGGGAAGGGACCTTTGAAGGTCCATCTAGTCCAACACCCCTGCCATGAGCAGGGAGGTCTTCAACCAGATCAGGTTGCTCAAAGCCCCATCCAACCTGGCCTGGAATGTCTCCAGGGATGGAGCGTCTCCCACCTCTCCGGGTAAAATGGCCCTGTGTGGCCGCCCACCCTGAGCCTTCAGCCTCACCTGGCCAGAGACCTTGTCCTCTTCTTCTTCTGCAGCTCCAAGATTTCCCCGAACTGCGGTGTTTTGCTTTGAGTCGGGCTCGGAGCAGCAGGAAAGGGAAAACCGGGAAACCCCACTGGAACCAGAAAGAAGACACCTCCTCAGAAGAGCGTCGCTGTGACGCTGCCAGACCACCCAGGGACACGCATGGGGTGCTCAGGCCTCTTCCCAAAATGTCTGAGGGTTGGACATTCTGCTCCTCTAGCAGCCCCATCGTGTCCTCCCCAACACCAGCACCATTTCCAATGTGGTTTTCCGACTTCATCATCATCATGATGGTCAGGAAGGAGGAGCCGGGTGGTGCCAGGGAGGGGACAGGTGTCATTTCTGAGGGGAAGAGGGGGAGGAGAAGGCCTTGGCCCACCATCCTCCCACTGTACCCTTGGGCACATCCCACCCCGGGGCTCTCTTTTGGTGACACCAACAAATCGTTAGGACAAAAGGCCCTCAGGAGTTGGCCTGAAGCTTTGGGACAAGTCGGAGCCTTTTGGCACTCAGCGTCGGCCATTTCCCCACAACATGGCAGAGGTTGGTTGCCCGTCCCATGGAGAAGAGCTGGGAGCTGCTTTACCTTTCCCACCTTGCTGGAGAGGTGGCAAACTGTCTTTTCTCATCTGCACATCCTCACCAGGGACTTGTCTTGAGGTCTTGAGGAGAGCCCTGGGTGGGTGTTTGGGCACACACTCCATCACAAACCTGGAAAGAAGGAGAAGACACCCATATGACCCATGGCACCGCCAGCACTTGCCACTTGCTGCGGCCACCTGCCCGCAGGCAGAGTTTGGCATTGCCATGAAGGCCATTGTCTTCCCAAGTCTACCACATCCCATCCCCAAGGACGGGCCTGGGAAATGGAGTCGCCCAGCAAAGAAGTCCAGGCCACCACGGGAAGAAATGTCACCCAAATTCCTCTGTCTTTCCCCTCAGAGCTGCCTTATGGGAGTGACTGCGGCCTGGGGACATCATCAAGAGTCGCCGCCTGGTGTCCCCAGGACACCCGCAGCGGCACAAGGAAGAGATGCTACCTTGGGCGTTGGCATCAAAGAGCGGCTACAGCCGCCAACGTACTCACTTGGGAAAGAGGATGACATGGCCGGAGAAGCTCAGTGAGGCCACGGGTACCACTGGGGACACAATCATGTCCAGCAGATGGGGGACCTGCAATGGAGGAACACAAAGATTCAGGACATCCTCAAGGTGGTTGAGACACTGCACACTGGAGGATGCCAAAGACAGCAGGACATCCTCAATGTGGTTGAGGGTCTCAGTGTTGGAGGAGGGCAAAGATGGCAGGATGTCTTCAGCATGGCTGAGCCACTCAGTGTTGGAGGAGGCCAAAGATGGCAGGACATCCCTCAACGTGGTTAAAGCACCCCACATTGGAAGAGGCCAAAAACGGTGGGACATCCCCCACATGGCTGAGGCTCTCAAGTGTTGGAGGAGCTTGAGGCAGCAAGTGTTGGCAGGACCGTAACTCTCACCTGGACCGAGTGGCTGAACGTGTCCTGAGGGACCCCACACAAGCAGTGCCAGAACACTGCCGTGGGACCGCACGCACCACAGAGAAACCAAAATGCTTACCTTGAAGACAACCTTCTCCAAGTTCTCCTTCCCAGACAGCCTCTCCAGGAAGCTGCGGTAGAATTTCACGTGCACCTTTGTGCCTTCAATGAGGAGCACCCCCACCTCCCTCAGGATGAGGGCCACATTCTCCCCCTTCCCCAGGCAGTGTGAGAGGAGGGTCGTGGTGCCTTGGATGCAGTCCACCACTTTCTGCCGGGACACAGCGGCTGCCACGGCCACCTTGGAGTACTTGAGGGGCTCCAGCTCCTTGTTGCCTGGAAGAACCACAGGAGAAGGATGGAGACGCTCACCCGGTGGCCCGTGTCCTACAGCTTGTGCGTCACAATCATTGCATTGCCCCAAAAAAACTCAAAACCACTCAATTATTGGACTTTGGAGTTGCTTCAGAGAAGATGACTGTGCAGTCAGCCATCTTACCGGGCAGGTAGTCCTTGTTGTCCATCAGGTTGTGGACAACAGCAAGGTTCCTGGCCAGGTGGAACACCGGCTTCTGGATAGTCACGGTTTCATCTCCGACCTGGACGCGTTCGAGGACAGTGCCGAAGGAGCCAAGGGTGGGAATTCGGACGCCCTGCAAGTGGACGAGAAGGGTGGGAGGGTAAGGACTGGCTAGAGGGAAGATCTGGAGGTGACCTCCCCCGTCCAGGGATGGTGCTTGAGGCTGGATCCTGCCCTCTCCCACCGTTTGGAGGCACGAGCTGGGCGGTGGGGAGAACTTTGGGGAGGAGATGTTGAGTCCTTCCCCTCCTCAGGAGAAAAAAGCAGCACTGGAGTTTGGGCAGAACCAGGACGAGGCCATCCCGGGGGGTCTCCAGCGACCAGGATCAGCCCTACCAGAAGTGACACCAACATTGCACAGGCCCCGTTTGGCCGTCAGTGGGGACTTTTGGGGTGAGATTCCTGTTTTCTGAGGAGTTGAAGGGTGAGAGCAGGCCACGCCCCAGGGGGATCCCACCACCCCTCATGGTGCATGAGGAGGACGCGGGTGTTGCACCACCTTGTGGAGCAGGAGTTGGTCTTGAATGTAGCCAGCCACTGCATCCCAGACGGCCGTTCGCTCTGAAAAAACAAAGAAGAACCAGGTCAGGCCCCATCTCCACCAGCTCTCAGGTCCACCCCAAACATCTCCCCCTTGAGCCGCGACGCGGTGGCAGACGCCAAGTGTCAGGGCTGGCTCCGAAATGGTGACAAGCCCTTGAGTCTTGGCTGCCGGAGAGGTGGCTGCGGTTGGCCGTACCTTCAGCGGTGACGCTGGACATAGCGAAGGTGTGCTCCATCCCATCCCAGAAGTCCATCTTGGTCCGCCTCACGCTGGCGGGTCGGTTCTTGGTGGCGACAGCCATGTTAGAGGTCATCTTATGGACGTTCCTCCAAAGTGTGGGACCCACCACCCGGTGGGCCCTTTTATACCCCCTGAGTGGGTGTGCCACGCACCTCTTGTGACATCAGGGTGACATGTTCATCGCTGATTGACTGACCGTGGTGACACGGCAACCGCCAACCTCTGGTGGGGTGGCCATTAGCAGGGAGAGCTTCAAGCAGCTCAGGATGCTCCAAGCCCCGTCCAACCTGACCTCGGACCTTCCAGTCATGGACACACAGACTGGTTTGGCTTGGAGGGGACATTTGAAGGTCCATCTCGTCCAACCTCCCCTGTCTTCGGCAGGGGCATATTCCAGTAGAGCAGGTTACTCAACGCCCCATCCAACCGGACCTTGGATACATCCACTCAGACCCACAGAATGGTTTGCATTGGTTGAGTTGGATTTTTGGGTGGTTTGGGTTCCAACAGACCAGGTTGGTCCCAGCCCTGTCCAATCTGACCTTGAACCCCTCCAATCAGACTCATAGAAGGTTTGGGTTGGTTGAGTTGGATTTTTGGGCTGGAAGGTTTGGGAACCAGTAGAGAAGGTTGGTCCCAGTCTCATCCAGCCTTACGTTGGACACTTCCAGTCATAGACCCACAGAACGGTTTGTGTTGAAGGGGACCTTTGAAGGTCCATCCAGTCCAACTTCCCCATCATCGGCTGGAACACCTTCCAGTAGACCAGGTTGGTCCCAGCCCCATCCAACCTGACCTTGAACACCTCCAACCGGACCCAAAGAACAGTTTGGATTGGATTTCTGGGTGGTTTGGGATCCAGTAGACGGGGTTGGTTGCAGCCCCATCCAACCTGACCTCAGACACTTCCAGTCATGGACCCAAAGACTGGTTTGGGTGGGAGGGGACCTTGGAAGGTCCATCCTGTCAAACCCCCCAATCACTGCAGTGGCCGAGAATAAAAGTAGTGCCACGAGTGGGGCGGGTGCTGCTGCGTTATTGTATCTCATCCTATTGTATTATTTTATCTCTTTTGTTTATTTTGTTTTTTCCTTTATGGTATTATTTTTATGTTATTTTATTTTGCTCTATTCATTTTATTTTTCTTTATTTTATTTTATTTTATTACTTTATTTTACTTTATATTTGATTTTACATTTGACTTTATTTTCTTTTACTTTATATTATTTTACTTTATTCTCCTTTATTTTCTTGTACTTTATTTTCTTTTACCTTATTTTCTTGTATAATTTTATTTTACATTACTTTATTTTACTTTATTTTACTTATTTTTTTCTTTTTCTTTATTATATTAATTGTTTTTCTTTATTTTATTTTATTTTATTATATTCATTATTGTTCTTTATTTTATTTTCTTTATTGTATTTTTTTTACCGTATTTTATGGTGTTTTATTTTTCTTTGTTATTTTATTTTACGTTATTTTATTCTTTATTTTACTTTAACTTTTTTCTATTATACTTCATTTTATTCTATCCTATTCTATTTATTTTACTTTATTTTACTATCTCCTCCCCCCGTCCCCTCAGCGGCCCCACATTCCCCCCTCCCCGCCCTTCCCCCCCTCTCCCCTCTCCTCCCCCGGGACACGGATTTGGCCGTTCCAGACTGTCCAGGATGGGCGCAGGGGGAGGGGTCTTGGAACAGGGCAAAAAAAATCCCGTGGAGGGAAACCCGTGACCCCCCCGCAAGTACATCCCCCACCAAAATACACCTCCAAAAATTACCCTCCACCCCGCCAATCCCATACCCCACCCCATGACCCCCCCAAAACATGAGGCCGCAGGTCCTCCCCCCACCGGGGAAAAAACACTTTATTGCCCCCCCACCCGAATGGGGGAGGGGGGGAGGAGGAGAAGGGGGCGGGGCCACGCTTGGTCCCTCCCCCAGTGGAAGTACCATGATTGGGGGGGAAGGGCAGAGGGGGCGGGGTCTGTGCTTACAAGGCTCCGCCCCCCCGAGGTGGGACTGGTCAGAGAAGCTGTCCCCGGAGGTCTGACACAGCAGGGACACCCTGGCTCCACACCTCCCCAACCCCACCATGTCTCTCCTCAGCCACCTGGGACTCGCCTCCCTCTGCCTCCCATCACCCTTCTCCACCGCACTCTGCAGCTGGAGGTCACAGCTCCTTTGCACCAGCGCCCACTGCTTTCCTTAGAGACCGGGCGGCACAAAGGCAAAGAGGGATTCTTCCGAGTTCTGAACGAACAGAATGAAACTGATAAGATTTACCCTTAAACCAAAACACGCTCCTCAACTGTATGCCACGTACAAGCTGCCACCAATGAGCTTTAACTCCCACAAGGCATAACCGTGGAAGAAATGTTTTTGCCAGAAAACAAATTGAAAGATACGCACAACTAAAGAGTTTTCTAAACAGAGAATTCAAGAGACTACTGAAAGATTGGCGAGCTTTTAACTGCCTGAAGGTCAAAGCAGCACCGGGATTGTGGAGAGGTGTCTGAGTGGTGTAAGAGGAAAGGGAAGGGAAACCTAGGGAGCAATCGCAAGTGCTTCTGTGCAGATGCGCTGCTGGAAAGGTGCCTTCAGACATGGTCAGTTTAGTTCGGAGAGGTGGAAATGCGTGAAAGGTGAGGGAGATTAAATGCAGAGCCTGAGAGAGAGAGTCCTGACAATGCAAAGAGAGGGGAAGGTCCATAGCTCTCCTCTTGCACATCTTGAAAACTCTTCATATGGATCTTACGGGAGAACACTGACTTGTCATTAGAAGTCTTCACTTGTGTCAGCTGATGAGCTCGTGCTCATACACGTGTCAAAATGTCTCAGGCTTCCAGGCAGCGCTCCGCTGTCTGACCGTCAGTACCCAGTGGTACCTCCAGAGGACCCCGTGTCTCTGAAGCACGTGCCTGGGCCTGGCCGCTGTCCCCGAGGAGCTGCTGGAGACCAGAGCCCCTGGGAAGCTGCAGCTGGAGCCTGGGCAGAGGGTCCCAGGCACCTACAGTGGCACCACTGTCCGTGTCCCTGTAACTGCATCCCACCCCAATTTTATCACCACTCTCTTCCCAGAAGAGAAGTAAGAGAGAAAAGGAAGGAGAGATTTATGGGTTTTAAGGAAAACTAAAACTAGAAATGAAGCTCTAGGTTATTCTTAGTTTAAAATAAATAAACTCAGCATTGGTGACAGTTAAGACTTTGCTTGAAACTTTTGAAATCCTGCCTTCGCACGGGTGTGAATTTGTAGTTCATATTCACTCTACGTACACGTAACTCACCCAAATCCGACTGCTTGTCGGCACTTGCATGGTTTCCGAAGGCACACACACTGACACTGACTATAAGGAAATGATCAGGTATCTATTTCCTGTGAGTGCCCAGGCCACAGTTGTGTGAGGCATTGCACAAGCATCCAAAATCAATGCAATCGGCAAAGGCCGACAGCTTCCTGGGCTGCATTAGGAAAAGCGTTGTCTCCAGCTGGAGGGAGGTGATCCTTCTCTTCTCCTCAGCACTGGTGAGGCCACATCTGCAGTGCTGTGTCCAGTGCTGGGCTCCCCAGTTCAAGGAAGCTCAGGACCTCCTAAAGGAATTCCAGCAAAGGGCCCCAAAGCTGATTTAAGGGGCTGCAGCATCTTTCCTAGGAAGGAAGGCTGAGAGATCTGGGGCTGTTCAGTCTGGAGAAAAAATGGCTCAGGGAGACCTTATTAAGGTGTCTCAATGCCTGATGGGAGGGAATGAAGGCAAGGGAGCCAACTGTACCTCAGGAGTTCCCAGTGAGTAGACTCGGAAGGTTGTCAAACCCTGGAACCACTGGAAGACTGCAACCTCCCAAAGAGGTTGTTAACTCTCCACCGATGGAGATCTTCCAAACCCTCAGGAGTTCCCAGTGAGCTTTGAATTTTGAGGGTGGACAAACACTGGAACAGGTGTCTCAGAGAGGTGGTGGAGTCTCTAATAATGGAGTTATTCAAAACCCACCGAGAGAAGGTCCTGAGCAACCTGCTGTAGCTGACCCTGCCTCAGCTGGGGCTTGGACTACATGGTCTCCAGAGGTGCCTTCCAACCTCACCCATTCTGTGAGTGTAGAGGACAAAAGTAAGACAGAAAGAAATGAGAACAGATCCCCTTGGCCACAAACACCTTGGTCTCCTGTGGAGAGGACCTGTGATGAAGAGAGGAAACTTATAATGAGGAAGGAGTAGCAGAGATGGAGTGTTATGCACTGACTGTAATCCTCCATTTCCCATCCCTCGTGTGCCTCTCCAGGCGGGAGTGAGAAGAAGAAATGCAAATGCAAATGAAGGAGTAATTTGAGCCTAGGGGAAAAAAAAAAAAAGTGGGGTGGGGGAATGGTCTAAAATATTTAGTCATAGTTTCTGACTATCCGAGTCTACTTGACTTGGCAATGAACTGATAATTTGTAAGTGATTTCCCTGTCTTTGTTTTGACCCATGATCATCTTTCCCCTCGTATCATCTTGAGGAGGGGGAGCGAGTGAGCAGCTTGGTTGTTGTCTGGCTGCTGGTCACGGTTAACCCACCAGAGGACCGCATCAGGACTGCTGTGCCTGGCATGGGGCTCCCAGCACAAGAAAGAACCTGGCAGACTGGAGCGAGTCCTGCAGGACAAGGAGACCCCGAGAGAGCTCAGAGCTCCCTCAGGGCCACACACTGGAGCAAGGAGCCAGGCCAAGTTGGTGGGATCTCAGTCAATGGAGATTTTCACTATTAGCTGGGACACGGCCATGAACACCTGATCTTGCTGGAGGTTTCTGAGAAGGGCCTTGGCTGAGAGTCCAGCTGTGGACAGACCTGTAGGACTTGGTGTGTAAGAACGTCAGTAGGAAACTGGTTTCCATTCTGTTAGTACTGGCCGTGGAGCTGGGTATCACTGAGCCACAGGGGGAGGACAGAGGTGACTGTGCAGAAAGGTCCCTTGTCAGGGTTGGGGTGTACGGTCAGAGATGGCAATGGCCGGTGTGTGGACTGGTCTGGGATAATTTTCCTGGGGCAGGATCTCTGGGGTGTCCAGGAAACATGGCACAGGCCAGGCCCCTCTCTTTTGAGCTTTTTCTTCCTTGCTCCCTTCACCGTCAGCCCTGACTGGGACCGCTGGCTGTCCCTACCCTGCACGCTCACACAGCTCAGCTCCACACTGGCATTTTCCTCTCCCGGGCTCTTTCCAGCCCAGCCCAGCAAAGCAGCCCAGTTGGGACTGGCCCCCCAGCACTGCCCACCGCAGGGGGCTGCAGAGCTCTGGGCGTTCGACCACAGCCCCAGTCTCTCTGAAGGGCACAGCAGGGCTTGGGGGGCAGAGAGAGGTCTCAGCCTTCCCATCAGCCCCCGGCTTGTGCTTGCAGGGACGGCACAAGGAAACAGAGGCCACTCACTCTCAGGCTCTTCTGCATTCGTATTGTAGAAGATGCTCAGTCCCCGCAGCATATAACCTCTTCTCTGCCCCGACCAAACCAACTCTGCAGGACAGCACGACTGCCCTGGGCTTCCTCAGGCAGTTCCTGTATCTCCTATCCCGTATTATAGCAGCTTTCCAGTGTGTGAAGGCCGCCTACAAGAAAGCTGGAGAGGGACTATTTAAGGGGGCATGTAGTGATAGGACGAGGGGTAATGGCGTCACACTGGAAGAAGGCAGATTAAGATTAGATCTCAAGAAGAAATATTTACTATCGGAGTGGTGAGGCACTGGAAGGGTGGATGGCACTGGAGGCACAGGAAAGTTGTGGCTGCCCCATCCCTGGAACTGTTCAAGACCAGGCTGGATGAAGCTTTGAGCAAATTGGTCAAGTGGGAGGTGTCCCTGCCCATGGCACGGGGGTTGCAACTAGATGATCTTGAACATCCCTTAACAGCTATGATCTATCCAGACTCCCTTCCCTCTTCCTGCTGTATATTTCAATGGGGGTACAATTCACTTCTTTTTCATTCAATGAAGTTTAAAATGTGATCCACTATTCAGATGATGTGATCCACCATTCAAAAATTCTCAGAATTTGGGGATGAAATCACAAATTCAGGAGGTACTTCTTTCCCGGGAAACAAACTTTGGAACAGGGGCTGTAGACACTCATCACTGAAGGTGAAGTCACAGGTTTGTTTACAAAAGATAGCCGAGTGACTTCAACTTAAATAATTTGTTTGACTGATTTCCTAAACTCTGAAGGCAGTCTCATTTTATTGCAGAAAGTTACTCTCGAGTCTAGCGAAGAGAAACCAGACAAAACTCTTCACTAATTAACTGCAGTGTCTATATGTATATATTCACATTATTATTTATTCCCTTTTTGTGAACTGTAGTTAAACCATTGACTGTATCTCACTCAGAGATGAGAGATTCAGAGTGATGGAATGAATTGCACATTCCCAGAGCCAAATCCACCACTGGGGACCCGAGGGACCCCAGACGGGATCGACAGATGCTCCCCTCTACCCCTCTACAAAGAGAGAGGCAGAGGAGGAAAAAGAGACTTACGAGTTTAGAAGAAACCAAACTACTTTAATGAAATATTAATAATAAAATAAAAAGAAATAATGAAAAATATATACAAAACCGTATCAAGCTCCCGAGATGACAGTCACGTCACTGGCTGGCACTGGGGCAGTCCCAGGCTGGACTCAGTGACGGACGGGAACTGGATTCCGGATCTGGAGTCAGGATGGGGATCACAGGCAGACAAACAGAGTCCTCCTCAGACGTCGGCCATTGAAGGAAGAGCCCGTGACCCTTTGATCCCTCAGCTTTTCTACTGAGCATGAGGCAGATGGGATGGAATACCCTGTTGGTCAGTTTTGGGTCACCTGTCCTGTCCGCTCCTCCCTCCAGGTGGGACCCCACTATGCTTTTCCGCTTCCGACCCTCCAACGTGGCAAATGACAAAGTTGGTTGGCCTTGGCTGTTATGGCAATAAGTGTAAGCAGGAGCCTCTCTGCATCCCATGCCTGGGCATCAGCTATAAACATTGGTCTTATCACTCAGAGAGAGTGAACATTTTCTGCACAATATGCAGTTAATTTCAGTTGTTAGAAGAGGCCCAGCTAAGAAGCGAAGTTACTGAACAAAATTGGTTCTGTTTTACCTCAAACCAGGACACCAGCAGACAGTGTAGCACTGTTGGTAAGCAGGGCATTCCTATCAAGAGAGCGACGAACTGTAGGCCTGGTCAGCAAACCCAGAAACCCACTTGGAACTGCCGAGATCAGAGGAAAAGCAGGTAAAAGGTGGTTCCGGCCGGGGGGAGATGGTGACCACCGGCTCATTGACCACCTCCCCAAACGATACCACCTATTAAAAACATAAGAGTGGAAAAAGAAGACAGAGTCTGCGCACTCATTTACATGGGAAGCAAAGAAATCTCGACCAATCATTGGAGGGAATAACAGTGAATATGTATTAATTGTTTGAATATGTAATAATTAATGTGTAAAAGTGAAGCTTTTTGGAACTAAGGTGTGAGCGCTCCCGTTTTGGGACAAGCACCCATTTCTGCGCATTAATGGCGTAAACTTAGAAATACCTCTGCTCTGTGTGTTATTGGCTTGCCCAGCAGGTAAAGAACCCAGATTTGGGAGGACAGTGGGGTGTCCGTAAGGGGTCCCGGGCGGCGCTTATGGGGTCCTGGGAGGGACTCTTGCAGGCCAGAGGGAGTCTGGGGCAGTCCTTCAAGGACCTGGGGGTCCCCTCTGGTGCCTCTGGGGAGGGTTTTGTGTCTGGAGAGGGCCAAGCTGGTTTCAAGAGGTGCTTCCTCCCTTTCTCCAGCCCACCCAGCTCCCCCGACACCCCCACCCCCCCAGGCTGGTGGGTGCCAGCAGTGCCAGCCTGTCCCACTGGGTCGGGCACTGAGGGGGGCACAGCCCCAGCCGCGGGATGGGAGGAGGAACCATAGCACCAGGGATAAAACGTTGGTCTCTATTTCTTTAACATTTCCCATGGGGAGCACCCCAGGGTTCCGCGGCTGCACCACAGCTGGTGCCAGGAGGGACTGCAACGCCCCCCCTGTGGAAAGATTAATAAAAATGATCAATAATACAGCATTGGTCACACGTTAAGGAATGGTATACAATCAAAAGGCTTCTGTGTGAGCCGACTCGGGCAGGACGCAGGAACGACCACAAGACCACGGAAGACAAAGAACAAATGTGATCTCAATACCTCGCGAATTGGGGAGTCTCCGCAGCAACGCCCGGGCAGAGGGACAATCTTCTGTTACTTTCCCACATTCCACCCCCTCACTCAAGAGACCGCTTCTGCTGGGGCTGACAAAGTTGGAAATGTTCATTCAAACTTGTGGGGTGTAATACAGAGTAATTTACAGAGGCATGAAATAAACACACATAGAAAAAGGAATAAAATAGCCAAAAAGAATACTACATATGAAGACAACTCTTAAAAAGTAAACTAATTCAGAACTTGAGTATCATTTTTGTAGGAGTGCAGAGGCTTCCTAGTATTGCCAGTTAGCGAAACTGGAAAGCCACTGTTACGAGAGACTTTCAGACAGTTCTGAAATGATTTTTGCCAGTCAGTGTAAAGCAGCTTCCTTGAATGGAATACCTCGTTGGTCAGTTTTGGGTCACCTGTCCAGCCCGCTCCTGCCCACAGCTGCGACACCTCTATGCTTTTCTGCTTCTGACCCTCCAACGGGGCAAATAACAAAGTTGGCTGCCCTTGGGTGTTAGAGCAATGAGTCTAACCCCGAGCCTCTCCGCATACCATCCCTGGGCATCAGCTATACACATCGGGTCTTATCACTCTGAGAGCGACCAGTGCCTGCACGATACGCTGTTCATTTCAGGAGTTAGAAGAGGCTTGACTGAAAAGTAAAGTTACTGAACAGAAAATTGGTTCTGTTTTACCTCAAACCGGGACACCACCAGGACTCCCAGGTCCCTCTCTGCAGAGCTGCTCTCCAGCAGGTCAGCCCCTAACCTCTACCGGTGCACAGGGTTGTTCCTCCCGAGGTGCAGGACCCTACACTTGCCCTTGTTGAACTTCATTAGGTTCCTCTCCGCCCACCTCTCCAGCCTGGACAGGTCTCACTGAATGGCGGCACAGCCTTCTGGTGTGTCAGCTGCTCCTCCCTGTGCTGTGTCATCAGCAAACTTGCCGAGGGTACACTCTGCCCCCTCACCCATGTGATTGATGACGACTTATTGAAGAAGACTAGAACCAGTAATGACCCCTGAGGAACACCACTAGTTACAGGCCTCCTACCAGACCCTGCGCCGCTGATCACAACCCTCTGAGCTCTGCCACTCAGCCAGTTCTCAATGCGCCTCACTGTCCACTCATCTAACCCACACTTCCTAAGCTTAGCTAGGAGGATGTTATGGAGACAGTGTCGCCTCAAGGCGAGGTAGCCAACGTCCACTGCTCTGCCCTCATCTACACAGCCAGTCATGCCATCACAGAATGGTTCCCCCTTGGTGAATCCATGTTTACCACTCCCAATAACCTGCTTTTCCTCCACATGCCTACAGATGACATCCAGAATGAGCTGTTCCATCGCTCTGCCAGGGATGGAGGTGAGGCCGACTGGCCTGTAGTTTCCAGGCTCCTCTTTCTTGCCCTTTTTCAAGACCAGTGGGACATTGGCTTTCCTCCAGTCCTCAGGCACCTCTCCTGTTCTCCTTCACCTTTCCAAGACAGTGGAGAGCGGCTTCATAATAGCATCTACCACCTCCCTCAGCGCTTGTGGGTGCATCCCATGAGGGCCCATGGATTTGGGGATGTCGAGTGTGCCTAAATGATCTCTGACCCAATCCTCCTTGGCCAAGGGAAAGTCTTCCTTTGTGCAGACTCTTTCTCTTACCTCCAGGGTCTCGGATTCATGAGGACCAGCTTAAAGACTGAAGGCAAGGCAGCATTCAGGAATGCCTCTTCTGCAAAATGCTCCCTGACTCTGTGGCAGCTGAGCTGTCAGCCCCCTCTGCCCATGTTGCCCAACCAAGTGATGCACAGACAATGAGAGACACAGCGTCTGTGTGTTAAACAAGTGGTTTATTGACACCTTCATACACAGTAAAACTCCCCGAGGGAACGGAGTCAGGAGGAGGGAGGGCGGGAGCTGACCAGGGGGTAATAGGAGTCTCTGCTGCTGGTACCGGTGACCTCTGCCTAGTCAGTGCTCAGGAAGGTGTAGGAGTCACCTTGCTTCACGCCAAACATCATGTCAATCAGGATGGTACTACCGGAAGCGTGCGTCAGCCGGAGTTTGCAGGAGTGCCTGGACGGCAGCACCGTTAGATGGCAGAACTTGGAGTGAGGTAACATGGCCCAGGCTCCTTTTACCACTACCTGCAACCAGCGGGCGGTTTTGACGATGTCAAGGTAGGGGCCGGTGCAGAGGGTGCGTAGGAGGCTGGGACCCTGTTTTTTCCTCAGCTCCTCCTGGGGGTGGTGGAGGAAGCACAGCATGTCCTCCTCCAGCGACTCCCTCATGCAGGTGCACTGCAGCTCGACGCGGAGGCTGGAGTTCCTCGCCGGCATGTCCTCGGTGGCAGTGCCCAGGTCCACGTGGAAGGTGTGCCCGCGGGGAGGCTTCAGGGGCACGAGCAGGTGGTAGACGGCATCCTCCTCACGGGGACTCAACAATGCTAGGGCACCGCTCACCCCGATGACTGGCTTCAGTCGCGGCATGAAACTATTCCTGGACAGTTTTCCACAGACACGGAGAAGTTCATCCATCAGCTCCTCCACCATGCTGAAGGATTCAGAGAGGTCCAGGAGGCGGTCGGCTGAAACAGTGCACGCATGCTGGGCAACCCGGGGTTTTTCTCCTTCCTGCTTCTTGCCCTCCTTGCTGCTGCTGGCTGGCCAGCGGCTCCTTTTCCTGAGCCACCAGCAGAGCCCGAAGAGCAGCACCAGGAGTGCAGCGACCGCCCAGAACTGCCAGCGCTGCAAGGCAGCAAAGAGCAGGGCTCCCCAGGCAGAGTCGCTCTGCTCCACCTCCTGCAGCAGACGACTCATCTGCCGGCTGAGGAACTCCGCACGCTGCTGCATGCTCTGGCGCGTCTCCTCGTCCAGCTCACCACCGACGATCAGTGCATTCTGCACCATGGTTTCTATAACCATGCAGATGAATTCTACGATAGCCATGGTCTGCAGGAGGAGGGAGAGAAGGGGATCAGTGCTGGCGGCGGGGGCAGCAGGGACGGGAGCCGCAGGGAGCTGGGGGCAGGTAGGAGAGGGGCTGAGGCAGCGGGGAGGCAGCACTGCCTGCGCCCAGCCCCGGTGGTGGCGACGCACCGTGCCTGGCCCAAGGTGCTGCCGCGAGCGGCGGGGCCCTCAATGCCCAGTGAGAACCCACCCCCCGGGGCCGCGCGTTTCTGCCCTGGCCCTCGTCCAGCCCAGCCTCCCCCCGCCTGCGCACTCACCGCTGGCCCAAGCCGTACTGGGGCAGCGTTGCCTGCTGGTGCTCTTTACAGCTGCCCGCATCGCGACACGTCGCCTGTGATGTCACAGGCGCTGGAACGCATCACAGGCACACCCGGCGGCAGGCCCCAGCCTGTCCCAGCGGCCCTCGGCTGCCCTGGGGTCCTGGTTCAGGCCGGGCTGGAGTTAATTTTCTTCACGGGAGCTGCCGTCGTGCTGTGTTTTACGTTGGCTCTCGTCTGCCTGCCAGCGGCAATCTCGTAATCACAGAATACCCTGGGTGGGAAGGGACTCACGAGGATCTTGCAGTCCAGCCCCTGACTGCACGCCGGGCAACCTTCAATTAAGTCATAGAATCACAGAACCATTCGGGTCGGTAAAGACCCTTGAGACCCTCGAGTCCAACAGCAACACTAAGTGGCAGACGGGTCGGGCTCCAAGAGTTACAGTAATTGGGGTTCCATCAGGTTGGCGCCAGTCACCAGGTGGGTTCCCCCAGGGCTCAATTTCAGGGGCAGTGCTCTTGAATGTTTTTCTAAATGATCTGTATGCAGGACTTGAATGGACATTCAGTAAGTTTGCCGAGGATAGTAAAGGAGGAGGAGCTGTGGACTCCCTGGAGGGTAGAGAGGCTTTCCAGAGAGATCGGGGTAGAGTAGAGAGCGGTGCAATCACCACCAACCGTCTGAAGGGTAAGAAGAGCAAGTCAGGGATTCTGCAGCTGGGATGGGGTCATCCTGGTTACACATACAAACTGGGGGACAAGAGGCTGGAGAGCAGCTGTGCGGAAAGACATCTAGGGGTTTTGGGCTGATGGCAAGTTGAATATAGAATAGACTCGTAGAATCCTTTTGGTTGGAAGAGACCTTTAAGATTCTCAAGTCCAACCGTCAACCAAAACACTGCCAAGTCCACCACTAAACTATGTGCCTGAGCACCACCACAGCTACACGTCTTTTAAACACCTCCAGGGATGCTGACTCAACCGGTTCCCTGGGCAGCCTGTTCCAATGCTTGATAACCCTTTGGGTGAAGACATTTTTCCTAATATCCATCCTAAACCTCCCCTGGCACAACTTGAGGCCATTTCCTCTTGACCTATGGCCTGTTACTTGGGAGAAGAGACCAACACCCCCCTCGCTACAACCTCCTTTCAGGTACTTGTAGAGAGCAATAAGGTCTCCCCTCAGCCTCCTTTTCTCCAGGCTAAACAACCCCAGTTCCCTCAGCCGCTCCTCATAAGACTTGTCCTCTAGACTCTTCACCGGCATTGTTGCCCTCCTCTGAAAACGCTTCAGCACCTCAACGTCCCTCCTGTGTGAGGGGCCCAAAACTGAACACAGAACTCAAGGTGCAGCCTCACCAGCGCCCCAATACTGAGCCCTGGAGAACAGCGCTTCTGACCGGCCACCAACTGAATCACGAATGCAGGGTCCACTGCACCAGCTCTTCACAGAATCACAGAACAGTAGGGGTTGGAAGGGGCCTTCGGAGGTCATCTAGTCCAACCCCCCACCCTGCTAAAGCAGGTTCACCTAGAGCACATTGGACAGGGATGCATCCAGGCGGGTTTTGAGCACCTCCAGAGAAGGAGACTCCACAACCTCTCCGGACAGTCTGTTCCAGCGCTCTGTCACCCTCAAAGTAAAAATGCCTTTCCTCATGTTCAGACAGAATTTCCTGCATTCCAGTTTGTGCCCGTTGCCCCTTGTCCTATTGCTGGGCACCACTGAAAAGAGTCTGGCCCCATCCTCTTGACAGCCGCCCTTGAGATGTTGGTAAGCGTTGATGAGATCCCTCCTCAGTCTTCTCTTCTCCAGGCTAAACAGACCCAGGTCTCTCAGCCCCTCCTCATCAGAGAGGTGCTCCACTCCCTTGACCATCTTCATAGCCGTCCACTGGACTCTCTCCAGTAGTTGCTCGTCTTTCTTGAACAGGGGAGCCCAGAATTGGACACAGTACTGGACACAGATGTGGCCCCACCAGGGCAGAGGAGAGGGGGAGGAATGCCAAGGGACTCGAGCCCATTTACATCAGCAGGGTGCTGGGGCCCACTATATTCTTAAGCATGAATGTACGGGCCAGACCCTCAAACTACAGGTGCGTAAAGTGACACAGATATGGATCATGTAGCATGGAAAAATCTGGCCACCTTTCCCAGGAAGCAAGGGAGTCCTGGCTAGTGCCTACTCCAGGCCACAGGCAGCGGGGCCACCGGCGTGTGGCTGCAGGTCCTCACTGAGTAAGCTTCTCCTACTACCAAAGCAAGCGCCCAAGTTGTTGATCAGCTCCATGGCACCCACCCAGTTCAAGAAGAAAAAGCAGCAGATGGCATGGCAAGAGTCGTTACAGAAATAAAACAAAACCTTTTTTACTTTTTCCTAAAACTAATGAGGTTTCCTCAAACAGTAACAAATTAGAGCGTTGTACCTGTCCATACCGACATGGCTCTCCCGGCCAGTGTCCAGGGAGAGGCAGCGCTGGGGGCTACGGACACGGGGCAACAGCACTTGCAGGACACCAGCAGACATGGGGACCGCTTTTTTAGGGCTTGTTTGTATTTACTATCTAGACAAGAAAGGGTGGGTTAAGAAGCAGCCAAGTTTAGGATGAAAGAGTTTTTCACAAATTTCTCCAGGCCCTGGAGAAAAAAAACCACAACCCACTATAATTCCCTAAGAGCACGGGCTCCCCAGCACCTGCGCTGCCTCCTCTCCTGGAGTCACCTGCCAGATCAATTGCATTGACAGGCCCGGGGCAAGATCCAGTTTTGGCCGGTAAAGATGCAGAGCCCAGGCTGGCCCGAAGGCAGGCAGGCGCAAGGGGAGCGGGGGTTCTGGCAGGGAGGACACCCAGTGACACCAGCACGGGCTGGGAGATGCTCTCAGTAGCCAGCACAGCGAATGCTCTGCAGGTAGGGACAGAGCCACCGGGAGCAGCTGCTGCCAGAGAAGGTTTGCCCATGCGTTCAGGGCACAGGAGGGAGGCTGTGGCCTTTGGACAGATGTCCTCCCCTTCTGCTGCCGCTGGATGGCCACCCCTCTGCCCAGCCAGTGGGCTGGTTCTGCTGGTGGGCTTCCAAGAATCACCATTCAATGCTCTCGTGGACACTCTCAAGGCAGCTGGGTGGGCACACTTATGGCAGCACACCTGTTTTTTGGGGAGGGGGGAGAAGGGCAAAGCACCCTCCCATTCCTCCAGCATCATCATTCAATTCCCTCAATTCAGCGTTACTGGACCTATACACCGGTATATAGACATAGCACCGTCCCTGGACACCTATGTCAGGCATCTCTCAGCCAGGTCAGCACAGCGGGAACCCGCCAAGGAAGGGTTTCAAACTCGGCCAAGTGTTTGAGTAGAGGGGGAAATGCTTTCATTTCCTAACTTTCCCTTAAAATAACGCGCACGATCTGTTCTGGGAACACCCACCCAGTGAAAATCCCTCCGGAGGCTGCCTGCCAAAGCCTGTGAAAATCCCTTCTGGGAGCCGTGTCCGCTATTTCAGACACAGCCTGTTCATAGGAACATAAATCTGCTGTCCTCACTGATGAATATTATTCAAGCTGGATTGAATGTGCCTGGGCACGTCTTTCTTAACTTGGCTCAGACAACCACCTGCTACTTCACGTGCGTTTGTTGCTCAGTGCAGATGTCTTTATCGAGTCACCCGTGCTGTCGAGAGCGGCTGCAGAGGGCTGCATGCTCACCTTTCCCCACCGCCTCGCACTGTCCATGCACATGACTGGTGAAGAAGCCATTGCTCTCCGCTCTGCCCGAGTGCTTTGCCTCGGGATTCTCCTCACTTGCAGCGCTATTCCAACATGCTGTCAAATACGGGGCAGAGAATACCCGATGTTTAGGAAAGAAAGTAGTAGAGCATGGCACAACTCCCCAACAACATAATAGAGATGACACTTATGGGAATTTAACGACGTCTGTAGGAAGTGAGGCGAATATCTATACAATTTACAAGAGGTTTCTTTTGCTGAGCCTCTGTCTGGAGGTCCTCACCAGCGACAAAGCACCTCCTGTATTTCACTAGGGGGTCAAAACCACTGGAAGAGGATTCTGAATTCCACAGGCTATCTCCCTCCACTACTGTAATTCCTATAGTAAAGAAGGGAGGGGGAGGGAGAGGGAATAAAACCCCTATTTTAGCACTTCGTCTGCTGGCAACGTGAATTGTTTAAAACCAAAGGAATCCCCACGTGTTTTGGGACATCGGAACATTGGCGCACACAGACCTCTGTAAGATTTGGCAGAAGACGACGCTGTTTTCACCCATACCCAGAGAGCACCGCATCCTGCCAGCCACTCCAAGCTCCCTCTGCCATTTCAGCATGCTGCTGGCACCAACTCCACCCGCCGGAGATAACCTAACACCCCCGCTGAATGCAAGGCGTCTGAAGGCAATTGCTGTATCAGAGAACTTGACTCTGCTAACATCCTTAGCAGTAGACATCATCCACAAGCTTCACGTGGATGTGCCAAAGAAATGTTCTATCAACTGACACACGCAGACCAATAACAGAAGGTTTCAACCAAGCAAAAGATGGAGAAGACAGAGGCGCAATATTACTAGCATATGAATCAAATCTGCGTTTCCACAAGACAGCCGTAACTCTGACTCTCTGAGTATCAACCAAAGATGCAGTGGGTCTAAGTTACCTTCAGGTAAGGTACAGACCAACCAAATAGATATAACCCAAGTATTTCAGCTGTGAAGTTTCAGTTCCAGCGTACTTCTGCCTTTCAAGATAATTCAACTCAAACAAAAGTACTCACCCAGTTAACAGCACAGAGGTTTCAGTTTTCTTCCAAATTCACAAATTCGATGAGAAGAGAACACAAGTTTGAGCTAACAGTCTAGAAGGGGTGTGTTTGCTGATCCTTAGGTAGCAGTACGTGTGCCTGGTCAGAGTCAAGCAAAAGGGCACGATGACCCCAGAACAGGTACATATGCCATCAGGACAGTTTGGGAGGTAGGAAATATGACCAGATTCATGAGAAAAAAATTAGCTGCATTGCTCAGCATGGCACATTCCCAGAGAGAGGAACTCAAGCCATACACAAAACCTGAGAACAAAGCTTTTAGTCAGATACGTTACTGCTGAGAAAGAGTGACAGCAGAGATGGACCAACTGCTTGTGCTCATCTGATCAGGCACCAGTGGCTGAAAAGTAATGTTGTCATTTGCGCTGGTTTACACCCAATCTCTCTGGGGCTTTATGTCCAGAGAGCCATTGCTGCTGAAAGAACAGACAACTCAATACTTTAAAATAGACTGTATGGCTTTTGTTAGTATCTGAATAAAAAGACATCTTCACAAACTAATCTGACGCGGCTGTAAGTAGCACCTGCGACTCCGGTTATTTCTTCCAGTGCTAAATGCTTTACTGTCCAACTCTTCATGACTCAGAGGAAACTCCCAGAAAATAGACACTTTCTACTTCAACTCATGGTCTACAGTCAACAACTAAATTAGGCTTAGGAACTTGGAACTAAGACATGAAGAAGTTAAAAAATCGCCCGAAGAACTCAGACAAGCCCAAGATCGCACAAGACCATATCCTTGCCAGACTTGGCTTCAGAGCAGATCAAAGAAAGATGAAACTGGGATCACATCGGCCCACACTGCTGAGTTTCACGGAAAGTCTTCACAGTGATTTATATCTTCAGAGGGCTACAGCCGGGCTTGTCTGCCTGGAGACAGAAACAACCGCATCTGGCTACTCTGCAGGAAGAACTGATTCAGTTTAACCCTTCCACATACAATACAGCCTTTTCCTGAACCCAAGCGCACCTCTGCGTGTGATTGTGAGTAAACGTTATAATCCGTTGAGCTGATTAAGTAACGATATTTCCCAGTATAACCATGGCAAAAGGAGTTTATTAGTATACCTTGTCTGCATTATTTTCCAGGAGTGATGATAATACGTGAAAAATCTGCCGTTTCTCCATGAGAAGACAACGGAGCAGGTCGTGCCCAGAGTATTGTAATGCATCATGGTTAGCAGAGTCTTTCTGGGATTGAGAGGAGCAGAAGCCTCCTGACTTTTTAAAAGACCCTGTTTGGATTAGTGCAGGGAGAGGACTCGGGAGGGAACTCTGAGAATGCTCTCAGGTCTCTGTAAAAGTTTGTTTCAGGTCTGTTTAGCTCAGAGGCTGCAGTCTCCAGCCTGTCCCTGTGTAATGTGCAAAGTCAGAGGACACAACACAGTAACGTACCATCTTTCTAGAGACTTGCTTTTAACACTAGGATCAGTCACAAGGCAGACAAATTTGCTACTTTGACCTGAGGGCTAAATCCAAAGGGGAACTGAATTAGTCAGAACCAGAGAGACCTCACGCTCCTGGGCAGGGTGTTTGGGGCTCCCCAGATAATGTCACGGAGCAGTAGAAAGTGGAACTGTCTTCCCTGGAAACCATCAAGCTAAGCAAAGAGCCATCTGAGCCTAGCCAACAGTGCAGGCCACCAAGAACATGTAATTGTGTCCACTAAGAAATGTCAGCTGTGAGCCCATTTCTGAGACTGGCTCTTAAAGCCAGAGAGAAACAGGTCCAGCTAATGGTTAGAGAATTTCAAGTCGCCACTTTAGGCCGATTTGGACCAAGGACTTGAATGCCATCATGCAAGCCTGCATGATCTCTTTAAGCTCTGTAGACTTGCTGCATGCCAAAGGCACTTCAGGAAATTCTAGTCCCTAGAAGACAGACTCCTTTTTCACCAAATAATTTCCCTGCATTACTAGCTCTCAAACCAAAGACTGCCATCCTTGAATCCCTCGAGAGACAAAAACGGAATACCAGTCCTTGGCCTGCTGAGCAGATCTGTTGCATGGGTAGGTGAGGGGATCCCCCAGATCCTGATCCCTGCTCCATGGATTGTTTACGCATTTCCTTCAATGACTTCTTCACATGAAACAGTTGGTCAGGACAGTAGCCAGCATCAACCTGCCAGGTCAGGGCACCACTTACTCTTCCCTACAATCGCTGGTTCGGCCAACATTTCATCATTTATTTTTTTTTAAATCACAACTTTAGTAGTCAAGGCAGAAAGCCAGAGCAGTACATAGCCAACAGGGCAGGGTGGTAAGAATTTGACTCCTTTTAAGCAGAGGAAGGGACTGAGTGCATGCCATGGGCAAACACTCCAGCTGCAAGAGGAGCCATTTTGGCAGAAACCTGTTCTACGGTTTATTTAAATATGCTCCAACGATGCTACCTCTGGTGGGTTAGCCTTGGCCAATGGTCAAACTCCCACTCAATTGGCAACGTAAGGGTGAATTCTTTTTAGCTCAGCGGGCCCATGACACCTCAGGTCATCAAGGAAGAGATGCAACATACAGATGGGCTCATGACCGAGGGGTGGGTTTGACTATGGATAATATATCACAGGTTATTCATGAATGTGAAACATGTGCTGAAATTAAGCAAGCTAAACGGTCAAAACCTTTATGGTACGGAGAACGGTGGCTGAAATATAAGTATGGAGAGGCCTGGCAAAGTGACTATATTTCCCTTCCACAAACCCGCCAGGGCAAGTGCTATGTGCTTACAATGGTGGAAGCAACCACTGGATGGCTGGAAACGTATGCTGTGTCTCATGCCACTGCCCGTAGCACTATTTTAGGCCTGGAAAGACAAATGTTGTGGCGACATGGTACTCCAGAGAGAATTGAGTCAGACAATGGGACTCACTTCCGAAATAATCTCATAGATGCCTGGGCTAAAGAACATGGTATTGAATGGATATATCATATCCCCTACCACGCACCAGCTGCTGGGAAGGTCGAACGATGCGATGGATTACTGGAGACTACCTTGAAAGCAATGACTGCTGGAACATTTAAAAAGTGGGATGAGCATTTACCGAAAGCCACCTGGTTAGTCAACACCAGGGGAACTGTCAGCCGAGCTGGTCCGGCTCAGTCAGAGCTTTTACCTACTGTAGAAGGGGACAAGGTCCCTGTGGTGCATGTAAAGAATATGTTGGGGAAAACAGTCTGGGTTACCCCGGCCTCAGGTAAAGGCAGGCCCGCTCGTGGGGTTGCTTTTGCTGAAGGACCAGGGCATACCTGGTGGGTGATGCAGGAAAATGGAGAAGTTCGATGTACCCGTTAGGAGATTTGATTTGGGGCGAGAATCCTTAATTTTAAAATGTGTGGTGTTAATTGTCACATAACACTAACAGTGTTCAATAAGTGTTTTTCAGGATAACACGGTGGTAATGAAACCGGAGCCAACTCCATTGAATGGCGTCCAGCGACAGGGAACATGCTAGCCGTGAGCACAACACGTTATATTGCTGCGCCCAACTCTACACGTCTGTTGTCCTGTATGGAGGCCTGGTCCCGATCTGACAACTGAGACGATGCCACATCACTGGTTCTTACCCTAAAAGACTATTATGATAGATGGAACTCCTAGTTTTCAACTAAAAAACTTAATAGACCTTTTAGAGGAAGAGCTTATAGCTTTAGAGGATTATATATTTGTGTGTATATATATGAGAGGACTAATACAACAGTAATTTGAGTGTGTCATATATATGGTATGAAATAAGGGGTGGAATGTCCTGGTTTGAGAGACACAGGACTAATTTCTCTTCTAATGCTTGGGAAAACTGCACTTTCAGAAGACTCCAGTGTCTGAATTTGTGAAAATATTTACTTTACAGCCAGCTATGGTGTGTGGGTCTCAAGGTCTCAGTGTTTTCGAGCTCGCCAGGTGCAGGGATGAGGAGGAGCGAGACCCGGGCACTTGACCCAAGCTGGCCAACAGGATTATTTCATACCATCAACGTCACACTCATTATAAATTAGAAAGTTTGCTGCGAAGTTCTCTCTCTCCCTTGATGGCTGCCATCCTGAGAACTTCGTGCCCTGGTGCCGGAGCCCTGAGGCCTTCCCTTCCTCCTGAAGCCGTAGCGCTCGCAGTGTCCGACATTTGCTGTCCACTGCTGGGAGTGCACAGCTTCCTACTGATAGAATTGGCTGAGTATAATCTTTGCATATTCTGTATTGGTGTCGGGATCAATATCAGTTCTTTAGTGCTGTTAATGTTAATTATCTAATCTTATTCTATTAAATCTGTTTATACTTCAGCTCTCAGGTTTTCTTGTTTTTCCCGATTTCCCTTTCCCAGGTGGGGAGGGGTCATCGGGTGATAGAATGATTGTCTAAATGACAACAGATTGTTATGGGTCTCTCAAACCATAACACTCCTGAAGACACCATTGCAAACTGAAATTAACATCACCGTGCACCAGTTATTCTTTATGTTGTCTCTATTTTTTCAGTCTTTCCCTGTCTGTTTTGTGCTGGGGTTGTGTCTTTCCGGTGGCCAGAAATGGCCTTGTCATTACAATTCGCAGAGAAGGACTGGCAGTGTAACGTGCTCGTTGTTGTTTCCCCAGCATCATCTTTTTGCCACTCCAGCATCTTTTTGGTGGAAAGAACTGACCTGGAAGCACTGATTGTTGTGGAAAGGTAAACTTGTAGTGTGACTGTTTGGTGGTATTGTTTCTTGTGTAACTCTGCTTTTCACATGGCTTGTTTCAGCTAGTGAATGCTTTAAGTGAAATGCTACTTTGTTTATGTTTCCAAATTGATGTACTGAAGGTGTTGGGTTGGAATGTGTTTTTCTGCACAACCTAGAGTTTTGGGGAAAAGAGCAACAAGCTTTAAGATTTTGATCCTTGCGTGTCACAAAGCGGGAATGTTACTTTGAAAAACTGTTCTATGGGATTCTAATAAAAGAAGCAGCAACTTGGAACTTGGTGTTATTTTAATCAGTCTTTAATCAGTCTTACCCCGGCAGAAAACACTCATTCCCTCCAAGAAGCAGCAGAGGTTTCTAGTATGAGCCGGGCCTCTGCTTCCCAGCATGAAAAGGTCAAGATTGGTGAAGATACGGCGGCCTTGTGGAAGGAAAGGGAAAGGTACTGGAAGCAGAGGAGCCGCAGCAAGGCAGCGGGGCTGCGTCTGGGGGCCTCTTCCCGCTCTTGCCCTCGGCATCCCGTCGGGGCGGGAAGAGGCGGACGCCTCCAGCGGCGCCTGTGCTGTCGGCACCGGTGACTCGGGGCCCGATGCTCCTGGCTGCCGCCGTCAGTGCCACCGGCCCCGAGCTCGCTGGCGGGAGCAGTCGGGGCGGGAAAAGGCTTCTGCGTTGCTCCTCTTGCGCAGACGTGGCTGTGCTACTTACCCGCCCCGACGGGGGCTCCCCCGGCCGGGGGCTGCCCCTCCTGCCGCTGCGCTGCGCTGCGCTGCGGGGGCTGCTCTGGGCGGCCCCTCGGGCTCCTTTCGCTCCGCATCGGGCAACCTGCGGCGCTCGGTGACTCCCGGGCGCAGCCCCGCAGGGCTCTGCCCGCCCCGCGGTGGCCCCACCGCCCTCCCAGCGGGGGAGAGGGCGGGTACGGACGGGACGGTGTGTGCGGCACAGAGCCCGTGCGGCGGGGCCCGGGGCAGGCAGGAGGGTCCGGCCGTGCCCCCCGCCGGCTGCCCCGCCAAAGGGGGATGGCCGCCGGGACGGAGCGGCCCCAGCCCAGCCCCGGGGCTGCCCCGACGCCCGGACAGCGGGGACCCGAGGGACACCGAGCGGCTGCCCCGGACCGGCCGGGACCGCGGGGCAGCGCAGGAGGGGAGCGCCCCGCAGCCTCCTCCCAGGGCGGCTCGGACCCTCCGCCCGCCGCTCCTCTGCCCGCCCTGCGCCAGCCCGGCCCCGCCGCCGCGCTCGGGGACGGCCCTGACCGGCCGAGAGGGGCCGCGAGATGACGAGCCGATCCGAGCGGGGCCGAGCGGCAGCCGGTACCTCTCGCCACAGCCGCTGGCGAGACCTGGGCGTTGCCCGGGCAACGGCGGGAGGTTCAAACGCGCCGCAGCGGAGGGAGCGGCCGGTGGCCGAGGGAGCCGCTCCGGGGCCGGCCCGCTCCGCGGCGGAGAGCAGCGCAGCGTGAGGGGGGAGCAGGGGGACGGTGCGCTCGGCCTGGCGGCAGAGCCGCGGGAGGAAGGAGAAAGGCTGAGGAGCAGCCGGGAGCGTGAGCGAGAGAGAGAGGGGCCGCTGGAGCCACGCTCTGCCCTCCCGGAGACGGGGACGGGAACGGAGGACCGGATCTGCCGGTGACATGCGGAAACGAAACTCCAGAGACTCCACAACCGGGAAGGTTGTAAAGTAGGTGTTTATTCAGCGCTGGGCAGCACGGGGGGGTCGCCCCACCACAATCGTGCGCGCCCAATGCAGCGGCCTTCTCAAATATATATAGTTCTTAATTACATAATCATAAGATTTCCCAATACGCCTATACATATGCATAACCTGTCCCAACTTTGTATTAAAATTAGCTCTAAGAAGTCATTTCCATAAACTCCTCCCAACTGCGCTTGCGCAATGCCTCCTGGTGGTGGTCGCTGAGGGTCGTGACCACGAAGGCTGATGATTCCTCTTCATCACCGCAAGTAACTCTTTGTCCTTGCGCAGACTCAGTTCTTCTTTGGTCTTTGTCCAGACCGCAGGGTCGGTTTCAGCCGCTTTTCAAGGCATACTCTTATTCGTTATCAGGAGCTGTCCTTGGCAATCTCAAGACTTCTTGCTTCGTCCATTTTTATCAGGCCTGTCCTTTAGGTTATGAATCACTGCTAGTCAATCAGTGCACAATGTGTTATTGTCTCTATCACATACCCCTGACTCACCGGGCAGACCCTCCTCTTGGGGAAGTCTGCTGCCCCCCTGGGCCCGGGTTAAGGACGTCACTAGGAAACTTCCCGGCCTGGTACGGCCCTCGGACTATTGCCCAGCGCTGCTCTTCCCTGTGGGTGGCCACGAAGCCACAATGCGTAGTCCGAGGGCGATCCGGAGAAACTTCAGGGCCTTGGGATGGGTGGTAAGGGAATCTGGAGCGCCGGCTATTTTTCCTCTCTCCTTCCAGTTATGCGCAGTGACACTGGAAGGAACAGACGGACCTGGTCTCTTAATACATGGCTCCGTGGCTGCTGTCACCACCACAATTTTCGTTTTTTTGCACAAATAGGGTGGCCTCCATGGTGCCAGGCCTGCTGGGGTCAGATGGGATTGAGCTTTCTGAAAGGGGGAAGAGGGTCTTTGCTCAGGAGCCAGTGGGGCTCATTGGCAGAGCTTTAAACTAGACTTGAAGGGGTCAGGGATAGGATCAGGCTTGAAGGGGTCAGGGATAGGATCAGGCTTGCCCGTGACAAGCTGCGGGAACATGCTAAGGTCAGGGGGACGGGGCGCCAGCGAGGACCCTCAGCCTGTTGGTCTGAGACGTGCTGGGTGCAGCAGACTCGGAGTCTTATGGAGATGAGCCAGGGGCTTCTGACGGAACAGAAGCCAACAGGGAAACATCAGCGAAATCACAGTATCATAGAATCATTTGGGTTGGAAGGGACCTTTAGAGGTTGTTGAGTCCAACCCCCTGCAATAAGCAGGGATGGGGCATCTGGGAAGATTATGTTTTTTGATGATGAGGGTGGGGAGACACTGGCCCAGGTTGCCCAAAGAGGTGGGAGATGGCCCATACCTGGAAACATTCCAGGTCAGGTTGGATGGGGCTCTGAGCAACCAGATCCAATTGAAGACCACCCAGACCATTCTATGATTAACTACCGCTTGGAAAAAACATACAAAGGAAAACTGAGTTAGAAGCAGGTTAGGCTGATTCACACAGAGACTGGAGACGCAAAGAGTAAGGAAGACCCTCCCATTGAGTCACGAGGTTCAGAGTGGATCCCCTTGCCTTCTAAACTCCTTATGGAGCCCCGGTCTCACACTTGGAGAACAGCTTATGTCTAACGGAATTATCTATACAATGTTTGCAATAATATTGAGTAGCTGCATGGATTAGTAATGTCTCATTAGTACTAATTCAGCACACTCTCAGTCACTTACTGAGGATCTGCCGCAGCTAAGGCATCTCTCCGCCGTGGGTGAGGAAGGCTCTCAGTCTCAGGTAAGGAATCTCTAACCTTGAGAGTCGCCCCTGCCCACGGGGAGAGTCGCCTGGCGTGCAGTCCAGCTGCCATTCAGGGAGAGGTCAAATTGGGCTCCTCCTGACGGTGATATTTATCGAGGGGAGTAGTTGGCTGCTAGGCGATAGCACAGACGAGAGAGATGTCTTTTGTTTAGCTCGGGTATCTCGTTCTGTACTTTGGTTACCTTGCATTTTTAGGGTTTGAAACCACCTTTAGTTCTTAAAGCAAGCAAACAAATAAACTTCTCCTGTACAACAGAATTTTACATTGTGTAACAGTTCTTTGGTTCCTTTTCCTTTCAGAATTCCTCCAAAGAAAAGGAGTGTGACTTTAGTCCAGCATCCCTTAGCATGGGCTGTAGCCAAGTGAGATTCTGTAAGTAAAGAATTCCTGGATTGTTTCATTCAGTTCGGTCATATTTGACTGCTTGCCCTCACTATCCCTCGGCAGCACTTTCACAGCCCGACCAACACTGGGGCTCTGCGCTTTCCTTGCACCGTAACGCTCCCAACACTCTCTCCCACACTCGCCAGAGCCCCGCTCCAAAATGGAAAACATCCAGCGACTGCTCCTACACAAAAGGAGCAAGGATGGAAAGCTGTTCCTGCCTTCACCATCCCGTAGCAGCGCTTTGACAGGCAGCTAATGGCAGCGTGGGCTGAGGCTGAGGTCCCCAGCAGCACGGGTGGCCCAGAGGAGAGAGGTGTCTGTTGCGGATGGAGTGATGCACTTCACTCGTAGAGAAGCAGCGACACGTTTATTGATACAAAACAGGGATTTAACAAAGTTTGAGAGTAAATGCGACAGTGCTTTAGCAGGATTCGATGGCAAGGTACACTTGGTTATTTCCTGCATGGAGGACAGGGTCAGGCAGAACTGCCAGGGAGACCCTCCTGTTGGGCTGAGGTTCGGAAAGGAGCCCCTTGCTTTCTAACCTCCTTCTCAGAGAGGAGTCTGGGTGCGGCTGGATCCAATCCTGGTCCCAGACTGGGTCAACGGTTTATGTCTAAGGGATTATATATGTGCAATCGATCCTTTCTATCACTTAGCTAAGATTTTACAGTTTCGCGTGCTATTAATCACTGACCGAGGATCTGTTGCGGCAAAGAATCTGTGAAGCTCGAGGAGTAACCTTGAGAGGCGTCCCCGCTCATGGGGAGATCCTGGCGTGCAGGGGAGCTCAAAGGGCTCTTGGGCTGTTCACTATTGATGTGGGTGAGATGATTGACCTATAGTCATATCTGCATATTGGCCACAGTACCAGCACTGCTCAAGTTAGCCCTTGGCTACTGTGGTGTTATGTGTTTCCCCGAAACCACATCGAGCCGGGGGCAGCCATCACATGTACACGTGCCCATTGTGACCACCACAGGTGTTAGTGCTTGGGCAGGGTCACGGGAGATAAAGGTCAGGTTGGAAGGCGGGGAGGGGGAGCACACCATCACAGTGTCAAGGAAGCGATGTTGGTGCAATACCGTTCCCTCCTCGACATATCTTTTCCAGCCAGGTGTCCCTGGAGCTGTGGGATTCTCATACAGAACTCACACCCTAACCTAACGCTAATGGGAGGGTTGGATGGATCCAGGAACAGAGACCTATTGGCAAAACAGAAGGAAGCTTCCTTGGAGGAGTCTTGGTAGCTACCTGTGATATCAGGTCCCTCAACGAGAGTTCAAAAGTCTGTGGGAGATGCCTGGGAGGAGTCATGGATTTGTCGCAGGGTAAAAAGCTTTGCCTAAAAGAGAAAAAACATTTCCAAATGAGAAAAAACCATCACAGTTATCTCCCTTTGGAGAGTCTGGAGGTCCTACCAGGGATCTGAGGTCCCTAAAATACATGACAAAAGACAACACCAGAAGCCTGGAAGGAGCCTCGGGTGAAACCCAGAGGATGGAACATTGTCCAAGGAGAAAAATCATCTCAGGTATCTTCCCTGGAGGAGTCTGGGATTGGTACCCAGGATTACAGGGTCATAAACCAAAGGATAAACTGTGTGGGAGATGCCTAGGAGGAGTCTAAGGTGCATCCCGCAGGACGGACAATATTCCAAGGAGAAAAATCATCTCGGGTATCTTCCCTGGAGGAGTCTGGGGTTGCTACCTGGGATCACAGGGCCCTAAACCCCAGGAAGAAAACACTCAGGAACAGAGCTGGGAGGAGTCTCGGGTGCATCCCGCAGGATGGAGCATTGCCCAAGGACGAAAATCATCTTGGGTATCTTCCCTAGAGGAGTCTGGGGTTGCTACCAGGGATTACAGGGCCCCGAACCACAGGAAAAATGTCTCAGGGAGACGCCTGGGAAGAATCTCAGATACATCCCAGAGGAAGGAGCATTGCCCAAGGAGAAAAATCATCTCGACTATTTTCCCTGGAGGAGTCTGGGGTTGCTACCTGGGATAACAGGGCCCCAAACCACTGGAGAAAAGTCTGCGGGAGATGCCTGGGAAGAATCTCGGATGCATCCCAGAGGATGGAACATTTTCTAAAGAGAAAAATCATCTCGGGTATCTTCCCTGGAGGAGTCTGGGGTTGCTACCCGGGATGACAGGACCCTAAACCACCGGAAAAAAGACTCAGGGACATACCTGAGAGGAGTCTCCGGTGAATCCCAGACGATGCAGCATTGTCCAAGGAGAAAAATCACCTCGGGTATCTTCCCTGGAGGAGTCTGGGGTTGCTACCCAGGATTACAGGGCCCCAAACCACAGGAAAAATATCTGCGGGAGATGACTGGGAAGAATCTCTGGTGCATCCCAGAGGATGGAGCATTGCCCAAGGAGAAAAATCATCTCGGGTATCTTCCCTGGAGGAGTCTGGGGTTGCTACCCGAGATGACAGGACCCTAAATCACCGGAATAAAGACTCAGGGACATAACTGGGATAAGTCTCGGATGCATCCCAGAGGATGGAGCATTTTCAAAAGAGAAAAATCATCTTGGGTATCTTCCCTGGAGGAGTCCGGGGTTGCTACCTGGGATCACAGGGCCCTAAAACCCAGGAAGAAAACACTCAGAAACAGAGCTGGAAGGAGTCTCGGGTGCATCCAGCAGGATGGAGAATTGTCCAAGGAGAAAAATCATCTCGGATATCTTCCCTGGAGAAGTCTGGTCTTGCTATCCAGGATCATAGGGCCCCAAACCACAGGAAAAATGTCTGCGGGAGACAACTGGGAGGAATCTCAGGTGCATCCCAGAGGATGGACCACTGCCAAAGGAGGAAAATCATCTCGGGTATCTTCCCTGGAGGAGTCTGGGGTTGCCACCTGGGATGACAGGACCATAAACCACCGGAAAAAAGACTGAGGGACATACCTGCGAGGAGTCTACGGTCAATCCCAGACGATGCAGCATTTTCCAAGGAGAAAAATCACCTCGGGTATCTTCCCTGGAGGAGTCTGGGGTTGCTACCCAGGATTACAGGGCCCCAAACCACAGGAAAAATATCTGCGGGAGACGACTGGGAAGAATCTCTGGTGCATCCCAGAAGATGGAGCATTGCCCAGGGAGAAAAATCATCTCGGGTATCTTCCCTGGAGGAGTCTGGGGTTGCCACCTGGGATTGACAGGACCCTAAACCACCGGAAAAAAGACTCAGGGACATACCTGCGAGGAGTCTACGGTGAATCCCAGACGATGCAGCATTTTCCAAGGAGAAAAATCACCTCGGGTATCTTCCCTGGAGGAGTCTGGGGTTGCTACCCAGGATTACAGGGCCCCAAACCACAGGAAAATATCTGCGGGAGACGACTGGGAAGAATCTCTGGTGCATCCCAGACGATGGAGCATTGCCCAAGGAGAAAAATCATCTCGGGTAACTTCCCTAGAGGAGTCTGGGGTTGCTACCTGGGATAACAGGGCCCCAAACCACTGGAGAAAAGTCTGCGGGAGATGCCTGGGAAGAATCTCAGATGCATCCCAGAGGATGGAACATTTTCTAAGGAGAAAATTCATCTCGGGTATCTTCCCTGGAGGAGTCTGGGGTTGCTACCCGGGATCACAGGGCCCTAAAGCATTGGAGAAACCTCTGCGGGAGACGCCTGGGAAGAGTTCTGGGTAGATCCCGCAGGATGGACCACTGTCAAGAGAGAAATATCATCTTGGGTATCTTCCCTGGAGGAGTCTGGGGTTGCTACCCGGGATGACAGGACCCTAAACCACCGGAAAAAAGACTCACGGACATACCTGCGAGGAGTCTCCGGTGAATCCCAGACGATGCAGCATTGTCCAAGGAGAAAATTCATCTCGGGTATCTTCCCTGGAGGAGTCTGGGGTTGCCACCTGGGATGACAGGACCCTAAACCACCGGAAAAAAGACTCAGGAACATACCTGCGAGGAGTCTCCGGTGAATCCCAGACGATGCAGCATTTTCCAAGGAGAAAATTCATCTCGGGTATCTTCCCTGGAGGAGTCTGGGGTTGCTACCCGGGATGACAGGACCCTAAACCACCGGAAAAAAGACTCAGGGACATA
Source organism: Vanellus vanellus (assembly GCF_965231255.1). Classification (NCBI taxonomy): domain Eukaryota; kingdom Metazoa; phylum Chordata; class Aves; order Charadriiformes; family Charadriidae; genus Vanellus; species Vanellus vanellus. Next base: position 187,728 of record NW_028127957.1, read on the forward strand.
CCTGCGAGGAGTCTCCGGTGAATCCCAGATGATGCAGCATTTTCCAAGGAGAAAAATCACCTTGGGTATCTTCCCTGGAGGAGTCTGGGGTTGCTACCTGGGATCACAGGGGCCTAAACGCCAGGAAGAAAACACTCATAAACAGAGCTGGGAGGAGTCTCGGGTGCATCCCGAAGGATGGACAATAGTCCAAGGATAAAAATGATCTCGGGTATCTTCCCTGGAGGAGTCTGGGGTTGCTACCTGGGATCACAGGGCCCTAAAGCATTGGAGAAAGCTCTGCGGGAGATGCCTGGGAGGAGTTCTGGGTAGATCCCGCAGGATGGACAACAGTCAAGAGGGAAATATCATCTCGGGTATCTTCCCTGTAGGAGTCTGGGGTTGCTACCTGCGATGACAGGTATCTAAACCACCGGAAAAATGTCTCAGGGACATAGCTGCGATAAGTCTCGGACGCATCCCAGACGATGGAGCATTATCCAAGGAGAAAAATCATCTTGGGTACCTTCCGTGGAGGAGTCTGGGGTTGCTACCCGGGATCACAGGACCCTAAACCACCAGAAAAAAGACTCGGTGACATACCTGCGAGGAGTCTCGGGTGCATCCCGCAGGATGGAGCATTGTCAAAGGAGAAAAATCATCTTGGTTATCTTCCCTGGAGGAGTCCGGGGTTGCTACCTGGGATCACAGGGCCCTAAACCCCAGGAAGAAAACACTCAGAAAAAGAGCTGGGAGGAGTCTCGGGTGCATCCCGCAGGATGGACAATAGTACAAGGATAAAAATCATCTCAGGTATCTTCCCTGGAGGAGTCTGGGGTTGCTACCTGGGATGACAGGACCCTAAACCACCGGAAAAATGTCTCAGGGACATAGCTGCGATATGTCTCGGATGCATCCCAGAGGATGGAGCATTGCCTAAGGAGGAAAATCAGCTCAGGTATCTTCCCTGGAGGAGTCTGGGGTTGCTACCCGAAATGACAGGACCCTAAATCACCGGAATAAAGACTCAGGGACATAGCTGGGATAAGTCTCGGATGCATCCCAGAGGATGGAGCATTTTCTAAAGAGAAAAATCATCTCGGGTATCTTCCCTGGAGGAGTCTGGGGTTGCTACCCGGGATCACAGGGCCCTAAACCACCGGAAATAAGACTCGGTGACATACCTGCGAGCAGTCTCGGGTGCATCCCGCAGGATGGAGCATTGTCAAAGGAGAAAAATCATCTTGGGTATCTTTCCTGGAGGAGTCTGGGGTTGCTACCTGGGATCACAGGGCCCTAAACCCCAGGAAGAAAACACTCAGAAAAAGAGCTGGGAGGAGTCTCGGGTGCATCCAGCAGGATGGAGAATTGTCCAAGGAGAAAAATCATCTCGGATATCTTCCCTGGAGAAGTCTGGTCTTGCTATCCAGGATTATAGGGCCCCAAACCACAGGAAAAATGTCTGCAGGAGACGACTGGGAGGAATCTCAGGTGCATCCCAGAGGATGGAGCACTGCCAAAGGAGGAAAATCATCTCAAGTATCTTCCCTGGAGCAGTCTGGGGTTGCTACCTGGGATGACAGGACCCTAAACCACCGGAAAAAAGACTGAGGGACATACCTGTGAGGAACCTCCGGTGAATTCCAGAGGATGGAGCATTGCCCAAGGAGAAAAATCATCTCGGGTATCTTCCCTGGAGGAGTCTGGGGTTGCTACCTGGGATCACAGGGCCCTAAACCCCAGGAAGAAAACACTCAGAAACAGAGCTGGGAGGAGTCTTAGATGCATCCCGAAGGATGGACAATAGTCCAAGGATAAAAATCATCTCGGGTATCTTCCCTGGAGGAGTCTGGGGTTGCTACCTGGGATGACAGGACCCTAAACCACCGGAAAAATGTCTCAGGGACATAGCTGCGATATGTCTCGGATGCATCCCAGAGGATGGAGCATTGCCTAAGGAGGAAAATCAGCTCAGGTATCTTCCCTGGAGGAGTCTGGGGTTGCTACCCGAGATGACAGGACCCTAAATCACCGGAATAAAGACTCAGGGACATAGCTGGGATAAGTCTCGGATGCATCCCAGACGATGGAGCATTATCCAAGGAGAAAAATCATCTTGGGTACCTTCCGTGGAGGAGTCTGGGGTTGCTACCCGGGATGACAGGACCCTAAACCACCGGAAAAATGTCTCAGGGACATAGCTGCGAGAAGTCTCGGATGCATCCCAGACGATGGAGAATTATCCAAGGAGAAAAATCATCTTGGGTACCTTCCCCGGAGGAGTCTGGGGTTGCTACCCGGGAACACAGGACCCTAAACCACCGGAAAAAAGACTCAGGGACATACCTGTGACGAGTCTCTGGTGAATCCCAGAGGATGGAGCATTGCCCAAGGAGAAAAATCATCTCGGGTATCTTCCCTGGAGGAGTCTGGGGTTGCTACCTGGGATTTCAGATACCTAAACCACTAGAGAAAAGTCTGCGGGAGACACCTGGGAGGAGTCAGGGGTACATCCCAGAGGATGGAGCAGATTCTAAAGAGAAAAATCATCTCGGGTATCTTCCCTGGAGGAGTCTGGGGTTGCTACCTGGGATGACAGGACCCTAAACCACCGGAAAAATGTCTCAGGGACATAGCTGCGATATGTCTCGGATGCATCCCAGAGGATGGAGCATTGCCCAAGGAGGAAAATCATCTCAGGTATCTTCCCTGGAGGAGTCTGGGGTTGCTACCCGAGATGACAGGACCCTAAATCACCGGAATAAAGACTCAGGGACATAGCTGGGATAAGTCTCGGATGCATACCAGAGGATGGAGCATTTTCTAAAGAGAAAAATCACCTCGGGTATCTTCCCTGGAGGAGTCTGGGGTTGCTACCCGGGATCACAGGACCCTAAACCACCGGAAATAAGACTCAGTGACATACCCGCGAGCAGTGTCGGGTGCATCCCGCATGATGGAGCATTGTCAAAGGAGAAAAATCATCTTGGTTATCTTTCCTGGAGGAGTCTGGGGTTGCTACCTGGGATCACAGGGCCCTAAATCCCAGGAAGAAAACACTCAGAAACAGAGCTGGAAGGAGTCTCAGGTGCATCCCGCAGGATGGAGGATTGTCCAAGGAGAAAAATCATCTCGGATATCTTCCCTGGAGGAGTCTGGTCTCGCTATCCAGGATTATAGGGCCCCAAACCACAGGAAAAATGTCTGCAGGAGACAACTGGGAGGAATCTCAGGTGCATCCCAGAGGATGGAGTACTGCCAAAGGAGGAAAATCATCTCAAGTATCTTCCCTGGAGGAGTCTGGGGTTGCTACCTGGGATGACAGGACCCTAAACCACCGGAAAAAAGACTGAGGGACATACCTGTGAGGAACCTCCGGTGAATTCCAGACGATGCAGCAGTGCCCAAGGAGAAAAATCATCTCAGGTGTCTTCCCTGGAGGAGTCTGGGATTGCTACCCAGGATTACAGTGCGCCAAACCACAGGAAAAATATCTGCTGCAGATGCCTGGGAGAAATCTCAGGTGCATCCCAGAGGATGGAGCATTGCCCAAGGAGAAAAATCATCTCGGGTATCTTCCCTGGAGGAGTCTGGGGTTGCTACCCGGGATCACAGGGCCCTAAAGCATTGGAGAAAACTCTGCGGGAGATGCCTGGGAGGAGTTCTGGGTAGATCCCGCAGGATGGACCACAGTCAAGAGAGAAATATCATCTCGGGTATCTTCCCTGTAGGAGTCTGGGGTTGCTACCTGGGATGACAGGTATCTAAACCACCGGAAAAAAGACTCAGGGACATAGCTGCGATAACTCTCCGGTGAATCCCAGAGGATGGAGCATTGCCCAAGGAGAAAAATCATCTCGGGTATCTTCCCTGGAGGAGTCTGGGGTGGCTACCTGGGATTTCAGATACCTAAACCACTAGAGAAAAGTCTGCGGGAGACACCTGGGAGGAGTCAGGGGTACATCCCAGAGGATGGGGCAGATTCTAAAGAGAAAAATCATCTCGGGTATCTTCCCTGGAGGAGTCTGGGGTTGCTACCCGGGATCACAGGGCCCTAAACCCCAGGAAGAAAACACTCAGAAACAGAGCTGGGAGGAGTCTCGGGTGCATCCCGAAGGATGGACAATAGTCCAAGGATAAAAATCATCTCGGGTATCTTCCCTGGAGGAGTCTGGGGTTGCTACCCGGGATCACAGGACCCTAAACCGCCGGAAAAATGACTCAGGGACATACCTGCAAGGAGTCTCCGGTGAATCCCAGACGATGCAGCATTGTCCAAGGAGAAAAATCATCTCGGGTATCTTCCCTGGAGGAGTCTGGGGTTGCTACCTGGGATGACAGGTATCTAAACCACCGGAAAAATGTCTCAGGGACATAGCTGCGATAAGTCTCGGATGCATCCCAGACGATGGAGCATTGCCCAAGGAGAAAAATCATCTCGGGTATCTTCCCTGGAGGAGTCTGCAGTTGCCACCTGGGATCACAGGGCCCTAAACCACCAGAAAAAAGACTGAGGGACATACCTGTGAGGAATCTCCGGTGAATCCCAGAGGATGGAGCATTGCCCAAGGAGAAAAATCATCTCGGGTATCTTCCCTGGAGGAGTCTGGGGTTGCTACCTGGGATCACAGGGGCCTAAACCCCAGGAAGAAAACACTCAGAAACAGAGCTGGGAGGAGTCTCGGGTGCATCCCGAAGGATGGACAATAGTCCAAGGATAAAAATCATCTCGGGTATCTTCCCTGTAGGAGTCTGGGGTTGCTACCCGGGATCACAGGGCCCTAAAGCATTGGAGAAAACTCTGCGGGAGATGCCTGGGAGGAGTTCTGGGTAGATCCCGCAGGATGGACCAGAGTCAAGAGAGAAATATCATCTCGGGTATCTTCCCTGGAGGAGTCTGGGGTTGCTACCTGGGATGACAGGTATCTAAACCACCGGAAAAATGTCTCAGGGACATAGCTGCGATAAGTCTCGGATGCATCCCAGACGATGGAGCATTATCCAAGGAGAAAAATCATCTTGGGTACCTTCCGTGGAGGAGTCTGGGGTTGCTACCCGGGATGACAGGACCCTAAACCACCGGAAAAATGTCTCAGGGACATAGCTGCGATAAGTCTCGGATGCATCCCAGAGGATGGAGAATTATCCAAGGAGAAAAATCATCTTGGGTACCTTCCCTGGAGGAGTCTGGGGTTGCTACCCGGGAACACAGGACCCTAAATCACCGGAAAAAAGACTCAGGGACATACCTGTGACGAGTCTCTGGTGAATCGCAGAGGATGGAGCATTGCCCAAGGAGAAAAATCATCTCGGGTATCTTCCCTGGAGGAGTTTCGGGTTGCTACCTGGGATTTCAGATACCTAAACCACTAGAGAAAAGGCTGCGGGAAACACCTGGGAGGAGGCAGGGGTACATCGCAGAGGATGGAGCAGATTCTAAAGAGAAAAATCATCTCGGGTATCTTCCCTGGAGGAGTCTGGGGTTGCTACCTGGGATAACAGGGCCCCAAACCACTAGAGAAAAGGCTGCGGGAGATGCCTGGGAAGAATCTCAGGTACATCCCAGAGGATGGAACATTTTCTAAGGAGAAAATTCATCTCGGGTATCTTCCCTGGAGGAGTCTGGGGTTGCTACCCGGGATCACAGGGCCCTAAAGCATTGGAGAAACCTCTGCGGGAGACGCCTGGGAAGAGTTCTGGGTAGATCCCGCAGGATGGACCACTGTCAAGAGAGAAATATCATCTTGGGTATCTTCCCTGGAGGAGTCTGGGGTTGCTACCCGGGATGAGAGGGCCCCAAACCACCGGAAAAAAGACTCAGGGACATACCTGCGAGGAGTCTCCGGTGAATGCCAGACGATGCAGCATTGTCCAAGGAGAAAAATCACCTCGGGTATCTTCCCTGGAGGAGTCTGGGGTTGCTACCCAGGATTACAGGGCCCCAAACCACAGGAAAAATATCTGCGGGAGACGACTGGGAAGAATCTCTGGTGCATCCCAGAGGATGGAGCATTGCCCAAGGAGAAAAATCATCTCGGGTATCTTCCCTGGAGGAGTCTGCGGTTGCCACCTGGGCTCACAGGGCCCTAAACCACCAGAAAAAAGACTGAGGGACATACCTGTGAGGAATCTCCGGTGAATCCCAGAGGATGGAGCATTGCCCAAGGAGAAAAATCATCTCGGGTATCTTCCCTGGAGGAGTCTGGGGTTGCTACCCGGGATCACAGGGCCCTAAAGCATTGGAGAAAACTCTGCGGGAGATGCCTGGGAGGAGTTCTGGGTAGATCCCGCAGGATGGACCACAGTCAAGAGAGAAATATCATCTCGGGTATCTTCCCTGGAGGAGTCTGGGGTTGCTACCTGGGATGACAGGTATCTAAACCACCGGAAAAATGTCTCAGGGACATAGCTGCGATAAGTCTCGGATGCATCCCAGAGGATGGAGCATTGCCCAAGGAGGAAAATCATCTCAGGTATCTTCCCTGGAGGAGTCTGGGGTTGCTACCCGAGATGACAGGACCCTAAATCACCGGAATAAAGACTCAGGGACATAGCTGGGATAAGTCTCGGATGCATCCCAGAGGATGGAGCATTTTCTAAAGAGAAAAATCATCTCGGGTATCTTCCCTGGAGGAGTCTGGGGTTGCTACCCGGGATCACAGGGCCCTAAACCACCGGAAATAAGACTCGTTGACATACCTGCGAGCAGTCTCGAGTGCATCCCGCAGGATGGAGCATTGTCAAAGGAGAAAAATCATCTTGGGTATCTTTCCTGGAGGAGTCTGGAGTTGCTACCTGGGATCACAGGGCCCTAAACCCCAGGAAGAAAACACTCAGAAACAGAGCTGGGAGGAGTCTCAGGTGCATCTCGCAGGATGGAGAATTGTCCAAGGAGAAAAATCATCTTGGCTATCTTCGCTGGAGGAGTCTGGGCTTGCTATCCAGGATTATAGTACCCCAAACCACAGGAAAAATGTCTGCGGGAGACGACTGGGAAGAATCTCGGATGTATCCCAGATGTTGGAGAATTGCCCAAGGATAAAAATCATCTTGGGTATCTTCCCTGGAGGAGTCTGGGGTTGCTACCTGGGATGACAGGACCCTAAACCACCGGAATAAAGACTCAGGGACATAGCTGTGATAAGTCTCAGATGCATCCCAGAGGATGGAGCATTTTCTAAAGAGAAAAATCATCTCGGGTGTCTTCCCTGGAGGAGTCTGGGGTTGCTACCTGGGATGACAGGACCCTAAACCACCGGAAAAATGTCTCAGGGACATAGCTGCGATATGTCTCGGATGCATCCCAGAGGATGGAGCATTGCCCAAGGAGGAAAATCATCTCAGGTATATTCCCTGGAGGAGTCTGGGGTTGCCACCTGGGATCACAGGGCCCTAAACCACCGGAAAAAAGACTGAGGGACATACCTGTGAGGAATCTCCGGTGAATCCCAGAGGATGGAACATTGCCCAAGGAGAAAAATCATCTTGGGTATCTTCCCTGGAGGAGTCTGGGGTTGCTACCCGGGATCACAGGGCCCTAAAGCATTGGAGAAAACTCTGCGGGAGATGCCTGGGAGGAGTTCTGGGTAGATCCTGCAGGATGGACCACAGTCAAGAGAGAAATATCATCTCGGGTATCTTCCCTGGAGGAGACTGGGGTTGCTACCTGGGATGACCGGTATCTAAACCACCGGAAAAATGTCTCAGGGACATAGCTGCGATAAGTCTCGGATGCATCCCAGACGATGGAGCATTATCCAAGGAGAAAAATCATCTTGGGTACCTTCCGTGGAGGAGTCTGGGGTTGCTACCCGGGATCACAGGACCCTAAACCACCGGAAATAAGACTCGGTGACATACCTGCGAGGAGTCTCGGGTGCATCCCGCAGGATGGAGCATTGTCCAAGGACAAAAAATCATCTTGGTTATCTTCCCTGGAGGAGTCCGGGGTTGCTACCTGGGATCACAGGTCCCTAAACCCCAGGAAGAAAACACTCAGAAACAGAGCTGGGAGGAGTCTCGGGTGCATCCCAGTGGATGGTGCATTGCCCAAGGAGAAAAATCATCTCGGGTATCTTCCCTGGAGGAGTCTGGGGTTGCTACCCGGGATCACAGGGCCCTAAAGCATTGGAGAAAACTCTGCGGGAGATGCCTGGGAGGAGTTCTGGGTAGATCCCGAAGGATGGACCACAGTCAAGAGAGAAATATCATCTCGGGTATCTTCCCTGGAGGAGACTGGGGTTGCTACCTGGGATGACCGGTATCTAAACCACCGGAAAAATGTCTCAGGGACATAGCTGCGATAAGTCTCGGATGCATCCCAGACGATGGAGCATTATCCAAGGAGAAAAATCATCTTGGGTACCTTCCGTGGAGGAGTCTGGGGTTGCTACCCGGGATCACAGGACCCTAAACCACCGGAAATAAGACTCGGTGACATACCTGCGAGGAGTCTCGGGTGCATCCCGCAGGATGGAGCATTGTCCAAGGACAAAAAATCATCTTGGTTATCTTCCCTGGAGGAGTCCGGGGTTGCTACCTGGGATCACAGGTCCCTAAACCCCAGGAAGAAAACACTCAGAAACAGAGCTGGGAGGAGTCTCGGGTGCATCCCAGTGGATGGTGCATTGCCCAAGGAGAAAAATCATCTCGGGTATCTTCCCTGGAGGAGTCTGGGGTTGCTACCCGGGATCACAGGGCCCTAAAGCATTGGAGAAAACTCTGCGGGAGATGCCTGGGAGGAGTTCTGGGTAGATCCCGAAGGATGGACCACAGTCAAGAGAGAAATATCATCTCGGGTATCTTCCCTGGAGGAGTCTGGGGTTGCTACCTGGGATGACAGGACCCTAAACCACCGGAAAAATGTCTCAGGGACATAGCTGCGATATGTCTCGGATGCATCCCAGAGGATGGAGCATTGCCCAAGGAGGAAAATCATCTCAGGTATATTCCCTGGAGGAGTCTGGGGTTGCTACCCGGGATCACAGGGCCCTAAATCACCGGAATAAAGACTCAGGGACATAGCTGGGATAAGTCTCGGATGCATCCCAGAGGATGGAGCATTTTCTAAAGAGAAAAATCATCTTGGGTACCTTCCGTGGAGGAGTCTGGGGTTGCTACCCGGGATCACAGGACCCTAAACCACCGGAAATAAGACTCGGTGACATACCTGCGAGGAGTCTCGGGTGCATCCCGCAGGATGGAGCATTGTCCAAGGAGAAAAATCATCTTGGTTATCTTCCCTGGAGGAGTCCGGGGTTGCTACCTGGGATCACAGGGCCCTAAACCCCAGGAAGAAAACACTCAGAAACAGAGCTGGGAGGAATCTCAGGTGCATCCCAGTGGATGGAGCATTGCCCAAGGAGAAAAATCATCTCGGGTATCTTCCCTGGAGGAGTCTGGGGTTGCTACCCGGGATCACAGGGCCCTAAAGCATTGGAGAAAACTCTGCGGGAGATGCCTGGGAGGAGTTCTGGGTAGATCCCGCACGATGGACCACTGTCAAGAGAGAAAAATCATCTCGGGTGTCTTCCCTGGAGGAGTCTGGGGTTGCTACCTGGGATGACAGGGCCCTAAACCACCGGAAATAAGACTCGGTGACATACCTGCGAGGAGTCTCGGGTGCATCCCGCAGGATGGAGCATTGTCCAAGGAGAAAAATCATCTTGGTTATCTTTCCTGGAGGAGTCTGGGGTTGCTACCTGGGATCACAGGGCCCTAAACCCCAGGAAGAAAACACTCAGAAACAGAGCTGGGAGGAGTCTCAGGTGCATCCCGCAGGATGGAGAATTGTCCAAGGAGAAAAATCATCTCGGATACCTTCCCTGGAGAAGTCTGGTCTTGCTATCCAGGATTATAGGGCCCCAAACCACAGGAAAAATGTCTGCAGGAGACGACTGGGAAGAATCTCAGGTGCATCTCAGAGGATGGAGCACTTCCAAAGGAGGAAAATCATCTCAGGTATCTTCCCTGGAGCAGTCTGGGGTTCCTACCTGGGATAACAGGGCCCCAAACCACTGCAGAAAAGTCTGCGGGAGATGCCTGGGAAGAATCTCAGATGCATCCCAGAGGATGGAATATTTTCTAAGGAGAAAATTCATCTCGGGTATCTTCCCTGGAGGAGTCTGGGGTTGCTACCTGGGATCTCAGGGCCCTAAAGCATTGGAGAAACCTCTGGGGGGGCGCCTGGGAAGAGTTCTGGGTAGATCCCGCAGGATGGACCACCGTCAAGAGAGAAATATCATCTTGGGTATCTTCCCTGGAGGAGTCTGGGGTTGCTACCTGGGATTTCAGATACCTAAACCACTAGAGAAAAGTCTGCGGGAGACACCTCGGAGGAGTCAGGGGTACATCCCAGAGGATGGAGCAGATTCTAAAGAGAAAAATCATCTTGGGTATCTTCCCTGGAGGAGTCTGGGGTTGCTACCTGGGATGACAGGACCCTAAACCACCGGAATAAAGACTCAGGGACATAGCTGTGATAAGTCTCAGATGCATCCCAGAGGATGGAGCATTTTCTCAAGAGAAAAATCATCTCGGGTATCTTCCCTGGAGGAGTCTGGGGTTGCTACCCGGGATGACAGGACCCTAAACCACCGGAAAAATGTCTCAGGGACATAGCTGCGATAAGTCTCGGATGCATCCCAGAGGATGGAGAATTATCCAAGGAGAAAAATCATCTTGGGTACCTTCCCTGGAGGAGTCTGGGGTTGCTACCCGGGAACACAGGACCCTAAACCACCGGAAAAAAGACTCAGGGACAAACCTGCGAGGAGTCTCCGGTGAATCCCAGACGATGCAGCATTGTCCAAGGAGAAAAATCACCTCGGGTATCTTCCCTGGAGGAGTCTGGGGTTGCTACCCAGGATTACAGGGCCCCAAACCTCAGGAAAAATATCTGCGGGAGACGACTGGGAAGAATCTCTGGTGCATCCCAGAGGATGGAGCATTGCCCAAGGAGAAAAATCATCTCAGGTATCTTCCCTGGAGGAGTCTGGGGTTGCTTCCTGGGATTTCAGATACCTAAACCACTAGAGAAAAGTGTGCGGGAGACACCTGGGAGGAGTCAGGGGTACATCCCAGAGGATGTCGCATATTCTAAGGAGAAAAATCATCTCGGGTATCTTCCCTGGAGGAGTCTGGGGTTGCTACCTGGGATAACAGGGCCCCAAACCACTGGAGAAAAGGCTGCGGGAGATGCCTGGGAAGAATCTCAGATGCATCCCAGAGGATGGAACATTTTCTAAGGAGAAAATTCATCTCGGGAATGTTCCCTGGAGGAGTCTGGGGTTGCTACCCGGGATCACAGGGACCTAAAGCACTGGAAGAAAACACTCAGAAACAGAGCTGGGAGGAGTCTCCGGTGCATACCGCAATATGGACAATAGTCCAAGGAGGAAAATCATCTCGGGTATCTTCCCTGGAGCAGTCTGGGGTTGCTACCTGGGATCACAGGACCCTAAACCACCGGATAAATGTCTCAGGGACATAGCCGCAATAAGTCTCGGATGCATCCCAGAGGACGGAGCATTGCCCAAGGAGGAAAATCATCTTGGGTATCTTCCCTGAAGGAGTCTGGGGTTTCTACCCGGGATTACAGGGCCCCAAAACACAGGAAAAATGTCTGCAGGAGATGCCTGGGTGGAATCTCAGGTGCATCCCAGAGGATGGAGCATTGCCCAAGGAGAAAAATCATCTCGGGTATCTTCCCTGGAGGAGTTTTGGGTTGCTACCTGGGATTTCAGATACCTAAACCACTAGAGAAAAGTCTGCGGGAGACACCTGGGAGGAGTCAGGGGTACATCCCAGAGCATGGAGCAGATTCTAAAGAGAAAAATCATCTCGGGTATCTTCCCTGGAGGAGTCTGGCGTTGATACCCAGGATCACAGGGCCCCAAACAACAGGAAAAATGTCTGCGGGAGATGCCTGGGAGGAATCTCGGATACATCCCAGAGGATGGAGCTTTGCCCAAGGATAAAAATCATCTTTTGTATCCTCCCTGGAGGAGTCTGGGGTTCCTACCTGGGGTCACAGGGCCCCAAACCACCGGAAAAAAGACTCAGGAACATACCTGCAAGGAGTCTCGGATGCATCACAGAGATGGAGCATTGTCCAATGAGAAAAATCGTCTTGGCTATCTTCCCTGGAGGAGCCTGGGGTTGCTACCCGCGATGACCAGACCCTCAACCACCGGAATAAAGACTGTGGGAGACGCGTGGGAGGAGTTCTGAGTGATTCCTGCAGGATAGCTCATTCCCAAGTAGAAAAATCATCTTTGGTATCTTCCCTGGAGGAGTCTGGGGTTGCTACCCGGGATCACAGGTCACCAAAACACTGGAAAAAAAGACTCAGGGCCATACCTGGGACATAGCTGGGATAAGTCTTGGGTGATCCCAGAGGATGGAGCATTGTCCAAGGAGAAAAATCATCTCGGGTATCTTCCCTGGACGAATCTGGGGTTGCTTCCTGGGATCTCACGTCCCTAAAGCTGTGATCAAGAGCCTGCAGGAGTTGCCTGGGAGGAGTCTTGGGTGGACCCTGGAGGATACATTTTCATAGAAAAAGAGTGTTTTGGTAGAGAAAACCATGTCAGTTTTCCATTGTGGGATGGCCCTGAGGTGCCCCCAATGGAAGCAGAGGAGGGGTTGGGCGGTGCTGGTGTCCCCTGGAGGCCACGCAAAAGGTCTTGCTCGAGTCCGCAGGGAACAGCCCATCGCCACTTTTGGGGTCAGGAAGGAATTTTTTCCCCGGGGCACACTGGCACGGCCCCCGGGGGTTTTTCGCCTTCCTCTGCAGCCCCGAGCACGGCCCCTTGCCAGGGCTCTTCGGGGCCAGTTGTGGCCAGCGGTTCCCTGTCCTGGCAGGAGCGGGAGTCCAGCGGTGCCCTCCATCCCTCCGCCTCTCCTCCCTGTGCCAGCTTGGCAGGGGCACCTCCGGGACCTCCCTGCACGAGCCCCCCGGGGGTCTTCTGCCCTGGGCCGGGCACGGCCTGCTTGCACAGGCTGCAGGCGCCATGCTGCCTCAGGACGGAGCGGGCAATCGAAGCGGAGCCTCCGTCTCCTCTGCCAGAGCCGCCGGCTGGGCCTCGTCTGTCCCGGCCGCAGCCCGAGAGCGTCTCCACCGGCCCGGGCCCGACCCTGTGCCCCGGGGGAGCCCCGCAGCCTCTGCCCCGCCGCCAGCCCGCCTCTCCTCGGGCCCGTCCCCGTCCCCGTCCCCGTCCCCGCCGGCACCGGGGGGAGCGCAGCCAGCGGCCGCAGCCGGGCCCCTCTCCGCACCCCCGCTGCCCGCCGACGGCCGCCCCGCCAGACCCCCGGCAGCAGCGGGCAGGGGCGGGGCCGCGCCCGGGGGACGCCCGACGGCTGCGCCGCTGCCCGCTCCCGCGGGGACCCGCTCACGGGCCCGCCGGCCCCGCGCTTCTGCCCTCGGGCCCCGCCGCGGCCTCCGCAGCCTCCGCGGAGCGAGGCCCACACGCCCCCTGCCCGCAGCCCCCGCACGCACCCACCGGGACCCCCGGCCCCCTCCGCGCCCACACCTGCCCCGCCGCTCCGCCGGGGCTCCCGCCGCACGGCCCGGCCCGGGCCCGCAGGGTCGCAGCCCACTCGAGCCGAGCCGAGCCGATCCGATCCAGCCAGCCGTGCGGGCAGAGCCGGGCCGAGCCGGGCGGGGGGAGCAGGCGGCAGGCGCGGCCGGAGCGAGGCAGTGCCGCCTCCCCGGGACTCCCTCCCGCCTCTGCCGGGGATGGGGGGCGGGTGGCCGAGCAGCGCAGCGTCCCCGCAGGGCCCTCCCTGCCCTCTGCACCTGCGGGAGCAGACAAGTCCCCCCCAGGAGAGGCACTCGACGCTGTTCCATCCTTCCCCCGCTCTCTGCCCCCCTGCCCGTCCCCAGCGTCTTCCCGTCCTTTGGGACCTGCTCCTTGCTGCCCGGCCAGCTCCTCTGGGAAGCCCCTTCCCGGGCACTCTTGGGCCAGCAGGCAGTGCCAACGGCGTCCCTGGCAAGGGCCTGTGGCCCAACGCCTGTGGCAACCCAGCCCCGTCCTGCTGGGGAGGGCGAGGATGGGGCTGTGCTCGTGGCCGGGCGGGAGCAGTGTGGGTTGGGGGGATGCTGCATGCCCCCAGGGATGCCATAGCCGTGGACATGCTGTGCCCGCAGGGATGCCATGCCCACTGGGGTGCTGTGCCTGGGGGATTGCCATGTCTGTGGAGATTCTACGCCTGCAGGGACGTAGGTGCTGTACCCATGGGGATGCCGTGCCCCTGGAGATGCTGTGACCATGGTGGTGCTGTGCCCGTTGGGATGCTGTGCCCGCAGCGTGCTGGCACTGTGCGAGGTCTGCTGGTCCCTGCTGCAGGACTGGATGATCAGTGTGACCATCGGCTGGAACTGCAACCTGGTCCTGTCCGACAGCGAGTGCCGCCCTCGCTACTCCTTCCACCACCTTCACCCCAAAAGGACTTCGGCTTCCCCTTGGCTACAGCTACAGCTGATGGCCCTGGCCCTGCCCTGGCCCCGCTGCCCCGCATCCTTTATCCAGCCCTGCCCCACCATCCCCACAGCGCCCATTGGTCTGAGGATGCTCTGTGGTGGGGGGGGCATCACCCTGGGGTGCTCCAGCCTCAGGCCAGCCCATCCCGTCCCTGCCTGGGTACCGCCGGAGCTGCAAAGGGCCATGGTGGCAGGCTGGGGTAACACTCGCTCTGCCCGAGACCATCCAAGTCCCCCCCAGCTCTCAGTGACATGCTGCCCCCAGGAGTTGCCACCCCTGCCTGGGTGGGACATGTCCTACAGCCAAGTGTCACCGCTGCCAGCCCCAGGCCTGTCAAGAAACCCCCGTGCTCAGCATCCCTGCCTGGGGCTGCTCCCTGCGGGCAGAAGGGAGGGGACGGGGGGGGGGGACGGGGGGGGGGGGATGTCCCCATCCTTGAGCCCAACTCCACAACTCACGCAGAGTTATAAAGCAGCTATGTCTATTGCAGTGCTGGGTGCAAGGGGGATCGCTCCTCCAAACTTGCACACCGTAAAGGGTTAGTTATACAGCTTATAGACATGCCATATATACACATTCACAAGGTTTTGGGGAAATGATTAACATGTTCGTTACTTTTCCGGGAACTCATTACCATAGGCTACCACCCACCCCGGTATGCGCATTATAGTCTCTCGGTGGTCCTTCAGAATCCTCTGGGAGTCGTTGACTCCTTTTTAATCACTGTATTGTTTTGGTCAACTGTCCTTATCTGGTTGCCAAAGCCGCTGCTCTATGGCTCCAGATGGCTCTGCTTTCTGCCACTTCCAAGGTAGAGCTGCCCCAGGGTCACCATTCAGGAGCCTCTCAGCTACGACTCTTGCTATGCATTTTGCCATGTTGCAATGTCTCTCTGGATGTTGTTTCCCCGTAGCGAGGCCATGGTGGGGACAGGCACATCCCCCAGCGCTCGTGGGGAGCTGGAGGGTCCTGGGGCTGCTTGCCCTGCTGCAGGCATGTGGGAAGAGCGCGGGGTGCCCCCAGCCCCCTCCGGGCACCGTCCCTGCCCACAGGCTGCCTGCAGAACCTGACACAGGCAGGCACCTTGGTTCGGGCGGCATTGCCCCCCCCGCTGCTACTGCAAGAGGAGGTCGCCCCTGACGGCACCTTGTCGGGCACCTCCCGAGAGCCCCCGGGGAGCACAGGAGGGGCTCTGCCCGCAGCCCCGGGGACCATTTTCCCCCGGAGGGGGCAGGAGCAGGAGCCGCCTGTCCGACGCTGGCAGCCCCTTCCCCTAGAGCTGCAGGCGGACAGCCGGGGGGCTGCAGGGATCAGACACGGACAGGTCCGTGGTCCTTCCTGCCCAGCAAGGTCACAGCTCCACCCCCTCAGCTGCATGCACCCCCCCACGGCCACAGCTCCTGCTTCCCCCCTCCCCAAATCTACACCTGCCTTCTACAAGCCAGTCATTTACAGAAATTCAACATTAAAACCGCACCTGGGGGCCAGCACAGCCCTGCGGAGCACAGCTCCAGCCCTCGGTGCCCCCAGACCCCCGTGCCCGGCAGCGGGGGGCAGGACAGCCCCATGGTCCAGCTCTTCTCCCGCAGCTCCTCCGCGTTCGGCTCCCCTTCCCCCTCCTCTTCTGCCCCCGCCACCTCCTCCTCCCACACTCCTCTCTTGCCGCTGTCCTTCTGGAGGGAGACAGGGACAGCGCAGCAGTTCCTCCTGCCCGGCCAACACCTCCCTGCTCAGCTCGACCCCCCCCGCTGCTGCCGGGGTACGGAGCGCTTCCCAGCTCTGACCTCCCCGTAGCGGACGCGAGAGTCCAACTTCCCTCGATACCTCCATAACCGGCTGGATCCATCCAGAGCAGGAACTCCCCGCAGCGGGAGCAGGAGATGGTCAGAGAGCGGAAGATCCCCTCGGAGTGGGTGCCGGAGGGCGGAGACTGCAGTCCCCCCCCGCGTTGGCATCGTCCCGAGTTCAGAGCCTTCTCTGGGGGACACTGTGGGGAGGAGGCGGCGCTGGCAAAGACGGGGGGGTTCCCTTCTCCCCTCCCACCACTGGGGGATGGATGGGCCGAACAGATCCGACCCCCGCCGACCCCATCCGACCCCATCCGAGCGGAGCCGAGCCCCGCCGGTGCCCGCGGGCGCGGTGCGGCTCCTCCCGCCGCGGGTGACGGCGCGCAGGAACCGGCCCCGCGGCACCGGGCGCTGCAGCTGCTCGTCCCGCTGCGCTCCGGCGGGGCGGCGCGGGCTCGGGGAGCTCCTGCCCAGGGCGGGGGCGGGCGGGCGGAGCGGGGCGCTGCCGGGGCCGGGGGGCGGCCCGCGGGGGAGGGGGCGTGTGGCGGTGGGAACGCGCGGACTGCGATATGCAGGATCGAAACCGACATCCGCTGTATTAAGCAAGCGTGCTCTTTACATACTTTTCTACCAAGGCAGTAATTGCCTACTTTGCTTGTTTACACCATCGCGTACTCCAAAAGATCACGTTCCCACCGAAAAGGGAATCTCTCTTCCCTGTGAGCAGCACCTCCTTATCTCGGGAGGAGCTTCACACAACTTCGTGGTCTGCCAGAACAGTGCTGCAGCTGCTTATTCCTCCCTATTTGTTCTACCCCACTTAACCCTTCTTTTGCCTCAGTCCCCACATCTCCCCCTTTTTTGTTTTTCAATTAGAAACGCCGAGTTTATCATCTTCTGCAGGGCCCTTTGCAGACAAGAGTATAAACATGGAACAATTAATGCTATAAAAAAAATTATGATCAATATCATTAATCCTGTCTTAATAATTGCAGCTATCCATCCTGTAATTCCCCAACCAGATAACAAATCGTTCAACCAATTCCATTCATTGTCTACTTGCAACTTTCTGACCCCCTCCTTTAACATTTGAATGTTTTTATGCACAGATTCTGAATGATCTGACTGATTCACGCGACACACTTGTGAAAGACCAAAGTAACCACTGGGCTATAGCCGGCCCACACAAAAACCAACTTCCTCGTACTTTCACCGCTGCAGCAAAAGTTGTCGCCAACATCTCCATGTTATGAGAGTTAGAACCGATTCTTTGACGTGCCTCAATCATTTGCACTATCGTTGGATTTTGTAATGAACGCAAAATACACTGACATTCATAATTAGCATTTCCCACAACAAGCTGCGTTAACAAAGACTCTTTCGCAGCAGCATTCGCTGCTTGCAAGGGCTGCCGCTTGGCAAGCAGATTTCCACATTGACTCAAATAATACCATTTGCGTAGGAGTAAGTATTAAACGTGTAATTTGCCAAATATCATAGGGTGTTAACTCATTCCCCCCAAATATTCCTTGTAGCAAACTTTGAGTATGTGGTGCACTTAACCCATTTTGCATAAGAGTTTGTCTCAAGTCTTTAATTACTCCATAAGGAAAAGGCGAGTGCTCATTAGGCTGATCCGTTCGTCGTAAGACGGGACACGCTATTGCATTTCCACATGCTGTATCTCCACTGTCCAGTGCCTTTTGCTTTATTTGCCTCCATTTTTCAACTGGATCATATCAAAAAGGGACATCTTCATTAAAGTCTGCTAAAATAGTACCTTCCCCTGTGAAACTTGCAGTATTAGACTTCTTCATAGGTGATTCATAACATCCTGGCAAATCAGAGTGAGGCTGTCGCTTAAGTTTTGAAGCATCTGCATTAGATTTTGTTGGATCAGGGCAATCTTGTAACTCTGAACTTTCCTTAAGCACAAACTCAGTCTGAGATGCCCAATCTCCTGGACTCTCGTGCAGTTAATACTATTTTAGCAATTTCTGCTATGGAATCACGGAATCACGGAGTTTTCAGAGTTGGAAGGGACCTCTAGAGATCATCCAGCCCCACTCCCCTGCTAAAGCAGGATTGCCCAGAGCACAGGACTCAGGACTGCATCCAGGTGGGTCTTGAAAATCTCCAGAGAAGGGGACTCCACAACCTCCCTGGGCAGCCTGGGCCAGTGCTCTGTCACCCTCACCGTAAAGAAGTGTTTCCGTGTATTTGAACGGAACTTCCTGTGTTCTAACTTGTGCCCATTGCCCCTCGTCCTGTCACTGGGAACCATTGAAAAGAGCCTGGCTCCATCCTCCTTCAACCCACCCTTTAGATACTCATATGCCATAATAAGGTCTCCCCTCAGCCTTCTCTTCTCCAGAGTCCCAGCGCTCTCAGCCTTTCCCCAGAAGGCAGATGCTCCAATCCCTTCATCATCTTAGTTGCCCTTCGCTGGACTCGCTCCAGCAGTTCCCTGTCCCTCTTGAACTGGGGAGCCCAAAACTGGACACAGTATTCCAGTTGTGGCCTCACCAGTGCAGAGTAGAGGGGGAGAATGACCTCCCTCGACCTACTGGCCACACTCTTCCCTATGCAGCCCAGGATGCCATTGGCCTTTTTGGCAACAAGGGCACATTGCTGGGCCATGGATAATTTACTGTCTACCATGAGCCCCAGATCCTTCTCCTCAGAGCTACTTCCCAGCAGGTCCGCCCCTAACCGATACTGGTGCTTTACATTCTTCCTCCCCAGGTGCAGGACCTTGCACTTGCTTTTGTTGAACCTCATTAGGTTCTTCTCTGCCCAGCTCTCCAGCCTGTCCAGGTCACGCTGGATGGCAGCACGGCCCTCTGGGGTGTCAGCCACCCCACCCAGTTTGGTATCATCAGCAAACTTGCTGAGGATACACTCTGTCCCCTCATCCAGGTCATTAATAAATATATTAAACAAAATTGGACCCAGTATTGACCCCTGGGGGACACCACTGGTTACAGGCCTCCAACTAGACTCTGTGCCGCTGATCACAGCCCTCTGAGTTCTGTCCCGCAGCCAACTCTCGATCCACCTCGCTGTCACCTCATCTAGCCCATACTTCCTCAGCTTCCTAATGAGGATGTTATGGGAGACAGTGTGAAAAGCCTTGCTAAAGTCAAGGTAGGTGACATCTACGACTCTCCCCTCATCCAGCCAACCACTTATAACATCATAGAAAGCTATCAGATTGGCCAAGCATGATTTACCCTTGGTAAATCCATGTTGACCACTTCCAATAACTTCCTGTTCCTCAACGTATTTGGAGATGATATCCAGAATGAGTCGCTCCATTACTTTCCCAGGGACAGAGGTGAGACTAACTGGTCTGTAGTTTCCTGGGTCCTCCTTCTTGCCTTTTTTGAAGATCGGAGTGATGTCAGCCTTCCTCCAGTCCTCAGGCACCTCTCCTGTTCTCCATGACCTTTCAAAGATGATGGAGAGTGGTCCAGCAATAACATCCGCCAGCTCTCTCAGCACTCGCGGGTGCATCTCGTCAGGGTCCATGGACTTATGAATGTCCAGCTTGGCCAAGTGGTCTCTGACCCGGTCCTCCTCAACTGAGGGAAAATCTTCCTCTCTCCAGACCTTCTCCTTTGCCTTTAGAGTATGGGATTCGTGAGGGACAGCTTTAGCAGTGAAGACCGAAGAAAAGAAGGCATTCAGGAACTCTGCCTTCTCTGTGTCTTCCACCACTAGGGCACCTGTCTCATTCGCCAGTGGGCCTACATTTTCCCTAATCTTCCTTTTTCTATTGATATACTCAGAGAATCTCTTCTTACTGTCTTTAACTGCAGTGGCCAAGCTGAGTTCTGAAGTTCACTTGTGCTGTTGTCTGAAGTTTACTTGTGCTGTTTTCTTCTCCTGGCAACGCCAGCAGCAGAGCCGTCGGAGGAGAAGGGTGAGTGCCAGGCTGGTGGTGCGGAGGGGCATGTGAGTGTGATGTGCGCGGTGGCCCCGGAAGGCACTGAGAAGGGTCGGTTGGTCTGCCTGTGCGGGAGGATGCTCTGCCCGCGGCGACCGCCCGAGCAAGCGCGGCCTTGGGGAAGCGTCTGGTTGAGCGTTTGTTGGCGTATTGGAGAAGAGCTGGGCAGGTGTCCCAAAGGGCAGCGTTTGGTGGGACCCCCTTCAGCCCAAAACTTTGTGGGACCTTATTGAAGCCACCCTGGTGAGGCCTCTGCTCCTTCCACCCAAGTACTTTACGTTTCACACCGTGGAGTGGTCATTTCTGACTGCATCCTCAGCAGGACCTGGGGCCAGTGGCAGTAGCTTCAACTGTGGAGCTGTAGAGACCTGGGAAGGATGGAGGAGAAGGAATGAGGCTCCTGGTGAAGGGAGGGAAGTGAGGAGGTGCGGTGTCCACGCTGGCCTTGAGGACTGGCTGGGCAGGAGAGGACATGTTGGTGCAGGAGCCATGGAGCAGCCCATGGCCAGAAGCAGAGGGTGGACACAGGGAGCATGGGCTCAATGTGAGAGGGAGCACAACCTCGGCGCAGCGGGTTTAACCAGAGGGCTGGGACCGAGAGCGGCGTCCAGCCTGGGCAGGGGAGCTGGGTCTGCTCGTCCTCCATGTGAGAAATGGTGGTTTGCAGGTAGCATCTGGTTGCACTTGCTGGAATGCAGAGCAGGAGAGAGTTGTGTCTACTGCCAGGGGAGATTTCTGATGGATTTGAGACATGGAAGAGTTGACGAGGCTTTGGGCTGGGTTGACTTGGGTTGGGGTGCTGGCACGCACCCCTTGCTGCTTTCCCCCCTGTCCCCAGCCCAGGTCTTGGGGGAACATCTTCCTCAGCCTTGGCTTTCTCTTCTCTTGGACCTGGAAAAGTGAAACGATGATGGAAATCAGAGCCAAACCAGACATGGTGCTCGGTTCTCGCCAACCCCTACTTTCTGCACAGGGGACCGATGGTGGTCACAGCACGGTTTCAGCTTTGCGGGGTTGCGGCTGCTCTGAGAGGCCGTTGGGGCCGGTTTTCCCCTACAAAGGCAGGACACAGGCAGAAAGATGGCAGCAGGGAGGAACTGGGGGTACCTGGGTGCTGGGTCGGGGCTGCAGCTCACCCCAATGCACCCTCGGGTGCCCCCGTGCTCTGTGAGGGGGGGTTTCAGGGCCTGAAGGGTTGTCCCTGTGTCCCTGCCGGGCTCACTGTGGTGGCACGCTGCTCTGCGTCGGGCTGGGGGTGGCGGGGAAGGGTCTGGCACACTGGGGCCGTCACTGACCCTCGTTTTCTCTCCCACCATGGAGCTCCTGGGCGTACCTCTCGGGTCTGTACGGAGCCCCCCCGGCTGGCGCCTGCTCCAGGCTGAACAACCCCAACGCTCAGCCTGTCCTCCCAGCAGAGGGGCTCCAGCCCTCTCAGCATCTCTGTGGCCTCCTCTGGCCCCGCTCCAGCAGGTCCATGTCTTTCCTATGTTGGGGGCTCCAGAGCTGGACACAGTACTCCAGGTGGGGTCTCACCAGAACGCAGCAGAGGGGCAGAACCACATCCCTCGCCCTGCTGGCCACACTTCTGATGCAGTCTGGGATATGGATGGCTTTCTGGGCTGTGATCACATGTTGCCGGCTCATGTTGAGCTTCTCATCAATCAGCACCCCCAGGTCCTTCTCCCCAGGGCTGCGCTCCATCCATTCTCCGCCCAGCCTGGATTTGGGCTTGGGATTGCCCCGACCCAGGTGCAGGACCTTGCACTGGGCCTCATTGAACTTCATGAGGTTGGCATGTGCCCACCTCTCCGGCCTGTCGTTAGTAGAAGGCCAGGCCTGCAGCACCCGGTTATCACCCCGGCTCGGGTGGGAGGCGATGCTCCTGCATGGGGGGGTTGCCCTGCACTGGGGGGGAAATGCCACAGAGGGAAGGTCTCGCCAAAGTGGGGGCCGCGCTCATGCTCCCTCTCCCCCATCCCTCCCCAGATCGCCCCGGCAGAAGGTCCCGAGGGCAGCGAGCGGATGGTCATCATCACAGGGCCGCCCGAGGCTCAGTTCAGGGTGCGCTGGGTGGGGGCTATGGGGTGGGGGGCAGTAAGGGACAAGTCGCAGGCGTCCCTGTGGTCACCACTGTGCTGGCAGCCTGGCTTGGCCTCCCTCAGCGCCGGGGGAGCTCTTTGCTGGGTACCGTGGTTTTGATGCTGCTGGATGTGGGGACATTATCAGCTTTGGGGATGGAGAGGCACAGCGGGCACTGCCTGATGGTTTTCCTTCCCGTCCGTCTCCTCCCCAGGCCCATGGGTGAATATTTGGGAAGCTGAAAGAGGCAAACTTCTTTAATGCGAAAGAAGAAGTGAAGCTTGAAGCCCACATCAAGGTGCCTTCCTTCGCAGCCGGCCACATGACAGGCAAAGGTGGCAAAACAGTAGGTGGTGGTGATGCACCACCGGGGGGCCCCGGGGATGCAGAGTTGGGAATCACCCATCACCCCTGCCCACCCCAGGGGGACAAATCCCGGGTGCACAGTGGTTTCAGCGACGTCTTGACCCTCAGCCCCCATGTCCTGGTGGTGGTTCTCGTTGGTCCCAAGGAAGGGGGAGACACACAGGGTGCCTGGTGCCGTGGTGACACCGGCAGTGGAGGATTTTGGCTCTTCCACAACAGAAGCCTCTTGTGGTTCGCTCCAGGTGAACGAACTGCAAAACTTAACCAGTGCGGAAGTCCTTGTGCCATGAGGCCAAACCCTGGACGAGAACGAGGAGGTCATCGTTAAAATCATTGGGCATTTCTTTGCCAGTCAGGTACGGTTTGGCTGTGGCTTTACCTGATCTTCCCCGGCCGCTTTCATCCACCGAGGAAAGGTGTGGGGCTTGCTGAGCCCGCACCACCTGAGCAACCTGCTGCTCTTCTTTTGGGAGGTCCCTGTGTCCCCAAGAGGCACTGAAGGTGTTTCGGTAGCTCCCCCCGGCTGTGCGAGCGCTGAAATTGAAGATTGGCTTGATTGATCTAAAAATGGGTGTTTTGGATGCTGTGCAGAGCAGCACCCAGGGTGTGAATGGACTCCCCGGTGCGAGCAAATCCATGCGCATCCCACCTGGGTGCATCTTCCATAACCTTGTCTCCTGTACACTTAGGTGGCATGGCGACCCCCAAAAAAATTCAAGCTCTCTCGAGGAGTGAAGCACAATTTAAAAAAAAAACAAAACAAAAAACAACCAACCTGAAATTAATTACAGCTTGTCCAGAGTGACAAGTTGGGAGCAGCGAGATGCTCGATGGGGGCTCGGGAGTGGTTGGTGGGGGGAGAAGCGGTGCCCTGACCCCCACCTCTTGCTTTTCCCCTCTCCTTGCTCCTGGGGCTGAGCTCTTTTTGCTTTAAAAAAAGTTCTCTTTTCAGGTACTTACTCATGTGTCCCAGAAACTTGTCTCTCTAGACAGAATTAAAATGCAAAATTTAAAGGCCTTTTGTACATCAGTGTAAAGATAACTAACAGGGAATCTTTTGGTTGGCAGAGCATTTTAACAATTTGGGGCATTACATTCAAAGAACAAAATAGGTGTGAAGCGCTAATGGAGCACAACTATTCAGATCAAAGAGTTTAAAGCCAGAAGAGACCTGTTAGATTAACTTGCAAATACCCGATGCAATCTCTGAGCAAAGGACTGTATCAGTGAGCTGAATGGGTTACCCTTCCACTGCAGTCCTACTGAAGAAGGCTAGGCGTTGGCGCAGGACAGAGCCCCTCCTCTGGGCTGTTTTTTAACGCACACTGTAATATAGGAATTTCTACTGAATGGTACCGGGACCGCCTCTGAGGCTCTGCAACACAAAGTACTTGCATTCAGTACTTTCCTAGCAGGTGTCCAAAGAATATGACTGACCAGACATCCCTGGAACAGTACCTGTACCTCAAACGGAAGATAATTAATAAGATACCTGACGTGAAGTTGTTTTGCTGTTTGAACAAAACAAGATGGATCGGTTTCTTTAAGCAGTTCTTGAGCAAGTCCTACAAGGCCATTATTTTCCAGGAGCCCTTGAGATTCTTCTGCTTGTGTTTGCAATTTTTCCAGCCTTAAATTCTTAGAAGCTTCAATTGCCCTAAGAGCTGCGGATTTCTTCTCTTCCAGGACATGAGATAATTGCTCAAAACTCTGAGATGCTTCTTCTTTAGCTCTTTCACTGTTGCACTAGGAGGGAACAAAAGACATTTTAGACGGATCCCACAGCACAGAGTACCCCTCTACCGGAAAAAGAAGAGTATAAAACCAGGGACTTTCGGGAAACGGGTGCGAGCCGTCGGCGGAGTGAGACTCCCGGGCCGCCCAGCGCTGTTTTGCTTGCTGCCGCTTGCTAATAAATACTTCAGTCTTAATTGGCTCCGTCTCCTCGCATCAATTTGTGGGACTAACCCATAACAAACCTGAAATTAATTACAGCTTGTTGGGAGTGTCGAGATGCTCGGTGGGGGCTCGGGGGTGGGTGGTGGGGGGAGAAGCGGTGCCCTGACCCCTACCTCTTGCTTTTCCCTTCTCCTCCCCAAGACTGCACAGCGCAAGATGAGGGAAATGCTCCAGCAGGTGAAGCAGCAGGAGCAGAAACACGCTCCGGGAGCCCCGGCCTCGCAGCACAGCAAGGGAGGCTCCCGCCGTGCCGCCCAGCACCGCCCGATGAATGTAACCCCGCCGCCGGACATCCCCCCCTCCCAAACCCTCCTCCCCCACCCCCAGCGGGTCAGGGGAGCAAACCAAAGACCCCCCCAAACACACAGCCCCCCATTCCCCGCGGCGCTGCGAGGATGCACAGCCGAGGGGTACGGGGAGGGCTCTCTCCATCCCACAGCCTCCCCCTTCCTCCTCCCTCGCCTCCCGACGCTCTCCCTTTAGTTGGACTAACGTGGGCAGGTTTGGGTACCTCAGCACCTCACGCTTGTGTCTCCCTTTTAGAAATTTTGTGTGCCTTGGTAACCTGAGAGTTGGAGATCCTTTTTTAATTAATTTTCTAATAAAAAAAGAACCGAGTTGGAAAAGCGATGGGGATAGGCAGCACTCTGGTCATTCTCTCCGGGGCGTTGTGGAGGAAGGCTGCCAGTCTTCCTCCCAGTGTACTTTTCCCCGTTGGCTCCAGACTGCTGCTGGGGCTGAGCTCTGAGCCGCCAGAGCGGTTCTCAGCAGACGGTCACTCGGCGCAGACAATGAGGCCCTGAATAGCCCTTCCTGTGCTCTTGATGGCTCCGGACGGCTCTGCTCCTCTGCTGCTTCTAAGGTGGGGCTGCCCCAGTGCCCTCACTCAGGAGCCTTTTGTCTGTGCGGGTCTCACTTGTGACAGGGGGTGGGGGTGTTGCCAAACTAACTGCTGTGTTGCGATGTGTGAGTGGGTGTTCCCGCCCGTGTCAGTGCCAGAGCTCTTCCGTAGGCTCTTCTGCTAGCGGAGAGCCAGGGGCCGCTCCTTCAGGAGAGAGCTTGTTTAAAAAGAGGAAAAAAAAAAAAAGGGGGGGGGGGGGGGGAGGGGGAGGGGAAGTGGGAAAAGAAAAAAGAGGAAAAAGATAAAAAAAAGGGGAAAAAAGTAAAAAAAGAGAAAAATTAAAACGGGGGGAAAGGGAGAAACAGAGAAAAAAGGGGGGAAAAGAAAAAAAGGGAAAAAGAAAAAAGGGGACAAAGAGGAAAAAAGTGAAAAAAGAGAAAAAGTAAAACGGGGGGGACGGGAAACAGAAAAAAGGGGGAAAAAGCAAAAAACAAAAAGGGAAAAAGAAAAAAGGGGAAAAAGAGAAAAAAGGGGGAAGAAGTGAAAAAAGAGAAAAATAAAAATGGGGGGGAAAGGGGAAACAGAGAAAAATGGGGGAAAAGGCAAAAAAAAATCGGAAAAAAAAGGGGAAAAAGAGAAAAAAGGAGGGGGGAGCGAAAAAGAAAAGGGAGAAAGAAGAAAAAGGGCAAAAGAAAAAAAACCCCACATATTAAAAAAGAAAGGTAGAAAGGAAAAAAAAACAAACAAACAAACCAAGGAAGGAAAGTGGGAACATCCCCCGGGCAGGAGGAGGGACAGGAGCCGGGGGAGGGGGGAGGTGGGGGGAGGTGGGGGGAGGTGGCGGTGCCAGCGCCGGCCCCGGGGGCTGCGACACCACGTTTTTGTCCTCTACTGCAAAGTGTTCTGTGAAAAACAACCAACCAAATCCCACCCAACGACAACATCAAAAAACAAAGAGAAATCTCTCCAGCTCACACGAGCCTGAGCTGCTCTCCGCTGCTCTCGTTCCAGTGTCTCGGGGGGGGGGGGTCACGGCCGAGCTGAGATTGGGGGTGGTGGTGGTGGGAGTTTGCCCCATGGCTGTGATGGGGGGAGAAGGGGCGGGTGAGGAGTGGGGGATGTGGTGTGGGGTTTTTTTTTGGGGTGGTGGTGTTTTTTTGCCAGGTGTCGCTTTACCCAGTGGCTCGGGGAGGCGTTGGCATCAGGAAGCCTGTGCTAAAGCAGGGTGGGGGCCTCGCCGCAGTTGGTTAGCAAAGCCAAAGTCGTTATTAATGGTTATTAATGGTGCACTAATTACGCCCATCTAACGGGGAAGCTCAGATGCCCCCTAAGCACCCCCCCGGTGCTTCTCTAGCCAGGCGAGCGCTGGGCGTCCCCCCCGCAGGAGAGGAGAGCACCTCCGGGGTGGGTGGAAGGGCATCACCCAACGGGGAAGAGGACCAAGATGGGGCTTGGGTGTCCCTTGGGGTGGCCGGGTGGCGGGGTAGGGCTGCTGGGGGCTGCCACGATGAGGGACACCCCCACACCTTTCTCCATGGCTCCCAGAGCTCTGCTCCCTCCCTCCCTCCCACCCATCCAGTGCCACCGGAGAGGTGGTGTCCCCCCTCCTGGGGTGGGCAGGGGCTGTGCCACCCCATCTAACACCTCAACGCACCAAAGCACCTCACTGGGGGAGGGACTCTGCGCCTGGTAGCCCCGTGCTCCCCAGCACTGTAAGGATGGGGCTGAGCCCCCACCATGGCCACCCTGTGCAAACCAAAGACCCCCCCACCCCCATTCCCCACAGCGCTGTGAGGATGCACAGCCGAGGGGTACGGGGAGGGCTCTCTCCATCCCACAGCCTCCCCCTTCCTCCTCCCTCACCTCCCGACGCTCTCCCTTTAGTTGGACTAACACAGGCAGAGAGAGAGAGAAAGAGAGGGTTTATTATTCTTTTTTTTTTTAATTTTTTATTTTTTATTTCCTAAAAGCCACCGGTTTTTCATCCCAGGCATGGCCAGAGGAGCTCACCCAGCGTTGAGGGGGGGAGGTTGGGCTGCGGCACACAGCGCAGCGGCTCATCAGTTTTTAGAATTAATGTAACGATAACAAAACTAACGGCGACTTTTAAGTTTTGTAAGGATTTTATTTATTTATTTCATTTCAGAGGGGGTGGGGGCGGGAGGGGGATGTTTGTTTTTTAGCACAAGCCGGCTTTTCTAGAGGTTAAAGAAAGGCCGTGCTCGGCCGTAAACGCTTTGGGGAAAGATCCCGGTTGCAAGGAGAGAAGGTGGGAAAAGAGGGGCAGGGGGGGAAAACAGATTTCCAAGAGGTTGTCAGCCCAGGGCTGGGGGAAAAAAAAAAACAAAACACTAGCAAAATTATTATTTTTTTTTTAATTTCAAAAATAAAACAAACACAACCCCCAACCCCAAATGACACACACACATCCACACACAAAAACTACCTCAGGTTTTCATACCTCAGCAGATTGCGCTTCTGTTTCCCTTTTACAGATTTTCTATGCCTTGTAAAACTGATAGCTGGAGCATTATTTTTGTTTACTTTCTTAATAAAAAAAAAAATGAGTTGGAAAACACACTCTTACTGAGTGCGAGGCGGGAGAAGGAAAGCAATCCCACGGGTGCCAGAGCTCTTCCATAGTCTCCTTCTGCTGGCTGAGAGCCAGGGGCCGTTCCTTTGGAGAAAGCTTGAGAAATGTTTGAAAAGACAAAAAGAAAAAAACCAAAATAAAAAAAATGGGGGGAGAAAAAAAAAGAGGGGAAAGAAGAACAAAGAGAAAAAGGAGATAAAAGGGGGGGAAGAAAAAAGGGGGAAAAAGAAAAAAAGGGAAAATGATAAAAGGGGAGGGAAGAGAAAAAAAAAGGAAAAGGAAACAAAAACCCCAAATATAAAAAAAGAAAGGTAAAAAGGAAAAAAAAAAACAACCAAACGAAGCAAGGAAAGTGGTGAAAGCCATTGGGCAAGAGGGACGAGAGCCGGGGGTGAGGTGGCGGTGCCAGCGCCGGCCCTGGGGGCTGCGACACCACACTGCAAAGTGTTCTGTGAAAAAAACCAACCAAACCCCACCCAACGACAACATCAAAAAACAAAGAGAAATCTCTCCAGCTCACAAGAGCCTGAGCTCGCTCTCCGCTGCTTTCGTTCCAGTGTCTCGGGGGGGTCACGGCCGAGCTGAGATTGGGGGGGTGGTGGTGGGAGTTTGCCCCATGGCTGTGATGGGGGGAGAAGGGGTGGGTGGGGAGTGGGAGATGTGGTGTGGGGTTTTTTTTGGGGTGGTGGTGGTGTTTTTTTGCCAGGTGTCGCTTTACCCAGTGGCTCGGGGAGTGGGACGAAACGGGAAAAAGGGCTTCACTGAGAGGTTCAAATTAACAATTTCTTTGGACTTCGCTCACGGGTCCAATACGTCACTATTGCAAGTTCTGTGTGTGCGATGGCGATTACACTATTGCAATTTAAAAGAAATTAGCAGGATCCACTATTGCGAGCTACAAATGCCCCCGACAAGTAGCAACACAAACCACAAGGGCGCTAGATATTAATGCCTTAAAAGAGTGCACCAGTCACAAACTCAATCGCATGCCCTATACCGTACGGATGTTTCTTAGTC
Source organism: Vanellus vanellus (assembly GCF_965231255.1). Classification (NCBI taxonomy): domain Eukaryota; kingdom Metazoa; phylum Chordata; class Aves; order Charadriiformes; family Charadriidae; genus Vanellus; species Vanellus vanellus. Next base: position 216,781 of record NW_028127957.1, read on the forward strand.
ACTTACCCTCTCTCTCTCAGGTGAGGTCGCTCCATCCCGGGGAAGTTACCCTGTAGAGCGTCCTGGATGGGGGGGACGGATCTCCGAGGGGCCAGCTGTATCCTTGGAGGATTTCCCATTTGTCTCCCCAGACCCTGCGGTTTATATTTCCTGACTCGGTGAGGGTGCAGGATTATGCCCGAGTGGATTACACTGTCTGGGATATTTCCCTCTGGTGGGGCGATAGCAAACTCTCTGTTGCCAATTTGTGATGTCCGGCGCTCAACCTCACGGGAATAGTGGTGGGATGGGACTCGGGACATTTTGTTTGTTAAGGGCCATTTGGTTTTGGTTGTTCTGTGCCATCTTGAGATAAGCCCGGGCTGAGCTGTTTTGCAGCTGCCCCCAAGTTCTCTCTGCACAGCCAAGGCACGGCGGAGATGGAGCTGAGTGGGACGGCAGCTCCCTGCCTCTCACCTCTTGTGCTCTGAAACCGGCTTGGCTGGCTGCTCCCACACAGTGTGTTACTGGCTTCCCAGCAGGTAAAGAACCCAGATTTGGGACGCCACTGGGGTGTCCGTAAGGGGTCCTGGGCTGCCCTTATGTGGTCCTGGGGGGGGAATCTTGCAGGCCAGAGGGAGTCTGGGGCAGCCCTTCAAGGATCTGGGGGTCCCTCTGGTGCCTCTGGGGAGGGTTTTGTGGCTGGGGAGGGCCGAGCTGGTTTCAAGAGGTGCTTCCTCCCTTTCTCCAGCCCACCCAGCTCCCCCGACACCACCACCCCCCCAGGTTGGTGGGTGCCAGCAGTGCCAGCCTGTCCCACTGGGTCGGGCACTGAGGGGGGCACAGCCCCAGCCGCGGGATGGGAGGAGGAACCACAGCACCAGGGATAGAGACCAACATTTTATTTCTTTAACATTTCCCATGGGGGGCACCCCAGGGTTGCGCGGCTGCACCGCAGCTGGTGCCAGGAGGGACTCCAACGTCCCCCCCACAGCTCACCTGGCTCCGCTCGTGATGCTTTTGATGGGGCTCAGCGCGGTCTCTTCTGTGCTACAGACCAAGTGGCTTCAGGTAGGCGACTGCTGCACCGCACTGTGCCACAGCGTGGGGTGGGGTGGGGGGCTGCGGCGCGGGGCTGGGAGCTGCTCCCGTCTCACCCAGCTCCCGGGGTCCTGCAGAGGGACTGGAAGAAGCCAAAGCAAGGGATGACGGACGTGAGAGCCCGCCCAGAGGAGCAGAGCGGTGAGTGGCCCTGGCACCGAGCACCATGCAAACAGCCCACACCCCACGGCAGCCCTGAGCCGGGGCTGTGCCGGGGGCTGCCGGCCGCTCACTCCGTCCCCTCCCTCAGCAGCTTCTTGACTAGCAGATGAAGGCTGGGAGCTCAAGTCGATGCAGGAGAAGCAGGGAGTGTGGGGGAGACCCCCAGATCCTGCACCAGACCCTCAGCCCATGCCCTGCCCTGCCTGCACTGGGCAGCCCTGCCTGCCTGCTGAGGAGGGGGTGCTGCCCGCGGGCTCCAGCGGAGGAGACGGGGTGCAGTGGGCTCTCTTCTCTCCCCTCCTCTGCAGGGCAACCGAGGAGGCAGCGAAGAGGGATCACCGGGCCCCGCAGGACCCACTGGGCTCCCTGCCAACCATATACCATCCGAGCAGTGATGCCTCTCTCTACCCCCTGTCCCCCCCAAGCCCCCAGGTCCCCCTGCCCTCCTCTCCCACCTATAGGTCCTATCAGTGGGGACAGCTCCTTCTGGTCCAGGCACCCCCCAGGCTCCTGGGTCCCCCGAGGGCCACCGCAAGAGCCCCTCCAGCCTGTGCTCGCTGGCCAACTCGGAGGACTGCAGCAGCCTGTTGAGGAGCAGCTCCTCTTCCCAGAGCTCCCTCTACCACTTCCTGGAGCCCTGGCCCAGTGCAGCAACAGAGCCAGTGGTGCTCACACACTCAGGACAACCCCGCTCTCCCATGGCTGCTGGTGGGGCAGTGGGGAAACTGGGGCTGGTCCTCAGCCAGGAGCCTCCACAGGAGCTGCCAGCAGGGACCGAGAAAGAGTGGGTTCCCCAGCAGGGGATGGACAGGACACAGAGGCCCACGGACGAGCAACTGTCCCCCGGAAGGCCCCCAGCCATGGACATGGACAAGGTGGAGCGGGTGCAGGAGATCACCTGCGCTTTCCAGGCCTTGAAGGCAAAGACAGAGGAGTCCTGCAAGACCACGGGCAGGGAGTGTGGCCAGGCAGACCCAGGGCTGTGCAGGGCAGGAAGATGCCCACGGTAGGGCTGCGCCTGGCTGTGGGGCTAACTGAAGGGCTGGTGGAGATGCCACTAGCCGTGTCTGCTTCTGCCAGCCCTGCAAGTAGTGACAGCGCCAGGCCCAGAAGACCAACAGTGCCCCGAATACTGAGCGGCTGTGGGGTGTGGGGCCGGGAACCCCTCTGGGGTACCCCCTATGTGAAACGTTAAAGAAATAAAATGTTTGTCTCTAGCCCTCGTGCTGTCCTCCCTCCTCCCATCCCACCGCTGCGGGTGCTCCCCCGAGGGAGCAGGTGCAATCAGCAAGCACTGTGTGTTGAGCTCCCCTGCTCACAGCCATGCTCCGCCTGAAGGCGGCGAGGCAGGAGCAGTCCCCAGCCAACTTGGGCACAAAAAGGTTCATCTGACTCAGCGGGTGAGGAAGGGCCCGTTTCAACTCCGTACCTTTGGTATTCTCAGGTCGGAGGATTTGATGGAGCCAAATGAGTATGGCAGCATACGCTGTGGGGCTCTGAGCTGCTGTGTGGTGCCAGGTCTATCCAACGTCAGGCAGTACATTCACAGGAGACGTCACCGCTAACAACTCTTCCGAGGAAGTCGGTCCGTTTCTGTAGTCGTAGCCTGCCTGGAGAAACAGCCCCACGGAGTTAATAGTCTGCTGAGCAGCAAGGGAGCACAGTCGCTGACTCTCAACCAAGGACTGAAACACAGCAACCCACTCTACTGCCTTCCCCCTACACCCGCTGCCTCCCACAGTTTAGAAGAACCAGGGGGCTTCAAGTGAGGGGACCCCTCCCCCACTCCCCCAAATCTGCTCAACATCCCCAAACCTCCCTCAAGACACGGGACTCCTCCCACACACCTCCACTCCCCACACCGACAACCCTCCCCCTCCCCCAACGCTCCAAAAAGCAGCAGTCCTTAGGACAGACTCCTTAAGCTGACTCCACAGCTACGGCTCCCCGTCGGCTCTGGCGGAGACAAGGGGGCCCCGGGGGTCTCCGTGGGCTTTAAGGGGGTCCCAGGGCTGCCCACGGGCTCCCAGCAATGCCCGTGCCCACCACACACCCCCGCTTCAGGGGGCCCAGCGCTGACAACCCCCGACCCATCTCGGGGGTACCTGGGGGGACTCGGCCGTGGGCTGGAGACGGGCGAAGGGGGCACGGCCGGGCTGACCTGCCGGGGGCGGGGGGGGCTGAGAGCGGAGCCCAGAGCGGAGCCAAGCGCCCCGCCAGGCCGGCCCCGGGCACCCTGCGCTGAGGCCGGGGCTGCCGCCACCTGCGGAGAGCGAGCGGGGGGTGAGGGGTGGCAGCGGGGGACGTGGCCTGAATCGGCTCTGTTTCCCCCGGGGACCCCCCACTCGGCTCCGCCCCCCCCAAACAGGCCCAGACCGCCCCCCGAACCCCCCAGCCCGGTCCCGCCACCCCACAAACCCCCCGAACTGGCCCTGCACACCTCCGCGCCGCCGCCGCCGCCGCCACCCCGCCCGCCCGCTCCCGCCCTCCTCGGCTCCGGTCCCCCCGTCTCCCCCGGTACCGACCGTCGCAGCTCCCGCCCGCCGCCGTACACCGGAAGTGCTCCCCCTCACGTCCGCCCACCCGCGCATGTGCCGAGGCGAAAACCCGGGCCACGCCCCCCTGCGTCGCCGCGGCAAACGCGAGCGAGGGGGCGGGGCCGCGCCGCGCCGAGGAGAACGAGTCCCGCACCACAGCTTCTCTCCGCGTCGGGCAATGCGAGGCCGAAACCATCCCAGCCCTCCCCAAAAAGAGCCGGACATCCGCCTGCAGAGCTCTGCCAGCCCCCCCGACGAACATCACGGGGATGGGGGGGAAGAAAACAACCAGAAAGGTACTGAAAATAGCTTGGAGATGGGGCTTAGAGATCCTTCTGAGAGGCAAAACCCGGCCTTTGTTCTCATTTTTGATCACGGGGTTTCGCAGTGCTTCGCGGGCAGTGGTTATCCAGGGGCATCAGCTATCCCGGGAAGCGAAAGTTCCCATCCCATGTGGCAAAAGTCCACTCGCATGAATAACTTAGACAAAACCAGCCCACAAAAGGACAAGAGGCGCGTTTGGTCACCTTTTCCTAGAAGCTTCGCTAAACTGTATACTCAGATTGGCCCTGTCCTGCAGTTTCTTTCCCAGAGTTTTGCCCCCAAACCCACGCTTCTAGCCCCGGTCCCCAAGCCCTCCCTCAGGGCCCACCACCTTTCCCCAGCCCGGCCTGTCTTTAAAGCTTTTCTTTTCCCACACAGCCCTTTCCACTCACCTCCCTGCGGGACCTCCTCTCTCACAGGCACCTCACAGCCCTGCAAACCTCCCTCTCCCGAAAACCCATTCCCCCCTCACTCCCCCCTCACACCCTCGCTCCCCCCCCCCCCCCCCATCTCTCGCCCCCCCTTTCCCCTCTCCTCCCATTCAAAATGGCGCCGCCTTTCCCTTCCCCTCTCGCCTTTTCCTGCCCCAGCCGCCGCCCCCCGCTCAGGTGACACCGCACACAGCCGCCATGAGGCGCGGCGGGGAGGGCCGGGGCTGTGAGAGGCGCTGGCGGTGAGGGAACTCTTGGCTTTTCTCCTCTTCTTTTCATCTCCTCAGGCTTCGGGCAGCCCCGCGCGGGCGGCTGGAGATCCCCCCCTCCCCTTCCAGGAGTGGCCCCGGCCCTGGGGCGGCCCCCGCCTCCCTCCTCCCCACAGGCTCTCCTCAGGGAGAGCCCCCAAATCTGTCCCCCGGGCGGCCCCACAGCCTCCTGTGTGTCCGGGAATGGGGTTTCCTTCAGGGAGTGTCTCCAAACCTATTCCCGGGGTGTCCCCACAGCCTCCTGCGTTGGCGGGAATGGTGTTTCCCTCAGGGAGAGCCCCCAAATCCATCTCTGTCGTTGCCCTACAGCCTCCTGCATGGCTGGGAGCAGTGTTTCCCTCAGGGAGAGCCCCCAAATCCAGCCTGTGTGGCCAGGAATGGCGTTTCCCCTATGGATGGAGCCCTCTCCTTCCCCTGACTCCACTCCTGGGCAGCCTTTTCCTCCCTCCCACCTTCTCCCCACAGCCTCTTCCAGGGCTGGGAAAACACTCCTGCCCTTTCTCTTCCTGCGGGTTTTGAGAAGAAGAGCCCCCCCATCTGCCCAGCCCACACGTGGGGTCTGGGCAGCTCCACGCCTTGTGTTTGAACCGGGATTTGGGATATTTCAGTTTTCTTCTGCGATCAGGCCTGGTTGTGAAAGGGCCAGTTGTAGTGGGTAGGCTTTGGTGGGTGAGTAACAGCAACTCTTATTTAAATTTTCCTTTTTTTTAGATTTTGTGTAGGGGGCTTGTTGTCCTCACGCCCTCGAGTTCTGCTCCAGGTCAAGCGAAGCCCCATGGAACTGGCCCTAAGGGCGGCGGCGGCCATGGACCAGCGCCCCTTTGGCGTCGAGAACGTGGTTTATTTTGAGTTGAATCTCCCTGTTTTTCTTGAAAAGCGGGGGTCTGGTTTGTAGCGAGGCTTAAAACCCCGGGTTGTGCCTAAACGTGGGTCTGATTTCAACCTCAGGGGCTGCAACTCTGTCCAGCTCTGACTCACAGCCCTGGCAGCACCGTCAGCATGCCGGGCTCGGCGTTCTCTTGTATTTTGAAGGGTTTCTTACGGATCGGCAGCAGCCGGGGATATTTAGCAGCTGTGTATTGGTGGCGGAATCCGTGTGGTGAAAAGATCTTTGGGGTAAAGAGGTGAATAGGTGTTGTTTTCTTTTTTTTCACCTGGAGACTGTTTCTTGTTGCCTTGTACCTGTAAAAAGATGTTCAAATTGTTAAGGTGTTCAAATCGTTTCATAAAATTACCCCCTAGACAGGAATTTGATTTGGGTTTTTTTTTATGAGAGTCCTTTCAGCCTGCTCTCCAGGTGGAAATGGGAAATGCAAAGGCATTACAATGATAGATTTGCTAAATCTGTTGCCAAGGTCTATATTACTGGCTTTCCCTGAAGCGGGGAAAAGACGTCCTGTTTAATTGTTGTTTGCATTTGAAATTCTCTGTGAAATGGATTAAGCAGTGTGGGCTTCTTTTTGTGGGTCTGCCCTTGGAAGGAGAGTGCCTTTAGGAAAAGGCTTTTCTGGAGGGGACAGAGAATTTAATTGCTGATGGCTATAAAAGCGCGCCCTGTTTGGGTGGCCTGAAAACAAAACCCGTGAAAATCCATGACTGAAAAATGAGACTTTCTCCTAATGATCGGGGCTGCTGTTTCTACTGATTGGCCCATGAATAACAGCTCGTTCCTTACTGGTGGCTGAGGACCCTTGAATTGTTTCCCAAAGCCTAAGGCAGCGGGAAGGGCTGGGGTTGTCAGATCACTGCAAATCAAATAAAAGAGAGCGGTTTGGAGTTGTCTCGTTCCCTCTTTCTTTTCCCAAGAAAGAGGGGTGGAAAATGGTAAAATGTTTTGCAGCAAAGTTCAAAATGGCAAAGGATGTACTGTGTGGGGGGTGGGACGTGGGTTTAGGTGTTGGTGGGGACCCCAGCAATAAACCGTAAGAGGTAGAGCAGCTTTGTGGGACTTTTGGGGCTTGTTTTTGTGTGGATATTCGCTCGTTGCAGACCACGTGCCGGAGCCCTCCAACAGAGGCAATAGAAAAAGAAGTCTTTTTATTAGTACTAATGCTTTGAATTTTCCAGTGTGGGAAAAGCCGCAAAAGTGTGTATTTCTGCCCAGCTGCGGAGAAATGGGTAATACTGAGCCCTACAATAGCTTGGTTGTTTTTTTTCCCCCCGTGTGATGACTGGTGTGGAGGGAGTTTGTGCCAAAGAGTCAACTTCTGATTGTGGGCAGCCCCTGTTTTAGGAACTGTTGCACAGATTGCTTATCGATGCAACTGCTGCCGTGACTCCCGCACTCCCTGCTGAGTGATAATCCAAAACTGCAGAGCGAGCTGGGTGCCCGTGGAAGGGGAACTGCACTCTCAAGTGGAAATACTTGGGGTCTCGTTGCCTGTGGGAGGGAAAGGGACGTCAAGAGTCAACCTAAAGGAACTTCTCACCTTCAGAGATCGGGCTCTGGAGGTGACGGTTAATTGAGGGGAGTCGTGGAAGCGTGCTTTACTGAGCAACATGCTGCTGCTGGCCCAAGACTAAATGTCTCCAAAGTTTGGGGTTGGTTTAAGTGCTTTTTGGTTATTAGCTGGATGTCACTCTTACAAGCACCTCTTGCCCTGTCTGGAGGGGTTTGCTGCTGCCTCCTGCGTTGGGCCGAGGGGACCGGCAGCCCTCAGGACAGGGACTTTCTCAGGCGTGGAGGTTAAACCTGGTGCGTGCTGCTTAAAAACTGCTCTAGGTGTTAGTGCAGTGGTCACGGTGAGAAATGTGGTGGCTTAGGGGAGCCTGAGATTCGCATTCCTCTTAAGTGCGGGGGATTTTGGGGAGCCTGGGTGGTACAATCCCCTTCCTGCTCCCAGATTCCTGTCGCTGACCCATCAGCCGGGTGTTAGCAGAGCTGATGCCCGCAGCGGCTGAGGGTCGGCATGATCCCGGCATCGCCGGAGCTCTGGAGCCGAGGAATGGGAGCGTGGCCCGTTTCCATCATGGCTTGTGAGGGAAATAGTGTGGTTTGATATAGCTGGGGTGCGTAAACAGGGATTCCTCTTTGCACGTGTGCTTACAGGGTGCATGCAGGTGTGTTACTTGGAGTGTTTCTTAATGCCTGCGAAGCTTTACGAGATTGGTTAATGAGCGTTGCTTTGCTGTGCAAGTGCAAAGTGTTATTTTCATGGAGAAACCAGCTCGGATGTTCCATTTAGGCATTCTGCCTTTAAAAAAAGAAAAATATTTTAAAGCTTTCCTTGCAGGCAGAATAACATCTGCTTTTGAGGATTGTTTCTTTCCTGCAGGGTGGAAAAATCTACAGCCTCGCTAAGGCTGCAGAGGAAGAAAACTTGTCAGTTTCCTAGAGCAAACTGCAGTTTGGAGAGGGGGGTGGTTTGCCAGAGCGCCTTTTAGCACCTGGTCGGGCACATTTCTTTTCCCTCGGGGCTGAGGTTTAACATCGCCTTTTCATGTGGCTGGGTTTTGGTTGTATGAATTAATGGGTGTTTCAATGGGAACCACAAGACCTAATTTCTCAGTCGCCATCCCAAAAATTGTGCATTCTAAAAAATCAGAATGCGGATGCAAGAACAGAATTTGGACCAGATTCTCCGGCGCCAGGACAGTGCACCGATGCTCCAGGGTGCTTTCCCCGGCAGTGAAGGCCTGGTCTGGCAGGAAGGCGGTGGTGGGGATGGCGAGGTACTGCTGGCTCAGCCGCCCCACGGCCGGGAAGCGATGCTCGTTCTTCTTCCACCAGCGCAGCAGCTGGTGCTGCGCTTGCAGAGGGGCTCCGGGATGTAGTTTTCCAGTTGCTGGTGGATCTCGGGTATGCTCTCCATCGGGTCCTACCCCAAAAGGATGTCATAGATGCTCTGAGATGGGTTGCTGGTGCATGGATCCTTGCGAGCAGGCAGCTGGCTGCCGGCATCTGCGCCTGTGGCTTTGGAATCCGAGTTTGGCACCCCAGACTGGGTGGCAGATGGGGACTGGTGGTTGCAAACCAACAACAGCGTGGTTCTCACTGGCTGGTGCAGCTCGCTTCTCAGGCTGGGGCTGAGAAACTGCATCTCCTTGAAGCGCGGGTCCAAAACAGAGGTGATAGCTGCTGGGCTTTCGAGCACTTTCTCGAATGCAGTTCCCTTCAGTTTGGAAGACGGCAGAACACGGAGAATGGCATTACGTGCGATCTACTCCTTGGTGTGTTGATTGGACAGGGAATCAGTCAAAAGAGAAAATAAGAAAAATTAATTTGCCTTCTACTTGGATGGCAGAAATCTACGAGAGGCAATAGAAGTCGGATGGTTGAACAAAATCTTGCATGGCTTTGAGTTTGCCCTGAGCTGATGGCTGCAAAGCCTATTGCGAAACCTATTCATTTTTGTGATCGTAGTGATTTTTGTTGGTGTTTTGTTTGGATGTCTTAAGAGTATCGTTATCAAGCAATTATCTCCCCCCAGCCCTGCCATGCCCGCCAGCAGCAATGGGCCGATGGGGTCCTCAGCTGTCAGGTGGGAGGCAGCGGCACCGGGGCAGGGAGGGGGATGCCCGGTACCCCCGGGCGGGCCGTGCCGCCGGTGTGGCTGGAGGATGCTCCATGGCTGCTCACTGCGGCATGTCCCATGGCAGGGAGGAAACACAGGGGGAGCAGGGGGTGGGGCCAAATGGGGGAGGCAAAGCATCTGCACGGGGGGGGGGAGGGGGCTGTGAGGGCCATGGAAAGGGGAGTGAAGGGCATCTGCAAGGTTGGAGGGGGTAAGGAGGGTGGTAGGTGTCTAAAATGGGGTGCTGGGGGTGTGCAAGGAGGGGGGGCAGCAGGCCGCTGAAGGGGGGTGTAAGGCATCTGCAAGGCGGAGGGGTGGGGGCTCAAAGGGGGAGGTGAGGGGTACCCAAGGTGGGTGTGGGAGGGAGGCACCTGGGCAATGCCTGTTGGGGGTCTCCCCACCAGCCCCCCCCTCCTTGTCCCCTCCTCCGCATCTCGATGTGACCCCCTGGTGATGCTGTGGCCCTTCAGAGCAGGGGGACAAAGGCCACTGTCCCCACAGAGCCCCATGCCACCCGGTCACCTCAGCTATTGTCCCACCGGGTGCTTGTGCGGATGCACCTGGTGTTGGGGTGCAGGCAGGAGGTGGCTGGGTGGTCCCCCCATCTTTCTGCATTCCCTTAGCCTGGGGGAGGGCCTGTCCGCCCCCCTGCTGCACCCATGGGACCCGGCTGCAGGAGCTGCTCTCGGGGGCAAACGAGAGGTGGGGAATTAATTAATCTGGCCTGAAATTACAGCTCACGGGAAAGACTGAGAGGAATTTGCGTCTCCGCCAGCAAGGGATGACGGTCACGTCCTGGTGATGCTCAGCTGTGACCTGCGTGTGTCCCCCCCTCACAGCCCCACTTTGGGGCTCTGGAGATGTGTCCTCTCCCGGGTCCAGTCCCCGTCACAGCCCAAATCCTGGCTCAGGAGCCAGAGGGGTCCCCGCAGGGGACGGTGCTGAACCCCACGATAGCAAAGGAGGGAGCCACAGGACCGGTGGCTTCGTCTGGGTAGGATGGAGATGGAGAGGGGCAAGGAGGGGGGTCTCCTGCTCCGCCACCAGAGCAGCTCCCCCAGTTTGGCCCCTCATCCCCTTATAACACTGGGATCAGTGTTATTAATTACACTTTGCGCGAGATTAATTACATTAATCCTCCCTCCTGCTGCTGGTGGCCAGTCCAGCTTGCGTGTGACGGGACGAGGGGGCCGAGGTGGGAAGTTTGCGTGCTCGTGCGATGCTTTTGGCCTCCCCCGGCACCGGGAGGACTCAAAGCCGGACGTGAACCTCTGCTTTGTACTTTTCCTCATCCTCAATTACACCAACGCTTCCCCAGGGAAAGATTTTTCTTTCTAACTGGAGGAGTTGCACTGAGACAGGTAAACTGAGGCAGGACAGTCAAAAATCCCTCTCTCTCCTGCTGGGACAAAAAAAACGCTGCAGCAAAATAATAATTTGGAGAAGTTTTCTTGAGATGGAACAACACTCTCTGCTCCGAAACTCAAAAGTGAGCTCGCCATCCCCTTTCCCAGCCCAGTTTCGATGCTTTGATGTTTTCCAGGCACCTGGCAGCGGCGGCGAAGGACAAAGTACTCGGGGGCCAGAAAAAGCTCATTCCCAGATGCGAACGTTTGTTCCTTTTGCTTGTTAAATTGGCTGGCGAGTGGGAGGTGTGAGCTTCCCCGAGCGTCGCTGCTGCGCGGCGGCAGGTGATGCCATTCGGTCGAAGCAGGAATTTGGGGGATAAAAAGCAGATTTCCGGTATTTTGCTCTTCTCTAAAGAGAAGGGTTTCCTGGAGGCCCTTTCAAAGCTGCAGTTGCGACTCGAGTGTGAGACGTGGTTGGTTTTTTATTTCTTTGAGCGCGGTGATCCCAGTGATGCTTCCCCAGCCCCGGGGGCAAGGGGAGAAGAGAACTCCTGTAGTTCTCCTTCAGCTTTTAAGGCACAGATGCTCTTTGTGCAGCGCTGGCAGTGGTATTTCAGCCAAGGAGGGCATTAGCTGTCAGCCCTTGGCTTTGTTTTTTTGAGGAAAAAAATGCAGTTTTGCGTGGAAAGCGGGCTTGCAGCAAGAGAAGCCTGAGCCTGGTTGGGCTGAAGACGAAGCTTCACCCTTGTAGGTTCTGAGGGCCTTTGGAGGTTGGTGGTGGCCATGTCCTGTGTCCAAGTGCCATCTAGTGAGTCCTGCAGGTATCACGTTTGGAGAATGAAACTGGCTGTGCTCAAAAGTGTGGGGTTGGGTCTCCCCACTCCAGCCCACCCCCAGTTTGGAAATCCCTATTTTAATTTTTCGAAAGGAACCACAAGAATGAAGCAGGAGGCTTGGTTTTGGTTTGAAACACTCAACTGTCTCCCCTTTTAGTAAATCCTTCCAGACTCACGGTGTATACCGTGGAAGGACGTGGAAGACGGCAGCGAGCGCTGGAGCAAGCCCTACGTGGCCATCGATTGGCACCAGTTCAGCCCTAAATATTGGGCTAGCCCCTCTCCCCCGGGTCTGGCCAGGCTTGCACAGAGCCATGGAGAAGGAGAAACGCCAGATCGGGCAAAAAATGTCATTATCTAGGATGGGAAATAATTATCTGAGCGGAGTGATGAATAAGCACTTTGATGATGGCTTTTAGCAAAAGAGAATTCTTCCTTTTGCTGCAAAGGCTGAACTGCAGGTCCATGGCTACTATCATGACGTATGAGGTGTGACGAGATCAGAGATATCTCCGGGTCATTTTGGGGGCTTTCTTCACCTCTCCCTGTCTCTGTAGTAGTGAGGAAGAGGGTTTGTTGTCCCTCTTAGCTGCCTGCAGGAGGCTAAAATCCCACCTGGGCTGCAGCCTGCGCCTCATCCTTCTCCCCAGGGTCCCCAGCATGCTGCCCCCAGTGGTGGCATTGCCAGGGCCAGTGAAACTTCTCCTCTTGAAGCAGAAGGCTGTGGGGTGCCATGGGGGACGGGAGCCTGGTGGAGATGGTTACAAATACTGTGATGCACAGATTTTTCCTTTGGGGGGAATATTTCCTGCCATTTCCAACAGGCGATTTGCGGAAAATGACCTTGCATTTCGCCAAGAGCTTATTGCACTGGTTAGGACATCCGAGATGGGTCATCCTCTCACCTGGTTGTCTCCTACGGCAGGTCTTCCACGATGTTGCCTATAAAGCCAAGAACCGGGCTGACCTGGTGGCTGGCATCGATGAGTTTCTGGATCAGGTCATGGTTTTGCCGCCAGGAGAGTGGGATCCCTCCATCCGAATTGAGCCCCCGAAAAATGTCCCTTCGCAGGTGGGTGCTGCAGCAGAAGGAGGCACGATGGGGACGGGCAGGAGGGCAGCACGGCTGGGGGTGCTGCTCAGGGGCCCAAATGTACAGGTCACATACCCAGCCCAAAAAGCAAAACAAGCCAGTGGCATAAAAGACATATCTTTATCTTATTTCCATTTTACCAGGAAAAAAGGAAGGTGCCAGAAGCTCTCGATGACAGTGCTCCTCACAGCAAGCCGGAGAAACACAGCGGTCCTGAACTGGAGCGGACAGGAAGGTGTGAACTGCAATAGTTTGGTGGGGTGTTTTTCTGTTTGCCCCTAAAATCTGAGTGCGCACCTCCCTTCTAGCAGAGTTTTGGGGTGAAGTGGGTCAGTGAAGGGGCTCCAGGTTACCAGCTTGGTCCCTTGGGCTGGGTGGGTGGGAGATTTGGGCAGCTGGGCTCAGCCGCAGCGTGGTTGCACACAGGTTTTCTTGCTTTGGGGTGGAAGCAGATGTGTAAGTACCTCCAGGTAGAGCTGTGCTGCTTCTCAAAGTGAGGGACTGTTGCAATAAGAGGGGACGGGCTCTCAGGTTTGGTCTCTTTTTCTTTTTGTTGGAGGGTTTCTTTTGTTGGAGGATGGACAGTGGGGTGGATTGAGAACTGGCTGACAGATAGAGCTCAGAGGGTTGTGGTTAGTGGTGCAGTCTAGTTGGAGGTCAGTAACAAGTGGTGTCCCTCAGGGGTCAGTACTGGGTCCAGTCCTGTTCAATATATTCATCGATGATCTGGATGAAGGGATAGAGTGTACCATCGGCAAGTTTGCTGATGACACTAAACTGGGAGGAGTGGCTGACAGGCCAGAAGGCTGTGCTGCTTTACAGCGTGACCTGGACAGGCTGGAGAGTTGGGCAGGGAGGAACCTAATGAAATTCAACAAGGGTGAATGTAGGGTACTGTATCTGGGGAGGAATAACCCCACGCATCAGTACAGGTTGGGGGCTGACTCTCTCCTGGAGAGCAGCTCTGTGGAAAGGGACCTGGGAGTCCTGGTGGACAACAGGATGACCATGAGCCAGCAATGTGCCCTGGCGGCCAAGAGGGCCAATGGCATCCTGGGGTGCATCAAAAAGAGTGTGGCCAGCAGGTGGAGGGAGGTCATCCTCCCCCTCTACTCTGCCCTGGTGAGGCCGCATCTGGAGTACTACGTCCAGTTCTGGGCTCCCCAGTTCAAGAAAGACAGGGATCTGCTGGAGAGGGTCCAGCAAAGGGCTACGAAGATGATTAGGGGATTAGAACATCTTTCATATGAGGAAAGGCTGAGGAACTTGGGTCTCTTTAGTGTAGAGAAAAGAAGACTGAGGGGGGATCTTATTAATGCTTTCAAATACTTAAAGGGAGGATGCCAGAGGGATGGGAGGAGTCTTTTTTCAGTGGTGCCCATTGATAGGACGAGGGGTAATGGGCACAAGCTTGAACATAGGAAGTTCCATCTTAACATGAGGAGGAACTTCTTCACTTTGAGGGTAGTAGAGCACTGGAACAGGCTGCCCAGAGAGGTTGTGGAGTCTCCCACTCTGGAGATGTTCAAAACCCGCCTGGACGCTGTCCTGTGCAACCTGTTGTAGGTGACCCTGCTCTGGCAGGGGGGTTGGACTAGATGATCTCCAGAGGTCCCTTCTAACCCTGACTGTTCTGTGATTCTGTGTTTTTTTTGTATGCGTCGGTTTCTACTGGGGCTAAAATGGGAGAAGGAGACTTCTTTTTAGCAATGGAAGTTACTCTGTGCTTGCGATTGTCCTTCCTCAGCCAAGAAAACTTAACGTGGTCTTCCACGAAAATGGTTTAATTTTTTTTCCTTCCTCCAGGCTCTTTGGAGGTTTGATCCGGGATGTGAAGCGAAAAGCCCCCTGGTTCTGGAGTGACTTTCGGGATGGTCTGAGCCTGCAGTGTCTGGCGTCCTTCCTCTTCCTCTACTGTGCCTGCATGTCCCCCGTCATCAATCACCTTTGGGGGACTGCTGGGGGAGGCGACCAACAGCCACATAGTGAGCACCTCTCTCTGTTGGGTGGCACGAGGGAGGACAACACTCATGCAAAAGTCCTTGCTGCAGTGAATTTGCACTTGTGGTTTTCCCTCTAATGATTTAATTACTCGCTGCTGCCTCTCTTCCCTGGACAGAGTGCCATGGAGTCGCTGCTGGGCGCATCCGTGACCGGCGTGGTGTATTTCGTCTTTGCTGGCCAACCTCTCGCCATCCTCGGCAGCACCGGCCCCGTCCTCGTGTTCGAGAAGATCCTCTACAAATTCTGCAAGTAAGGCTGGCTGCTGCGGCCAGGTGCTGCGAGCGCCTTCAGAAGAAGGCAGGGATGGAGAAAAGATGTTTTTGTTAGTGGTAGTTGGTAGATTTAAGTTGTCTTCTGTGTCACAGACATCACGCGCTGCTGCTTTAGTATGTGACGGTGCAGGAGCCCTCGGTCTCTGAAGGATGGATGGGTGGTTCAGGGTTTTTAGAGTTAAAGTGAAAGAGCAGGAGGAGGAGAAACCACAAGGATATGGATGCCCGAGATGGGCTGCCCAGGGAAGATGAGACAAATGACTCTGGTTTGGGAATGAGGGAAGATTTGCTTTCCTCTCAGTACAAACTCGGGCACTTTTTTGCATGTTTTTTGCTGGAAGTGGAAATATATTTTACCCACATATCCAAACAGTTCTCTGGTCAAATGTTTTGATGATTTTTGAAAAAGCAGGAGCTTTTCAGGCAAAATGGATATTTTCCATGACAGTCTTTTTGTTGTGGCAACTGTGATGGGAGATTAACCTCTCTTATTGCAATTAAATTTATTATGAAGCCCCAACTTGCTGGCAGCAGGTAACTGGGTGCAGACCCAGCCGGTTTGGCTGTTAGGGCATCGGGGTGATGTGGAAGAACACCACCTTCCACAACAGGGACCTGACCTCAATTAGCCTCCGAGGCATTAACACAAGGTAATTGTTAAAGAATGATAATTAAATAATTGGCCTCTCCTCCTGCGGGCCCACACCCTGCGCCGCAGCCCCGAGGCTGTCTGTCCTAGGACGTGGAAACTGCATTTACCATCCGCAGCCTTGACACGCTCCTGAATTGCTGCCGACTTTCCCCAAAGGAAGGCACGGCTCGGAGCCTCTTGCTGCCCTTTCCACCCTGCGTTTTCTTTTGCTTTCCCAGGGACTACGCACTCTTCTACCTCTCTCTACGGCGTGCGTTGGGCTGTGGACCGCCTTCTTCTGCATAGTGCTGGTGGCCACTGACGCTAGCTCTTTGGTGTGCTACATCACCCGCTTCACCGAAGAAGCCTTCGCCTCCCTCATCTGCATCATCTTCATCTATGAGGCTCTGGAGAAGCTGAGTCACCTGCGAGAGGCCTACCCTGTGCACACGCACAGCAAGCTGGACTTCCTCACCATCTCCTAGTGGGTTTCTTCCTCCTAAAGTGCCGCTGCCCCTTGGCAGGAGCTCAGGGCTGCACCTCCATCGCCTTCCCCTCACCTCTGTCTTGGCTTCTCTCCTCCCAGCTGTAAGTGTGAGGCACCGACCCATCCCAGCAACGAAACCCTGCAGTTCTGGGAGAGCAACAAGATCAATGTGTCTGGCATCACCTGGGAGAACCTCACAGTGACTGTAAGTGCCCCGAGTCACTGCTTCCTCGTGCCGCGGCCGTGGCGTCCAGGGGCACTGGCCTGGTGCAAAGCTCAGAGCCCTTCAGGTGATGATGGGCTTCCAACTGTGCCAGTGCTGCTCTGAAAAGTCGTTATTTCAGTCTAAGGTGTGGGTTTAACCCCCTTGGGCCTGGGAAGGAGAGTCCACCTCATCCCTGACATGGTGGGCAATAACTGTTATCCTCAGGACAGCGGTTCTGTCTGGGAGCAAGGTTCAGTGGGTGCTTTGGTTATTGGAGAAGTTGGAGGACTTCAGTTCATGCTTGAAGGCCATAATTAGCTTCCTTAATTGGTTCCTAGTAACTCCAGGCCTTGCTTTCTTACTCAGCGCTGTCTGAAGGTACGTGCATAAACTTGCATGTCTGAGCAGCTCCTTGGGCCATTGTTGCTGGAAGCAGAGCTCAGGCACAGGGTGGGACGCTCTTATGGACATCTTCACCCCCCTTGGCTGTGTCCTGTGAGCCCGCCCCCTGTGAGCCCGCCCCTGGGAAGGGACAATTTGTCTCTTCTCCTTTCCTGTCACTGTTGTCTTAGCCCTCCTTCCCCGTTCCCTCTTTCACTCTCCCCAAGAGTTTCCAGTGTTTCCTTCCCCTCTGGTGTCTTCTTCAGCCACGGTTACCTGCCGTTCAAGCGGAGGATGTGCCATAGGTCTGTGGTACGGTGTCCCATCACATCTCCTGTCTCCGCTGTCGTGGAGAGTTTCATGGACCTGCCTGTGGACACGATGGCCCCTACACACCTGAAGTCCTCTTCAGGCTGAGAGATCTGGGGCTGTTCAGTCTGGAGAAAAAATGGCTCAGGGAGACCTTATTAAGGTGTCTCAATGCCTGATGGGAGGGAATGAAGGCAAGGGAGCCAACTGTACCTCAGGAGTTCCCAGTGAGTAGACTCGGAAGGTTGTCAAACTCTGGAACCACTGGAACACTGCAACCGCCCAAAGAGGTTGTTAACTCTCCACCAATGGAGATCTTCCAAACCCTCAGGAGTTCCCAGTGAGCTTTGAATTTTGAGGGTGAACAAACACTGGAACAGGTGTCTCAGAGAGGTGGTGGAGTCTCTAATAACGGAGTTATTCAAAACCCACCGAGAGAAGGTCCTGAGCAACCTGCTGTAGCTGACCCTGCCTCAGCTGGGGCTTGGACTACACGGTCTCCAGAGGTGCCTTCCAACCTCACCCATTCTGTGAGTGTAGAGGACAAAAGTAAGACAGAAAGAAATGAGAACAGATCCCCTTGGCCACAAACACCTTGGTCTCCTGTGGAGAGGACCTGTGATGAAGAGAGGAAACTTATAATGAGGAAGGAGTAGCAGAGATGGAGTGTTATGCACTGACTGTAATCCTCCATTTCCCATCCCTCGTGTGCCTCTCCAGGCGGGAGTGAGAAGAAGAAATGCAAATGCAAATGAAGGAGTAATTTGAGCCTAGGGGGAAAAAAAAAAAAAAAGTGGGGTGGGGGAATGGTCTAAAATATTTAGTCATAGTTTCTGACTATCCAAGTCTACTTGACTTGGCAATGAACTGATAATTTGTAAGTGATTTCCCTGTCTTTGTTTTGACCCATGATCATCTTTCCCCTCGTATCATCTTGAGGACGGGGAGCGAGTGAGCAGCTTGGTTGTTGTCTGGCTGCTGGTCAAGGTTAACCCACCTTTCATAAACCCGCTTTCATTCACAACCAGACTGGAGAGCACTTTGTAACGTGTGTGGTGGGGATGGGAGAAGCAGATACTGGGCTGATTGTTCTTGAATTCTGAGAGAACTAGACAAGGTAATCTGCTGACCTCTTCGGTCTCTAGCTTGCAGGCTGTAATTCTTACTTACACGAGGAGATGAATAAAAGTGTGCAGTTTCCGTTAGGTGTGACTGTGCACTGCTGTGGAAAAACTGCTTCCACAGACTAACAGCATGACTGCAGTTTTTGGAGATGTCTGCCTGCACAGCTAATTTTCCTGAACATTTCCTTTGTCTTTGGGCTTTTCACCATAGCCTAAGATAACATTTGGAGCTTGAGAGTTGGTTTTGGAGATGGTCTGCAACCTTAGCTTTGAGTGTCCGTGTTTATGCTACTTTATGTGCCTTTTAGATGGCTTTATCTGTTGCACGATCTTGGAGTTGAGCGGCACTTTTTCCCTCTTTGAGCAGTTATTTCAACACGCTCAGTTTTTGAAAGATGAGTTTTAGTGAACACCAGGTTTTTTACAGTGCTGTTTAAGCTGTTGCTGGAATTAGCGCTCAGCATGAGCAACTTGTAATTGGAGTCAGACAGAAAAATTGAAACACTGGGGCCTTTTGTCTTTAAGATGGCTGTGACTGGTGGTGGTGGCTGCGTTTCATTTGTTGCTCCAAGAGCAATGGCTATGTGGCTGGTCAGAGTCTAGCTTAGACCTCAGTCATTACAGTATTATGTCAACTCTTGCTTTAAGAAACAGTTCATAGCTGTTTCAAGAGATGCCGGTGTGAACAGGGTTAAATTTGACAGGGTGGACATGTTCTGTATTGCATTTACATCTCCGAACTGGAGTGCGGGGAGCTTGAGGTGTGCAGACAGCTTCAGGGATTAGCAAAATGGTTGATTGCAGTATGGAGGCTATGTGATGTGTACACAGACATTGCTACAGGTTCACTCACTGTAAACCTGGTGAAACTGTTTGTTTTCATCTGCTGGCTTTCACTGGCATGGACAAATGTAAAAGGTGGAAGATAAACAGAATATAAAAAATACCCACTGATAAGTCAGACGCTGCTGTGGGATAATTGAGTGTTTTGGTGGTTTGTTGAGCACCTCAGTTTTTGGAAGGACACCTGCATTCTCTCTGCTCTCTTTTTTTTTCTTCCAGATTTTGATGTGTCCAGAACATGAAATGGAGAGGGTAAACGTGTACTGTGAAACCTGCAGAAGGCCTGTTTGTCGTCTATGTAAACTGGGTGGATGTCATGCAAACCACAGAGTAACAACCATAAGCACTGCCTACAAAACCTTTAAGGTAAAAGTAAATATTGTTGGACCTGGCCTTAAGAAGGGGGAAGAGCACTGAGCCTCGGGTTTAAGGGCAAACTTCCCCTGGCAGGATGCCAGGACGTGTGTTTGGAGGACACTGAACGAGTCATGAGGCATGCTGCTGTGCAACATCTGTTAATGTATATATTAGTGTGACATAGTGTGCGGCTAAGAAACTAAACTATATTTTCTATGAGGCTTCAAACAGAACCCCTTAAAAGCGCTTCCACCTTATGTTAGCCAACTGTGCATCAGTACTGACCAATACAGAAGGTTTAAGAAGTTAATGGTTTACAATCTGGCTTTTTTAAGGCAAGTGTCCTTGTGGCTTGGGTTAGCTTATACTTCAGAAGCACTCCTGAAGAATCTGCATCGGCAGTTATCTGCTGGGACGCTGTATGTTTTTGAAGTTGCAGAGCTGTTGATTCCCTAAGCACCATACAACAGGGCAGACTTGCAAACACTGCTTTGTTATTAAAGAATGATTGCTGCTGCCTCCTCTTCTTCCTTTGCTTCCTCTCTTGCTCACAGGAGAGAAAAAAAAAAAAAGCCCATCCCAGCCTGCCTTCTGCTCTTTGGCCTCCTCGCCTGTTTGCAAGGCTTTTCCTGTACAGCTGTTAACTCTTGCAACTAAGGAAGTGCAGAGACACTCCTAAGTTCAAGTTTCCAACCACTCATTTTTCTAGCAAACCTTACTACAGATGAGTTAATAACCTATGAGGCTTTTCTATTAGTTCTGGTAATGTCTTGAAGACTCGTGTTCCTAGCCTAAGAGAGAAGGTGACTGCTGTGGCTGGGGAAGGATGAGCCAGCTGAGGCTGTCACCTCTTCTCCTCAGAGGCTGTGCCACCAGTCCTGCACATGGCAGTGGCCTGATGTCCCGGGCCAGTCATGGCGGGTCACTGAGCAGTTCTCCGCAGGGTTGCTGCTCATAACTGATGGCAGGCTCTTGTCCTCGTAACTACAGAAACTGAGTGCTGGCTGGGTGGCCCACCTGTGCTTGTTGTCAGTTTGGGTGGGATGCCCTTGTTCTGCCTGCCAGTTTGCTGTTTTATTTTAACAGGAGAAGCTTTCAAAAGATATCGAGTACCTCATCAGTAAGGAGAGCCAGGTGAAAGCTCGCATCACGCAGCTGGATCTGCTGCTGAAAGAAACAGAGGTGAGAGTGGCTTGTGGGTTGTCTGGGGATGGACCTTGCAAGGACACAGCAGGGACTCCAAATGGAACAGTGAAGTGTTCCAGATCCTTTGGGTTTTTTTTTTTTTTGTTAGCCAGCAAAACCATTTCTGAACAGTTTGTGTTGGTTCTGAGTCACAGACGGTAAGACCTAATCCTGACAGTGTGGGAAATTTGGGCAACCTACAGAGGGAAGTTAAGTTTTGGGTGCTGCTGTGAATTTAATTGACATAAAGCTTATTTGATACCTTACCCAAAGAGAGGTGGGTTAGACTTACAGCTCTTGCATATGAGTGGTGCTGCACAATTTATGCTGTCTGTTTACCTTGAGGATGTTGCAGTGAAGTCAGAATTAAGGGCAAAATCTCCCTGCAGAAGAGTCAGAGCTGGGAGCTCACATACGAGCTGAAAAACGCAATGGCAAAAATTGGCAGGAGCTCCTGGCCCTGCCTGTATCTTGCTGCAGATGGCCTTTGTGCTTCATAGTTCCTTTAATCCAGGGCACTCATCAGAGGTGGCACTACAGGGCATAGGGGAGAAACTGGGCTGGACTCCCAGTTCAGGGTGACTGGGGAAGGTGGAAGAGCACCTAGGTCTTGGGCATGAAGACTTCAGACGCTGACTTGCTTTTACAGTGCTTTTCCATGAACTATTTAGACAAACGCTGTGCGTAACTCAATACATAATCGGAGGAATAATTTCCTGCTCTTTCCTCTCTGTGTTAACATAGGAGACGCTTACTAGCTTGGGTGCAGTGCTGATTGCATTTTCAGTGTTGAAGAGCATAACAAAGCTCGTTAGTCTTGTCAGTCAAACAGATGACTAGTTTGCTCTGATCTCTTGAACAACCCTAAGTACGTTTCTGTACACAGCCACAGTGCTGTGGGATCCGTCTAAAATGTCTTTTGTTCCCTCCTAGTGCAACAGTGAAAGAGCTAAAGAAGCAGCATCTCAGAGTTTTGAGAAATTATCTCATGTCCTGGAAGAGAAGAAATCCGCAGCTCTTAGGGCAATTGAAGCTTCTAAGAATTTAAGGCTGGAAAAATTGCAAACACAAGCAGAAGAATCTCAAGGGCTCCTGGAAAATAATGGCCTTGTAGGACTTGCTCAAGAACTGCTTAAAGAAACCGATCCATCTTGTTTTGTTCAAACAGCAAAACAACTTCACGTCAGGTATCTTATTAATTATCTTCCGTTTGAGGTACAGGTACTGTTCCAGGGATGTCTGGTCAGTCCTATTCTTTGGACACCTGCTAGGAAAGTACTGAATGCAAGTACTTTGTGTTGCAGAGCCTCAGAGGCGGTCCCGGTACCATTCAGTAGAAATTCCTATATTACGGTGTGCCTTAAAAAACAGCCCAGAGGAGGGGCTCTGTCCTGCGCCAACGCCTAGCCTTCTTCAGTAGGACTGCAGTGGAAGGGTAACCCATTCAGCTCACTGATACAGTCCTTTGCTCAGAGATTGCATCGGGTATTTGCAAGTTAATCTAACAGGTCTCTTCTGGCTTTAAACTCTTTGATCTGAATAGTTGTGCTCCATTAGCGCTTCACACCTATTTTGTTCTTTGAATGTAATGCCCCAAATTGTTAAAATGCTCTGCCAACCAAAAGATTCCCTGTTAGTTATCTTTACACTGATGTACAAAAGGCCTTTAAATTTTGCATTTTAATTCTGTCTAGAGAGACAAGTTTCTGGGACACATGAGTAAGTACCTGAAAAGAGAACTTTTTTTAAAGCAAAACCTAGCGGTTTTGCTCTAAGGAATGCACCCATGTGAATTCCTTTTTCCCTCTTCTGCCATCCCTCTGCTTCTGTGCTTTCAGAATCCAAAAAGCTACTGAATCTCTCAAGAGCTTCAAGCCAGCAGCTGAAACTACTTTCGAGGACTTTGTGATGGACATAGCCAAGCAAGAAGAGATCCTTGGTGACTTGTCCTTCCATTCCAATGGTAAATTATGAGAGCATCACGTCTTTCTTGAGTTATAGCTTTAAGGGCTTCTCTGGAAAGAGGCAAAACTTGTGCAGGGCTGCAGTTGCAGAACTCAATCTTGTGACTTGCATTGTCCCTTCTGCCTCTGTGATTCACAAGGCACTACCTGGCAGCAATGCTAGCTTCAGCTTTGATAAAGAAGCTAAGATGCCATGGCATTCAGAACCAGTTTACATTGGCTTCCAAAATATTGTAGTTAAGTAATACTAGGTCTTCCTAGCAGCTTTTTGTCGTGATTGCATGACAGAAAAGAATAGGTTTTTATATGGTTTTTTAGTTGCCAGCAAAAATAAATAATACAACTTTCAAAGTAAAACCAGAAAGGATTTAAGTGCATGAACAGACCCATCCTCATCTGCACTCTTTGACTGAGTCAGATTTCCCCCCCCACTGTCCCCCCAGTGCTGTAGCCACTCAACAAAGGGCTTCTGTGTTTAATTCTAAAACAACATGTATCTACATTTGAGGTTTTTTTCTCCTGAATCTCTGTCATTCCAGGTCTAGAAATACCAGAAATCAATGAAGAGCAGAGCAAAATGTACAACAAAGCTCTGATCAGTTGGGAATGCCCTGGGAAGACAGACTCAGCTGATATCTATGTTCTTGAGTATCATAAGCTTAATAGAGAAGAGGAGAGTACAACGTGGCAGGAGATCGAAGTTTGCAGCAAGAGCAAAGTCATATCTGATCTCGATGACGACAGCAGCTATGCCTTCAGAGTTCGAGGATATAAAGGATCCATCTCTAGCCCTTGGAGCCGAAAAGTTATCTTGCGTACGCCTCCAGCCCCAGGTATTGGGTTTTCTTATGTCCACGAGCTGCTGGTGGTGTTAAGAGCTGTAGGTGGTTTCCAGTAGCTCCCAGACTTCTACTACACTGTTACCGGTTGTATACATGTTTAAAAGCACTGTTAACAAACAGGTTAAGTAGGTAGCATACTGAGACTGTGTTAGCTTGCATAATGTTCCTGGTAGCCTTTAAAAGCGAGGAATTCTAGTGCCAGCGTGACTTAAAATATAGTTTATAAGCACAGAAATACTTAAGTAAGAGAAAATTTTTTGGGATGCTGTTTTTCAGTTCTCAGTTTTCTTTTTGATGACAAATGCGGCTACAACAGTGAACATCTCCTGCTGAACCCAGGAAGAACCTCTGTGGAAAGTAGGGCTGGATTTCCTCTACTGCTGGGGTCTGAGCGCATGCAGGCCGGATGCTACACAACCCTGGATTACATCATTGGCGACACCGGGATTGCCAAAGGGAAGCACTTCTGGGCTTTTCACGTGGAAGCCTATTCCTACCTGGTGAAAGTGGGAGTTGTTTCTAGCAACAAGATACAGAAGTTGTTCCATAATACCCATGATGTGACCAGCCCAAGGTAAATTGCAGACTCTTGCTTAATACATGTTTTGTATAAGGAGATGGCTTTTTAAAAAATAAATTAAGAGCGAGCCTGGTCTCAATTAGTATACAAGATGAACCTAAGCAGTGGGAAGTGGCTTGAAGGATATAGTGTAAGCAGGTTGTCCTGTTCATCCTCTACTATTAGTAGGAAGATGTTCTAATTGTCCAGAGTCCTATTTTCTTTCTTTCTGGGAAAGAAATCGGGTTTCTACAGATATCAAGATATGTCAGTTAAAGCAAGAAGGTTAAAAAAGAGAAAAAAAAGCATCATTTGCAAGATTGAAGCAATGCTTAGTTGTCAATAGTAAGATTCTGCCTTAATTCCCTTAGCATACTAGGTTTGGCAGCCACTCAGAGGTACAATGTTCACTGTGCATATCTGTGTGTCTTTGCTGTAGCTTGCGTCATGGTGGATTCCAAGTCACTGGCTCATCCCAGGCTATAGATTTGCATATGACACTGGAGTGCTACTGAGCACAAGCCAAAGTGCAGTGGACAAACCAGCAAAAAGATTTCCAGCTCTCAATTACAGTTGTAGTAAGCCTGGATGTGTCTAGGAACTGCAGGCTGGGAGGCTATCTCCCAGGGGCTCTTAACTTTTTCATGAATCTAACAAAAGTGTTGGCCTTCTGCTGTATAACATACTGAAATTATAAAAACGCCAGTGTCTCAAGCTTCTGAAAGTCAGATGGAGACTTTTTGAAAAATGAGAAATTAGATCCTGATTTTCTCATTTCTCCCGGTCCCTGCCAGGAGGGAGTAAAGCTCAGCCCCGCTCCCTCCTTTTACAGGGAGGAAAACAAAATGGAAAAAAGAAAACCAAGTTGTCCTATATTAGAAGTGTATAATTCCATTTTAAGGGTAGGGCAGCAATAGGGCTGGTACCACAGCCCCCCAGCCCCACAGCCACTGTGGGTCACCAGCGTAATAATGTACCTCTCCGGTAATTAAAGTTTCTTTTGGGAAGGGGGGAGAGATGGGGACTCTCCTGCGCCGGGACCTTTCCCCTCCAGGGAGGCAGAGCCGGAGCAGCGAGCACGGTCCTGCCCGGAGGGCAGCGTGGAGGGGACGCGCACGGGCATCCCGGAGGAACAGCAGCAAGGAAACCCCGGCACTGCACCTTTCCCTTCCTCCGAGCCTTTGTCTTTTCCTCTTTTTAAGGGCTCAACCAGTTTCTTCCCCCTCTGACCGTCACCATGGGGCACTGGCACCAGCAGCTTTGCAAAACCCCATCCTGTAAAAGCCGCCTGATTTTGGCCCTGTTTGGGGATGCGCTGCTTCCATCCTTACAGAGCAAACTGATAGATTTGGTTTTCTCCCCCGTCCCCATTTAGCAAGAAGCACCAACGTGCCGTTGTCGGTTTGGGTCAGTTTGCTGCAGAAAAAGGCTCCCGCAGGGGACGGGATAAGCCGATGGCAGGAGGGTCCCTGCACCCATCCCACCGCTGCTGGTGGAGGGCGGCAAGGGGACCTTTTCTTCGGGGTTGTCCTCTCCTCCCGGGCTCTGCAGCCCCACGCCGCAGCCCAACGACCCCCCCGAGATGGGAAGAGAGCACGAGAACCATCTCTGCTCAACAGCTCAAGAGGAAAAAACAAAATAAACGAAAGAGATAAAATAATACAATAGGATGAGATACAATAACGCAGCAGCACCCGCCCCACTCGTGGCACTACTTTTATTCTCGGCCACTGCAGTGATTGGGGGGTTTGACAGGATGGACCTTCCAAGGTCCCCTCCCACCCAAACCAGTCTTTGGGTCCATGACTGGAAGTGTCTGAGGTCAGGTTGGATGGGGCTGCAACCAACCCCGTCTACTGGATCCCAAACCACCCAGAAATCCAATCCAAACTGTTCTTTGGGTCCGGTTGGAGGTGTTCAAGGTCAGGTTGGATGGGGCTGGGACCAACCTGGTCTACTGGAAGGTGTCCCAGCCGATGATGGGGAGGTTGGACTGGATGGACCTTCAAAGGTCCCCTTCAACACAAACCGTTCTGTGGGTCTATGACTGGAAGTGTCCAACGTAAGGCTGGATGAGACTGGGACCAACCTTCTCTACTGGTTCCCAAACCTTCCAGCCCAAAAATCCAACTCAACCAACCCAAACCTTCTATGAGTCTGATTGGAGGGGTTCAAGGTCAGATTGGACAGGGCTGGGACCAACCTGGTCTGTTGGAACCCAAACCACCCAAAAATCCAACTCAACCAATGCAAACCATTCTGTGGGTCTGAGTGGATGTATCCAAGGTCCGGTTGGATGGGGCGTTGAGTAACCTGCTCTACTGGAATATGCCCCTGCCGAAGACAGGGAAGGTTGGACGAGATGGACCTTCAAATGTCTCCTCCAAGCCAAACCAATCTGTGTGTCCATGACTGGAAGGTCCGAGGTCAGGTTGGACGGGGCTTGGAGCATCCTGAGCTGCTTGAAGCTCTCCCTGCTAATGGCCACCCCACCAGAGGTTGGCGGTTGCCGTGTCACCACGGTCAGTCAATCAGCGATGAACATGTCACCCTGATGTCACAAGAGGTGCGTGGCACACCCACTCAGGGGGTATAAAAGGGCCCACCGGGTGGTGGGTCCCACACTTTGGAGGAACGTCCATAAGATGACCTCTAACATGGCTGTCGCCACCAAGAACCGACCTGCCAGCGTGAGGCGGACCAAGATGGACTTCTGGGATGGGATGGAGCACACCTTCGCTATGTCCAGCGTCACCGCTGAAGGTACGGCCAACCGCAGCCACCTCTCCGGCAGCCAAGACTCAAGGGCTTGTCACCATTTCGGAGCCAGCCATGACACTTGGCGTGTGCCACCGCGTCGCGGCTCAAGGGGGAGATGTTTGGGGTGGACCTGAGAGCTGGTGGAGATGGGGCCTGACCTGGTTCTTCTTTGTTTTTTCAGAGCGAACGGCCGTCTGGGATGCAGTGGCTGGCTACATTCAAGACCAACTCCTGCTCCACAAGGTGGTGCAACACCCGCGTCCTCCTCATGCACCATGAGGGGTGGTGGGATCCCCCTGGGGCGTGGCCTGCTCTCACCCTTCAACTCCTCAGAAAACAGGAATCTCACCCCAAAAGTCCCCACTGACGGCCAAACGGGGCCTGTGCAATGTTGGTGTCACTTCTGGTAGGGCTGATCCAGGTCGCTGGAGACCCCCCCGGGATGGCCTCATCCTGGTTCTGCCCAAACTCCAGTGCTGGTTTTTTCTCCTGAGGAGGGGAAGGACTCAACATCTCCTCCCCAAAGTTCTCCCCACCGCCCAGCTCGTGCCTCCAAACGGTGGGAGAGGGCAGGATCCAGCCTCAAGCACCATCCCTGGATGGGGGAGGTCACCTCCAGATCTTCCCTCTAGCCAGTCCTCACCCTCCCACCCTTCTCGTCCACTTGCAGGGCGTCCGAATTCCCACCCTTGGCTCCTTCGGTACTGTCCTCGAACGCGTCCAGGTCGGAGATGAAACCGTGACTATCCAGAAGCCGGTGTTCCACCTGGCCAGGAACCTTGCTGTTGTCCACAACCTGATGGACAACAAGGACTACCTGCCCGGTAAGATGGCTGACTGCATGGTCATCTTCTCTGAAGCAACTCCAAAGTCCAATAATTGAGTGGGTTTGAGTTTTTTTGGGGCAATGCAATGATTGTGACACACAAGCTGTAGGACACGGGCCACCGGGTGAGCGTCTCCATCCTTCTCCTGTGGTTCTTCCAGGCAACAAGGAGCTGGAGCCCCTCAAGTACTCCAAGGTGGCCGTGGCAGCCGCCGTGTCCCGGCAGAAAGTGGTGGACTGCATCCAAGGCACCACGACCCTCCTCTCGCACTGCCTGGGGAAGGGGGAGAATGTGGCCCTCATCCTGAGGGAGGTGGGGGTGCTCCTCATCGAAGGCACGAAAGTGCGCGTGAAATTCTACCGCAGCTTCCTGGAGAGGCTGTCTGGGAAGGAGAACTTGGAGAAGGTTGTCTTCAAGGTAAGCATTTTGGTTTCTCTGTGGTGCGTGCGGTCCCACGGCAGTGTTCTGGCACTGCTTGTGTGGGGTCCCTCAGGACACGTTCAGCCACTCGGTCCAGGTGAGAGTTACGGTCCTGCCAACACTTGCTGCCTCAAGCTCCTCCGACACTTGAGTGCCTCAGCCATGTGGGGGATGTCCCACCATTTTTGGCCTCTTCCAATGTGGGGTGCTTTAACCACGTTGAGGGATGTCCTGCCATCTTTGGCCTCCTCTAACACTGAGACCCTCAACCACATTGAGGATGTCCTGCTGTCTTTGGCATCCTCCAGTGTGCAGTGCTTCAACCACGTTGAGGATGTCCTGAATCTTTGTGTTCCTCCATTGCAGATCCCCCATCTGCTGGACATGATTGTGTCCCCAGTGGTACCCGTGGCCTCACTGAGCTTCTCCGGCCGTGTCATCCTCTTTCCCAAGTGAGTACGTTGGCGGCTGTAGCCGCTCTTTGATGCCAACGCCCAAGGTAGCATCTCTTCCTTGTGCCGCTGCGGGTGTCCTGGGGACACCAGGCGGCGACTCTTGATGATGTCCCCAGGCCGCAGTCACTCCCATAAGGCAGCTCTGAGGGGAAAGACAGAGGAATTTGGATGACATTTCTTCCCGTGGTGGCCTGGACTTCTTTGCTGGGCGACTCCATTTCCCAGGCCCGTCCTTGGGGATGGGATGTGGTAGACTTGGGAAGTCAATGGCCTTCATGGCAATGCCAAACTCTGCCTGCGGGCAAGTGGCCGCAGCAAGTGGCAAGTGCTGGTGGTGCCATGGGTCATATGGGTGTCTTCTCCTTCTTTCCAGGTTTGTGATGGAGTGTGTGCCCAAACACCCACCCAGGGCTCTCCTCAAGACCTCGAGACAAGTCCCTGGTGAGGATGTGCAGACGAGAAAAGACAGTTTGCCACCTCTCCAGCAAGGTGGGAAAGGTAAAGTAGCTCCCAGCTCTTCTCCATGGGACGGGCAGCCAACTTCTGCCATGTTGTGGGGAAATGGCCGACGCTGAGCGCCAAAAGGCTCCGACTTGTCCCAAAGCTTCAGGCCAACTCCTGAGGGCCTTTTGTCCTAACGATTTGTTGGTGTCACCAAAAGAGAGCCCCGGGGTGGGATGTGCCCAAGGGTACAGTGGGAGGATGGTGGGCCAAGGCCTTCTCCTCCCCCTCTTCCCCTCAGAAATGACACCTGTCCCCTCCCCGGCACCACCCGGCTCCTCCTTCCTGACCATCATGATGATGATGAAGTCGGAAAACCACATTGGAAATGGTGCTGGTGTTGGGGAGGACACGATGGGGCTGCTAGAGGAGCAGAATGTCCAACCCTCAGACATTTTGGGAAGGGGCCTGAGCACCCCCTGCGTGTCCCTGGGTGGTCTGGCAGCGTCACAGCGACGCTCTTCTGAGGAGGTGTCTTCTTTCTGGTTCCAGTGGGGTTTCCCGGTTTTCCCTTTCCTGCTGCTCCGAGCCCGACTCAAAGCAAAACACCACAGTTCGGGGAAATCTTGGAGCTGCAGAAGAAGAAGAGGACAAGGTCTCTGGCCAGGTGAGGCTGAAGGCTCAGGGTGGGCGGCCGCACGGGGCCATTTTACCCGGAGAGGTGGGAGACGCTCCATCCCTGGAGACATTCCAGGCCAGGTTGGATGGGGCTTTGAGCAACCTGATCTGGTTGAAGACCTCCCTGCTCATGGCAGGGGTGTTGGACTAGATGGACCTTCAAAGGTCCCTTCCCACCCAAACCATTCCATCAGCCTGACTGGAGGTGTTCAAGGTCAGGTTGGATGGGGCTGGAACCAACCTGGTCTACTGGAAGGTGGCCCTGCCGATGACAGCGGGGGGCGTTGGACTAGATGAACCTCTAAATGTCCCTTCCAACCCAAACCATTCCATGATTTTCTGACCCAGCAAGAGCCCGTTCCCCAGCCCTGAACGCTCCTTGGTCATCACCACCCAAGAGTGGTGAAGGCAGCACCTGGAGGGGTGGGATGTGGCTGCCGGGAACACCCCCATTTCACAGGGCTGGATCTTCTCCAGCTCTTCAGGAGAGCCCCAGCGTGGTCTAGGGACAATGGGACAGCTGTGTGTCAGATGAGGGTCCCGGCACAGGGGGTTTCCTCAGCCAACCTGCTGCTGGCTACATGAGGAGGCACGTGGCTCATGGGGAGGGGCAGAAAGCAGCCCCAAACCCATTGTGTCCTCAGGTAGACCTCTCCCTTTGTGTCCTTCCAGGCGGCGGTTGGTGGTCCCAAGGGTCTCCTCCGACACAAACCAACCCATGACCAGCCAACCCAAGGGCAAAGCAATGCCCAAAAGACGACATGGACGCAGAGCCAAGAGATGGCAGCCAACCCTCAGTCCGATAGAGGAGGAAGAGGAGGAGAAGGAGGAAGAGAGGGAGGAAAAGAAGGAGGAGAAAGAGGAGGAGAAGGAGGAAGAGAAGGAGGAGGAGGAAGAGAAGGAGAAGGAATAGGGGAGAAAATCCTCACCGAACGCACAGTGCTGAAGGCGGTGAAGGCCGAGTCCTCCCATCCTCGCGAAGCCTCGGCCTTCATAACGTCTGTAATAGCCGTATTATCGGCAACGAGTTCTGAGGTCAGCCTGCTCAAGGAGCCTGCCTACGGGGCCCTCCAACGGCCACCACCGAGCCGAGGCAGCAAAACCAGCAAAGCTGTCCCTCCATGGAGAGTTCAGAGAAGACTTTAAAGGACAGTCCTGTGAAGAGTCCCTGGAAGGATCCCCTGAAGAGTCCTCCAGAGAGTTCCCTGCTGAGAACCCTCTGTCACCCGCTGCCAAGAACCCTGGCCAGACCCCCGGCTGTCCCCCAGCATCGGCCACCCCGCATGGCCCAACTGTTGGAGGAGCTGCTGAGGAGGCAGTCCCAGGAGGTTTTGACCCGCTCGCTGCTGCCACCAGCCGTTGTCTCCTGCCAGGCTGTGCCTAGATCGGGAGAGGCGGGTGGCAAGCAGGCCAAGCGCCCCGTGCCACACGGCACCCCCAGGACGCAAGAGACCTCCCCGTGGGCCAACATCCCACCCAAGAAGAGGAAGATGGTGGTGTGCTAGGTGGAAAAACACTCCAAACCCCTGTGGGAGGGAACGCTGGAGCGGGACGGTGCCGCAGTGGGCAGCAGCAGGCAGCACATGGGCAGCAACAAGCGGAGGGCATCTGATGGCAACACCATGGCCACCAAGCGACGCAGAAACCTGGTGGATGCTGGGGGGCAAAGTGCCCCACGCTCCCCCAGCCTCTCTTCATGGGCTGATAGAGAAGGCGTGGAGCACGCATCCCCACCGCATGCGACCCGCACCCACCCACTCCAGCCCCAGCCCCAGCCCTCTCCCACATCTCTCTCTCTTTCTTAATTCATTAAAGGTTTGATGTTTGGTTCACAGTGCGTCTGCCTGCGGTCATTCCTGCAGTGGGAGGCGCGGGGGTTAACGCAGCCCATGCCGCATGTGTACATCTGACCCTCCACCTCTTCACCCCTGTATATGAGGAATCCCCCAAGGTTGTGGATGGAGACTGTCCTGGTTTGAGGTAAAACAGAACCAATTTTGTTCAGTAACTTCGCTTCTTAGCGGGGCCTCTTCTAACTACTAAAATAACTGCATATTGTGCAGACAGTGTTCACTCTCTCAGAGAGATCAGACCAATTGTTTATAGCTGATGCCCAGGCATGGGATGCAGAGAGGCTCCTGCTTATACTTATTGCTATAACCCCCAAGGCCAACCAACTTTGTTATTTGCCCCGTCGGAGGGTCGGAAGCGGAAAAGCATAGTGGGGTCCCACCTGGAGGGAGGAGCGGACAGGACAGGTGACCCAAAACTGACCAACAGGGTATTCTATCCTGTGGGAAACCTTGGCTGGTCCGAGGGATCAGAATACGAGTTTAACGTTGACCTTGAGCAGATATCCGTGTACCCTTGAAGAGACTGGGGAGTCCTGAGAAGAGCTAAGTAAAAAGATAAAGGTTGGCAAACATCCTGGCTTTGACCAGAGCATGAACAGTGTGTGATGTGAGAGCGTATCGGGCAAAAGTAGAATGCTGAATATATGCATAGATAAGCACCTGCGTAAAAGAATATAAAAAAGCACTGCTTGTTAAGTAAAGAAATTGGATTGCTGCAACTTGATGTCCAGTGTCGTGTCCGTCCCAACAACGCCTCAGTATTATCAAGATTTTATCCCGCACATTTACACAAAACAAACAATAATAATCTTTTATTACACGTGGCAGGTCAGTGGCAATTCTTCATGCCTAATCTACTGATTACTCTGGTGTCTTGTCATGTTAAGAACAGAACTCTCCCTCCTATAGTGGAATTATATTGTTACTGATTCATTGAATAAACTAATTATATTTTCTTCAGTCATGCCACTTGGCCAAGAATAAGGAGAAACATATTAAGGGAGGTAAATATTTATTAGCTTGTCTTCCTCTGACCTTAATTATGTTGGATAAAGCCCAACATTCAAAACAAAACGGAACTCTCTTGTTACTACCTTTTACAAGACACTTCAAGGGGGTATTTATTTAATCTACATTTAGTAATATAAAAGTTTGGTGTATCACTGCATCTAATCCTGTAGACACTCAAGACAGCCAGCAGAGAGCACGGAGCACCTCTGGGAAAGTGAGTCCTCTCACCTGTCTTTGGCACTGTCTTATGATTCAATAAATAGCCCCAAAAGAGTGCCTATATCTCTCCATTTCCAACAGAGAGCCTACATGAGAAATTTAAACTACATTCCTAACCTTAGGGTGGCTAAACTTGGACTACACAAATCTTGATCACGAAGAAAAACTCTATGAAAGACGTATGTTGTATATCTCAGGAAAGTACACGAAGGGTTAACAGCCCATTTCCACCTTTTCTATCTACACTTAATTGTTACAGGGAGTCACCACGTGTGTGACAATATATGTAGAATCATTGAATCATAGAATTGTCTAGGTTGGAAGAGACACTTAGGATCATCGAGTCCAACCATCTACCCTACTCTACAAAGTTCTCCCCTAAACCATATCCCCCAACACCACATCTAAACGTCTCTTAAACACATCCAGGGATAGTGACTCAACTGCCTCCCTGGGCAGTCTATTCCAATGCCCGACCACTCTTGCTGTGAAAAATTCTTTCCTAATGTTCAGTCTAACTCTACCCTGTTGGAGCTTGAAGCCATTCCCTCTTGTTCTGTCATTAATTACTTGTGAGAAGAGACTAGCACCAACCTCTCTACAGTGCCCTTTCAAATAGTTGTAGAGAGTGATGAGGTCTCCCCTCAGCCTCCTCCTCCTCAAACTAAACAGTCCCAGCTTCTTCAACCGCTCTTCGTATGATTTGTTTGCTAGGCCCTTCACCAGCTTCGTTGCCCTCCTCTGCACTCCCTCCAGCACCTCGATATCTCTCTTGTATTGAGGTGCCCAAAACTGGACACAATACTCGAGGTGTGGCCTCACCAGTGCTGAGTACAGGGGCACAATCACCTCCCTACTTCTGCTGGCCACGCTATTTCTAAGACCAGCCAGGATGCCGGTGGCTTTCCTGGCCACCTGGGCACACTGCCGGCTCATATTCAGCCGCTTGTCAATTAGAACCCCCAGGTCTCTTTCTGCCCGGCAGCTTTCCAGCCACACCTCCCCAAGCCTGTAGCGCTGCACGGGGTTATTGTGGCCCAAGTGCAGGACCTGGCACTTGCCCTTGTTGAAACTCATACCATTGATGTTGGCCCAATGATCCAATCTAAGTCTCTCTGTAGAGCTTCCCTATCCTCCTGGGAATCAACACTCCTGCTTAACGTGGTGTCATCTGCAAACGTGCTGATGATACACCCTATGTCCTTATTGAGATCATCAATAAAGACGTTAAACAGAAATGGTCCCAACACTGATCCCTGAGGCACACCACTTGTGACCGGCCACCAGCTGGATTTAAATCCATTGAGCACCACTCTTTGGGACCTTCCAGTCAGCCAGTGCTTGATCCAGCAGATCGTATGCTCATCCAGGCCGTGCGAAGCCAGTTTTTCCACGAGAATTGTATGGGGGATAGTATCGAATGCTTTTCGAAAGTCCAGGTATACAATATCAACAGCCTTTCCCTCGTCCAATATTCTGGTTATCTTGTCATAGAAGGAGATGAGGTTCGTCTGGCAGGACCTGCCTTCCATAAACCCATGCTGACTAGGCCTCACCCCCTGGTAACTAGGCCTGATCCCCTGGTACTAGGCCTGATCCCCTATATATATGGGGGAAAATTAAAAGTATTTCTATCCTCTTTGTAATATGCTATCTTTCATCATCACTAAGTTCAAAAAGCGGGGAGGATGGGCAAATGATGTCATAGTTCCTTCCTCTAACAGTAATTTAAAAACTGGTAAACATTGTCTGAGAAGATGGAAAGTACTTGCCTTTCTGCAAGTCTCGCCCGGTCGCTTCCAAGGGTAATAGCTCATTTTGCTGAGGTGAAGACACAGTTTTTGTTGATTGGTGTTCGAGACGGTACGGAATCTTGTAATACTCAGCTAAATATATCCCTATTACTATGGGATGTGTCGAGACACATCCCATAGTAATATATATATCCCTATTACTATGGGATGTGTCGAGACAACTATGCCTGTGTCGAGATATACGGTTTAGCAAAAAGGCTCTTAGAAGGATGTTTAACCTGTCACAAAGTGAATAAGAGACAACTTAGAGAAAAAGTACAAGAAGGGCGTGAATTGGCTAAAAGACCATTTGAAAAAAAAAAAAAAAAACCAAAAAAAAACCAAGTAGATTTTACTGAATTACCGAAGGTTGAGAGATATCAGTATCTATTAGTCTTGGTTGATGATCTTTGTAGAAGCCTTCTCGGTGGTAAGAACTACGGCAAAAACAGTTATTAAAGTCCTCTTGGAAGAAAGGCCCACATTTTACCTCCAAAATAATCAAGAAGCAACTAAATTATTTGGAACAAAATGGGAATACCACACTCCCTGGTATCCTCAAAGTTCTGGGAAAGTAGAAAGAATGAATGAGGAGATAAAGAAACATCTAACCAAGCTGAAGGTAGAGACGAGAATGAATTGGGTTATATGTTTGCCATTAGCCTTACTACATATTAGAACTCAGCCAAGAACAGATACTGGTATATCCCCCTTTAAATTGTTGTATGGGATGCCTTACGATTTCAGAATATTAGTAAAACACCTGAAAGTCGAAGATGAAATCTTAACGGAGTATATTTTAGAACTCACTAAAAGAAGAGACCTCCCTTGAACATTTCCATACACTGAATCCAACCTGGAGATCAGGTGTTGACCAAAACCAGAAAAGAAACATCTTTAACGCCCCGCTGGGAGGGACCTTTTTGTTGTTTTACTTAACACAGATACAGCAGTACGGACAGCGGAGAAAGGATAGACCCACACTAGCAGAATAAAAAGACCTATCTTCCCAGAAAGGTGGACTATGACGTCGGAACCGAGAGACCTTTGAGTAAGATTAAGGAACAAGACTGGTAAATGCACTTTTCCAGAAGAGAAGTAACGGATAGTTTAACCATGTATAAAGCACCATACTTCTGGATACCTATGTTGGGTTGTTTGCAAGTGTGCAGTTTGGTAAGAAGTAGTCATGTGTCTTGTTTAACATGCAATCTTGCTGTATGAATTGTCGCAAAAATCTGACGTATCAGGAATCAGAAAGTCAAGCAAAAATCTGTAAATTATTTTGGGGGTGGGAACTATCAATATCTGAACCCTGGGAGGTATATGAAATGAACTGGTATTGAGCCTTAAGACAGTGCGCTGTAAGATTCCTCTGGAAACAGGCCCAGCAACAAAACAGGTGGAAATATATTTAAGAATCATTGATAAATTAACAGCAGAGTTACTAAAGTGAGAAAGGCGTGGTAAAAGGAAAGCCAGAAAATTCCCCTGAAGACTACCTGCTGCTGCCGAGAAGATGTTGATATCCTGTTGCTCTCTGCACGAGAGTAGACGAGGACAGGCAGAGAGGTATTAAACAGTGGGGCAATGAAAGCTGGTATCCTTTCACTACCACGGCCTCAAGAAATGAGCACCAACCCTTCCATTGGCACCATAGTTAACTACCTTAATTTCCACCCTGGCGGGGCCCCTCATAATACTGTGGTTAATTCTAACCTTCGGGCCTTGTTATTGTTAACAGATTTGTAGCTTTTGTTAAGAACAGGTTAAAAACAGTGCAACTAATGGTAATAAAGCAATCAAAACTAGAAATGAAGATTATACCAGATGAAAACTCTGAGTTAGATGCAGCTTGTGAAGTACTGTCCAGGTTTGATCAGCAAATTTCTTGTAAATAAAAGAAAAAGAGGGGAAGGATTGTAATAAGTAACAGAAGATCATTTGCTGATCCAACCAGTCGCTCAAGGACCATCTGGACAGTAGGTTATCTCAAGCACAATAAAAGCTCAAGCACAAGCGCTTAAGCGG
This sequence comes from Vanellus vanellus, assembly GCF_965231255.1. Taxonomy (NCBI): domain Eukaryota; kingdom Metazoa; phylum Chordata; class Aves; order Charadriiformes; family Charadriidae; genus Vanellus; species Vanellus vanellus. Next base: position 253,027 of record NW_028127957.1, read on the forward strand.
TTTGATGAACAAAATAGTGAAAAGTAAAAGGGGGGAATTGTGATAAGCTCAGCGCTGTTTGTTCACCAAACCTAGAAACTCGCATTGTCACATTGTTTTACAAAAAGGCAATTGCTGAACCTGCTGTTGCAAGATAGCCCGCATCCTGTTGAGCGAGCAAGGCTAAAACTGCAAAGGTCAGGTTATGCAAACAAAGTAGGATGTGAAAAAGACTTGGAGGAGGGGAGGGGGGCTCATGAAGACGAAGAGTACATGATGTGAGGAAGACATGAATCTTTCATCCCTGCGACAACCAGGAGGAAAAGGAAAGCAGAAAACGACCCCCTAGCAACAAGTCGTGTCGTGCAGATGCAGAGTACCCCTCTACCGGAAAAAGAAGAGTATAAAACCAGGGACTTTCGGGAAACGGGTGCGAGCCGTCGGCGGAGTGAGACTCCCAGGCCGCCCAGCGCTGTTTTGCTTGCTGCCGCTTGCTAATAAATACTTCAGTCTTAATTGGCTCCGTCTCCTCGCATCAATTTGTGGGACTAACCCATAACAAACCTGAAATTAATTACAGCTTGTTGGGAGTGTCGAGATGCTCGGTGGGGGCTCGGGGGTGGGTGGTGGGGGGAGAAGCGGTGCCCTGACCCCCACCTCTTGCTTTTCCCTTCTCCTCCCCAAGACTGCACAGCGCAAGATGAGGGAAATGCTCCAGCAGGTGAAGCAGCAGGAGCAGAAACACGCTCCGGGAGCCCCGGCCTCGCAGCACAGCAAGGGAGGCTCCCGCCGTGCCGCCCAGCACCGCCCGATGAATGTAACCCCACCGCCGGACATCCCCCCCTCCCAAACCCTCCTCCCCCACCCCCAGTGGGTCAGGGGAGCAAACCAAAGACCCCCCCAAACACACAGCCCCCCATTCCCCGCGGCGCTGCGAGGATGCACAGCCGAGGGGTACGGGGAGGGCTCTCTCCATCCCACAGCCTCCCCCTTCCTCCTCCCTCGCCTCCCGACGCTCTCCCTTTAGTTGGACTAACGTGGGCAGGTTTGGGTACCTCAGCACCTCACGCTTGTGTCTCCCTTTTAGAGATTTTGTGTGCCTTGGTAACCTGAGAGTTGGAGGTTTTTTTTATTAATTTTCTAATAAAAAAAGAACCGAGTTGGAAAAGCGATGGGGATAGGCAGCACTCTGGTCATTCTCTCCGGGGCGTTGTGGAGGAAGGCTGCCAGTCTTCCTCCCAGTGTACTTTTCCCCGTTGGCTCCAGACTGCTGCTGGGGCTGAGCTCTGAGCCGCCAGAGCGGTTCTCAGCAGACGGTCACTCGGCGCAGACAATGAGGCCCTGAATAGCCCTTCCTGTGCTCTTGATGGCTCCGGACGGCTCTGCTCCTCTGCTGCTTCTAAGGTGGGGCTGCCCCAGTGCCCTCACTCAGGAGCCTTTTGTCTGTGCAGGTCTCACTTGTGACAGGGGGTGGGGGTGTTGCCAAACTAACTGCTGTGCTGCGATGTGTGAGTGGGTGTTCCCGCCCGTGTCAGTGCCAGAGCTCTTCCGTAGGCTCTTCTGCTAGCGGAGAGCCAGGGGCCGCTCCTTCAGGAGAGAGCTTGTTTAAAAAGAGGAAAAAAAAAAAAAGGGGGGGGGGGAGGGGAAGTGGGAAAAGAAAAAAGAGGAAAAAGATAAAAAAAAGGGGAAAAAAGTAAAAAAAGAGAAAAATTAAAACGGGGGGAAAGGGAGAAACAGAAAAAAGGGGGGAAAAGAAAAAAAAGGGAAAAAGAAAAAAGGGGACAAAGAGGAAAAAAGTGAAAAAAGAGAAAAAGTAAAACGGGGGGGACGGGAAACAGAAAAAAGGGGGAAAAAGCAAAAAAACAAAAAGGGAAAAAGAAAAAAGGGGAAAAAGAGAAAAAAGGGGGAAGAAGTGAAAAAAGAGAAAAATAAAAATGGGGGGGAAAGGGGAAACAGAGAAAAATGGGGGAAAAGGCAAAAAAAAATCGGAAAAAAAAGGGGAAAAAGAGAAAAAAGGAGGGGGGAGCGAAAAAGAAAAGGGAGAAAGAAGAAAAAGGGCAAAAGAAAAAAAAACCCACATATTAAAAAAGAAAGGTAGAAAGGAAAAAAAAACAAACAAACAAACCAAGGAAGGAAAGTGGGAACATCCCCCGGGCAGGAGGAGGGACAGGAGCCGGGGGAGGGGGGAGGTGGGGGGAGGTGGCGGTGCCAGCGCCGGCCCTGGGGGCTGCGACACCACGTTTTTGTCCTCTACTGCAAAGTGTTCTGTGAAAAACAACCAACCAAATCCCACCCAACGACAACATCAAAAAACAAAGAGAAATCTCTCCAGCTCACACGAGCCTGAGCTCGCTCTCCGCTGCTCTCGTTCCAGTGTCTCGGGGGGGGGGGGTCACGGCCGAGCTGAGATTGGGGGTGGTGGTGGTGGGAGTTTGCCCCATGGCTGTGATGGGGGGAGAAGGGGTGGGTGAGGAGTGGGGGATGTGGTGTGGGGTTTTTTTTTGGGGTGGTGGTGTTTTTTTGCCGGGTGTCGCTTTACCCAGTGGCTCGGGGAGGCGTTGGCATCAGGAAGCCTGTGCTAAAGCAGGGTGGGGGCCTCGCCGCAGTTGGTTAGCAGAGCCAAAGTCGTTATTAATGGTTATTAATGGTGCACTAATTACGCCCATCTAACGGGGAAGCTCAGATGCCCCCTAAGCACCCCCCCGGTGCTTCTCTAGCCAGGCGAGCGCTGGGCGTCCCCCCCGCAGGAGAGGAGAGCACCTCCGGGGTGGGTGGAAGGGCATCACCCAACGGGGAGAGGACCAAGATGGGGCTTGGGTGTCCCTTGGGGTGGCCGGGTGGCGGGGTAGGGCTGCTGGGGGCTGCCACGATGAGGGACACCCCCACACCTTTCTCCATGGCTCCCAGAGCTCTGCTCCCTCCCTCCCTCCCACCCATCCAGTGCCACCTGAAACGTGGTGTCCCCCCTCCTGGGGTGGGCAGGGGCTGTGCCACCCCATCTAACACCTCAACGCACCAAAGCACCTCACTGGGGGAGGGACTCTGCGCCTGGTAGCCCCGTGCTCCCCAGCACTGTAAGGATGGGGCTGAGCCCCCACCATGGCCACCCTGTGCAAACCAAAGACCCCCCCACCCCCATTCCCCACAGCGCTGCGAGGATGCACAGCCGAGGGGTACGGGGAGGGCTCTCTCCATCCCACAGCCTCCCCCTTCCTCCTCCCTCACCTCCCGACGCTCTCCCTTTAGTTGGACTAACACAGGCAGAGAGAGAGAGAAAGAGAGGGTTTATTATTCTTTTTTTTTTTAATTTTTTATTTTTTATTTCCTAAAAGCCACCGGTTTTTCATCCCAGGCATGGCCAGAGGAGCTCACCCAGCGTTGAGGGGGGGAGGTTGGGCTGCGGCACACAGCGCAGCGGCTCATCAGTTTTTAGAATTAATGTAACGATAACAAAACTAACGGCGACTTTTAAGTTTTGTAAGGATTTTATTTATTTATTTCATTTCAGAGGGGGTGGGGGCGGGAGGGGGATGTTTGTTTTTTAGCACAAGCCGGCTTTTCTAGAGGTTAAAGAAAGGCCGTGCTCGGCCGTAAACGCTTTGGGGAAAGATCCCGGTTGCAAGGAGAGAAGGTGGGAAAAGAGGGGCAGGGGGGGAAAACAGATTTCCAAGAGGTTGTCAGCCCAGGGCTGGGGGAAAAAAAAAACAAAACACTAGCAAAATTATTATTTTTTTTTTAATTTCAAAAATAAAACACACACAACCCCCAACCCCAAATGACACACACACATCCACACACAAAAACTACCTCAGGTTTTCATACCTCAGCACATTGCGCTTCTGTTTCCCTTTTACAGATTTTCTATGCCTTGTAAAACTGATAGCTGGAGCATTATTTTTGTTTATTTTCTTAATAAAAAAAAAAATGAGTTGGAAAACACACTCTTACTGAGTGCGAGGCGGGAGAAGGAAAGCAATCCCACGGGTGCCAGAGCTCTTCCATAGTCTCCTTCCGCTGGCTGAGAGCCAGGGGCCGTTCCTTCGGAGAAAGCTTGAGAAATGTTTGAAAAGACAAAAAGAAAAAAACCAAAATAAAAAAAATGGGGGGAGAAAAAAAAAGAGGGGAAAGAAGAACAAAGAGAAAAAGGAGATAAAAGGGGGGGAAGAAAAAAGGGGGAAAAAGAAAAAAAGGGAAAATGATAAAAGGGGAGGGAAGAGAAAAAAAAACGAAAAGGAAACAAAACCCCCAAATATAAAAAAAGAAAGGTAGAAAGGAAAAAAAAAAACTAACCAAGCAAGGAAAGTGGTGAAAGCCACCGGGCAGGAGGAGGGACGAGAGCCGGGGGTGAGGTGGCGGTGCCAGCGCCGGCCCTGGGGGCTGCGACACCACACTGCAAAGTGTTCTGTGAAAAAAACCAAAACCCACCCAATGACAACAACATCAAAAAACAAAGAGAAATCTCTCCAGCTCACACGAGCCTGAGCTCGCTCTCCGTTGCTTTCGTTCCAGTGTCTCGGGGGGGTCACGGCCGAGCTGAGATTGGGGGGTGGTGGTGGGAGTTTGCCCCATGGCTGTGATGGGGGGAGAAGGGGTGGGTGGGGAGTGGGGGATGTGGTGTGGGGTTTTTTTTGGGGTGGTGGTGGTGGTTTTTTTGCCAGGTGTCGCTTTACCCAGTGGCTCGGGGAGTGTGACGAAACGGCAAAAAGGGCTTCACTGAGAGGTTCAAATTAACAATTTCTTTGGACTTCGCTCACGGGTCCAATACATCACTATTGCAAGTTCTGTGTGTGCGATGGCGATTACACTATTGCAATTTAAAAGAAATTAGCGGGATCCACTATTGCGAGCTACAAATGCCCCCGACAAGTAGCAACACAAACCACAAGGGCGCTAGATATTAATACCTTAGAAGAGTGCACCAGTCACAAACTCAATCGCATGGCATATACCGTACGGATGTTTCTTAGTCACTTACCCTCTCTCTCTCTCAGGTGAGGTCGCTCCATCCCTGGGAAGTTACCCTGTACAGCGTCCTGGATGGGGGGGACGGATCTCCTAGGGGCCAGCTGTATCCTTGGAGGATTCCCCATTTGTCTCCCCAGACCCTGCGGTTTATATTTCCTGACTCGGTGAGGGTGCAGGATTATGCCTGAGTGGATTACACTGTCTGGGATATTTCCCTCTGGTGGTGCCATAGCGAAGTCTCTGTTGCCAATTTGTGATGTCCGGCGCTCAACCTCACGGGAAGAGTGGTGGGATGGGACTCGGGGCATTTTGTTTGTTAAGGGCCATTTGGTTTTGGTTGTTCTGTGCCATCTTGAGATAAGCCCGGGCTGAGCTGTTTGCAGCTGCCCCCAAGCCCCAAGTTCTCTCTGCACAGCCAAGGCACGGCGGAGATGGAGCTGAGTGGGACGGCAGCTCCCTGCCTCTCACCTCTTGTGCTCTGAAACCGGCTTGGCTGGCTGCTCCCAACCAGTGTGTTACTGGCTTGCCCAGCAGGTAAAGAACCCAGATTTGGGACGCCACTGGGCTGTCTGTAAGGGGTCCTGGGCTGCCCTTATGGGGTCCTGGGGGGGACTCTTGCAGGCCAGAGGGAGTCTGGGGCAGCCCTTCAAGGATCTGGGGGTCCCCTCTGGTGCCTCTGGGGAGGGTTTTGTGGCTGGGGAGGGCCGAGCTGGTTTCAAGAGGTGCTTCCTCCCTTTCTCCAGCCCACCCAGCTCCCCCGACACCCCCACCCCCCAGGTTGGCGGGTGCCAGCAGTGCCAGCCTGTCCCACTGGGTCGGGCACTGAGGGGGGCACAGCCCCAGCCGCGGGATGGGAGGAGGAACCACAGCACCAGGGATAGAGACCAACATTTTATTTCTTTAACATTTCCCATGGGGGGCACCCCAGGGTTGCGCGGCTGCACCGCAGCTGGTGCCAGGAGGGACTCCAATGTCCCCCCCCCAGCTCACCTGGCTCCACTCATGATGCTTTTGATGGGGCTCAGCGCAGTCTCTTCTGTGCTACGGACCAAGCGGCTCCAGGTAGGCGACTGCTGCACCGCACTGTGCCGCAGCGTGGGGTGGGGTGGGGGGCTGCGGCGCGGGGCTGGGAGCTGCTCCCATCTCACCCAGCTCCCGGGGTCCTGCAGAGGGAATGGAAGAAGCCAAAGCAAGGGACGACGGACGCGAGAGCCCACCCAGAGAAGCAGAGCGGTGAGTGTCCCTGGCACCGAGCACCATGCAAACAGCCCACACCCCACGGCAGCCCTGAGCCAGGGCTGTGCCGGGGGCTGCCGGCCGCTCACTCCGTCCCCTCCCTCAGCAGCTTCTTGACTAGCAGATGAAGGCTGGGAGCTCAAGTCGATGCAGGAGAAGCAGGGAGTGTGGGGGAGACCCCCAGATCCTGCCCCAGACCCTCAGCCTGTGCCCTACCCTGCCTGTGCTGGGCAGCCCTGCCCGCCTGCTGAGGAGGGGGTGCTGCCCGCGGGCTCCAGCGGAGGAGACGGGGTGCAGCGGGCTCTCTTCTCTCCCCTCCTCTGCAGGGCAACCGAGGAGGCAGCGAAGAGGGATCACCGGACCCCACAGGACCCACAGGGCTCCCTGCCAACCATATACCATCCGAGCAGAGATGCCTCTCTCTACCCCCAGTCCCCCCCAAGCCCCCAGGTCCCCCTGCCCTCCTCTCCCGCCTATAGGTCCTATCAGTGGGGACAGCTCCTTCTGGTCCAGGCACCCCCCGGGCTCCTGGGCCCCCCGAGGGCCACCGCAAGAGTCCCTGCAGCCTGTGCTCGCTGGCCAACTCGGAGGACTGCAGCAGCCTGTTGAGGAGCAGCTCCTCTTCCCAGAGCTCCCTCTACCACTTCCTGGAGCCCTGGCCCAGTGCAGCAACAGAGCCAGTGGTGCTCACACACTCAGGACAACCCCGCTCTCCCACGGCTGCTGCTGGGGCAGTGGGGAAACTGGGGCTGGTCCTCAGCCAGGAGCCTCCACAGGAGCTGCCAGCAGGGACCGAGAAAGAGTGGGTTCCCCGGCAGGGGATGGACAGGACGCAGAGGCCCACGGACGAGCAACTGTCCCCCAGAAGGCCCCCAGCCATGGACATGGACAAGGTGGTGCGGGAGATCACCTGTGCTTTCCAGGCCTTGAAGGCAAAGACAGAGGAGTCCTGCAAGACCACGGGCAGGGAGTGTGGCCAGGCAGACCCAGGGCTGTGCAGGGCAGGAAGATGCCCACGGCAGGGCTGCGCCTGGCTGTGGGGCTACCTGAAGGGCTGGTGGAGATGCCACTAGCCGTGTCTGCTTCCGCCAGCCCTGCAAGTGGTGACAGCGCCAGGCCCAGAAGACCAACAGTGCCCCGAATACTGAGCGGTTGTGGGGTGTGGGGCCAGGAACCCCTCTGGGGTACCCCCTATGTGAAATGTTAGAGAAATAAAATGTTTGTCTCTAGCCCTCGTGCTGTCCTCCCTCCTCCCATCCCAGCGCTGCGGGTGCTCCCCCGAGGGAGCAGGTGCAATCAGCAAGCACTGTGTGTTGAGCTCCCCTGCTCACAGCCATGCTCCGCCTGAAGGCGGCGAGGCAGGAGCAGTCCCCAGCCAACTTGGGCACAAAAAGGTTCATCTGACTCAGCGGGTGAGGAAGGGCCCGTTTCAACTCTGTACCTTTGGTATTCTCAGGTCAGAGGATTTGATGGAACCAACTGAGAGCGGCAGCGTACGCTGTGGGGCTCTGAGCTGCTGCGTGGTGCCAGGTCTATCCAACGTCAGGCAGTACATTCACAGGAGACGTCACCGCTAACAACCCTTCTGAGGAAGTCGGTCCGTTTCTGTAGTCGTAGCCTGCCTGGAGAAACAGCCCCACGGAGCTAATAGTCTGCTGAGCAGCAAGGGAGCAGAGTCGCTGACTCTCAACCAAGGACTGAAACACAGCAACCCACTCTACTGCCTTCCCCCTACGCCCGCTGCCTCCCACAGTTTAGAAGAACCAGGGAGTTCCAAGTGAGGGGACACCTCCCCCACTCCCCCAAATCTGCTCAACATCCCCAAACCTCCCTCAAGACACGGGACTCCTCCCACACACCTCCACTCCCCACACCGACAACCCTCCCCCTCCCCCAACGCTCCAAAAAGCAGCAGTCCTTAGGGCAGACTCCTTAAGCTGACTCCACAGCTACGGCTCCCCGTCGGCTCTGGGGGAGACAAGGGGGCCCCGGGGGTCTCCGTGGGCTTTAAGGGGGTCCCAGGGCTGCCCACGGGCTCCCAGCAATGCCCGTGCCCACCACCCGACCTATCTCGGGGGTACCTGGGGGGGCTCGGCCGTGGGCTGGAGGCGGGCGAAGGGTGCACGGCCGGGCTGACCTGCCGGGGGGTGCTGAGAGCGGAGCCCAGAGCGGAGCCAAGCGCCCCGCCAGGCCGGCCCCGGGCACCCTGCGCTGCGGCCGGGGCTGCCGCCACCTGCGGGGAGCGAGCGGGGGGTGAGGGGGCGGCAGCGGGGGACGGGGAGCTGAATCGGCCCTGTTTCCCCCGGGGACCCCCCACTCGGCTCTGCCCCCCCCAAAGAGGCCCAGACCGCCCCCCGAGCCCCCCAGCCCGGTCCCGCCACCCCACAAACCCCCCGAACTGGCCCTGCACACCTCCGCGCCGCCGCCGCCACCCAGCCCGCCCGCTCCCGCCCTCCTCGGCTCCGGTCCCCCCGTCTGCCCCGGTACCGACCGTCGCAGCTCCCGCCCGACGCCGTACACCGGAAGTGCTCCCCCTCACGTCCGCCCACCCGCGCATGTGCCGAGGCGAAAACCCGGGCCACGCCCCCCTGCGTCGCCGCGGCAAACGCGAGCGAGGGGGCGGGGCCGCGCCGAGGAGAACGAGCCCCGCACCACAGCTTCTCTCCGCGTCGGGCAATGCGAGGCCGAAACCATCCCAGCCCTCCCCAAAATGAGCCGGACATCCGCCTGCAGAGCTCCGCCAGCCCCCCCGACGAACATCACGGGGATGGTTGGGAAGAAAACAACCAGAAAGGTACTGAAAATAGCTTGGAGATGGGGCTTAGAGATCCTTCTGAGAGGCAAAACCCGGCCTTTGTTCTCATTTTTGATCACGGGGTTTCGCAGTGCTTCGCGGGCAGTGGTTATCTAGGGGCATCAGCTATCCCGGGAAGCGAAAGTTCCCATCCCATGTGGCAAAAGTCCACTCGCATGAATAACTTAGACAAAACCAGCCCACAAAAGGACAAGAGGCGCGTTTGGTCACCTTTTCCTAGAAGCTTCGCTAAACTGTATACTCAGATTGGCCCTGTCTTGCAGTTTCTTTCCCGGAGTTTTGCCCCAAACCCACGCTTCTAGCCCCGGTCCCCAAGCCCTCCCTCAGGGCCCACCACCTTTCCCCAGCCCGGCCTGTCCTTAAAGCTTTTCTTTCCACACACAGCCCTTTCCACTCACCTCCCTCCGGGGCCTCCTCTCTCACAGACACCTCACAGCCCTGCAAACCTCCCTCTCCCGAAAACCCATTCCCCCCTCACACAACACCTACTCCCCTCACACCCTCGCTCCCACACCCCCCCCCCCATCTCTCGCCCCCCCTTCCCCTCTCCTCCCATTCAAAATGGCGCCGCCCTTCCCTTCCCCTCTCGCCTTTTCCTGCCTCAGCCGCCGCCCCCCCCTCAGGTGACACCGCACACAGCCGCCATGAGGCGCGGCGGGGAGGGCCGGGGCTGTGAGAGGCGATGGCGGTGAGGGAACTCTTGGCTTTTCTCCTCTTCTTTTCATCTCCTCAGGCTTCGGGCAGCCCCGCGTGGGCGGCTGGAGATCCCCCCCTCCCCTTCCAGGAGTGGCCCCGGCCCTGGGGCGGCCCCCGCCTCCCTCCTCCCCACAGGCTCTCCTCAGGGAGAGCCCCCAAATCTGTCCCCCGGGCGGCCCCACAGCCTCCTGTGTGTCCGGGAATGGGGTTTCCTTCAGGGAGAGTCTCCAAACCTATTCCCGGGGTGTCCCCACAGCCTCCTGCGTTGGCGGGAATGGTGTTTCCCTCAGGGAGAGCCCCCAAATCCATCTCTGTCGTTGCCCTACAGCCTCCTGCATGGCTGGGAGCAGTGTTTCCCTCAGGGAGAGCCCCCAAATCCATCCCCAGGGTGGTCCCGCAGCCTCCTGTGTGGCCAGGAATGGCGTTTCCCCTATGGATGGAGCCCTCTCCTTCCCCCGACTCCACTCCTGGGCAGCCTTTTCCTCCCTCCCACCTTCTCCCCACAGCCTCTTCCAGGGCTGGGAAAACACTCCTGCCCTTTCTCTTCCTTCGGGTTTTGAGAAGAAGAGCCCCCCGTCTGGCCCAGCCCACACGTGGGGTCTGGGCAGCTCCACGCCTTGTGTTTGAACCGGGAATTGGGATATTTCAGTTTTCTTCTGCGATCAGGCCTGGTTGTGAAAGGGCCAGTTGTAGTGGGTAGGCTTTGGTGGGTGAGTAACAGCAAATCTTATTGAACTTTTCCTTTTTTTTAGATTTTGTGTAGGGGGCTTGTTGTCCTCACGCCCTCGAGTTCTGCTCCAGGTGAAGCGAAGCCCCATGGAACTGGCCCTAAGGGCGGCGGCGGCCATGGACCAGCGCCCCTTTGGCGTCGAGAACGTGGTTTATTTTGAGGTGAATCTCCCTGTTTTTCTTGAAAAGCGGGGGTCTGGTTTGTAGCGAGGCTTAAAACCCCGGGTTGTGCCTAAACGTGGGTCTGATTTCAACCTCAGGGGCTGCAACTCTGTCCAGCTCTGACTCACAGCCCTGGCAGCACTGTCAGCATGCCGGGCTCGGCGTTCTCTTGTATTTTGAAGGGTTTCTTACGGATCGGCAGCAGCCGGGGATATTTAGCAGCTGTGTATTGGTGGTGGAATCCATGTGGTGAAAAGATCTTTGGGGTAAAGAGGTGAATAGGTGTTGTTTTCTTTTTTTTCACCTCGAGAATGTTTCTTGTTGCCTTGTACCTGTAAAAAGATGTTCAAATCGTTTAGGTGTTCAAATCGTTTCATAAAATTACCCCCTAGACAGGAATATGTTTTGTGGTTGGTTTGGGTTTTTTTTTTATGAGAGTCCTTTCAGCCTGCTCTCCAGGTGGAAATGGGAAATGCAAAGGCATTACAATGATAGATTTGCTAAATCTGTTGCCAAGGTGTATATTACTGGCTTTCCCTGAAGCGGGGAAAAGACGTCCTGTTTAATTGTTGTTTGCATTTGAACTTCTCTGTGAAATGGATTAAGCAGTGTGGGCTTCTTTTTGTGGGTCTGCCCTTGGAAGGAGAGCGCCTTTAGGAAAAGGCTTTTCTGGAGGGGACAGAGAATTTAATTGCTGATGGCTATAAAAGCGCGCCCTGTTTGGGTGGCCTGAAAACAAAACCCGTGAAAATCCATGACTGAAAAATGAGACTTTCTCCTAATGATCGGGGCTGCTGTTTCTACTGATTCGCCCATGAATAACAGCTCGTTCCTTACTGGTGGCTGAGGACCCTTGAATTGTTTCCCAAAGCCTAAGGCAGCGGGAAGGGCTGGGGTTGTCAGATCACTGCAAATCAAATAAAAGAGAGCGGTTTGGAGTTGTCTGGTTCCCTCTTTCTTTTCCCAAGAAAGAGGGGTGGAAAATGGTAAAATGTTTTGCGGCAAAGTTCAAAATGGCAAAGGATGTACCGTGTGGGGGGTGGGACGTGGGTTTAGGTGTTGGTGGGTACCCCAGCAATAAACCGTAAGAGGTAGAGCAGCTTTGTGGGACTTTTGGGGCTTGTTTTTGTGTGGATATTCGCTCGTTGCAGACCACGTGCCGGAGCCCTCCAACAGAGGCATTAGAAAAAGAAGTCTTTTGATTAGTACTAATGCTTTGAATTTTCCAGTGTGGGAAAAGCCGCAAAAGTGTGTATTTCTGCCCAGCTGCGGAGAAATGGGTAATACTGAGCCCTACAATAGCTTGGTTGTTTTTTTTCCCCCTGTGTGATGACTGGTGTGGAGGGAGTTTGTACCAAAGAGTCAACTTCTGATTGTGGGCAGCCCCTGTTTTAGGAACTGTTGCACAGATTGCTTATCGATGCGAGTGCTGCCGCGACTCCCGCACTCCCTGCTGAGTGATAATCCAAAACTGCAGAGCGAGCTGGGTGCCCGTGGAAGGGGAACTGCACTCTCAAGTGGAAATACTTGGGGTCTCGTTGCCTGTGGGAGGGAAAGGGACGTCAAGAGTCAACCTAAAGGAACTTCTCACCTTCAGAGATCGGGCTCTGGAGGTGACGGTTAATTGAGGGGAGTCGTGGAAGCGTGCTTTACTGAGCAACATGCTGCTGCTGGCCCAAGACTAAATGTCTCCAAAGTTTGGGGTTGGTTTAAGTGCTTTTTGGTTATTAGCTGGATGTCACTCTTACAAGCACCTCTTGCCCTGTCTGGAGGGGTTTGCTGCTGCCTCCTGCGTTGGGCCGAGGGGACCGGCAGCCCTCAGGACAGGGACTTTCTCAGGCATGGAGGTTAAACCTGGTGCGTGCTGCTTAAAAAGTGCTCTAGGTGTTAGTGCAGTGGTCACGGTGAGAAATGTGGTGGCTTAGGGGAGCCTGAGATTTGCATTCCTCTTAAGTGCGTGGGATTTTGGGGAGCCTGGGTGGTACAATCCCCTTCCTGCTCCCAGATTCCTGTCGCTGACCCATCAGCGGGTGTCCTGGTTTGAGGTAAAACAGAACCAATTTTGTTCAGTAACTTCGCTTCTTAGCTGGGCCTCTTCTAACAACTGAAATTAACTGCATATTGTGCAGACAATGTTCACTCTCTCTGAGTGATAAGACCAATTGTTTATAGCTGATGCCCAGGCATGGCATGCAGAGAGGCTCTTGCTTACACTTATTGCCATAACAGCCAAGGCCAACTAACTTTGTCATTTGCCACGTTGGAGGGTCGGAAGCGGAAAAGCATAGTGGGGTCCCACCTGGAGGGAGGAGCGGACAGGACAGGTGACCCAAAACTGACCAACAGGGTATTCCATCCCATCTGCCTCATGCTCAGTATAAAAGCTGAGGGACCAAAGGGTCAGGGGCTCTTCCTTCAATGGCTGACGTCTGAGGAGGACTCTCCCTGCCTGTGATCCCAATCCTGACTCCAGATCCGGAATCCAGTTCCCGTCCGTCACTGAGTCCAGCCTGGGACTGCCCCAGTGCCAGCCGGTGATGTGATTGTCATCTCGGGAGCTTGATACGGTTTTGTATATATTTTTCATTATTTCTTTTTATTTTATTATTAATATTTCATTAAAGTAGTTTAGTTCCTTCTAAACTCATAAGTCTCTTTTTCCTCCTCTGCCTCTCTCTTTGTAGAGGGGTAGAGGGGAGCATCTGTCGGTCCCTTCTGGGGTCCCTCGGGTCCCCAGTGGTGGATTTGGCCTAAACCACGACAGCGGGGTGTTAGCAGAGCTGATGCCCGCAGCGGCTGAGGGTTGGCATGATCCCGGCATCGCCGGAGCTCTGGAGCCGAGGAATGGGAGCGTGGCCCGTTTCCATCATGGCTTGTGAGGGAAATAGTGCGGTTTGATATAGCCGGGGTGCGTAAACAGGGATTCCTCTTTGCACGTGTGCTTACAGGGTGCACGCAGGTGTGTTACTTGGAGTGTTTCTTACTGCCTGCGAAGCTTTCCGAGATTGGTTAATGAGCGTTGCTTTGCTGTGCAAGTGCAAAGTGTTATTTTCATGGAGAAACCAGCTCGGATGTTCCATTTAGGCATTCTGCCTTTAAAAAAAGAAAAATATTTTAAAGCTTTCCTTGCAGGCAGAATAACATCTGCTTTTGAGGATTGTTTCTTTCCCTGCAGGGTGGAAAAATCTACAGCCTCGCTAAGGCTGCAGAGGAAGAAAACTTGTCAGTTTCCTAGAGCAAACTGCAGTTTGGAGAGGGGGGGGTGGTTTGCCAGAGCGCCTTTTAGCACCTGGTCGGGCACATTTCTTTTCCCTCGGGGCTGAGGTTTAACATCGCCTTTTCATGTGGCTGGGTTTTGGTTGTATGAATTAATGGGTGTTTCAATGGGAACCACAAGACCTAATTTCTCAGTCGCCATCCCAAAAATTGTGCATTCTAAAAAATCAGAATGCGGATGCAAGAACAGAATTTGGACCAGATTCTCCGGCGCCAGGACAGTGCACCGATGCTCCAGGGTGCTTTCCCCGGCAGTGAAGGCCTGGTGTGGCAGGAAGGCGGTGGTGGGGATGGCGAGGTACTGCCGGCTCAGCCGCCCCACGGCCGGGAAGCGATGCTCGTTCTTCTTCCACCAGCGCAGCAGCTGGTGCTGCGCTTGCAGAGGGGCTCCAGGATGTAGTTTTCCAGTTGCTGGTGGATCTCGGGTATGCTCTCCTCGGGTCCTACCCCAAAAGGATGTCATAGGTGCTCTGAGATGGGGTGCTGGTGCATGGGTCCTTGTGAGCAGGCAGCTGGCTGCCGGCATCTGCGCCTGTGGCTTTGGAATCCGAGTTTGGCACCCCAGACTGGGTGGCAGATGGGGACTGGTGGTTGCAAACCCACAACAGCGTGTTTCTCACTGGCTGGTGCAGCTCGCTTCTCAGGCTGGGGCTGAGAAACTGCATCTCCTTGAAGCGCGGGTCCAAAACAGAGGTGATAACTGCTGGGCTTTCGAGCACTTTCTCGAATGCAGTTCCCTTCAGTTTGGAAGACGGCAGAACACGGAGAATGGCATTACATGCGATCTACTCCTTGGTGTGTTGATTGGACAGGGAATCAGTCAAAAGAGAAAATAAGAAAAATTAATTTGCCTTCTACTTGGATGGCAGAAATCTACGAGAGGCAATAGAAGTCGGATGGTTGAACAAAATCTTGCATGGCTTTGAGTTTGCCCTGAGCTGACGGCTGCAAAGCCTATTGCGAAACCTATTCATTTTTGTGATCGTAGTGATTTTTGTTGGTGTTTTGTTTGGATGTCTTAAGAGTATCGTTATCAAGCAATTATCTCCCCCCAGCCCCGCCATGCCCGCCGGCAGCAATGGGCCGATGGGGTCCTCAGCTGTCAGGTGGGAGGCAGCGGCACCGGGGCAGGGAGGGGGATGCCCGGTACCCCCGGGCGGGCCGTGCCGCCGGTGTGGCTGGAGGATGCTCCATGGCTGCTCACTGCGGCATTTCCCATGGCAGGGAGGAAACACAGGGGGAGCAGGGGGTGGGGGCAAATGGGGGAGGCAAAGCATCTGCACGGGGGGGAGGGGGGGCGCTGTGAGGGCCATGGAAAGGGGAGTGAAGGGCATCTGCAAGGTTGGAGGGGGTAAGGAGGGTGGTAGGTGTCTAAAATGGGGTGCTGGGGGTGTGCAAGGAGGGGGGGCAGCAGGCCGCTGAAGGGGGGTGTAAGGCATCTGCAAGGCGGAGGGGTGGGGGCTCAAAGGGGGAGGTGAGGGGTACCCAAGGTGGGTGTGGGAGGGAGGCACCTGGGCGATGCCTGTTGGGGGTCTCCCCACCAGACCCCCCTTCCTTGTCCCCTCCTCCGCATCTCGATGTGACCCCCTGGTGATGCTGTGGCCCTTCAGAGCAGGGGGACAAAGGCCACTGTCCCCACAGAGCCCCATGCCACCTGGTCACCTCAGCTATTGTCCCACCGGGCGCTTGTGCGGATGCGCCTGGTGTTGGGGTGCAGGCAGGAGGTGGCTGGGTGGTCCCCCCATCTTTCTGCATTTCCTTAGCCTGGGGGAGGGCCTGTCCGCCCCCCCGCTGCACCCATGGGACCCGGCTGCAGGAGCTGCTCTCGGGGGCAAACGAGAGGTGGGGAATTAATTAATCTGGCCTGAAATTACAGCTCACGGGAAAGACTGAGAGGAATTTGCGTCTCCACCAGCAAGGGATGACGGTCACGTCCTGGTGATGCTCAGCTGTGACCTGCGTGTGTCCCCCCCTCACAGCCCCACTTTGGGGCTCCGGAGATGTGTCCTCTCCCGGGTCCAGTCCCCGTCACAGCCCAAATCCTGGCTCAGGAGCCAGAGGGGTCCCCGCAGGGGAGGGTGCTGACCCCCACGATAGCAAAGGAGGGAGCCACAGGACCGGTGGCTTCGTCTGGGTAGGATGGAGATGGAGAGGGGCAAGGAGGGGGGTCTCCTGCTCCGCCACCAGAGCAGCTCCCCCAGTTTGGCCCCTCATCCCCTTATAACACTGGGATCAGTGTTATTAATTACACTTTGCGCGAGATTAATTACATTAATCCTCCCTCCTGCTGCTGGTGGCCAGTCCAGCTTGCGTGTGATGGGACGAGGGGGCCGAGGTGGGAAGTTTGCGTGCTCGTGCGATGCTTTTGGCCTCCCCCGGCACCGGGAGGACTCAAAGCCGGACCTGAACCTCTGCTTTGTACTTTTCCTCATCCTCAATTACACCAACGCTTCCCCAGGGAAAGATTTTTCTTTCTAACTGGAGGAGTTGCATTGAGACAGGTAAACTGAGGCAGGACAGTCAAAAATCCCTCTCTCTCCTGCTGGGGCAAAAAAAACGCTGCAGCAAAATAATAATTTGGAGAAGTTTTCTTGAGATGGAACAACATTCTCTGCTCCAAAACTCAAAAGTGAGCTCGCCATCCCCTTTCCCAGCCCAGTTTCGATGCTTTGATGTTTTCCAGGCACCTGGCAGTGGCGGCGAAGGACAAAGTACTTGGGGGCCAGAAAAAGCTCATTCCCAGATGGGAACGTTTGTTCCTTTTGCTCGTTAAATTGGCTGGCGAGTGGGAGGTGTGAGCTTCCCCGAGCGTCGCTGCTGCGCGGCGGCAGGCGATGCCATTCAGTCGAAGCAGGAATTTGGGGGATAAAAAGCAGATTTCCGGTATTTTGCTCTCCTCTAAAGAGAAGGGTTTCCTGGAGGCCCTTTCAAAGCTGCAGTTGCGACTCGAGTGTGAGACGTGGTTGGTTTTTTATTTCTTTGAGCGCGGTGATCCCAGTGATGCTTCCCCAGCCCCGGGGGCAAGGGGAGAAGAGAACTCCTGTAGTTCTCCTTCAGCTTTTAAGGCACAGATGCTCTTTGTGCAGCGCTGGCAGTGGTATTTCAGCCAAGGAGGGCATTAGCTGTCAGCCCTTGGCTTTTTTTTTTTGAGGAGAAAAATGCAGTTTTGTGTGGAAAGCGGGCTTGCAGCAAGAGAAGCCTGAGCCTGGTTGGGCTGAAGACGAAGCTTCACCCTTGTAGGTTCTGAGGGCCTTTGGAGGTTGGTGGTGGCCATGTCCTGTGGCCAAGTGCCATCTAGTGAGTCCTGCAGGTATCACGTTTGGAGAATGAAACTGGCTGTGCTCAAAAGTGTGGGGTTGGGTCTCCCCACCCCACCCCACCCCCAGTTTGGAAATCCCTATTTTAATTTTTCGAAAGGAACCACAAGAATGAAGCAGGAGATTTGGTTTTGGTTTGAAACACTCAATTGTCTCCCCTTTTAGTAAATCCTTCCAGACTCACGGTGTATACAATACAGGTGACATTACAGGTGGTTTTATTTGGGTAGGGGAAAAAAAACCTCCTCCAAGTCCGTGTTTTTAGGGCTGTGCCTGAAGGAGGAGACATGCAGAGGTGTGATGCTCGTTGGCTCGCGTGGCCGCGGGGATGGGTGATGACTGGGAGGACGTAAGGGAGCTCTCCTCACCTGGCCCCAACTTGTACCTTCTTCTTCTCGCTAAACAGAGACACGACGAGGAGGCGGTGATGGACCAGGGAAGAACGAGCACCGTTGCCAATATTCACTATGAGAAGGAGGAGCTGGAAGGTGAGTCAGGAGAGGTGGCACCAGCCCCACGCGTTTTCCCGTTGCGCAAAGTCCCTGCCGCGTCCTGTGCTCAGTGTACGCATCACCTGCAGCGAAACGTGGCGTGCTTCTAAATAAACAAGCACAGTTATTTTCACATTTTTTTTAATGTTGTGGCTTTTAGACAGAGGGGAAAAAGCCCCCGCGGCATCTGTGGTGCGAGTGTTGGCCACGGAGCTGGGCAGTTCCCAGCTTGTTTTCTCAGAGGCTGCTCTTGGCGTGGAGAGGTCAGGAGAATAATTTGATGGCTGCAGACACAGGGCTGTGATTTTCTTTTTTTTGTTCCAGACTTCATTATCACGAGACTAATTGGATCTCCTCTTGTCGCCTTGTGCCGACAAAGATTTTAAAAATAATTACCTTCTGTGGCTGCTTAATGAGCAGGTCTGAGTGTTGTCCAGCCGAAGCTGGAATTTGAGACGAGGGTTGATACTTTCAGGGCACTTTTAGGTGACCCGGAGCCATCGCTTGTTGTTGCTCTGTTGTTGCAAAGTTAGAGTAAAACAGGCTTGGAAAAAGGGACGGGTCTCTGGCATTCAGGAATGCAGTGAAACTAAAATGAAGAGAAGTTGGTGTTTCCTCCTGGGATGGCTGTGCTGGTTTAATCATGGCAGCAGCGTCAACCGTCTCCGCAATATCGAGAGTGATGAGAACGCTGCTTTTTTTGCAGGCCACCACACCCTGTCCGTGGGCATGCGGATGCCGCTGGTGAGGCAAAGCCACCGGCACCACCGACCCCACCGCCAGAAGCATCGGAAGAAGGAACGGGAGGACTGTGGCCCGATGGAGCAGGGCTACCACTGTAAGTCCCGCCGCAGCATTTGTGAGCCTCCTCGGGGCTGCGTGGGTGCCGGGGTCCTCTGCAAGCAGGTCCGTGTGGCTGATTTGTGTGGTTTGCTGTTCTTCTGAGGGAAAGTGGCATTATTTGGGAGGCAGTTGAAGGCATAATGGATTGAGGCTGGTCTTCCTTAGAGGGATCCTGCCTTTAAAAATGGAAACGTGGGGAAGGAAAGTGGCCCATCCTTATGCAGAGGTGGAACAGATGGTTCTCCTTCTCCATGGCTCTGTGCAAGCCTGGCCAGACCCGGGGGAGAGGGGCCAGCCCAATATTTAGGGCTGAACTGGTGCCAATCGATGGCCACGTAGGGCTTGCTCCAGCGCTCGCTGCCGTCTTCCACGTCCTCCTCAAACTTCAGCCACCTGCGGACATCGGGCACGATCAGCCCCGTTGCAAGAAAACAGCCTCAGCTCTGCAACCCCTTTGGTGCAGCTACGGGGCGGCAAGAGGAGAAGGCTCCGCGCATCGGCACCTGCAGCTGCAAAAGCTTTGCGTCCCAGAGAGCGGAAGGCAGAGCCCGCGGCCGCCACCGCAGCTGGCAGCAGGGATTTACCTTGCTGTTTCCTTCCACTCGGCATCTTCACCCTCCTTCAGGAAGATCTCATCCAGCTCGGTGAACAAGTGGTGGGGAATGTGCTGCTCATCCTCCTCGGTGCCGAGGATGAACTACACCCGCTGGGATGGGGTGTCTGGGGGCAGAAGATAAATCCCGTTACCACACCTGCATTCGGCCTGTCACGCTCACATGCAAAGCGGCCATCAATTGGCACCAGTTCAGCCCTAAATATTGGGCTAGCCCCTCTCCCCCGGGTCTGGCCAGGCTTGCACAGAGCCATGGAGAAGGAGAAACGCCAGATCGGGCAAAAAATATCATTATCTAGGATGGGAAATAATTATCTGAGTGGAGTGATGAATAAGCACTTTGATGATGGCTTTTAGCAAAAGAGAATTCTTCCTTTTGCTGCAAAGGCTGAACTGCAGGTCCATGGCTACTATCATGACGGATGAGGTGTGACGAGATCAGAGATATCTCCGGGTCATTTTTGGGGCTTTCTTCACCTCTCCCTGTCTCTGTAGTAGTGAGGAAGAGGGTTTGTTGTCCCTCTTAGCTGCCTGCAGGAGGCTAAAATCCCACCTGGGCTGCAGCCTGCGCCTCATCCTTCTCCCCAGGGTCCCCAGCATGCTGCCCCCAGTGGTGGCATTGCCAGGGCCAGTGAAACTTCTCCTCTTGAAGCAGAAGGCTGTGGGGTGCCATGGGGGACGGGAGCCTGGTGGAGATGGTTACAAATACTGTGATGCACAGATTTTTCCTTTGGGGGGAATATTTCCTGCCATTTCCAACAGGCGATTTGCGGAAAATGACCTTGCATTTCGCCAAGAGCTTATTGCACTGGTTAGGACATCCGAGATGGGTCATCCTCTCACCTGGTTGTCTCCTACGGCAGGTCTTCCACGATGTTGCCTATAAAGCCAAGAACCGGGCTGACCTGGTGGCTGGCATCGATGAGTTTCTGGATCAGGTCATGGTTTTGCCGCCAGGAGAGTGGGATCCCTCCATCCGAATTGAGCCCCCGAAAAACGTCCCTTCGCAGGTGGGTGCTGCGGCAGAAGGAGGCACGATGGGGACGGGCAGGAGGGCAGCACGGCTGGGGGTGCTGCTCAGGGGCCCAAATTTACAGGTCACATACCCAGGCCAAAAAGCAAAACAAGCCAGTGGCTTAAAAGACATATCTTTATCTTATTTCCATTTTACCAGGAAAAAAGGAAGGTGCCAGAAGCTCTCGATGACAGTGCTCCTCACAGCAAGCCGGAGAAACACAGCGGTCCTGAACTGGAGCGGACAGGCAGGTGTGAACTGCAATAGTTTGGTGGGGTGTTTTTCTGTTTGCCCCTAAAATCTGAGTGCGCACCTCCCTTCTAGCAGAGTTTTGGGGTGAAGTGGGTCAGTGAAGGGGCTCCAGGTTACCAGCTTGGTCCCTTGGGCTGGGTGGGTGGGAGATTTGGGCAGCTGGGCTCAGCCGCAGCGTGGTTGCACACAGGTTTTCTTGCTTTGGGGTGGAAGCAGATGTGTAAGTACCTCCAGGTAGAGCTGTGCTGCTTCTCAAAGTGAGGGACTGTTGCAATAAGAGGGGACGGGCTCTCAGGTTTGGTCTCTTTTTCTTTTTGTTGGAGGGTTTCTTTTGTTGGAGGATGGACAGTGGGGTGGATTGAGAACTGGCTGACAGATAGAGCTCAGAGGGTTGTGGTTAGTGGTGCAGTCTAGTTGGAGGTCAGTAACAAGTGGTGTCCCTCAGGGGTCAGTACTGGGTCCAGTCCTGTTCAATATATTCATCGATGATCTGGATGAAGGGATAGAGTGTACCATCGGCAAGTTTGCTGATGACACTAAACTGGGAGGAGTGGCTGACAGGCCAGAAGGCTGTGCTGCTTTACAGCGTGACCTGGACAGGCTGGAGAGTTGGGCAGGGAGGAACCTAATGAAATTCAACAAGGGTGAATGTAGGGTACTGTATCTGGGGAGGAATAACCCCACGCATCAGTACAGGTTGGGGGCTGACTCTCTCCTGGAGAGCAGCTCTGTGGAAAGGGACCTGTGAGTCCTGGTGGACAACAGGATGACCATGAGCCAGCAATGTGCCCTGGTGGCCAAGAGGGCCAATGGCATCCTGGGGGGCATCAAAAAGAGGCAAGACTCCTTCCAGGAGTGGCCCCGGCCCTGGGGCGGCCCCCGCCTCCCTCCTCCCCACAGGCTCCTCAGGGAGAGCCCCCAAATCTGTCCCCCGGGCGGCCCCACAGCCTCCTGTGTGTCCGGGAATGGGGTTTCCCTCACGGAGAACCCCCAAATCCATCTCTGTCATTGCCCTACAGCCTCCTGCATGGCTGGGAGCAGTGATTCCCTCAGGGATAGATCCCCCCTCATCCCCAAACCTATCCCCAGGGTGGCCCCACAGCCTCCTGCATGGCTGGGAGCAGTGTTTCCCTCAGGGAAAGCCCCCAAATCCATCCCCAGGGTGGTCCCGCAGCCTCCTGTGTGGTCAGGAATGGCGTTTCCCCTATGGATGGAGCTCTCTCCTTCCCCCGACTCCACTCCTGGGCAGCCTTTTCCTCCCTCCCACCTTCTCCCCACAGCCTCTTCCAGGGCTGGGAAAACACTCCTGCCCTTTCTCTTCCTGTGGGTTTTGAGAAGAAGAGCCCCCCGTCTGCCCAGCCCACACGTGGGGTCTGGGCAGCTCCACGCCTTGTGTTTGAACCGGGAATTGGGATATTTCAGTTTTCTTCTGCGATCAGGCCTGGTTGTGAAAGGGCCAGTTGTAGTGGGTAGGCTTTGGTGGGTGAGTAACAGCAAATCTTATTGAACTTTTCCTTTTCTTTAGATTTTGCGTAGGGGGCTTGTTGTCCTCACGCCCGCGAGTTCTGCTCCAGGTCAAGCGAAGCCCCATGGAACTGGCCCTAAGGGCGGCGGCGGCCATGGACCAGCGCCCCTTTGGCGTCGAGAACGTGGTTTATTTTGAGGTGAATCTCCCTGTTTTTCTTGAAAAGCGGGGGTCTGGTTTGTAGCGAGGCTTAAAACCCCGGGTTGTGCCTAAACGTGGGTCTGATTTCAACCTCAGGGGCTGCAACTCTGTCCAGCTCTGACTCACAGCCCTGGCAGCACCGTCAGCGCGCCGGGCTCGGCGTTCTCTTGAATTTTGAAGGGTTTCTTACGGATCGGCAGCAGCCGGGGATATTTAGCAGCTGTGTATTGGTGGTGGAATCCATGTGGTGAGAAGATCTTTGGGGTAAAGAGGTGAATAGGTGTTGTTTTCTTTTTTTTCACCTCGAGAATGTTTCTTGTTGCCTTGTACCTGTAAAAAGATGTTCAAATCGTTAAGGTGTTCAAATCGTTTCATAAAATTACCCCCTAGACAGGAATTTGGTTTGGGTTTTTTTTTATGAGAGTCCTTTCAGCCTGCTCTCCAGGTGGAAATGGGAAATGCAAAGGCATTACAATGATAGATTTGCTAAATCTGTTGCCAAGGTGTATATTACTGGCTTTCCCTGAAGTGGGGAAAAGACGTCCTGTTTAATTGTTGTTTGCATTTGAAATTCTCTGTGAAATGGATTAAGCAGTGTGGGCTTCTTTTTGTGGGTCTGCCCTTGGAAGGAGAGCGCCTTTAGGAAAAGGCTTTTCTGGAGGGGACAGAGAATTTAATTGCTGATGGCTATAAAAGCGCGCCCTGTTTGGGTGGCCTGAAAACAAAACCGTGAAAATCCATGACTGAAAAATGAGACTTTCTCCTAATGATCGGGGCTGCTGTTTCTACTGATTGGCCCATGAATAACAGCTCGTTCCTTGCTGGTGGCTGAGGACCCTTGAATTGTTTCCCAAAGCCTAAGGCAGCGGGAAGGGCTGGGGTTGTCAGATCACTGCAGATCAAATAAAAGAGAGCGGTTTGGAGTTGTCTCGTTCCCTCTTTCTTTTCCCAAGAAAGAGGGGTGGAAAATGGTAAAATGTTTTGCAGCAAAGTTCAAAATGGCAAAGGATGTACCGTGTGGGGGGTGGGACGTGGGTTTAGGTGTTGGTGGGGACCCCAGCAATAAACCGTAAGAGGTAGAGCAGCTTTGTGGGACTTTTGGGGCTTGTTTTTGTGTGGATATTCGCTCGTTGCAGACCACGTGCCGGAGCCCTCCAACAGAGGCATTAGAAAAAGAAGTCTTTTTCTTAGTACTAATGCTTTGAATTTTCCAGTGTGGGAAAAGCTGCAAAAGTGTGTATTTCTGCCCAGCTGCGGAGAAATGGGTAATACTGAGCCCTACAATAGCTTGGTTGTTTTTTTTCCCCCTGTGTGATGACTGGTGTGGAGGGAGTTTGTACCAAAGAGTCAACTTCTGATTGTGGGCAGCCCCTGTTTTAGGAACTGTTGCACAGATTGCTTATCGATGCGAGTGCTGCCGCGACTCCCGCACTCCCTGCTGAGTGATAATCCAAAACTGCAGAGCGAGCTGGGTGCCCGTGGAAGGGGAACTGCACTCTCAAGTGGAAATACTTGGGGTCTCGTTGCCTGTGGGAGGGAAAGGGACGTCAAGAGTCAACCTAAAGGAACTTCTCACCTTCAGAGATCGGGCTCTGGAGGTGACGGTTAATTGAGGGGAGTCGTGGAAGCGTGCTTTACTGAGCAACATGCTGCTGCTGGCCCAAGACTAAATGTCTCCAAAGTTTGGGGTTGGTTTAAGTGCTTTTTGGTTATTAGCTGGATGTCACTCTTACAAGCACCTCTTGCCCTGTCTGGAGGGGTTTGCTGCTGCCTCCTGCGTTGGGCCGAGGGGACCGGCAGCCCTCAGGACAGGGACTTTCTCAGGCATGGAGGTTAAACCTGGTGCGTGCTGCTTAAAAACTGCTCTAGGTGTTAGTGCAGTGGTCACGGTGAGAAATGTGTTGGCTTAGGGGAGCCTGAGATTCGCATTCCTCTTAAGTGCGTGGGATTTTGGGGAGCCTGGGTGGTACAATCCCCTTCCTGCTCCCAGATTCCTGTTGCTGACCCATCAGCGGGGTGTTAGCAGAGCTGATGCCCGCAGCGGCTGAGGGTCGGCATGATCCCGGCATCGCCGGAGCTCTGGAGCCGAGGAATGGGAGCGTGGCCCGTTTCCATCATGGCTTGTGAGGGAAATAGTGCGGTTTGATATAGCCGGGGTGCGTAAACAGGGATTCCTCTTTGCACGTGTGCTTACAGGGTGCACGCAGGTGTGTTACTTGGAGTGTTTCTTAATGCCTGCGAAGCTTTCCGAGATTGGTTAATGAGCGTTGCTTTGCTGTGCAAGTGCAAAGTGTTATTTTCATGGAGAAACCAGCTCGGATGTTCCATTTAGGCATTCTGCCTTTAAAAAAAGAAAAATATTTTCAAGCTTTCCTTGCAGGCAGAATAACATCTGCTTTTGAGGATTGTTTCTTTCCCTGCAGGGTGGAAAAATCTACAGCCTCGCTAAGGCTGCAGAGGAAGAAAACTTGTCAGTTTCCTAGAGCAAACTGCAGTTTGGAGAGGGGAGTGGTTTGCCATAGCGCCTTTTAGCACCTGGTCGGGCACATTTCTTTTCCCTGGGGGCTGAGGTTTAACATCGCCTTTTCATTTGGCTGGGTTTTGGTTGTATGAATTAATGGGTGTTTCAATGGGAACCACAAGACCTAATTTCTCAGTCGCCATCCCAAAAATTGTGCATTCTAAAAAATCAGAATGCGGATGCAAGAACAGAATTTGGACCAGATTCTCCGGCGCCAGGACAGTGCACCGATGCTCCAGGGTGCTTTCCCCGGCAGTGAAGGCCTGGTCTGGCAGGAAGGCGGTGGTGGGGATGGAGCGGTACTGCCGGCTCAGCCGCCCCGCGGCCTGGAAGCGATGCTCATTCTTCTTCCACCAGCGCAGCAGCTGGTGCTGCGCTTGCAGAGGGGCTCCAGGATGTAGTTTTCCAGTTGCTGGTGGATCTTGGGTATGCTCTCCATCAGGTCCTACCCCAAAAGGATGTCATAGATGCTCTGAGATGGGGCGCTGGTGCATGGGTCCTTGCGAGCAGGCAGCTGGCTGCCGGCATCTGTGCCTGTGGCTTTGGAATCCGAGTTTGGCACCCCAGACTGGGTGGCAGATGGGGACTGGTGGTTGCAAACCCACAACAGCGTGGTTCTCACTGGCTGGTGCAGCTCGCTTCTCAGGCTGGGGCTGAGAAACTGCATCTCCTTGAAGCGCGGGTCCAAAACAGAGGTGATAACTGCTGGGCTTTCGAGCACTTTCTCGAATGCAGTTCCCTTCAGTTTGGAAGACGGCAGAACACGGAGAATGGCATTACATGCGATCTACTCCTTGGTGTGTTGATTGGACAGGGAATCAGTCAAAAGAGAAAATAAGAAAAATTAATTTGCCTTCTACTTGGATGGCAGAAATCTACGAGAGGCAATAGAAGTCGGATGGTTGAACAAAATCTTGCATGGCTTTGAGTTTGCCCTGAGCTGACGGCTGCAAAGCCTATTGCGAAACCTATTCGTTTTTGTGATCGTAGTGATTTTTGTTGGTGTTTTGTTTGGATGTCTTAAGAGTATCGTTATCAAGCAATTATCTCCCCCCAGCCCCGCCATGCCCGCCGGCAGCAATGGGCCGATGGGGTCCTCAGCTGTCAGGTGGGAGGCAGCGGCACCGGGGCAGGGAGGGGGATGCCCGGTACCCCCGGGCGGGCCGTGCCGTGCCGCTGGTGTGGCTGGAGGATGCTCCATGGCTGCTCACTGCGGCATTTCCCATGGCAGGGAGGAAACACAGGGGGAGCAGGGGGTGGGGGCAAATGGGCAAGGCAAAGCATCTGCACGGGGGGGGGGGAGGGGGGGGGCTGTGAGGGCCATGGAAAGGGGAGTGAAGGGCATCTGCAAGGTTGGAGGGGGTAAGGAGGGTGGTAGGTGTCTAAAATGGGGTGCTAGGGGTGTGCAAGGAGGGGGGGCAGCAGGCCGCTGAAGGGGGGTGTAAGGCATCTGCGAGGCGGAGGGGTGGGGGCTCAAAGGGGGAGGTGAGGGGTACCCAAGGTGGGTGTGGGAGGCAGGCACCTGGGCGATGCCTGTTGTGGGTCTCCCCACCACACCCCCCCTCCTTGTCCCCTCCTCCGCATCTCGATGTGACCCCCTGGTGATGCTGTGGCCCTTCAGAGCAGGGGGACAAAGGCCACTGTCCCCACAGAGACCCATGCCACCCGGTCACCTCAGCTATTGTCCCACCGGATGCGCCTGGTGTTGGGGTGCAGGCAGGAGGTGGCTGGGTGGTCCCCCCATCTTTCTGCATTTCCTTAGCCTGGGGGAGGGCCTGTCCGCCCCCCCGGTGTACCCATGGGACCCGGCTGCAGGAGCTGCTCTCGGGGGCAAACGAGAGGTGGGGAATTAATTAATCTGCCCTGAAATTACAGCTCACGGGAAAGACTGAGAGGAATTTGCGTCTCCGCCAGCAAGGGATGACGGTCACGTCCTGGTGATGCTTAGCTGTGACCTGCGTGTGTCCCCCCCTCACAGCCCCACTTTGGGGCTCTGGAGATGTGTCCTCTCCTGGGTCCAGTCCCCGTCACAGCCCAAATCCTGGCTCAGGAGCCAGAGGGGTCCCCGCAGGGGAGGGTGCTGACCCCCACGATAGCAAAGGAGGGAGCCACAGGACCGGTGGCTTCGTCTGGGTAGGATGGAGATGGAGAGGGGCAAGGAGGGGGGTCTCCTGCTCCGCCACCAGAGCAGCTCCCCCAGTTTGGCCCCTCATCCCCTTATAACACTGGGATCAGTGTTATTAATTACACTTTGCGCGAGATTAATTACATTAATCCTCCCTCCTGCTGCTGGTGGCCAGTCCAGCTTGCGTGTGACGGGACGAGGGGGCCGAGGTGGGAAGTTTGCGTGCTCGTGCGATGCTTTTGGCCTCCCCCGGCACCGGGAGGACTCAAAGCCGGACGTGAACCTCTGCTTTGTACTTTTCCTCATCCTCAATTACACCAACGCTTCCCCAGGGAAAGATTTTTCTTTCTAACTGGAGGAGTTGCACTGAGACAGGTAAACTGAGGCAGGACAGTCAAAAATCCCTCTCTCTCCTGCTGGGACAAAAAAAACGCTGCAGCAAAATAATAATTTGGAGAAGTTTTCTTGAGATGGAACAACACTCTCTGCTCCGAAACTCAAAAGTGAGCTCGCCATCCCCTTTCCCAGCCCAGTTTCGATGCTTTGATGTTTTCCAGGCACCTGGCAGCGGCGGCGAAGGACAAAGTACTCGGGGGCCAGAAAAAGCTCATTCCCAGATGGGAACGTTTGTTCCTTTTGCTCATTAAATTGGCTGGCGAGTGGGAGGTGTGAGCTTCCCCGAGCGTCGCTGCTGCGCGGCGGCAGGTGATGCCATTCGGTCGAAGCAGGAATTTGGGGGATAAAAAGCAGATTTCCGGTATTTTGCTCTTCTCTAAAGAGAAGGGTTTCCTGGAGGCCCTTTCAAAGCTGCAGTTGCGACTCGAGTGTGAGACGTGGTTGGTTTTTTATTTCTTTGAGCGCGGTGATCCCAGTGATGCTTCCCCAGCCCCGGGGGCAAGGGGAGAAGAGAACTCCTGTAGTTCTCCTTCAGCTTTTAAGGCACAGATGCTCTTTGTGCAGCGCTGGCAGTGGTATTTCAGCCAAGGAGGGCATTAGCTGTCAGCCCTTGGCTTTTTTTTTTGAGGAGAAAAATGCAGTTTTGTGTGGAAAGCGGGCTTGCAGCAAGAGAAGCCTGAGCCTGGTTGGGCTGAAGACGAAGCTTCACCCTTGTAGGTTCTGAGGGCCTTTGGAGGTAGGTGGTGGCCATGTCCTGTGGCCAAGTGCCATCTAGTGAGTCCTGCAGGTATCACGTTTGGAGAATGAAACTGGCTGTGCTCAAAAGTGTGGGGTTGGGTCTCCCCACCCCACCCCACCCCCAGTTTGGAAATCCCTATTTTAATTTTTCGAAAGGAACCACAAGAATGAAGCAGGAGGCTTGGTTTTGGTTTGAAACACTCAACTGTCTCCCCTTTTAGTAAATCCTTCCAGACTCACGGTGTATACAATACAGGTGACATTACAGGTGGTTTTATTTGGGTAGGGGAAAAAAAACCTCCTCCAAGTCCGTGTTTTTAGGGCTGTGCCTGAAGGAGGAGACATGCAGAGGTGTGATGCTCGTTGGCTCGCGTGGCCGCGGGGATGGGTGATGACTGGGAGGACGTAAGGGAGCTCTCCTCACCTGGCCCCAACTTGTACCTTCTTCTTCTCGCTAAACAGAGACACGACGAGGAGGTGGTGATGGACCAGGGAAGAACGAGCACCGTTGCCAATATTCAGTATGAGAAGGAGGAGCTGGAAGGTGAGTTGGGAGAGGTGGCACCAGCCCCACGCGTTTTCCCGTTGCGCAAAGTCCCTGCCGCGTCCTGTGCTCAGTGTACGCATCACCTGCAGCAAAACGTGGCGTGCTTCTAAATAAACAAGCACAGTTATTTTCACATTTTTTTTAATGTTGTGGCTTTTAGACAGAGGGGAAAAAGCCCCCGCGGCATCTGTGGTGTGAGTGTTGGCCACGGAGCTGGGCAGTTCCCAGCTTGTTTTCTCAGAGGCTGCTCTTGGCTTGGAGAGGTCAGGAGAATAATTTGATGGCTGCAGACACAGGGCTGTGATTTTCTTTTTTTTTGTTCCAGACTTCATTATCACGGGACTAATTGGATCTCCTCTTGTCGCCTTGTGCCGACAAAGATTTTAAAAATAATTACCTTCTGTGGCTGCTTAATGAGCAGGTCTGAGTGTTGTCCAGCCGAAGCTGGAATTTGAGACGAGGGTTGATACTTTCAGGGCACTTTTAGGTGACCCGGAGCCATCGCTTGTTGTTGCTCTGTTGTTGCAAAGTTAGAGTAAAACAGGCTTGGAAAAAGGGACGGGTCTCTGACATTCAGGAATGCAGTGAAACTAAAATGAAGAGAAGTTGGTGTTTCCTCCTGGGATGGCTGTGCTGGTTTAATCATGGCAGCGGCGTCAACCGTCTCCGCAATATCGAGAGTGATGAGAACGCTGCTTTTTTTGCAGGCCACCACACCCTGTCCGTGGGCATGCGGATGCCGCTGGTGAGGCAAAGCCACCGGCACCACCGACCCCACCGCCAGAAGCATCGGAAGAAGGAACGGGAGGACTGTGCCCCGATGGAGCAGGGCTACCACTGTAAGTCCCGCCGCAGCATTCGTGAGCCTCCTCGGGGCTGCGTGGGTGCCGGGGTCCTCTGCAAGCAGGTCCGTGTGGCTGATTGGTGTGGTTTGCTGTTCTTCTGAGGGAAAGTGGCATTATTTGGGAGGCAGTTGAAGGCATAATGGATTGAGGCTGGTCTTCCTTAGAGGGATCCTCCCTTTAAAAATGGAAACGTGGGGAAGGAAAGTGGCCCATCCTTATGCAGAGGTGGAACAGATGGTTCTCCTTCTCCATGGCTCTGTGCAAGCCTGGCCAGACCCGGGGGAGAGGGGCCAGCCCAATATTTAGGGCTGAACTGGTGCCAATCGATGGCCACGTAGGGCTTGCTCCAGCGTTCGCTGCCGTCTTCCACGTCCTCCTCAAACTTCAGCCACCTGCGGACATCGGGCACGATCAGCCCCATTGCAAGAAAACAGCAGCTCTGTGGAAAGGGACCTGGGAGTCCTGGTGGACAACAGGATGACCATGAGCCAGCAATGTGCCCTGGTGGCCAAGAGGGCCAATGGCATCCTGGGGGGCATCAAAAAGAGTGTGGCCAGCAGGTGGAGGGAGGTCATCCTCCCCCTCTACTCTGCCCTGGTGAGGCCGCATCTGGAGTACTGCGTCCAGTTCTGGGCTCCCCAGTTCAAGAAAGACAGGGATCTGCTGGAGAGGGCCCAGCAAAGGGCTACGAAGATGATTAGGGGATTAGAACATCTTTCATATGAGGAAAGGCTGAGGAACTTGGGTCTCTTTAGTGTAGAGAAAAGAAGACTGAGGGGGGATCTTATTAATGCTTTCAAATACTTAAAGGGAGGATGCCAGAGGGATGGGAGGAGTCTTTTTTCAGTGGTGCCCATTGATAGGACGAGGGGTAATGGGCACAAGCTTGAACATAGGAAGTTCCATCTTAACATGAGGAGGAACTTCTTCACTTTGAGGGTAGTGGAGCACTGGAACAGGCTGCCCAGAGAGGTTGTGGAGTCTCCCACTCTGGAGATGTTCAAAACCCGCCTGGACGCTGTCCTGTGCAACCTGTTGTAGGTGACCCTGCTCTGGCAGGGGGTTGGACTAGATGATCTCCAGAGGTCCCTTCCAACCCTGACTATTCTGTGATTCTGTGTTTTTTTTGTATGCCTCAGTTTCTCCTGGGGCTAAAATGGGAGAAGGAGACTTCTTTTTAGCAATGGAAGTTACTCTGTGCTTGCGATTGTCCTTCCTCAGCCAAGAAAACTTAACGTGGTCTTCCACGAAAATGGTTTAATTTTTTTTCCTTCCTCCAGGCTCTTTGGAGGTTTGATCCGGGATGTGAAGCGAAAAGCCCCCTGGTTCTGGAGTGACTTTCGGGATGGTCTGAGCCTGCAGTGTCTGGCGTCCTTCCTCTTCCTCTACTGTGCCTGCATGTCCCCCGTCATCAATCACCTTTGGGGGACTGCTGGGGGAGGCGACCAACAGCCACATAGTGAGCACCTCTCTCTGTTGGGTGGCACGAGGGAGGACAACACTCATGCAAAAGTCCTTGCTGCAGTGAATTTGCACTTGTGGTTTTCCCTCTAATGATTTAATTACTCGCTGCTGCCTCTCTTCCCTGGACAGAGTGCCATGGAGTCGCTGCTGGGCGCATCCGTGACCGGCGTGGTGTATTTCCTCTTTGCTGGCCAACCTCTCGCCATCCTCGGCAGCACCGGCCCCGTCCTCGTGTTCGAGAAGATCCTCTACAAATTCTGCAAGTAAGGCTGGCTGCTGCGGCCAGGTGCTGCGAGCGCCTTCAGAAGAAGGCAGGGATGGAGAAAAGATGTTTTTCTTAGTGGTAGTTGGTAGATTTAAGTTGTCTTCTGTGTCACAGACATCACGCGCTGCTGCTTTAGTATGTGACGGTGCAGGAGCCCTCGGTCTCTGAAGGATGGATGGGTGGTTCAGGGTTTTTAGAGTTAAAGTGAAAGAGCAGGAGGAGGAGAAACCACAAGGATATGGATGCCCGAGATGGGCTGCACAGGGAAGATGAGACAAATGACTCTGGTTTGGGAATGAGGGAAGATTTGCTTTCCTCTCAGTACAAACTCGGGCACTTTTTTGCATGTTTTTTGCTGGAAGTGGAAATATATTTTACCCACATATCCAAACAGTTCTCTGGTCAAATGTTTTGATGATTTTTGAAAAAGCAGGAGCTTTTCAGGCAAAATGGATATTTTCCATGACAGTCTTTTTGTTGTGGCAACTGTGATGGGAGATTAACCTCTCTTATTGCAATTAAATTTATTATGAAGCCCCAACTTGCTGGCAGCAGGTAACTGGGTGCAAACCCAGCCGGTTTCGCTGTTAGGGCATCGGGGTGATGTGGGAGAACACCACCTTCCACAACAGGGACCTGACCTCAATTAGCCTCCGAGGCATTAACACAAGGTAATTGTTAAAGAATGATAATTCAATAATTGGCCTCTCCTCCTGCGGGCCCACACCCTGCGCCGCAGCCCCGAGGCTGTCTGTCGTAGGACGTGGAAACTGCATTTACCATGCGCAGCCTTGACACGCTCCTGAATTGCTGCCGACTTTCCCCAAAGGAAGGCACGGCTCGGAGCCTCTTGCTGCCCTTTCCACCCTGTATTTTCTTTTGCTTTCCCAGGGACTACGCACTCTTCTACCTCTCTCTACGGCGTGCATTGGGCTGTGGACCGCCTTCTTCTGCATGGTGCTGGTGGCCACTGACGCTAGCTCTTTGGTGTGCTACATCACCCGCTTCACCGAAGAAGCCTTCGCCTCCCTCATCTGCATCATCTTCATCTATGAGGCTCTGGAGAAGCTGAGTCACCTGCGAGAGGCCTACCCTGTGCACACGCACAGCAAGCTGGACTTCCTCACCATCTCCTAGTGGGTTTCTTCCTCCTAAAGTGCCGCTGCCCCTTGGCAGGAGCTCAGGGCTGCACCTCCATCGCCTTCCCCTCACCTCTGTCTTGGCTTCTCTCCTCCCAGCTGTAAGTGTGAGGCACCGACCCATCCCAGCAACGAAACCCTGCAGTTCTGGGAGAGCAACAAGATCAATGTGTCTGGCATCACCTGGGAGAACCTCACGGTGACTGTAAGTGCCCCGAGTCACTGCTTCCTCGTGCCGCGGCCGTGGCGTCCAGGGGCACTGGCCTGGTGCAAAGCTCAGAGCCCTTCAGGTGATGATGGGCTTCCAACTGTGCCAGTGCTGCTCTGAAAAGTCGTTATTTCAGTCTAAGGTGTGGGTTTAACCCCCTTGGGCCTGGGAAGGAGAGTCCACCTCATCCCTGACATGGTGGGCAATAACTGTTATCCTCAGGACAGCGGTTCTGTCTGGGAGCAAGGTTCAGTGGGTGCTTTGGTTATTGGAGAAGTTGGAGGACTTCAGTTCATGCTTGAAGGCCATAATTAGCTTCCTTAATTGGTTCCTAGTAACTCCAGGCCTTGCTTTCTTACTCAGCGCTGTCTGAAGGTACGTGCATAAACTTGCATGTCTGAGCAGCTCCTTGGGCTATTGTTGCTGGAAGCAGAGCTCAGGCACAGGGTGGGACGCTCTTATAGACATCTTCACCCCCCTTGGCTGTGTCCTGTGAGCCCGCCCCTTGTGAGCCCGCCCCTGGGAAGGGACAATTTGTCTCTTCTCCTTTCCTGTCACTGTTGTCTTAGCCCTCCTTCCCCGTTCCCTCTTTCACTCTCCCCAAGAGTTTCCAGTGTTTCCTTCCCCTCTGGTGTCTTCTTCAGCCACGGTTACCTGCCGTTCAAGCGGAGGATGTGCCATAGGTCTGTGGTACGGTGTCCCATCACATCTCCTGTCTCCGCTGTCGTGGAGAGTTTCATGGACCTGCCTGTGGACACGATGGCCCCTACACACCTGAAGTCCTCTTCAGGCTGAGAGATCTGGGGCTGTTCAGTCTGGAGAAAAAATGGCTCAGGGAGACCTTATTAAGGTGTCTCAATGCCTGATGGGAGGGAATGAAGGCAAGGGAGCCAACTGTACCTCAGGAGTTCCCAGTGAGTAGACTCGGAAGGTTGTCAAACTCTGGAACCACTGGAACACTGCAACCGCCCAAAGAGGTTGTTAACTCTCCACCAATGGAGATCTTCCAAACCCTCAGGAATTCCCAGTGAGCTTTGAATTTTGAGGGTGAACAAACACTGGAACAGGTGTCTCAGAGAGGTGGTGGAGTCTCTAATAACGGAGTTATTCAAAACCCACCGAGAGAAGGTCCTGAGCAACCTGCTGTAGCTGACCCTGCCTCAGCTGGGGCTTGGACTACACGGTCTCCAGAGGTGCCTTCCAACCTCACCCATTCTGTGAGTGTAGAGGACAAAAGTAAGACAGAAAGAAATGAGAACAGATCCCCTTGGCCACAAACACCTTGGTCTCCTGTGGAGAGGACCTGTGATGAAGAGAGGAAACTTATAATGAGGAAGGAGTAGCAGAGATGGAGTGTTATGCACTGACTGTAATCCTCCATTTCCCATCCCTCGTGTGCCTCTCCAGGCGGGAGTGAGAAGAAGAAATGCAAATGCAAATGAAGGAGTAATTTGAGCCTAGGGAAAAAAAAAAAAAGTGGGGTGGGGGAATGGTCTAAAATATTTAGTCATAGTTTCTGACTATCCAAGTCTACTTGACTTGGCAATGAACTGATAATTTGTAAGTGATTTCCCTGTCTTTGTTTTGACCCATGATCATCTTTCCCCTCGTATCATCTTGAGGAGGGGGAGCGAGTGAGCAGCTTGGTTGTTGTCTGGCTGCTGGTCAAGGTTAACCCACCTTTCATAAACCCGCTTTCATTCACAACCAGACTGGAGAGCACTTTGTAACGTGTGTGGTGGGGATGGAAGAAGCAGATACTGGGCTGATTGTTCTTGAATTCTGAGAGAACTAGACAAGGTAATCTGCTGACCTCTTCGGTCTCTAGCTTGCAGGCTGTAATTCTTACTTACACGAGGAGATGAATAAAAGTGTGCAGTTTCCGTTAGGTGTGACTGTGCACTGCTGTGGAAAAACTGCTTCCACAGACTAACAGCATGACTGCAGTTTTTGGAGATGTCTGCCTGCACAGCTAATTTTCCTGAACATTTCCTTTGTCTTTGGGCTTTTCACCATAGCCTAAGATAACATTTGGAGCTTGAGAGTTGGTTTTGGAGATGGTCTGCAACCTTAGCTTTGAGTGTCCGTGTTTATGCTACTTTATGTGCCTTTTAGATGGCTTTATCTGTTGCACGATCTTGGAGTTGAGCGGCACTTTTTCCCTCTTTGAGCAGTTATTTCAACACGCTCAGTTTTTGAAAGATGAGTTTTAGTGAACACCAGGTTTTTTACAGTGCTGTTTAAGCTGTTGCTGGAATTAGCGCTCAGCATGAGCAACTTGTAATTGGAGTCAGACAGAAAAATTGAAACACTGGGGCCTTCTGTCTTTAAGATGGCTGTGACTGGTGGTGG
Source organism: Vanellus vanellus (assembly GCF_965231255.1). NCBI lineage: Eukaryota > Metazoa > Chordata > Aves > Charadriiformes > Charadriidae > Vanellus > Vanellus vanellus. The sequence goes on from NW_028127957.1 coordinate 287,682, forward strand.
TGGCTGCGTTTCATTTGTTGCTCCAAGAGCAATGGCTATGTGGCTGGTCAGAGTCTAGCTTAGACCTCCGTCATTACAGTATTATGTCAACTCTTGCTTTAAGAAACAGTTCATAGCTGTTTCAAGAGATGCCGGTGTGAACAGGGTTAAATTTGACAGGGTGGACATGTTCTGTATTGCATTTACATCTCCGAACTGGAGTGCGGGGAGCTTGAGGTGTGCAGACAGCTTCAGGGATTAGCAAAATGGTTGATTGCAGTATGGAGGCTATGTGATGTGTACACAGACATTGCTACAGGTTCACTCACTGTAAACCTGGTGAAACTGTTTGTTTTCATCTGCTGGCTTTCACTGGCATGGACAAATGTAAAAGGTGGAAGATAAACAGAATATAAAAAATACCCACTGATAAGTCAGACGCTGCTGTGGGATAATTGAGTGTTTTGGTGGTTTGTTGAGCACCTCCGTTTTTGGAAGGACACCTGCATTCTCTCTGCTCTCTTTTTTTTTCTTCCAGATTTTGATGTGTCCAGAACATGAAATGGAGAGGGTAAACATGTACTGTGAAACCTGCAGAAGGCCTGTTTGTCGTCTATGTAAACTGGGTGGATGTCATGCAAACCACAGAGTAACAACCATAAGCACTGCCTACAAAACCTTTAAGGTAAAAGTAAATACTGTTGGACCTGGCCTTAAGAAGGGGGAAGAGCACTGAGCCTCGGGTTTAAGGGCAAACTTCCCCTGGCAGGATGCCAGGACGTGTGTTTGGAGGACACTGAACGAGTCATGAGGCATGCTGCTGTGCAACATCTGTTAATGTATATATTAGTGTGACATAGTGTGCGGCTAAGAAACTAAACTATATTTTCTATGAGGCTTCAAACAGAACCCCTTAAAAGCGCTTCCACCTTATGTTAGCCAACTGTGCATCAGTACTGACCAATGCAGAAGGTTTAAGAAGTTAATGGTTTACAATCTGGCTTTTTTAAGGCAAGTGTCCTTGTGGCTTGGGTTAGCTTATACTTCAGAAGCACTCCTGAAGAATCTGCATCAGCAGTTATCTGCTGGGACGCTGTATGTTTTTGAAGTTGCAGAGCTGTTGATTCCCTAAGCACCATACAACAGGGCAGACTTGCAAACACTGCTTTGTTATTAAAGAATGATTGCTGCTGCCTCCTCTTCTTCCTTTGCTTCCTCTCTTGCTCACAGGAGAGAAAAAAAAAAAAAAAAAAGCCCATCCCAGCCTGCCTTCTGCTCTTTGGCCTCCTCGCCTGTTTGCAAGGCTTTTCCTGTACAGCTGTTAACTCTTGCAACTAAGGAAGTGCAGAGACACTCCTAAGTTCAAGTTTCCAACCACTCATTTTTCTAGCAAACCTTACTACAGATGAGTTAATAACCTATGAGGCTTTTCTATTAGTTCTGGTAATGTCTTGAAGACTCGTGTTCCTAGCCTAAGAGAGAAGGTGACTGCTGTGGCTGGGGAAGGATGAGCCAGCTGAGGCTGTCACCTCTTCTCCTCAGAGGCTGTGCCACCAGTCCTGCACATGGCAGTGGCCTGATGTCCCGGGCCAGTCATGGCGGGTCACTGAGCAGTTCTCCGCAGGGTTGCTGCTCATAACTGATGGCAGGCTCTTGTCCTCGTAACTACAGAAACTGAGTGCTGGCTGGGTGGCCCACCTGTGCTTGTTGTCAGTTTGGGTGGGATGCCCTTGTTCTGCCTGCCAGTTTGCTGTTTTATTTTAACAGGAGAAGCTTTCAAAAGATATCGAGTACCTCATCAGTAAGGAGAGCCAGGTGAAAGCTCGCATCACGCAGCTGGATCTGCTGCTGAAAGAAACAGAGGTGAGAGTGGCTTGTGGGTTGTCTGGGGATGGACCTTGCAAGGACACAGCAGGGACTCCAAATGGAACAGTGAAGTGTTCCAGATCCTTTGGGTTTTTTTTTTTTTTGTTAGCCAGCAAAACCATTTCTGAACAGTTTGTGTTGGTTCTGAGTCACAGACGGTAAGACCTAATCCTGACAGTGTGGGAAATTTGGGCAACCTACAGAGGGAAGTTAAGTTTTGGGTGCTGCTGTGAATTTAATTGACATAAAGCTTATTTGATACCTTACCCAAAGAGAGGTGGGTTAGACTTACAGCTCTTGCATATGAGTGGTGCTGCACAATTTATGCTGTCTGTTTACCTTGAGGATGTTGCAGTGAAGTCAGAATTAAGGGCAAAATCTCCCTGCAGAAGAGTCAGAGCTGGGAGCTCACATACGAGCTGAAAAACGCAATGGCAAAAATTGGCAGGAGCTCCTGGCCCTGCCTGTATCTTGCTGCAGATGGCCTTTGTGCTTCATAGTTCCTTTAATCCAGGGCACTCATCAGAGGTGGCACTACAGGGCATAGGGGAGAAACTGGGCTGGACTCCCAGTTCAGGGTGACTGGGGAAGGTGGAAGAGCACCTAGGTCTTGGGCATGAAGACTTCAGACGCTGACTTGCTTTTACAGTGCTTTTCCATGAACTATTTAGACAAACGCTGTGCGTAACTCAATACATAATCGGAGGAATAATTTCCTGCTCTTTCCTCTCTGTGTTAACATAGGAGACGCTTACTAGCTTGGGTGCAGTGCTGATTGCATTTTCAGTGTTGAAGAGCATAACAAAGCTCGTTAGTCTTGTCAGTCAAACAGATGACTAGTTTGCTCTGATCTCTTGAACAACCCTAAGTACGTTTCTGTACACAGCCACAGTGCTGTGGGATCCGTCTAAAATGTCTTTTGTTCCCTCCTAGTGCAACAGTGAAAGAGCTAAAGAAGCAGCATCTCAGAGTTTTGAGAAATTATCTCATGTCCTGGAAGAGAAGAAATCCGCAGCTCTTAGGGCAATTGAAGCTTCTAAGAATTTAAGGCTGGAAAAATTGCAAACACAAGCAGAAGAATCTCAAGGGCTCCTGGAAAATAATGGCCTTGTAGGACTTGCTCAAGAACTGCTTAAAGAAACCGATCCATCTTGTTTTGTTCAAACAGCAAAACAACTTCACGTCAGGTATCTTATTAATTATCTTCCGTTTGAGGTACAGGTACTGTTCCAGGGATGTCTGGTCAGTCATATTCTTTGGACACCTGCTAGGAAAGTACTGAATGCAAGTACTTTGTGTTGCAGAGCCTCAGAGGCGGTCCCGGTACCATTCAGTAGAAATTCCTATATTACAGTGTGCGTTAAAAAACAGCCCAGAGGAGGGGCTCTGTCCTGCGCCAACGCCTAGCCTTCTTCAGTAGGACTGCAGTGGAAGGGTAACCCATTCAGCTCACTGATACAGTCCTTTGCTCAGAGATTGCATCGGGTATTTGCAAGTTAATCTAACAGGTCTCTTCTGGCTTTAAACTCTTTGATCTGAATAGTTGTGCTCCATTAGCGCTTCACACCTATTTTGTTCTTTGAATGTAATGCCCCAAATTGTTAAAATGCTCTGCCAACCAAAAGATTCCCTGTTAGTTATCTTTACACTGATGTACAAAAGGCCTTTAAATTTTGCATTTTAATTCTGTCTAGAGAGACAAGTTTCTGGGACACATGAGTAAGTACCTGAAAAGAGAACTTTTTTTAAAGCAAAACCTAGCGGTTTTGCTTTAAGGAATGCACCCATGTGAATTCCTTTTTCCCTCTTCTGCCATCCCTCTGCTTCTGTGCTTTCAGAATCCAAAAAGCTACTGAATCTCTGAAGAGCTTCAAGACAGCAGCTGAAACTACTTTCTAGGACTTTGTGATGGACATAGCCAAGCAAGAAGAGATCCTTGGTGACTTGTCCTTCCATTCCAATGGCAAATTATGAGAGCATCACGTCTTTCTTGAGTTATAGCTTTAAGGGCTTCTCTGGAAAGAGGCAAAACTTGTGCAGGGCTGCAGTTGCAGAACTCAATCTTGTGACTTGCATTGTCCCTTCTGCCTCTGTGATTCACAAGGCGTTACCTGGCAGCAATGCTAGCTTCAGCTTTGATAAAGAAGCTAAGATGCCATGGCATTCAGAACCAGTTTACATTGGCTTCCAAAATATTGTAGTTAAGTAATACTAGGTCTTCCTAGCAGCTTTTTGTCGTGATTGCATGACAGAAAAGAATAGGTTTTTATATGGTTTTTTAGTTGCCAGCAAAAATAAATAATACAACTTTCAAAGTAAAACCAGAAAGGATTTAAGTGCATGAACAGACCCATCCTCATCTGCACTCTTTGACTGAGTCAGATTTCCCCCCCCCACTGTCCCCCCAGTGCTGTAGCCACTCAACAAAGGGCTTCTGTGTTTAATTCTAAAACAACATGTATCTACATTTGAGGTTTTTTTCTCCTGAATCTCTGTCATTCCAGGTCTAGAAATACCAGAAATCAATGAAGAGCAGAGCAAAATGTACAACAAAGCTCTGATCAGTTGGGAATGCCCTGGGAAGACAGACTCAGCTGATACCTATGTTCTTGAGTATCATAAGCTTAATAGAGAAGAGGAGAGTACAACGTGGCAGGAGATCGAAGTTTGCAGCAAGAGCAAAGTAATATCTGATCTCAATGACGACAGCAGCTATGCCTTCAGAGTTCGAGGATATAAAGGATCCATCTCTAGCCCTTGGAGCCGAAAAGTTATCTTGCGTACGCCTCCAGCCCCAGGTATTGGGTTTTCTTATGTCCACGAGCTGCTGGTGGTGTTAAGAGCTGTAGGTGGTTTCCAGTAGCTCCCAGACTTCTACTACACTGTTACCGGTTGTATACATGTTTAAAAGCACTGTTAACAAACAGGTTAAGTAGGTAGCATACTGAGACTGTGTTAGCTTGCGTAATGTTCCTGGTAGCCTTTAAAAGCGAGGAATTCTAGTGCCAGCATGACTTAAAATATAGTTTATAAGCACAGAAATACTTAACTAAGAGAAAATTTTTTGGGATGCTGTTTTTCAGTTCTCAGTTTTCTTTTTGATGACAAATGCGGGTACAACAGTGAACATCTCCTGCTGAACCCAGGAAGAACCTCTGTGGAAAGTAGGGCTGGATTTCCTCTACTGCTGGGGTCTGAGCGCATGCAGGCCGGATGCTACACAACCCTGGATTACATCATTGGCGACACCGGGATTGCCAAAGGGAAGCACTTCTGGGCTTTTCACGTGGAAGCCTATTCCTACCTGGTGAAAGTGGGAGTTGTTTCTAGCAACAAGATACAGAAGTTGTTCCATAATACCCATGATGTGACCAGCCCAAGGTAAATTGCAGACTCTTGCTTAATACATGTTTTGTATAAGGAGATGGCTTTTTAAAAAATAAATTAAGAGCGAGCCTGGTCTCAATTAGTATACAAGATGAACCTAAGCAGTGGGAAGTGGCTTGAAGGATATAGTGTAAGCAGGTTGTCCTGTTCATCCTCTACTATTAGTAGGAAGATGTTCTAATTGTCCAGAGTCCTATTTTCTTTCTTTCTGGGAAAGAAATCGGGTTTCTACAGATATCAAGATATGTCAGTTAAAGCAAGAAGGTTAAAAAAGAGAAAAAAAAGCATCATTTGCAAGATTGAAGCAATGCTTAGTTGTCAATAGTAAGATTCTGCCTTAATTCCCTTAGCATACTAGGTTTGGCAGCCACTCAGAGGTACAATGTTCACTGTGCATATCTGTGTGTCTTTGCTGTAGCTTGCGTCATGGTGGATTCCAAGTCACTGGCTCATCCCAGGCTATAGATTTGCATATGACACTGGAGTGCTACTGAGCACAAGCCAAAGTGCAGTGGACAAACCAGCAAAAAGATTTCCAGCTCTCAATTACAGTTGTAGTAAGCCTGGATGTGTCTAGGAACTGCAGGCTGGGAGGCTATCTCCCAGGGGCTCTTAACTTTTTCATGAATCTAACAAAAGTGTTGGCCTTCTGCTGTATAACATACTGAAATTATAAAAACGCCAGTGTCTCAAGCTTCTGAAAGTCAGATGGAGACTTTTTGAAAAATGAGAAATTAGATCCTGATTTTCTCATTTCTCCCGGTCCCTGCCAGGAGGGAGTAAAGCTCAGCCCCGCTCCCTCCTTTTACAGGGAGGAAAACAAAATGGAAAAAAGAAAACCAAATTGTCCTATATTAGAAGTGTATAATTCCATTTTAAGGGTAGGGCAGCAATAGGGCTGGTACCACAGCCCCCCAGCCCCACAGCCACTGTGGGTCACCGGCGTAATAATGTACCTCTCCGGTAATTAAAGTTTCTTTTGGGAAGGGGGGAGAGATGGGGACTCTCCTGCGCCGGGACCTTTCCCCTCCAGGGAGGCAGAGCCGGAGCAGCGAGCACGGTCCTGCCCAGAGGGCAGCGTGGAGGGGACGCGCACGGGCATCCCGGAGGAACAGCAGCAAGGAAACCCCGGCACTGCACCTTTCCCTTCCTCCGAGCCTTTTTCTTTTCCTCTTTTTAAGGGCTCAACCAGTTTCTTCCCCCTCTGACCGTCACCATGGGGCACTGGCACCAGCAGCTTTGCAAAACCCCATCCTGTAAAAGCCGCCTGATTTTGGCCCTGTTTGGGGATGCGCTGCTTCCATCCTTACAGAGCAAACTGATAGATTTGGTTTTCTCTCCCGTCCCCATTTAGCAAGAAGCACCAACGTGCCGTTGTCGGTTTGGGTCGGTTTGCTGCAGAAAAAGGCTCCCGCAGGGGACGGGATAAGCCGATGGCAGGAGGGTCCCTGCACCCATCCCACCACTGCTGGTGGAGGGCGGCAAGGGGACCTTTTCTTCGGGGTTGTCCTCTCCTCCCGGGCTCTGCAGCCCCACGCCGCAGCCCAACGACCCCCCCGAGATGGGAAGAGAGCACGAGAACCATCTCTGCTCAACAGCTCAAGAGGAAAAAACAAAATAAACGAAAGAGATAAAATAATACAATAGGATGAGATACAATAACGCAGCAGCACCCGCCCCACTCGTGGCACTACTTTTATTCTCGGCCACTGCAGTGATTGGGGGGTTTGACAGGATGGACCTTCCAAGGTCCCCTCCCACCCAAACCAGTCTTTGGGTCCATGACTGGAAGTGTCTGAGGTCAGGTTGGATGGGGCTGCAACCAACCCCGTCTACTGGATCCCAAACCACCCAGAAATCCAATCCAAACTGTTCTTTGGGTCCGGTTGGAGGTGTTCAAGGTCAGGTTGGATGGGGCTGGGACCAACCTGGTCTACTGGAAGGTGTCCCAGCCGATGATGGGGAGGTTGGACTGGATGGACCTTCAAAGGTCCCCTTCAACACAAACCGTTCTGTGGGTCTATGACTGGAAGTGTCCAACGTAAGGCTGGATGAGACTGGGACCAACCTTCTCTACTGGTTCCCAAACCTTCCAGCCCAAAAATCCAACTCAACCAACCCAAACCTTCTATGAGTCTGATTGGAGGGGTTCAAGGTCAGATTGGACAGGGCTGGGACCAACCTGGTCTGTTGGAACCCAAACCACCCAAAAATCCAACTCAACCAATGCAAACCATTCTGTGGGTCTGAGTGGATGTATCCAAGGTCCGGTTGGATGGGGCGTTGAGTAACCTGCTCTACTGGAATATGCCCCTGCCGAAGACAGGGGAGGTTGGACGAGATGGACCTTCAAATGTCTCCTCCAAGCCAAACCAATCTGTGTGTCCATGACTGGAAGGTCCGAGGTCAGGTTGGACGGGGCTTGGAGCATCCTGAGCTGCTTGAAGCTCTCCCTGCTAATGGCCACCCCACCAGAGGTTGGTGGTTGCCGTGTCACCACGGTCAGTCAATCAGCGATGAACATGTCACCCTGATGTCACAAGAGGTGCGTGGCACACCCACTCAGGGGGTATAAAAGGGCCCACCGGGTGGTGGGTCCCACACTTTGGAGGAACGTCCATAAGATGACCTCTAACATGGCTGTCGCCACCAAGAACCGACCTGCCAGCGTGAGGCGGACCAAGATGGACTTCTGGGATGGGATGGAGCACACCTTCGCTATGTCCAGCGTCACCGCTGAAGGTACGGCCAACCGCAGCCACCTCTCCGGCAGCCAAGACTCAAGGGCTTGTCACCATTTCGGAGCCAGCCATGACACTTGGCGTGTGCCACCGCGTCGCGGCTCAAGGGGGAGATGTTTGGGGTGGACCTGAGAGCTGGTGGAGATGGGGCCTGACCTGGTTCTTCTTTGTTTTTTCAGAGCGAACGGCCGTCTGGGATGCAGTGGCTGGCTACATTCAAGACCAACTCCTGCTCCACAAGGTGGTGCAACACCCGCGTCCTCCTCATGCACCATGAGGGGTGGTGGGATCCCCCTGGGGCGTGGCCTGCTCTCACCCTTCAACTCCTCAGAAAACAGGAATCTCACCCCAAAAGTCCCCACTGACGGCCAAACGGGGCCTGTGCAATGTTGGTGTCACTTCTGGTAGGGCTGATCCAGGTCGCTGGAGACCCCCCCGGGATGGCCTCATCCTGGTTCTGCCCAAACTCCAGTGCTGTTTTTTTCTCCTGAGGAGGGGAAGGACTCAACATCTCCTCCCCAAAGTTCTCCCCACCGCCCAGCTCGTGCCTCCAAACGGTGGGAGAGGGCAGGATCCAGCCTGAAGCACCATCCCTGGATGGGGGAGGTCACCTCCAGATCTTCCCTCTAGCCAGTCCTCACCCTCCCACCCTTCTCGTCCACTTGCAGGGCGTCCGAATTCCCACCCTTGGCTCCTTCGGTACTGTCCTCGAACGCGTCCAGGTCGGAGATGAAACCGTGACTATCCAGAAGCCGGTGTTCCACCTGGCCAGGAACCTTGCTGTTGTCCACAACCTGATGGACAACAAGGACTACCTGCCCGGTAAGATGGCTGACTGCATGGTCATCTTCTCTGAAGCAACTCCAAAGTCCAATAATTGAGTGGTTTTGAGTTTTTTTGGGGCAATGCAATGATTGTGACACACAAGCTGTAGGACACGGGCCACCGGGTGAGCGTCTCCATCCTTCTCCTGTGGTTCTTCCAGGCAACAAGGAGCTGGAGCCCCTCAAGTACTCCAAGGTGGCCGTGGCAGCCGCCGTGTCCCGGCAGAAAGTGGTGGACTGCATCCAAGGCACCACGACCCTCCTCTCGCACTGCCTGGGGAAGGGGGAGAATGTGGCCCTCATCCTGAGGGAGGTGGGGGTGCTCCTCATCGAAGGCACGAAAGTGCGCGTGAAATTCTACCGCAGCTTCCTGGAGAGGCTGTCTGGGAAGGAGAACTTGGAGAAGGTTGTCTTCAAGGTAAGCATTTTGGTTTCTCTGTGGTGCGTGCGGTCCCACGGCAGTGTTCTGGCACTGCTTGTGTGGGGTCCCTCAGGACACGTTCAGCCACTCGGTCCAGGTGAGAGTTACGGTCCTGCCAACACTTGCTGCCTCAAGCTCCTCCGACACTTGAGTGCCTCAGCCATGTGGGGGATGTCCCACCATTTTTGGCCTCTTCCAATGTGGGGTGCTTTAACCACGTTGAGGGATGTCCTGCCATCTTTGGCCTCCTCTAACACTGAGACCCTCAACCACATTGAGGATGTCCTGCTGTCTTTGGCATCCTCCAGTGTGCAGTGCTTCAACCACGTTGAGGATGTCCTGAATCTTTGTGTTCCTCCATTGCAGATCCCCCATCTGCTGGACATGATTGTGTCCCCAGTGGTACCCGTGGCCTCACTGAGCTTCTCCGGCCGTGTCATCCTCTTTCCCAAGTGAGTACGTTGGCGGCTGTAGCCGCTCTTTGATGCCAACGCCCAAGGTAGCATCTCTTCCTTGTGCCGCTGCGGGTGTCCTGGGGACACCAGGCGGCGACTCTTGATGATGTCCCCAGGCCGCAGTCACTCCCATAAGGCAGCTCTGAGGGGAAAGACAGAGGAATTTGGATGACATTTCTTCCCGTGGTGGCCTGGACTTCTTTGCTGGGCGACTCCATTTCCCAGGCCCGTCCTTGGGGATGGGATGTGGTAGACTTGGGAAGTCAATGGCCTTCATGGCAATGCCAAACTCTGCCTGCGGGCAAGTGGCCGCAGCAAGTGGCAAGTGCTGGTGGTGCCATGGGTCATATGGGTGTCTTCTCCTTCTTTCCAGGTTTGTGATGGAGTGTGTGCCCAAACACCCACCCAGGGCTCTCCTCAAGACCTCGAGACAAGTCCCTGGTGAGGATGTGCAGACGAGAAAAGACAGTTTGCCACCTCTCCAGCAAGGTGGGAAAGGTAAAGCAGCTCCCAGCTCTTCTCCATGGGACGGGCAGCCAACTTCTGCCATGTTGTGGGGAAATGGCCGACGCTGAGCGCCAAAAGGCTCCGACTTGTCCCAAAGCTTCAGGCCAACTCCTGAGGGCCTTTTGTCCTAACGATTTGTTGGTGTCACCAAAAGAGAGCCCCGGGGTGGGTTGTGCCCAAGGGTACAGTGGGAGGATGGTGGGCCAAGGCCTTCTCCTCCCCCTCTTCCCCTCAGAAATGACACCTGTCCCCTCCCCGGCACCACCCGGCTCCTCCTTCCTGACCATCATGATGATGATGAAGTCGGAAAACCACATTGGAAATGGTGCTGGTGTTGGGGAGGACACGATGGGGCTGCTAGAGGAGCAGAATGTCCAACCCTCAGACATTTTGGGAAGGGGCCTGAGCACCCCCTGCGTGTCCCTGGGTGGTCTGGCAGCGTCACAGCGACGCTCTTCTGAGGAGGTGTCTTCTTTCTGGTTCCAGTGGGGTTTCCCGGTTTTCCCTTTCCTGCTGCTCCGAGCCCGACTCAAAGCAAAACACCACAGTTCGGGGAAATCTTGGAGCTGCAGAAGAAGAAGAGGACAAGGTCTCTGGCCAGGTGAGGCTGAAGGCTCAGGGTGGGCGGCCGCACGGGGCCATTTTACCCGGAGAGGTGGGAGACGCTCCATCCCTGGAGACATTCCAGGCCAGGTTGGATGGGGCTTTGAGCAACCTGATGTGGTTGAAGACCTCCCTGCTCATGGCAGGGGTGTTGGACTAGATGGACCTTCAAAGGTCCCTTCCCACCCAAACCATTCCATCAGCCTGACTGGAGGTGTTCAAGGTCAGGTTGGATGGGGCTGGAACCAACCTGGTCTACTGGAAGGTGGCCCTGCCGATGACAGCGGGGGGCGTTGGACTAGATGAACCTCTAAATGTCCCTTCCAACCCAAACCATTCCATGATTTTCTGACCCAGCAAGAGCCCGTTCCCCAGCCCTGAACGCTCCTTGGTCATCACCACCCAAGCGTGGTGAAGGCAGCACCTGGAGGGGTGGGATGTGGCTGCCGGGAACACCCCCATTTCACAGGGCTGGATCTTCTCCAGCTCTTCAGGAGAGCCCCAGCGTGGTCTAGGGACAATGGGACAGCTGTGTGTCAGATGAGGGTCCCGGCACAGGGGGTTTCCTCAGCCAACCTGCTGCTGGCTACATGAGGAGGCACGTGGCTCATGGGGAGGGGCAGAAAGCAGCCCCAAACCCATTGTGTCCTCAGGTAGACCTCTCCCTTTGTGTCCTTCCAGGCGGCGGTTGGTGGTCCCAAGGGTCTCCTCCGACACAAACCAACCCATGACCAGCCAACCCAAGGGCAAAGCAATGCCCAAAAGACAACATGGACGCAGAGCCAAGAGATGGCAGCCAACCCTCAGTCCGATAGAGGAGGAAGAGGAGGAGAAGGAGGAAGAGAGGGAGGAAAAGAAGGAGGAGGAAGAGGAGGAGAAGGAGGAAGAGGAGGAGGAGGAAGAGAAGGAGAAGGAATAGGGGAGAAAATCCTCACCGAACGCACAGTGCTGAAGGCGGTGAAGGCCGAGTCCTCCCATCCTCGCGAAGCCTCGGCCTTCATAACGTCTGTAATAGCCGTATTATCGGCAACGAGTTCTGAGGTCAGCCTGCTCAAGGAGCCTGCCTACGGGGCCCTCCAACGGCCACCACCGAGCCGAGGCAGCAAAACCAGCAAAGCTGTCCCTCCATGGAGAGTTCAGAGAAGACTTTAAAGGACAGTCCTGTGAAGAGTCCCTGGAAGGATCCCCTGAAGAGTCCTCCAGAGAGTTCTCTGCTGAGAACCCTCTGTCACCCGCTGCCAAGAACCCTGGCCAGACCCCCGGCTGTCCCCCAGCATCGGCCACCCCGCATGGCCCAACTGTTGGAGGAGCTGCTGAGGAGGCAGTCCCAGGAGGTTTTGACCCGCTCGCTGCTGCCACCAGCCGTTGTCTCCTGCCAGGCTGTGCCTAGATCGGGAGAGGCGGGTGGCAAGCAGGCCAAGCGCCCCGCGCCACACGGCACCCCCAGGACGCAAGAGACCTCCCCGTGGGCCAACATCCCACCCAAGAAGAGGAAGATGGTGGTGTGCCAGGTGGAAAAACACTCCAAACCCCTGTGGGAGGGAACGCCGGAGCGGGACGGTGCTGCAGTGGGCAGCAGCAGGCAGCACATGGCCAGCAACAAATGGAGGGCAGATGGCAACACCATGGCCACCAAGCGACCCAGAACCCTGGGGGATGCTGGGGGCCAAAGTGCCCCACGCTCCCCCAGCCTCTCTTCATGGGCTGATAGAGAAGGCGTGGAGCACGCATCCCCATCGCATGCGACCCGCACCCACCCACTCCAGCCCCAGCCCCACTCTCCCACATCTCTCTCTCTTTCTTAATTCATTAAAGGTTTGATGTTTGGTTCACAGTGCGTCTGCCTGCGGTCATTCCTGCAGTGGGAGGCGCGGGGGTTAACGCAGCCCGTGCCGCATGTGTACATCTGACCCTCCACCTCTTCACCCCTGTATATGAGGAATCCCCCAAGGTTGTGGATGGAGACTGTCCTGGTTTGAGGTAAAACAGAACCAATTTCGTTCAGTAACTTCGCTTCTTAGCGGGGCCTCTTCTAACTACTAAAATAACTGCATATTGTGCAGACAGTGTTCACTCTCTCAGAGAGATCAGACCAATTGTTTATAGCTGATGCCCAGGCATGGGATGCAGAGAGGCTCCTGCTTATACTTATTGCTATAACCCCCAAGGCCAACCAACTTTGTTATTTGCCCCGTCGGAGGGTCGGAAGCGGAAAAGCATAGTGGGGTCCCACCTGGAGGGAGGAGCGGACAGGACAGGTGACCCAAAACTGACCAACAGGGTATTCTATCCTGTGGGAAACCTTGGCTGGTCCGAGGGATCAGAATACGAGTTTAACGTTGACCTTGAGCAGATATCCGTGTACCCTTGAAGAGACTGGGGAGTCCTGAGAAGAGCTAAGTAAAAAGATAAGGGTTGGCAAACATCCTGGCTTTGACCAGAGCATGAACAGTGTGTCATGTGAGAGCGTATCGGGCAAAAGTAGAATGCTAGAATATATGCATAGATAAGCACCTGGGTAAAAGACTATAAAAAAGCACTGCTTGTTAAGTAAAGAAATTGGATTGCTGCAACTTGATGTCCAGTGTCGTGTCCGTCCCAACAACGCCTCAGTATTATCAAGATTTTATCCCGCACATTTACACAAAACAAACAATAATAATCTTTTTTATTACACGTGGCAGGTCAGTGGCAATTCTTCATGCCTAATCTACTGAGTACTCTGGTGTCTTGTCATGTTAAGAACAGAACTCTCCCTCCTATAGTGGAATTATATTGTTACTGATTCATTGAATAAACTAATTATATTTTCTTCAGTCATGCCACTTGGCCAAGAATAAGGAGAAACATATTAAGGGAGGTAAATATTTATTAGCTTGTCTTCCTCTGACCTTAATTATGTTGGATAAAGCCCAACATTCAAAACAAAACGGAACTCTCTTGTTACTACCTTTTACAAGACACTTCAAGGGGGTATTTATTTAATCTACATTTAGTAATATAAAAGTTTGGTGTATCACTGCATCTAATCCTGTAGACACTCAAGACAGCCAGCAGAGAGCACGGAGCACCTTTGGGAAAGTGAGTCCTCTCACCTGTCTTTGGCACTGTCTTATGATTCAATAAATAGCCCCAAAAGAGTGCCTATATCTCTCCATTTCCAACAGAGAGCCTACATGAGAAATTTAAACTACATTCCTAACCTTAGGGTGGCTAAACTTAGACTACACAAATCTTGATCATGAAGAAAAACTCTATGAAAGACGTATGTTGTATATCTCAGGAAAGTACACGAAGGGTTAACAGCCCATTTCCACCTTTTCTATCTACACTTAATTGTTACAGGGAGTCACCACGTGTGTGACAATATATGTAGAATCATTGAATCATAGAATCATAGAATTGTCTAGGTTGGAAGAGACACTTAGGATCATCGAGTCCAACCATCTACCCTACTCTACAAAGTTCTCCCCTACACCATATCCCCCAACACCACATCTAAACGTCTCTTAAACACATCCAGGGATAGTGACTCAACTGCCTCCCTGGGCAGTCTATTCCAATGCCCGACCACTCTTGCTGTGAAAAATTCTTTCCTAATGTTCAGTCTAACTCTACCCTGTTGGAGCTTGAAGCCATTCCCTCTTGTTCTGTCATTAATTACCTGTGAGAAGAGACCAGCACCAACCTCTCTACAGTGCCCTTTCAAATAGTTGTAGAGAGTGATGAGGTCTCCCCTCAGCCTCCTCCGCCTCAAACTAAACAGTCCCAGCTTCTTCAACCGCTCTTCGTATGATTTGTTTGCTAGGCCCTTCACCAGCTTCGTTGCCGTCCTCTGCACTCCCTCCAGCACCTCGATATCTCTCTTGTATTGAGGTGCCCAAAACTGGACACAATACTCGAGGTGTGGCCTCACCAGTGCTGAGTACAGGGGCACAATCACCTCCCTACTTCTGCTGGCCACGCTATTTCTAAGACCAGCCAGGATGCCGGTGGCTTTCCTGGCCACCTGGGCGCACTGCCGGCTCATATTCAGCCGCTTGTCAATTAGAACCCCCAGGTCTCTTTCTGCCCGGCAGCTTTCCAGCCACACCTCCCCAAGCCTGTAGCGCTGCACGGGGTTATTGTGGCCCAAGTGCAGGACCTGGCACTTGCCCTTGTTGAAACTCATACCATTGATGTTGGCCCAATGATCCAATCTAAGTCTCTCTGTAGAGCTTCCCTATCCTCCTGGGAATCAACACTCCTGCTTAACGTGGTGTCATCTGCAAACGTGCTGATGATACACCCTATGTCCTTATTGAGATCATCAATAAAGACGTTAAACAGAAATGGTCCCAACACTGAGCCCTGAGGCACACCACTTGTGACCGGCCGCCAGCTGGATTTAAATCCATTGAGCACCACTCTTTGGGACCTTCCAGTCAGCCAGTGCTTGATCCAGCAGATCGTATGCTCATCCAGGCCGTGCGAAGCCAGTTTTTCCACGAGAATTGTATGGGGGATAGTATCGAATGCTTTTCGAAAGTCCAGGTATACAATATCAACAGCCTTTCCCTCGTCCAATATTCTGGTTATCTTGTCATAGAAGGAGATGAGGTTCGTTTGGCAGGACCTGCCTTCCATAAACCCATGCTGACTAGGCCTCGCCCCCTGGTAACTAGGCCTGATCCCCTGGTACTAGGCCTGATCCCCTATATATATGGGGGAAAATTAAAAGTATTTCTATTCTCTTTGTGTTATAAGTTGATCTCACAAAATTGACGTGAGACAGAGTCAATTAAAATTTGGAGTATTTATTAGCAAGCGGCAGCAAGCAAAACAGCGCTGGGCGGCCCGGGAGTCTCACTCCACCGACGGCGCGCACTCAATGCAGCGGCTTTCTCAAATATATATGGTACTTTTTACATAATCATAAGATCTCTTAATACGGCTATACATATGCATAACCTATCCCCGCTTCGTATTAAAATTAGCTTTAAGAAGTCATTTTCATAAACTCCTCCTAACTGCGCTTGCGCAATGCTTTGTGGTGGTGGTCGCTGAGGGTCTTGAGGATGAAGGCTGCAAATTCTTCTTCATCACTTCAAGTAACCTTTTGTCCCTGCGCAGACTCAGTTTTTCTTTTTGGTCTCTGTCCAGACTGCAGGGTTGGTTTCAGCTGCCTTTCAAGGCCTTCTTTTATTTGTTATCAGGAGCTGTCCTTGGCAATGCCTCAAGACTTCTTGCTTCGTCCATTTTTTATCAGGTCTGTCTTTTAGGTTATGAATTACTACTAGTTAATTAGTACTATATCTTTGACTTAGTCCCCCCCCCTTTTTCTAAAGAGTTAGTAAATTCTATAAGGATTCTTCATCTAACATTTTCTCAAAGTATTTATCTAAGTGCTATAGGTATCTCTAAAACTCTGGCAGTACTAAACGAACACCTTTAAAATTACACAAATTAACATCTTAAACACTAGTATTGCCAGTGGTCTTGGGGTGAAGGTTTCTTTCCTTCAAGTCTTTTCACAATTTATTATACTTTGTCTACATAACTTGACCCTGCAGCTTAGTTTTGCCTGCACAATCATGCATATCTTGTTTACACAGTAAAATGTTGGCCATCTTGCCACCTCTTGTTAAGCAGTTGCCTTCTTGTGGAAATGTAAGTTTTTAGGTTTGGTGAACAAACGATACTGAGTTTATCACAATTCCCCCCTTTATTTTTTTTTTACTATTTTGTTCATCAAACCGCTTAAGCTTTTGTTGACTTAAAATAAAGGTCTCTTTTGGTTTTGGTATCTTTTTTAGGGGTTCATACTTGGCTCTTATAAGCATTAAATGAGCTGCTTTTAATTTGCTTTTTACAATTGCAACTATTTTGTTGCTTTATTTTCATTACCAACACTTTTATTGTACACAGACTTATTTGCAGATTTGAGAAAGGTGGAGTGCTCTTGCCTTTGCTATAGGTATTTCAATATCTCTGGCAATTTATATATATATATTTTTTTTATTTTATTTTTTTTATTTTTTTTTTTTTTTTACTTTTGTTTCCTGGGAGAGTGTGTAGACTTCGGGAAAGTCTTAAGGTTGCTTGGGTTGGGAGTTGTAAGTCAAAGGGCTATATGGGTCATTTCTGGAGGTGGTTTATTAATCTCAATCCCCACAGCAGTACGCCTCTGCCTCTTCCTCTGCCTACTCTGTTGCTTAGAGCAGCGAGGGGTACCATCTTCTCGGCAGCAGTCGTATTTTTCAGGGGAACCTCCTTCATATTTAGCTCACCTTGACTTACATGCTTGTCAGTTTTTACTTTTTACCTCCTAAGCTCTACACCCTATCTTAGACACTGTCCGCAAGTCACCTGCACAATTTTGGCCTCTGTTAAACAAGGTTCATTTGCATGGAGACAACACTTCTCAGGGTTCATGCTTTTGGCAAAGATATTTTACTACTTCTTAGATTCTTTTATGATTTTCCCGGTTGCAACTCTTATGCGTAATGTCTGTAGTTATAATATTCATGGCAAATACTACTAAGAGGATACCCATAGAGGTAGTGGACCCACCACTTTTCTTTACAAAGTTTACACTTAGACAAAGGGATAACAAATACAGTTAGGATTTCTACAAAAGACAGTTTCATTCATTTGTCTTTCTTCGGAAGGTAACCTTTAGGTTGTCTGGGCTTCCTGTTGCCTCCTAATGGGAACTTCGAACGGGTCCTTTGATTCGGCTTGCGTGAGTCCACTCTTTTTCAGCAGTCCGAACAACAGAATCTGTAGTGAGTAAAACAAGAAAAGGTACCTCCCAACAGGGAGTCAGGGATGATTCTTTCCAGACTTTGATCAATACTTTATTTAATTGTAATATTTAAAGGCGGTCTCTGCACTTTTAGTCTTTTCTTTATTAACTTTTGCTTCCTTTTCATGCACAGGAGAAAGAGTCTGTCTCTCACCTTGAAACACACTCCACACTGCAACTAGCTCTCTCACCTGTGCACTGCCTTCTCTTGTAATGATTTGCTTCTTGGTTTTTACTTGAAGGGCCACAGCCCGGTACTTTTAAACTTTCTCTTCTCGCTTCGATGAAGCATCAGTAAACTATGCATTTAAAACTTGCTCTGAGAATGGGGGAGCGACTTTGATCACAAGGGAAAGTTGGGGGCATCTCCTTATCTAAGTTCGCCTCATCTTGGATAGGCAGTATTTTAGCAGTTCCTTTTGTCACAAAAAATCGCAATAGTGTTTTATTTGAGCATACTATTTTTTTTTATTTTTTTTTTTTTATGGAGGCGCTCTGAGCCACCCCGTCAGGGGTGGGGTCTTTGTAAATTTTAACTCTTTCTTGTATGTGAATGGTTTCAAGTTCTTGGGCCAGTACATGATGAGCTGGTGTGGGGGAGTGTTTACATCCTTGAGGCAGTCGAGTAAACGTATACTGCTGCCCCCCCACACACACACACACGTGAAAGCAAAGCATTCCTGTTTCACAGGTTGCAGCGGAACCATAAAAAAATGTCTTTGACATCAATTGTTGCTATCACCGGGTGAGATTGTTTCTGAATGGTGGCGATTAACTCAGCGATGTTTGGCACGGCAGCCGTTAATGGGCCCGTATTGTTATTGAAGCGCCGGTAGTCTACAGCCAATCTCCATTTCTTATTAGGTTTTCTCACGGGCTATATGGGAGAGTTGAAGGGGGACTGTGTCGGGACTACGACTCTCTGCTTCTTCAGATCTTCTAACACGGGGGTGATGCCCTCCCTCGCTCCCAGGGGTAACGGGTAGGGTTTCACATTAGTCAAGCGGGAAGGGGGGAGGGGAGGCGCCGCTTGTAGCAGGCGCAGTGCCGCACTGAAATTCTCGGTTAGCCTTCTAACCTGAGGAATGCTGAAAGACTGTAAGTTCCTTTGGGTGTCCCGCAACTGTCTTCTCTTCAAAACATTTATTTCTAGGAGATTTATTTGGAAGGGCTTTATAACCGCCATGGTGTCTACCGGACTTTCCTCTCCTGGTAGCCACAAGATTACTGGAGTCATGGGCACAGATTGGGTTTTCCCCAAAGCATTTAGTACTATTAGGTGTTTAGAAGGGGCCGAGATGACGACTGTTCTACCTCACTCCGATTAATTGCTGTAATTTGGGCCCCTGTATCAATTAAAAAAGTCACGGGTTTTTTCCTTGGCTCTACTGCAACTGTAATTAGTAAGTCTCTTTTATTATTGCAGATGAGTTGTCTAATAAACATTTACCCTCTGCCTCCCCTCTCACCTTGGGGGGGCGGAGGATTTAGCTTTCTGCCACCTTTTTGTTTCCTTTGAACCCTTCTTCTATGTCCACGGGTGGCGCCGAAGATGGGTTCAGTGTAAGCGGGGGTCTTTGTTCAGACCACCTCCGCACCAGGAACTCTAGCTTTTTGGTGGGGAGCCCCATCTATTAAGTCTTGGGGCACCTCCTTTTGTAGTTCTATTTGCCACAATTCTTGCTGGAACAGAGGTCTCTCTCTTTTTTTTTTTTTTTTTTTTTTTTTTTTAAGATCAGGGCTTTTCCCAGAAAAAAAAACCTAAACAATGATTTATTCGCCTGCTCCTCCGTCCGCACTGCTCTAGTTTCTGCTTTTTGGTAAGTCCGACTTACTGGCTTATATTTCTTTCTGTAATTTATTAATTCTTGAGTCACTTCCCCCTCTTCAATGGGTTCAGCCCCCCCCACCCCCCGACTAATATGCGGCTCTCTGGGTTAGAGACCATGGGGCTCGGAGGTCGCCCGTTGTGAGGAAAACGCCAGGGTCTCAATATCCTTCTGCTCCTTTTTTGATAAAATGATTCCGTTCTCCCCCGACAGGGATATACTCCACACGTATTCGGTTTCGGATTTCTTTGCCATCCTAGCAAAATCTTTCCGTAGTTTGGCTAATTCAGTGGCGGTAAAGGGGATTCTGTTTTTATCAGTGGATACATGTGGGGGTGTTATCTGTGGCGTCTTTTAGTTGGGTTTTTGTTTTGTGGTGTTTTTATCTTTCTGACGATAAATTGGGCGCACCCCTTTTCCCTTTGGCATTAGTTTTGTCTCAGCGAGGGTGTCTGACTCCTTCAGGAGCTGAACTCAGCTTCTCTTTCAATATTAAGTTTTTTTTTGCTCTTTTCTTCCTTTAGCACCCGCTTGGTTTCTAGGAACTGTTCCTGCAGCGGCGCTAGTGCCGCTTGTATTGAGGCAACTATCGCCTCTTCTTGACAGGGCGCCTGCCTCTTGTCCTTCACCGCAGCCGCCAGGCACGCTCCCAGCACAGCACAAACAGTAGCTTTCCCTTTTCTCTTTCTAGCTTTAGCTTCTTTGTGCAACACCACTATTCGGTTTATGACACCTTGCAGTTGGAACCAATGGTTCCGTGCTCAATCTCGTCCCGAGAGTGAGGGGCGAGAACAATACCTCTCTCAACAACTCGTTTAATCCTTGCTCTTGCCAGTTTTCTAACTTTATCAATTTCTTTCTAATGTCTGTCCATGACTTTACCACAAACTTGTCTCACAGGGGTGGTGGGATCTAGCCTTGAATAGAGTTGCAGATTCTGTCGCAATCTGTCTAGCCATTTAGTGGGGGGTTCATCTTTCCCTTGATGTTCACTAAAAGCTTTATTTATATTCTGTCTCTAAGGAACAGATTTTTTAATTTCTTGAACAACTCTGGTGCGCAGATCCACCATATGAGTTTTATGTTCAGTGTCTTGATTAGTCCAGTTTGGCTGCTGTAGTAGCCATTTAATGTCTGCGCCTGGACTATGTCGATGTTCTCTCTCCTCCATTATGAAAATCCTTTTCACTTAGGGTGAACACACAAACTCTGCACCGCACTCACTCAAACACTCACTCAGTCATATAAAAGGGCCCATTACACTTCTCACTCACACCACAAGATTTTCCAATTAAAACAATAGCCAGTTACGTGTAACTTAAATCTTAAACCATTTGCCATTTACTACTAATCTGCACCAAGATAGTCAGACTGATCACAAATCTAAATTGGCCAATATAAGCCTTTTCTTATTTGTTTCTTTCTCTCCATATTTCCATACAATAGTCGATCAATTTTACTTTGTTCTTACCCCGCCTAGAGGGGTAATCATCCCAATACTTGATCATTAAACTTAACGGACTGTCTGGTGGTATTTGGGGGGGGTCTCACATGAGGTCCCAATCCACATCTGGTGGTATTTGGGGGGGGTTTCACATGAGGTCCCAATCCACCCATGGGATCAGAGGGCTTGCTCTTCCTCTGTCCCATCTTCCGGAGTGCCTTCTTACACACACACACACGCTCCCCCTATTCGTGGCCCAGTCCCTCGCGGGAGATGGGAACCGCACTACTAAGGGGTCCGCACTCGCTTCGTCCGGTGGGCTACTAAGTCCGGTGGACGTCTCACATTATCACACTCCGGGATACCCAACCCCAACCGAACGGATAACCGGCCTATACTCACGCATTCCTGCGTCTTCGTTCGGGGCTTCGTGCACAAAGATTACAGGGTTTGCCGGCTTTCTTTTGCTTGTTGCCGAATTTAGGGTTCGTCGGTAGAGGATGTGATGCGATAGCACCCAGCCAGGGCCGCTGAATTTCAGCGGGGCGCCTCCCTGTATGGGGCTTCTCACCAGATTGCCTCCATCCGAGTCACGGCACCAAAATTGTTATAAGTTGATCTCACAAAATTGACGTGAGACAGAGTCAATTAAAATTTGGAGTATTTATTAGCAAGCGGCAGCAAGCAAAACAGCGCTGGGCGGCCCGGGAGTCTCACTCCACCGACGGCGCGCACTCAATGCAGCGGCTTTCTCAAATATATATGGTACTTTTTACATAATCATAAGATCTCTTAATACGGCTATACATATGCATAACCTATCCCCGCTTCGTATTAAAATTAGCTTTAAGAAGTCATTTTCATAAACTCCTCCTAACTGCGCTTGCGCAATGCTTTGTGGTGGTGGTCGCTGAGGGTCTTGAGGATGAAGGCTGCAAATTCTTCTTCATCACTTCAAGTAACCTTTTGTCCCTGCGCAGACTCAGTTTTTCTTTTTGGTCTCTGTCCAGACTGCAGGGTTGGTTTCAGCCGCCTTTCAAGGCCTTCTTTTATTTGTTATCAGGAGCTGTCCTTGGCAATGCCTCAAGACTTCTTGCTTCGTCCATTTTTTATCAGGTCTGTCTTTTAGGTTATGAATTACTACTAGTTAATTAGTACTATATCTTTGACTTAGTCCCCCCCCCTTTTTCTAAAGAGTTAGTAAATTCTATAAGGATTCTTCATCTAACATTTTCTCAAAGTATTTATCTAAGTGCTATAGGTATCTCTAAAACTCTGGCAGTACTAAACGAACACCTTTAAAATTACACAAATTAACATCTTAAACACTAGTATTGCCAGTGGTCTTGGGGTGAAGGTTTCTTTCCTT
This sequence comes from Vanellus vanellus, assembly GCF_965231255.1. NCBI lineage: Eukaryota > Metazoa > Chordata > Aves > Charadriiformes > Charadriidae > Vanellus > Vanellus vanellus. The sequence continues at coordinate 309,894 of NW_028127957.1, forward strand.
CAAGTCTTTTCACAATTTATTATACTTTGTCTACATAACTTGACCCTGCAGCTTAGTTTTGCCTGCACAATCATGCATATCTTGTTTACACAGTAAAATGTTGGCCATCTTGCCACCTCTTGTTAAGCAGTTGCCTTCTTGTGGAAATGTAAGTTTTTAGGTTTGGTGAACAAACGATACTGAGTTTATCACATTTGTAATATGCTATCTTTCATCATCACTAAGTTCAAAAAGCGGGGAGGATGGGCAAATGATGTCATAGTTTCTTCCTCTAACAGTAATTTAAAAACTGGTAAACATTGTCTGAGAAGATGGAAAGTACTTGCCTTTCTGCAAGTCTCGCCCGGTCGCTTCCAAGGGTAATAGCTCATTTTGCTGAGGTGAAGACACAGTTTTTGTTGATTGGTGTTCGAGACGGTACGGAATCTTGTAATACTCAGCTAAATATATCCCTATTACTATGGGATGTGTCGAGACACATCCCATAGTAATATATATATCCCTATTACTATGGGATGTGTCGAGACAACTATGCCTGTGTCGAGATATACGGTTTAGCAAAAAGGCTCTTAGAAGGATGTTTAACCTGTCACAAAGTGAATAAGAGACAACTTAAAGAAAAAGTACAAGAAGGGCGTGAATTGGCTAAAAGACCATTTGAAAAAAAAAAAAAAAAACAAACAAAAAAACCCAAGTAGATTTTACTGAATTACCGAAGGTTGAGAGATATCAGTATCTATTAGTCTTGGTTGATGATCTTTGTAGAAGCCTTCTCGGTGGTAAGAACTACGGCGAAAACAGTTATTAAAGTCCTCTTGGAAGAAAGGCCCACATTTTACCTCCAAAATAATCAAGAAGCAACTAAATTATTTGGAACAAAATGGGAATACCACACTCCCTGGTATCCTCAAAGTTCTGGGAAAGTAGAAAGAATGAATGAGGAGATAAAGAAACATCTAACCAAGCTGAAGGTAGAGACGAGAATGAATTGGGTTATATGTTTGCCATTAGCCTTACTACATATTAGAACTCAGCCAAGAACAGATACTGGTATATCCCCCTTTAAATTGTTGTATGGGATGCCTTACGATTTCAGAATATTAGTAAAACACCTGAAAGTCGAAGATGAAATCTTAACGGAGTATATTTTAGAACTCACTAAAAGAAGAGACCTCCCTTGAACATTTCCATACACCGAATCCAACCTGGAGATCAGGTGTTGACCAAAACCAGAAAAGAAACATCTTTAACGCCCCACTGGGAGGGACCTTTTTGTTGTTTTACTTAACACAGATACAGCAGTACGGACAGCGGAGAAAGGATAGACCCACACTAGCAGAATAAAAAGACCTATCTTCCCAGAAAGGTGGACTATGACGTCGGAACCGAGAGACCTTTGAGTAAGATTAAGGAACAAGACTGGCAAATGCACTTTTCCAGAAGAGAAGTAACGGATAGTTTAACCATGTATAAAGCACCGTACTTCTGGATACCTATGTTAGGTTGTTTGCAAGTGTGCAGTTTGGTAAGAAGTAGTCATGTGTCTTGTTTAACATGCAATCTTGCTGTATGAATTGTCGCAAAAATCTGACGTATCAGGAATCAGAAAGTCAAGCAAAAATCTGTAAATTATTTTGGGGGTGGGAACTATCAATATCTGAACCCTGGGAGGTATATGAAATGAACTGGTATTGAGCCTTAAGACAGTGTGCTGTAAGATTCCTCTGGAAACAGGCCCAGCAACAAAACAGGTGGAAATATATTTAAGAATTATTGATAAATTAACAGCAGAGTTACTAAAGTGAGAAAGGCGTGGTAAAAGGAAAGCCAGAAAATTCCCCTGAAGACTACCTGCTGCTGCCGAGAAGATGTTGATATCCCGTTGCTCTCTGCACGAGAGTAGACGAGGACAGGCAGAGAGGTATTAAACAGTGGGGCAATGAAAGCTGGTATCCTTTCACTACCACGGCCTCAAGAAATGAGCACCAACCCTTCCATTGGCACCATAGTTAACTACCTTAATTTCCACCCTGGCGGGGCCCCTCATAATACTGTGGTTAATTCTAACCTTCGGGCCTTGTTATTGTTAACAGATTTGTAGCTTTTGTTAAGAACAGGTTAAAAACAGTGCAACTAATGGTAATAAAGCAATCAAAACTAGAAATGAAGATTATACCAGATGAAAACTCTGAGTTAAATGCAGCTTGTGAAGTACTGTCCAGGTTTGATCAGCAAATTTCTTGTAAATAAAAGAAAAAGAGGGGAAGGATTGTAATAAGTAACAGAAGATCATTTGCTGATCCAACCAGTCGCTCAAGGACCATCTGGACAGTAGGTTATCTCAAGCACAATAAAAGCTCAAGCACAAGCGCTTAAGCGGTTTGATGAACAAAATAGTGAAAAGTAAAAGGGGGGAATTGTGATAAGCTCAGCGCTGTTTGTTCACCAAACCTAGAAACTCGCATTGTCACATTGTTTTACAAAAAGGCTATTGCTGAACCTGCTGTTGCAAGATAGCCCGCATCCTGTGAGCGGGCAAGGCTAAAACTGCAAAGGTCAGGTTATGCAAACAAAGTAGGATGTGAAAAAGACTTGGAGGAGGGGAGGGGGGCTCATGAAGACGAAGAGTACATGATGTGAGGAAGACATGAATCTTTCATCCCTGCGACAACCAGGAGGAAAAGGAAAGCAGAAAACGACCCCCTAGCAACAAGTCGTGTCGTGCAGATGCAGAGTACCCCTCTACCGGAAAAAGAAGAGTATAAAACCAGGGACTTTCAGGAACCGAGCGCAAGCCGTCGGCGGAGTGAGACTCCCGGGCCGCCCAGTGCTGTTTTGCTTGCTGCCGCTTGCTAATAAATACTTCAGTCTTAATTGGCTCCGTCTCCTTGCATCAATTTGTGGGACTAACCCATAACAAACCTGAAATTAATTACAGCTTGTTGGGAGTGTCGAGATGCTCGGTGGGGGCTCGGGGGTGGGTGGTGGGGGGAGAAGCGGTGCCCTGACCCCCACCTCTTCCTTTTCCCCTCTCCTCCCCAAGACTGCACAGCGCAAGATGAGGGAAATGCTCCAGCAGGTGAAGCAGCAGGAGCAGAAACACGCTCCGGGAGCCCCGGCCCCGCAGCACAGCAAGGGAGGCTCCCGCCGTGCCGCCCAGCACCGCCCGATGAATGTAACCCCGCCGCTGGACATCCCCCCCTCCCAAATCCTCCTCCCCCACCCCCAGCAGGTCAGGGGAGCAAACCAAAGACGCCCCCAAACACACAGCCCCCCATTCCCCACAGCGCTGCGAGGATGCACAGCCGAGGGGTACGGGGAGGGCTCTCTCCATCCCACAGCCTCCCCCTTCCTCCTCCCTCGCCTCCCGACGCTCTCCCTTCAGTTCGACTAAAGTGGGCAGGTTTGGGTACCTCAGCACCTCACGCTTGTGTCTCCCTTTTAGAGATTCTGTGTGCCTTGGTAACCTGAGAGTTGGAGATCCTTTTTTAATTAATTTTCTAATAAAAAAAGAACCGAGTTGGAAAAGCGATGGGGATAGGCAGCACTCTGGTCATTCTCTCCGGGGCGTTGTGGAGGAAGGCTGCCAGTCTTCCTCCCAGTGTACTTTTCCCCGTTGGCTCCAGACTGCTGCTGGGGCTGAGCTCTGAGCCGCCAGAGCGGTTCTCAGCAGACGGTCACTCGGCGCAGACAATGAGGCCCTGAATAGCCCTTCCTGTGCTCTTGATGGCTCCCGACGGCTCTGCTCCTCTGCTGCTTCTAAGGTGGGGCTGCCCCAGTGCCCTCACTCAGGAGCCTTTTGTCTGTGCGGGTCTCACTTGTGACAGGGGGTGGGGGTGTTGCCAAACTAACTGCTGTGTTGCGATGTGTGAGTGGGTGTTCCCGCCCGTGTCAGTGCCAGAGCTCTTCCGTAGGCTCCTTCTGCTAGCGGAGAGCCAGGGGCCGCTCCTTCAGGAGAGAGCTTGTTTAAAAAGAGGAAAAAAAAAAAAAAGGGGGGGGGGGGGGGGGGGGGAAGTGGGAAAAGAAAAAAGAGGAAAAAGATAAAAAAAGGGAAAAAAAGTAAAAAAAGAGAAAAATTAAAACGGGGGAAAAGGGAGAAACAGAGAAAAAAGGGGGGGAAAGAAAAAAAAGGGAAAAAGAACAAAGGGGACAAAGAGGAAAAAAGTAAAAAAAGAGAAAAAGTAAAACGGGGGGGACTGGAAACAGAAAAAAGGGGGAAAAAGCAAAAAACAAAAAGGGAAAAAGAAAAAAGGGGAAAAAGAGAAAAAAGGGGGAAGAAGTGAAAAAAGAGAAAAATAAAAATGGGGGGAAAGGGGAAACAGAGAAAAATGGGGGAAAAGGCAAAAAAAAAAATCGGAAAAAAAAGGGGAAAAAGAGAAAAAAGGAGGGGGAAGCGAAAAACAAAAGGGAGAAAGAAGAGAAAGGGCAAAAGAAAAAAAAAAACCCACATATTAAAAAAGAAAGGTAGAAAGGAAAAAAACAAACAAACCGAGGAAGGAAAGTGGGAACATCCCCCGGGCAGGAGGAGGGACAGGAGCCGGGGGAGGGGGGAGGTGGGGGGAGGTGGGGGGAGGTGGCGGTGCCAGCGCCGGCCCCGGGGGCTGCGACACCACGTTTTTGTCCTCTACTGCAAAGTGTTCTGTGAAAAACAACCAACCAAATCCCACCCAACGACAACATCAAAAAACAAAGAGAAATCTCTCCAGCTCACACGAGCCTGAGCTCGCTCTCCGCTGCTCTCTTTCCAGTGTCTTGGGGGGGGGGTCACGGCCGAGCTGAGATTGGGGTGGTGGTGGTGGGAGTTTGCCCCATGGCTGTGATGGGGGGAGAAGGGGTGGGTGAGGAGTGGGGGATGTGGTGTGGGGTTTTTTTTTGGGGTGGTGGTGGTTTTTTGCCAGGTGTCGCTTTACCCAGTGGCTCGGGGAGGCGTTGGCATCAGGAAGCCTGTGCTAAAGCGGGGTGGGGGCCTCGCCGCAGTTGCTTAGCAAAGCCAAAGTCGTTATTAATGGTTATTAATGGTGCACTAATTACGCCCTTGTAACTGGGAAGCTCAGATGCCCCCTAAGCACCCCCCCGGTGCTTCTCTAGCCAGGCGAGCGCTGGGCGTCCCCCCCGCAGGAGAGGAGAGCACCTCCGGGGTTGGGTGGAAGGGCATCACCCAACGGGGAGAGGACCAAGATGGGGCTTGGGTGTCCCTTGGGGTGGCCGGGTGGCGGGGTAGGGCTGCTGGGGGCTGCCACGATGAGGGACACCCCCACACCTTTCTCCATGGCTCCCAGAGCTCTGCTCCCTCCCTCCCTCCCTCCCACCCATCCAGTGCCACCAGAGAGGTGGTGTCCCCCCTCCCGGGGCGGGCAGGGGCTGTGCCACCCCATCTAACACCTCAACACACCAAAGCACCGCACTGGGGGAGGGACTCTGCGCCTGGTAGCCCCGTGCTCCCCAGCACTGTAAGGATGGGGCTGAGCCCCCACCACGGCCACCCTGTGCAAACCAAAGACCCCCCCAAACACCCCCCCCCCCATTCCCCGCGGCGCTGCGAGGATGCACAGCCGAGGGGTACGGGGAGGGCTCTCTCCATCCCACAGCCTCCCCCTTCCTCCTCCCTCGCCTCCCGACGCTATCCCTTTAGTTGGACTAACACAGGCAGAGAGAGAGAGAAAGAGAGGTTTTATTATTCTTTTTTTTTTTAATTTTTTATTTTTTATTTCCTAAAAGCCACCGGTTTTTCATCCCAGGCATGGCCAGAGGAGCTCACCCAGCGTTGAGGGGGGGAGGTTGGGCTGCGGCACACAGCGCAGCGGCTCATCAGTTTTTAGAATTAATGTAACGATAACAAAACTAACGGCGATTTTTAAGTTTTGTAAGGATTTTATTTATTTATTTATTTATTTCATTTCAGAGGGGGTGGGGGCGGGAGGGGGATGTTTGTTTTTTAGCACAAGCCGGCTTTTCTAGAGGTTAAAGAAAGGCCGTGCTCGGCTGTAAACGCTTTGGGGAAAGATCCCGGTTGCAAGGAGAGAAGGTGGGAAAAGAGGGGCGGGGGGGAAAACAGATTTCCAATAGGTTGTCAGCCCAGGGCTGGGAGAAAAAAAAACCAAAACACTAGCAAAATTATTATTTTTTTTTTAATTTCAAAAATAAAACACACACAACCCCCAACCCCAAATGACACACACACATCCACACACAAAAACTACCTCAGGTTTTCATACCTCAGCACATTGCGCTTCTGTTTCCCTTTTAGAGATTTTCTATGCCTTGTAAAACTGATAGCTGGAGCATTATTTTTGTTTATTTTCTTAATAAAAAAAAAATGAGTTGGAAAACACACTCTTACTGAGTGCGAGGCGGGAGAAGGAAAGCAATCCCACGGGTGCCACAGCTCTTCCATAGTCTCCTTCCGCTGGCTGAGAGCCAGGGGCTGTTCCTTCGGAGAAAGCTTGAGAGATGTTTGAAAAGAGAAAAAGAAAAAAACCAAAAGAAAAAAATGGGGGGAGAAAAAAAAAGAGGGGAAAGAAGAACAAAGAGAAAAAGGAGATAAAAGGGGGGGAAGAAAAAAGGGGGGAAAAGAAAAAAAGGGAAAATGAAAAAAGGGGAGGGAAGAGAGAAAAAAGGAAAAGGAAACAAAAACCCCAAATATAAAAAAAGAAAGGTAAAAAGGAAAAAAAAAAAACCAACCAAACCAAGCAAGGAAAGTGGTGAAAGCCATCGGGCAAGAGGGACGAGAGCCGGGGGTGAGGTGGCGGTGCCAGCGCCGGCCCTGGGGGCTGCGACACCACACTGCAAAGTGTTCTGTGAAAAAAACCAACCAAATCCCACCCAATGACAACATCAAAAAACAAAGAGAAATCTCTCCAGCTCACAAGAGCCTGAGCTGCTCTCCGTTGCTTTCGTTCCAGTGTCTCGGGGGGGTCACGGCCGAGCTGAGATTGGGGGGGTGGGGGTGGGAGTTTGCCCCATGGCTGTGATGGGGGGAGAAGGGGTGGGTGGGGAGTGGGGGATGTGGTGTGGGGTTTTTTTTGGGGTGGTGGTGGTGGGTTTTTTGCCAGGTGTCGCTTTACCCAGTGGCTCGGGGAGTGTGACGAAACGGGAAAAAGGGCTTCACTGAGAGGTTCAAATTAACAATTTCTTTGGACTTCGCTCACGGGTCCAATACGTCACTATTGCAAGTTCTGTGTGTGCGATGGCGATTACACTATTGCAATTTAAAAGAAATTAGCGGGATCCACTATTGCGAGCTACAAATGCCCCCGACAAGTAGCAACACAAACCACAAGGGCGCTAGATATTAATGCCTTAGAAGAGTGCACCAGTCACAAACTCAATCGCATGGCATATACCGTACCGATGTTTCTTAGTCACTTACCCTCTCTCTCTCAGGTGAGGTCGCTCCATCCCTGGGAAGTTACCCTGTACAGCGTCCTGGATGGGGGGGGCGGATCTCCTAGGGGCCAGCTGTATCCTTGGAGGATTCCCCATTTGTCTCCTCAGACCCTGCGGTTTTTATTTCCTGGCTTGGTGAGGGTGCAGGATTATGCCGGAGTGGATTACACTGTCTGGGATATTTCCCACTGGTGGTGCCATAGCGAAGTCTCTGTCGCCAATTTGTGATGTCCGGCGCTCAACCTCACAGGAAGAGTGGTGGGATGGGACTCGGGGCATTTTGTTTGTTAAGGGCCATTTGGTTTTGGTTGTTCTGTGCCATCTGGAGATAAGCCCGGGCTGAGCTGTTTTGCAGCTGCCCCCAAGTTCTCTCTGCACAGCCAAGGCATGGCGGAGATGGAGCTGAGTGGGACGGCAGCTCCCTGCCTCTCACCTCTTGTGCTCTGAAAGCGGCTTGGCTGGCTGCTCCCACACAGTGTGTTACTGGCTTGCCCAGCAGGTAAAGAACCCAGATTTGGGACGCCACTAGGGTGTCCGTAAGGGGTCCTGGGCTGCCCTTATGGGGTCCTGGGGGGGACTCTTGCAGGCCAGAGGGAGTCTGGGGCGGCCCTTCAAGGATCTGGGGGTCCCCTCTGGTGCCTCTGGGGAGGGTTTTGTGGCTGGGGAGGGCCAAGCTGGTTTCAAGAGGTGCTTCCTCCCTTTCTCCAGCCCACCCACCTCCCCCGACACCCCCACCCCCCCAGGTTGGTGGGTGCCAGCAGTGCCAGCCTGTCCCACTGGGTCGGGCACTGAGGGGGGCACAGCCCCAGCCGCGGGATGGGAGGAGGAACCACAGCACCAGGGATAGAGACCAACATTTTATTTCTTTAACATTTCCCATGGGGGGCACCCCAGGGTTGCGCGGCTGCACCGCAGCTGGTGCCAGGAGGGACTCCAACGTCCCCCCCACAGCTCACCTGGCTCCGCTCGTGATGCTTCTGATGGGGCTCAGCGCGGTCTCTTCTGTGCTACGGACCAAGCGGCTCCAGGTAGGCGACTGCTGCACCGCACTGTGCCGCAGCGTGGGGAGGGGTGGGGGGCTGCGGCGCGGGGCTGGGAGCTGCTCCCATCTCACCCAGCTCCCGGGGTCCTGCAGAGGGACTGGAAGAAGCCAAAGCAAGGGACGACGGACACGAGAGCCCGCCTAGAGGAGCAGAGCGGTGAGTGTCCCTGGCACCGAGCACCATGCAAACAGCCCACACCCCACAGCAGCCCTGAGCCGGGGCTGTGCCGGGGGCTGCCGGCCGCTCACTCCTTCCCCTCCCTCAGCAGCTTCTCGGCTAGCGGATGAAGGAACGGAGCTCAAATCGATGCAGGAGAAGCAGGGAGTGTGTGGGAGACCCCCAGATCCTGCCCCAGACCCTCAGCCTGTGCCCTGCCCTGCCTGCGCTGGGCAGCCCTGCCCGCCTGCTGAGGAGGGGGTGCTGCCCGCGGGCTCCAGCGGAGGAGACGGGGTGCAGCGGGCTCTCTTCTCTCTCCTCCTCTGCAGGGCAACCGAGGAGGCAGCGAGGAGGGAGCACCAGGCCCCACAGGACCCACTGGGCTCCCTGCCAACCATATACCATCTGAGCAGTGATGCCTCTCTCTACCCCCTGTCCCCCCCAAGCCCCCAGGTCCCCCTGCCCTCCTCTCCCGCCTATAGGTCCTATCAGTGGGGACAGCTCCTTCTGGTCCAGGGAACCCCCCAGGCTCCTGGGCCCCCCAAGGGCCACCGCAAGAGCCCCTGCAGCCTGTGCTCGCTGGCCAACTCGGAGGACTGCAGCAGCCTGTTGAGGAGCAGCTCCTCTTCCCAGAGCTCCCTCTGCCACTTCCTGGAGCCCTGGCCCAGTGCAGCAACAGAGCCAGTGGTGCTCACACACTCGGGACACCCCCGCTCTCCCATGGCTGCTGGTGGGGCAGTGGGGAAACCGGGGCCGGTCCTGAGCCAGGAGCCTCCACAGGATCTGCCAGCCAGGACCGAGAAAGAGTGGGTTCCCAGGCAGGGGATGGAACTGAATGTGGAAGCATATGCTGTGGGGCTCTGAGCTGCTGCGTTGTGTCAGGTCTATCCAACGTCAGGCAGTACATTCCCAGGAGATGTCACTGCTATCAACTCTTCCGAGGAAGTCGGGCCGTTTCTGTAGTCATAGCCTGCCTGGAGAAAGAGCCCCACGGAGCCAATAGTCTGCTGAGCAGCAAGGGAGCACAGTCGCTGACTCTCAACCAAGGACTGAAATACAGCAACCCACTCTACTGCCTTCCCCCTACGCCCGCTGCCTCCCACAGTTGAGAAGAAACCAACCAGGGAGTTCCAAGTGAGGGGACCCCTCCCCCACTCCCCCAAATCTGCCCAACACCCCAAACCTCCCTCACGACACGGGACTCCTCCCACACACCGCCAACCCTCCCCCTCCCCCAACGCTCCAAAAAGCAGCAGTCCTTAGGGCAGACTCCTTAAGCTGACTCCACAGCTACGGCTCCCCGTCGGCTCTGGGGGAGACAAGGGGGCCCCGGGGGTCTCCGTGGGCTTTAAGAGGGTCCCAGGGCTGCCCACGGGCTCCCAGCAATGCCCGTGCCCACCACCCACCCCCGCTTCAGGGGGCCCAGCGCTGACAAACCCCGACCCATCTCGGGGGTACCTGGGGGGACTCGGCCGTGGGCTGGAGGCGGGCGAAGGGGGCACGGCCGGGCTGACCTGCCGGGGGAAGGGGGGGGGGCTGAGAGCGGAGCCCAGAGCAGAGCCAAGCGCCCCGCCAGGCCGGCCCCGGGCACCCTGCGCTGCGGCCGGGGCTGCCGCCACCTGCGGGGAGCGAGCGGGGGGTGAGGGGGCGGCAGCGGGGGACGGGGGGGGGAGGCTGAATCGGCCCTGTTTCCCCCGGGGACCCCCCACTCGGCTCTGCCCCCCCAAACAGGCCCAGACCGCCCCCCGAGCCCCCCAGCCCGGTCCCGCCACCCCACAAACCCCCCGAACTGGCCCTGGACACCTCCGCACCCCTCCTGCCGCCACACCCCCCCGGTCCCCCCCGTCTCCCCCGGTACCGACCGCCGCAGCTCCCGACCGCCGCCGCACACCGGAAACGTTCTCCTTCGCGTCCGCCCACCCGCGCATGCGCCGAGGGGCAGACCCGGGCCACGCCCCCCAGCGGAGGAGGGGGCCGCGCCGAGGAGAACGAGGCCCCCTCAGCCCCGCGCCACCGCTTCCCTCCGCCCCGGGCACTGCGAGGCCGAAGAAACCAGCCCAGCCCTCCCCAAAATGAGCCGGGACCGCCCCGAAACCAGCCCAGCCCTCCCCAAAACGAGCCGGGATCCCCCAAACCAGCTCAGTCCTCCCCAAAATGAGCCGGGATCCCCCAAACCAGCCCAGCCCTCCCCAAAATGAGCCGGGACCCCCCCGAAACCAGCCCAGCCCTCCCCAAAATGAGGGTGTCCCTGGCACCCTCCTCCCGGCTGGGATGCGTCACCGCGGGGGCGGCCAGGGGCACCAAAACGGCCCAAAATGGGGGAGTTCATGGGGTCTTTGGACCCCCTGAACAGGCGGTTCCTGCGGGGCGACCCCCCCCCAGCACTGGGGGAGAAGGAGCCCACCCCTTCGCCTCCTGGCACGGGATCGGGCCCTGCCGCCACAAAAAATGGGGTGTCAGCACCATTTTAGAGACGGAATCCATCCAAAGGTACTCCAGGAACATTTGGGGCGGATGCTGGGTACGGGCATCGATACAGAGCTGGTGGGGAGAGAAAAAACCCAAATCGGGCTGGCAGAGACCCACGGGCAGCTCTGAAGGACTCGGGGCGGGGGGGGTTAATTACAGTTCCCCAAGTTATTGTAGAGATCGATAAACCAATAAAATACTCTCAATTCCTTTTAATATGCTGTGACTGCATCACCCGGACAAAGAACACATGCACGGGATGCCAAAAATGATATTGCCAAAAGCAGAGACAGAGACTGTCGCCGATCGGATTTGCATCCTCCAACAATTAACGGCTTTCTCCCCAAAAATGCTTTAGCTTCTGCGCGCCTTCATCAAATCAATATCTCTGAATTGTGGCTGAAAATCCTAAAGAAATGGGCAATGAAAGCAGGAAGGGAGGAGCGGGTTTGCCAGTGAGACGGGCACTGCTCCTTCTATTTGTCTGATCCCGTGTGCGAAGCCAGAAAAAAGCAGACGGAGGCAGCGCTGCAGGGACTTGGCACTGATTTAAAACACTATGAACAGTATCTTTATGGATATTCACTTACCAGAAAAAAAATTGTACTTAAGAAGGGTTCAAAACTGCTTTAGGGGGGCTGAAAAACTGCTTTGGAAGGGTTAACAAACTGCTTTAAGTAGTGTTCAAAACTCCTTTCAGGAGGGTTCCAAACTGCTTTTTGCAGCAGGGAAGCTGGGAGAAACCCCGCATTTCCCATCTGGAAAACCAACAAAAAGAAAGAAATAATCCACAGCCTCACTGAGGCCGCAAAGGAAGAAAACTTGTCAGCTGGGCACCCGGCGGCGGCACTGCAGTTTTGGGGGTGGGTTGTGTGTGCCAGAGCGCCTTTTAGCACCTCCTCGGGCACATTTCTTTTCCCTCGGGGCTGAGATTTAACAGGGCCTTCTCATCTGGCCAGCTTTCCGTTGCGCTCATTAATAGGGGTTGCCATTAGAATACCCTGGGAATCTTTGGATGGTTGTGCTTGCGTTGTTAAGTTTTGCGGGTTTGACCTTTGTCATTGTCTGGATCTGCGGTAGAGGGAAACGTCCGGCAGAGACCCCGCCGGCTCCTACTGGCCACAGCCGCCACCGGCCTCTATGGCGGGCAGTGATCTCATCCAGACTCCGCTGGCTGAGATCCTGCCGGCTCCTACGACAGCCCCCGCCGCCCCCCTGCTGTACACCGTACCGGCACAGCCCCCGCCAGCCCCCCCGACGGGCATCCCGCCTGCACAGCCCCCGCCAGCCCCCGTGACATACATCATCCCTGCGCAGCCCCTGTTGGCCCTGTGACAGACACTGATCCCATCCAGACCCCACCGCCTCCCACGACAGCACCCGCAGCTGCAACAAGGACCAGACCTACTCTGACCGTGGTGATGGCTGATGCAGCTGAGCTACAGACACAGTCAGTCGGTGCCGGTATCAGTCACCTCTGTGCATAAGAGGAAATGTGCAGTAGGGCCAGACAGCAATGGGCAACCAGGGACATCATACAACGAAGGAACAGAGGAAACTACTCCATCATTAGCCCCAAGTGAGCTGCGAGACATATGTAAGGATTACGGCTGTCAGGAAGGCGAGCAAGTGATTCCTTGGCTACTCCGATGCTGGGATACTGGAGCCGAGAGTTTGGAGTGAGATGGTAGAGAAGCCAAGCGGTTGGGACCATTGGCTAAAGATTCGGGTATTGACAGGGCTCTTGGAGGACCACCACAATGCCTCACCCTCTGGAGGCGACTCTGTGACGAAACGGGAAAAAAGGGCTTCACTGAGAAGTTCAAATTAACAATTTCTTTGGACTTCACTCACAGGTCCAATACGTCACTATTGCAAGTTCTGTGTGTGCGATGGCGATTACACTATTGCAGTTTAGAAGCAATTAGCGGGATCCACTATTGCGAGCTACAAATGCCCCCGACAAGTAGCAACACAAACCACAAGGGCGCTAGATATTAATGCCTTAGAAGAGTGCACCAGTCACAAACTCAGTCGCATGCCCTATACCGTACGGATGTTTCTTAGTCACTTACCCTCTCTCTCTCAGGTGAGGTCGCTCCATCCCGGGGAAGTTACCCTGTACAGCGTCCTGGATGGGGGGGGCGGATCTCCGAGGGGCCAGCTGTATCCTTGGAGGATTCCCCATTTGTCTCCCCAGACCCTGCGGTTTATATTTCCTGACTCGGTGAGGGTGCAGGATTATGCCTGAGTGGATTACACTGTCTGGGATATTTCCCTCTGGTGGTGCCATAGCGAAGTCTCTGTTGCCAATTTGTGATGTCCGGCGCTCAACGTCACGGGAAGAGTGGTGGGATGGGACTCGGGGCATTTTGTTTGTTAAGGGCCATTTGGTTTTGGTTGTTCTGTGCCATCTTGAGATAAGCCCGGGCTGAGCTGTTTTGCAGCTGCCCCCAAGTTCTCTCTGCACAGCCAAGGCACGGCGGAGATGGAGCTGAGTGGGAGGGCAGCTCCCTGCCTCTCACCTCTTGTGCTCTGAAACCGGCTTGGCTGGCTGCTCCCATACAGGGAGGCGTGTGCATCACGAAGCCCGCACTAAAGCGGGGTGGGGGCAGTTGGTTAGCAAAGCCAAAGTGGTTATTAATGGTTATTAACAGCACACTAATTACGCCCATGTAACTGGGAAGCTCAGATGCCCCCTAACCACCCCCCCCCGGTGCTTCTCTAGCCAGGCGAGTGCTGAACGTCCCCCCCGCAGGAGAGGAGCACACCTCTGAGGTGGGTGTAAGGGCATCACCCAACGGGGAGAGGACCAAGATGGGGCTTGGGTGTCCCTTGGGGTGGCCGGGTGGCGGGGTAGGGCTGCTGGGGGCTGCCACGATGAGGGACACCCCCACACCTTTCTCCATGGCTCCCAGAGCTCTGCTCCCTCCCTCCCTCCCACCCATCCAGTGCCACCGGAGAGGTGGTGTCCCCCCTCCTGGGGTGGGCAGGGGCTGTGCCACCCCATCTAACACCTCAACGCACCAAAGCACCGCACTGGGGGAGGGACTCTGTGCCTGGTAGCCCCGTGCTCCCCAGCACTGTAAGGATGGGGCTGAGCCCCCACCACGGCCACCCTGTGCGCAAGGACCATGTCACGGGGCACATGGCAGCGTGCCAAGTGTGCAAAGCTGGAGGAGGAACATCTCCTCCAGCCGCGCTGAGGGCAGCAACAGTGTCACTCGCACTGTGGCTCTACCCACGCTCTCCTGGCAGCACGGGAAAGCGCAAGCTCGTCACCTCCCAAAGGCCACTTCCTAACGAGAAGCGAGGCCCAGCTCCTGCACAACACGGCTGGCCCAAAGCGGGCTGATTCTGCCCCCTGGGGTGGTCTCAGGGGAGCTGGTGGGCACATATGGACATGCCGAAGGGCCAGAGCCCACCCTGTGACGCTGTAGGCAGAGGGGACAGTGGTACCTGGACAACTGCCTCACACACGGAGGCTTTCAGCAGTCACAGCCACCCGGGCGCTGCCAAGGGGGCAGCAGGGGCTCCCCACGGGGGGTTTACAGAGCACAGAGAGCGTCCGTACACCACTAACCCCTCTCCAGGGGCGGATTTTCGGGATGCTGCTTGCTCATCTCACCGCTGAACAACTCCCCCGATTGCCCCTTCAGCACGTTGTGACCATCGCTTCGTGGCTTTTGTGCTCCAATACTCATCCTGGCTCCAATCCTCTTCCTGGGGGATTGTGAGGGAGCAAAAGACCACATCGCTACATCCGACTTTTTTTTCAGTTAAATAAAAAAAAAAGAATAAATCACCCTCTGTCATTATCAGGTAGAGTTTCGTTCCAGTCAGGCTCTTTTTATTAAAATAAATATTTAAATTATATAAAGAAATAAATATTTCTCTTTTCACATTAAATAACTCCCTGGAGACAGCAAAAAAAAAAAAAACAAACCAACCCAGAGTTACTGTCTCCAAAATAAGGAGGGTGGGAGGGGAATAAACCATCTTAACTTCTACTTCATAACCTAAAGAGGAAAATTCGTCTAAGAAATGTAACTAAAGGTCTAAGAAATGTAACTAAAGGTCTAAGAAAAGTGACTAAAATAAGAACTCTAATTGTCCACGTGTCACAGCAGCTGTTGATGGATTATCTCCCACACCATCTTCTTGCGCAAGTATGGCATGTGAGTCTGAAAAGAGAAGAGAAATCCATTAAATAACGACATCACGGCAGAAAGAGGCGGAAAACACGCATAAACGCCCAGCGGAGTCCTTAATAGGATGTTCCCTTTAAGAACTGTCAGCCATTTGGGTACAACACCCCACGCGGCTCCTAAGAGGGTGACACGACAACCCAACAAAACCAGATTGACTTGACCGTGCGACAGCTTACAAGCACGCTAACAAAAGACCGGTATAAAATAAAAATAAGCAGCAGCAGTATCTTGCCCAAGAGGAATCTCACCGGCAGCAGCTCCCAAAGGCGGGGATGGAGAACCACAGCTCTGCCCTGCCCAGGCCACTTGGAAGTTCTGACCCCAGCAACTACGCACCGAAACGGGGCACAAAACCTCAGTCCCTGCCCCAGACACAATTAAGAGCTGCTGCGTAACCTCCCTGGCTCCTGTCCCTGTGCGAAAGGGGCTGGAGGGGTTTATGACCTTCACTCACCTGGGTGAAGTTGAACGGTTTCTCTCTGGCGATGTAATTTGCGTATTTGCACATAAAGACAACGCAGTCGCTTCCGTTCAGCTGCTGAGGGATCTCCTAAGGAATGCAAAGAAGATGGAGGATTTCCCTCTGTATCAAAAGAAAAGCAACTCGGAAGTAGCGCACATTACCCACACCGACACTGCGCTCACCGCACACTCCTGACCCTACTTGCGTAATCCCCAATACCCACTCCCGCCCACGAGGAACAGACCCAGTTCACTGCGCACCATCCCTCCCCTCTGCCTCCCGGACTCGGACACTACAATCCAAATTCTTGGCAGGCCCAGAAGGGGCAGCAGCCCTCCTCCCTGCGAGGCCTCTCGAGGTTCGCACGGCGTCTTTCTCAAGTGACCTTTCTTAAATCCAGTCTGTAGGGACCGCTTTTTACTATTAACTCCTCGAGAAACATCAGCTCAACCCTTTGCTTTGTCACGTGCCAGGATCTGGGCCCCAAAGAAGCACTGACAGTTCCCATTTCAAACCCAAGTGGTGCTCATGTACACGTGGCTCCATGCTGTGAAGAGTCCACTCCGAAACATTCAGCTCCAGGTTTCTTTTTTCCCGGCTTTTTGCAGGTATTGGCTGGTTAAAACAAAAGGGAAAAACAGAAATCCCTTTTCATCTCTGTAATTTAGGCCAACAACAAAATAAAGCGGCTGAAGGATCACAGGAAGACGGACGGCAGGACGGGAAAATGTCAGAGGATCCTCACAGCAGCTGATTTAAGGCTGATTTGGGAGGAAAAATCCCAATCTGAAACTTACAAACACGGGGAGAGGCTGTGAGCTAATGGTCAAGAACGAGGCCAACAATTCCAACAGAGACTTCCACACAAACCTAAGTTCATTGCTTCGGAGAGGTCAAAAAACCCCAAATCACATGTTATCAGAGGACCAAGAGACAAACCAAGCAAGGAACCGTAATGCCATAATACCACCGGGTGCCTTGATCCCACACCCTGGGCTCCGACTAACAAAGTCGGCACACGTGTGCCACGGGGCTATGGCGTATTTGGCTGTGCCTATCACGGGAAGGTGGCAGAATCCAGGCACCCCAGACCCTGGGTGGAGGGGACGCTGTGACACCAGATAAGCAGTCAATGCCAGACAACTCGCAGCAAGCAACTCCAGGATTCCTGGTTGGTTATCTACAAGCCATGTGAAAACTTGCAGTCGCCTTACAGCGACTAAATCTAAAAACCCTCTCCTCATTCACACCATAAAAGCAGTGACGGAGCGGTTACTTACAGCAAAGTCTGACAAATTTCATCCCCTTTCTGTGCCAGTGAGTTCAAGTATGTGATGGTCTTCTTTCTGACATCTATGACCTGTTATTAAAAGGTGACTGTGAGACAAAGCACAACCTTGTGCCGCACACCCACCAACACCTAAATGACTTCTCTTGCCAGTTTTTTCTCCCCATCCAACTCCAGAGAAAAAGCCCGTGGAACTCACAGCTAGTGTCCAGTGCGCTCACAAGTTCACAGGCATGAAGATGATGTCCTGCTTGAAGACATCCACACTCCTGGTCCACCTCCTGACTGCTTCATAGCCCCCCGATGTTAGTTTGGGATAAAAGAAGGTACTGAAAGCGTGGACCGCTGGATACCCTTCCTTCTTGCCTCTTTCCATCAGCAGACCCATGTAGAAATTAACGACCTGTACCATAAAGAGTAACCATGAGGTGTAAAAATAAGACGCTGGCTTTCCCAACGAAAAATACAGCACCACGTCTTTTCTGGCCACCCTTAAGCACGCAGCGGAGAGAACTCCAGCCTCAGCTGTCAGCTTTTGTTCCCAGAATTTCACACGAGGTTACATCGGCAGTTTGATCAAAACACCTGCCCCCCCCCCCCCCCCCCCCCAATAACACGAACTAACTCCTGGAAGCTGCGTCATACAAGAAGTAAAGGAACTTCCAGAAACACTCGACCCTTCAATACCTCAAGTAAGAACTGTACAGAGATTTCTAGGCTCTGCAGCGGAGGTCGTCAAAGAACGTTGATGAGACTTCTGTACACGGCGGAGGGGTATTTTTCAATAAAGGCTGAATGAGACTGTCCCTGTGCTGCAGCTGGTTTTACCTCATCATTTAGCCAGCAAAGGTTCCTGAGCGTGCGGATGTCCTCACGAGTGACCTTTAGTTTGAAGGCACTGCTCATGATCTCATCTGGCTCACCTCTGCCAAATGCGGCACTGACCTCTCTCTCCATGGCCTGAAAGGAACAATTCAATGGGGAAGGACTTGTGACACAGAGCACGGAGCACGCTGACCTGGGGGCAGCTTTCCACTGAAACACGGCCTGTAAATTCAGCTCAGCTGACAGAGCAACTGCCTTCGACGGTTTCTTGGCTCAGTGAGCGATAGCGCTTTTGCCTTGCTTGCTTGGTTTCAGCATCCCAACTTTGAACTTTAGAGCCCAGGCTTGCTGCCATTTCTTTTCACCAAGGACGTTGGGATAAAACCCGTAAACTTAGCAAACACGCTAAAGCAGCTGAAAATGGAACACAAGTCTGGCAAACTCCTTTCCCACGTGCTCCCGCGGCCCTCGCAATACCCAGGTTTAAGCCAACCCCAGCGGGCATCCTCCGTACTGAGGCAGCTAAGTCAGGAGCCTGAAAGAATGTGAAGGTGGGGGACTTCAAAGGGAACGGCAAAGGGGGAAACTGAGGCAGCTACACTGGAGTCAGGCAATGGGGAGTCCAGGTTGTACACGCAACTGGTCGCAATTTGCACGTTCCCATCTAAGTCTGCTTAAGGAATGCAAATAAATCAGTATGTCTGGTAGTATAAAATACTCTGATCTGCAATAGCATCTTCTTGCTTGAATCTGGGTGAGCAAAATAAGAAAACCACCCGGTTTCCCTTGTACCCAGCATCAACTCCGCAGCCTTTGTAAACTCTGCATTTGCTCGCCCTTTCCAAGTCCATCCTCAACAGGCAGGAAAAGGCGGGGGGAGCTCAATTAGACTGCAACTCTGAAGAATAAAAGCAGCCGAAATTCATACAAGCAGGAGAAACTGAACTCCCACTCCCCGGTGGTCGGCACCATGGATCAGCAAGCTGATCTTTCAGGTTCTATCACCATGGTAGGACAAGAGGCACATCCAATATAACTGGATGAGTCGAGTAAGCACTGCTCTGGAGACTGGTGTTCAACCTGGACTCATTTTTTGTCCTGGTAACAGAAGGCCCACAAACCCTCAGGTCAGCACAACTGAAGGAGCGCTGGAGCACACGAAATCCTTCAAACCAGCTTTAGTGCTGACCCTCGCACTGTGAAGTCACAGCCGCAGACACTCGCTAACAGGTTCAATGCAAGTTCTTCAGATTTCAAAAAGCCTCAAGAACCACTTAGAATAAGAGGAGTTCCCTGCAGCTCTGTTGCAACCTTCTGTTTTGTGTAACAAACTGTTGGCTATGGTACCTCTGTGAGCGGAGGAAAGCGTTCCGCTGTTTTTCCCAAGCTTGGCACTTTCTTTCCTTCCACATTGAGGCTGGCTGACTTTTTGGACTGCACACGTGTTGGGTGTCCTCGGAATAACGCATCTTCTGAGATTTCAGTGCCACGCTGCCTCTGTTAGACAAACGGACGTTAAGCTAGCAATCAAGCACAGATTTGTTTGCTCGGGGATAGGACAGAAAATCTTGCTTATATAGGGAACTGGAAGGGTTTTTGTATACACATCCAACCAGCAAACCCCAGAGTTACTTTTTATTGACGACTGCATTCCAACTGTGCACCCATGGAGTGCTGCACTCAGAGGCAAGAGAGGCAGAAAGCTCGTTTGGCTTGGGCTAGCGTTAAGAACCCCAGCAAAGCCTCCACGTGTAGGTATCAAGTTGAGAGCGAGATTACTATTTCTGATTTCCATTATTAAAATTTTATTTTTGACCTCAATCCTGACCAGAGGTGAAAGTCAAAGAGATGTACTTCCCATCCCAGCAAACAAGATAAGACTAAAGACACCCCAGTCCAGCTTTGCAGGTCAACTAAAGCTGTGCGCTAAAGATTTTGAGGCTATACCCAACACATGAAAGGGGAAGAATCAAAACGGTATAGTGTAGTGTGCTCCTAATAGTCCAGAAACAAAATTAACGGCAGCGTAAAACATTTTGCAACAGCGCTACTCATCAAATAATGCTCCCACTTTCCTGGGAAAAAAACAACCTGGGCAAATACAGATATTGTTGAGTAAGTCATGTGAAGTGGAGAGTGCTGAAGTTGCTGATCACAAATAGCTCTATTTTCCTTGTGAGTAACACAAGCTTACTCCTGCGATGGTTTGTTTCACTGCTCCTTCCTCTTCCTGAGAGTTTTCTTCTGGTGTGCAGTACCTGCCAGGAGAGGGAGAGAAAGAAGTGAGCTGTGTATCCATCCTGTCCCATGGAATTCTCAGGAATTCACCTTCTGGACAAGAAAGGCTTTTTCAAGGCTTATTCTGACTACAGCCCCGGTTGAGCACATCAACATGTGACAATATCGCCTCAACTTCCAGCACTGTTCTTTCTTAGCAGCAAGACTGGGATAGAATGAAGAGCTGGGAGCTTTGGAATTATGTTTTTGTTTTTTTTTTTTCCATCTACTTGTACAAGACTCCTTTTGTTTCTCTTTATCAGTCGCATTATTTGGAAAACAGGGAAGCAACCAGCACTTCCTCTATCGAGTGCTTTGTGATCTACTGCTGATAAACACTGCACGCTGGGTGTTCTACTGCAAGGTGTAACAGGAACATCTGCAACTAGACTTGCATCCAAACAGAGTGAGCTTCGGGAAACTAAGACCAGCACACTGAATTCCAAATGGGACAGCGACAGGATGTTTACTTGCCTTCTACAGGCCAGTCAAGAGAGTGATTATCCCCATTTGGAGAGGATTGTCATTCAAACCACGCAGACTCTGAAGAGCAAACAAATACACAGACATTGAAGTTGTCCAGATATATGTCCCTGCTTCAAAAACACAAATTCGCATTGTCACCAAAAGACCCCTTTTTTTCAGGAGGGAGACCTACACCAGACTCTCACGGTATTCTACGCTCATTGTGCTTTAACGGCTTTCAGTCCAGCATGGTAAGAGGAGATATCACAAGCTTTGTCAAATCATTTCAGTTAGTAGCTAAATCTGAAAAAAAAAAAAGGCAAGAAAATGTCCCTTTTACTTGAACGCATGAGTTATTTTTTCTCCATCTCTCCCCTCCAGCTTAGGGGAACCACTGACACTTTAAGCACACAACAGTGCCACACAGCTAAATATAGCGGTAGTGTTTAAAGCGGGGAGAAGAACAGGGACAGAATTAGCTACAAAACAGGACTGCCGCAACTGAACCTCTCTCTGCTCCCATCTACGCTTTCTCCTCTCTCATGTAAGGGCAGGTCACTGCAGAAAGATGCGTGCATCTTACCGCCGTACAAAATCTCTCCCTCTAGCTGCACCTACTGCCCCCAAAACCCGTTTCCCTCAACACCACAAAGCCCTCAGAACTCACAGTCCTGCCAGCTCAGACAGCCAACACCAATGAGGCCGCTGGCCTCTCAAACCCAACTGCATGCTGCCTTTTTCCCCCTCCTAGTCAAACCCCACGCATCCTCTAAGTCCCAAAAACTGCCTCAAGTCCCACCAGGCTTTACAAGCTCTCTCATCCTTATGCTCAGGATGCGAGTTTCCAAGTGAAAGAAATGAAATGTCAGCTCGTTGATGGCTCGGCAGAACGACTCACAAACCAAAACGGATTCTGCAAATCCAAGGACAACTTGGTACGGCCACCACTCGCACCCTTACTGGCTTTCTTCCCACAGCAAACACCACACCAGCACAACCCTCTTTGTCACGCAGCACGGCTCTCGCATGGCAGCTGTGTTGGAGATGCACCTGGCTTGCGAGCAATTCCGGAGCCGCAAGCTAGCTACTCCTCTTTCACAGCACTGAGACGATCAAATACCATTTGTCATCTTCGGGACTCTACCAGCGGCTGAGAGACACACTCACGCAGAGCCAAAAGAAACAAGAACCATCATTAAAAGAGACTCTACCTGATCGTATCACCTCTCTGCGACCACTGCGGGCAGCAAACATCTATACATTCAACACCTGCACAGAAAAGCAGTAGTAAGAAAACAAGAAGACGACTTTCAATCACCATTAGATAGACACAGCTCTCAATTTCTGGGTGATAAATAAAAAACCCCAAAACTTTTAATGATGACTGTATGGTCAGGAGGTTTGAATTCTGGCAAGCACTTTGAACATCATCTGCCAGTGTATAGGAAATGCCCTGTTCCGATTTGAAGTCTACCTACAAAGTAGAACGGATTGGAACCATGGGGATACTCACCGGTCCTTAGTGTTGGACGTGGACAGACATCTCCTCTGTGTTTTGGTTCTTCTACGTGACTCACAGTCATCACTGGTTCCTTGGAGGAGGCTTGAACGCTTTGGGGCAGGAAAAAAACAACAGAGGAGAATCACAATTTTTATATGTGGGGCGTTTGTTATCAGTGCGTACCAATTCACAGTGGCTTTTTGGGTTTTTCTTTAGAAAGAAAAAAATATTCTTTGCACGTCTGACAAATATCTGCATCAACCTGAGGAGGCCACTTTACTCTGTGGGACAAGACAGAGTTCATTTCAATCAGCCTTGACCAATTCTGCTCAATCTATTTGTTAAAGATCATGCTGACAGTGAGAATGGCAATGTCCACAACATCCATACTGCTGGGACATTTTACTTCAGACCCGCCCTGCTCTGACCTCAGGGACTATATGCTCTGTAGCAGTTGGAGTGCATTAGACCCGTTCCCCAGGAACCTTCTCTAGTTTAGCTTCCTCTGAAAAGAATCTCTTTCTCATGCTCCAGATCTGCTCCAAAATATGAGCGAAACCACAATAAGCAACGACTGGGAGATTAGACGCCGAAAGCAGAGTCTTGACCCGCTCTCAAATGCGGTGCACTTAAACTCAGTGCACCCAAAATTACATGAGAAAATGTTTTCTGTATCATTTTCATGGTATGGATTTTCATCTGAAGTGGCGGATTCTGGCGCAGTGCGCTCCTTAGTGGGCGGCCTCAGTGGTAAGAAGCTGTCTGGAGCAGCTTTGATGCTCTGTTTGCCGTTCCGGCTTGTGCTGAAAACATCAACGGCAAAAGAAATGGTCTCAAGAGAACATTCCAATATGCACCTCCACCACCAACTACTTTGTCAAGCACGTACACTGATGACGATGGAGACAGACACGAGATGTTCATGACTTTCAGATGAAGACCTCCTGTCTTCAACTGGCTAATGGGGAAGTACAGAGAAGTAAAAGTGAAAATCACAACAACTGCCTTGAAGATACACTGTCGATTGTGTCCTCAGCCTCCTCTCAAGTTCAACGCTTCCTCTTACTGCAGACCTTTAATCTCTAGCTAGTCTCCTGCACCAATTAAGTAGCTGGGTTTAAAGAAAAAGTTTAAAATTGGTTCTTCGGGGAGGAAGCAGCTGGAGACCTCCCTTACCATAGGCAGTAAACCTTTCGGGGAAGAAGTCAAAGAAAACGGAAAGATTTTTACCTCAGACGTGGAATTCTCTTGTGAGGACGGGATAGTGTTTCCTTCGTCAGGTGAGCATGGGTTCCACACGGCATTTGAGCTACGAGAGAAGAGCATAAGGTATCAGTAACTCTCAAAGGAAACTGAAGAGGTTCATGAGTTTACAGTAACGAGCTTCACCAAAGATAAATTCTCATTTTCTCTCTCACATCATCGTATTATTTGTGTTATGTCACTTGAGGACATTTTTGGGTTTTCACACTGGCAGCTACAGCAAGTTGTGCGCACAAGGTATTGCCAGTCAAAAACCTGAAATACAAAAGGCTTCTTGGGATCTACTACCTAAAAGGAGCCTTGAAAACAATCTACTTCTGGCAAGCTAACAGTGGACGGATCAGAACGGAAGGACTGCATCCAAGGCAGCTCTGGCACTGAGATGACAAGATAAACGCCCGGCCCCACTCCAGAAGCAATGCAAGGATGCAGGTAAGAAACAGAGGTCACGCTCAAGTCTTCCCAGATGCTGCCTCGTCCTGTGCCTGCAATAATCCGTACAGAGCCCTAGGAGTGGGCTTGGACAGTACACAAGGTAGGGTGAAAATGAAACAAGTCGTATAACTTGATGTCAGCCTTACCAATTTGCAGCATTGATACATCGAGCGACGAAAATCGTGGTCTTTTAGTTGAAGGCTCAAAAGAAGTGGACCGAGGCTTAAAAGAAAACAAAAAAAAAGTACCAACGTGAGTATAACTTGAATGTGAATCCAAGCAAACACACTTCCTGAGACTTAGTCAGCTCTGCTATGACTTGGGGACCATGACACGCTGGTTCACATTGCAGAAGAATGCAAATCTTTGCAGGACCTTTAACAGGTATGCTTTAATTTTTTAATACAGGCTCTCATACGTGAAGCGATTAAAAGAATACAAGCTTGTCACTCAGTAATCACTCAGTCAGCTCCTAAACATTCCAAAGTGTGATAGTTCAGCCCTTGAAAAATATATTTTGTACAAATCAGAGTTAATGACGCTCTCAGGAATGAAGAATTAGAGCCCGACAGTCTCTTAGCCCTCTTATCCCATGGGGCAATAAGAAAAATAGCACTACACCTTTGAACCAAACTAGGGAGTCAAGCAGTCGGTGGCTCATTTTTACAGAGCCAAAGTCTTACAGGAATCCTCTCCTGGGCTGGTGGCTAATGAGCAGAAAGAGGTTTATCCACAGGAAGTATGCAGTTTTTCTTGCCAGGTAGTGTATTTTGATTCCTTAACCACAAACTCGAGAAAGAGAATAACGCAGACTTGAGTAAAGCAAACCCAGCCCACATTAGAGCTGCCTGCTAGAAATGGAAAAGAACCACCTACAGCTGTACAGGCTCAGAGCAGGCTCAACCTCAAGATGCATTAGGGAGAGCTGCTTGCTCTCGCACCTTGCACAGACCCTAATATTTCAAACCCCTCGCTAACCTCTTCCGCAGACTCTGTGAATGGAGCATCTTTGCTGACGGAGGCCGCCGGGCGTTTGGTTGCCTTGGTCGGCAACTGCAGCACAGCAGAAACTTTCTCTTTCTGCTCGGAGATGGAACAATCTAAAAACCAAAGACAGGCCATATAAGAACACGATAGAAAACCAACAGAGGTACATTGCGAATACAGCCAGGAGGGAGCACACAGCTTTGATTTAAAATACTCTTTCTGCTGACACGCACGGGCTCACCGCCAGAGACCTGGGCTATCTCCTGCTGGCAGTAAAAGTATTGTGTCCTGCCACAGTCACCGCAGATAACGTCATACAGAGGGCTAAGCCCCACCATACACCCTCAAGCCATTGGCTATAGGGATAGATAGCCACAAGGAAAGAACAGCTTGAAAAGCCACTGTTTCAGGAACAATGCCAGAGCACAAAAGTCAGACTTTTCGAAGGGACACAAAACCTCAGAAAAATCAGGCATATTCAATACTTCTGTAATGTGCAATACCTGATGTTTTCTTTTTCGGCGGACTCTCGTCACCATCGTCCACAGGTATCCAAACGCTGAGGAAAGAACACACACAACAGCGTTTTGCAACCCTAGGGAAGCTCCCAAGAGGCTGACTTCCCTTCACAGGGCCCAAACTTCCAAAGTTACTTTTCCTATCCCGAAGGTCTCCCCCTCCAAGCGCCCCTGGGATCATCTCAGGCACACACACACCTAACTGCACCCCTCCTCAATACCCCCCAACCTCTCCCAGCCAACGACCGCTCTCAGAGAGCTAATTATCCCGCTGGAGCACATTAGGCCTCTTTTTCTCGTTCGGTTAATGCTCCCTAACATTTTACATTTGTTCCTATCGCCAAAAACTTAAGTTCATATGTAAAGTTTTCCTCTTTCCTCGGGGAAAGCAGCACACCAGAGATTACTACGCCATCTAAGTTCATAAATCACTACACCGAGTTGCAAAGAAAAGTCTAAGTAGGACAGGAAATAAAAGGTGGGAAAGCAACAACTGCATACACCCACTTCAATCACTTACTGCTAAATCAGTGCTCGTCAATGAGTTCTTGAAATAATTCTTTGCTGCACCCTTTCTTACTAAGCATAAGTCCAAGTATTATATCAGTTGATAACAATGATAACATCTAGTAAAAATTTTTCCTTTGGGAATGGAGCACAAAGGTTGCTCCTAGGTGGGTTTTCCTCTACTTGTTTTTTTTTTTTTTTTTTTTTTTTCTTCTATTTGCCCCCCCAAAATGTCATGACAGACTCCAAGGATTCTTTGAAGAATTCTTTGGTCTTTCTTACACAAAGGAATTTCTTTTAAACTGTTATGCCCCGAAACCCTGCTGATATCATTGCTTCTGGACTACCCTCTCTCTGTATCAGGAGCACAAAGAAGTCCCTAAAAGCACCTTTCATACAACATCAAGAGTATTGGCTATTACTATGCTATTAAAAGTCAGGCAGAAAATATTGGGGGGTAGGCATTAGAGGGAAATATCTTCCCATAAAAATGCATTCTTACTCAGCACATTTGATACTTCAAAAGGCAAAATCTTTGTATCCTCCTGCTCAATTGTTAGCAGGAGCTAACTCCTTCTGAGCTGCTCTCCAGGCTCAAGGCTACGTCCTGAGAGAAACGCAGTTTCAATACCTGACTGCAGTTACGGCAACTGTCTGTGAACAGAAATGCCGCTTTCTCCAGCTTTACCAGAGCACCCGGCACCTGGGAGAGCATTGTTTTGTCCTTTTTTACCTTACCAGCCACTTGGAGGTTTAGAATCAGTTTGATGGCGAGAAAAGAAGAATTCTCTCTTGGGAAGTTGTAATAAGCTGCTCCCCGCTCCTTCACCACTCCAAGTCTCCACCCCCTCTTTTTTCCTTTTCAAGCCCCCGCTGTGCAGACAGAAAGCCAACGAGGGGGTGGCTTTGCCCACGGATTTGGGGGGAACATCTGGAAGCCACAGTCATCTCAGCATCACAGGGGAACAACTCTGACTGCGGCACGGGGCGAGCCCACAGCGGCAGGAGCCACAGCCGCCGCACAGGGCCGGAAGGACGGGGATGCCGGGCTGGGAGAGGGCGGGGGGGGACACGGAGCTGCCGGGGGCCCACCACGAGCCCCACCGCCCCGGAGGGGGGGCTCTGGGCGGGCAGAGGGGCCGAGCCCAGCCCAGGGGAGGGCAGCCAGAGCCAGGGGAACCCCAGAGCAAGACCCCACCCTGCACCCGAGCCCATAGAGCAACTAACGCCGCTCCCGCCCGAGGAGAGCCGGCCGAGGCGCCGGGCGGGCTCCCGCCAAGGAGGCCCCGGGGGTCCCGCAGGCCCCAGGCGGGGGGGGGGGAGAGAGGCGGAGGGGGGAGTGGGCGCCGGGGCGATGCCTGGGGGCGGCCCTGAGGCGGCGGGGCGGCTCGCTGACCTGGGAGGGGCGGCCTCTTGCGCGGCGGCGGGGCCGGGGGCGGCGAGGACGGCGACCAGGGCCCCCAGCAGCCATTGCTACACAGGCCCCGGCCGGCCCCCGGCGGAAGTGCGGCCGACCCGCGCGCCCAGCGCCGCCTCCCCATTGGCTGCCGCCGCCGAGTTCCGGCCCCTACGAGCTGGAGGGGAGGCTGAAGGGGGGGGGAGGGGGCGGTGGATATGCGCAGGCGCGTTGCCGTCTGCGCTCTGCCTGAGGGAGCCGTTGAGGGCCGCCCAGCCCGCTTCTGCCCCTGCCCTGCGGTGGGGCCGGGCCGGCGCCGTCCCGCCTCGCCCCGCCCTCCTGTGTCTGGGGGAGGCGCTGGCCCTTCTCCGAAAGCCCCGAGCCGGGCGCCGGGAGGCCGAGGAGTGCCCGGAGGAGAGGAAGAGGCCTGTTTGCCCTCGGGGAGAGGCCCTCACAGAGGCCGGAGGGGGCCCCCTAGAAGCCCTCCAGAGACGGAGGGGCCTCCCAGAGAGGGTACCATGGTTTTGATGCTGCTGGACATGGGGTCATTGTCAGCTTTGGGGATGGAGAGGCACAGCGGGCACTGCCTGATGGTTTTCCTTTCTGTCCGTCTCCTCCCCAGGCCCAGGGGTGAATATTTGGGAAGCTGAAAGAGGATAACTTCTTTAACCCAAAAGAAGTGAAGCTTGAAGCCCACATCAAGGTGCCTTCCTTTGCCTCCAGCTGCATGATAGGCAAAGGTGGCAAGACAGTAGGGGGGGGTGTGTGTGTGTGCGCATGGGTGCCCCCCCCCTCTCTTTGCCGCGGGGACACAGAGTTTGGCATCAGCCGTCACCCCTGCCCACCCCAGGGGGACAAATCCCGGGTGCTCAGTGGTTTCAGCGACGTCTTGATCCTCAGCCCCCATGTCCTGGTGGTGGTTCTCGTTGGTCCCAAGGAAGGGGGAGACACACAGGGTGCCTGGTGCCGTGGTGACACCGGCAGTGGAGGATTTTGGCTCTTCCACAACAAAACCCTCTTGTGGTTTGCTCCAGGTGAATGAACTGCAAAACTTAACCAGTGTGGAAGTCCTTGTGCCACAAGACCAAACCCCAGACGAGAACGAGGAGGTCATTGTTAAAATCATTGGGCATTTCTTTGCCAGTCAGGTATGGTTTGGCCGTGGCTTTACCCGATCTTCCCCGGCTGCTTTCGTCCACCGAGGAAAGGCGCGGAGTGGCTGAGCCCAGCACCACCCGAGCATCCCGCCGCTCTTCTTTTGGGTGGTCCCTGTGTCCCCAAGAGGCACTGAAGGTGTTTCATCAGCTCCCCCAGGCTGTGCGAGCGCTGAAATTAAAGATTGGCTTCTTTGAGCTAATAATGGGTGTTTTGGATGCTGTGCAGAGCAGCACCCAGGGTGTGAATGGAATCTTCGGCGCTGGCAAAGCCACGCACATCGCACCTGGGTGCATCTTCCATAACCTTGTCTCCTGTCCACTTGAGAGGGAGGGCGGCCCCCCCAAAAAATTCAGGTGCTCTTGAGGAGCGATGGAGGAAGCACAATTTAAAAAAACAAACAAACAAAAAAAAACCCCAAAACCCTAACCAAACTTGAAATTAGTTACAGCTTGTCTGGAGTGAGAAGTTGCGAGCGTTGAGATGCTCGGTGGGGGGTGGAGAAGCAGTGCCCTGACCCCCACCTCTTGCTTTTCCCTTCTCCTCCTCAAGACTGCACAGTGCAAGATGAGGGAAATGCTCCAGCAGGTGAAGCAGCAGGAGCAGAAACACGCTCCGGGAGCCCCGGCCCCGCAGCACAGCAAGGGAGGCTCCCGCCGTGCCGCCCAGCACCGCCCGATGAATGTAACCCCGCCACCGGACATCCCCCACCTCCTCTGTTATAGGTTAATTTTATTTATATTCTGTTTTGAGGAACAGATTCTTTAATTTCTTGATCAACTCTGGTGCGCAGATCCACCATATGAGTTTTATGTTCAGTGTCTTGATTAGTCCAGTTTGGCCGCTGTATTATTCGAAAAGTGTACCTATCCACGATGGCATATTCTGATTTTTGTTTCTCTTCCACTACCCATGAGGAGCCATCCACAAAGAATTTTTCTCTTTCATCTAATTCTTCTTCTTCTTCTTCTAAATCTTCTCTTACTTTGGTCTGTAGATTTATTAACTGGAGACAGTAGTCTTTCTTTGGGCTCTCCGTATAAAAATTGGGCCGGATTTTGAATGGAAGTCATTTCCATTTCTAATCTAGGGGAGTTAATCAGAATTCTCTCATACTTCAACAACCGACTGTCAGTAAGCCATTTATCAGCTCGTTGTTGCAACACTCCCCGGATGTTATGGGGGGTATATACTTTCAGTTCACCTCCTACGGTGACTTTTCCGACCTCCTCTATCAATAATGCGGTTGCCACTACCACTTGCAGGCAAGTGGTCCACCCCTGGCTTACAGGATCTAAGATTTTAGAATAATATCCTACAGGTTTTCTCTGCCCTGCCCATCCTTGGGTCAAAACCCCATATGTTGTTCTATTATCCACATTGATGAAAATTTGAAAGGGTTTACGGATATCAGGTAAGTTGAGGACAGGTGCTTCTATCAATTTTCTTTTTATCTCTTCCCAACGCCTCTTGTCCTCAGAGGTCTACTTTACTAGTTCATTTTTAGTTAATTTCATTCATATAAATATTTTACTTTATTGCTCTAATCTTTTATCCATTGTTGACAGTACCCTAACAATTCTAATTGTCTTATTTGCCTTTTATTAGTAGGTATTGTTAGAGACAAGATTCCCTTTACTCTTTCGGGATTTAATTTCTAATGCCCCTTTGTAAGCCAGTGCTCTAGATATTTTACTTCTTCTGTAAACTGTAATTTAGATCTTGAAACCTTTAGTCCCTGGAGACTTAGAAAATTTAGCAACTTAATCCTTTCAGTTCTAACATCTTCTTGAGTTTTTCCAGCAATTAGTAAATCATCTACATATTGTATCAGAATCAACTCTTGAACTCAAATTCCAAAGTCTGTGGGCAGTACCCCTTTAAATTTGATATGCTATTGTAAGCAGCACACCCTCTACACAGTCAATTTTTTGCTGACAACAAATTGTAAAAAATAGGGAAACCTCTGAGGTGTGATGTAGTTTTAGGAACTGAAGAGCAGCTTTCCCAAAGTTTAAGACAAGTACCAAATAATATTGCACAGCTTAAAATACAATTGTTTACGTTCTGACTTCAGTACAGTACAGCTTAACTGTGAATGTAAGGAATTAACATTTTGCATTGTGAGCCAAATTATTTGTGGCAGAAGGTCAAACATCACGTAGAAAATATAAACCTGGATGTTTTAAATGTCAACTTGTTACAGGACTTGTAAGCAAACTTTAAAAAGCTTAAAAAGCTGTTGGCCTCACTTTTGAGGGCTCCAAATACTCCTGCAAACCAACATTAATATTTCTGACCTATACAGACCGTTCAACACACTGTTCCCTAAAAAAGCTATCAGGCAGTAAGCATATTGTGAAGTACACATGTTTATTTAACATTCCTAAAATAAGTTGTATCTACATACTACATAAATGAATGAAGTCTTAATATAAAATAGAAAACTGCATTGACAGAGGAAATCAAAGTCCATATGGAGTTACTGATCGAAGACCATTTGTTTATGAAATTTTACAGTCATTTCTATAAATGATCTCTTCCAAATTAGACGATTTTTTTCTTTTCTCCTAATCCACACCATTTGGATGACTTTACAAACAGTGGTGTTCATTATAAACTTAAAAAACAGTTACAGCATCTTCTGGCGCACAAGTGGCTGTGGAAAATGAGACAGTCTTTTTTTGTTCTTTCAGAGTGTTCTCTGCCATGTCTGCGGTTTCTTTCTGTTTGCTTTTTGTTCCATCCACTGGACTTCCAAACGGAGAGATGAATTTGATTTCCACTGGTGGAGGTGACCAACTAACTCCAAAAAACCCCTGTTCTCTAACAGCAAGACTATGGATAAGAATTAAAAGGCAACGACTCACGAGAAACTATGGATTGGCTTCTACCTGTGGCTTCTTCCCCCCCACCCCCTCTAAAATCAACTACAAAGCTATTTAGGGGCAGTTACATGAGAACTGAAGAAACGGCAGGAAATAAATGTAATGCAGTAACAACCCTGAGAGCAGTCTTCTACGAGAGGAAGTTCTGAAGGGGAATTAAACTACTTGGTTGGCTGCGGACATGCACACTGGGCGTGTTCTTGCCAAACGATCCATTGCTCTAGCTAGTGTGCTTCCAAAAGGAGAGGTGAATCTTGTTTCCACTGGGGGAGGTGACCAAGGACCTTCTTTTCTTGTGGTTCTGCAAAGACAGAAAAGTATCAAATTGATTCTTTTATTACCAACAGTATTTAGTAGAGGAAAAGAAACCCCGTGGAGTTACAAAATCAATGCCAAGGAATTATTTATGGCCTTCTTTGTAGACAGGATCAAGGCAGAAAAGGTACATCAAGAAGCTTCCTTCTGCTGTCATTCCTTGCCAGACTGCCCCAAGCATTCTCAGTCACTATTCGCAGGAGCTTTTAGAGCCCCTCCCACCTCCCAGGTTTTAAGAGGCAACCGTCCTCAAATGGTTTTCCAGAGGGAACCGGACAACATGGTCAGAAACAAGCAGTTCTCTTTACTCATTGTCTGACCTTCTCCTGCATTCTATAGGGAACTAAAGACAATAAGAGTGTGGTTTCATAAGGTGGAATAAGACTTTAGATAGGCAGATAGACAGACAGATGGATAGAAGAGCGCGCCATCGTTGCAAAGAGTAGTGCCCACTTGCCCTTTTCTCTCCCATCCCTCTTCTGTTTCCATTAGAAAACTAAACCCCTAAGTGGGGAAAACGGTGCCCAGCAGACCAGCAAGCTGCACAGGCTCAGAAAGTCAGAGCAGAACTGTAGAGCCAAGTGAGGAAGAGGCAGTTCGGTGGCTAAAAGCTGAATCGCTAGCACGACAAAGGAATGCAAATAAGTGCTCAAAAAGAATTTCATACTTGCTTGCTTGCTTCATTTTTGATTTTGCAGCTCTCCCTCTCTTGAGTTTTGGCTTTCCTACAGACTCTCGGGAGTTGGTATCCTCCTCCTCTTGAGTTGGAAGCTCCTGTGTCAAGGCAACAAAAACATTACTCGTGCACAAGTTCTTACACTTCTACAGAACACAAATGAATGTTTCTTTCATGAAGAAGTCATGACAGAGTGATTCCCAAAAGCATGACAGTTTCTCTCCACAAAAACAAACCTTCCCTCTCAAATTCTCCTACCATCCTACAAGCTGAAAGTCTGCAATTAAGAGGTAGCCCACCAAGTAAGTTTAAAGAAAGCTACTCTGCCTTTTGTTAAAGGCAAAGCAACGCTTCCTAATTCTTGACTTACACAGATTCAACGGTGATTTTTGTCGCTAGTTTCCATGAAGGAAAAAAATAATCAAATCATTTAGCTGATTAATTTCAAGCTCTCTTTCGATATACTTTCAAGGAAAAAGGCAAGGCCTTGCTAAGTATGATTTGAAAAAGCGGTACAGAGCAAAAATCAAGAACGTGAGACAACCAGAGGTTTGCTTACTGGTTCTTTCACAATTCGGGAAATGCTAGACACATTTTTTTCCCCTCGACCTCAAAAGAGGGGGCGAAAAGACAGGTTGGCAAGACAAGTCCGGGTCTAAATCCTGAAGCTGCCCAGGATGGTCTGCTTCCCCAGCTAAGAGAGGTTGGTCACTAGGCTGCGCCTCTTCATCCCTGACTGTATTTTCAGCAAATTGTACCTTAAGGTTTTTCCGTTTTCTTGCACTTCTTCTGGGAGTGGCTGCCGTTTTTATCTCATGAGCAGTGTCAATCTGGCCCATTCCTTGACACGGAGATGCTCCCAGTGCTGCACTATCTTCAATCCCCTGAAGTTAAAAAAGGTCCGTTAAGGCAATATTCATTACCAAACAGACTAACTTCAAGTCGAGCTAGATGAAACCGAGGACAGTGAAATGCTGCTTTTCCTTTCAGATCACCACTGGGTGTAAAAAGTTAAGACACGTACAAGGTACTCTCTGCTACAGATAACAGTTCATGTGTTGAAGGGATAGAAGAGAGCATTCAGTGCTCCATTTCTGGTGTTCCTCTTCACGAGTAACGATTTGTCCCCACTCGTGGACAAAGTGAGCGGCTTTACAATACAAGCTGCATACACAACTGCCAGTAATCATCCCATTGCAGTACCTTCTGGACTGATTACTAACCCACACGGAGTGACCGACTCTGCACCTAATGGGGCAAAATGTCCCCAACGTCTGAAGTTTCAGTCATGAGAGGTGTGACCGCAACACTGCGCCAAACTGGCCAGGTATCACATTCGGCATCTCGACACTGCGCTTTCAGGAATCACTTGGATTACACGAGACAACACGTATATTTTAACTACCTCCACCTCGTGCTTTCTAGTTCCCTGTACGGAGCAATTCTTTCCTTCTAGATCCTCAGATCTGGCGATCCTGAGTGAGATACTCAGGCTTTTATGG
Source organism: Vanellus vanellus (assembly GCF_965231255.1). Classification (NCBI taxonomy): domain Eukaryota; kingdom Metazoa; phylum Chordata; class Aves; order Charadriiformes; family Charadriidae; genus Vanellus; species Vanellus vanellus. The sequence continues at coordinate 343,620 of NW_028127957.1, forward strand.
TGAGAACAAAAGTAGTATCTGTGACTTATTTCCAGTGACTCCGATGCTCAAGAGAATTTAACCCCTGTGTAAGCACCTTTGCCCAGCCCTCTACGTTATCGTGCTAGCCAACGATGGCAGAAGGAAGAAGCCCCTCTGCAGCAGTCTCCATAGAACCGGCTCGTTTTCTTGCCTCCTGCCTTGTCCAAAGTTGCCAAAGCATCCTATGATAGCAACACACCATGCTTCACAACTAAACTCAAGACATACTAGTCTGCCATAAGCTTTCCTTTCATGCTTACAAATCTACAAACAAGAGAGCAGTGACTACTTTGTCCTCAATTCAGTGAAGGCAGACGAGCCAAAAGCAGGTGTTTACATCTAAATCAGGACAAAACAGTTATAACGAAAGCAGAAAAACCTTCCCCGTACTGCCACACGAATGACTGCAGAAGCTTTGTGACCGTCTCATGTACCCGCTGCCTTCTTCCCATCACAAATTTCCCGTCTACACCATAAGGGATTTACGTATTCCCAAGTCTGTAACCCTCTTCTCTACAGTGTCATCCTAAATCCCAAAGCCGAGACAGCTAAATAAGTGACTGCCCATTTAACTTCATCTCAAATGTGGGACACTGAAAAGCACTTTCTCTTACTTAAGACCGATCTATTTGCGGTACGCCTTCCCTTCAGTTTGCATTTCACTCCTAACTGTTACTAACGATTCATGGTGGATGTCTTCTGAAGAACTCATCAGCGCCAGCAGAAGTGAAAACAATGGGGAAGAACCTGGGACAACTGGAGAATCACTAGTTCTAATTTTCAGTCCATGTGAACAACCTTTCAAAATTCATATTTTACAAAGTTCAGATGGTAAAAAATGTAGTTTAAGAAAAAAAAAAAAAGACTTTTAAGTAGCTTGAAGTATCTTGATGCTGAAATTAACTCATTACGGGGAATTCTGCTTATGTTAATAAGGAACAGAGAGTAAACGATCTCAGCACCTAAATCATTCCGACAATGAGTTTGGTTCCCACAGCATTTTGTCATTTGGTAAACGGCCCCCAGTATCGAAAAGCTGCACTCTCCAACTTTTTGTGTTGTCTTTAACAATTAAACGACTTCTTTTATTAAGTCAAACAAGAAACTTTTAAGTTCTAACAAACCAAACGAATGTATGGTTATTTTAAAAAATAGTTTAGGCACTTTTGTTTTTCCTACTACAGCCCTCAAAGGCCCCAGTCTTGACGGGTTCTATTCGGTGTTAGAGGTCCACAAAACGCATAGGAGAAAAACAGAACTGCCCTTATGTAATGAGGCTTTAACTTGCGTTCACCAGCTAAAGAAACTGAGACCGTTTTGGGTGCCTTCCAATTGTCAGTAAGACAGGACTGTCCTCCATTTGCAAAGAGTTTTTCTGTTTTGTCGAAAATGGGAACATAGCTGACTTACATTAATTTCCTCAGTTTTAGGAAAATTGTTAGAAACAGTTATTTCTTCCTGCGGAAAAGGAATATTTCCTTCAACTTCAGCTGCTTCCTGCCTACATTTTGGGGAAATCCATACACTTCTCCTCAAGGCGATTTCCTGAATGAGTACTGACCACATGCCAGTGTTAACTCACTTTCTTCCATGCAATATAAAGAAGTGTATTTCCCAAAGCTATGGGACAATGGGCACACGGCAATTTAATTAGAGCTAAGCTTCCCCTCTTCAAGACTGGTCCTAACGCGCTGCTTCCAAAAGGACTGTATATGCAATACTCACGCGCACACTGAAAATATTCCACAAGGTGAACGCAACAGTGTTTCCGTTAAATTCTTTGGTGGTTTCATTTCACACCAAGTTTACCGGCGTCTGGTGTGGTCGGTTGTTGTTGCTGGCTTTTTTAAAATACAAACCTTAACCACAGGAGGAGTCTCAGGTACATTCAGCTCTGATGCTCCCGCGAATTTCTTGTGTGAGATGGGACCACACATATTTGATCCAAAGGGGCTGGATGCCACGGATGAAGTAGGTGGTCTGCATGGGAACTGCCAGCTACAAGCCCGCACGGGAGAACACGAAGGAACGGGACGGCCCACCAAATCCAGCAATCTGGAAGATTCACAATTTAAAAGATGAAAAGTAATAAATAAATGGGGGGAAAAAAATCACGCTGCGGTCAAGAAATCTGACACGACACATAACAAAAACATTCCAGGAACAAGAAATACAGGCGAACCCTCCCTGTTCAGGTGATGTATCAGGCCCAAGAACAAGCTACAGGCATCTTCTAGTTTCTCAAGTATTTTGGTACATCTCATGCTTAATTTCCCAAACCACTGCCACTGAGGAGAGAGGAATCCCTTGCAAATTGCGCAAGTCAGGTCAGTCTCACGCCAGAAGAAATATCATCTACATTGCAACACTGGCACCACTTCACATTCTCCCCTCACTTGTGTGCCCAAGTTGACCTTTTCTTTCACAGAGACAAAGCGGAATGCAAGCACTTGGAAAACACAGAAAGTCTACACACACACATCCATCCATCCACATACGAGAAGCAACACCTTTTGGAAAAATTCATGCTAGATCCACTATTCCTGGAACATTTTTGTGAAGATTTTGTAATTGGTGTCCCAGCAAACGCATCGCACAACTCTGCATCACGGGGAGTTGATGTTGTGGCTGGCGGTTCTGTAGCTCTAGGACTAGAATTACAAGGAAAATGTAACTGACTCCCATTCCCCTGAAGTCCACACATACCAGAATTCAAGTTTATTTGACCGTGCCACCCGTAGGAAAATCATCGGACAACCGCAAGCCTCTTTCCTGCTCATTAGAATTCTGCTTAAGTTGATGTAAAAAAGACAGAAACGAAGCAGCAACTGGGCAGGAAGCGGTAAAAGATTACTCTTCGATCCCACGAGCAAGTCTATCAAAATCTGTACAACAGTACCTTAGTGGTAATCAAAGTTTTTGTGTCAGCCATCTTAAATTCTGTAAACACATTCACCATAATGGCAATGTGGTATGTATGTGTGTGTGTATATATTCATATATCTAAATGTATTTGCATAAGTGAGATTTTCATAGCAGAACTCTCTCTCTAAATACTCCTTATGAAGGACAGTTTCTCAAGTGTTCTATATTGTACGTGCAAAAAAGCCAAAGTTTTGTGCAGGTGCACCTTCCCTCCAAAACACTCACATAATGCAAATGGATTTTTCTCTCTCTCTCCACACATGTAGCTCAAGACTGTGACAAAAGGCTGCTTACCCATCGCGTTGGGAGAAACTGGGTTTCTGCTCATTTCCTTCCCAGAATTTTCTGATATTGGCCAATACGTGACTGAGGAAATTTTCTCTTTTACACACATTTCCCACATGAGCTTGTTTCGTTATTGTTGATAATGGCTTTGGTCTTGAGTCTGTAAAGCAAGAAGGGAAACATATCAGCCTTGTGTAATCAAAGTGACAGTGAGTTGTCCGCAATATTCCCTCTCCTAAAAGTTACCTTCTCTTAATACCAATGAAGGCAAACGGTAAGGCTTGGCTCTCTCAACAGCCCGCTTCCTTTCAATTCGAGGAAGGATCTTGCCAGATTGGGCTACTGCAGAACTTCTGGCAACTTTAGGAAAAAAGAGAACAAAAAAGAAATGAATCAAAAATTTCAAACTCAAAAAATACGTCACCTTAAAAGAAGGCAAGAAGTATTACCTTCAGATGTCCAACGTTTAATGCATCCTCTCAGAAGTTCTGCAGAACCTGTCTGGACAGCAGCTGACAATACTGCTTCCACCTGCTCCTCCTAAACATAACAGACAGAATAAAATGAGAATCTTACTTACTTTCAGCACCTGAACCATCAACGGTGAATGTTTGTTTCTAGCTGTATACTCAGTCAGACATCACAAAGTCAATTCGGAGACATGCGAGTCATTCCACACTCTTTGTCTTAATTTGAGCCACAGGCTGGACTGCTCCTTGGTCTGAGGAGCACAGTAACTTTTCCTCTGACATTTCAACTTACTGAAGGCTAATTCTGATCTTTAGATCCATGCCTCTGCAGTACAGGCTTCATGCACTGACTTCCAATTAGCTCTTTTCTGTAACATCCTCTGCCACTCCCCATTACGCATTCCGTGCGTGTAAGGTTGCCATCAGGAGTGCAGGAAGGGTGAAAGGTTCCTCCACAAACTTTTACTTTGCTCTTTTGGGGGTTTTGTTTAGTTGGGTTTTTTTAAAGACATTTAAAAGTATCTTTCCCTTCTAGGCAAAATCATTACATTCCAAGGGATTTCTACACAGTGGAACACACATGTGATATTTCCATCTTTTTCTGAAAACTGGTTGCAGGCAAGGAAACACACCAAATGCTATTCACAGCGGCAAACAAAACTGCAAACCAAGCTTCTCGACCCTACTGCTGCAATTTGTCTCACTAACATTCCAAAGGAATCCCTGCTCAAATGCATAACAAGTCTCCGAACGGCACAGTCACAATCCAGCAAAGGCTATTAAAAAACAGACGGGCTGTTCATCACAAAGACTCCATCTCTCATGAAGCTCTTCAGATGAGAGAGAACGGTCGGTGCCAAAGGAAAACCTGTGACAGAGGGGGTGAAGTCACTATGGCGGGATAAAGGAGACAGAAGGCAGTGAGCGTCATGAGATAAAGGTGATGACGGTGTTGCAGCAACAAGAGGGCAGTCTAAGAGGAGTACGTTGGGCTACTGTAGCACGAGGCAAAGGCCGCAGAGGTGAAGATCTGCTTTCACCTGACACCAGTAATCCTTTACCACAGCTCTCTTCCTTGGAAGCAAACGGTCGTGTGTAGTGCAGCAAGCTGACGTTTGCAACAGCTCGCATCCCAGCGAGACACCCCCATTGTCAGCTACTGCACTAAACTTCATGCTTCGAGAAACCGATGGGGATGAAGGTTGCTCTGAGGGAAAGAGGCTTGATGTTGCGCGTGACCAGCACTGAGCGCACGCTTCCTTGTGCACGTCTGTGGCCCAGAATTAAGAGACGGGTCTCTAAAGACAAATCTCTTAGGGCTGTTCCCAGTCAAACTCCATAGTTTGCGGCTAAGCATACTATTTCTTCTGCTAACTCCAGCCAACACTCGTATTTCAGGGCAACTGGCAAATAATACGAAAACCACGTTATCATGTCTTGTAGCCTCTCCAGCCCCGCCAAACCAGAGGGCTGTATCTCCCCCTTGATTCCCTCATATGCGCTCACCTGGCTCAAACTGGATGGCTGGACATCGACGAGTCTTGGAGACAGCAAGCCAGCTACCAGACACCTGTGGTAGCTCTCACCAATGGCTTCAGTCATTGAAGGGACAGATTTCTTCAAAAAATTCAAGGTCTGAAACATCAATCCAAAACTACTCATAAAGGCCGCATTGTTAGTCGGTCACTAAGGGCCTGGGTAACCGCTAAGAGAAATTATAGAATCGTCCCCTTAAACTGTCAGAAAGCCTGCATCAGGAATGTGCTTTGGCTTAGCCATCTGAGTAAGCGTTACTATGCCGAGTCTTAAAGACGGCAGCCAAACTAACAGTTACAGTTTATTTTAAAAATCCCGTGAAAGAAAAGAGCAGCCCTTGCAATGATTAAGTATTTTCTAGCTTCTCTCTCGATACACACGCCTTTCTTTTTCCCTGACCACTGACACAAAATGCATTCTATAGCAGCTAAACTAACACACAACTGTAAACCACGCTTTGGAAGATCCTTTCGATGCTTGTTTGTGCAGAAGCTGATCCATGTTGGAAATATTTAGCGAGCTGAAACTTAAGTCAACATTATTTGTCACAATCTGGGCAGTGGCTCGGAAGTTGCAATTGGGCCAAGTTTGGGAGAAAAAAAGTTTCCGTTCTTCTCAAACAGTTAAGTAATTTCTCATTTTCTCCATTCTGGCTCCCTTTTTTCAAGTTAATCGGGGATAAAAACTCTAACTCAAGACTATGCAGGCAGTTTGACCGATGGCTCGTAAAGAAGTAACAGCTTTCCCCGACTTCCACAACATTTCTGTTCTTGCTCCTAGAGCAACATTGCATTCCTTTCTAGACATCCAATCCCTGATCATGCTTCCACAGGAGACCGTGGTGGTTTTACAGTCCCAAGAGCGGACCTAAAGCATGAGCATTTGCATAAATCTGGTGACAGGCTACAATTGCAATTACGCGTGTGGATGGGCAGGAGGAGCATTAAATGGTCTCAGACACTGAAAGCAGTGCAACAGAAAGCTTAGAAAATGTCCACCTCGTGACATTCTCAACAGAGACAGAATAAAAGGTCACCTCCTTCTGGAAGCTGGTGCAAGTCATGTGAACAACTCCGGAGTTCAGCAAGCAGGTGCCATCTGCAGAAACAACAAACGTTTGACAACCTTCCAGACTCTCTCAGTTATGTTATGACCAGTTTACATTGTTTACATAGCAGTATCTGGAAAGATAGAATTGAGTACTTTGAGCTTCAGTTCCAAGTCATTTCCTTCTATAACCAGCACCACTTCACAGGCTACGTCACAAAAGCAGCAAAACTCCGCAGACTGCCAGATATATTTCACAAGAGGAAATACCTCGTTAGTACAACGTCATCAGAGTTGGGTTGGGGGTGTGGGGGGTTGGGTTTGGTTTTTGTGTGACAGACAATGAACAAGAGAACCGAGAAATAGCATCTCATTTTAAGCTTATCGCTCTTAAAAGCACTGAAATACCTACCAAAAGTACAGGCACTCGGATTAAAAAACTGCTCCGGTGGTGGATAAAAAGGAGGAACTTCCCGACGTAGACTGCGCTCATGTACCAGAATATCCAAAAGGAGCTCGGGAGAAGTCATGCTTGTCACAGTCTCCAGTGACCACAAAGCAAAATAGGGGCAATCATGAAGGAACTCTTCTGGCCTTAAAGAAAACAAGGGCGTCAGCTAAACGCCGACATTCAAATGAATTATTTGCAGGGATATTGAAAGCAACTTAATAAAAATCTACCTTAGCGAGTCTGGCATTTGAGCATGATACCAGCTGTTAATGTCAAATACGCCCAAATAAATAGATGGTTTGCCTTGACCGTATGTTTGCACTTGCCAACTGAAGACTGCTACACTGATGTCAGGATATATTGCTGTAAAAGAGAAGACATTGTTTTATTTGCAGAAAATAGGGTAGATCCGATATTTTTAAAACACCACTTTTCGATCGTATATGCTTGTCTCACACAGCTGGCATTATTCACTTCCAGCTTTGACTCAATGACGAGTTTTAAGAATAGCTCCTTTCCATGCATATTCCAAACGAAAGACCACAATTATCACACCAAATAAACAAATAAACCCTGACAAACCAGAAATTGGAATAGAGATTTTAACATAAACTATTCACAACATTCACACCTCCACACTTACACACACAACACCAGTTCTCTTAATCCAAAGGCATTTCAGATGAAGACCCTTAAGATCGTTGAGTCCAACCATTAACCTAACAGCGACAGGTCTCTTACGTACCTCCAGGGATGGTGACTCAACCATTTCCCTGGGCAGCCTGTTCCAACGCTTTACAACCTTTCCCGTGAAGAATTTGTTTCTAATACTCATTCTAAACCAGACCTGGCACAACTTGAGCTCATTTCCTCTCATCCTGTTACTTGGGACAAGAGACTGACCCCCACCTCACTACAGCCTCCTTTCAGGTAGCTGAAGAGAGCAAGAAGCTCTCCCCTCAGCCTTCTTTTCTGCAGGCTAAACAACCCCGGTTCCCTCAGCCGCTCATCGCAAGACTTGTGCTCTACACCTCTCACCAGCTTCATTGCCCTTCTTTGGACATGCTCCAGCACCTCAAGGTCTTTCTTCCAGGGAGGGGCCCAAAACTGAACACGGTCTTCAAGCTGTGGCCTCACCAGTGCCGAGTACAGCAGGACAATCCCTTCCCGACTCCTGCCGCTCACACTATTTCTAAGACATGCCAGGAAGCTATTGCTCTTCTTGGCCACCTGGGCACACTGTCGGCTCCTATTCAGCTGCCTGTCGACCAGCACCCCCAGGTCCTTTTCCACCAGGCAGCTTTCCAGCCACTCTTAGAATCATAGAGGAGCGACACCCGGGCACTTGACCCGACCCGGCCAACAAGTCGATTTCATACAACGAACATCACATTCGATATCAATTAGAAACTTTGCTGTGAAGTGCTCTCTCTCCCCTCGATGGCTGTGATCCTGAGAACTTCTTCCCCAAGCTTGTACTGTTGCATGGGGTTGTTATGACACAAGCGTAGGATCTGGCACTTGGCCTTTGTTGGACCTCAGACCATTGGCCTCAGTCCAGCCAGCCAGCCTGTCCACATCCCTCTGTGGAGCCTTCCTACCCTCAAGCGGATCAAGGCTCCCACTCAGCTTGGTGTCCTCTGAAAAATTCTTGAGGGTGCGCTCCATTCCTCTGTCCAGATCATTAATAAAGGTAGGTATTAAAGACATCAGGCCCCAGTACTGAGCCCTGGGGAACACCACCTGTGAGGGACTACCATCTGGAAGTAGACACGCAAACAGGTTTGAACAGGGCAAAAAGAGATTCAGATAACATTCCAAAGCAGTGGAGAGAATGATCTTATTGTTCAAAGGTGACAGCTGAAGGAATAAAATGCCTGACCAGCAGTATACAGATGACCCCACCATACATCGCTAGAGCATGTCAGCAAGCGTGAAAACTCACCTAGTTTTTACCTTAAAGAAGTCTCACATAACTTAAGCACACGGTTTGTCTTTTTCAATAATCCCAACAATCCAGTCTGTACAGATATTTAAGGCTTTCAGACCCTGTGGCCAGAACAGCATCCATTGCTTACATTCCAAAACCACGTATTTTAAAATAATCAAACACAGGCATCAGAACAAACCTTCAATAATGCTATCCTCTCTGTCAACAGGGCTGAGAAATTTTTCTACGGTCTGACAGCTGAGTAGTTTAATACTGCTGATCTGCCCTCTCAAGGGAAAGACTCCTCCCGTGAGATCTAAAGTGTACCTCTCGTCACAGTTTTTCAAACCCTGGGGAAACAACAGAAGAGACAAAGGGTCATTTTGAGATAAAAACATACATTGTAGCTAAATATGAAAGACACTCTATATCTCATATAATAAGCATATTTTACCGTGTATATTTCCCATGAGCTTATTTGTGACAATAAATAGAAACTACAAATGACATGCAAGAGAATTCGGTGTCAAACCCCAACAGCTAAGTTTGGCGGTACAGACCAGGCACGTTTTCAAACTCTAGCATTTCCCTAACATCATTCAGATCTAAATGTGTTTTGCAGACTTCCTTGCAATGTCAAGGTTTCTTTATAAACCTAAATATATATCTACAAAGAGATATCTGAAATAACGCAGCACGCATGCACACAAAGCTCTTTCCTCCGTGTCTTGGTCACAGAACTGATGAAGTCAGAGAAGTCACGCCATCGCAGCAGCTAAAGCTCTGTCGAGAGGTATGATCTAGAGGCACATCGCCAGAGTGAACGCACATCCCTCGCTGGGAACTATGAGAACTTCTTACTGATGAACAATCTTCTTTCAAACCACGTATGCTCCTGCCACCTCCTCTTCTCATCTTGTCAGAGACTGATTAATGGGTGAATTGGGTGAAATGGGTGAATGGCCCTCAGGTCCTTCACCGAGCACAGCCAACAGCAAAAGGGGAAAACAGAGAGGACATGGGATGCACGTGGCCAAGGCATTTAGGATCACAAAGCACTACAGAGTAAGCAAACTGCTTTGAGATACACTGAAACCCCGGCAGGATTGTGTTCAACCCCTGATGCCACCAGTTGCTAAGTAAGCATTAACTAAAATGAACCGTCTTTCCAAACACAGCATTGCTTCAAACTGTCTGCTGTACGGTGCAAGACTGGGCGTACTGTGGACACCAAACAAAAAAACAACAAAAATCCACCACCACCAAACAAAAGCCAACCCAGAAACGGATCACACCACGTTCTACCCAAGTTTCCTAAAACTTTCCTAAATTAGCATGAAACAACACATTCCCATATGATCTCATAACATACATCTAATTCACCTGAGAAGAGGCAAGCTTTCTCTTCATAGTTCCAGGAAATGTTTCAAATAAATATCAAGGCTGTCTAAAACCAGTAATAATTACAAAAAATTATGGTTTTCATTCCTAAAAAAAAATAACAGACGTGCAGAGGAGATGAGGAAAATGAAAACCATCTCTTTGAAAAACTGATGTGAAGCATAGGCAAAGAGCCTCATTTTTGGTACAGAATGAATGATCACTACACCCAATTTTAATAAAAGATGTTGTCCTGAACGAGACATCCACCACTCCAAAAGACAGTTTCATCAGGTAAAGTACTAAAACTCCAGAAACCTGTCAGAGACTAATTTTAAGAGCTAGAAATTTAGACTTTCATTCATATATGAAGAGCCAGTCCTCCACAAAGAGGGCGCAGAGGGAAAGGGCAAAATAATACCAAAACAATTCCTGCCTAAGACAACTTCTGAAGCAAAGCAGTCTATTTGAAACTTCCCACACTGGGGCAAGCAAATCCCACTTAAGGAACTCCATTGTATGGAAGTGATGAAGGAGGGACTTTATCGACCAGTAAAACAAGAAGAGAGTTTTCAAATGAGATGCACTGGTCACACTCCGATATGAAAGTAGACGCTTTTCTGCCACTGAGGATGGAAAGAAACTTGTCTCAGACAGCCGTGTAGGCAGACAGTCATGTGGTACCGACCAAGCTGTGATTCCAAGGAAGTGTTCTGGGACTAAAAGTGCCCACGGTAGAGTACAGATCCTGGCCTAATGCACCTTTTGGGGTTTGTCCTGTTGAGAATATGCAAGACAAAGCATCAAAATAGGAGGAAAGGCTTGCTCTGAATTAAGATTACTTTCCCCTCAAAAAGGTTTTGGAAGACTTCCGAGCATACTACTGAATAGAATTCTACATTACACAGATGCGCCCTATATCTGTTACATACCAGAGATATAATGATACCTCACCTGCATTTTAAACGCACCACCTTTGGAGCCAGCTTGTACATTTCTGTATTCTCTTCTGAACGAGTCATCCCACTGTTTACTGTATTTACATATTTTGCTGGCTCTGAGAGTGGATTCAATAGGTAACCCAGCCAAAGAGAAGAACAAGTTATCTTTACAGCTACAAGGTTTCAGGATCATCAACATATAAGAGACACTGTAGGTACATTTCATGTGAAGTACAGCTGACAGAGCTCAAAAGGAAACCAAGAAACTAAATCCAAAGATCAGCAAAGAAGAAACAGGTATAGATGACCGTCTTTGGAGAAAGGGAGACAGAGGGAAGCTTATTCAAGTCTGCAGGTTGGTTAAACAAAGCTATTCGAGGCCCTGTCTTTTCTTCCTACATGCCCTCAATTTGCTGTTTTAAGAATAATTTTATTTGTAAAAGCTGCTTCCTCTTCAGGAATTGAATTGATAGGGGCTCTTTGCAGACGAATCTAGTTGCAACACATGACACTGCAGCACAAAATTGTACGCCTTGTTTTCAAAAAGCATGCACAAAGGCCAGGCCCAAGAAGACTCAGCAAAAGACTACTTTTTTTCCAGTCAGCTCTGAATTTTGATGGTCAATATTAGCCCTGCGAACTCAGCTGATGCTCACCCACAGAAAATAACTCTTCTTTTCACACGCGTGCACATCTTACCTCATACATGACTTGTCCTGATGCCAAGCACTTTCTGTCACCAAATGTTAACTGCAACAGATGTAAACTCAGCGCATCACCTTCGCTGAAAAGGGTATCAATGAGGAAATTAGATTACAAAGATGCTTTATAATCCTCATAATCATTTCATTAGTTCTAGACCGACGTTTTCTTAATAGCACGCTCTTGCTGACAAGAAAAACACCGCTTCCCAAAACACGGTAACTGGCCACATTTAGCCACTAAAATACATAAGAGGACATTTTGGCACTAAAAGCTCCAAGGGCAAATGCTAACCATACATTTTGAAAGCTTTAATATGTTGCATGGACTAAAACTTGTTGGATAGACTTCTTCACAGCCAAGAGGTCTCGATCACAACTGCTTTAAAGTCAAACTTAAAAAGACTGTCGCTCTCGGAACGGCTGAGATGATGCTGAAAGAGAGAGAGATCTTTCTCCCCTTCCCTTACCACCAAAGTTCCGGTCCCTCTCCTGCACCCACTGCACCCTCCCGCATTCGGATGTGATGCAGTCATCCAGCAGGAAACCGTTGACTTCTCTGCTGAATCCTTCCCTCCAGGTGAGCTGAACTGGCTCACGAAGGCTCACTGGCTCACAACTGCCGAAGCTGGCACAAGGCAATCGCCAATACTGTCACCGCCCTCCTTTAGGGGCAGCGGGCTGTTGTATCGGCACCTTTAGTCTTCTAGATCTGCAGCCTCAACTGCTTTTAATGGTATTTTAATACCATGCTGGGAGCATCAAACAAACCGTGAAGCAGTCAGCAAGAAACAAAAGGAAATCATTTAAGAATGCAAGCGCAAAAATGCAGCCACAGTTGCTTTGCCTTCTTTCCGAAGGCGGGAACTACCGGGTCCCTCTTCACATCTCTTAAAGCCTGTAAAAATGGCATTGTCAGCTTAAAACCTTCCCTACCTGACAGAATCTCCTGCATAGCTCAAGAAACAAAACAAATATACCTGTATCGACTGTATGCTGACAAACATATTAAAAAAAAAAAAAATTCAGTGGCTCACTGAAGTGACACTGAAGTGTTTATTCACCTTTCCTGTGTAGACTGAACAGCCCACAAGTAGCAACAATTGAGAGGATCATTCTCAGGCTCTTGAAAAGTGACAGCATAGACAGGAATCCTTCCTCCTTCAAGCTGAGAGTGGTGCCTACAACGTTAAAAAAAAAAAAAAAGAAAAAGAAAAAGAAAAAAAGAAAAAGAAAAAAGAAAAGGTGAGCCTACCGGCCCTAACTGTTTGTAGAAGGGTAGCAGCTTCTTCCATGAAAAGAAGACCTTACGAGCTTATCCTCAAAGTACAGAAGGTCATACTTCCATCTCAAACAAGTGAGTCAAGGAAGAGACAACTGTATATGCAACAGTCAAGAGGTGAGGAAACTCCTGTCCAGCAAACGCAATAACCTGGGCTTATGTCCTCCTCTGCCTCAGGAGGAAGAACATCATAAAGGATTACTTCAGCAGCCAGGCAAAAGATTGCTCCTACTGTTGTAGCCTACTTCAATATTGAACTTCAGATGCAGCATATCTTCTGAACAAATTTAAAACAGTGCCAAACACAAGTAGCTTCTCATTTCTTGGACTACACAAAGCATTTTTCTTCCAGACTTGTGAATCTTATTGGTACCTTCACAGTCCATTCTTGCCACCTAATTATTCCTCCACTGGCTATGCATCCAACAGCTTCTGGTGAGTCGCTGCAGACGTGCTGAAGTGAATCCCTGTCTGAAGCTGGCCAAATATTTCAAGTGAGATTGCTCTTTGGCAGATCTTAAATCACCTCTTAATTTTTCTTACTTATAAATTTACACCTCCCTTATTCTCACCGCCAAGTGTTGCAAGCAAACTTTCATTCACATGCATCGTTGCCTCGGAATGGGTCAATCTCTGATTTCAGCCAAAGCTGACGTGGAGGAAAGAATATATTTTCAGACACAGATCAGCTACTGATCTTTCGTCTCTCACTTGTTTCCTCCTGCACATTTTAACGACTAGCATCACCAAAATCACACCACTAACATACTTCAGCCTTTCAAAGTATGCCCTAGGTGCAGTCACTGGATCTGAAAAAGAGTTCCTCAAATCAGTTTCATCAAAATACGCACACAGGGAAACAACGGTTTCACTGAATACTACTGGTAGAACAGACTGTCTGATAAAAATCGGCTCTATCGCATCCCAACTGCTTGACGTGGAAAGCATGCTTCTTTGGGTTACAATTCCTCAATCCACAGGCACAATAAGGAAAACAATCCCAGTGCACGCAGGAGAAGGCCATCCACTTAATGCAGGTATGACTTAAAAGGTATTGCAGAAGAGGATTTCTACACATTCCAAGATTGTACTCATACTGGGTTCAGTCCCTGAAAAAGTCCTCTTTAAATTCACATACTTCCTTAGGCAAAAAATGGAGACCGCTGCCCCTCCAGGCGTGGCCAAGGGTAAAGGCCTACTTACTCCCTCTTCAAAGTCTTCATGTTCCACAGTGACAGGTAGCCGTCTGAAAAACCCACAGCGAGCTGATTGCTTCTGCTTATGTAGCACAGGGTTGACACTGCTGTTCCGGAAGGATTTTCTAAATAAAAACAGAGACGTCTCCCTTCTCTGGTCACAGCTTCTCTCCTCTGTGGGACTTGAGCAGGACTTCCAGTGACAACTTCCAGATCTACACACACAAAACAAGGAATGCGTGATGCCATTTAGCGTGCATTTTATACGCTGACGTCACAAAACCCATAATCTAAGTCGACCGTCCCAGGCAAAATACCAATTTATGCAGCACTTTTTTTGCCATTTCCATTTTGTACGTCTTCAAAGAACATAAGAACTCTCTGATCGGACACGTATTCTCACTCGTAGGCAAAAATCAAGTAGAAGCGTAACCTTCATAGACAAATTCCTCTTGGACTCCATACATCAGGAGTTTGGGCCTCACAGTGAAGCTATTTGAAGTGACACCAACTCCTGAAGCCACTGTTGTAATAGTTAAAACAGTGGATGCAATCTGAATACACCAATCAGAGATTTCATTCATCCAAATGCAGGGGTTTTGACAAGTTGGATTTTTTTTAGAAAACAAGCCTAGAATTTGCCCCAAGTCACTTAAGACGAGCCAAAGAACGTTCCCAAGAAATAGGGCACCTCCGACACAACTTCCTACCAGGCAGCTGCACCGACTCAGATGGTAAAACTCCCACACCTCACTGGCAAGAACCATAGTGACACAGCGATCTCGGTGGGAGGGGGCATTTATAACACTAGAAGGAGTAATCAGCCACTCCTAGCTTTAATCAGTTCAGGACTATACAATGTCAGACCGCCACCTGCAGTCAGTACTCACAAATGTCTGCACACTAGTATCTTCAAAGCGGGATGCATACTGCTTCTTTAAAAGACACACATTTTCTTACACCTCAATTCATGTTTAAAAACTGAAGCTTACCCAATGCTTCGATATCGTTCTCACTGCAAGACAAATCATCCAAACAAAGGTCAACCAGAAGTAGATGACCAACATCTGTAGCCACTGCTGCCACTCCAAAGAGCCATTGCAGGCTCTGATGAAGGTGCTGAGTGCTCACACTGGCTCCTCCGTGACTCGTTATGGGCTCTATAGCAGTTACCTGCAGGAAAACTACAAGTTAATATTTCAGCTGTTTGACAACCCAAGTCGAAATCATTCAAAAGGGAAGCCAGAACTGGCACATCACAAACAAGAAAGTAAATACAGGAGCATAAGACTTAAAAACAAAGCATGGTTTCCGATTCTATCAAGGAAAAAGAAAAAGAAAACAGCCCTGTACAAAAATCTCTTATTGCCTTCCCTTTACTGTATTTCCTACAGCTATTTCACGGAATTAACTTCAACTGAAAAGGTGCAGTCTATTATTACAGCTTACCAACTTCCATTTCCTACTTAGAAATAATGAACTATGGAAGGAAGAAGCGCGCGCTGCTCTCTAACATGCCAAGCAGTCGGCATGCACCTCTATTACAAGGTGAGGACAGATTTTTCAGCACGTGTTGCAACACGTCCCAGGACAATACCGACTGCCAGAGCAGAGCACAAGCACAGGAAGACTCCTGCACTGAAGCTATACAACAGAAGGACACAGGCTATCGTTTAGCCCTCTCACAAAATGCAACCCAATGCAAACAGGAAGCTTTACATCAACAACAAACTGTTACAGGAAAATAAAGCAAGGGAGTGAACTTCACAAGGTAGTCCATTTTTTATCTTCTATTTTTACCCCCAGAGGTGGGGAAAAATAACCAAACCCCAAAGCCCCAAAGGTTTCTCCTCTCCCCTATCAAGCACTTGTTGCCACTACTCTGCCTGGCGACCTGCTCCACAATTTACCTTTCATCTTGCTCACAAGAATTCTAATCTTAGAAGCACCCGCAGCAATTTAGACCACTGTCATTTCCTGTTTCAGATTCCCTCTAAATCAAATCAAATTTCCAGTCTTCTCTCCTACTCGAAGGACTATCGCAAGCGCTTTGATTGTTCCAATTCTTGCTGCTCCAAGTCTTGAGGACTGTTATGAGGGAAGCAGAAATACGCTACACAGCTTGCTGCACAATTAGCCAAAGTTCAAGTGTCGCTTCCAACTTCTTTCTCTTCTAAGATTGTTTCCGTTGTTCAACTGGCTCCAAATGAATCTTCTCCATTTGTACATACGGTCTTCCAACAACGTTTCCCGATTTTAACACTGCCATTTACCACCTAGAAGCTCCTGAAACGGCCTAGTTTTCCACTGCGCTCTGCACAGGCTTTTCATATGCTCCTAGACTAATGCCGACTCATTCTGGGAATGAACTCAGAAAACTTTTCTCAGCTCACAGGATCCAAATGCTACCCCTCTGCCTCATACAAACCAGGAAAACTTGGGAAATTACCATTCCATACTTCTGAAACATACAACCATTATAAACCCATTTAACAGAACTAATGTTTTTAATTCAGAGTTGCTTTTACTAGAAACCAATTCCAATAAGACTCCTTTAACATTTTCAGTTTTCTGCTGCATTTCACATGTATATCATCCAGAGGGTAAAAAGAGCTGTTGCCATGACAAAAAAAAAAAGCCAAAATTCTTTCTAAGCTTATAAGTTCCATTTTCTAAGTCATTCCTTTTCTCTCTGAGCAACTACACACCTACTCTTCCACTAAAAGACAGTCATACAGTCACTACACATACCCTGTATTAATACACTCATGGCTTGACACCTCGGTCCGGAATTACTTGAAGTTGCTGTTAACCTGGATAACTTTGTTGTCCACAGAAGTCAACAGTCCAACCAGCAACACCTGTGTCCTGCCTATGCTCACCTAACCTCAGAGCAAAAAGATAGGAAACGAAATGAAAGCAACAGACCAGACAGGTTTGTAATCAAGAGCATTCAGGCCATAAGAGCAGAAACTCAGATAAGCTTTGGCTTTATTCCCAAATTCACAACCTTCATCACACAACAGCCAACTTGTCCCCCCAAGGCTTCGTCATATTATCTCCTCAACCACTCTTTTTGTGGTATGGAAAGACTCCCTGATACAACTGAGACTTATAACTCTATTTGGTTTCAAAACACTTCTGTAGACACAGACTCAATACATGACATGTTCCTTCTTCCCCTTTCCTGTTCTTCTTCCCAGCTTGCTTAGATTTCAGAAATAAAACTTAATAAAGCTACGTCCTTTTTCACACACATAATTTACTTATTGATTATACGCCTATGCCAGCACACAACTTGTCTTTCTAGCTACAACTCTCAGATTTACCCAGACGGTAGGCAAACGCACCCTGTGGAGCACCAACCCAACTCCTCGCTTTAGAAAGTACCGCAATACAAATGCTTGAGACGAGTAAGCACACTGTAGCATTACAAACAAGCAAAACAGAAACTGTGGTCTGCTCTAAAGTCACCTGCTTGCTAGGCTGAGATTCATGGGAAAGGGTCCAAGTCATTTACAGCACAACTATGGAAGACCGAGATCTTTGAAAGACGGAATTCCTGACAGAAATTTCATTCTGACAGAAAAAAGCATTTCAGAAATTTCTGTTACAGACCTGTTAAGGGGTAGTGATTTATTTTTTCACTCGTGCCAAACAAAAGGTATTTTTCAATGCCCTTTTGTGGAAGTGGAGAATCAGGTAACTTTGTGCTCTATGATGAAACTAGAAAACTTGGTTTACTATCCTTAAACTCAAAAGATAACAGTACCATTGTGCCCAAGATTTTACCTCAAGGCTCTCTCAGCTGGATACTCTCAAGTGACAGTACGTTAATGCACTAGACAAGAAATACCCCCTACAAAGAGGCGCTCCAAAGCTTGTCCTGAGACAGGGTCATGCAGCACCTAATAACATAAAAGCTTCGCTTCTCCAATTAAAAAGTACGTACCATTCCAGGAAGAACAACCGATTTCACCACTCGTGATGTTCCAAGGTCATACAGACAGAGAACACTTCCCTCTGCTTCTTCCAACCCAACCAGTAGTCCCGTTCTCTTCTGCCAGGAAAACTCCTTCACCACACGAACAGTGGGAGGCTGTTTCTTTACTCCACTGAAACGGTGCGCAGAGAGCCGCTCTGCTGTCACAGAGTTCACTACCTCAAGCTGAGGACCATGCGCCAACCACGCTAGGCCATTCCTCCCTGGAAGAGAAAAGAAAGCTGGCTAAAGCAAATGTCCAAGAGAAGACTGAAAACAACTGAAAAAATCACAGTCGCTGCCCCTTTCCTTCCCTAAAAGGACCTAACAGAGGAAGACCGACTTACCTCGTTCTGGTCACTTCCTTAAATCACCCACTGAAATCCTCAGACCATACCTCTTAAAATTAACAGCCTTATTTATTCTTTTGCATTTCTACCTGTCATTCCTGCACTGAAGAATCTGGATTGTTTGGGATAAAGATTACAATATCTTGACCTAGAGTCTTTAGACCACATTCGGCTTGGTTTTGCTAGAAATCATCGAAATGCATATGGGAATGCAAATCTTCAGGCGGGCTTCCCACATAACAAATCTAAGCCAATTCATTCCTAGTTGATTAATTGTCCTTGACACAGGACACCTTCTCCCGGGGTACTCATCTGCATCCTAGTAGATACTTTGGAAATATGGCTGCAGCACTTAACAGCGTTACCCTCTTCCTTCTGTTTTTATTCAGACTAGAAAAGAAAAAGCAGGGGGGGTGCCTCTGTAACAGCCTAGAAGAACTATTTCTGCACACGATGTTACGATGGTCATAGGGCCGGTGCAAATAAATACCGCCAAAAACACCACTATTCCCTTTTTGAAAATGCTTTCTTATGGAATTAAAAATTGAGGAGGGCTCACTGACTCAGCATGTTTAAGTAAACTATTTGAATTGCACAAGATCGGTGCAGGTTGTTATAACTTCAAAGTTTAACTATACCAATGTTCTAATATTAGCATACGTTGAAGCATCCTTTTTGGTCTCGCTAAGCCTGATGCACCTTAACAGCACCGACCTGGCACAGTTGATACTATGACCCGATGCTTCTGGTAACCTCCAGGCAATAACAACTTTATACCAAGTCCAAATTTAAAGGAAAATGCTCACCTCTAGAAAACTTCCCGCACAGCACAGAATTGCGGCTCCTCTCCTCTTCCCCAACTGCCTCAAGAGTCACCTCTGGAAACTGCAGCAGACTGCTCATTACGTGAGCCCTCAGGTCTGGCATTCTTCACTGTAAATAAAAAAAAACATTGACCAAACAGACTCATGTCAGCCATAAATATTCTTGAGATTGACACTAGTTTCATCAGACGCAGGGAAAAATCTCCTAGGCATCACCTGTATCTCTTTTCCTTAAAAAAGGGGCACTCAGGACAGTTTTTCCTCCCACAGCAGAGCCAAAGGAGAATCCTTTGCTTTTCTGATGCCCATGAGATCCCCAACAAAAAGTGACAGAGAGGTATGGATGAGATAAATAACAGGAAAAAACCCAGTACACTGAGTTCAAGGCTGCTCACACAGGTGAGTAAGAGGAGGTCTGAGAAAAATCCTATTGGGAAAAGCTTCTCAGTAACAGGCACAAGTTTCCAAGCTGAAGAGAGGATTTCACAAACCATGTTGACTGCGCTGCCACCAAAAGAGAGGCCTTGCTGCCGCCTCCCATCTCTCCATCTGCCCCTTTCTTCTACTACTGTACTCCTGTGGGCTTACCTTGCGCTGCCTTGAACACTTCTTAGAGCACTTTGGGAGCCAACTTACCTCCCTAAGCAGACAGGCAAATAAGCCAGAAAAGGAGACAGTGTTCCACCAGGTTAGAGAGTGCAACTGGCTTGCAGAGAGAACTCGCAAGTGTAAAAGGCGGCACAAGGAAGGGGGCAGGACAACGCGTTGGGAAGGAGAGGGAATTCGTCCGTGTGCGTTTTGTGGCAGTAAGCCGGTATGCTAGCTCAGGCATGGGTGAACACCACACTCCGTTTGCAGGGAGAGCTAAAAACCCCTTTGCTTTTAGAAAGGACACCACCCAGGACACAGTCGGTCCACTTAGAACTCCCTCTTGCACGGAGAGGCCCCCCGCCTCACTGAGAAAGGCTGCAGCTGACAGGCGTCGCTCCTTCCTTCAGCCAGAGGTGGAAGCCAAAGTCATTTCAGGGAAGTGGTACTTGGTGATCAGAGAAGGGACGACATTGTGTGCCTCTACTCAGATCACATTTTCTAAGGAAACAGGACAAAGAGTGGGAAGAAGCCAAAGAAGAAGAAATGGAAAGAAAACTAAGTTCTTTTGGGAAAAACAGCATCCATTTTGTTGAACAACAGGTCAAGATCACAGAATCGCAGAATGGTCAGGGTTGGAAGGGACCTCTGGAGATCATGTAGTCCAACGCCCCCCTGCCCGAGCAGGGTCACCTACAGCAGGTTGCACAGGACAGCGTCCAGGTGGGTTTTGAATGTCTGCGGAGTGGGAGACTCCACCACCACTCCGGGCAGCCTCTTCAAGTGCTCTGCCAGCCTCAAAGTAAAGAAGCTCCTCCTCATGTTAAGATGGAGCTTCCTATGTTCAAGTTTTTCCCCATTACCTCTTGTCCTATCGCTGGGCACCACTGTAAAAAGACTGTTCCCATGCCCCTGGCACCCTCCCTCTAAGTATTTATAAGTATTAATAAGATCCCGCCTCAGTCATCTTCTCTCTAGACTAAAAAGACCCAGGTTCCTCAGCCTTTCCTCATGAGAGAGATGCTCCAATCCCCTAATCATCTTAGTAACCTTTTGCTGGAGCCTCTCCAGCAGTTCCCTGACCTTCCTGATCTGGGGAGC
The DNA here is from genome assembly GCF_965231255.1 of Vanellus vanellus. NCBI lineage: Eukaryota > Metazoa > Chordata > Aves > Charadriiformes > Charadriidae > Vanellus > Vanellus vanellus. The sequence continues at coordinate 364,630 of NW_028127957.1, forward strand.
CCAGAACTGGACGCAATACTCCAGATGCGGCCGCACCAGGGCAGAGTAGAGGGGAAGGATGACCTCCCTCCACCTGCTGGCCACACTCTTCTTGATGCACCCCAGGATGCCACTGGCCTTCTTGGCCACCGGGGCACATTGCTGGCTTGTGGTCATCCTGTTGTCCACCAGGACTCCCAGGTCCCTTTCCACAGAGCTGCTCTCCAGCAGGTCAGCCCCCAACCTGCACTGATGCGTGGGGTTATTCCTCCCCAGATGCAGTACCTTACACTTGCCCTTGTTGAATTTCATAAGGTTCCTCTCCGCCCAACTCTCCAGCCTGGCCAGGGCACGCTGTATGGTGGCACAGCCTTCCGGCGTGTCAGCCACTCCTCCCAGTTTTGTGACATCAGCAAACTTGCTGAGGGTACACTCCATCCCTTCATCCAGGTCATTGATGACTATATTGAACAGGACTGCATCCCGTACTGACCCCTGAGGGACACCACTTCTTACTCACCTCCAACTAAGCTCTGCAACACTAACCGCAACCCTCTGAGCTCTATCTGTCAGCCACAAGTCAATCATTATTAATTGAATTATTATTCATAGTATTAAAATATTATTAGACTTATAATATTAGCAGACTAATAACAGATAATCATGTATTTTTAGAATTATATTATATTATGTTATTCATATAAAAATATCTTTCGATTTATAATTATAATAAATTGTATTATTAATAATATTAATGTATTCTTAGTAAGGACTGGTTCAGTGACGTTTTCCCCAGAACAACAGCAAGCAACTCACAAGGACTGGAGGAGCAGTAGATGGAAAGGTCACTTTCTGCGCCTTAGTAGTCAGCTTCAGTGAATTCGTATTTTGCCGTATTTTACTCCTGCGGAAAGAGGATTTAGTGAGTGAGTCAGCAGGTGATTAGTGAGTACCACTGGCTTGGGTCTTTCCCACGTAGGCAGAAAGCCTCCCCCTGATGTTTTAGGCAAAACCGCTCCATTTAACCCAAGCCCTAAGTTTTACTCTAGAAAGCCACAAGCGTAACAGAGGCGGTCTCATTTCACTCAAGTGCAGCCTACAGATTGTCTTGCCGAGTTTGTGCAGATGCTCTGCAAGCACAAATCTACAGCAGAGGTGAGAAGACGACAGAATTTCAGCTCTCTGTCTCAACAGACCCCAACAGCTAAGGTCCTGTACCTGATGCAGACCATAGCTTTGATTTCCCTTTAAAAAACATGCAAAGAAACAGAAAAAACACCACCAGAAACAACAAAGCAAACACCACAGATCAGAATTTGACACTGGAGCCACGTGACCCCGCTGCCCCCTACGCTTATCCCCTAACACGACTGTGCTTTCATTCCAGAGTGGCAATCCCCATCCAACGTGGCTAAGCTCGCAAAAGTTCCTCAAGTCACTTCTGACACTACGCTCTTTTTCACCTCGCTCGGTGCACCTGGACAGACAGACGTAGGTGCCGAGCGTCTCGGTACAGAAGACACACGCAGCCTTCCCGACAGAGGGAGGCAGTCGTGAACAAGACGCTTTCCAGCGTACCGCACCGCTTGTCCCTCCCAGCACCAATTTCAGAATCACAGAATCGCAATGAAGAGGAAGGCCTTCCCCAATCACCGGAGGTCGTCTGGGCCAGCCCCGCTGCTCCAGCAGGACCACCTGCAGCGGGCTGCCCAGGGCCGTGTCCAGGCGGCGGTTGAATACCTCATTCTGAAACACACTTTTACAAAGACCAACCTGACAAGCTGAACCGCAAAAACACTGGCAACACATGCAACAGGCCCAGCTTTATGGTGACTCTCTCCTGTCAATTTAAGGGTTCTCTCCACCACGCCACTAAAGCAATACCGCACCAGCAAAGGCTTGTCACCATTAGTTCTCTGGAACTGGAGCCAACAGCTTACTCGGTACAAGACGGGAGATTAATAGAAGCCCGATTACGTTCATCTTACTCTCTGAAAAAAGCAAACTCCAGGCAAATCAATGTCGGAAAAGCAGTTGGTGCAGCAGGTGCACATCAGCCTCAGGAGACCAGAGGTTAATGTGTCTGTTTGCCCGTTACTGGGAAACACGCCTGAGCCATGGCAACCTACTGGTGCTCCCACTCCTTCCAGGCTTCCTCCAGCCCGGACTGCCACATCACCTGCGTGCTCTGCATCTGCCACTCGTTCTCAGCCAGCAGGAACATTTTTCCCTCCTGCCTACAACATCCTTACTTACACTTCTTTTGGGCTTTTGCCTTGAGCAAACCACCAACGCTTGATAAGGGAACTGACTTTGGCAACCCAATGTGCCAGTGCTGCAAATGAGGACGGGGACCATTTCTCAAAGGCAGAGCTGTCTTCTTTTCCTTTGACCTTTTTAAAAGGTCTGGGGAGAAAAAAACAAAAACAAAAAAACTTTGGAAAAAAGTCCCAAGTCACAGATATTAAGTACCACTCCCGTACTGACAGGCAGAAACGCAGCAGTGCTGCTAAGCGGCCTTAACACAGCAGAGCACGAGCTGGCCGGCAGGCAGTAAGGGGAGAGCATCCACTGTCGTGGAGTGCCCGCTCAGGACAAGGCTTCTGGTGGTCTTGGTTCTCATGAGCCTCATCTCAGGGTCAGATGGAGTCCTAATCCAGACACAAGGGGTGTGCTCCCACACGCGTGTCGGGGCTGAGCAGAGGTAGCGCAGGTCTCCTCTCTCCCACCCAACTCTTTTGGAAGACTTGAAACTGGCATACCAGGGTGCACATTTTGTAAAATGCCTCTGATAACTTTCATTTACAACTGGACTTGCATTTACCACTGCTTTGTTCCTGATCTTTTTCTCCTTTTAAATAGGAAAATACATAAAAGACAAATAAAAGAAGCTGTTAGCCAGACAATCCCAGCAAACAAGAAGATTTCCTGTCAAATGTGACTTTTCCTCTTTTTCTTCTTCTTCTTCTTTTTCTTCTATTTTTTTCCCTGTTCAGAAATATCCCATGTAGCTCTGGAACTTCACAAGTGGAAATGTCTCACGGCCACTTTGCTCCGCGGGTGGAAGCATCTGCTGCCCTCTCTCGTACCGCTACCAGCGGTCACTGCCTGGTTTGCTTTGGACCCTGCCAGCCCGGGAAAATCCCCTCCTCTCCAGCTAAGCCTGACTTGCAGCAATGCAGCCACAGCTGCTGTGCCCCTGGTACGCGGCGCAATGTGGGATGGGGTACTTCCAAACCAGACCTCATCCACCCCAAGCGTGGGTACGCCAGGCAGGCGGACAAATCCCCTGCAGAGACAACTCCAGCTGCCCCGGCACAGAGCTGGCTCCGGCGTGGGGAGTTTCTTGGTCTGCGTCCCTTGGCACGTGAAAGCCATTCAGCCCTTTGCAAGACTGAATCGATGCTGGAAAAATTAAATTTTCTGTGCCTGATATCTCCTAGTAGGCGGGCTGCTGCAGCTACAAGGTCACTGAGACGTGATCTGCTTTGGCATAACAGCCGTGTAAGCGCCTGAGCTCTTTTTGGGGCAGCTGGAATAAGAAGGACTAAGTTGTGCTGGAGTCCCAGCAAAAGCCTGACTGAAAGGACCACAAAGAGAGCGGCGTTCAGTCCTGAGCCCCAGAAAGGGCAGGAGGAGAGCAAAGGGGAAGAGAGGGGGGAACCTTCTCCTCCAGAAGGACCCAACAGACTGGGAAAGCGGCCGGGAAGCGAGCTGCTCCTGGGCAGGCAGGAATAGCTCTGTGTGGCACTGTCGCTGGGATCTGTCGCTGGGAAGCAGAGATGACAAACACCTGGCAGCAGGGATCATCTGTAGGTTCTACGTTTCAACTCCATGCTGCATCACTGGGAGGGAAAAGGAAGGAAAGAAGCGGAATTAAGTCACACGTAGGAGAGAGACCCAGAATTCTCAGGAAAAACAGTCACCTCTGTCCCACAACTCAGTTGTGAAAATATATGCCCTCCGCTAATACGAACACAGAATAAGCTCTTAATCTGCTGCCTTTGCTTATTGACAGATTCGCTCTTTCTTCATCCAGAGCTGTCAATCACTTTGAAGGGGTATCTTTTGTCCTTTTGCCCAGCACCTGACTGCAATTTGCAGCAGGAACAGAACAGGAAAAATTATGAAAGCGTACCTTTCAGCATAGTGTAAGGCTGACAACGTTCCTTTGTAAGAGAGGTCTGCCGGACTCACGGCCGCAATCTGGAAGCGTATGAAAAGTATCAACTGACATTAGACTTTGAAGGAGATTTTTTTAAAGCACTGTTAAACACTACCAGAAATCAGATAGGGATTAAGTCCGTAAACATAAAAGGAGAATCCTAGTGTCTTAGCAACCTGGCTATAAATTAACTCCTTTAGCATGTGAAGAAACTCAGGTAAGCTGTTTCAAGGCTGTCAACATTTAGTCAACGTTTTCACAGACGCACATTTTCTATTTGTATTCCTCCATCTCTCTATTGATAGTCCTTTCTTTAAGAAAAAATACCTCTCCAGAGATGCTGGAGTACACCGTTAGTTCCCTGAGACAAAGGCGATCCTTTGGCAGTTTCATCTTATTTAGGAATGAAACATCTTGTGCACAGCCCAAACGATAATCTCAGATTTCAGGAAAAAAATACAGTTGCTTCATAATATTGCTTCATTTTATGGAAAGAGCATGGCTTTTCTAAATAAAGGGGGGCTGCTTATGAGTGTTATACCTACATTTCTCTCTATTTAGATAAGTTTTTACAAATATGCAGAAAACTCTTGCAGAAGAAATGGGGTTTGAATGGCTAATGTAGAAAGAGAGAGAGAGATTTTCGTTCTGAAAACAGAAGTGCTCTCCATTTGAGTAATGCGTTTCCTAGTGGCAAGAAACGTGTGACCAGCAGAAGGGTTCTCACCTTTATGTTGCATAGAAAGCAATCTTTTATCTTTTTATCTACACGCACTTTCACCACTGTTAGAGCCATGCGATCAGAATTAGAATCAGTTTACCATGATGGTCTGGCTGTTTCCCCCCAGAGCGGACGGCAGGAGTTTCGTCAGGACGGAGTCCTTGTATGGGATATGCAGCACTTTCTTTCCTGGAGCAACCTCAGCCAGAGCACTAAGGGAAAGAAAGTCAAAATATGGGAACAGTAAAGCATAACCATCAAAAGCAAATTAACGGGGGAGAAACTACCAGATTCTAAACTTCAATACATTCCTGCTTATTTCATGCTTATGTTCATTCTTCAGTATATGAGTGCTTATGTACATCTCAGGCTTTATTCACTTAAGTAACTTTATTAGCCACGCAGCAAGTTGGTCTCTGTCGCAATCCCCAGCACTTCCTGCTGGATTAGGCTTTGGGAAACAATTCCAGGGTCCCCAGCCACGAGTAAGGAACGAGCCATTACTAACTGGCAAATCAGTAGAAACACCAGCCCCAGTCATGAGGAGAAAGTCTCATTTTTCAGTCATGGATTTTCACGGGTTTTGTTTTCAAGCCACCCAAACAGGGCGCGCTTTTATAGCCATCAGCAATTAAGTTCTCCGTCCCCTCCAGAAAAGCCTTTTCCTAAAGGCGCTCTCCTTCCAAGGGCAGACCCACAAAAAGAAGCCCTCTCTGCTTAATCCATTTCACAAAGAATTTCAAATTCAAAATAGAACTAAACAGGACGTCTTTTCCCCGCTTCAGGGAAAGCCAGTAATATAGACCTTGGCAACAGATTTAGCAAATCTATCATTGTAATGCCTTTGCATTTCCCATTTCCACCTGGAGAGCAGGCTGAAAGGACTCTCATAAAAAAAAACCCAAACCAACCACAAAACATATTCCTGTCTAGGGGGTAATTTTATGAAACGATTTGAACACCATAACGATTTGAACATCTTTTTACAGGTACAAGGCAACAAGAAACATTCTCCAGGTGAAAAAAAAAGAAAACAACACCTATTCACCTCTTTACCCCAAAGATCTTTTCACCACATGGATTCCACCACCAATACACAGCTGCTAAATATCCCCGGCTGCTGCCGATCCGTAAGAAACCCTTCAAAATACAAGAGAACGCCGAGCCCGGCATGCTGACGGTGCTGCCAGGGCTGTGAGTCAGAGCTGGACAGAGTTGCAGCCCCTGAGGTTGAAATCAGACCCACGTTTAGGCACAACCCGGGGTTTTAAGCCTCGCTACAAACCAGACCCCCGCTTTTCAAGAAAAACAGGGAGATTCAACTCAAAATAAACCACGTTCTCGACGCCAAAGGGGCGCTGGTCCATGGCCGCCGCCACCCTTAGGGCCAGTTCCATGGGGCTTCGCTTGACCTGGAGCAGAACTCGAGGGCGTGAGGACAACAAGCCCCCTACACAAAATCTAAAAAAAAGGAAAAGTTCAATAAGATTTGCTGTTACTCACCCACCAAAGCCTAACCACTACAACTGGCCCTTTCACAACCAGGCCTGATCGCAGAAGAAAACTGAAATATCCCAATTCCCGGTTCAAACACAAGGCGTGGAGCTGCCCAGACCCCACGTGTGGGCTGGGCAGACGGGGGGGGCTCTTCTTCTCAAAACCCGCAGGAAGAGAAAGGGCAGGAGTGTTTTCCCAGCCCTGGAAAAGGCTGTGGGGAGAAGGTGGGAGGGAGGAAAAGGCTGCCCAGGAGTGGAGTCGGGGGAAGGAGAGGGCTCCATCCATAGGGGAAACGCCATTCCTGGCCACACAGGAGGCTGCGGGACCACCCTGGGGATGGATTTGGGGGCTCTCCCTGAGGGAAACACTGCTCCCAGCCATGCAGGAGGCTGTAGGGCAACGACAGAGATGGATTTGGGGCCTCTCCCTGAGGGAAACACCATTCCCAGCCACGCAGGAGGCTGTGGGGACACCCCGGGAACGGGTTTGGAGACTCTCCCCGAGGGAACCGCTGCTTCCAGCCTCACAGGAGGCTGTGGGGCCGCCCGGGGGACAGATTTGGGGGCTCTCCCTGAGGAGAGCCTGTGGGGAGGAGGGAGGCGGGGGCCGCCCCAGGGCCGGGGCCACTCCTGGAAGGGGAGGGGGGGATCTCCAGCCGCCCACGCGGGGCTGCCCGAAGCCTGAGGAGATGAAAAGAAGAGGAGAAGAGCCAAGAATTCCCTCACCGCCATCGCCTCTCACAGCCCCGGCCCTCCCCGCCGCGCCTCATGGCGGCTGTGTGCGGTGTCACCTGAGCGGGGGGCGGCTGTGGCAGGAAAAGGCGAGAGGAGAAGGGAAGGGAAGGGAAGGGCGGCGCCATTTTGAATGGGAGGAGAGGGGAAAGGGGGGGCGAGAGATGGGGGGGGGGGGAGCGAGGGTGTGAGGGGAGTAGGTGTTGTGTGAGGGGGGAGTGAGGGGGGAATGGGTTTTCGGGAGAGGGAGGTTTGCAGGGCTGTGAGGTGTCTGTGAGAGAGGAGGCCCCGGAGGGAGGTGTGTGGAAAGGGCTGTGTGTGAAAAGAAAAGCTTTAAGGACAGGCCGGGCTGGGGAAAGGTGGTGGGCCCTGAGGGAGGGCTTGGGGACCGGGGCCGGAAGCGTGGGTTTGGGGCAAAACTCTGGGAAAGAAACTGCAGGACAGGGCCAATCTGAGTATACAGTTTAGCGAAGCTTCTAGGAAAAGGTGACCAAAGATGCCTCTTGTCCTTTTGTGGGCTGGTTTTGTCTAAGTTATTCATGCGAGTGGACTTTTGCCACACGGGATGGGAACTTTCGCTTCCCGGGATAGCTGATGCCCCTGGATAACCACTGCCCGCGAAGCACTGCGAAACCCCGTGATCAAAAATGAGAACAAAGGCCGGGTTTTGCCTCTCGGAAGGATCTCTAAGCCCCATCTCCAATCTATTTTCAGTACCTTTCTGGTTGTTTTCTTCCCCCCCATCCCCGTGATGTCCGTCGGGGGGGCTGGCGGAGCTCTGCAGGCGGATGTCCGGCTCATTTTGGGGAGGGCTGGGATGGTTTCGGGGGGTCCCGGCTCTTTTTGGGGAGGGCTGGGATGGTTTCGGCCTCGCATTGCCCGACGCGGAGAGAAGCTGTGGTGCGGGGCTCGTTCTCCTCGGCGCGGCGCGGCCCCGCCCCCTCGCTCGCGTTTGCCGCGGCGACGCAGGGGGGCGTGGCCCGGGTTTTCGCCTCGGCACATGCGCGGGTGGGCGGACGTGAGGGGGGGCACTTCCGGTGTACGGCGTCGGGCGGGAGCTGCGACGGTCGGTACCGGGGGAGACGGGGGGACCGGAGCCGAGGAGGGCGGGAGCGGGCGGGCGGGGTGGCGGCGGCGGCGGCGCGGAGGTGTGCAGGGCCAGTTCGGGGGGTTTGTGGGGTGGCGGGACCGGGCTGGGGGGCTCGGGGGGCGGTCTGGGCCTGTTTGGGGGGGGCGGAGCGGTCCCCGGGGGAAACAGAGCCGATTCAGGCCACCCCCCCCGTCCCCCGCTGCCGCCCCCTCCCCCCCCGCTCGCTCCCCGCAGGTGGCGGCAGCCCCGGCCGCAGCGCAGGGTGCCCGGGGCCGGCCTGGCCGGGCGCTTGGCTCCGCTCTGGGCTCCGCTCTCAGCCCCTCCGCTTCTTCCGGCAGATCAGCCCGGCCGTGCCCCCTTCTCCCGCCTCCAGCCCACGGCCGAGTCCCCCCAGGTACCCCCGAGATGGGTCGGGGTTTGTCAGCGCTGGGCCCCCTGAAGCGGGGGTGGGTAGTGGGCACGGGCATTGCTGGGAGCCCGTGGGCAGCCCTGGGACCCCCTTAAAGCCCACGGAGACCCGCGGGGCCCCCTTGTCTCCCCCAGAGCCGACGGGGAGCCGTAGCTGTGGAGTCAGCTTAAGGAGTCTGCCCTAAGGACTGCTGCTTTTTGGAGCGTTGGGGGAGGGGGAGGGTTGTCGGTGTGGGGAGTGGAGGTGTGTGGGAGGAGTCCCGTGTCTTGAGGGAGGTTTGGGGATGTTGAGCAGCTTTGAGGGAGTGGGGGAGGGGTCCCCTCACTTGGAACCCCCTGGTTCTTCTAAACTGTGGGAGGCAGCGGGCGTAGGGGGAAGGCAGTAGAGTGGGTTGCTGTGTTTCAGTCCTTGGTTGAGAGTCAGCGACTCTGCTCCCTTGCTGCTCAGCAGACTATTAACTCCGTGGGGCTGTTTCTCCAGGCAGGCTACGACTACAGAAACGGACCGACTTCCTCAGAAGGGTTGTTAGCGGTGACGTCTCCTGTGAACTTACTGCCTGACCTTGGATAGACCTGGCACCACACAGCAGCTCAGAGCCCCACAGCGTATGCTGCCGCTCTCAGTTGGCTCCATCAAATCCTCCGACCTGAGAATACCAAAGGTACGGAGTTGAAACGGGCCCTTCCTCACCCGCTGAGTCAGATGAACCTTTTTGTGCCCAAGTTGGCTGGGGACTGCTCCTGCCTCACCGCCTTCAGGCGGAGCATGGCTGTGAGCAGGGGAGCTCAACACACAGTGCTTGCTGATTGCACCTGCTCCCTCGGGGGAGCACCCGCAGCGGTGGGATGGGAGGAGGGAGGACAGCACGAGGGCTAGAGACAAACATTTTATTTCTTTAACGTTTCACATAGGGGGTACCCCAGAGGGGTTCCCGGCCCCACACCCCACAGCCGCTCAGTATTTGGGGCACTGTTGGTCTTCTGGGCATGGCGCTGTCACCACTTGCAGGGCTGGCAGAAGCAGACACGGCTAGTGGCATCTCCACCAGCCCTTCAGGTAGCCCCACAGCCAGGCGCAGCCCTGCCGTGGGCACCTTCCTGCCCTGCATAGCCCTGGGTCTGCCTGGCCACACTCCCTGCCCATGGTCTTGCAGGACTCCTCCCTCTTTGCCTTCAAGGCCTGGAAAGCGCAGGTGATCTCCCGCACCCGCTCCACCTTGTCCATGTCCATGGCTGGGGGCCTTCCGGGGGACAGGTGCTCATCCATGGGCCTCTGTGTCCTGTCCATCCCCTGCCGGGGAACCCACTCTTTCTCGGTCCCTGCTGGCAGCTCCTGTGGAGACTCCTGGCTGAGGACCAGCCCCAGTTTCCCCACTGCCCCAGCAGCAGCCATGGGAGAGCGGGGTTGTCCTGAGTGTGTGAGCACCACTGGCTCTGTTGCTGCACTGGGCCAGGGCTCCAGGAAGTGGTAGAGGGAGCTCTGGGAAGAGGAGCTGCTCCTCAACAGGCTGCTGCAGTCCTCCGAGTTGGCCAGCGAGCACAGGCTGCAGGGGCTCTTGCGGTGGCCCTCGGGGGGCCCAGGAGCCCGGGGGGTGCCTGGACCAGAAGGAGCTGTCCCCACTGATAGGACCTATAGGCGGCAGAGGAGGGCAGGGGGACCTGGGGGCTTGGGGGGGACAGGGGGTAGAGAGAGGCATCTCTGCTCAGATGGTATATGGTTGGCAGGGAGCCCTGTGGGTCCCGTGGGGCCCGGTGCTGCCTCCTCGGTTGCCCTGCAGAGGAGGAGAGAGAAGAGAGCCCGCTGCACCCCGTCTCCTCTGCTGGAGCCTGCGGGCAGCACCCCCTCCTCAGCAGGCGGGCAGGGCTGCCCAGCGCAGGCAGGGCACGGGCTGAGGGTCTGGGGCAGCATCTGGGGGTCTCCCCCACACTCCCTGCTTCTCCTGCATCGACTTGAGCTCCTATCCTTCATCTGCTAGTCAAGAAGCTGCTGAGGGAGGGGACGGAGTGAGCGGCCGGCAGCCCCCGGCACAGCCCCGGCTCAGGGCTGCCGTGGGGTGTGGGCTGTTTGCATGGTGCTCGGTGCCAGGGACACTCACCGCTCTGCTCCTCTGGGTGGGCTCTCGCGTCCGTCGTCCCTTGCTTTGGCTTCTTCCAGTCCCTCTGCAGGACCCCGGGAGCTGGGTGAGATGGGAGCAGCTCCCAGCCCCCGGCCGCAGCCCCCCACCCCACCCCACGCTGTGGCACAGTGCGGTGCAGCAGTCGCCTACCTGGAGCCGCTTGGTCCGTAGCACAGAAGAGACCGCGCTGAGCCCCATCAAAAGCATCACGCGCGGAGCCAGGTGAGCTGTGGGGGGGATGTTGGAGTCCCTCATGGCACCAGCTGCGGTGCAGCCGCACAACCCTGGGGTGCCCCCCATGGGAAATGTTAAAGAAATAAAATGTTGGTCTCTATCCCTGGTGCTGTGGTTCCTCCTCCCATCCCGCGGCTGGGGCTGTGCCCCCCTCAGTGCCCGACCCAGTGGGACAGGCTGGCACTGCTGGCACCCACCAACCTGGGGGGTGGGGGTGTCGGGGTAGCTGGGTGGGCTGGAGAAAGGGAGGAAGCACCTCTTGAAACCAGCTGGGCCCTCTCCAGCCACAAAACCCTCCCCAGAGGCACCAGAGGGGACCCCCAGATCCTTGAAGGGCTGCCCCAGACTCCCTCTGGCCTGCAAGAGTCCCCCCCAGGACCCCATAAGGGCAGCCCAGGACCCCTTACGGACACCCCAGTGGCGTCCCAAATCTGGGTTCTTTACCTGCTGGGCAAGTCAGTAACACACTGTGTGGGAGCAGCCAGCCAAGCCGGTTTCAGAGCACAAGAGGTGAGAGGCAGGGAGCTGCCGTCCCACTCAGCTCCATCTCCGCCGTGCCTTGGCTGTGCAGAGAGAACTTGGGGGCAGCTGCAAAACAGCTCAGCCCGGGCTTATCTCAAGATGGCACAGAACAACCAAAACCAAATGGCCCTTAACAAACAAAATGCCCCGAGTCCCATCCCACCACTCCTCCTGTGACGTTGAGTGCCGGACATCACAAATTGGCAACAGAGACTTCGCTATCGCCCCACCAGAGGGAAATATCCCAGACAGTGTAATCCACTCGGGCATAATCCTGCACCCTAACCGAGTCAGGAAATATAAACCGCAGGGTCTGGGGAGACAAATGGGGAATCCTCCAAGGATACAGCTGGCCCCTAGGAGATCCGCCCCCCCCATCCAGGACGCTCTACAGGGTAACTTCCCAGGGATGGAGCGACCTCACCTGAGAGAGAGAGGGTAAGTGACTAAGAAACATCCGTATGGTATAGGGCATGCGATTGAGTTTGTGACTGGTGCGCTCTTCTAAGGCATTAATATCTAGCGCCCTTGTGGTTTGTGTTGCTACTTGTCGGGGGCATTTGTAGCTCGCAATAGCGGATCCCGCTAATTTCTTTTAAATTGCAATAGTGTAATCGCCATCGCACACACAGAACTTGCAATAGTGACGTATTGGACCCGTGAGCGAAGTCCAAAGAAATTGTTAATTTGAACCTCTCAGTGAAGCCCTTTTTGCCGTTTCGTCACACTCCCCGAGCCACTGGGTAAAGCGACACCTGGCAAAAAAACCACCACCACCACCCCAAAAAAAACCCCACACCACATCCCCCACTCCCCACCCACCCCTTCTCCCCCCATCACAGCCATGGGGCAAACTCCCACCACCACCCCCCCAATCTCAGCCCGGCCGTGACCCGCCCGAGACACTGGAACGAAAGCAGCAGAGAGCGAGCTCAGGCTCGTGTGAGCTGGAGAGATTTCTCTTTGTTTTTTGATGTTGTCGTTGGGTGGGATTTGGTTGGTTTTTTTCACAGAACACTTTGCAGTGTGGTGTCGCAGCCCCCAGGGCCGGCGCTGGCACCGCCACCTCACCCCCGGCTCTCGTCCCTCTTGCCCGATAGCTTTCACCACTTTCCTTGCTTGGTTTGGTTGTTTTTTTTTTTTTCCTTTTTACCTTTCTTTTTTTATATTTGGGGTTTTTGTTTCCTTTTCCTTTTTTTTCTCTTCCCTCCCCTTTTTTCATTTTCCCTTTTTTCTTTTTTCCCCCTTTTTTGTTCTTTTTCTCTTTGTTCTTCTTTCCCCTCTTTTTTTTTCTCCCCCCATTTTTTTCTTTTGGTTTTTTTCTTTTTCTCTTTTCAAACATCTCTCAAGCTTTCTCCGAAGGAACAGCCCCTGGCTCTCAGCCAGCGGAAGGAGACTATGGAAGAGCTCTGGCACCCGTGGGATTGCTTTCCTTCTCCCGCCTCGCACTCAGTAGAGACTGTGTTTTCCAACTCGTCTCTTTTTTTTTAATTAAAAAAATAAAACTGATAGCTGGAGCATTATTTTTGTTTACAAGGCATACAAAATCTCTAAAAGGGAAACACAAGCGCAATGTGCTGAGGTATGAAAGCCTGAGGTAGTTTTTGTGTGTGGATGTGTGTGTGTCATTTGGGGTTGGGGGTTGTGCGTGTTTTATTTTTGAAATTTAAAAAAAAAAAAAATTGCTAATTTTTTTTTTTTTTTTTCTCCAGCCCTGGGCTGACAACCTCTTGGAAATCTGTTTTCCCCCCCTGCCCCTCTTTTCCCACCTTCTCTCCTTGCAACCGGGATCTTTCTGCAAAGCATTTACGGCCGAGCACGGCCTTTCTTTAACCTCTAGAAAAGCCGGCTTGTGCTAAAAAACAAACATCCCCCTCCCGCCCCCACCCCCTCTGAAATGAAATAAATAAAAATTTAAAATCCTTACAAAACTTAAAAATTGCTGTTAGTTTCGTTATCGTTACGTTAATTCTAAAAACTGATGAGCCGCTGCGCTGTGTGCTGCAGCCCAACCTCCCCCCCTCAACGCTGGGTGAGCTCCTCTGGCCATGCCTGGGATGAAAAACCGGTGGCTTTTAGGAAATAAAAAATTAAAAAAAAAAAGAATAATAAAACCTCTCTTTTTCTCTCTCTCTGCCTGTGTTAGTCCAACTAAAGGGAGAGCGTCGGGAGGCGAGGGAGGAGGAAGGGGGAGGCTGTGGGATGGAGAGAGCCCTCCCCGTACCCCTCGGCTGTGCATCCTCGCAGCGCTGTGGGGAATGGGGGGGGGGGGGTCTTTGGTTTGCACAGGGTGGCCGTGGTGGGGGCTCAGCCCCATCCTTACAGTGCTGGGGAGCACGGGGCTACCAGGCGCAGAGTCCCGCCCCCAGTGAGGTGCTTTGGTGCGTTGAGGTGTTAGATGGGGTGGCACAGCCCCTGCCCGCCCCGGGAGGGGGGACACCACCTCTCTGGTGGCACTGGATGGGTGGGAGGGAGGGAGGGAGCAGAGCTCTGGGAGCCATGGAGAAAGGTGTGGGGGTGTCCCTCATCGTGGCAGCCCCCAGCAGCCCTACCCCACCACCTGGCCACCCCAAGGGACACCCAAGCCTCATCTTGGTCCTCTCCCCGTTGGGTGATGCCCTTCCACCCACCCCGGAGGTGCTCTCCTCTCCTGCAGGGGGGACGCCCAGCGCACGCCTGGCTAGAGAAGCACCGGGGGGGTGCTTAGGGGGCATCTGAGCTTCCCCGTTACAAGGGCGTAATTAGTGCACCATTAATAACCATTAATAACGACTTTGGCTCTGCTAACCAACTGCGGCGAGGCCCCCACCCCGCTTTAGCACAGGCTTCCTGATGCCAACGCCTCCCCGAGCCACTGGGTAAAGCGACACCTGGCAAAAAACCACCAAAAAAACCTCCACACCACATCCTCCAATCCTCACCCACCCCTTCTCCCCCCATCACAGCCATGGGGCAAACTCCCACCACCACCCCCCCAATCTCAGCTCGGCCGTGACCCCCCCGAGACACTGGAAAGAGAGCAGCGGAGAGCGAGCTCAGGCTCGTGTGAGCTGGAGAGATTTCTCTTTGTTTTTTGATGTTGTCGTTGGGTGGGATTTGGTTGGTTGTTTTTCACAGAACACTTTGCAGTAGAGGACAAAAACGTGGTGTCGCAGCCCCCGGGGCCGGCGCTGGCACCGCCACCTCCCCCCACCTCCCCCCCCCTCCCCCCTCCCCCGGCTCCTGTCCCTCCTCCTGCCCGGGGGATGTTCCCACTTTCCTTCCTTGGTTTGTTTGTTTGTTTTTTTCCTTTCTACCTTTCTTTTTTAATATGTGGGGTTTTTTTTCTTTTGCCCTTTTTCTTCTTTCTCCCTTTTGTTTTTCGCTTCCCCCTCCTTTTTTCTCTTTTTCCCCTTTTTTTTCCGATTTTTTTTTCCTTTTCCCCATTTTTCTCTGTTTTCCCTTCCCCCCCATTTTTATTTTTCTCTTTTTTCACTTCTTCCCCCTTTTTTCTCTTTTTCCCCTTTTTTATTTTTCCCTTTTTGTTTTTTGCTTTTTCCCCCTTTTTTCTGTTTCCCGTCCCCCCCGTTTTACTTTTTCTCTTTTTTTACTTTTTTCCCCTTTTTTTATCTTTTTCCTCTTTTTTCTTTTCCCACTTCCCCCCCCCCCCCCCCCCCTTTTTTTTTTTTTTCCTCTTTTTAAACAAGCTCTCTCCTGAAGGAGCCGCCCCTGGCTCTCCGCTAGCAGAAGGAGCCTACGGAAGAGCTCTGGCACTGACACGGGCGGGAACATCCACTCACACATCGCAGCACAGCAGTTAGTTTGGCAACACCCCCACCCCCTGTCACAAGTGAGACCTGCACAGACAAAAGGCTCCTGAGTGAGGGCACTGGGGCAGCCCCACCTTAGAAGCAGCAGAGGAGCAGAGCCGTCCGGAGCCATCAAGAGCACAGGAAGGGCTATTCAGGGCCTCATTGTCTGCGCCCAGTGACCGTCTGCCGAGAACCACTCTGGCGGCTCAGAGCTCAGCCCCAGCAGCAGTCTGGAGCCAACGGGGAAAAGTACACTGGGAGGAAGACTGGCAGCCTTCCTCCACAACGCCCCGGAGAGAATGACCAGAGTGCTGCCTATCCCCATCGCTTTTCCAACTCGGTTCTTTTTTTATTAGAAAATTAATTAAAAAAGGATCTCCAACTCTCAGGTTACCAAGGCACACAAAATCTCTAAAAGGGAGACACAAGCGTGAGGTGCTGAGGTACCCAAACCTGCCCACGTTAGTCCAACTAAAGGGAGAGCGTCGGGAAGCGAGGGAGGAGGAAGGGGGAGGCTGTGGGATGGAGAGAGCCCTCCCCGTACCCCTCGGCTGTGCATCCTCGCAGCGCCGCAGGGAATGGGGGGCTGTGTGTTTGGGGGGGTCTTTGGTTTGCTCCCCTGACCCGCTGGGGGTGGGGGAGGAGGGTTTGGGAGGGGGGGATGTCCGGCGGCGGGGTTACATTCATCAGGCGGTGCTGGGCGGCACGGCAGGAGCCTCCCTTGCTGTGCTGCGGGGCCGGGGCTCCCGGAGCGTGTTTCTGCTCCTGCTGCTTCACCTGCTGGAGCATTTCCCTCATCTTGCGCTGTGCAGTCTTGGGGAGGAGAAGGGAAAAGCAAGAGGTGGGGGTCAGGGCACCGCTTCTCCCCCCCCCACCCACCCCCGAGCCCCCACCGAGCATCTCGACACTCCCAACAAGCTGTAATTAATTTCAGGTTTGTTATGGGTTAGTCCCACAAATTGATGCAAGGAGACGGAGCCAATTAAGACTGAAGTATTTATTAGCAAGCGGCAGCAAGCAAAACAGCGTTGGGCGGCCCGGGAGTCTCACTCCGCCGACGGCTCGCACCCGTTTCCCGAAAGTCCCTGGTTTTATACTCTTCTTTTTCCGGTAGAGGGGTACTCTGTGCTGTGGGATCCGTCTAAAATGTCTTTTGTTCCCTCCTAGTGCAACAGTGAAAGAGCTAAAGAAGAAGCATCTCAGAGTTTTGAGAAATTATCTCATGTCCTGGAAGAGAAGAAATCCGCAGCTCTTAGGGCAATTGAAGCTTCTAAGAATTTAAGGCTGGAAAAATTGCAAACACAAGCAGAAGAATCTCAAGGGCTCCTGGAAAATAATGGCCTTGTAGGACTTGCTCAAGAACTGCTTAAAGAAACCAATCCATCTTGTTTTGTTCAAACAGCAAAACAACTTCATGTCAGGTATCTTATTAATTATCTTCCGTTTGAGGTACAGGTACTGTTCCAGGGATGTCTGGTCAGTCATATTCTTTGGACACCTGCTAGGAAAGTACTGAATGCAAGTACTTTGTGCTGCAGAGCCTCAGAGGCGGTCCCGGTACCATTCAGTAGAAATTCCTATATTACAGTGTGCGTTAAAAAACAGCCCAGAGGAGGGGCTCTGTCCTGCGCCAACGCCTAGCCTTCTTCAGTAGGACTGCAGTGGAAGGGTAACCCATTCAGCTCACTGATACAGTCCTTTGCTCAGAGATTGCATCGGGTATTTGCAAGTTAATCTAACAGGTCTCTTCTGGCTTTAAACTCTTTGATCTGAATAGTTGTGCTCCATTAGCGCTTCACACCTATTTTGTTCTTTGAATGTAATGCCCCAAATTGTTAAAATGCTCTGCCAACCAAAAGATTCCCTGTTAGTTATCTTTACACTGATGTACAAAAGGCCTTTAAATTTTGCATTTTAATTCTGTCTAGAGAGACAAGTTTCTGGGACACGTGAATAAGTACCTGAAAAGAGAACTTTTTTTAAAGCAAAACCTAGCGGTTTTGCTTTAAGGAATGCACCCATGTGAATTCCTTTTTCCCTCTTCTGCCATCCCTCTGCTTCTGTGCTTTCAGAATCCAAAAAGCTACTGAATCTCTGAAGAGCTTCAAGCCAGCAGCTGAAACTACTTTCGAGGACTTTGTGATGGACATAGCCAAGCAAGAAGAGATCCTTGGTGACTTGTCCTTCCATTCCAATGGCAAATTATGAGAGCATCACGTCTTTCTTGAGTTACAGCTTTAAGGGCTTCTCTGGAAAGAGGCAAAACTTGTGCAGGGCTGCAGTTGCAGAACTCAATCTTGTGACTTGCATTGTCCCTTCTGCCTCTGTGATTCACAAGGCACTACCTGGCAGCAATGCTAGCTTCAGCTTTGATAAAGAAGCTAAGATGCCATGGCATTCAGAACCAGTTTACATTGGCTTCCAAAATATTGTAGTTAAGTAATACTAGGTCTTCCTAGCAGCTTTTTGTCGTGATTGCATGACAGAAAAGAATAGGTTTTTATATGGTTTTTTAGTTGCCAGCAAAAATAAATAATACAACTTTCAAAGTAAAACCAGAAAGGATTTAAGTGCATGAACAGACCCATCCTCATCTGCACTCTTTGACTGAGTCAGATTTCCCCCCCCCACTGTCCCCCCAGTGCTGTAGCCACTCAACAAAGGGCTTCTGTGTTTAATTCTAAAACAACATGTATCTACATTTGAGGTTTTTTTCTCCTGAATCTCTGTCATTCCAGGTCTAGAAATACCAGAAATCAATGAAGAGCAGAGCAAAATGTACAACAAAGCTCTGATCAGTTGGGAATGCCCTGGGAAGACAGACTCAGCTGATATCTATGTTCTTGAGTATCATAAGCTTAATAGAGAAGAGGAGAGTACAACGTGGCAGGAGATCGAAGTTTGCAGCAAGAGCAAAGTAATATCTGATCTCGATGACGACAGCAGCTATGCCTTCAGAGTTCGAGGATATAAAGGATCCATCTCTAGCCCTTGGAGCCGAAAAGTTATCTTGCGTACGCCTCCAGCCCCAGGTATTGGGTTTTCTTATGTCCACGAGCTGCTGGTGGTGTTAAGAGCTGTAGGTGGTTTCCAGTAGCTCCCAGACTTCTACTACACTGTTACCGGTTGTATACATGTTTAAAAGCACTGTTAACAAACAGGTTAAGTAGGTAGCATACTGAGACTGTGTTAGCTTGCGTAATGTTCCTGGTAGCCTTTAAAAGCGAGGAATTCTAGTGCCAGCGTGACTTAAAATATAGTTTATAAGCACAGAAATACTTAAGTAAGAGAAAATTTTTTGGGATGCTGTTTTTCAGTTCTCAGTTTTCTTTTTGATGACAAATGCGGGTACAACAGTGAACATCTCCTGCTGAACCCAGGAAGAACCTCTGTGGAAAGTAGGGCTGGATTTCCTCTACTGCTGGGGTCTGAGCGCATGCAGGCCGGATGCTACACAACCCTGGATTACATCATTGGCGACACTGGGATTGCCAAAGGGAAGCACTTCTGGGCTTTTCACGTGGAAGCCTATTCCTACCTGGTGAAAGTGGGAGTTGTTTCTAGCAACAAGATACAGAAGTTGTTCCATAATACCCATGATGTGACCAGCCCAAGGTAAATTGCAGACTCTTGCTTAATACATGTTTTGTATAAGGAGATGGCTTTTTAAAAAATAAATTAAGAGCGAGCCTGGTCTCAATTAGTATACAAGATGAACCTAAGCAGTGGGAAGTGGCTTGAAGGATATAGTGTAAGCACGTTGTCCTGTTCATCCTCTACTATTAGTAGGAAGATGTTCTAATTGTCCAGAGTCCTATTTTCTTTCTTTCTGGGAAAGAAATCGGGTTTCTACAGATATCAAGATATGTCAGTTAAAGCAAGAAGGTTAAAACAGAGAAAAAAAAGCATCATTTGCAAGATTGAAGCAATGCTTAGTTGTCAATAGTAAGATTCTGCCTTAATTCCCTTAGCATACTAGGTTTGGCAGCCACTCAGAGGTACAATGTTCACTGTGCATATCTGTGTGTCTTTGCTGTAGCTTGCGTCATGGTGGATTCCAAGTCACTGGCTCATCCCAGGCTATAGATTTGCATATGACACTGGAGTGCTACTGAGCACAAGCCAAAGTGCAGTGGATAAACCAGCAAAAAGATTTCCAGCTCTCAATTACAGTTGTAGTAAGCCTGGATGTGTCTAGGAACTGCAGGCTGGGAGGCTATCTCCCAGGGGCTCTTAACTTTTTCATGAATCTAACAAAAGTGTTGGCCTTCTGCTGTATAACATACTGAAATTGTAAAAACGCCAGTGTCTCAAGCTTCTGAAAGTCAGATGGAGACTTTTTGAAAAATGAGAAATTAGATCCTGATTTTCTCATTTCTCCCGGTCCCTGCCAGGAGGGAGTGAAGCTCAGCCCCGCTCCCTCCTTTTACAGGGAGGAAAACAAAATGGAAAAAAGAAAACCAAGTTGTCCTATATTAGAAGTGTATAATTCCATTTTAAGGGTAGGGCAGCAATAGGGCTGGTACCACAGCCCCCCAGCCCCACAGCCACTGTGGGTCACCGGCGTAATAATGTACCTCTCCGGTAATTAAAGTTTCTTTTGGGAAGGGGGGAGAGATGGGGACTCTCCTGCGCCGGGACCTTTCCCCTCCAGGGAGGCAGAGCCGGAGCAGCGAGCACGGTCCTGCCCGGAGGGCAGCGTGGAGGGGACGCGCACGGGCATCCCGGAGGAACAGCAGCAAGGAAACCCCGGCACTGCACCTTTCCCTTCCTCCGAGCCTTTTTCTTTTCCTCTTTTTAAGGGCTCAACCAGTTTCTTCCCCCTCTGACCGTCACCATGGGGCACTGGCACCAGCAGCTTTGCAAAACCCCATCCTGTAAAAGCCGCCTGATTTTGGCCCTGTTTGGGGATGCGCTGCTTCCATCCTTACAGAGCAAACTGATAGATTTGTTTTTCTCTCCCCTCCCCATTTAGCAAGAAGCACCAACGTGCCGTTGTCGTTTTGGGTCGGTTTGCTGCAGAAAAAGGCTCCCGCAGGGGACGGGATAAGCCGATGGCAGGAGGGTCCCTGCACCCATCCCACCGCTGCTGGTGGAGGGCGGCAAGGGGACCTTTTCTTCGGGGTTGTCCTCTCCTCCCGGGCTCTGCAGCCCCACGCCGCAGCCCAACGACCCCCCCCGAGATGGGAAGAGAGCACGAGAACCATCTCTGCTCAACAGCTTCTTCCTGCAAAGGGGCAGGAAAAAGGAGGAGGAAAAGGCACCTTCCCACTTGCCTCCGGGCTCATCCCACCCTGCGAGAGAGACGCGGCTTTGTGAGGAGAGGGGAGGAGGAAAAAACACCACAGAGAGAGAGCCAGGGAGGGAAAAGGAAGGAAAGCGGAGGGACAGCGGAGGGGCAGCCCGGGGACACAGAGCCCCAGGTCTCGCCTGGCCGCTCCCGCCACCACCCGGCGGATTGGAGGGGGTTGATCTGAAGCGCTGCCTTATATTAATTTAACAGCCGGGGGAGGAGAAGGCGCCGTTTCTGCCTTTTGCAGCTTCCAGGCTGATGGCAGAGCCGAAACAAGAAACATAATTATCATAAAACAAACAAACAAACAAACAAAAATTCCCCCAAAACTCCAATGTAAAACTGGAGCGCAGGGAGCAAATGCTTTTCCTTTGCCTCGGCCCAAGCACCTTGCATGAAAATCTGGCAGGAGTTCAGACCAAGTGGATTTGGGAGGTTTGTACAATAGCTACTTCTCAAAAAAAAAAAAACAAACAAAAAAGACTATTTTCATTCATAAAGAAAGTTCTACCACTGGCAAGCAAGGCGTGACCCCGAGTTATCCCTGGCAGCGCGTCAAAACGATTCCTTCCCCCAGCTCCTGCTGGCGTTCTGAAACAAAAACACGCTTCTATAGTGCTCGAAAATTAATTTGTTCCTCCAAAAGATTGCTCATCTGAAGTCCCCTCGTTTGCTCCCTGTGACATCACTAATCCAGCAGAGCATCCTGTCACATAGCCTGACCTTGTCCCAAGCCAACGCCTTCACAAAGCACTTGGCATAGGAGCTTCTCCCCACACCTGCAGCCCAGAGTGGGGTGGGGATGGGGTCAGCTCTTGCAGCCTCTTACCTTCAGCTTGTGCTCCTTCCTGTTGACAATGACAGCCGTGATCTGCTGGTCCATGAATATCAAGATGGTGCAGAGCAGAGCTGGGATGGGCGTGGCCAACACCCGTCCACCAAGGGTTGGGCCCTATGGGGTTGACCAACAGCCCGCGGTCGTCTCTGGTAGGCTGCAACAAAGCCAAACCACACATCAGGATCAACTCCCAGCCCAGCCACTTCACTGGCTTTGATTTTCCCCTCCATTGCTGTGGTGCCTCATCTCCTGGCCCTGCCTTCATGTCACCCTCTCCTACGGGGTTCAGCAGTGCCAGTGTCCTCGTCGCAAGCACCTATAGATGCTTCTGTAGGTATCAAGTTTTGGGGCTGGCTTCTTCTTTCCAGAAGGAAACGATGCACTCGGAGGTGGAAGAGGAGATGGTAACACCACCAGCATCCTCAGACTCAGCCCTGTCCTGTCCCAGCATCACCCTGTGGCATCCCCAAGAGCTGAAAGCCGCTCCACACCAAAACAGCCCATTACCTTGAACATGTGGGGGACATGGAGCTTCGGTGACGGGATCCCAACCAGGAAGTCAATGAGCACCATGATGACAATGGTGAGGAAGACACCAAAGTCACTTACTGTGGACCGTACCTGGGGCAAGAAAGCAGAGCTGAAAGGGACAGCACAAACAGGGCCATACCGTGAGATGGAAAAGTTAAAGACATCAACAGCATTAAGGCTGGTTAACAAATTCCCACCACCCTGAGGACATGCAGCAAATCCCTCGGTTAGATACTGTTGCTGTGTTTGTCCCTGTGAGATCTGGTGTCAGAGAATAAAAAAAGTTTAATAAAAGCCAATAAATATTAAAAAATAAGGAAACAGATGTCTGCCACTACAGCTGCACTCACAGCTACAATGGGAATAAGGCACCGAGGCATCATTTACTCCTCAAAAGGAAGAAACAGTGTCTTTTGTGTCTTTTTCTATGGCAGCTCCTCATTTAAATCAACTTTCCCCTTGGGCACACCAGGTGAAAAAAAAACACAAACAAAAAAACAACAACCAACCAACTTTGGAAGACCTGATTTCCCACTGCCTGGGCAAAAAACCGCTCCAGGACAGGTTGCGAGGCAGGTGGGAAACGCTACGATCGTTTTGCACTCCTGGAAATGAGTGAGGGACATGCAAGTTTGGCCTTCAAGGTCAACATTTCCCAGTTTGACCAAGCGGTGGCAAACACTGCTTAGTGCTCCGGGAAAGCCATTTTGGGAAATGAGTGGGGAGACTGCTGCTGGCCACTGTCTTCTACCTACTCTGGTTGGGAAGTAACGGCTGGTTTTAAACTTCTTCAATAAGCTCGACAGGACAAAGGTGGAGAAGAAGAGGATGCAGCACCAGAAGAGGACTTCAGGTGTGTAGGGGCCATCGTGTCCACAGGCAGGTCCATGAAACTCTCCACGACAGCGGAGACAGGAGATGTGATGGGACACCGTACCACAGACCTATGGCACATCCTCCGCTTGAACGGCAGGTAACCGTGGCTGAAGAAGACACCGGAAACTCTTGGGGAGAGTGAAAGAGGGAACGGGGAAGGAGGGCTAAGAAAACAGTGACAGGAAAGGAGAAGAGACAAATTGTCCCTTCCCAGGGGCGGGCTCACAGGACACAGCCAAGGGGGGTGAAGATGTCCATAAGAGCGTCCCACCCTGTGCCTGAGCTCTGCTTCCAGCAACAATGGCCCAAGGAGCTGCTCAGACATGCAAGTTTATGCACGTACCTTCAGACAGCGCTGAGTAAGAAAGCAAGGCCTGGAGTTACTAGGAACCAATTAAGGAAGCTAATTATGGCCTTCAAGCATGAACTGAAGTCCTCCAACTTCTCCAATAACCAAATCACCCACTGAACCTTGCTCCCAGACAGAACCGCTGTCCTGCGGATAACAGTTATTGCCCACCATGTCAGGGATGAGGTGGACTCTCCTTCCCAGGCCCAAGGGGGTTAAACCCACACCTTAGACTGAAATAACGACTTTTCAGAGCAGCACTGGCACAGTTGGAAGCCCATCATCACCCGAAGGGCTCTGAGCTTTGCACCAGGCCAGTGCCCCTGGACGCCACGGCCGCGGCACGAGGAAGCAGTGACTCGGGGCACTTACAGTCACCGTGAGGTTCTCCCAGGTGATGCCAGACACATTGATCTTGTTGCTCTCCCAGAACTGCAGGGTTTCGTTGCTGGGATGGGTCGGTGCCTCACACTTACAGCTGGGAGGAGAGGAGCCAAGACAGAGGTGAGGGGAAGGCGATGGAGGTGCAGCCCTGAGCTCCTGCCAAGGGGCAGCGGCACTTTAGGAGGAAGAAACCCACTAGGAGATGGTGAGGAAGTCCAGCTTGCTGTGCGTGTGCACAGGGTAGGCCTCTCGCAGGTGACTCAGCTTCTCCAGAGCCTCATAGATGAAGATGATGCAGATGAGGGAGGCGAAGGCTTCTTCGGTGAAGCGGGTGATGTAGCACACCAAAGAGCTAGCGTCAGTGGCCACCAGCACTATGCAGAAGAAGGCGGTCCACAGCCCAATGCACGCCCGTAGAGAGAGGAAGAGTGCGTAGTCCCTGGGAAAGCAAAAGAAAACGCAGGGTGGAAAGGGCAGCAAGAGGCTCCGAGCCGTGCCTTCCTTTGGGGAAAGTCGGCAGCAATTCAGGAGCGTGTCAAGGCTGCGCATGGTAAATGCAGTTTCCACGTCCTACGACAGACAGCCTCGGGGCTGCGGCGCAGGGTGTGGGCCCGCAGGAGGAGAGGCCAATTATTTAATTATCATTCTTTAACAATTACCTTGTGTTAATGCCTCGGAGGCTAATTGAGGTCAGGTCCCTGTTGTGGAAGGTGGTGTTCTCCCACATCACCCCGATGCCCTAACAGCGAAACCGGCTGGGTTTGCACCCAGTTACCTGCTGCCAGCAAGTTGGGGCTTCATAATAAATTTAATTGCAATAAGAGAGGTTAATCTCCCATCACAGTTGCCACAACAAAAAGACTGTCACGGAAAATATCCGTTTTGCCTGAAAAGCTCCTGCTTTTTCAAAAATCATCAAAACATTTGACCAGAGAACTGTTTGGATATGTGGGTAAAATATATTTCCACTTCCAGCAAAAAACATGCAAAAAAGTGCCCGAGTTTGTACTGAGAGGAAAGCAAATCTTCCCTCATTCCCAAACCAGAGTCATTTGTCTCATCTTCCCTGTGCAGCCCATCTCGGGCATCCATATCCTTGTGGTTTCTGCTCCTCCTGCTCTTTCACTTTAACTCTAAAAACCCTGAACCACCCATCCATCCTTCAGAGACCGAGGGCTCCTGCACCGTCACATACTAAAGCAGCAGCGCGTGATGTCTGTGACACAGAAGACAACTTAAATCTACCAACTACCACTAACAAAAACATCTTTTCTCCATCCCTGCCTTCTTCTGAAGGCGCTCGCAGCACCTGGCTGCAGCAGCCAGCCTTACTTGCAGAATTTGTAGAGGATCTTCTCGAACACGAGGACGGGGCCGGTGCTGCCGAGGATGGCGAGAGGTTGGCCAGCAAAGAAGAAATACACCACGCCGGTCATGGATGCGCCCAGCAGCGACTCCATGGCCCTCTGTCCAGGGAAAAGAGGCAGCAGCGAGTAATTAAATCATTAGAGGGAAAACCACAAGTGCAAATTCACTGCAGCAAGGACTTTTGCATGAGTGTTGTCCTCCCTCGTGCCACCCAACAGAGAGAGGTGCTCACTATGTGGCTGTTGGTCGCCTCCCCCAGCAGTCCCCCAAAGGTGATTGATGACGGGGGACATGCAGGCACAGTAGAGGAAGAGGAAGGACGCCAGACACTGCAGGCTCAGACCATCCCGAAAGTCACTCCAGAACCAGGGGGCTTTTCGCTTCACATCCCGGATCAAACCTCCAAAGAGCCTGGAGGAAGGAAAAAAAATTAAACCATTTTCGTGGAAGACCACGTTAAGTTTTCTTGGCTGAGGAAGGACAATCGCAAGCACAGAGTAACTTCCATTGCTAAAAAGAAGTCTCCTTCTCCCATTTTAGCCCCAGTAGAAACTGAGGCATACAAAAAAAAACACAGAATCACAGAATAGTCAGGGTTGGAAGGGACCTCTGGAGATCATCTAGTCCAACCCCCCTGCCAGAGCAGGGTCACCTACAACAGGTTGCACAGGACAGCGTCCAGGCGGGTTTTGAACATCTCCAGAGTGGGAGACTCCACAACCTCTCTGGGCAGCCTGTTCCAGTGCTCCACTACCCTCAAAGTGAAGAAGTTCCTCCTCATGTTAAGATGGAACTTCCTATGTTCAAGCTTGTGCCCATTACCCCTCGTCCTATCAATGGGCACCACTGAAAAAAGACTCCTCCCATCCCTCTGGCATCCTCCCTTTAAGTATTTGAAAGCATTAATAAGATCCCCCCTCAGTCTTCTTTTCTCTACACTAAAGAGACCCAAGTTCCTCAGCCTTTCCTCATATGAAAGATGTTCTAATCCCCTAATCATCTTCGTAGCCCTTTGCTGGACCCTCTCCAGCAGATCCCTGTCTTTCTTGAACTGGGGAGCCCAGAACTGGACGCAGTACTCCAGATGCGGCCTCACCAGGGCAGAGTAGAGGGGGAGGATGACCTCCCTCCACCTGCTGGCCACACTCTTTTTGATGCCCCCCAGGATGCCATTGGCCCTCTTGGCCGCCAGGGCACATTGCTGGCTCATGGTCATCCTGTTGTCCACCTGGACTCCCAGGTCCCTTTCCACAGAGCTGCTCTCCAGGAGGTCAGCCCCCAACCTGTACTGATGCGTGGGGTTATTCCTCCCCAGATACAGTACCCTACATTCACCCTTGTTGAATTTCATTAGGTTCCTCCCTGCCCAACTCTCCAGCCTGTCCAGGTCACGCTGTAAAGCAGCACAGCCTTCTGGCCTGTCAGCCACTCCTCCCAGTTTAGTGTCATCAGCAAACTTGCCGATGGTACACTCTATCCCTTCATCCAGATCATCGATGAATATATTGAACAGGACTGGACCCAGTACTGACCCCTGAGGGACACCACTTGTTACTGACCTCCAACTAGACTGCACCACTAACCACAACCCTCTGAGCTCTATCTGTCAGCTTCTCAATCCACCCCACTGTCCATCCTCCAACAAAAAGAAAAAGAGACCAAACCTGAGAGCCCGTCCCCTCTTATTGCAACAGTCCCTCACTTTGAGAAGCAGCACAGCTCTACCTGGAGGTACTTACACATCTGCTTCCACCCCAAAGCAAGAAAACCTGTGTGCAACCACACTGCGGCTGAGCCCAGCTGCCCAAATCTCCCACCCACCCAGCCCAAGGGACCAAGCTGGTAACCTGGAGCCCCTTCACTGACCCACTTCACCCCAAAACTCTGCTAGAAGGGAGGTGCGCACTCAGATTTTAGGGGCAAACAGAAAAACACCCCACCAAACTATTTCAGTTCACACCTTCCTGTCCGCTCCAGTTCAGGACCGCTGTGTTTCTCCGGCTTGCTGTGAGGAGCACTGTCATCGAGAGCTTCTGGCACCTTCCTTTTTTCCTGGTAAAATGGAAATAAGATAAAGATATGTCTTTTAAGCCACTGGCTTGTTTTGCTTTTTGGGCTGGGTATGTGACCTGTAAATTTGGGCCCCTGAGCAGCACCCCCAGCCGTGCTGCCCTCCTGCCCGTCCCCATCGTGCCTCCTTCTGCCGCAGCACCCACCTGCGAAGGGACGTTTTTCGGGGGCTCAATTCGGATGGAGGGATCCCACTCTCCTGGCGGCAAAACCATGACCTGATCCAGAAACTCATTGATGCCAGCCACCAGGTCAGCCCGGTTCTTGGCTTTATAGGCAACATCGTGGAAGACCTGCCGTAGGAGACAACCAGGTGAGAGGATGACCCATCTCGGATGTCCTAACCAGTGCAATAAGCTCTTGGCGAAATGCAAGGTCATTTTCCGCAGATCGCCTGTTGGAAATGGCAGGAAATATTCCCCCCAAAGGAAAAATCTGTGCATCACAGTATTTGTAACCATCTCCACCAGGCTCCCGTCCCCCATGGCACCCCACAGCCTTCTGCTTCAAGAGGAGAAGTTTCACTGGCCCTGGCAATGCCACCACTGGGGACAGCATGCTGGGGACCCTGGGGAGAAGGATGAGGCGCAGGCTGCAGCCCAGGTGGGATTTTAGCCTCCTGCAGGCAGCTAAGAGGGACAACAAACCCTCTTCCTCACTACTACAGAGACAGGGAGAGGTGAAGAAAGCCCCCAAAATGACCCGGAGATATCTCTTATCTCGTCACACCTCATCCGTCATGATAGTAGCCACGGACCTGCAGTTCAGCCTTTGCAGCAAAAGGAAGAATTCTCTTTTGCTAAAAGCCATCATCAAAGTGCTTATTCATCACTCCACTCAGATAATTATTTGCCATCCTAGATAATGACATTTTTTGCCCGATCTGGCGTTTCTCCTTCTCCATGGCTCTGTGCAAGCCTGGCCAGACCCGGGGGAGAGGGGCTAGCCCAATATTTAGGGCTGAACTGGTGCCAATCGATGGCCGCTTTGCATGTGAGCGTGACAGGCCGAATGCAGGTGTGGTAACGGGATTTATCTTCTGCCCCCAGACACCCCATCCCAGCGGGTGTAGTTCATCCTTGGCACCGAGGAGGATGAGCAGCACATTCCCCACCACTTGTTCACCGAGCTGGATGAGATCTTCCTGAAGGAGGGTGAAGATGCCGAGTGGAAGGAAACGGCAAGGTAAATCCCTGCTGCCAGCTGCGGTGGCGGCCACGGGCTCTGCCTTCCGCTCTCTGGGACGCAAAGCTTTTGCAGCTGCAGGTGCCGATGCGCGGAGCCTTCTCCTCTTGCCGCCCCGTAGCTGCACCAAAGGGGTTGCAGAGCTGAGGCTGTTTTCTTGCAACGGGGCTGATCGTGCCCGATGTCCGCAGGTGGCTGAAGTTTGAGGAGGATGTGGAAGACGGCAGCGAGCGCTGAAGCAAGCCCTACGTGGCCATCGATTGGCACCAGTTCAGCCCTAAATATTGGGCTGGCCCCTCTCCCCCGGGTCTGGCCAGGCTTGCACAGAGCCATGGAGAAGGAGAACCATCTGTTCCACCTCTGCATAAGGATGGGCCACTTTCCTTCCCCACGTTTCCATTTTTAAAGGCAGGATCCCTCTAAGGAAGACCAGCCTCAATCCATTATGCCTTCAACTGCCTCCCAAATAATGCCACTTTCCCTCAGAAGAACAGCAAACCACACAAATCAGCCACACGGACCTGCTTGCAGAGGACCCCGGCACCCACGCAGCCCCGAGGAGGCTCATGAATGCTGCGGCGGGACTTACAGTGGTAGCCCTGCTCCATTGGGCCACAGTCCTCCCGTTCCTTCTTCCGATGCTTCTGGCGGTGGGGTCGGTGGTGCCGGTGGCTTTGCCTCACCAGCGGCATCCGCATGCCCACGGACAGGGTGTGGTGGCCTGCAAAAAAAGCAGCGTTCTCATCACTCTCGATATTGCGGAGATGGTTGACGCCGCTGCCATGATTAAACCAGCACAGCCATCCCAGGAGGAAACACCAACTTCTCTTCATTTTAGTTTCACTGCATTCCTGAATGTCAGAGACCCGTCCCTTTTTACAAGCCTGTTTTACTCTAACTTTGCAACAACAGAGCAACAACAAGCGATGGCTCCGGGTCACCTAAAAGTGCCCTGAAAGTATCAACCCTCATCTCAAATTCCAGCTTCGGCTCGACAACACTCAGACCTGCTCATTAAGCAGCCACAGAAGGTAATTATTTTTAAAATCTTTGTCGGCACAAGGCGACAAGAGGAGATCCAATTAGTCCCGTGATAATGAAGTCTGGAACAAAAAAAAGAAAATCACAGCCCTGTGTCTGCAGCCATCAAATTATTCTCCTGACCTCTCCAAGCCAAGAGCAGCCTCTGAGAAAACAAGCTGGGAACTACCCAGCTCCGTGGCCAACACTCACACCACAGATGCCGCGGGGGCTTTTTCCCCTCTGTCTAAAAGCCACAACATTAAAAAAAATGTGAAAATAACTGTGCTTGTTTATTTAGAAGCACGCCACGTTTCGCTGCAGGTGATGCGTACACTGAGCACAGGACGCGGCAGGGACTTTGCGCAACGGGAAAACGCGTGGAGCTGGTGCCACCTCTCCCGACTCACCTTTCAGCTCCTCCTTCTCATACTGAATATTGGCAACGGTGCTCGTTCTTCCCTGGTCCATCACCGCCTCCTCGTCGTGTCTCTGTTTAGCGAGAAGAAGAAGGTACAAGTTGGGGCCAGGTGAGGAGAGCTCCCTTACGTCCTCCCAGTCATCACCCATCCCCGCGGCCACGCGAGCCAACGAGCATCACACCTCTGCATGTCTCCTCCTTCAGGCACAGCCCTAAAAACACGGACTTGGAGGAGGTTTTTTTTCCCCTACCCAAATAAAACCACCTGTAATGTCACCTGTATTGTATACACCGTGAGTCTGGAAGGATTTACTAAAAGGGGAGACAGTTGAGTGTTTCAAACCAAAACCAAGCCTCCTGCTTCATTCTTGTGGTTCCTTTCGAAAAATTAAAATAGGGATTTCCAAACTGGGGGTGGGGTGGGGTGGGGAGACCCAACCCCACACTTTTGAGCACAGCCAGTTTCATTCTCCAAACGTGATACCTGCAGGACTCACTAGATGGCACTTGGCCACAGGACATGGCCACCACCAACCTCCAAAGGCCCTCAGAACCTACAAGGGTGAAGCTTCGTCTTCAGCCCAACCAGGCTCAGGCTTCTCTTGCTGCAAGCCCGCTTTCCACACAAAACTGCATTTTTCCCCTCAAAAAAAAAAAGCCAAGGGCTGACAGCTAATGCCCTCCTTGGCTGAAATACCACTGCCAGCGCTGCACAAAGAGCATCTGTGCCTTAAAAGCTGAAGGAGAACTACAGGAGTTCTCTTCTCCCCTTGCCCCCGGGGCTGGGGAAGCATCACTGGGATCACCGCGCTCAAAGAAATAAAAAACCAACCACGTCTCACACTCGAGTCGCAACTGCAGCTTTGAAAGGGCCTCCAGGAAACCCTTCTCTTTAGAGAAGAGCAAAATACCGGAAATCTGCTTTTTATCCCCCAAATTCCTGCTTCAACCGAATGGCATCACCTGCCGCCGCGCAGCAGCGACGCTCGGGGAAGCTCACACCTCCCACTCGCCAGCCAATTTAACGAGCAAAAGGAACAAACGTTCCCATCTGGGAATGAGCTTTTTCTGGCCCCCGAGTACTTTGTCCTTCGCCGCCGCTGCCAGGTGCCTGGAAAACATCAAAGCATCGAAACTGGGCTGGGAAAGGGGATGGCGAGCTCACTTTTGAGTTTCGGAGCAGAGAGTGTTGTTCCATCTCAAGAAAACTTCTCCAAATTATTATTTTGCTGCAGCGTTTTTTTTGTCCCAGCAGGAGAGAGAGGGATTTTTGACTGTCCTGCCTCAGTTTACCTGTCTCAGTGCAACTCCTCCAGTTAGAAAGAAAAATCTTTCCCTGGGGAAGCGTTGATGTAATTGAGGATGAGGAAAAGTACAAAGCAGAGGTTCACGTCCGGCTTTGAGTCCTCCCGGTGCCGGGGGAGGCCAAAAGCATCCCACGAGCACGCAAACTTCCCACCTCGGCCCCCTCGTCCCGTCACACGCAAGCTGGACTGGCCACCAGCAGCAGGAGGGACGATTAATGTAATTAATCTCGCGCAAAGTGTAATTAATAACACTGATCCCAGTGTTATAAGGGGATGAGGGGCCAAACTGGGGGAGCTGCTCTGGTGGTGGAGCAGGAGACCCCCCTCCTTGCCCCTCTCCATCTCCATCCTACCCAGACGAAGCCACCGGTCCTGTGGCTCCCTCCTTTGCTATCGTGGGGGTCAGCACCGTCCCCTGCGGGGACCCCTCTGGCTCCTGAGCCAGGATTTGGGCTGTGACGGGGACTGGACCCGGGAGAGGACACATCTCCAGAGCCCCAAAGTGGGGCTGTGAGGGGGGGACACACGCAGGTCACAGCTGAGCATCACCAGGACGTGACCGTCATCCCTTGCTGGTGGAGACGCAAATTCCTCTCAGTCTTTGCCGTGAGCTGTAATTTCAGGCCAGATTAATTAATTCCCCACCTCTCGTTTGCCCCCGAGAGCAGCTCCTGCAGCCGGGTCCCATGGGTGCAGCGGGGGGGCGGACAGGCCCTCCCCCAGGCTAAGGAAATGCAGAAAGATGGGGGGACCACCCAGCCACCTCCTGCCTGCACCCCAACACCAGGCGCATCCGCACAAGCGCCCGGTGGGACAATAGCTGAGGTGACCGGGTGGCATGGGGCTCTGTGGGGACAGTGGCCTTTGTCCCACTGCTCTGAAGGGCCACAGCATCACCAGGGGGTCACATCGAGATGCGGAGGAGGGGACAAGGAGGGGGGGTCTGGTGGGGAGACCCACAACAGGCATCGCCCAGGTGCCTCCCTCCCACACCCACCTTGGGTACCCCTCACCTTCCCCTTTGAGCCCCCACCCCTCCGCCTTGCAGATGCCTTACACCCCCCTTCAGCGGCCTGCTGCCCCCCCTCCTTGCACACCCCCAGCACCCCATTTTAGACACCTACCACCCTCCTTACCCCCTCCAACCTTGCAGATGCCCTTCACTCCCCTTTCCATGGCCCTCACAGCGCCCCCCCTCCCCCCCGTGCAGATGCTTTGCCTCCCCCATTTGCCCCCACCCCCTGCTCCCCCTGTGTTTCCTCCCTGCCATGGGAAATGCCGCAGTGAGCAGCCATGGAGCATCCTCCAGCCACACCGGCGGCACGGCCCGCCCGGGGGTACCGGGCATCCCCCTCCCTGCCCCGGTGCCGCTGCCTCCCACCTGACAGCTGAGGACCCCATCGGCCCATTGCTGAGGGCGGGCATGGCAGGGCTGGGGGGAGATAATTGCTTGATAACGATACTCTTAAGACATCCAAACAAAACACCAACAAAAATCACTACAATCACAAAAATGAATAGGTTTCGCAATAGGCTTTGCAGCCGTCAGCTCAGGGCAAACTCAAAGCCATGCAAGATTTTGTTCAACCATCCAACTTCTATTGCCTCTCGTAGATTTCTGCCATCCAAGTAGAAGGCAAATTAATTTTTCTTATTTTCTCTTTTGACTGATTCCCTGTCCAATCAACACACCAAGGAGTAGATCGCATGTAATGCCATTCTCCGTGTTCTGCCGTCTTCCAAACTGAAGGGAACTGCATTCGAGAAAGTGCTCGAAAGCCCAGCAGTTATCACCTCTGTTTTGGACCCGCGCTTCAAGGAGATGCAGTTTCTCAGCCCCAGCCTGAGAAGCGAGCTGCACCAGCCAGTGAGAACCACGCTGTTGTGGGTTTGCAACCACCAGTCCCCATCTGCCACCCAGTCTGGGGTGCCAAACTCGGATTCCAAAGCCACAGGCGCAGATGCCGGCAGCCAGCTGCCTGCTCGCAAGGACCCATGCACCAGCGCCCCATCTCAGAGCATCTATGACATCCTTTTGGGGTAGGACCCGAGGAGAGCATACCCGAGATCCACCAGCAACTGGAAAACTACATCCTGGAGCCCCTCTGCAAGCGCAGCACCAGCTGCTGCGCTGGTGGAAGAAGAATGAGCATCGCTTCCCGGCCGTGGGGCGGCTGAGCCAGCAGTACCTCGCCATCCCCACCACCGCCTTCCTGCCAGACCAGGCCTTCGCTGCCGGGGAAAGCACCCTGGAGCATCGGTGCACTGTCCTGGCGCCGGAGAATCTGGTCCAAATCCTGTTCTTGCATCCGCATTCTGATTTTTTAGAATGCACAATTTTTGGGATGGCGACTGAGAAATTAGGTCTTGTGGTTCCCATTGAAACACCCATTAATTCATACAACCAAAACCCAGCCAAATGAAAAGGCGATGTTAAACCTCAGCCCCGAGGGAAAAGAAATGTGCCCGACCAGGTGCTAAAAGGCGCTCTGGCAAACCACCCCCCCCTCTCCAAACTGCAGTTTGCTCTAGGAAACTGACAAGTTTTCTTCCTCTGCAGCCTTAGCGAGGCTGTAGATTTTTCCACCCTGCAGGGAAAGAAACAATCCTCAAAAGCAGATGTTATTCTGCCTGCAAGGAAAGCTTTAAAATATTTTTCTTTTTTTAAAGGCAGAATGCCTAAATGGAACATCCGAGCTGGTTTCTCCATGAAAATAACACTTTGCACTTGCACAGCAAAGCAACGCTCATTAACCAATCTCGGAAAGCTTCGCAGGCATTAAGAAACACTCCAAGTAACACACCTGCGTGCACCCTGTAAGCACACGTGCAAAGAGGAATCCCTGTTTACGCACCCCGGCTATATCAAACCGCACTATTTCCCTCACAAGCCATGATGGAAATGGGCCACGCTCCCATTCCTCGGCTCCAGAGCTCCGGCGATGCCGGGATCATGCCAACCCTCAGCCGCTGCGGGCATCAGCTCTGCTAACACCCCGCTGTCGTGGTTTAGGCCAAATCCACCACTGGGGACCCAAGGGACCCCAGACGGGACCGACAGATGCTCCCCTCTACCCCTCTACAAAGAGAGAGGCAGAGGAGGAAAAAGAGACTTACGAGTTTAGAAGAAACTAAACTACTTTAATGAAATATTAATAATAAAATAAAAAGAAATAATGAAAAATATATACAAAACCGTATCAAGCTCCCGAGATGACAATCACATCACCGGCTGGCACTGGGGCAGTCCCAGGCTGGACTCAGTGACGGACGGGAACTGGATTCCGGATCTGGAGTCAGGATTGGGATCACAGGCAGAGAGAGTCCTCCTCAGACGTCGGCCATTGAAGGAAGAGCCCGTGACCCCTTGGTCCCTCAGCTTTTCTACTGAGCATGAGGCAGATGGGATGGAATACCCTGTTGGTCAGTTTTGGGTCACCTGTCCTGTCCGCTCCTCCCTCCAGGTGGGACCCCACTATGCTTTTCCGCTTCCGACCCTCCAACGTGGCAAATGACAAAGTTGGTTGGCCTTGGCTGTTATGGCAATAAGTGTAAGCAGGAGCCTCTCTGCATCCCATGCCTGGGCATCAGCTGTAAACAATTGGTCTTATCACTCAGAGAGAGTGAACATTGTCTGCACAATATGCAGTTAATTTCAGTAGTTAGAAGAGGCCCAGCTAAGAAGCCAAGTTACTGAACAAAATTGGTTCTGTTTTACCTCAAACCAGGACACCCGCTGATGGGTCAGCGACAGGAATCTGGGAGCAGGAAGGGGATTGTACCACCCAGGCTCCCCAAAATCCCACGCACTTAAGAGGAATGCAAATCTCAGGCTCCCCTAAGCCACCACATTTCTCACCGTGACCACTGCACTAACACCTAGAGCACTTTTTAAGCAGCACGCACCAGGTTTAACCTCCATGCCTGAGAAAGTCCCTGTCCTGAGGGCTGCCGGTCCCCTCGGCCGAACGCAGGAGGCAGCAGCAAACCCCTCCAGACAGGGCAAGAGGTGCTTGTAAGAGTGACATCCAGCTAATAACCAAAAAGCACTTAAACCAACCCCAAACTTTGGAGACATTTAGTCTTGGGCCGGCAGCAGCATGTTGCTCAGTAAAGCACGCTTCCACGACTCCCCTCAATTAACCGTCACCTCCAGAGCCCGATCTCTGAAGGTGAGAAGTTCCTTTAGGTTGACTCTTGACGTCCCTTTCCCTCCCACAGGCAACGAGACCCCAAGTATTTCCACTTGAGAGTGCAGTTCCCCTTCCACGGGCACCCAGCTCGCTCTGCAGTTTTGGATTATCACTCAGCAGGGAGTGCGGGAGTCGCGGCAGCACTCGCATCGATAAGCAATCTGTGCAACAGTTCCTAAAACAGGGGCTGCCCACAATCAGAAGTTGACTCTTTGGTACAAACTCCCTCCACACCAGTCATCACACAGGGGGAAAAAAAACAACCAAGCTATTGTAGGGCTCAGTATTACCCATTTCTCCGCAGCTGGGCAGAAATACACACTTTTGCGGCTTTTCCCACACTGGAAAATTCAAAGCATTAGTACTAAGAAAAAGACTTCTTTTTCTAATGCCTCTGTTGGAGGGCTCCGGAACGTGGTCTGCAACGAGCGAATATCCACACAAAAACAAGCCCCAAAAGTCCCACAAAGCTGCTCTACCTCTTACGGTTTATTGCTGGGGTCCCCACCAACACCTAAACCCACGTCCCACCCCCCACACGGTACATCCTTTGCCATTTTGAACTTTGCTGCAAAACATTTTACCATTTTCCACCCCTCTTTCTTGGGAAAAGAAAGAGGGAACGAGACAACTCCAAACCGCTCGCTTTTATTTGATTTGCAGTGATCTGACAACCCCAGCCCTTCCCGCTGCCTTAGGCTTTGGGAAACAATTCAAGGGTCCTCAGCCACCAGTAAGGAACGAGCTGTTATTCATGGGCCAATCAGTAGAAACAGCAGCCCCGATCATTAGGAGAAAGTCTCATTTTTCAGTCATGGATTTTCACGGGTTTTGTTTTCAGGCCACCCAAACAGGGCGCGCTTTTAGAGCCATCAGCAATTAAATTCTCTGTCCCCTCCAGAAAAGCCTTTTCCTCAAGGCGCTCTCCTTCCAAGGGCAGACCCACAAAAAGAAGCCCACACTGCTTAATCCATTTCACAGAGAATTTCAAATGCAAACAACAATTAAACAGGACGTCTTTTCCCCGCTTCAGGGAAAGCCAGTAATATAGACCTTGGCAACAGATTTAGCAAATCTATCATTGTAATGCCTTTGCATTTCCCATTTCCACCTGGAAAGCAGGCTGAAAGGACTCTCATAAAAAAAAACCCAAACCAACCACAAAACATATTCCTGTCTAGGGGGTAATTTTATGAAACGATTTGAACACCTTAACGATTTGAACATCTTTTTACAGGTACAAGGCAACAAGAAACAGTCTCGAGATGAAAAAAAAGAAAACAACACCTATTCACTTCTTTACCCCAAAGATCTTTTCACCACATGGATTCCACCACCAATACACAGCTGCTAAATATCCCCGGCTGCTGCCGATCCGTAAGAAACCCTTCAAAATACAAGAGAACGCCGAGCCCGGCATGCTGACGGTGCTGCCAGGGCTGTGAGTCAGAGCTGGACAGAGTTGCAGCCCCTGAGGTTGAAATCAGACCCACGTTTAGGCACAACCCGGGGTTTTAAGCCTCGCTACAAACCAGACCCCCGCTTTTCAAGAAAAACAGGGAGATTCACCTCAAAATAAACCACGTTCTCAACACCAAAGGGGTCCATGGCCGCCGCCGCACTTAGGGCCAGTTCCATGGGGCTTCGCTTGACCTGGAGCAGAACTCGAGGGCGTGAGGACAACGAGCCCCCTACACAAAATCTAAAAAAAAGGAAAAGTTAAATAAGAGTTGCTGTTACTCACCCACCAAAGCCTAACCACTACAACTGGCCCTTTCACAACCAGGCCTGATCGCAGAAGAAAACTGAAATATCCCAATTCCCGGTTCAAACACAAGGCGTGGAGCTGCCCAGACCCCACGTGTGGGCTGGGCAGACGGGGGGCTCTTCTTCTCAAATCCCGCAGGAAGAGAAAGGGCAGGAGTGTTTTCCCAGCCCTGGAAGAGGCTGTGGGGAGAAGGTGGGAGGGAGGAAAAGGCTGCCCAGGAGTGGAGTCAGGGAAAGGAGAGGGCTCCATCCATGGGGGAAACACCATTCCTGGCCACACAGGAGGCTGCGGGACCACCCTGGGGATGGATTTGGGGGCTCTCCCTGAGGGAAACACTGCTCCCAGCCTTGCAGGAGGCTGTGGGGCCACCCTGGGGATAGTTTTGGGGATGAGGGGGGATCTATCCCTAAGGGAATCACTGCTCCCAGCCATGCAGGAGGCTGTAGGGCAATGACAGAGACGGATTTGGGGGTTCTCCGTGAGGGAAACCCCATTCCCGGCCACGCAAGAGGCTGTGGGGACACCCCGGGAATAGGTTTGGAGACTCTCCCTGAAGGAAACCCCATTCCCGGACACACAGGAGGCTGTGGGGCCGCCCAGGGGACAGATTTGGGGGCTCTCCCTGAGGGAAACACTGCTCCCAGCCATGCAGGAGGCTGTAGGGCAACGACAGAGATGGATTTGGGGCCTCTCCCTGAAGGAAACCCCATTCCCAGCCACGCAGGAGGCTGTGGGGACACCCCGGGAACAGGTTTGGAGACTCTCCCCGAGGGAACCGCTGCTTCCAGCCTCACAGGAGGCTGTGGGGCCGCCCGGGGGACAGATTTGGGGGCTCCCCCTGAGGAGAGCCTGTGGGGAGGAGGGAGGAGGGAGGCGGGGGCCGCCCCAGGGCCGGGGCCACTCCTGGAAGGGGAGGGGGGGATCTCCAGCCGCCCACGCGGGGCTGCCCGAAGCCTGAGGAGATGAAAAGAAGAGGAGAAAAGCCAAGAGTTCCCTCACCGCCATCGCCTCTCACAGCCCCGGCCCTCCCCGCCGCGCCTCATGGCGGCTGTGTGCGGTGTCACCTGAGGGGGGGGCGGCTGTGGCAGGAAAAGGCGGGAGGGGAAGGGAAGGGAAAGGAAGGGCGGCGCCATTTTGAATGGAAGGAGAGGGGAAGGGGGGGCGAGAGATGGGGGGGGGCGAGAGATGGGGGGGGGGGTGGGTGGGAGCGAGGGTGTGAGGGGAGTAGGTGTTGTGTGAGGGGGGAGTGAGGGGGGAATGGGTTTTCGGGAGAGGGCGGTTTGCAGGGCTGTGAGGTGCCTGTGAGAGAGGAGAGGCCCCGAAGGGAGGTGAGTGGAAAGGGCTGTGTGTGAAAAGAAAAGCTTTAAGGACAGGCCGGGCTGGGGAAAGGTGGTGGGCCCTGAGGGAGGGCTTGGGGACCGGGGCTAGAAGCGTGGGTTTGGGGGCAAAACTCTGGGAAAGAAACTGCAGGACAGGGCCAATCTGAGTATACAGTTTAGCGAAGCTTCTAGGAAAAGGTGACCAAAGGTGCCTCTTGTCTTTTTGTGGGCTGGTTTTGTCTAAGTTATTCATGCGAGTGGACTTTTGCCACACGGGATGGGAACTTTCGCTTCCCGGGATAGCTGATGCCCCTGGATAACCACTGCCCGCGAAGCACTGCGAAACCCCGTGATCAAAAATGAGAACAAAGGCCGGGTTTTGCCTCTCGGAAGGATCTCTAAGCCCCATCTCCAAGCTATTTTCAGTACCTTTCTGGTTGTTTTCTTCCCCCCCATCCCCGTGATATCCGTCGGGGGGGCTGGCGGAGCTCTGCAGGCGGATGTCCGGCTCATTTTGGGGAGGGCTGGGCTGGTTTCGGGGGGTCCCGGCTCTTTTTGGGGAGGGCTGGGATGGTTTCGGCCTCGCATTGCCCGACGCGGAGAGAAGCTGTGGTGCGGGGCTCGTTCTCCTCGGCGCGGCCCCGCCCCCTCGCTCGCGTTTGCCGCGGCGACGCAGGGGGGCGTGGCCCGGGTTTTCGCCTCGGCACATGCGCGCGTGGGCGGACGTGAGGGGGAGCACTTCCGGTGTACGGCGTCGGGCGGGAGCTGCGACGGTCGGTACCGGGGGAGACGGGGGGACCGGAGCCGAGGAGGGTGGGAGCGGGCGGGCGGGCGGGGGGGCGGCGGCGGCGGCGCGGAGGTGTGCAGGGCCAGTTCGGGGGGTTTGTGGGGTGGCGGGACCGGGCTGGGGGGCTCGGGGGGCGGTCTGGGCCTGTTTGGGGGGGGCGGTGCCGAGTGGGAGGTCCCCGGGGGAAACAGAGCCGATTCAGGCCACCCCCCCCCGTCCCCCGCTGCCGCCTCCTCACCCCCCGCTCGCTCCCCGCAGGTGGCGGCAGCCCCGGCCGCAGCGCAGGGTGCCCGGGGTCGGCCTGGCCGGGCACTTGGCTCCGCTCTGGGCTCCGCTTTCAGCCCCCCCGCTTCCTCCGACAGGTCAGCCCGGCCGTGCCCCCTTCTCCCGCCTCCAGCCCACGGCCGAGTCCCCCCAGGTACCCCCGAGATGGGTCGGGGTTTGTCAGCGCTGGGCCCCCTGAAGCGGGGGTGGGTAGTGGGCACGGGCATTGCTGGGAGCCCGTGGGCAGCCCTGGGACCCCCTTAAAGCCCACGAAGACCCCCGGGGCCCCCTTGTCTCCCCCAGAGCCGACGGGGAGCCGTAGCTGTGGAGTCAGCTTAAGGAGTCTGCCCTAAGGA
This sequence comes from Vanellus vanellus, assembly GCF_965231255.1. Taxonomy (NCBI): domain Eukaryota; kingdom Metazoa; phylum Chordata; class Aves; order Charadriiformes; family Charadriidae; genus Vanellus; species Vanellus vanellus. The sequence continues at coordinate 404,214 of NW_028127957.1, forward strand.
CTGCTGCTTTTTGGAGCGTTGGGGGAGGGGGAGGGTTGTCGGTGTGGGGAGTGGAGGAGTGTGGGAGGAGTCCCGTGTCTTGAGGGAGGTTTGGGGATGTTGAGCAGATTTGGGGGAGTGGGGGAGGGGTCCCCTCACTTGGAACCCCCTGGTTCTTCTAAACTGTGGGAGGCAGCGGGCGTAGGGGGAAGGCAGTAGAGTGGGTTGCTGTGTTTCAGTCCTTGGTTGATAGTCAGCGACTCTGCTCCCTTGCTGCTCAGCAGACTATTAACTCCGTGGGGCTGTTTCTCCAGGCAGGCTACGACTACAGAAACGGACCGACTTCCTCAGAAGGGTTGTTAGCGGTGACGTCTCCTGTGAACTTACTGCCTGACATTGGATAGACCTGGCACCACGCAGCAGCTCAGAGCCCCACAGCGTACGCTGCCGCTCTCAGTTGGCTCCATCAAATCCTCCGACCTGAGAATACCAAAGGTACGGAGTTGAAACGGGCCCTTCCTCACCCGCTGAGTCAGATGAACCTTTTTGTGCCCAAGTTGGCTGGGGACTGCTCCTGCCTCGCCGCCTTCAGGCGGAGCATGGCTGTGAGCAGGGGAGCTCAACACACAGTGCTTGCTGATTGCACCTGCTCCCTCGGGGGAGCACCCGCAGCGGTGGGATGGGAGGAGGGAGGACAGCACGAGGGCTAGAGACAAACATTTTATTTCTTTAACGTTTCACATAGGGGGTACCCCAGAGGGGTTCCCGACCCCACACCCCACAGCCGCTCAGTATTCGGGGCACTGTTGGTCTTCTGGGCCTGGCGCTGTCACCACTTGCAGGGCCGCCCAGGACCCCTAACGGACACCCCAGTGGCGTCCCAAATCTGGGTTCTTTACCTGCTGGGCAAGTCAGTAACACACTGTATGGGAGCAGCCAGCCAAGCTGGTTTCAGAGCACAAGAGGTGAGAGGCAGGGAGCTGCCGTCCCACTCAGCTCCATCTCCGCCGTGCCTTGGCTGTGCAGAGAGAACTTGGGGGGAGCTGCAAAACAGCTCAGCCCGGGCTTATCTCAAGATGGCACAGAACAACCAAAACCAAATGGCCCTTAACAAACAAAATGCCCCGAGTCCCATCCCACCACTCCTCCTGTGACGTTGAGTGCCGGACATCACAAATTGGCAACAGAGACTTCGCTATCGCCCCACCAGAGGGAAATATCCCAGACAGTGTAATCCACTCGGGCATAATCCTGCACCCTCACCGAGTCAGGAAATATAAACCGCAGGGTCTGGGGAGACAAATGGGGAATCCTCCAAGGATACAGCTGGCCCCTAGGAGATCCGTTCCCCCCCCATCCAGGACGCTCTACAGGGTAACTTCCCCGGGATGGAGCGACCTCACCTGAGAGAGAGAGGGTAAGTGACTAAGAAACATCCGTACGGTATAGGGCATGCGATTGAGTTTGTGACTGGTGCACTCTTCTAAGGCATTAATATCTAGCGCCCTTGTGGTTTGTGTTGCTACTTGTCGGGGGCATTTGTAGCTCGCAATAGCGGATCCCGCTAATTTCTTTTAAATTGCAATAGTGTAATCGCCATCGCACACACAGAACTTGCAATAGTGACGTATTGGACCCGTGAGCAAAGTCCAAAGAAATTGTTAATTTGAACCTCTCAGTGAAGCCCTTTTTCCCGTTTCGTCACACTCCCCGAGCCACTGGGTAAAGCGACACCTGGCAAAAAAACCACCACCACCACCCCAAAAAAAACCCCACACCACATCCCCCACTCCCCACCCACCCCTTCTCCCCCCATCACAGCCATGGGGCAAACTCCCACCACCACCACCCCCAATCTCAGCCCGGCCGTGACCCGCCCGAGACACTGGAACGAAAGCAGCAGAGAGCGAGCTCAGGCTCGTGTGAGCTGGAGAGATTTCTCTTTGTTTGTTGATGTTGTCGTTGGGTGGGATTTGGTTGGTTGTTTTTCACAGAACACTTTGCAGTAGAGGACAAAAACGTGGTGTCGAAGCCCCCGGGGCCGGCGCTTTCACCGCCACCTCCCCCCACCTCCCCCCACCTCCCCCCTCCCCCGGCTCCTGTCCCTCCTCCTGCCCGGGGGATGTTCCCACTTTCCTTCCTTGGTTTGTTTGTTTGTTTTTTTTCCTTTCTACCTTTCTTTTTTAATATGTGGGTTTATTTTTTCTTTTGCCCTTTTTCTTCTTTCTCCCTTTTCTTTTTCGCTCCCCCCTCCTTTTTTCTCTTTTTCCCCTTTTTTTTCCGATTTTTTTTTCCTTTTCCCCCATTTTTCTCTGTTTCCCCTTTCCCCCCCATTTTTATTTTTCTCTTTTTTCACTTCTTCCCCCTTTTTTCTCTTTTTCCCCTTTTTTCTTTTTCCCTTTTTGTTTTTTGCTTTTTCCCCCTTTTTTCTGTTTCCCGTGCCCCCCGTTTTACTTTTTCTCTTGTTTTACTTTTTTCCTCTTTTCCCCTTTTGTTCTTTTTCCCTTTTTTTTTCTTTTTCCCCCTTTTTTCTCTGTTTCTCCCTTTTCCCCCGTTTTAATTTTTCTCTTTTTTTACTTTTTTCCCCTTTTTTTATCTTTTTCCTCTTTTTTCTTTTCCCACTTCCCCCCCCCCCCCCCCCCTTTTTTTTTTTCTCTTTTTAAACAAGCTCTCTCCCGAAGGAGCGGCCCCTGGCTCTCCGCTGGCAGAAGGAGCCTACGGAAGAGCTCTGGCACTGACACGGGCAGGAACACCCACTCACACATCGCAGCACAGCAGTTAGTTTGGCAACACCCCCACCCCCTGTCACAAGTGAGACCCGCACAGACAAAAGGCTCCTGAGTGAGGGCACTGGGGCAGCCCCACCTTAGAAGCAGCAGAGGAGCAGAGCCGTCCGGAGCCATCAAGAGCACAGGAAGGGCTATTCAGGGCCTCATTGTCTGCGCCGAGTGACCGTCTGCTGAGAACCGCTCTGGCGGCTCAGAGCTCAGCCCCAGCAGCAGTCTGGAGCCAACGGGGAAAAGTACAATGGGAGGAAGACTGGCAGCCTTCCTCCACAACGCCCCGGAGAGAATGACCAGAGTGCTGCCTATCCCCATCGCTTTTCCAACTCGGTTCCTTTTTTATTAGAAAATTAATTAAAAAAAGATCTCCAACTCTCAGGTTTAAAAGGCACACAAAATTTCTAAAAGGGAGACACAAGCGCGAGGTGCTGAGGTACCCAAACCTGCCCACGTTAGTCCAACTAAAGGGATAGCGTCGGGAGGCGAGGGAGGAGGAAGGGGGAGGCTGTGGGATGGAGAGAGCCCTCCCCGTACCCCTCGGCTGTGCATCCTCGCAGCGCCGCGGGGAATGGGGGGCTGTGTGTTTGGGGGGGTCTTTGGTTTGCTCCCCTGACCTGCTGGGGGTGGGGGAGGAGGGTTTGGGAGGGGGGGATGTCCGGCGGCGGGGTTACATTCATCGGGCGGTGCTGGGCGGCACGGCGGGAGCCTCCCTTGCTGTGCTGCGAGGCCGGGGCTCCCGGAGCGTGTTTCTGCTCCTGCTGCTTCACCTGCTGGAGCATTTCCCTCATCTTGCGCTGTGCAGTCTTGGGGAGGAGAGGGGAAAAGCAAGAGGTGGGTGTCAGGGCACCGCTTCTCCCCCCACCACCCACCCCCGAGCCCCCACCGAGCATCTCGACACTCCCAACAAGCTGTAATTAATTTCAGGTTTGTTATGGGTTAGTCCCACAAATTGATGCAAGGAGACGGAGCCAATTAAGACTGAAGTATTTATTAGCAAGCGGCAGCAAGCAAAACAGCGCTGGGCGGCCCGGGAGTCTCACTCCGCCGACGGCTCGCACCCGTTTCCCGAAAGTCCCTGGTTTTATACTCTTCTTTTTCCGGTAGAGGGGTACTCTGCATCTGCACGACACGACTTGTTGCTAGGGGGTCGTTTTCTGCTTTCCTTTTCCTCCTGGTTGTTGCAGGGATGACAGATTCATGTCTTCCTCACATCATGTACTCTTCGTCTTCATGAGCCCCCCTCCCCTCCTCCAAGTCTTTTTCACATCCTACTTTGTTTGCATAACCTGACCTTTGCAGTTTTAGCCTTGCCCGCTCACAGGATGCTGGCTATCTTGCAACAGCAGGTTCAGCAATTGCCTTTTTGTAAAACAATGTGACAATGTAAGTTTCTAGGTTTGGTGAACAAACAGCGCTGAGCTTATCACACTGCAGATGGCCTTTGTGCTTCATAGTTCCTTTTATCCAGGGCACTCATCAGAGGTGGCACTACAGGGCATAGGGGAGAAACTGGGCTGGACTCCCAGTTCAGGGTGACTGGGGAAGGTGGAAGAGCACCTAGGTCTTGGGCATGAAGACTTCAGACGCTGACTTGCTTTTACAGTGCTTTTCCGTGAACTATTTAGACAAACGCTATGCATAACTCAATACATAATCGGAGGAATAATTTCCTGCTCTTTCCTCTCTGTGTTAACATAGGAGACGCTTACTAGCTTGGGTGCAGTGCTGATTGCATTTTCAGTGTTGAAGAGCATAACAAAGCTCGTTAGTCTTGTCAGTCAAACAGATGACTAGTTTGCTCTGATCTCTTGAACAACCCTAAGTACGTTTCTGTACACAGCCACAGTGCTGTGGGATCCGTCTAAAATGTCTTTTGTTCCCTCCTAGTGCAACAGTGAAAGAGCTAAAGAAGAAGCATCTCAGAGTTTTGAGAAATTATCTCATGTCCTGGAAGAGAAGAAATCCGCAGCTCTTAGGGCAATTGAAGCTTCTAAGAATTTAAGGCAGGAAAAATTGCAAACACAAGCAGAAGAATCTCAAGGGCTCCTGGAAAATAATGGCCTTGTAGGACTTGCTCAAGAACTGCTTAAAGAAACCGATCCATCTTGTTTTGTTCAAACAGCAAAACAACTTCACGTCAGGTATCTTATTAATTATCTTCCGTTTGAGGTACAGGTACTGTTCCAGGGATGTCTGGTCAGTCATATTCTTTGGACACCTGCTAGGAAAGTACTGAATGCAAGTACTTTGTGTTGCAGAGCCTCAGAGGCGGTCCCGGTACCATTCAGTAGAAATTCCTATATTACAGTGTGCGTTAAAAAACAGCCCAGAGGAGGGGCTCTGTCCTGCGCCAACGCCTAGCCTTCTTCAGTAGGACTGCAGTGGAAGGGTAACCCATTCAGCTCACTGATACAGTCCTTTGCTCAGAGATTGCATCGGGTATTTGCAAGTTAATCTAACAGGTCTCTTCTGGCTTTAAACTCTTTGATCTGAATAGTTGTGCTCCATTAGCGCTTCACACCTATTTTGTTCTTTGAATGTAATGCCCCAAATTGTTAAAATGCTCTGCCAACCAAAAGATTCCCTGTTAGTTATCTTTACACTGATGTACAAAAGGCCTTTAAATTTTGCATTTTAATTCTGTCTAGAGAGACAAGTTTCTGGGACACGTGAGTAAGTACCTGAAAAGAGAACTTTTTTTAAAGCAAAACCTAGCGGTTTTGCTTTAAGGAATGCACCCATGTGAATTCCTTTTTCCCTCTTCTGCCATCCCTCTGCTTCTGTGCTTTCAGAATCCAAAAAGCTACTCAATCTCTGAAGAGCTTCAAGCCAGCAGCTGAAACTACTTTCGAGGACTTTGTGATGGACATAGCCAAGCAAGAAGAGATCCTTGGTGACTTGTCCTTCCATTCCAATGGTAAATTATGAGAGCATCACGTCTTTCTTGAGTTATAGCTTTAAGGGCTTCTCTGGAAAGAGGCAAAACTTGTGCAGGGCTGCAGTTGCAGAACTCAATCTTGTGACTTGCATTGTCCCTTCTGCCTCTGTGATTCACAAGGCGTTACCTGGCAGCAATGCTAGCTTCAGCTTTGATAAAGAAGCTAAGATGCCATGGCATTCAGAACCAGTTTACATTGGCTTCCAAAATATTGTAGTTAAGTAATACTAGGTCTTCCTAGCAGCTTTTTGTCGTGATTGCATGACAGAAAAGAATAGGTTTTTATATGGTTTTTTAGTTGCCAGCAAAAATAAATAATACAACTTTCAAAGTAAAACCAGAAAGGATTTAAGTGCATGAACAGACCCATCCTCATCTGCACTCTTTGACTGAGTCAGATTTCCCCCCCCCACTGTCCCCCCAGTGCTGTAGCCACTCAACAAAGGGCTTCTGTGTTTAATTCTAAAACAACATGTATCTACATTTGAGGTTTTTTTCTCCTGAATCTCTGTCATTCCAGGTCTAGAAATACCAGAAATCAATGAAGAGAGAGCAAAATGTACAACAAAGCTCTGATCAGTTGGGAATGCCCTGGGAAGACAGACTCAGCTGATATCTATGTTCTTGAGTATCATAAGCTTAATAGAGAAGAGGAGAGTACAACGTGGCAGGAGATCGAAGTTTGCAGCAAGAGCAAAGTAATATCTGATCTCGATGACGACAGCAGCTATGCCTTCAGAGTTCGAGGATATAAAGGATCCATCTCTAGCCCTTGGAGCCGAGAAGTTATCTTGCGTACGCCTCCAGCCCCAGGTATTGGGTTTTCTTATGTCCACGAGCTGCTGGTGGTGGTAAGAGCTGTAGGTGGTTTCCAGTAGCTCCCAGACTTCTACTACACAGTTACCGGTTGTATAAATGTTTAAAAGCACTGCTAACAAACAGGTTAAGTAGGCAGCATACTGAGACTGTGTTAGCTTGCGTAATGTTCCCGGTAGCCTTTAAAAGCAAGGAATTCTAGTGCCAGCATGACTTAAAATATAGTTTATAAGCACAGAAATACTTAACTAAGAGAAAATTTTTTGGGATGCTGTTTTTCAGTTCTCAGTTTTCTTTTTGATGACAAATGCGGGTACAACAGTGAACATCTCCTGCTGAACCCAGGAAGAACCTCTGTGGAAAGTAGGGCTGGATTTCCTCTACTGCTGGGGTCTGAGCGCATGCAGGTCGGATGCTACACAACCCTGGATTACATCATTGGCGACACTGGGATTGCCAAAGGGAAGCACTTCTGGGCTTTTCACGTGGAAGCCTATTCCTACCTGGTGAAAGTGGGAGTTGTTTCTAGCAACAAGATACAGAAGTTGTTCCATAATACCCATGATGTGACCAGCCCAAGGTAAATTGCAGACTCTTGCTTAATACATGTTTTGTATAAGGAGATGGCTTTTTAAAAAATAAATTAAGAGCGAGCCTGGTCTCAATTAGTATACAAGATGAACCTAAGCAGTGGGAAGTGGCTTGAAGGATATAGTGTAAGCAGGTTGTCCTGTTCATCCTCTACTATTAGTAGGAAGATGTTCTAATTGTCCAGAGTCCTATTTTCTTTCTTTCTGGGAAAGAAATCGGGTTTCTACAGATATCAAGATATGTCAGTTAAAGCAAGAAGGTTAAAAAAGAGAAAAAAAAGCATCATTTGCAAGATTGAAGCAATGCTTAGTTGTCAATAGTAAGATTCTGCCTTAATTCCCTTAGCATACTAGGTTTGGCAGCCACTCAGAGGTACAATGTTCACTGTGCATATCTGTGTGTCTTTGCTGTAGCTTGCGTCATGGTGGATTCCAAGTCACTGGCTCATCCCAGGCTATAGATTTGCATATGACACTGGAGTGCTACTGAGCACAAGCCAAAGTGCAGTGGATAAACCAGCAAAAAGATTTCCAGCTCTCAATTACAGTTGTAGTAAGCCTGGATGTGGCTAGGAACTGCAGGCTGGGAGGCTATCTCCCAGGGGCTCTTAACTTTTTCATGAATCTAACAAAAGTGTTGGCCTTCTGCTGTATAACATACTGAAATTATAAAAACGCCAGTGTCTCAAGCTTCTGAAAGTCAGATGGAGACTTTTTGAAAAATGAGAAATTAGATCCTGATTTTCTCATTTCTCCCGGTCCCTGCCAGGAGGGAGTGAAGCTCAGCCCCGCTCCCTCCTTTTACAGGGAGGAAAACAAAATGGAAAAAAGAAAACCAAATTGTCCTATATTAGAAGTGTATAATTCCATTTTAAGGGTAGGGCAGCAATAGGGCTGGTACCACAGCCCCCCAGCCCCACAGCCACTGTGGGTCACCGGCGTAATAATGTACCTCTCCGGTAATTAAAGTTTCTTTTGGGAAGGAGGGAGAGATGGGGACTCTCCTGCGCCGGGACCTTTCCCCTCCAGGGAGGCAGAGCCGGAGCAGCGAGCACGGTCCTGCCCGGAGGGCAGCGTGGAGGGGACGCGCACGGGCATCCCGGAGGAACAGCAGCAAGGGCACTGCACCTTTCCCTTCCTCCGAGCCTTTTTCTTTTCCTCTTTTTAAGGGCTCAACCAGTTTCTTCCCCCTCTGACCGTCACCATGGGGCACTGGCACCAGCAGCTTTGCAAAACCCCATCCTGTAAAAGCCGCCTGATTTTAGCCCTGTTTGGGGATGCTCCGCTTCCATTCTTACAGAGCAAACTGATAGATTTGTTTTTCTCCCCCCTCCCCATTTAGCAAGAAGCACCAACGTGCCGTTGTCGTTTTGGGTCGGTTTGCTGCAGAAAAAGGCTCCCGCAGGGGACGGGATAAGCCGATGGCAGGAGGGTCCCTGCACCCATCCCACCGCTGCTGGTGGAGGGCGGCAAGGGGACCTTTTCTTCGGGGTTGTCCTCTCCTCCCGGGCTCTGCAGCCCCACGCCGCAGCCCAACGACCCCCCCGAGATGGGAAGAGAGCATGAGAACCATATCTGCTCAACAGCTCAAGAGGAAAAAACAAAATAAACCAAAGAGATAAAATAATACAATAGGATGAGATACAATAACGCAGCAGCACCCGCCCCACTCGTGGCACTACTTTTATTCTCGGCCACTGCAGTGATTGGGGGGTTTGACAGGATGGACCTTCCAAGGTCCCCTCCCACCCAAACCAGTCTTTGGGTCCATGACTGGAAGTGTCTGAGGTCAGGTTGGATGGGGCTGCAACCAACCCCGTCTACTGGATCCCAAACCACCCAGAAATCCAATCCAAACTGTTCTTTGGGTCCGGTTGGAGGTGTTCAAGGTCAGGTTGGATGGGGCTGGGACCAACCTGGTCTACTGGAAGGTGTCCCAGCCGATGATGGGGAGGTTGGACTGGATGGACCTTCCAAGGTCCCCTTCAACACAAACCGTTCTGTGGGTCTATGACTGGAAGTGTCCAACGTAAGGCTGGATGAGACTGGGACCAACCTTCTCTACTGGTTCCCAAACCTTCCAGCCCAAAAATCCAACTCAACCAACCCAAACCTTCTATGAGTCTGATTGGAGGGGTTCAAGGTCAGATTGGACAGGGCTGGGACCAACCTGGTCTGTTGGAACCCAAACCACCCAAAAATCCAACTCAACCAATGCAAACCGTTCTGTGGGTCTGAGTGGATGTATCCAAGGTCCGGTTGGATGGGGCGTTGAGTAACCTGCTCTACTGGAATATGCCCCTGCCGAAGACAGGGGAGGTTGGACGAGATGGACCTTCAAATGTCCCCTCCAAGCCAAACCAGTCTGTGTGTTCATGACTGGAAGGTCCGAGGTCAGGTTGGACGGGGCTTGGAGCATCCTGAGCTGCTTGAAGCTCTCCCTGCTAATGGCCACCCCACCAGAGGTTGGCGGTTGCCGTGTCACCACGGTCAGTCAATCAGCAATGAACATGTCACCCTGATGTCACAAGAGGTGCGTGGCACACCCACTCAGGGGGTATAAAAGGGCCCACCGGGTGGTGGGTCCCACACTTTGGAGGAACGTCCATAAGATGACCTCTAACATGGCTGTCGCCACCAAGAACCGACCTGCCAGCGTGAGGCGGACCAAGATGGACTTCTGGGATGGGATGGAGCACACCTTCGCTATGTCCAGCGTCACCGCTGAAGGTACGGCCAACCGCAGCCACCTCTCCGGCAGCCAAGACTCAAGGGCTTGTCACCATTTTGGAGCCAGCCATGACACTTGGTGTCTGCCACCGCGTCGCGGCTCAAGGGGGAGATGTTTGGGGTGGACCTGAGAGCTGGTGGAGATGGGGCCTGACCTGGTTCTTCTTTGTTTTTTCAGAGCGAACGGCCGTCTGGGATGCAGTGGCTGGCTACATTCAAGACCAACTCCTGCTCCACAAGGTGGTGCAACACCCGCGTCCTCCTCATGCACCATGAGGGGTGGTGGGATCCCCCTGGGTCGTGGCCTGCTCTCACCCTTCAACTCCTCAGAAAACAGGAATCTCACCCCAAAAGTCCCCACTGACGGCCAAACGGGGCCTGTGCAATGTTGGTGTCACGTCTGGTAGGGCTGATCCAGGTCGCTGGAGACCCCCCCGGGATGGCCTCATCCTGGTTCTGCCCAAACTCCAGTGCTGTTTTTTTCTCCTGAGGAGGGGAAGGACTCAACATCTCCTCCCCAAAGTTCTCCCCACCGCCCAGCTCGTGCCTCCAAACGGTGGGAGAGGGCAGGATCCAGCCTCAAGCACCATCCCTGGACGGGGGAGGTCACCTCCAGATCTTCCCTCTAGCCAGTCCTCACCCTCCCACCCTTCTCGTCCACTTGCAGGGCGTCCGAATTCCCACCCTTGGCTCCTTCGGTACTGTCCTCGAACGCGTCCAGGTCGGAGATGAAACCGTGACTATCCAGAAGCCGGTGTTCCACCTGGCCAGGAACCTTGCTGTTGTCCACAACCTGATGGACAACAAGGACTACCTGCCCGGTAAGATGGCTGACTGCACGGTCATCTTCTCTGAAGCAACTCCAAAGTCCAATAATTGAGTGGGTTTGAGTTTTTTTGGGGCAATGCAATGATTGTGACACACAAGCTGTAGGACATGGGCCACCGGGTGAGCGTCTCCATCCTTCTCCTGTGGTTCTTCCAGGCAACAAGGAGCTGGAGCCCCTCAAGTACTCCAAGGTGGCCGTGGCAGCCGCCGTGTCCCGGCAGAAAGTGGTGGACTGCATCCAAGGCACCACGACCCTCCTCTCGCACTGCCTGGGGAAGGGGGAGAATGTGGCCCTCATCCTGAGGGAGGTGGGGGTGCTCCTCATCGAAGGCACGAAAGTGCGCGTGAAATTCTACCGCAGCTTCCTGGAGAGGCTGTCTGGGAAGGAGAACTTGGAGAAGGTTGTCTTCAAGGTAAGCATTTTGGTTTCTCTGTGGTGCGTGCGGTCCCACGGCAGTGTTCTGGCACTGCTTGTGTGGGGTCCCTCAGGACACGTTCAGCCACTCGGTCCAGGTGAGAGTTACGGTCCTGCCAACACTTGCTGCCTCAAGCTCCTCCGACACTTGAGTGCCTCAGCCATGTGGGGGATGTCCCACCATTTTTGGCCTCTTCCAATGTGGGGTGCTTTAACCACGTTGAGGGATGTCCTGCCATCTTTGGCCTCCTCTAACACTGAGACCCTCAACCACATTGAGGATGTCCTGCTGTCTTTGGCATCCTCCAGTGTGCAGTGCTTCAACTACGTTGAGGATGTCCTGAATCTTTGTGTTCCTCCATTGCAGGTCCCCCATCTGCTGGACATGATTGTGTCCCCAGTGGTACCCGTGGCCTCACTGAGCTTCTCCGGCCGTGTCATCCTCTTTCCCAAGTGAGTACGTTGGCGGCTGTAGCCGCTCTTTGATGCCAACGCCCAAGGTAGCATCTCTTCCTTGTGCCGCTGCGGGTGTCCTGGGGACACCAGGCGGCGACTCTTGATGATGTCCCAAGGCCGCAGTCACTCCCATAAGGCAGCTCTGAGGGGAAAGACAGAGGAATTTGGGTGACATTTCTTCCCGTGGTGGCCTGGACTTCTTTGCTGGGCGACTCCATTTCCCAGGCCCGTCCTTGGGGATGGGATGTGGTAGACTTGGGAAGTCAATGGCCTTCATGGCAATGCCAAACTCTGCCTGCGGGCAAGTGGCCGCAGCAAGTGGCAAGTGCTGGTGGTGCCATGGGTCATATGGGTGTCTTCTCCTTCTTTCCAGGTTTGTGATGGAGTGTGTGCCCAAACACCCACCCAGGGCTCTCCTCAAGACCTCGAGACAAGTCCCTGGTGAGGATGTGCAGACGAGAAAAGACAGTTTGCCACCTCTCCAGCAAGGTGGGAAAGGTAAAGCAGCTCCCAGCTCTTCTCCATGGGACGGGCAGCCAACTTCTGCCATGTTGTGAGGAAATGGCCGACGCTGAGCGCCAAAAGGCTCCGACTTGTCCCAAAGCTTCAGACCAACTCCTGAGGGCCTTTTGTCCTAACGATTTGTTGGTGTCACCAAAAGAGAGCCCCGGGGTGGGATGTGCCCAAGGGTACAGTGGGAGGATGGTGGGCCAAGGCCTTCTCCTCCCCCTCTTCCCCTCAGAAATGACACCTGTCCCCTCCCCGGCACCACCCGGCTCCTCCTTCCTGACCATCATGATGATGATGAAGTCGGAAAACCACATTGGAAATGGTGCTGGTGTTGGGGAGGACACGATGGGGCTGCTAGAGGAGCAGAATGTCCAACCCTCAGACATTTTGGGAAGGGGCCTGAGCACCCCCTGCGTGTCCCTGGGTGGTCTGGCAGCATCACAGCGACGCTCTTCTGAGGAGGTGTCTTCTTTCTGGTTCCAGTGGGGTTTCCCGGTTTTCCCTTTCCTGCTGCTCCGAGCCCGACTCAAAGCAAAACACCACAGTTTGGGGAAATCTTGGAGCTGCAGAAGAAGAGGAGGACAAGGTCTCTGGCCAGGTGAGGCTGAAGGCTCAGGGTGGGCGGCCGCACGGGGCCATTTTACCCGGAGAGGTGGGAGACACTCCATCCCTGGAGACATTCCAGGCCAGGTTGGATGGGGCTTTGAGCAACCTGATCTGGTTGAAGACCTCCCTGCTCATGGCAGGGGTGTTGGACTAGATGGACCTTCAAAGGTCCCTTCCCACCCAAACCATTCCATCAGCCTGACTGGAGGTGTTCAAGGTCAGGTTGGATGGGGCTGGAACCAACCTGGTCTACTGGAAGGTGGCCCTGCCGATGACAGCGGGGGGCGTTGGACTAGATGAACCTCTAAATGTCCCTTCCAACCCAAACCATTCCATGATTTTCTGACCCAGCAAGAGCCCGTTCCCCAGCCCTGAACGCTCCTTGGTCATCACCACCCAAGAGTGGTGAAGGCAGCACCTGGAGGGGTGGGATGTGGCTGCCGGGAACACCCCCATTTCACAGGGCTAGATCTTCTCCAGCTCTTCAGGAGAGCCCCAGCGTGGTCTAGGGACAATGGGACAGCTGTGTGTCAGATGAGGGTCCCGGCACAGGGGGTTTCCTCAGCCAACCTGCTGCTGGCTACATGAGGAGGCACGTGGCTCATGGGGAGGGGCAGAAAGCAGCCCCAAACCCATTGTGTCCTCAGGTAGACCTCTTCCTTTGTGTCCTTCCAGGCGGCGGTTGGTGGTCCCAAGGGTCTCCTCCGACACAAACCAACCCATGACCAGCCAACCCAAGGGCAAAGCAATGCCCAAAAGACAACATGGACGCAGAGCCAAGAGATGGCAGCCAACCCTCAGTCCGATAGAGGAGGAAGAGGAGGAGAAGGAGGAAGAGAGGGAGGAAAAGAAGGAGGAGAAAGAGGAGGAGAAGGAGGAAGAGAAGGAGGAGGAGGAAGAGAAGGAGAAGGAATAGGGGAGAAAATCCTCACCGAACGCACAGTGCTGAAGGCGGTGAAGGCCGAGTCCTCCCATCCTCGCGAAGCCTCGGCCTTCATAACGTCTGTAATAGCCGTATTATCGGCAACGAGTTCTGAGGTCAGCCTGCTCAAGGAGCCTGCCTACGGGGCCCTCCAACGGCCACCAGCGAGCCGAGGCAGCAAAACCAGCAAAGCTGTCCCTCCATGGAGAGTTCAGAGAAGACTTTAAAGGACAGTCCTGTGAAGAGTCCCTGGAAGGATCCCCTGAAGAGTCCTCCAGAGAGTTCCCTGCTGAGAACCCTCTGTCACCCGCTGCCAAGAACCCTGGCCAGACCCCCGGCTGTCCCCCAGCATCGGCCACCCCGCATGGCCCAACTGTTGGAGGAGCTGCTGAGGAGGCAGTCCCAGGAGGTTTTGACCCGCTCGCTGCTGCCACCAGCCGTTGTCTCCTGCCAGGCTGTGCCTAGATCGAGAGAGGCGGGTGGCAAGCAGGCCAAGCGCCCCGCGCCACACGGCACCCCCAGGACGCAAGAGACCTCCCCGTGGGCCAACATCCCACCCATGAAGAGGAAGATGGTGGTGTGCTAGGTGGAAAAAAACTCCAAACCCCTGTGGGAGGGAACGCTGGAGCGGGACGGTGCCGCAGTGGGCAGCAGCAGGCAGCACATGGGCAGCAACAAGCGGAGGGCATCTGATGGCAACACCATGGCCACCAAGCGACGCAGAAACCTGGTGGATGCTGGGGGGCAAAGTGCCCCACGCTCCCCCAGCCTCTCTTCATGGGCTGATAGAGAAGGCGTGGAGCACGCATCCCCACCGCATGCGACCCGCACCCACCCACTCCAGCCCCAGCCCCAGACCTCTCCCACATCTCTCTCTCTTTCTTAATTCATTAAAGGTTTGATGTTTGGTTCACAGTGCGTCTGCCTGCGGTCATTCCTGCAGTGGGAGGCGCGGGGGTTAACGCAGCCCGTGCCACATGTGTACATCTGACCCTCCACCTCTTCACCCCTGTACATGAGGAATCCCCCAAGGTTGTGGATGGAGACTGTCCTGGTTTGAGGTAAAACAGAACCAATTTCGTTCAGTAACTTCGCTTCTTAGCGGGGCCTCTTCTAACTACTAAAATAACTGCATATTGTGCAGACAGTGTTCACTCTCTCGGAGAGATCAGACCAATTGTTTATAGCTGATGCCCAGGCATGGGATGCAGAGAGGCTCCTGCTTATACTTATTGCTATAACCCCCAAGGCCAACCAGCTTTGTTATTTGCCCCGTCGGAGGGTCGGAAGCGGAAAAGCATAGTGGGGTCCCACCTGGAGGGAGGAGCGGACAGGACAGGTGACCCAAAACTGACCAACAGGGTATTCTATCCTGTGGGAAACCTTGGCTGGTCCGAGGGATCAGAATACGAGTTTAACGTTGACCTTGAGCAGATATCCGTGTACCCTTGAAGAGACTGGGGAGTCCTGAGAAGAGCTAAGTAAAAAGATAAAGGTTGGCAAACATCCTGGCTTTGACCAGAGCATGAACAGTGTGTGATGTGAGAGCGTATCGGGCAAAAGTAGAATGCTAGAATATATGCATAGATAAGCACCTGGGTAAAAGAATATAAAAAAGCACTGCTTGTTAAGTAAAGAAATTGGATTGCTGCAACTTGATGTCCAGTGTCGTGTCCGTCCCAACAACGACTCAGTATTATCAAGATTTTATCCCGCACATTTACACAAAACAAACAATAATAATCTTTTTTATTACACGTGGCAGGTCAGTGGCAATTCTTCATGCCTAATCTACTGATTACTCTGGTGTCTTGTCATGTTAAGAACAGAACTCTCCCTCCTATAGTGGAATTATATTGTTACTGATTCATTGAATAAACTAATTATATTTTCTTCAGTCATGCCACTTGGCCAAGAATAAGGAGAAACATATTAAGGGAGGTAAATATTTATTAGCTTGTCTTCCTCTGACCTTAATTATGTTGGATAAAGCCCAACATTCAAAACAAAATGGAACTCTCTTGTTACTACCTTTTACAAGACACTTCAAGGGGGTATTTATTTAATCTACATTTAGTAATATAAAAGTTTGGTGTATCACTGCATCTAATCCTGTAGACACTCAAGACAGCCAGCAGAGAGCACGGAGCACCTCTGGGAAAGTGAGTCCTCTCACCTGTCTTTGGCACTGTCTTATGATTCAATAAATAGCCCCAAAAGAGTGCCTATATCTCTCCATTTCCAACAGAGAGCCTACACGAGAAATTTAAACTACATTCCTAACCTTAGGGTGGCTAAACTTGGACTACACAAATCTTGATCACGAAGAAAAACTCTATGAAAGACGTATGTTGTATATCTCAGGAAAGTACACGAAGGGTTAACAGCCCATTTCCACCTTTTCTATCTACACTTAATTGTTACAGGGAGTCACCACGTGTGTGACAATATATGTAGAATCATTGAATCATAGAATCATAGAATTGTCTAGGTTGGAAGAGACACTTAGGATCATCGAGTCCAACCATCTACCCTACTCTACAAAGTTCTCCCCTACACCATATCCCCCAACACCACATCTAAACGTCTCTTAAACACATCCAGGGATAGTGACTCAACTGCCTCCCTGGGCAGTCTATTCCAATGCCCGACCACTCTTGCTGTGAAAAATTCTTTCCTAATGTTCAGTCTAACTCTACCCTGTTGGAGCTTGAAGCCATTCCCTCTTGTTCTGTCATTAATTACCTGTGAGAAGAGACCAGCACCAACCTCTCTACAGTGCCCTTTCAAATAGTTGTAGAGAGTGATGAGGTCTCCCCTCAGCCTCCTCCTCCTCAAACTAAACAGTCCCAGCTTCTTCAACCGCTCTTCGTATGATTTGTTTGCTAGGCCCTTCACCAGCTTCGTTGCCCTCCTCTGCACTCCCTCCAGCACCTCGATATCTCTCTTGTATTGAGGTGCCCAAAACTGGACACAATACTCGAGGTGTGGCCTCACCAGTGCTGAGTACAGGGGCACAGTCACCTCCCTACTTCTGCTGGCCACGCTATTTCTAAGACCAGCCAGGATGCCGGTGGCTTTCCTGGCCACCTGGGCGCACTGCCGGCTCATATTCAGCCGCTTGTCAATTAGAACCCCCAGGTCTCTTTCTGCCCGGCAGCTTTCCAGCCACACCTCCCCAAGCCTGTAGCGCTGCACGGGGTTATTGTGGCCCAAGTGCAGGACCTGGCACTTGCCCTTGTTGAAACTCATACCATTGATGTTGGCCCAATGATCCAATCTAAGTCTCTCTGTAGAGCTTCCCTATCCTCCTGGGAATCAACACTCCTGCTTAACGTGGTGTCATCTGCAAACGTGCTGATGATACACCCTATGTCCTTATTGAGATCATCAATAAAGACGTTAAACAGAAATGGTCCCAACACTGATCCCTGAGGCACACCACTTGTGACCGGCCGCCAGCTGGATTTAAATCCATTGAGCACCACTCTTTGGGACCTTCCAGTCAGCCAGTGCTTGATCCAGCGGATCGTATGCTCATCCAGGCCCTGCGAAGCCAGTTTTTCCACGAGAATTGTATGGGGGATAGTATCGAATGCTTTTCGAAAGTCCAGGTATACAATATCAACAGCCTTTCCCTCGTCCAATATTCTGGTTATCTTGTCATAGAAGGAGATGAGGTTCGTTTGGCAGGACCTGCCTTCCATAAACCCATGCTGACTAGGCCTCACCCCCTGGTAACTAGGCCTGATCCCCTGGTACTAGGCCTGATCCCCTATATATATGGGGGAAAATTAAAAGTATTTCTATCCTCTTTGTAATATGCTATCTTTCATCATCACTAAGTTCAAAAAGCGGGGAGGATGGGCAAATGATGTCATAGTTCCTTCCTCTAACAGTAATTTAAAAACTGGTAAACATTGTCTGAGAAGATGGAAAGTACTTGCCTTTCTGCAAGTCTCGCCCGGTCGCTTCCAAGGGTAATAGCTCATTTTGCTGAGGTGAAGACACAGTTTTTGTTGATTGGTGTTCGAGACGGTACGGAATCTTGTAATACTCAGCTAAATATATCCCTATTACTATGGGATGTGTCGAGACACATCCCATAGTAATATATATATCCCTATTACTATGGGATGTGTCGAGACAACTATGCCTGTGTCGAGATATACGGTTTAGCAAAAAGGCTCTTAGAAGGATGTTTAACCTGTCACAAAGTGAATAAGAGACAACTTAGAGAAAAAGTACAAGAAGGGCGTGAAGTGGCTAAAAGACCATTTGAAAAAAAAAAAAAAAAACCAAAAAAAAACCAAGTAGATTTTACTGAATTACCGAAGGTTGAGAGATATCAGTATCTATTAGTCTTGGTTGATGATCTTTGTAGAAGCCTTCTCGGTGGTAAGAACTACGGCGAAAACAGTTATTAAAGTCCTCTTGGAAGAGAGGCCCACATTTTACCTCCAAAATAATCAAGAAGCAACTAAATTATTTGGAACAAAATGGGAATACCACACTCCCTGGTATCCTCAAAGTTCTGGGAAAGTAGAAAGAATGAATGAGGAGATAAAGAAACATCTAACCAAGCTGAAGGTAGAGACGAGAATGAATTGGGTTATATGTTTGCCATTAGCCTTACTACATATTAGAACTCAGCCAAGAACAGATACTGGTATATCCCCCTTTAAATTGTTGTATGGGATGCCTTACGATTTCAGAATATTAGTAAAACACCTGAAAGTCGAAGATGAAATCTTAACGGAGTATATTTTAGAACTCACTAAAAGAAGAGACCTCCCTTGAACATTTCCATACACCGAATCCAACCTGGAGATCAGGTGTTGACCAAAACCAGAAAAGAAACATCTTTAACGCCCCGCTGGGAGGGACCTTTTTGTTGTTTTACTTAACACAGATACAGCAGTACGGACAGCGGAGAAAGGATAGACCCACACTAGCAGAATAAAAAGACCTATCTTCCCAGAAAGGTGGACTATGACGTCGGAACCGAGAGACCTTTGAGTAAGATTAAGGAACAAGACTGGTAAATGCACTTTTCCAGAAGAGAAGTAACGGATAGTTTAACCATGTATAAAGCACCATACTTCTGGATACCTATGTTGGGTTGTTTGCAAGTGTGCAGTTTGGTAAGAAGTAGTCATGTGTCTTGTTTAACATGCAATCTTGCTGTATGAATTGTCGCAAAAATCTGACGTATCAGGAATCAGAAAGTCAAGCAAAAATCTGTAAATTATTTTGGGGGTGGGAACTATCAATATCTGAACCCTGGGAGGTATATGAAATGAACTGGTATTGAGCCTTAAGACAGTGCGCTGTAAGATTCCTCTGGAAACAGGCCCAACAACAAAACAGGTGGAAATATATTTAAGAATCATTGATAAATTAACAGCAGAGTTACTAAAGTGAGAAAGGCGTGGTAAAAGGAAAGCCAGAAAATTCCCCTGAAGACTACCTGCTGCTGCCGAGAAGATGTTGATATCCTGTTGCTCTCTGCACGAGAGTAGACGAGGACAGGCAGAGAGGTATTAAACAGTGGGGCAATGAAAGCTGGTATCCTTTCACTACCACGGCCTCAAGAAATGAGCACCAACCCTTCCATTGGCACCATAGTTAACTACCTTAATGTCCACCCTGGCGGGGCCCCTCATAATACTGTGGTTAATTCTAACCTTCGGGCCTTGTTATTGGTAACAGATTTGTAGCTTTTGTTAAGAACAGGTTAAAAACAGTGCAACTAATGGTAATAAAGCAATCAAAACTAGAAATGAAGATTATACCAGATGAAAACTCTGAGTTAGATGCAGCTTGTGAAGTACTGTCCAGGTTTGATCAGCAAATTTCTTGTAAATAAAAGAAAAAGAGGGGAAGGATTGTAATAAGTAACAGAAGATCATTTGCTGATCCAACCAGTCGCTCAAGGACCATCTGGACATTAGGTTATCTCAAGCACAATAAAAGCTCAAGCACAAGCGCTTAAGCGGTTTGATGAACAAAATAGTGAAAAGTAAAAGGGGGGAATTGTGATAAGCTCAGCGCTGTTTGTTCACCAAACCTAGAAACTCGCATTGTCACATTGTTTTACAAAAAGGCAATTGCTGAACCTGCTGTTGCAAGATAGCCAGCATCCTGTTGAGCGAGCAAGGCTAAAACTGCAAAGGTCAGGTTATGCAAACAAAGTAGGATGTGAAAAAGACTTGGAGGAGGGGAGGGGGGCTCATGAAGACGAAGAGTACATGATGTGAGGAAGACATGAATCTTTCATCCCTGCGACAACCAGGAGGAAAAGGAAAGCAGAAAACGACCCCCTAGCAACAAGTCGTGTCGTGCAGATGCAGAGTACCCCTCTACCGGAAAAAGAAGAGTATAAAACCAGGGACTTTCGGGAAACGGGTGCGAGCCGTCGGCGGAGTGAGACTCCCAGGCCGCCCAGCGCTGTTTTGCTTGCTGCCGCTTGCTAATAAATACTTCAGTCTTAATTGGCTCCGTCTCCTCGCATCAATTTGTGGGACTAACCCATAACAAACCTGAAATTAATTACAGCTTGTTGGGAGTGTCGAGATGCTCGGTGGGGGCTCAGGGGTGGGTGGTGGGGGGAGAAGTGGTGCCCTGACCCCCACCTCTTCCTTTTCCCCTCTCCTCCCCAAGACTGCACAGCGCAAGATGAAGGAAATGCTCCAGCAGGTGAAGCAGCAGGAGCAGAAACACGCTCCGGGAGCCCCGGCCTCGCAGCACAGCAAGGGAGGCTCCCGCCGTGCCGCCCAGCACCGCCCGATGAATGTAACCCCGCCGCCGGACATCCCCCCCTCCCAAACCCTCCTCCCCCACCCCCAGCGGGTCAGGGGAGCAAACCAAAGACCCCCCCAAACACACAGCCCCCCATTCCCCGCGGCGCTGCGAGGATGCACAGCCGAGGGGTACGGGGAGGGCTCTCTCCATCCCACAGCCTCCCCCTTCCTCCTCCCTCGCCTCCCGACGCTCTCCCTTTAGTTGGACTAACGTGGGCAGGTTTGGGTACCTCAGCACCTCACGCTTGTGTCTCCCTTTTAGAGATTTTGTGTGCCTTGGTAACCTGAGAGTTGGAGGTTTTTTTTATTAATTTTCTAATAAAAAAAGAACCGAGTTGGAAAAGCGATGGGGATAGGCAGCACTCTGGTCATTCTCTCCGGGGCGTTGTGGAGGAAGGCTGCCAGTCTTCCTCCCAGTGTACTTTTCCCCGTTGGCTCCAGACTGCTGCTGGGGCTGAGCTCTGAGCCGCCAGAGCGGTTCTCAGCAGACGGTCACTCGGCGCAGACAATGAGGCCCTGAATAGCCCTTCCTGTGCTCTTGATGGCTCCGGACGGCTCTGCTCCTCTGCTGCTTCTAAGGTGGGGCTGCCCCAGTGCCCTCACTCAGGAGCCTTTTGTCTGTGCAGGTCTCACTTGTGACAGGGTGTGGGGGTGTTGCCAAACTAACTGCTGTGCTGCGATGTGTGAGTGGGTGTTCCTGCCCGTGTCAGTGCCAGAGCTCTTCCGTAGGCTCCTTCTGCCAGCGGAGAGCCAGGGGCCGCTCCTTCAGGAGAGAGCTTGTTTAAAAAGAGAAAAAAAAAAAAAAAGGAAGTGGGAAAAGAAAAAAGAGGAAAAAGATAAAAAAAGGGGAAAAAAGTAAAAAAAGAGAAAAAGTAAAACGGGGGGGACGGGAAACAGAAAAAAGGGGGAAAAAGCAAAAAACAAAAAGGGAAAAAGAAAAAAGGGGAAAAAGAGAAAAAAGGGGGAAGAAGTGAAAAAAGAGAAAAATAAAAATGGGGGGGAAAGGGGAAACAGAGAAAAATGGGGGAAAAGGCAAAAAAAAAATCGGAAAAAAAAAGGGGAAAAAGAGAAAAAAGGAGGGGGGAGCGAAAAAGAAAAGGGAGAAAGAAGAAAAAGGGCAAAAGAAAAAAAAACCCCACATATTAAAAAAGAAAGGTAGAAAGGAAAAAAAACAAACAAACAAACCAAGGAAGGAAAGTGGGAACATCCCCCGGGCAGGAGGAGGGACAGGAGCCGGGGGAGGGGGGAGGTGGGGGGAGGTGGCGGTGCCAGCGCCGGCCCCGGGGGCTGCGACACCACGTTTTTGTCCTCTACTGCAAAGTGTTCTGTGAAAAACAACCAACCAAATCCCACCCAACGACAACATCAAAAAACAAAGAGAAATCTCTCCAGCTCACACGAGCCTGAGCTGCTCTCCGCTGCTCTCTTTCCAGTGTCTCGGGGGGGTCACGGCCGAGCTGAGATTGGGGGTGGTGGTGGTGGGAGTTTGCCCCATGGCTGTGATGGGGGGAGAAGGGGTGGGTGAGGAGTGGAGGATGTGGTGTGGGGGTTTTTTTGGGGTGGTGGTGTTTTTTTGCCAGGTGTCGCTTTACCCAGTGGCTCGGGGAGGCGTTGGCATCAGGAAGCCTGTGCTAAAGCGGAGTGGGGGCCTCGCCGCAGTTGGTTAGCAGAGCCAAAGTCGTTATTAATGGTTATTAATGGTGCACTAATTACGCCCTTCTAACGGGGAAGCTCAGATGCCCCCTAAGCACCCCCCCGGTGCTTCTCTAGCCAGGCGAGCGCTGGGCGTCCCCCCCGCAGGAGAGGAGAGCACCTCCGGGGTGGGTGGAAGGGCATCACCCAACGGGGAGAGGACCAAGATGGGGCTTGGGTGTCCCTTGGGGTGGCCGGGTAGGGCTGCTGGGGGCTGCCACGATGAGGGACACCCCCACACCTTTCTCCATGGCTCCCAGAGCTCTGCTCCCTCCCTCCCTCCCACCCATCCAGTGCCACCGGAGAGGTGGTGTCCCCCCTCCCGGGGCGGGCAGGGGCTGTGCCACCCCATCTAACACCTCAACGCACCAAAGCACCTCACTGGGGGAGGGACTCTGCGCCTGGTAGCCCCGTGCTCCCCAGCACTGTAAGGATGGGGCTGAGCCCCCACCTCGGCCACCCTGTGCAAACAAAAGACCCCCCCCACCCCCATTCCCCGCGGCGCTGCGAGGATGCACAGCCGAGGGGTACGGGGAGGGCTCTCTCCATCCCACAGCCTCCCCCTTCCTCCTCCCTCGCCTCCCGACGCTCTCCCTTTAGTTGGACTAACACAGGCAGAGAGAGAGAGAGAAAGAGAGGTTTTATTATTCTTTTTTTTTTTTAATTTTTTATTTCCTAAAAGCCACCGGTTTTTCATCCCAGGCATGGCCAGAGGAGCTCCCCCAGCGTTGAGGGGGGGAGGTTGGGCTGCGGCACACAGCGCAGCGGCTCAGCAGTTTTTAGAATTAATGTAACGATAACAAAACTAACGGCGATTTTTAAGTTTTGTAAGGATTTTATTTATTTATTTATTTCATTTCAGAGGGGGTGGGGGCGGGAGGGGGATGTTTGTTTTTTAGCACAAGCCGGCTTTTCTAGAGGTTAAAGAAAGGCCGTGCTCGGCCGTAAACTCTTTGGGGAAAGATCCCGGTTGCAAGGAGAGAAGGTGGGAAAAGAGGGGCAGGGGGGGAAAACAGATTTCCAAGAGGTTGTCAGCCCAGGGCAGGGAGAAAAAAAAAACAAAACACTACCAAAATTATTATTTTTTTTTAATTTCAAAAATAAAACACACACAACCCCCAACCCCAAATGACACACACACATCCACACACAAAAACTACCTCAGGTTTTCATACCTCAGCAGATTGCGCTTCTGTTTCCCTTTTAGAGATTTTCTATGCCTTGTAAAACTGATAGCTGGAGCATTATTTTTGTTTATTTTCTTAATAAAAAAAAAAAAAAGAGTTGGAAGACACACTCTTACTGAGTGCGAGGCGGGAGAAGGAAAGCAATCCCACGGGTGCCAGAGCTCTTCCATAGTCTCCTTCCGCTGGCTGAGAGCCAGGGGCCGTTCCTTCGGAGAAAGCTTGAGAGATGTTTGAAAAGAGAAAAAGAAAAAAAACAAAAGAAAAAAATGGGGGGAGAAAAAAATAGAGGGGAAAGAAGAACAAAGAGAAAAAGGAGATAAAAGGGGGGGAAGAAAAAAGGGGGAAAAAGAAAAAAAGGGAAAATGAAAAAAGGGGAGGGAAGAGAAAATAAAAGGAAGAGGAAACAAAAATCCCAAATATAAAAAAAGAAAGGTAAAAAGGAAAAAAAAAAACAACCAAACCAAGCAAGGAAAGTGGTGAAAGCCACTGGGCAGGAGGAGGGACGAGAGCCGGGGGTGAGGTGGTGGTACCAGCGCCGGCCCCGGGGGCTGCGACACCACACTGCAAAGTGTTCTGTGAAAAAAACCAACCAAATCCCACCCAACGACAACATCAAAAAACAAAGAGAAATCTCTCCAGCTCACACGAGCCTGAGCTCGCTCTCCGTTGCTTTTGTTCCAGTGTCTCGGGGGGGTCACGGCTGAGCTGAGATTGGGGGTGGTGGTGGGAGTTTGCCCCATGGCTGTGATGGGGGGAGAAGGGGTGGGTGGGTAGTGGGGGATGTGGTGTGGGGTTTTTTTTGGGGTGGTGGTGGTGGTTTTTTTGCCAGGTGTCGCTTTACCCAGTGGCTCGGGGAGTGTGACGAAACGGGAAAAAGGGCTTCACTGAGAGGTTCAAATTAACAATTTCTTTGGACTTCGCTCACAGGTCCAATACGTCACTATTGCAAGTTCTGTGTGTGCGATGGCGATTACACTATTGCGGTTTAAAAGCAATTAGCGGGATCCACTATTGCGAGCTACAAATGCCCCCGACACGTAGCAACACAAACCACAAGGGCGCTAGATATTAATACCTTAGAAGAGTGCACCAGTCACAAACTCAATCGCATGCCCTACACCGTACGGATGTTTCTTAGTCACTTACCCTCTCTCTCTCAGGTGAGGTCGCTCCATCCCGGGGAAGTTACCCTGTAGAGCGTCCTGGATGGGGGGGGACGGATCTCCGAGGGGCCAGCTGTATCCTTGGAGGATTCCCCATTTGTCTCCCCAGACCCTGCGGTTTATATTTCCTGACTCGGTGAGGGTGCAGGATTATGCCCGAGTGGATTACACTGTCTGGGATATTTCCCTCTGGTGGTGCCATAGCGAAGTTTGTGATGTCCGGCGCTCAACGTCACAGGAGGAGTGGTGGGATGGGACTCGGGGCATTTTATTTGTTAAGAGCCATTTGGTTTTGGTTGTTCTGTGCCATCTTGAGATAAACCCGGGCTGAGCTGTTTTGCAGCTGCCCCCAAGTTCTCTCTGCACAGCCAAGGCACGGCGGAGATGGAGCTGAGTGGGACGGCAGCTCCCTGCCTCTCACCTCTTGTGCTCTGAAACCGGCTTGGCTGGCTGCTCCCACACAGTGTGTTACTGGCTTGCCCAGCAGGTAAAGAACCCAGATTTGGGAGGACAGTGGGGTGTCCGTAAGGGGTCCTGGGCTGCCCTTATGGGGTCCTGGGGGGGACTCTTGCAGGCCAGAGGGAGTCTGGGGCGGCCCTTCAAGGATCTGGGGGTCCCCTCTGGTGCCTCTGGGGAGGGTTTTGTGGCTGGAGAGGGCTGAGCTGGTTTCAAGAGGTGCTTCCTCTCTTTCTCCAGCCCACCCAGCTCCCCCGACACCCCCACCCCCCCAGGTTGGTGGGTGCCAGCAGTGCCAGCCTGTCCCACTGGGTCGGGCACTGAGGGGGGCACAGCCCCAGCCGCGGGATGGGAGGAGGAACCACAGCACCAGGGATAGAGACCAACATTTTATTTCTTTAACATTTCCCATGGGGGGCACCCCAGGGTTGCGCGGCTGCACCGCAGCTGGTGCCAGGAGGGACTCCAACGTCCCCCCCACAGCTCACCTGGCTCCGCTCGTGATGCTTTTGATGGGGCTCAGCGCGGTCTCTTCTGTACTACGGACCAAGCGGCTCCAGGTAGGCGACTGCTGCACCGCACTGTGCCACAGCGTGGGGTGGGGTGGGGGGCTGCAGCGCGGGGCTGGGAGCTGCTCCCGTCTCACCCAGCTCCCGGGGTCCTGCAGAAGGACTGGAAGAAGCCAAAGCAAGGGACGACGGACACGAGAGCCCGCCCAGAGGAGCAGAGCGAGGAGTGGCCCTGGCACCGAGCACCATGCAAACAGCCCACACCCCACGGCACAACCCCGTGGGAGAGCGGGGTTGTCCTGAGTGTGTGAGCACCACTGGCTCTGTTGCCAGTGGTGCTCACAGCCCCCACTCTCCTGAGCCGGGGCTGTGCCGGGGGCTGCCGGCCGCTCACTCCGTCCCCTCCCTCAGCAGTTTCTCGGCTAGCAGATGAAGGATGGGAGCTCAAGTCGATGCAGGAGAAGCAGGGAGTGTGGGGGAGACCCCCAGATCCTGCCCCAGACCCTCAGCCTGTGCCCTGCCCTGCCTGTGCTGGGCAGCCCTGCCCGCCTGCTGAGGAGGGGGTGCTGCCCGTGGGCCCCGACGGAGGAGACAGGGTGCAGCTGGCTCTCTTCTCTCTCCTCCTCTGCAGGGCAACCGAGGAGGCAGCGAGGAGGCAGCACCGGGCCCCACAGGACCCACTGGGCTCCCTGCCAACCATATACCATCTGAGCAGTGATGCCTCTCTCTACCCCCTGTCCCCCCAAGCCCCCAGGTCCCCCTGCCCTCCTCTCCCGCCTATACGTCCTATCAGTGGGGACAGCTCCTTCTGGTCCAGGCACCCTCCGGGCTCCTGGGCCCCCCGAGGGCCACCGCAAGAGCCCCTGCAGCCTGTGCTCGCTGGCCAACTCGGAGGACTGCAGCAGCCTGTTGAGGAGCAGCTCCTCTTCCCAGAGCTCCCTCTACCACTTCCTGGAGCCCTGGCCCAGTGCAGCAACAGAGCCAGTGGTGCTCACACACTCAGGACAACCCCGCTCTCCCATGGCTGCTGCTGGGGCAGTGGGGAAACTGGGGCTGGTCCTCAGCCAGGAGCCTCCACAGGAGCTGCCAGCAGGGACCGAGAAAGAGTGGGTTCCCCAGCAGGGGATGGACAGGACACAGAGGCCCACGGACGAGCACCTGTCCCCCGGAAGGCCCCCAGCCATGGACATGGACAAGGTGGTGCGGGAGATCACCTGCGCTTTCCAGGCCTTGAAGGCAAAGAGGGAGGAGTCCTGCAAGACCACGGGCAGGGAGTGTGGCCAGGCAGACCCAGGGCTATGCAGGGCAGGAAGATGCCCACGGCAGGGC
Source organism: Vanellus vanellus (assembly GCF_965231255.1). Taxonomy (NCBI): domain Eukaryota; kingdom Metazoa; phylum Chordata; class Aves; order Charadriiformes; family Charadriidae; genus Vanellus; species Vanellus vanellus. Next base: position 430,926 of record NW_028127957.1, read on the forward strand.
TGCGCCTGGCTGTGGGGCTACCTGAAGGGCTGGTGGAGATGCCACTAGCCGTGTCTGCTTCTGCCAGCCCTGCAAGTGGTGACAGCGCCAGGCCCAGAAGACCAACAGTGCCCCGAATACTGAGCGGCTGTGGGGTGTGGGGTCGGGAACCCCTCTGGGGTACCCCCTATGTGAAACGTTAAAGAAATAAAATGTTTGTCTCTAGCCCTTGTGCTGTCCTCCCTCCTCCCATCCCACCGCTGCGGGTGCTCCCCCGAGGGAGCAGGCTGCAATCAGCAAGCACTGTGTGTTGAGCTCCCCTGCTCACAGCCATGCTCCACCTGAAGGCAGCAAGGCGGGAGCAATCCCCAGCCAACTTGGGCACAAAAAGGTTCATCTGACTCAGCGGGTGAGGAAGGGCCCGTTTCAACTCCGTACCTTTGGCATTCTCAGGTCAGAGGATTTGATGGAGCCAACTGAGAGCGGCAGCGTACGCTGTGGGGCTCTGAGCTGCTGCGTGGTGCCAGGTCTATCCAACGTCAGGCAGTACATTCACAGGAGACGTCACCGCTAACAACTCTTCCGAGGAAGTCGGTCCGTTTCTGTAGTCGTAGCCTGCCTGGAGAAACAGCCCCACGGAGCTAATAGTCTGCTGAGCAGCAAGGGAGCAGAGTCGCTGACTCTCAACCAAGGACTGAAACACAGCAACCCACTCTACTGCCTTCCCCCTTCGCCCGCTGCCTCCCACAGTTTAGAAGAACCAGGGAGCTCCAAAGGAGGGGACCCCTCCCCCACTCCCCCAAATCTGCTCAACATCCCCAAACCTCCCTCAAGACACGGGACTCCTCCCACACACCTCCACTCCCCACACCGACAACCCTCCCCCTCCCCCAACGCTCCAAAAAGCAGCAGTCCTTAGGGCAGACTCCTTAAGCTGACTCCACAGCTACGGCTCCCCGTCGGCTCCGGGGGAGACAAGGGGGCCCCGCGGGTCTCCGTGGGCTTTAAGGGGGTCCCAGGGCTGCCCACGGGCTCCCAGCAATGCCCGTGCCCACCACCCACCCCCGCTTCAGGGGGCCCAGCGCTGACAACCCCCGACCCATCTCGGGGGTACCTGGGGGGACTCGGCCGTGGGCTGGAGGCGGGCGAAGGGGGCACGGCCGGGCTGACCTGCCGGGGGAAGGGGGGGTGCTGAGAGCGGAACCCAGAGCGGAGCCAAGCGCCCGGCCAGGCCGGCCCCGGGGACCCTGCGCTGCGGCCGGAGCTGCCGCCACCTGCGGGGAGCGAGCGGGGGGTGAGGGGGCGGCAGCGGGGGACGTGGCCTGAATCGGCTCTGTTTCCCCCGGGGACCCCCCACTCGGCTCTGTCCCCCCCAAACAGCCCCAGACCACCCCCCGAGCCCCGTCCCGCCACCCCACAAACCCCCCGAACTGGCCCTGCACACCTCCGCGCCGCCGCCGCCGCCGCCGCCGCCACCCCACCCCACCCCGCCCCGCCCCGCCCCGCCCCGCCCGCCCGCTCCCGCCCTCCTCGGCTCCGGTCCCCCCGCCTCCCCCGGTACCGACCGTCGCAGCTCCCGCCCGACGCCGTACACCGGAAGTGCTCCCCCTCACGTCCGCCCACCCGCGCATGTGCCGAGGCGAAAACCCGGGCCACGCCCCCCTGCGTCGCCGCGGCAAACGCGAGCGAGTGGGCGGGGCCGCGCCGCGCCGAGGAGAACGAGCCCCGCACCACAGCTTCTCTCCGCGTCGGGCAATGCGAGGCCGAAACCATCCCAGCCCTCCCCAAAAAGAGCCGGGACCCTCCGAAACCATCCCAGCCCTCCCCAAAATGAGCCGGACATCCGCCTGCAGAGCTCCGCCAGCCCTCCCGACGAACATCACGGGGATGGGGGGGAAGAAAACAACCAGAAAGGTACTGAAAATAGCTTGGAGATGGGGCTTAGAGATCCTTCCGAGAGGCAAAACCAGGACTTTGTTCTCATTTTTGATCACGGGGTTTCGCAGTGCTTCGCGGGCAGTGGTTATCCAGGGGCATCAGCTATCCCGGGAAGCGAAAGTTCCCATCCCGTGTGGCAAAAGTCCACTCGCATGAATAACTTAGACAAAACCAGCCCACAAAAGGACAAGAGGCACCTTTGGTCACCTTTTCCTTGAAGCTTCGCTAAACTGTATACTCAGATTGGCCCTGTCCTGCAGTTTCTTTCCCAGAGTTTTGCCCCAAACCCACGCTTCCGGCCCCGGTCCCCAAGCCCTCCCTCAGGGCCCACCACCTTTCCCCAGCCCGGCCTGTCCTTAAAGCTTTTCTTTTCACACACAGCCCTTTCCACTCACCTCCCTCCGGGGCCTCTTCTCTCACAGACACCTCACAGCCCTGCAAGCCTCCCTCTCCCGAAAACCCATTCCCCCCCTCACTCCCCCCTCACACAACACCTACTCCCCTCACACCCTCGCTCCCACACCCCCCCCCCCATCTCTCGCCCCGCCTTTCCCCTCTCCTCCCATTCAAAATGGCGCCGCCCTTCCCTTCCCTTCCCCTCTCGCCTTTTCCTGCCTCAGCCCCAGCCCCCCGCTCAGGTGACACCGCACACAGCCGCCATGAGGCGCGGCGGGGAGAGCCGGGGCTGTGAGAGGCGATGGCGGTGAGGGAACTCTTGGCTTTTCTCCTCTTCTTTCCATCTCCTCAGGCTTCGGGCAGCCCCGCGTGGGCGGCTGGAGATCCCCCCCTCCCCTTCCAGGAGTGGCCCCGGCCCTGGGGCGGCCCCCGCCTCCCTCCTCCCCACAGGCTCTCCTCAGGGGGAGCCCCCAAATCTGTCCCCCGGGCGGCCCCACAGCCTCCTGTGTGTCCGGGAATGGGGTTTCCCTCAGGGAGAGGCCCCAAATCCATCTCTGTCGTTGCCCTACAGCCTCCTGCATGGCTGGGAGCAGTGTTTCCCTCAGGGAGAGCCCCCAAATCTGTCCCCTGGGCGGCCCCACAGCCTCCTGTGTGTCCGGGAATGGGGTTTCTTTCAGGGAGAGTCTCCAAACCTATTCCTGGCGTGTCCCCACAGCCTCTTGCATGGCCGGGAATGGGCTTTCCCTCAGGGAGAGCCCCCAAATCCATCCCCAGGGTGGTCCCGCAGCCTCCTGTGTGGCCAGGAATGGCGTTTCCCCTATGGATGGAGCCCTCTCCTTCCCCCGACTCCACTCCTGGGCAGCCTTTTCCTCCCTCCCACCTTCTCCCCACAGCCTCTTCCAGGGCTGGGAAAACACTCCTGCCCTTTCTCTTCCTGCGGGATTTGAGAAGAAGAGCCCCCCATCTCCCCAGCCCACACGTGGGGTCTGGGCAGCTCCACGCCTTGTGTTTGAACCGGGAATTGGGATATTTCAGTCTTCTTCTGCGATCAGGCCTGGTTGTGAAAGGGCCAGTTGTAGTGGTTAGGCTTTGGTGGGTGAGTAACAGCAACTCTTATTTACATTTTCCTTTTTTTTTAGATTTTGTGTAGGGGGCTCGTTGTCCTCATGCCTGCGACTTCTGCTCCAGGTCAAGCGAAGCCCCATGGAACTGGTCCTAAGGGCGGCGGCGGCCATGGACCAGCGCCCCTTTGGCATCGAGAACGTGGTTTATTTTGAGGTGAATCTCCCTGTTTTTCTTGAAAAGCGGGGGTCTGGTTTGTAGCGAGGCCTAAAAAACCGGGTTGTGCCTAAACGTGGGTGTGATTTCAACCTCAGGGGCTGCAACTCTGTCCAGCTCCGACTCACAGCCCTGGCAGCACCGTCAGCATGCCGGGCTCGGCGTTCTCTTGTATTTTGAAGGGTTTCTTACGGATCGGCAGCAGCCGGGGATATTTAGCAGCTGTGTATTGGTGGTGGAATCCATGTGGTGAAAAGATCTTTGGGGTAAAGAAGTGAATAGGTGTTGTTTTCTTTTTTTTCATCTCGAGACTGTTTCTTGTTGCCTTGTACCTGTAAAAAGATGTTCAAATCGTTAAGGTGTTCAAATCGTTTCATAAAATTACCCCCTAGACAGGAATATGTTTTGTGGTTGGTTTGGTTTTTTTTTTTATGAGAGTCCTTTCAGCCTGCTCTCCAGGTGGAAATGGGAAATGCAAAGGCATTACAATGATAGATTTGCTAAATCTGTTGCCAAGGTCTATATTACTGGCTTTCCCTGAAGCGGGGAAAAGACGTCCTGTTTAATTGTTGTTTGCATTTGAAATTCTCTGTGAAATGGATTAAGCAGTGTGGGCTTCTTTTTGTGGGTCTGCCCTTGGAAGGGGAAAAGGCTTTTCTGGAGGGGACAGAGAATTTAATTGCTGATGGCTCTAAAAGCGCGCCCTGTTTGGGTGGCCTGAAAACAAAACCCGTGAAAATCCATGACTGAAAAATGAGACTTTCTCCTAATGATCGGGGCTGCTGTTTCTACTGATTCGCCCGTGAATAACAGCTCGTTCCTTACTGGTGGCTGAGGACCCTTGAATTGTTTCCCAAAGCCTAAGGCAGCGGGAAGGGCTGGGGTTGTCAGATCACTGCAAATCAAATAAAAGCGAGCGGTTTGGAGTTGTCTCGTTCCCTCTTTCTTTTCCCAAGAAAGAGGGGTGGAAAATGGTAAAATGTTTTGCAGCAAAGTTCAAAATGGCAAAGGATGTACCGTGTGGGGGGTGGGACGTGGGTTTAGGTGTTGGTGGGGACCCCAGCAATAAACCGTAAGAGGTAGAGCAGCTTTGTGGGACTTTTGGGGCTTGTTTTTGTGTGGATATTTGCTCGTTGCAGACCACGTGCCGGAGCCCTCCAACAGAGGCATTAGAAAAAGAAGTCTTTTTATTAGTACTAACGCTTTGAATTTTCCAGTGTGGGAAAAGCCGCAAAAGTGTGTATTTCTGCCCAGCTGCGGAGAAATGGGTAATACTGAGCCCTACAATAGCTTGGTTGTTTTTTTTCCCCCTGTGTGATGACTGGTGTGGAGGGAGTTTGTACCAAAGAGTCAACTTCTGATTGTGGGCAGCCCCTGTTTTAGGAACTGTTGCACAGATTGCTTATCGATGCGAGTGCTGCCGCGACTCCCGCACTCCCTGCTGAGTGATAATCCAAAACTGCAGAGCGAGCTGGGTGCCCGTGGAAGGGGAACTGCACTCTCAAGTGGAAATACTTGGGGTCTCGTTGCCTGTGGGAGGGAAAGGGACGTCAAGAGTCAACCTAAAGGAACTTCTCGCCTTCAGAGATCGGGCTCTGGAGGTGACGGTTAATTGAGGGGAGTCGTGGAAGCGTGCTTTACTGAGCAACATGCTGCTGCTGGCCCGAGACTAAATGTCTCCAAAGTTTGGGGTTGGTTTAAGTGCTTTTTGGTTATTAGCTGGATGTCACTCTTACAAGCACCTCTTGCCCTGTCTGGAGGGGTTTGCTGCTGCCTCCTGCATTGGGCCGAGGGGACCGGCAGCCCTTAGGACAGGGACTTTCTCAGGCGTGGAGGTTAAACCTGGTGCGTGCTGCTTAAAAACTGCTCTGGGTGTTAGTGCAGTGGTCACGGTGAGAAATGTGGTGGCTTAGGGGAGCCTGAGATTCGCATTCCTCTTAAGTGCGGGGGATTTTGGGGAGCCTGGGTGGTACAATCCCCTTCCTGCTCCCAGATTCCTGTCGCTGACCCATCAGCGGGGTGTTAGCAGAGCTGATGCCCGCAGCGGGTGAGGGTCGGCATGATCCCGGCATCGCCGGAGCTCTGGAGCCGAGGAATGGGAGCGTGGCCCCTTTCCATCATGGCTTGTGAGGGAAATAGTGTGGTTTGATATAGCCGGGGTGCGTAAACAGGGATTCCTCTTTGCACGTGTGCTTACAGGGTGCACGCAGGTGTGTTACTTGGAGTGTTTCTTAATGCCTGCGAAGCTTTCCGAGATTGGTTAATGAGCGTTGCTTTGCTGTGCAAGTGCAAAGTGTTATTTTCATGGAGAAACCAGCTCGGATGTTCCATTTAGGCATTCTGCCTTTAAAAAAAGAAAAATATTTTAAAGCTTTCCTTGCAGGCAGAATAACATCTGCTTTTGAGGATTGTTTCTTTCCTGCAGGGTGGAAAAATCTACAGCCTCGCTAAGGCTGCAGAGGAAGAAAACTTGTCAGTTTCCTAGAGCAAACTGCAGTTTGGAGAGGGGGGTGGTTTGCCAGAGCGCCTTTTAGCACCTGGTCGGGCACATTTCTTTTCCCTCGGGGCTGAGGTTTAACATCGCCTTTTCATGTGGCTGGGTTTTGGTTGTATGAATTAATGGGTGTTTCAATGGGAACCACAAGACCTAATTTCTCAGTCGCCATCCCAAAAATTGTGCATTCTAAAAAATCAGAATGCGGATGCAAGAACAGAATTTGGACCAGATTCTCCGGCGCCAGGACAGTGCACCGATGCTCCAGGGTGCTTTCCCCGGCAGCGAAGGCCTGGTCTGGCAGGAAGGCGGTGGTGGGGATGGCGAGGTACTGCTGGCTCAGCCGCCCCACGGCCGGGAAGCGATGCTCGTTCTTCTTCCACCAGCGCAGCAGCTGATGCTGCGCTTGCAGAGGGGCTCCGGGATGTAGTTTTCCAGTTGCTGGTGGATCTCGGGTATGCTCTCCATCGGGTCCTACCCCAAAAGGATGTCATAGATGCTCTGAGATGGGTTGCTGGTGCATGGATCCTTGCGAGCAGGCAGCTGGCTGCCGGCATCTGCGCCTGTGGCTTTGGAATCCGAGTTTGGCACCCCAGACTGGGTGGCAGATGGGGACTGGTGGTTGCAAACCAACAACAGCGTGGTTCTCACTGGCTGGTGCAGCTCGCTTCTCAGGCTGGGGCTGAGAAACTGCATCTCCTTGAAGCGCGGGTCCAAAACAGAGGTGATAACTGCTGGGCTTTCGAGCACTTTCTCGAATGCAGTTCCCTTCAGTTTGGAAGACGGCAGAACACGGAGAATGGCATTACATGCGATCTACTCCTTGGTGTGTTGATTGGACAGGGAATCAGTCAAAAGAGAAAATAAGAAAAATTAATTTGCCTTCTACTTGGATGGCAGAAATCTACGAGAGGCAATAGAAGTCGGATGGTTGAACAAAATCTTGCATGGCTTTGAGTTTGCCCTGAGCTGATGGCTGCAAAGCCTATTGCGAAACCTATTCATTTTTGTGATCGTAGTGATTTTTGTTGGTGTTTTGTTTGGATGTCTTAAGAGTATCGTTATCAAGCAATTATCTCCCCCCAGCCCTGCCATGCCCGCCAGCAGCAATGGGCCGATGGGGTCCTCAGCTGTCAGGTGGGAGGCAGCGGCACCGGGGCAGGGAGGGGGATGCCCGGTACCCCCGGGCGGGCCGTGCCGCTGGTGTGGCTGGAGGATGCTCCATGGCTGCTCACTGCGGCATGTCCCATGGCAGGGAGGAAACACAGGGGGAGCAGGGGGTGGGGCCAAATGGGGGAGGCAAAGCATCTGCACGGGGGGGGGGGGGGAGGGGGCTGTGAGGGCCATGGAAAGGGGAGTGAAGGGCATCTGCAAGGTTGGAGGGGGTAAGGAGGGTGGTAGGTGTCTAAAATGGGGTGCTGGGGGTGTGCAAGGAGGGGGGGCAGTAGCCGCTGAAGGGGGGTGTAAGGCATCTGCAAGGCGGAGGGGTGGGGGCTCAAAGGGGGAGGTGAGGGGTACCCAAGGTGGGTGTGGGAGGGAGGCACCTGGGCGATGCCTGTTGGGGGTCTCCCCACCAGACCCCCCCTCCTTGTCCCCTCCTCCGCATCTCGATGTGACCCCCTGGTGATGCTGTGGCCCTTCAGAGCAGGGGGACAAAGGCCACTGTCCCCACAGAGCCCCATGCCACCCGGTCACCTCAGCTATTGTCCCACCGGGCGCTTGTGCGGATGCGCCTGGTGTTGGGGTGCAGGCAGGAGGTGGCTGGGTGGTCCCCCCATCTTTCTGCATTCCCTTAGCCTGGGGGAGGGCCTGTCCGCCCCCCCGCTGCACCCATGGGACCCAGCTGCAGGAGCTGCTCTCGGGGGCAAACGAGAGGTGGGGAATTAATTAATCTGCCCTGAAATTACAGCTCACGGGAAAGACTGAGAGGAATTTGCGTCTCCACCAGCAAGGGATGACGGTCACGTCCTGGTGATGCTCAGCTGTGACCTGCGTGTGTGTCCCCCTCACAGCCCCACTTTGGGGCTCTGGAGATGTGTCCTCTCCCGGGTCCAGTCCCCGTCACAGCCCAAATCCTGGCTCAGGAGCCAGAGGGGTCCCCGCAGGGGACGGTGCTGAACCCCACGATAGCAAAGGAGGGAGCCACAGGACCGGTGGCTTCGTCTGGGTAGGATGGAGATGGAGAGGGGCAAGGAGGGGGGTCTCCTGCTCCGCCACCAGAGCAGCTCCCCCAGTTTGGCCCCTCATCCCCTTATAACACTGGGATCAGTGTTATTAATTACACTTTGCGTGAGATTAATTACATTAATCCTCCCTCCTGCTGCTGGTGGCCAGTCCAGCTTGCGTGTGACGGGACGAGGGGGCCGAGGTGGGAAGTTTGCGTGCTCGTGTGATGCTTTTGGCCTCCCCCGGCACCGGGAGGACTCAAAGCCGGGCGTGAACCTCTGCTTTGTACTTTTCCTCATCCTCAATTACACCAACGCTTCCCCAGGGAAAGATTTTTCTTTCTAACTGGAGGAGTTGCACTGAGACAGGTAAACTGAGGCAGGACAGTCAAAAATCCCTCTCTCTCCTGCTGGGACAAAAAAAACGCTGCAGCAAAATAATAATTTGGAGAAGTTTTCTTGAGATGGAACAACACTCTCTGCTCCGAAACTCAAAAGTGAGCTCGCCATCCCCTTTCCCAGCCCAGTTTCGATGCTTTGATGTTTTCCAGGCACCTGGCAGCGGCGGCGAAGGACAAAGTACTCGGGGGCCAGAAAAAGCTCATTCCCAGATGGGAACGTTTGTTCCTTTTGCTTGTTAAATTGGCTGGCGAGTGGAAGGTGTGAGCTTCCCCGAGCGTCGCTGCTGCGCGGCGGCAGGTGATGCCATTCGGTCGAAGCAGGAATTTGGGGGATAAAAAGCAGATTTCCGGTATTTTGCTCTTCTCTAAAGAGAAGGGTTTCCTGGAGGCCCTTTCAAAGCTGCAGTTGCGACTCGAGTGTGAGACGTGGTTGGTTTTTTATTTCTTTGAGCGCGGTGATCCCAGTGATGCTTCCCCAGCCCCGGGGGCAAGGGGAGAAGAGAACTCCTGTAGTTCTCCTTCAGCTTTTAAGGCACAGATGCTCTTTGTGCAGCGCTGGCAGTGGTATTTCAGCCAAGGAGGGCATTAGCTGTCAGCCCTTGGCTTTGTTTTTTTGAGGAGAAAAATGCAGTTTTGCGTGGAAAGCGGGCTTGCAGCAAGAGAAGCCTGAGCCTGGTTGGGCTGAAGACGAAGCTTCACCCTTGTAGGTTCTGAGGGCCTTTGGAGGTTGGTGGTGGCCATGTCCTGTGTCCAAGTGCCATCTAGTGAGTCCTGCAGGTATCACGTTTGGAGAATGAAACTGGCTGTGCTCAAAAGTGTGGGGTTGGGTCTCCCCACCCCAGCCCACCCCCAGTTTGGAAATCCCTATTTTAATTTTTCGAAAGGAACCACAAGAATGAAGCAGGAGGCTTGGTTTTGGTTTGAAACACTCAACTGTCTCCCCTTTTAGTAAATCCTTCCAGACTCACGGTGTATACCGTGGAAGGACGTGGAAGACGGCAGCGAGCGCTGGAGCAAGCCCTACGTGGCCATCGATTGGCACCAGTTCAGCCCTAAATATTGGGCTAGCCCCTCTCCCCCGGGTCTGGCTAGGCTTGCACAGAGCCATGGAGAAGGAGAAACGCCAGATCGGGCAAAAAATGTCATTATCTAGGATGGGAAATAATTATCTGAGTGGAGTGATGAATAAGCACTTTGATGATGGCTTTTAGCAAAAGAGAATTCTTCCTTTTGCTGCAAAGGCTGAACTGCAGGTCCATGGCTACTATCATGACGGATGAGGTGTGACGAGATCAGAGGTATCTCAGGGTCATTTTGGGGGCTTTCTTCACCTCTCCCTGTCTCTGTAGTAGTGAGGAAGAGGGTTTGTTGTCCCTCTTAGCTGCCTGCAGGAGGCTAAAATCCCACCTGGGCTGCAGCCTGCGCCTCATCCTTCTCCCCAGGGTCCCCAGCATGCTGTCCCCAGTGGTGGCATTGCCAGGGCCAGTGAAACTTCTCCTCTTGAAGCAGAAGGCTGTGGGGTGCCATGGGGGACGGGAGCCTGGTGGAGATGGTTACAAATACTGTGATGCACAGATTTTTCCTTTGGGGGGAATATTTCCTGCCATTTCCAACAGGCGATTTGCGGAAAATGACCTTGCATTTAGCCAATAGCTTATTGCACTGGTTAGGACATCCGAGATGGGTCATCCTCTCACCTGGTTGTCTCCTACGGCAGGTCTTCCACGATGTTGCCTATAAAGCCAAGAACCGGGCTGACCTGGTGGCTGGCATCGATGAGTTTCTGGATCAGGTCATGGTTTTGCCGCCAGGAGAGTGGGATCCCTCCATCCGAATTGAGCCCCCGAAAAATGTCCCTTCGCAGGTGGGTGCTGCAGCAGAAGGAGGCACGATGGGGACGGGCAGGAGGGCAGCACGGCTGGGGGTGCTGCTCAGGGGCCCAAATGTACAGGTCACATACCCAGCCCAAAAAGCAAAACAAGCCAGTGGCATAAAAGACATATCTTTATCTTATTTCCATTTTACCAGGAAAAAAGGAAGGTGCCAGAAGCTCTCGATGACAGTGCTCCTCACAGCAAGCCGGAGAAACACAGCAGTCCTGAACTGGAGCGGACAGGAAGGTGTGAACTGAAATAGTTTGGTGGGGTGTTTTTCTGTTTGCCCCTAAAATCTGAGTGCGCACCTCCCTTCTAGCAGAGTTTTGGGGTGAAGTGGGTCAGTGAAGGGGCTCCAGGTTACCAGCTTGGTCCCTTGGGCTGGGTGGGTGGGAGATTTGGGCAGCTGGGCTCAGCCGCAGTGTGGTTGCACACAGGTTTTCTTGCTTTGGGGTGGAAGCAGATGTGTAAGTACCTCCAGGTAGAGCTGTGCTGCTTCTCAAAGTGAGGGACTGTTGCAATAAGAGGGGACGGGCTCTCAGGTTTGGTCTCTTTTTCTTTTTGTTGGAGGATGGACAGTGGGGTGGATTGAGAACTGGCTGACAGATAGAGCTCAGAGGGTTGTGGTTAGTGGTGCAGTCTAGTTGGAGGTCAGTAACAAGTGGTGTCCCTCAGGGGTCAGTACTGGGTCCAGTCCTGTTCAATATATTCATCGATGATGTGGATGAAGGGATAGAGTGTACCATCGGCAAGTTTGCTGATGACACTAAACTGGGAGGAGTGGCTGACAGGCCAGAAGGCTGTGCTGCTTTACAGCGTGACCTGGACAGGCTGGAGAGTTGGGCAGGGAGGAACCTAATGAAATTCAACAAGGGTGAATGGAGGGTACTGTATCTGGGGAGGAATAACCCCACGCATCAGTACAGGTTGGGGGCTGACTCTCTCCTGGAGAGCAGCTCTGTGGAAAGGGACCTGGGAGTCCTGGTGGACAACAGGATGACCATGAGCCAGCAATGTGCCCTGGCGGCCAAGAGGGCCAATGGCATCCTGGGGTGCATCAAAAAGAGTGTGGCCAGCAGGTGGAGGGAGGTCATCCTCCCCCTCTACTCTGCCCTGGTGAGGCCGCATCTGGAGTACTGCGTCCAGTTCTGGGCTCCCCAGTTCAAGAAAGACAGGGATCTGCTGGAGAGGGTCCAGCAAAGGGCTACGAAGATGATTAGGGGATTAGAACATCTTTCATATGAGGAAAGGCTGAGGAACTTGGGTCTCTTTAGTGTAGAGAAAAGAAGACTGAGGGGGGATCTTATTAATGCTTTCAAATACTTAAAGGGAGGATGCCAGAGGGATGGGAGGAGTCTTTTTTCAGTGGTGCCCATTGATAGGACGAGGGGTAATGGGCACAAGCTTGAACATAGGAAGTTCCATCTTAACATGAGGAGGAACTTCTTCACTTTGAGGGTAGTAGAGCACTGGAACAGGCTGCCCAGAGAGGTTGTGGAGTCTCCCACTCTGGAGATGTTCAAAACCCGCCTGGACGCTGTCCTGTGCAACCTGTTGTAGGTGACCCTGCTCTGGCAGGGGGGTTGGACTAGATGATCTCCAGAGGTCCCTTCCAACCCTGACTATTCTGTGATTCTGTGTTTTTTTTGTATGCCTCGGTTTCTACTGGGGCTAAAATGGGAGAAGGAGACTTCTTTTTAGCAATGGAAGTTACTCTGTGCTTGCGATTGTCCTTCCTCAGCCAAGAAAACTTAACGTGGTCTTCCACGAAAATGGTTTAATTTTTTTTCCTTCCTCCAGGCTCTTTGGAGGTTTGATCCGGGATGTGAAGCGAAAAGCCCCCTGGTTCTGGAGTGACTTTTGGGATGGTCTGAGCCTGCAGTGTCTGGCGTCCTTCCTCTTCCTCTACTGTGCCTGCATGTCCCCCGTCATCAATCACCTTTGGGGGACTGCTGGGGGAGGCGACCAACAGCCACATAGTGAGCACCTCTCTCTGTTGGGTGGCACGAGGGAGGACAACACTCATGCAAAAGTCCTTGCTGCAGTGAATTTGCACTTGTGGTTTTCCCTCTAATGATTTAATTACTCGCTGCTGCCTCTCTTCCCTGGACAGAGTGCCATGGAGTCGCTGCTGGGCGCATCCATGACCGGCGTGGTGTATTTCCTCTTTGCTGGCCAACCTCTCGCCATCCTCGGCAGCACCGGCCCCGTCCTCGTGTTCGAGAAGATCCTCTACAAATTCTGCAAGTAAGGCTGGCTGCTGCGGCCAGGTGCTGCGAGCGCCTTCAGAAGAAGGCAGGGATGGAGAAAAGATGTTTTTGTTAGTGGTAGTTGGTAGATTTAAGTTGTCTTCTGTGTCACAGACATCACGCGCTGCTGCTTTAGTATGTGACGGTGCAGGAGCCCTCGGTCTCTGAAGGATGGATGGGTGGTTCAGGGTTTTTAGAGTTAAAGTGAAAGAGCAGGAGGAGGAGAAACCACAAGGATATGGATGCCCGAGATGGGCTGCCCAGGGAAGATGAGACAAATGACTCTGGTTTGGGAATGAGGGAAGATTTGCTTTCCTCTCAGTACAAACTCGGGCACTTTTTTGCATGTTTTTTGCTGGAAGTGGAAATATATTTTACCCACATATCCAAACAGTTCTCTGGTCAAATGTTTTGATGATTTTTGAAAAAGCAGGAGCTTTTCAGGCAAAATGGATATTTTCCATGACAGTCTTTTTGTTGTGGCAACTGTGATGGGAGATTAACCTCTCTTATTGCAATTAAATTTATTATGAAGCCCCAACTTGCTGGCAGCAGGTAACTGGGTGCAAACCCAGCCGGTTTGGCTGTTAGGGCATCGGGGTGATGTGGGAGAACACCACCTTCCACAACAGGGACCTGACCTCAATTAGCCTCCGAGGCATTAACACAAGGTAATTGTTAAAGAATGATAATTAAATAATTGGCCTCTCCTCCTGCGGGCCCACACCCTGCGCCGCAGCCCCGAGGCTGTCTGTCGTAGGACGTGGAAACTGCATTTACCATGCGCAGCCTTGACACGCTCCTGAATTGCTGCCGACTTTCCCCAAAGGAAGGCACGGCTCGGAGCCTCTTGCTGCCCTTTCCACCCTGCGTTTTCTTTTGCTTTCCCAGGGACTACGCACTCTTCTACCTCTCTCTACGGCGTGCGTTGGGCTGTGGACCGCCTTCTTCTGCATAGTGCTGGTGGCCACTGACGCTAGCTCTTTGGTGTGCTACATCACCCGCTTCACCGAAGAAGCCTTCGCCTCCCTCATCTGCATCATCTTCATCTATGAGGCTCTGGAGAAGCTGAGTCACCTGTGAGAGGCCTACCCTGTGCACACGCACAGCAAGCTGGACTTCCTCACCATCTCCTAGTGGGTTTCTTCCTCCTAAAGTGCCGCTGCCCCTTGGCAGGAGCTCAGGGCTGCACCTCCATCGCCTTCCCCTCACCTCTGTCTTGGCTTCTCTCCTCCCAGCTGTAAGGGTGAGGCACCGACCCATGCCAGCAACGAAACCCTGCAGTTCTGGGAGAGCAACAAGATCAATGTGTCTGGCATCACCTGGGAGAACCTCACAGTGACTGTAAGTGCCCCGAGTCACTGCTTCCTCGTGCCGCGGCCGTGGCGTCCAGGGGCACTGGCCTGGTGCAAAGCTCAGAGCCCTTCAGGTGATGATGGGCTTCCAACTGTGCCAGTGCTGCTCTGAAAAGTCGTTATTTCAGTCTAAGGTGTGGGTTTAACCCCCTTGGGCCTGGGAAGGAGAGTCCACCTCATCCCTGACATGGTGGGCACTGTTATCCTCAGGACAGCGGTTCTGTCTGGGAGCAAGGTTCAGTGGGTGCTTTGGTTATTGGAGAAGTTGGAGGACTTCAGTTCATGCTTGAAGGCCATAATTAGCTTCCTTAATTGGTTCCTAGTAACTCCAGGCCTTGCTTTCTTACTCAGCGCTGTCTGAAGGTACGTGCATAAACTTGCATGTCTGAGCAGCTCCTTGGGCCATTGTTGCTGGAAGCAGAGCTCAGGCACAGGGTGGGACGCTCTTATGGACATCTTCACCCCCCTTGGCTGTGTCCTGTGAGCCCGCCCCCTGTGAGCCCGCCCCTGGGAAGGGACAATTTGTCTCTTCTCCTTTCCTGTCACTGTTGTCTTAGCCCTCCTTCCCCGTTCCCTCTTTCACTCTCCCCAAGAGTTTCCAGTGTTTCCTTCCCCTCTGGTGTCTTCTTCAGCCACGGTTACCTGCCGTTCAAGCGGAGGATGTGCCATAGGTCTGTGGTACGGTGTCCCATCACATCTCCTGTCTCCGCTGTCGTGGAGAGTTTCATGGACCTGCCTGTGGACACGATGGCCCCTACACACCTGAAGTCCTCTTCAGGCTGAGAGATCTGGGGCTGTTCAGTCTGTAGAAAAAATGGCTCAGGGAGACCTTATTAAGGTGTCTCAATGCCTGATGGGAGGGAATGAAGGCAAGGGAGCCAACTGTACCTCAGGAGTTCCCAGTGAGTAGACTCGGAAGGTTGTCAAACTCTGGAACCACTGGAACACTGCAACCGCCCAAAGAGGTTGTTAACTCTCCACCAATGGAGATCTTCAAAACCCTCAGGAGTTCCCAGTGAGCTTTGAATTTTGAGGGTGAACAAACACTGGAACAGGTGTCTCAGAGAGGTGGTGGAGTCTCTAATAACGGAGTTACTCAAAACCCACCGAGAGAAGGTCCTGAGCAACCTGCTGTAGCTGACCCTGCCTCAGCTGGGGCTTGGACTACACGGTCTCCAGAGGTGCCTTCCAACCTCACCCATTCTGTGAGTGTAGAGGACAAAAGTAAGACAGAAAGAAATGAGAACAGATCCCCTTGGCCACAAACACCTTGGTCTCCTGTGGAGAGGACCTGTGATGAAGAGAGGAAACTTATAATGAGGAAGGAGTAGCAGAGATGGAGTGTTATGCACTGACTGTAATCCTCCATTTCCCATCCCTCGTGTGCCTCTCCAGGCGGGAGTGAGAAGAAGAAATGCAAATGCAAATGAAGGAGTAATTTGAGCCTAGGGGGAAAAAAAAAAAAAAAGTGGGGTGGGGGAATGGTCTAAAATATTTAGTCATAGTTTCTGACTATCCAAGTCTACTTGACTTGGCAATGAACTGATAATTTGTAAGTGATTTCCCTGTCTTTGTTTTGACCCATGATCATCTTTCCCCTCGTATCATCTTGAGGAGGGGGAGCGAGTGAGCAGCTTGGTTGTTGTCTGGCTGCTGGTCAAGGTTAACCCACCTTTCATAAACCTGCTTTCATTCACAACCAGACTGGAGAGCACTTTGTAACGTGTGTGGTGGGGATGGGAGAAGCAGATACTGGGCTGATTGTTCTTGAATTCTGAGAGAACTAGACAAGGTAATCTGCTGACCTCTTCGGTCTCTAGCTTGCAGGCTGTAATTCTTACTTACACGAGGAGATGAATAAAAGCGTGCAGTTTCCGTTAGGTGTGACTGTGCACTGCTGTGGAAAAACTGCTTCCACAGACTAACAGCATGACTGCAGTTTTTGGAGATGTCTGCCTGCACAGCTAATTTTCCTGAACATTTCCTTTGTCTTTGGGCTTTTCACCATAGCCTAAGATAACATTTGGAGCTTGAGAGTTGGTTTTGGAGATGGTCTGCAACCTTAGCTTTGAGTGTCCGTGTTTATGCTACTTTATGTGCCTTTTAGATGGCTTTATCTGTTGCACGATCTTGGAGTTGAGCGGCACTTTTTCCCTCTTTGAGCAGTTATTTCAACACGCTCAGTTTTTGAAAGATGAGTTTTAGTGAACACCAGGTTTTTTACAGTGCTGTTTAAGCTGTTGCTGGAATTAGCGCTCAGCATGAGCAACTTGTAATTGGAGTCAGACAGAAAAATTGAAACACTGGGGCCTTTTGTCTTTAAGATGGCTGTGACTGGTGGTGGTGGCTGCGTTTCATTTGTTGCTCCAAGAGCAATGGCTATGTGGCTGGTCAGAGTCTAGCTTAGACCTCAGTCATTACAGTATTATGTCAACTCTTGCTTTAAGAAACAGTTCATAGCTGTTTCAAGAGATGCCGGTGTGAACAGGGTTAAATTTGACAGGGTGGACATGTTCTGTATTGCATTTACATCTCCGAACTGGAGTGCGGGGAGCTTGAGGTGTGCAGACAGCTTCAGGGATTAGCAAAATGGTTGATTGCAGTATGGAGGCTATGTGATGTGTACACAGACATTGCTACAGGTTCACTCACTGTAAACCTGGTGAAACTGTTTGTTTTCATCTGCTGGCTTTCACTGGCATGGACAAATGTAAAAGGTGGAAGATAAACAGAATATAAAAAATACCCACTGATAAGTCAGACGCTGCTGTGGGATAATTGAGTGTTTTGGTGGTTTGTTGAGCACCTCAGTTTTTGGAAGGACACCTGCATTCTCTCTGCTCTCTTTTTTTTTCTTCCAGATTTTGATGTGTCCAGAACATGAAATGGAGAGGGTAAACATGTACTGTGAAACCTGCAGGCGGCCTGTTTGTCGTCTATGTAAACCAGGTGGATGTCATGCAAACCACAGAGTAACAACCATAAGCACTGCCTACAAAACCTTTAAGGTAAAAGTAAATATTGTTGGACCTGGCCTTAAGAAGGGGGAAGAGCACTGAGCCTCGGGTTTAAGGGCAAACTTCCCCTGGCAGGATGCCAGGACGTGTGTTTGGAGGACACTGAACGAGTCATGAGGCATGCTGCTGTGCAACATCTGTTAATGTATATATTAGTGTGACATAGTGTGCGGCTAAGAAACTAAACTATATTTTCTATGAGGCTTCAAACAGAACCCCTTAAAAGCGCTTCCACCTTATGTTAGCCAACTGTGCATCAGTACTGACCAATGCAGAAGGTTTAAGAAGTTAATGCTTTACAATCTGGCTTTTTTAAGGCAAGTGTCCTTGTGGCTTGGGTTAGCTTATACTTCAGAAGCACTCCTGAAGAATCTGCATCGGCAGTTATCTGCTGGGACGCTGTATGTTTTTGAAGTTGCAGAGCTGTTGATTCCCTAAGCACCATACAACAGGGCAGACTTGCAAACACTGCTTTGTTATTAAAGAATGATTGCTGCTGCCTCCTCTTCTTCCTTTGCTTCCTCTCTTGCTCACAGGAGAGAAAAAAAAAAAAAAAGCCCATCCCAGCCTGCCTTCTGCTCTTTGGCCTCCTCGCCTGTTTGCAAGGCTTTTCCTGTACAGCTGTTAACTCTTGCAACTAAGGAAGTGCAGAGACACTCCTAAGTTCAAGTTTCCAACCACTCATTTTTCTAGCAAACCTTACTACAGATGAGTTAATAACCTATGAGGCTTTTCTATTAGTTCTGGTAATGTCTTGAAGACTCGTGTTCCTAGCCTAAGAGAGAAGGTGACTGCTGTGGCTGGGGAAGGATGAGCCAGCTGAGGCTGTCACCTCTTCTCCTCAGAGGCTGTGCCACCAGTCCTGCACATGGCAGTGGCCTGATGTCCCGGGCCAGTCATGGCGGGTCACTGAGCAGTTCTCCGCAGGGTTGCTGCTCATAACTGATGGCAGGCTCTTGTCCTCGTAACTACAGAAACTGAGTGCTGGCTGGGTGGCCCACCTGTGCTTGTTGTCAGTTTGGGTGGGATGCCCTTGTTCTGCCTGCCAGTTTGCTGTTTTCTTTTAACAGGAGAAGCTTTCAAAAGATATCGAGTACCTCATCAGTAAGGAGAGCCAGGTGAAAGCTCGCATCACGCAGCTGGATCTGCTGCTGAAAGAAACAGAGGTGAGAGTGGCTTGTGGGTTGTCTGGGGATGGACCTTGCAAGGACACAGCAGGGACTCCAAATGGAACAGTGAAGTGTTCCAGATCCTTTGGGTTTTTTTTTTTTTTGTTAGCCAGCAAAACCATTTCTGAACAGTTTGTGTTGGTTCTGAGTCACAGACGGTAAGACCTAATCCTGACAGTGTGGGAAATTTGGGCAACCTACAGAGGGAAGTTAAGTTTTGGGTGCTGCTGTGAATTTAATTGACATAAAGCTTATTTGATACCTTACCCAAAGAGAGGTGGGTTAGACTTACAGCTCTTGCATATGAGTGGTGCTGCACAATTTATGCTGTCTGTTTACCTTGAGGATGTTGCAGTGAAGTCAGAATTAAGGGCAAAATCTCCCTGCAGAAGAGTCAGAGCTGGGAGCTCACATACGAGCTGAAAAACGCAATGGCAAAAATTGGCAGGAGCTCCTGGCCCTGCCTGTATCTTGCTGCAGATGGCCTTTGTGCTTCATAGTTCCTTTAATCCAGGGCACTCATCAGAGGTGGCACTACAGGGCATAGGGGAGAAACTGGGCTGGACTCCCAGTTCAGGGTGACTGGGGAAGGTGCAAGAGCACCTAGGTCTTGGGCATGAAGACTTCAGACGCTGACTTGCTTTTACAGTGCTTTTCCATGAACTATTTAGACAAACGCTGTGCGTAACTCAATACATAATCGGAGGAATAATTTCCTGCTCTTTCCTCTCTGTGTTAACATAGGAGACGCTTACTAGCTTGGGTGCAGTGCTGATTGCATTTTCAGTGTTGAAGAGCATAACAAAGCTCGTTAGTCTTGTCAGTCAAACAGATGACTAGTTTGCTCTGATCTCTTGAACAACCCTAAGTACGTTTCTGTACACAGCCACAGTGCTGTGGGATCCGTCTAAAATGTCTTTTGTTCCCTCCTAGTGCAACAGTGAAAGAGCTAAAGAAGAAGCATCTCAGAGTTTTGAGAAATTATCTCATGTCCTGGAAGAGAAGAAATCCGCAGCTCTTAGGGCAATTGAAGCTTCTAAGAATTTAAGGCAGGAAAAATTGCAAACACAAGCAGAAGAATCTCAAGGGCTCCTGGAAAATAATGGCCTTGTAGGACTTGCTCAAGAACTGCTTAAAGAAACCGATCCATCTTGTTTTGTTCAAACAGCAAAACAACTTCACGTCAGGTATCTTATTAATTATCTTCCGTTTGAGGTACAGGTACTGTTCCAGGGATGTCTGGTCAGTCATATTCTTTGGACACCTGCTAGGAAAGTACTGAATGCAAGTACTTTGTGTTGCAGAGCCTCAGAGGCGGTCCCGGTACCATTCAGTAGAAATTCCTATATTACAGTGTGCGTTAAAAAACAGCCCAGAGGAGGGGCTCTGTCCTGCGCCAACGCCTAGCCTTCTTCAGTAGGACTGCAGTGGAAGGGTAACCCATTCAGCTCACTGATACAGTCCTTTGCTCAGAGATTGCATCGGGTATTTGCAAGTTAATCTAACAGGTCTCTTCTGGCTTTAAACTCTTTGATCTGAATAGTTGCGCTCCATTAGCGCTTCACACCTATTTTGTTCTTTGAATGTAATGCCCCAAATTGTTAAAATGCTCTGCCAACCAAAAGATTCCCTGTTAGTTATCTTTACACTGATGTACAAAAGGCCTTTAAATTTTGCATTTTAATTCTGTCTAGAGAGACAAGTTTCTGGGACACATGAGTAAGTACCTGAAAAGAGAACTTTTTTTAAAGCAAAACCTAGCGGTTTTGTTTTAAGGAATGCACCCATGTGAATTCCTTTTTCCCTCTTCTGCCATCCCTCTGCTTCTGTGCTTTCAGAATCCAAAAAGCTACTGAATCTCTGAAGAGCTTCAAGCCAGCAGCTGAAACTACTTTCGAGGACTTTGTGATGGACATAGCCAAGCAAGAAGAGATCCTTGGTGACTTGTCCTTCCATTCCAATGGCAAATTATGAGAGCATCACGTCTTTCTTGAGTTATAGCTTTAAGGGCTTCTCTGGAAAGAGGCAAAACTTGTGCAGGGCTGCAGTTGCAGAACTCAATCTTGTGACTTGCATTGTCCCTTCTGCCTCTGTGATTCACAAGGCGTTACCTGGCAGCAATGCTAGCTTCAGCTTTGATAAAGAAGCTAAGATGCCATGGCATTCAGAACCAGTTTACATTGGCTTCCAAAATATTGTAGTTAAGTAATACTAGGTCTTCCTAGCAGCTTTTTGTCGTGATTGCATGACAGAAAAGAATAGGTTTTTATATGGTTTTTTAGTTGCCAGCAAAAATAAATAATACAACTTTCAAAGTAAAACCAGAAAGGATTTATTTGAAGTGCATGAACAGACCCATCCTCATCTGCACTCTTTGACTGAGTCAGATTTCCCCCCCCCACTGTCCCCCCAGTGCTGTAGCCACTCAACAAAGGGCTTCTGTGTTTAATTCTAAAACAACATGTATCTACATTTGAGGTTTTTTTCTCCTGAATCTCTGTCATTCCAGGTCTAGAAATACCAGAAATCAATGAAGAGCAGAGCAAAATGTACAACAAAGCTCTGATCAGTTGGGAATGCCCTGGGAAGACAGACTCAGCTGATATCTATGTTCTTGAGTATCATAAGCTTAATAGAGAAGAGGAGAGTACAACGTGGCAGGAGATCGAAGTTTGCAGCAAGAGCAAAGTAATATCTGATCTCGATGACGACAGCAGCTATGCCTTCAGAGTTCGAGGATATAAAGGATCCATCTCTAGCCCTTGGAGCCGAGAAGTTATCTTGCGTACGCCTCCAGCCCCAGGTATTGGGTTTTCTTATGTCCACGAGCTGCTGGTGGTGTTAAGAGCTGTAGGTGGTTTCCAGTAGCTCCCAGACTTCTACTACACTGTTACCGGTTGTATACATGTTTAAAAGCACTGTTAACAAACAGGTTAAGTAGGTAGCATACTGAGACTGTGTTAGCTTGCGTAATGTTCCTGGTAGCCTTTAAAAGCGAGGAATTCTAGTGCCAGCGTGACTTAAAATATAGTTTATAAGCACAGAAATACTTAACTAAGAGAAAATTTTTTGGGATGCTGTTTTTCAGTTCTCAGTTTTCTTTTTGATGACAAATGCGGGTACAACAGTGAACATCTCCTGCTGAACCCAGGAAGAACCTCTGTGGAAAGTAGGGCTGGATTTCCTCTACTGCTGGGGTCTGAGCGCATGCAGGCCGGATGCTACACAACCCTGGATTACATCATTGGCGACACTGGGATTGCCAAAGGGAAGCACTTCTGGGCTTTTCACGTGGAAGCCTATTCCTACCTGGTGAAAGTGGGAGTTGTTTCTAGCAACAAGATACAGAAGTTGTTCCATAATACCCATGATGTGACCAGCCCAAGGTAAATTGCAGACTCTTGCTTAATACATGTTTTGTATAAGGAGATGGCTTTTTAAAAAATAAATTAAGAGCGAGCCTGGTCTCAATTAGTATACAAGATGAACCTAAGCAGTGGGAAGTGGCTTGAAGGATATAGTGTAAGCAGGTTGTCCTGTTCATCCTCTACTATTAGTAGGAAGATGTTCTAATTGTCCAGAGTCCTATTTTCTTTCTTTCTGGGAAAGAAATCGGGTTTCTACAGATATCAAGATATGTCAGTTAAAGCAAGAAGGTTAAAAAAGAGAAAAAAAAGCATCATTTGCAAGATTGAAGCAATGCTTAGTTGTCAATAGTAAGATTCTGCCTTAATTCCCTTAGCATACTAGGTTTGGCAGCCACTCAGAGGTACAATGTTCACTGTGCATATCTGTGTGTCTTTGCTGTAGCTTGCGTCATGGTGGATTCCAAGTCACTGGCTCATCCCAGGCTATAGATTTGCATATGACACTGGAGTGCTACTGAGCACAAGCCAAAGTGCAGTGGATAAACCAGCAAAAAGATTTCCAGCTCTCAATTACAGTTGTAGTAAGCCTGGATGTGGCTAGGAACTGCAGGCTGGGAGGCTATCTCCCAGGGGCTCTTAACTTTTTCATGAATCTAACAAAAGTGTTGGCCTTCTGCTGTATAACATACTGAAATTATAAAAACGCCAGTGTCTCAAGCTTCTGAAAGTCAGATGGAGACTTTTTGAAAAATGAGAAATTAGATCCTGATTTTCTCATTTCTCCCGGTCCCTGCCAGGAGGGAGTGAAGCTCAGCCCCGCTCCCTCCTTTTACAGGGAGGAAAACAAAATGGAAAAAAGAAAACCAAATTGTCCTATATTAGAAGTGTATAATTCCATTTTAAGGGTAGGGCAGCAATAGGGCTGGTACCACAGCCCCCCAGCCCCACAGCCACTGTGGGTCACTGGCGTAATAATGTACCTCTCCGGTAATTAAAGTTTCTTTTGGGAAGGAGGGAGAGATGGGGACTCTCCTGCGCCGGGACCTTTCCCCTCCAGGGAGGCAGAGCCGGAGCAGCGAGCACGGTCCTGCCCGGAGGGCAGCGTGGAGGGGACGCGCACGGGCATCCCGGAGGAACAGCAGCAAGGAAACCCTGGCACTGCACCTTTCCCTTCCTCCGAGCCTTTTTCTTTTCCTCTTTTTAAGGGCTCAACCAGTTTCTTCCCCATCTGACCGTCACCATGGGGCACTGGCACCAGCAGCTTTGCAAAACCCCATCCTGTAAAAGCCGCCTGATTTTAGCCCTGTTTGGGGATGCTCCGCTTCCATTCTTACAGAGCAAACTGATAGATTTGTTTTTCTCCCCCCTCCCCATTTAGCAAGAAGCACCAACGTGCCGTTGTCGGTTTGGGTCGGTTTGCTGCAGAAAAAGGCTCCCGCAGGGGACGGGATAAGCCGATGGCAGGAGGGTCCCTGCACCCATCCCACCGCTGCTGGTGGAGGGCGGCAAGGGGACCTTTTCTTCGGGGTTGTCCTCTCCTCCCGGGCTCTGCAGCCCCACGCCGCAGCCCAACGACCCCCCCGAGATGGGAAGAGAGCATGAGAACCATCTCTGCTCAACAGCTCAAGAGGAAAAAACAAAATAAACCAAAGAGATAAAATAATACAATAGGATGAGATACAATAACGCAGCAGCACCCGCCCCACTCGTGGCACTACTTTTATTCTCGGCCACTGCAGTGATTGGGGGGTTTGACAGGATGGACCTTCCAAGGTCCCCTCCCACCCAAACCAGTCTTTGGGTCCATGACTGGAAGTGTCTGAGGTCAGGTTGGATGGGGCTGCAACCAACCCCGTCTACTGGATCCCAAACCACCCAGAAATCCAATCCAAACTGTTCTTTGGGTCCGGTTGGAGGTGTTCAAGGTCAGGTTGGATGGGGCTGGGACCAACCTGGTCTACTGGAAGGTGTCCCAGCCGATGATGGGGAGGTTGGACTGGATGGACCTTCCAAGGTCCCCTTCAACACAAACCGTTCTGTGGGTCTATGACTGGAAGTGTCCAACGTAAGGCTGGATGAGACTGGGACCAACCTTCTCTACTGGTTCCCAAACCTTCCAGCCCAAAAATCCAACTCAACCAACCCAAACCTTCTATGAGTCTGATTGGAGGGGTTCAAGGTCAGATTGGACAGGGCTGGGACCAACCTGGTCTGTTGGAACCCAAACCACCCAAAAATCCAACTCAACCAATGCAAACCGTTCTGTGGGTCTGAGTGGATGTATCCAAGGTCCGGTTGGATGGGGCGTTGAGTAACCTGCTCTACTGGAATATGCCCCTGCCGAAGACAGGGGAGGTTGGACGAGATGGACCTTCAAATGTCCCCTCCAAGCCAAACCAGTCTGTGTGTTCATGACTGGAAGGTCCGAGGTCAGGTTGGACGGGGCTTGGAGCATCCTGAGCTGCTTGAAGCTCTCCCTGCTAATGGCCACCCCACCAGAGGTTGGCGGTTGCCGTGTCACCACGGTCAGTCAATCAGCAATGAACATGTCACCCTGATGTCACAAGAGGTGCGTGGCACACCCACTCAGGGGGTATAAAAGGGCCCACCGGGTGGTGGGTCCCACACTTTGGAGGAACGTCCATAAGATGACCTCTAACATGGCTGTCGCCACCAAGAACCGACCTGCCAGCGTGAGGCGGACCAAGATGGACTTCTGGGATGGGATGGAGCATACCTTCGCTATGTCCAGCGTCACCGCTGAAGGTACGGCCAACCGCAGCCACCTCTCCGGCAGCCAAGACTCAAGGGCTTGTCACCATTTTGGAGCCAGCCATGACACTTGGCGTCTGCCACCGCGTCGCGGCTCAAGGGGGAGATGTTTGGGGTGGACCTGAGAGCTGGTGGAGATGGGGCCTGACCTGGTTCTTCTTTGTTTTTTCAGAGCGAACGGCCGTCTGGGATGCAGTGGCTGGCTACATTCAAGACCAACTCCTGCTCCACAAGGTGGTGCAACACCCGCGTCCTCCTCATGCACCATGAGGGGTGGTGGGATCCCCCTGGGGCGTGGCCTGCTCTCACCCTTCAACTCCTCAGAAAACAGGAATCTCACCCCAAAAGTCCCCACTGACGGCCAAACGGGGCCTGTGCAATGTTGGTGTCACGTCTGGTAGGGCTGATCCAGGTCGCTGGAGACCCCCCCGGGATGGCCTCATCCTGGTTCTGCCCAAACTCCAGTGCTGTTTTTTTCTCCTGAGGAGGGGAAGGACTCAACATCTCCTCCCCAAAGTTCTCCCCACCGCCCAGCTCGTGCCTCCAAACGGTGGGAGAGGGCAGGATCCAGCCTCAAGCACCATCCCTGGACGGGGGAGGTCACCTCCAGATCTTCCCTCTAGCCAGTCCTCACCCTCCCACCCTTCTCGTCCACTTGCAGGGCGTCCGAATTCCCACCCTTGGCTCCTTCGGTACTGTCCTCGAACGCGTCCAGGTCGGAGATGAAACCGTGACTATCCAGAAGCCGGTGTTCCACCTGGCCAGGAACCTTGCTGTTGTCCACAACCTGATGGACAACAAGGACTACCTGCCCGGTAAGATGGCTGACTGCACGGTCATCTTGTCTGAAGCAACTCCAAAGTCCAATAATTGAGTGGGTTTGAGTTTTTTTGGGGCAATGCAATGATTGTGACACACAAGCTGTAGGACACGGGCCACCGGGTGAGCGTCTCCATCCTTCTCCTGTGGTTCTTCCAGGCAACAAGGAGCTGGAGCCCCTCAAGTACTCCAAGGTGGCCGTGGCAGCCGCCGTGTCCCGGCAGAAAGTGGTGGACTGCATCCAAGGCACCACGACCCTCCTCTCGCACTGCCTGGGGAAGGGGGAGAATGTGGCCCTCATCCTGAGGGAGGTGGGGGTGCTCCTCATCGAAGGCACGAAAGTGTGCGTGAAATTCTACCGCAGCTTCCTGGAGAGGCTGTCTGGGAAGGAGAACTTGGAGAAGGTTGTCTTCAAGGTAAGCATTTTGGTTTCTCTGTGGTGCGTGCGGTCCCACGGCAGTGTTCTGGCACTGCTTGTGTGGGGTCCCTCAGGACACGTTCAGCCACTCGGTCCAGGTGAGAGTTACGGTCCTGCCAACACTTGCTGCCTCAAGCTCCTCCGACACTTGAGTGCCTCAGCCACGTGGGGGATGTCCCACCATTTTTGGCCTCTTCCAATGTGGGGTGCTTTAACCACGTTGAGGGATGTCCTGCCATCTTTGGCCTCCTCTAACACTGAGACCCTCAACCACATTGAGGATGTCCTGCTGTCTTTGGCATCCTCCAGTGTGCAGTGCTTCAACCACGTTGAGGATGTCCTGAATCTTTGTGTTCCTCCATTGCAGGTCCCCCATCTGCTGGACATGATTGTGTCCCCAGTGGTACCCGTGGCCTCACTGAGCTTCTCCGGCCGTGTCATCCTCTTTCCCAAGTGAGTACGTTGGCGGCTGTAGCCGCTCTTTGATGCCAACGCCCAAGGTAGCATCTCTTCCTTGTGCCGCTGCGGGTGTCCTGGGGACACCAGGCGGCGACTCTTGATGATGTCCCCAGGCCGCAGTCACTCCCATAAGGCAGCTCTGAGGGGAAAGACAGAGGAATTTGGGTGACATTTCTTCCCGTGGTGGCCTGGACTTCTTTGCTGGGCGACTCCATTTCCCAGGCCCGTCCTTGGGGATGGGATGTGGTAGACTTGGGAAGTCAATGGCCTTCATGGCAATGCCAAACTCTGCCTGCGGGCAAGTGGCCGCAGCAAGTGGCAAGTGCTGGTGGTGCCATGGGTCATATGGGTGTCTTCTCCTTCTTTCCAGGTTTGTGATGGAGTGTGTGCCCAAACACCCACCCAGGGCTCTCCTCAAGACCTCGAGACAAGTCCCTGGTGAGGATGTGCAGACGAGAAAAGACAGTTTGCCACCTCTCCAGCAAGGTGGGAAAGGTAAAGCAGCTCCCAGCTCTTCTCCATGGGACGGGCAGCCAACTTCTGCCATGTTGTGGGGAAATGGCCGACGCTGAGCGCCAAAAGGCTCCGACTTGTCCCAAAGCTTCAGGCCAACTCCTGAGGGCCTTTTGTCCTAACGATTTGTTGGTGTCACCAAAAGAGAGCCCCGGGGTGGGATGTGCCCAAGGGTACAGTGGGAGGATGGTGGGCCAAGGCCTTCTCCTCCCCCTCTTCCCCTCAGAAATGACACCTGTCCCCTCCCTGGCACCACCCGGCTCCTCCTTCCTGACCATCATGATGATGATGAAGTCGGAAAACCACATTGGAAATGGTGCTGGTGTTGGGGAGGACACGATGGGGCTGCTAGAGGAGCAGAATGTCCAACCCTCAGACATTTTGGGAAGAGGCCTGAGCACTCCCTGCGTGTCCCTGGGTGGTCTGGCAGCGTCACAGCGACGCTCTTCTGAGGAGGTGTCTTCTTTCTGGTTCCAGTGGGGTTTCCCGTTTTTCCCTTTCCTGCTGGTCCGAGCCCGACTCAAAGCAAAACACCGCAGTTCGGGGAAATCTCGGAGCTGCAGAAGAAGAAGAGGACAAGGTCTCTGGCCAGGTGAGGCTGAAGGCTCAGGGTGGGCAGCCCCACGGGGCCATTTTACCCAGAGAGGTGGGAGACGCTCCATCCCTGGAGACATTCCAGGCCAGGTTGGATGGGGCTTTGAGCAACCTGATCTGGTTGAAGACCTCCCTGCTCATGGCAGGGGTGTTGGACTAGATGGACCTTCAAAGGTCCCTTCCCACCCAAACCATTCCATCAGCCTGACTGGAGGTGTTCAAGGTCAGGTTGGATGGGGCTGGAACCAACCTGGTCTACTGGAAGGTGGCCCTGCCGATGACAGCGGGGGGCGTTGGACTAGATGAACCTCTAAATGTCCCTTCCAACCCAAACCATTCCATGATTTTCTGACCCAGCAAGAGCCCGTTCCCCAGCCCTGAACGCTCCTTGGTCATCACCACCCAAGCGTGGTGAAGGCAGCACCTGGAGGGGTGGGATGTGGCTGCCAGGAACACCCCCATTTCACAGGGCTGGATCTTCTCCAGCTCTTCAGGAGAGCCCCAGCGTGGTCTAGGGACAATGGGACAGCTGTGTGTCAGATGAGGGTCCCGGCACAGGGGGTTTCCTCAGCCGACCTGCTGGTGGCTACGTGAGGAGGCACGTGGCTCATGGGGAGGGGCAGAAAGCAGCCCCAAACCCATTGCGTCCTCAGGTAGACCTCTCCCTTTGTGTCCTTCCAGGCGGCGGTTGGTGGTCCCAAGGGTCTCCTCCGACACAAACCAGCCCATGACCAGCCAACCCAAGGGCAAAGCAATGCCCAAAAGACGACATGGACGCAGAGCCAAGAGATGGCAGCCAACCCTCAGTCCTATAGAGGAGGAAGAGGAGGAGAAGGAGGAAGAGAAGGAGGAAGAGAAGGAGGACAAAGAGTAAGAGAAGAAGAACGAGGAGGAGAAGGAGGAGAAAGAGGAAGAGAAGGAGGAAGAGAAAGAGAAGGAATAGTGGAGAAAATCCTCACCGAATGCACAGTGCTGAAGGCGGTGAAGGCCGAGTCCTCCCATCCCTGCGAAGCCTCGGCCTTCATAACGTCTGTAATAGCCGTATTATCGGCAACAAGTTCTGAGGTCAGCCTGCTCAAGGAGCCCGCCTACGGGGCCCTCCAACGGCCACCAGCGAGCCGAGGCAGCAAAACCAGCAAAGCTGTCCCTCCATGGACACCCCTGGTTAGGTCCAGCCGGTGGGCGAGGGGACCACCTCCAGGCCATTGTCTGGCGCTGAAGATCATTTTGGTGCTCTCTTGGCCGTAGAGGCCACGGTTGGTCACCATGAAGCTGAATAAAACCACAGAGATGTTGCAAAAGAACATTGACCACCTCCCTCAACAAGCTTCCCCACCTCTTGGAGCACAGGGCAGAGGGTGGCTGCAACAAGGAGCTAGTGGTGGTGGTGATGCTGGCAGTTGGCAAAAACACCTTCCCTGATGACCCCAACAGCTTTGCCAGCTCCACCTCCTTTAACAAAATCCATGACTTCTT
Organism: Vanellus vanellus; assembly: GCF_965231255.1. Taxonomy (NCBI): domain Eukaryota; kingdom Metazoa; phylum Chordata; class Aves; order Charadriiformes; family Charadriidae; genus Vanellus; species Vanellus vanellus. The sequence continues at coordinate 459,660 of NW_028127957.1, forward strand.
GGAGCCTGCGGTGGAGGGTGGCTGCTCCAAGGACCGCCTGGTGTAAGCAATGCTCGGGGATAATGAGCCCTTCTGGGGAGTGCCAGACACCCCCTTGCAGAACCCCAAGGGCAAGCAGGGTGGGGTGGCGGCAGGCCTCCCCACCTGGCTGCCACTGAGTCCCTTGGAGACTTCCAAGGGGAGCTCTGCGGAGAGTTCAGAGAAGACTTTAAAGGACAGTCCTGTGAAGAGTCCCTGGAATGATCCCCTGAAGGGTCCTCCAGAGAGTTCCCTACTGAGAACCCTCTGTCACCCGCTGCCAAGAACCCTGGCCAGACCCCCGGCTGTCCCCCAGCATCGGCCACCCCGCATGGCCCAACTGTTGGAGGAGCTGCTGAGGAGGCAGTCCCAGGAGGTTTTGACCTGCTCGCTGCTGCCACCAGCCGTTGTCTCCTGCCAGGCTGTGCCTAGATCGGGAGAGGCGGGTGGCAAGCAGGCCAAGCGCCCCGCGCCACACGGCACCCCCAGGACGCAAGAGACCTCCCCGTGGGACAACATCCCACCCAAGAAGAGGAAGATGGTGGTGTGCCAGGTGGAAAAACACTCCAAACCCCTGTGGGAGGGAATGCCGGAGCGGGACGGTGCCGCAGTGGGCAGCAGCAGGCAGCACGTGGGCAGCAACAAGTGGAGGGCAGATGGCAACACCATGGCCACCAAGCGACCCAGAACCCTGGGGGATGCTGGGGGGCAAAGTGCCCCACGCTCCCCCAGCCTCTCTTCATGGGCTGATAGAGAAGGCGTGGAGCACGCATCCCCACCGCATGCGACCCGCACCCACCCACTCCAGCCCCAGCCCCAGACCTCTCCCACATCTCTCTCTCTTTCTTAATTCATTAAAGGTTTGATGTTTGGTTCACAGTGCGTCTGCCTGCGGTCATTCCTGCAGTGGGAGGCACGGGGGTTAACGCAGCCCGTGCCGCATGTGTACATCTGACCCTCCACCTCTTCACCCCTGTATATGAGGAATCCCCCAAGGTTGTGGATGGAGACTGTCCTGGTTTGAGGTAAAACAGAACCAATTTTGTTCAGTAACTTCGCTTCTTAGCGGGGCCTCTTCTAACTACTAAATTAACTGCATATTGCGCAGACAGTGTTCACTCTCTCAGAGAGATCAGACCAATTGTTTATAGCTGATGCCCAGGCACGGGATGCAGAGAGGCTCTTGCTTATACTTATTGCCATAACAGACAAGGCCAACCAACTTTGTTATTTGCCCCGTCGGAGGGTCGGAAGCGGAAAAGCATAGTGGGGTCCCACCTGGAGGGAGGAGTGGACAGGACAGGTGACCCAAAACTGACCAACAGGGTATTCCATCCTGTGGGAAACCTTGGCTGGTCCGAGGGATCAGAATGCGAGTTTAACGTTGACCTTGAGCAGATATCCGTGTACCCTTGAAGAGACTGGGGAGTCCTGAGAAGAGCTAAGTAAAAAGATAAGGGTTGGCAAACATCCTGGCTTTGACCAGAGCATGAACAGCGTGTGATGTGAGAGCGTACAAGACACTTCAAGGGGGTATTTATTTAATCTACATTTAGTAATATAAAAGTTTGGTGTATCACTGCATCTAATCCTGTAGACACTCAAGACAGCCAGCAGAGAGCACGGAGCACCTCTGGGAAAGTGAGTCCTCTCACCGGTCTTTGGCACTGTCTTATGATTCAATAAATAGCCCCAAACAGTGCCTATATCTCTCCATTTCCAACAGAGAGCCTACATGAGAAATTTAAACTATATTCCTAACCTTAGGGTGGCTAAACTTAGACTACACAAATCTTGATCATGAAGAAAAACTCTATGAAAGACGTTGTCCTGGTTTGAGGCTCCTGCTTACACTTATTGCCAAAACAGCCAAGGCCAACCAACTTTGTCATTTGCCACGTTGGAGGGTCGGAAGCGGAAAAGCATAGTGGGGTCCCACCTGGAGGGAGGAGCGGACAGGACAGGTGACCCAAAACTGACCAACAGGGTATTCCATCCCATCTGCCTCATGCTCAGTAGAAAAGCTGAGGGATCAAAGGGTCACGGGCTCTTCCTTCAATGGCTGATGTCTGAGGAGGACTCTGTTCGTCTGCCTGTGATCCCGATGCTGAATCCACATCTGGAATCCAGTTCCCATCCGTCACTGAGTCCAGCCTGGGACTGCCCCAGTGCCAGCCGGTGACGTGATTGTCATCTCGGGAGCTTGATACGGTTTTGTATATATTTTTCATTATTTCTTTTTATTTTCTTATTAATATTTCATTAAAGTAGTTTAGTTTCTTCTAAACTCGTAAGTCTCTTTTTCCTCCTCTGCCTCTCTCTTTGTAGAGGGGTAGAGGGGAGCATCTGTCGGTCCCGTCTGGGGTCCCTCGGGTCCCCAGTGGTGGATTTGGCCTAAACCACGACACAATGCTAAGATTACCTTTTTTTGGCTTGTAGACGTTCTTTTGCTATCAATTTTCTGAATCACAATTCTCTTTACTAAGTACAAAATGTAGATTTTGAGAAAGAATATCCAGTTCACAAAAATAATTTGCACTTAATTAGAAGAAAATCAGAAAAGATATTCTTTTCCTTAGGAATTTATATCTACCCATAATATTTGCAGCAAAACCATTCCAGTACAGGGATAGCATTTTCTGAGAGCCAGGAAATGCAACGGACTGAAAATAAAAATGATGCAAAATGGTAAGTCTATTTGTGTTGTTCAAGCTGACCAATTTGCAGCTCTATATACAATCAGGATTCTGTGCATTATATTAAAAATATCAAAGAAATAAGATGAAGCGTGGGCATTTTCTGTTATTCCACTTGCTGTTATTCTTCCGCATCTCTTGCTTGCCTAGGAGCAGCATGTGTATCCTAGCAAACCCATTTTAATAACACTCCTGCAGATCAGATTTGTTGTATTTCATGCCAGAGAATGTAAGATACAACACTTTACCTTGATAGAGCCTTTGTCAGTGTCCAGAATAGGATATTATTAGCCCTGGGTAGTGTAAGCCAAATCAAACTTGAATTCGTTTAACAAGATTTCTAAGTATTAAAACAAATCAATGCACTTTTCGTATTTGCAATGTTATTGTGCAGCACACGAACTTTGAATTCATCCATATTGCAGTAAAAAGGAAAAGGCCTGCGTCCATTTTCTCTTTCTGATTGTTGGACGTTGCTCTTCTACAGGATGCCCTTGTCCGCAGTGCCTCTTAGGCACAGTCTCTGACTCACACCAGACCCAATGTCATGCCTATGTGGTGGGCACGGCAGCACCAGCTGCCTGGCGCCGACACGGGGGAAGTGGAAGCTGCACTGGAAGCAGTATGGGCACTCACAGAAAGAGCACACGACCCCTTGCCATGGGGTTACTTAGGCTCAACATGCCCAGATATGACAGGCTACCCTTTCCTGGGGGAATTTCAGGAACTCAAGGTGTTTGCTTCTGACTAGAGGTCTCTCTGGAGTTCTCTGGTGACACCTGTCCACAGCTCTGGAGATAAGGCCCAGGAACAACTCTGGTTTAGTCCACTTCTTCATCCATCTATGACACGCCATGCCGACTCGCTGAAATGAGCAGTGCTGGTACAGGCAGGGCCGCAGCGGAACCCCTTTTTGGCCGCAAACCGGGCCTTTCTGGAGCTTTTCTGGGGCAGGAAAGGCTGGGCCAGTGCAGGGACACTCGCAGGGTGTTATCAAGCTTGGCTGTGACAAGCCAAGGGACGACACTCCAAGGTATGAGGGATGGGGCGCGAGCGAGGGCCCTCAGCCTCTTGCTCCAAGATGTGCTGGGTATACTGCAGCACACTCGTAGTCTTATGAAGAGGAGCCAGGGGCTCCTGAGGCAAGAGGAGCCAATGGGGAAACACAGGTAAACACCTCAAAGGAAGGCCACCTGGAGAACAGCACAAAGGAACTGCAGCCACTCCAGCCACTAAGTCACCTTCAACGGGGACCCAGCTTAAGTGCCTCTATGCAAACGCACATGGTGTGGGGAGTAAACAAGAGGAGTTAGAGACGTGTGCACACCTCCAGGTCTATGATCTCATTGGCATCACAGAGACGTGGTGGGATGGCACCTATGTCTAGAGTGTTGGAATAGAGGGATACGGGCCCTTCAGGAAGGACAGGCAGGGGAAACAAGCAGGGGGTGTTGCCCTCTATGTCCATGACCACCTGGAGTGAGTGCATGGAGCTCCACCTAGGGATAGATGAGGAGCCGACAGAGAATTTATGAGTCAGGATTAAAGGGAACCGATCTTTGTCGGTGACATGGATAGTGGGATTGAGTGCGCCTTCAGCAAGTTTCTCATTGACACCAAGCTGCCTGGAGTGGTTGACACGCTGGAAGGAAGGGATGCCATCCAGAGGGACCTGGACAGGCTGGAGAGGTGGGCCCACGCCAACCTCATGCAGTTCAAACAAGGCCAAGTGCAGGGTCCTGCACCTGGGTCGGGGCAATCCCAAGCACAAATGCAGGCTGGGCAGAGAATGGATGGAGAGCAGCCCTGAGGAGAAGGACTTGGGGTTGCTGACCGACGAGAAGCTCAACATGAGCCGGCAACGTGTGCTCACAGCCCAGAAGGCCAACCATATCCTGGGCTGCATCAAAAGAAGCGTGGCCAGCAGGGCGAGGGAGGGGATTCTGCCCCTCTATTCCATTCTTCTGAGACCCCACCTGGACTATTGTGTCCAGCTCTGGATGCCTCCACATAACAAGGACATGGACCTGTTGGAGCGGGTCCAGAGGGGGGCCACGAAGATGATCAGAGCACCTCTGCTGGGAGGACAGGCTGAGAGAGTTGGGGGTGTTCAGCCTGGAGAAGAGAAGGCTCGGGGGAGACCTTATAGCAGCTTTCCAGCATCTGAAGGGGGCCTACAAGAAGGCTGGAAAGGGACTTTTTACAAGGGCATGTGGTGATAGGATGAGGGGTAATGGCTTCAAACTGGAAGAGGGGAGATTTAGATTAGACATGAGGAAGTAATTTTTCACTCTGAGGTTGCTGAGCACTGGCCCAGGTTGCCCAGAGAAGTTGTGGATGCCTCATCCCTGGAGGTGTTCAAGGCCAGGGTGCATGGAGCTTTGAGCAACCTGGTCTAGTGGGAGGTGTCCCTGCCCATGGCAGGGGAGTTGGAACAGGATTATCTTTAAGGTCCTTTCCAACCTAAACTATTATATTATTCTATGGTTCGATGACTTGCTCTCACTTTGGCTTCCCCCGATTTCTGACATCTGTCTTGGTTCCCTGCCCTGGAGTCTTACCCCGTTCCAGGTTCCGGCTGTCTACTAGGACTCCTGGTAGACAAGAGCTCTTCTTAGAATGGACTGAGGGAAAAATCCCACCTTATAATTTTTTTTTTCCATAAATACTCTGATTTTCAGATATTATACTGCCTTGTACACTAGTACTGTACTTCAATAGCCTGCATCCAGTGTTCAAGCCTGAAAAATTTATTCGAAACAATGAACTGGAAGTACACCTGCACACACAGCATTGTAATCTGATGTTATCTGTCTGAGGGGGGTCTCATCCATCTCACATGTTGTGCTCTGTCAACAGATATTGCTACTCGTGGCCCTACCAACCGCCTCCCACCACCACACACACTACTTTTCATTTCTCTTACATCATCACCTGCCTACTCACCACTTTTACTACTAGAAAGATTTGATCTAGCAAATACCCAAGTAAAGCAACACTTTTACTCTGTGGACCTTGGCAACCTCAATTGCTGTTTGCGAGTTCATCTTTCATGTCACTGACACTTAGGAAGATCCCTAAAATGACAGCTAAAAAAAATCATACGCAACCCTATTCAAATGCCAATACAATTCCTTTCTTTGCCTTCAACTTGCTGGCATAGCAGATTAAAAATTCTTGGTTTTAATTAACAGGGGAGGTGATTCAGTAGTCCAGGTATAACAGTATTATGGTGACAAATAGACACGTGGGTTTGTATCCTGGGTACGAACAACATCCCAGCTGACATCTGTAAGTGCCAAGTTGCCGGTTATTTCTTAATGGGTTTCTGCGTAATTTTTTAGAGGAAAACAAAGTCACATTTGAAAATATTTGAAGGTCAGTTTCACCCAGTTCCAGACATTAACAGCTGGCTCTAGGAGCAGCATCTCAAAACCACGCCGCTTTTGGTCTCTAGTCAGTACAACTGGGCCATCCCCTGAGACATGATGGGGTCTGGAGCCAAAGGCCATCACCCAGGTATTAACACCTAAATCCCCAGTGCTGAAATGGATGCAATGACAGAGAGCCCTACACCCACCCCCGGATTTTCACCAGGTGCAATATAAATGTTTCTTTGAAGAACAAACCTGTTTTGAAGGACTTTGTGTTAAATAACGGATTTTGCAGAAATTCAGGTAGTTGCTATAAGCAGAAATTACAAACATGGACTATTTATTCAGAATCAATATAATGTTGGTTCAATAAGAAAGTAATGAGTTATCCTCATGTGCGGGTTTTAACTTGTGTGTTCTTTGGGTATGTCGTGGTTTAGGCCAAATCCACCACTGGGGACCCGAGGGACCCCAGACGGGACCGACAGATGCTCCCCTCTACCCCTCTACAAAGAGAGAGGCAGAGGAGGAAAAAGAGACTTACGAGTTTAGAAGAAACTAAACTACTTTAATGAAATATTAATAAGAAAATAAAAAGAAATAATGAAAAATATATACAAAACCGTATCAAGCTCCCGAGATGACAATCACGTCACCGGCTGGCACTGGGGCAGTCCCAGGCTGGACTCAGTGACGGACGGGAACTGGATTCCGGATCCGGAGTCAGGATTGGGATCACAGGCAGACGAACAGAGTCCTCCTCAGACGTCAGCCATTGAAGGAAGAGCCCCTGACCCTTTGATTCCTCAGCTTTTCTACTGAGCATGAGGCAGATGGGATGGAATACCCTGTTGGTCAGTTTTGGGTCACCTGTCCTGTCCGCTCCTCCCTCCAGGTGGGACCCCACTATGCTTTTCCGCTTCCGACCCTCCAACGTGGCAAATGACAATGTTGGTTGGCCTTGGCTGTTTTGGCAATAAGTGTAAGCAGGAGCCTCTCTGCATCCCATGCCTGGGCATCAGCTATAAACATTGGTCTTATCACTCTGAGAGAGTGAACATTGTCTGCACAATATGCAGTTAATTTCAGTTGTTAGAAGAGGCCCAGCTAAGAAGCGAAGTTACTGAACAAAATTGGTTCTGTTTTACCTCAAACCAGGACATGGACTCTCTCCAGTAGTTCCCCGTCTCTCTTGAAGTGGGGAGCCCAGAACTGGACACATTATTCCAGTTGAGGCCTCACCAGTGCAGAGTAGAGGGGAAGAATGACCTCCCTCCACCTACTGGCCTCAGTCAGATTCAACACTTGGCTCCAAATAGGCTGGAAAACTGTCCTTACCCCAATGCACCTCAGAAATCAATCTGCATGAACAGGGAACTGTCACTCTCTTTGCAAACTCATCACTGGGGGAGCTGGAAAAATATTTATAAAATCTATAGCTACTTAGAGTCCAGACGAGAAAAAGCACAACACAGGTCCCATGAGAGAAACTGCAATGGGAAAAGGTCTTGCTTTGATTAGGTTGCTGGATAACAGCTTCAAGTTAAGGGATTTCTTGAGCTACCGCAACCATTTGCTGATTGTCCTCCTCTTCCTTCCCCTTTGCTCTTCTCCTCACAAATCAATGGCAAAGGACACAAAGGGACAGACTTCCTTCATTGTATCCAAATGCCCCAGTGCTTCACATGAACACATTTTAAGGAAAAGAGCAACAGAAGTGACTGACAACATGGCAGAAGACTGGGCAATAATCCATTAAAAAAAAAACCCAGACAATAAAACGACACCAGAAAATGCAATTGAAATGCCTCCTCTCTTCTTTGGCACTTGGGAAACTTCATCTGGACACTTCTGTCCCCCTCCTGGTTTCCACAGCCCAAGAAAAGACTTGCTGTGGGCCCAGCCGAAAGCCTTTGGGATGGTGAGGGGCACACAAGAGGCAGGCAGAGGGAGCTGCCTCTGGTCTGCATCAAGAAGAGGAGGCTCGGGGTGGACCCAGCTGGTGACTACAGCTGAACAAGTGGCACTAGGCCCAGAAGAAATCCCAGCTAGACAAAATGAAAAGATTGTCACCATGAGGCTCCTCAGACACAGCACAAGGGCCCAGAGGGGTTGTGAAGCCTGTCCTTGAGGGTACCCAAACATGACTGAACTAAGTTCCAAGCAACGGGATCCAGCTGGGGCTGCTCTGAGCAGAAGCTTGGACTGAAGACCTCCAAGCGTCTCTACCAACCACTATGCTTCTGTGGTTCTTCAAAGGTGAGCTGTCCTGCCTTCCCCAGATGGGCAGCGACAGCCACAACCTTGTGGAAGGCGGCCTGTCGCACTACCACCCAGGCCCTTACTTCAGATGAAGAGCCACTATCAAGCATGGGGGGCTTTGCCACTTGCAGGGCACTGGGTCGGTGGGATGGCACTGAGGACCCCCAGCCCTCCTGGAACACTGTTGCCCTCTCGGGCAAGCAACATGACGGGCAGGAGTGAGCCCCAGGAAAGAGGCTTTCGGCCCCCTCGACCCTCCTCCTCTTCCCACATTTGGGCATGTTTCAGGCCACAGCCCCCCCCCGCCCAAACATACCCTATTTGGCCACACGCATCAGCCACAGTCCCAATCAACATCACAATGGCTTCCTGATGTCATCAGCCACCTCACACTGCCTGTTCTTGGGGACCTATAAAAGCAGGGGTCCCTGCAGCTGGCCCACAGTTTCCCGAGCTTCCAGGCCCTCGGATGCCAAGCATGCTTGGAAGGAAGAGGAGCTGGAGCAGCGAGGCGCATGGCTGCCCACCTTTGTGTGGAACGCCGCAGAGCCGCTCCCCGCAACCGCAGAGGAGGCAGGCTCATCCCAGGAGGAGGAAGCTCAATGAGCAGAGGCGGCACACCACTCCTGATGGCACAAGCGCGGATGACCTCGATTCTATAATCAGAGGCATGCAGCGCTTGACCATAAGCTCACCAGGAGACAGCGTGGAGCCCAAGCGCATCTGCCTGCCAGGGAACAGCCAGAGCAGTGAGGCAGATGGCCGTCCACTTTGGCATGGGACGCCACAGAGCCACTCCCTGCAACCAGGGAGGAGGAAGGCACCTGCCAGGAGGAGAAAGCGCAAGCAGCGGAGGAGGAACGTCACTCCTCATGGCACAGGTGCAAGTGACCTCGCTTCCGTGATCAACGGCACTCAGCGCATGGCTGTAAGTCCACGGGAGAACGACGTGGAGCACAAGTGCATCTGCCTGCCAGGGAGCAGCCGGCGCAGCGAGGCGGATAGCTGCTCAGCTTGCCGTGGGATGCCACAGAGCCGCTTCCGGCCACCATCGAGGAGGAAGGCACCTCCCAGGAGGAGGAAGCGCAATCGGAGAGGAGGAGGAACAACAACATCATCACGCCCCATGGCATAATTGTGACTGCCCTGGCTTCTGCAATCAAGAGCATGCAATCCACAGCATGCAATCAACTGCAACACATTTTATGTCTTTTACTTATTAAATTGGGTTGGTGAATGTAAAATTTCTGGGACTGATCTTGCTGTTTGTGCCGTAAATAATTTAAGCAATTAAAACTCGTTCCGCTTGGTTGGTGGTGCTGTTATGGCTGGAGAGACCCATAACAATTTATTGTCATTTAGGCAATCATTCTATCACCCGATGAGCTCTCCCCACCTGGGAAAGGGAATTGGGTAAAACAAGGCAACCCGGGAGCTGAAGTATAAACATGTTTAGTAGAGTTAGATTAGGTAATTAACATTAACAGCACATTCTCCTTTTGCTCCTCATCACTTGTTTGTAAAAAAACCTGAAAATCAAAGAAGCGGCGGTGTGTTCACACCTCCTCCCTAAGCCCGCTCCTCGCTGCGGGTGCTGCCAAAGCGATGCCAAAAGGTGGGAATTTGGGGAAAATACCCGGCACTGTATTGAAATACAGGTCCAAAAGCCCCGTGGGTGGATTTAAACCACCGCTGCCCCACGGAAGGGCTCCACGTGCGGATTCCTGCTGCAAGTCTTGCTGCTGTTCCGTATGGCTTCAAAAACCTCAAAGTTCTGACGCATAAACAGAATCTGGACCAGATTCTCTGGCACCAGGACGGCGCGCCCATGCTCCAGGGCACCTTCCCTGGCAGCAAAGGCATGGTCTGGCAGGAGGATGGTGGATGGGGATGGCGAGGTACTGCCGGCTCAGCCGCCCCGCGGCCGGGAAGCGATGCTCGTTGTTCTGCCACCAGTGCAGCGGCTGGTGCTGCGCTTGCAGAGGGGCTCCAGGATGTAGTTTTCCAGTTGCTGGTGGATCTCGGGGTTCTCTCCATGGCATCCTTCCCCAGAAGGATGTCGTAGCTGCGCATGGGTCCTTGCGAGTAGGCAGCTGGCTGCCAGCATCTGCGCCTGTGGCTTTGGAATCCGAGTTTGACACCCCAAACTGGGTGGCACATGGGGACTGGTGGTTGCAAACCCACAACAACATGGTTCTCACTGGCTGGTGCAGCTCGCTTCTCAGGCTGGGGCTGAGAAACCGCATCTCCTGGAAGCGCTACCCAAAACAGAGGCATCTTCGGGTCTGGGGTTCCCCTGATGGTGCTGGGGGTCCTTTTATGGTGTCCTGGTTTGTGCTGGATGGGCCCTTGAGGACACTGCGTGTCCGCTGCGGTGTCCTGGTGCTGTAGTAAAATCCCTAACATGGGTTCAATTACAGCAAGTCTGCCTTTACCAAAGACAGCAAACTCTCCTTTGGAGCAGGGAATTTGAACACAGAGAAAGGCATTATGTGCAATCTACTCCTTGGTGTATGGATTGGACAGGGAATCAGTCAAAAGAGAAGATAGGAAAAATTAATTTGGCTCCTGCTTGGATAGCAGAAATCTACAAGAGGCAATAGAAGTCAGATGGTTGAAGAAGATCTTGCTTGGCTTTGAGTTTGCCCGGACCAGATGGCTGCAAAGCCTATTGCGAAACCCAGTCATTTTTGTGATCGTAGTGATTTTTGTTTGTGTTTTGTTTGGATGTCTTAAGAGCATCGTTATCGAGCGATCATCTTAACCTTATGTATTAGTATGTGTATTAGGAAATGAGGCTCACTGAAGTACAGAAAGACTTGGGTAAGTCTCAAGGGGGGGGGAATTGTTGTAGTAAAATTGGTATAAACTAGGAAAATTAAATGTAAACTGTAATTGAAGCAACAAAGGAAACCTGCTGCTGCTCAAGTCCTCTATACTGCCCCAACTCTATTTATTTACCTAATGTCAAAATAGAGAAATAGTTAGTAGACACGATTTCTCTATGATTCAGTTAAGGAACTACCCAGCAGACAGTGTAGCACTGTCGATAAGCAGGGTATTCCTATCAAGAGAGCGACGAGCTGTAGGCCTGGTCAGCAAACCCAGAAACCCACTTGGAACTGCCAAGATCAGAGGAAAAGCAGGTAAAAGGTGGTTCCGGCCGGGGGGAGATGGTGACCACTGGCTCATTGACCACCTCCCCAAATGATACCACCTATTAAAAAGAAGGAAAAAGAAGACAGAGTCTGCACACTCATTTACTCATTTACCCAATCATTAGAGGGAATAACAGTGACTATGTATTAATTGTTTGAATATGTAATAATCAATGTGTAAAAGTGGACTTTTGGAACTAAGGTGTGAGCGCTCCTGTTTTGGGACAAGCACCCATTTCTGCACATTAATGGCATAAAATTAGAAATACCTCTGCTCTGTGTGTTATTGGCTTGCCCAGCAGGTAAAGAACCCAGATTTGGGACGCCACTGGGCTGTCTGTAAGGGGTCCTGGGCTGCCCTTATGGGGTCCTGGGGGGGACTCTTGCAGGCCAGAGGGAGTCTGGGGCAGCCCTTCAAGGATCTGGGGGTCCCCTCTGGTGCCTCTGGGGAGGGTTTTGTGGCTGGGGAGGGCCGAGCTGGTTTCAAGAGGTGCTTCCTCCCTTTCTCCAGCCCACCCAGCTCCCCTGACACAGTCACCCCCCCAGGCTGGTGGGTGCCAGCAGTGCCAGCCTGTCCCACTGGGTCGGGCACTGAGGGGGGCACAGCCCCAGCCGCGGGATGGGAGGAGGAACCATAGCACCAGGGATAAAACGTTGGTCTCTATTTCTTTAACATTTCCCATGGGGAGCACCCCAGGGTTCCGCGGCTGCACCACAGATGGTGCCATGAGGGACTCCAACATCCCCCCCTGTGGAAAGATTACTAAAAATGATCAATAATACAGCATTGGTCATACGTTAAGGAATGGTATACAATCAAAAGGCTTTTGTGTGAGCTGACTTGGGCAGGACGCAGGAACGACCACAAGACCACGGATGAAAGACAAAGAACAAATGTGATCTCAATACCTCGCGAATCGGGGAGTCTCCACAGCAACGCCCGGACAGAGGGACACACGCAGGGGATGCAGGTGCCACAGGGTGGGAGAAAGTCCTTGTTAGCAGCAGCGTGAGCTCCAACTCGCTCTTCTCGCCTGCTTTTCAAGGGTTCAAGCAGGCGTAGTTTTCCACTGTGCTGTGACCTTCTTCAAGACCAAGGCAGTGATCTCCCATATGCCAGATAAGGTGTCCCTAAGCCCATCCCAGGCTCACGGTATCTAAGTGCGGATATTCCATTTGCGAGCACACGGGGCTGAATTAGTGTGATAGATGTGTTGTCCAGCACCCCAGGTGCGCGTCACTTGAGCGTGTTTACAGTCCTCCTCGCCAATCTTCTGTTACTTTCCCACATTCCACCCCCTCGCTTAAGAGACCGCTTCTGCTGGGGCTGACAAAGTTGGAAATGTTCATTCAAACTTGTGGGGTGTAATACAGAGTAATTTACAGAGGCATGAAATAAACACACATAAAAAAGGAAATAAACAGCTCTCTAAAGTAAAGCTTTGAATCAGGTGTCCCATTCCTCCTGTCAAGAAATTAAACCCCTCAGCCAGCCGGGCACCGCCAGTACGTTGTTTCACTGGATGCATTAAGTCCTGGAGGATTTTGAATGTCTTGCTTCATGCTGACTGCTTCCTCAGTTATGTTGGAACAACACGTGTTTTCAAAGTCGAAGCAGCATTTCTGACGTCGAGGGAGGAAACAGTCCACCATCAGTTGGGTTTGTAATATTCATTGGCGTACAGCTGTTACCTACTCAGAAGAGAGAGCAATGAGAGACATTAATACCAAAACCACTTTGCACAGTGTAGTTCTGTAGTACAGCTGCTGGGGTTGATGTGCCACGGAAACAAGTTACCAAAAGACCTGCAGCTGCTAATCTTCCCTTGATACAAAAGGCAGATGAGTTAGTGACAGTAGAGGCTGACCAAATCTAAGTATTTGCATGTTGGTTTGTCAGAGCTGTACCCAGGGCATGCGCTTGTAGCACAAGACTACACAGCATGAGTGGCCAACCTGTGCTAGGGGAGAAAAGCAGCAGTGTCATCTCCTTCCAGTGACACATAGACGTCGCTCCAGCTCCTTCAGCCAATATTACTCTAGATTTGATACCCTCATGTGGGCTAATTGCCCATACAGACTGGAGAGCTGTGGCGCGCACTTTTTCAGATGGAACTTCAACGTGATGTTGTGTTTGCAACACCGTTCCGATGCCGTCTCCTCTAGATAAGACGCAGGTATTTGTCGAAGGTACCTGAAATACAAGAACTCAAGAATCTGATACTAATAAGTGATGTCAAATAAGAGGGGAAGTTGGGGTATAATGTATTGTGGAGCCTTGTAATGCCTTGGACCAAAATCCTACAGGTTCTTTCTCATTTCTTGTCCCAATCATCTGCCACAATCCCGAGAGTGTATCATCTGGACTTGTTACTTCTAATTCAAAAGGATATCCTTGCTTAGGAGTGTATAATTGCAAATGCTCAATCAAAGCATTTTTGCAGGCATCAGAGGCTTCTTGTTGCTTGGTCCCCTGCCAGAAAACTTTCTTCCTCATTAATTTCTGCAGAAGGCACATTAATATCACCAAATGTGGGAAAAAGTTCTCCAATACCCTAAAAGTCCCCAAAAGGTCTGTAACTCTTTTACTGCGATGGGCACAGGAAGCTGCTGGTCTGTTTGCTGTACCCGATTTGGTATTCCTCTCATCTGTCCATGCCAAACTATTCCCCAAAATTGTACAGTAGTACTCGGACCCTGTACTCTCTTGGCATTCATTGCCCAGCCTCAGTCCTGCAAATGGGCTTTCAGCAATTTGGCAGCTGCTTCACTTTCTTGTTATGACTCGGCCAGCATCAGTAGATCATCAATAGAACGGTAACCAGTAACAGTCCCCAAGCATAGTGCTAAATCAGCTGCTGTCATTAGGCGGCAAATGGAGGGACTGTGTGTGTATCCCTGAGGCAATACTCGGAAAGTACAGTGCTTTTGTTTCCAGGTCACACCTTGCAGTGAGGGGGCAGGCAGGGTGGAGGGGGGTGAGGAGTTGGTGGTGGGGCAGGGGGCGGTTGGCTTTTTTGCATAAACGCTAACTTTTGCCATCGTCGAAACCTTTTTGATGCTGTGATCCCATCTATTTCTGGTCGGGGGATACTGGCTTGCACAAGATTATTCCACATTTGTTTCCTTGTAACCTGTGCTGTAACTCCCCTCGGTTTTGCCGGCTTTACTTTATTCACCACCTGCACAGATGGTCCCGAAATTGCAGCCCCAATTTCCCTCAAGGTCTTTCCTAGGGCACCTACATTACCCACAGCATTTGTCACGTGGGGTTTAGTGAGGCAGGCGCTCCTCTCACAAACTGCACTTTGATACTTCTCGTCACTGCTAAACTCTCCGGATTGCACCCTGTACCCAACACATGAGCCATCCCCACCTGCTGCACCAAATTAGTACCTTTCTCCATTGCACACCAGTTTCTGAGGGACGACACTGATCCAACGGGTTCTGTATATGCTGCTGAAACTGCTGCGCACAACCACTGATACAACATCGGTGCAATAATGTCTCGCCTGGCAGGACCTCTGCCATTTTGGAGCTGAGCATATCCTCATTGTGTCTGATCATCAATGGCTATAAGGCTTACTAAATCTTTTCCACCTGCTGATAAAAGAATAGATGTAGCTCTACTACCCCAAGATTGCAAAATCCATGCCGGCATGCCTTCCTCACTCTTTTACGGATACATCTCTAAAAACTCCCTTAAATCTTTCAGAGTTCCTCATCTACATCCTCCTCATTAACAGGAGGTCCCTAGCAGGTACCTGCGAGCACGGCACCCACGTTGGTCTGCCTGCTGACCCTGGCCCCTAAGCCGGCTCCTGTCCCACCCCGAGCAGCAGGCAAGTCCACCTCCTCGCCTTCCCACACGGCCCTTCCTGAAGAACCCGCGTCTCTCCACTGCAGCTCTCCCGCTGTGCCATTTACCCACCACACCTCCACGGTCCCAGTGTGGTCACAGCCTGGTAATCACGTGCAGACTTCTGGCCCTGCTGGTGGTACTCCGCGCAGTGTGCAGGAGCGTGCCAGGCATGTCAGGGAGGTACCAGCTGGGCTGGTTTCCCACCCGGGAAGGGTGTGAGAGTTCAGGGGGCTGCACGTCTTTGCGCTGTGGGGTATGTGTGGACTCCATCTCCCTGCCCCTACAAGGAGTTCTGGGATGACACATGGGGTGTGCACAATCCCTTTAGATTGATCCACGCCAGGCACAGGCCAGTCAGTCCAGCTGGGAACAGCCCCAGAGCTCTTGATTTTGTATTTCTAGGTGCCTTTCGGCAGCTGAGAAGCCACCCAGCCCCTTGGCTAACCGCCACCGCTACAGCCGCTGCTCCCAGCATCTGCCCCTCTGCTGCGGTACCAGCCTGTAGTGCCAGGGAGGAAGAAAGAAAAGTGTATGATCATATGGAGAGGGAGAAGGCAGAGATACCCCACAGGCATCGCTCAGGCCACCCGCGGTGGGAGGGATCTGCCTGTGAGGAAGCCTCAAGGTGTCTGTGAAGTGGGAGAGGCCCCTGATGCCCAAGCCCAGGAGAAGGTCCCAGGTACAGCTGGTCAGCCTGGGGCTGAGTCAGGTGGGGCTGAGACCTTGGCTGTCCCATAGTGGTGTGCCCCCTCAGGGCAAGGCATCTCGGGGCAGGACATGCTCTCCAGTTTGGAAAGAGGAAGCTACAGCCATCAGAGGGATCCCTCTGCCTTCAGCCAGGACTTCTACTGCCCCCGTGGAAAGCCAATTCTGGGTGCCCAGGCAGTCCCCTTGCGGGTCAGGGAGGTCCAGCCTAAAGCCGGCCTCCAAAACCTCCTTCTGTCTGACGAGTGGTGTCAGAGATATCCCCTCCTTCCCCCAGGGCTGCCCTCAGTGGAGGGATGGGTCCTGGAGCCAGGGGAAGCACCATCCCTTCTTGGACACAGTTACCAGGGGAGCTGCCTCTGCTGCTCTCCACACAGCCTGTTCTCAGTGACGTGCTGGAGTATGTTCCTCTGTGCCTGATGCAGCTCCAGCCTCTGAGGACTTGGGAGGCTCGTGGAGAAAGGTGGCTGCAACAAGAGGGCAACATCATCCCTCTGCCGGAGACCCCTTCTTGCCACCTCAAGTCCACACGCCCACCCTGTCCCACATCCACCCACCCTTTAACCCTGCGGGTGGGTTTTGAGCCTTGGCTTGGGAGGGCAATCCACATCATGCCCATGGTAGGAGACATCAGAGAGTGTCCTGTGCAACCCCAGGACGCAGGGACCCCCTGGGCATCTCTGCGGGGTCATGGCTGCTCGACTGCCCCAGGCTGTGGCCCGAGTCAGCGCACACTTACTCAGGCTGGAGTCTCTGCAGCTGGGCTGCTTTCAGCCTTCCTCCACCTCTGGCTGACCTCCTTTCTCCTGGGCTGGGCTGGAGGGTGGGGAGTCCAAGTGCCTCCAGTGCCGAGTGCCTGCCGAGGAGGAGACGCTCTCAGCAAACCAGAGAGCAAACAGAGGTGCCCTTTCCCAGAGGACCTCCTGAAAGGAGCCTGCAGCGGGACCTGGGAGCCAGGAGACTCGGCACCGCGTGCCTGTCCTCACGGATGGCGGCTGCTTTGCCCCTCGCACCCTGCCGCCCACCTCTCCTGCACGGGGCTGAGCAGGCAAAGCCCTGCCCTGCAGCTGGGGGTCAGTCCTGCTCCCACCCCCACAGACCTGCCACCCCGGCTGCCGCGACAGAGAGGGTGGCTGCTGTCTCAGCGCTGTCAATGGCTGCCCGTACCTGGGGCAGCTGTCGGTCCTCCCCTGCAGACCAGGCTTCCCACGCCCCCCATTCGGCCCTCGCTTGTTCCTGCCGCTCCTGTCACGGCATCTTCAACCCGTCCCACTCTGCAGACAGCTCCTGACCTCCTGGAGGGCAGGGAAACGCAGCAGGAGGCAGGATTAGTCTTGGCTCCTGGAGGGGCTTCCTTTGGCTCTGACCCGTGTTGGTGCCCCTGCCTCAGCCGCTCGGTCGGCAGCGCTTTGCCCCTGACAGATCAGGGGCCGTGGAGTCATGCCAGGCTCCTCAAGTCCTGGCAAAACACAGCAGAGTGACCAAGACCTCCACTGCCAACCACCTGGAAAGGACTCGCACATTTTCCATAGCCCCTGTCCACAGTAAGGTGTTCCCTGACCACTCAGGGGGCAATAAAAGGCAGGAAGGGCGTGCAGCACCTTCCTTGTCGTGAAGCAGATCTGAAGGAGGTGACAATGAATGCAGGCCAAGGGATCCTTTCAGGATGGCTCTCTGCACAAAGAGGCCTTTGCCGAGTCTCAGACAGCACAGCAGTTAAAGCAAGGCAGGGCACGTACCTGCGGTGCTCTCTTGCAGTTTTCAGAGGATGGGAGGGCCACGGTGGGCCTGGCTGGAGGAGCTGGTGCCTGCCTGCCCGCCTCCTTGGTCCTGAGGGAGCTGCCTGGACACGGGGGGAGCGCACTGCAAAGAGACACCAGGAGGAGGCGGCATGAGCACGGGGCAGGTTGGCCTCCCGTGTGCATCTGGGATCAAAGCTTCCCAGGCTGGCAGAAGAAGCGGGGGAGGTGGGGCCGTTTCCCATGGCAAGGGGGGATGAGCCCTGAGCCCCTTCAGGTGGATGGGAGAGGACTGCACCTCAGGTCTGCTGTAAGGGCAAGCAAAGTGATGCGGGCTGCACTCAGCATCTGCTGTCTTCCCCACTCAGAGGCCTGCGATGAGGCAAACAAGCTCATGAAAACCATATGGCACGTGTTGGGGACCTCCAGAGTCCCTACAGCCACAGTGTCCAAAGGGGATGGCTCTCCTGCATGGCTGCAACTTAAACCTGGAAAGCAAATGATGACACAGGCTTGAAGAGGGCTGACCCCACTGCAGCTCCCCAGCACTAGTCCTCCTGGCTGTCGTGTGAGGCGTGGCATCCCTCTCCCTTTGGGGCCATGCACGCCTTTTATTGGCAATCTCCCCCCAACACCAGAAAACTTGCCTCTCCGTGTCCTCTCCATCTGCACTTGGTTCTCTCTGCTGGCAATGACGGCAGGCTGGCTGCGAGAAATGCGATCACGATGCCCAGTCACTCCAGGAGAATACACACGCAGCCCAAACTCAGCATTAGTTAAACAGAAAGCAGTCCCTTCAGGACTGATCCCTGACTCGGCGCCTAGTGTTGAGCCCCTACAACGCGTGCTCCTAAGCAGGAGCTGGCAAGCCACCCGCTCGCTCGCTCGAGGGCTGCAGAAGAACGGCACTCACTTTGGGAATGCATGGGGAACAAGCAGCTCAGCTCCAAGCTGACGGCCACAGTGCAGCAGCCCTCCCTCGCGCTTGCTGCTTGCCCTCAGCTCAGGGAAAAGGGATGCTCTTTGCAGCTCCCTGCCCAAAACTCCTCTCCGACGTGCTCCTGCTCTGCCTGTCAGCAAGGGTCCCTCAGCACAGCCCCGCTGCCTCCCGACCCCGCTCCTGGCTGTGCAGCAGATCTGAAGGGAAGCAGTAGGGAGCCCCTCAGCAGTGCCCAGCAGTGCCCAGGCCTCGCCGGGAAGTCCTGGCAATGCTGCTTTGCTGGGGTGACCTCCCTGTGCCATCAGCCTGCGTCACGTGAAGGTGTGTTATGACACCTGCAGGGAGGGGGCACAGCTGGGTAGAGAGGAAATAGGTTTCCCATCTTGTCCTGGGAATCAGCAATCCCCTTTTTCCCCAGTCCTTTTCCAAAAATCCCGACTGCCCCCTGCACCAGCATGTCTCTGCCACTGGCAGCCCGTCCGGGCAGATGGGGTTTAGGGATGGGCTGCGGCTGGGCAGTTACGAGAGAGGGCATCGAATGCCTCTGGAATGCATCGGCCCCTCCAGTGTGCTCCAACACTCCTCTCCGCTGCGTGTGGCTGCTGCGGCAGGAGTAGGATGGGCTTTACAGCACTGCTTTTGCCTGGGACGGAGTTAGTTTGCTCCACAGCAGCCCAAATGGTGCCCTGTTTTGGATCCGTGACCAAAACAGTCCTGATAACACACCGCAGTTTTAGCTGTCGATGAACAGGGCTTGCACAGCAGCAAGGCCTTCTCTGCCTCTCATGCTGACCCACCAGCAACTAGCCTGGGGGTGGGCAAGAAGCTGGGAGAGGACACAGACGGGACAGCTGACCCCAACTGACCAAAGGGATATCCCACACCATAGGACGTCGTGCTCAGCAATAAAAGTTGGGGAAAAATAGAGCAAGGTGTTGAGGGAAGGTCTGTTGAAGGATATGGCATTTGTTCTTCCAAGTGACTGTTATGAGTGATGGAGCCCTGAACATAATGAGTAGCAAAAGGTGCAGTTGCTCTAAATTTTGGCATCTGTTGTCATCTCAGTTGGACAAAGGAATTTCCCAACAACCTCCAAGGAGATGCCCCTAGATGTTGCCCCGTCTCTCAGAGTTGCTCCCTTAGAGCTTGCGGTTACCTGCACGTACCCTGGACCAACTCAGTACCTCCCATGTCACCAGGTGTTTGTGTCTGAGCAGCTCACCACTGCCCTCCACCTCCAGTCATTAGCAGCAGAGCCCAGACAAGGAGCTCCCATGAGGGCAGCTGTGTTGTGCACACCTGAGCTGAGGCAAGAGGAATCCCACCTCCTTTGACAGATTTGTGGTGTGCATGGGAGGGAACCGAGTCCCCTCCTGTCCCCAGGACTGAAAACACCAGAGGAGGTGCCTCAATTGACTCAGCTGAATCCCTTCCTTCCACAGGGGTAAAGGAGATCCCTCCCTGGCACTGTCCAAGTGTCCTGCCTAACAACGGGACAAGGCAAGGCAATTCTCATGCCCAGCTGCTTTCCTGGAAGGAGAAATGACACTGCTGGAAAGAAGCCTTTGACCCCGGCTGAGGAAGGGAACATCAGTGATTCCTTCCACAAAAGGAGCAAGGAGACAATTCTGAGAGAATGAGGTAACTTCAGAAGGCGGTCACCCAGCAACCAAGAAAAACAAGAAATCAAGAGACCACCAACCAGAATGAAGCGATTGCACTTGGGCATTGGGTGATGGGCGGTATTTTCTGGGGAATCTGTCTGTAAGGGTATAATTGGGGTGTGCAATCTGCAGTAGGGGTCCCTCCCTGGAGGCAACAGCTCGAGGTGCTCTGCGTGTCGGGTAAATAAACCACTGAGTTACTCAGCAGACTGGCGACTCATCTTCTGTGAGCGGAAACCTGGGGCTGAGCCCTGTTGGGGTGGCACACACAAATTCCTACCCCAGTCTCACTGGCAGCTGCGTAATTCCTGAAAGAACAAGCCAGAGGCTTCTCCTGCCCTAACACCTACTCAAACACAGATGACATTACAAGCAGCTGTACAAGCCAGGTCCTGCTCCTGCCCTCAGGCAGGCACCTCTTCAGGCACATGGGACAGCACAAGCACATGAAAAAGCCAGGTGTGACCTTCTACACTATCACCTACTCACCCAGCTGTGGCAGCACAAGCAGCTGCACAAGCCAGGGCCTTCTCCTGCCTTAAATCCTGCTCAGCCACCAGTGACCTCACAAGCACCTGCACAGCAGGAGCACCCTTACTGCCAACCCCCAAGATTTTGCCCCTCCATCTCCCTCTCCATTTCTGTCTCCCACTTGCCCAGGCTCTCCCCTCTCCCAGGCACCTTTCTCACCTGCTCCATGACATCCCAACATCTCCAGCTGTCGCTGTGTTTGTGTGGCAGATGGTACCTCAGAAGCATTGTCCCAGCCACATCACCTGCATCTCCTTCTGCTCTCATCATTACTGCGCCAGCTGTCTGATGAGCTTTTGCACCTCATGCACCCTCTCACCCTGCCTCTCTTCTGCTCTTAAACCTGCAAGAGAAGTGACAGCCAGGCGGTGCCCCCTCTGTGGCATCTTACCAGCACCTGCCTGAGATGCACAGCTGGTGGGAACTGTCACCATCAGCCCCAGCATGGCGGGAAGTCTTCTCTTGGCACAGCAACAGCTCTGGCCGTGCTTGGTGCGTACCATGCTTCCTGAAGGAGAACCACAGCACTCAGTGCCTCCTGGGAAGAGCTGATTTGAAGGCAGCTTTGCCGCAGGTCCCCAGGCCGCTCCAGGGGTTCTTCCTCTGCCCCGGCTCGGCCACAGGTCCCACATCTGGCTCCTTCCAGCAGGATTTTGCAGGGCCTGTTCCAGCTGTGAGCACCGGGCCAAGGGCTCGGGGCACAAACAGCCCCCACCCCCGAAGGCCCAGCCCACAATGCGACTCTGTCCCCAAACTACTACACCTGCCAAACAGGCTCTCCCGCTACCAAAATGATCTTCCCTTTTAAGAAGAGCTTACGTAGTCGCACACCATGAGAGGGCGATTTGGGCTTCAGCCCCAGAACAAAAGAATTCCCATTACAGAATCTCAGCCGACACCTCAGGAGCCTCTTGTCAGCGACCCACAAACACTGTGTTGCAAAGAAAGATGACAGCTGATACAAAGTATCTTTTCCTCCACAAATCTTTGTTTCCCTCCTACCCTCAGACTAAACCAGTAATAATCAGACGATTATACTGTCATTACCACCGGTCTGAAACCCCTCCAAACCATCACTCACAGATGTCAACGTGGACATCTCTGCCTGACAAGAGACGACCGGCCCCAAAACTGGATCTTAGGGTGTCCTGGCTGTACTGAAGCCAAACCATTTAGAATAAGGATACAAACAAGTTTCAGAGAAAGCAGCATAGTTAGTGAAAGAGGTGAGAAATGTGATGTGTCTCAGCCACCCCTAATTTCACAGGAAGTTTCAAGAGTTTTTGTTTTTTTTTCTTTTTTAATCACTGCCCAGCACAAGTGAAAAAGCACACACCCGCTCTTTCAAGGAGAACAGAAAACTACAAGAGTAGGACTGTCGAGATCTGAGCAGCTCAACCACTGCCACAGCATTTTCTGTCCCTATGAGCAGTCGTGCCCCATTCTGAGTGTCCTGGTTTGAGGTAAAACAGGACCAATTTTGTTTAGTAACTTCGCTTCTTAGCTGGGCCTCTTCTAACTCCTGAAGTTAACTGCATATTGTGCAGACAGTTCACTCTCTCAGAGAGATCAGACCAATTGTTTATAGCTGATGCCCAGGCATGGGATGCAGAGAGGCTCCTGCTTATACTTATTGCTATAACCCCCACGGCCAACCAACTTTGTTATTTGCCCCGTCGGAGGGTCAGAAGCAGAAAAGCACAGTCGGGTCCCATCTGTAGGGAGGAGCGGACAGGACAGGTGACCCAAAACTGATCAACAGGGTATTCCATCCCACTACCTCATGCTCAGTATAAAAGGTGAGGGATCAAAGGGTCACGGGCTCTTCCTTCAATGGCCGACGTCTGAGGAGGACTCTGTTCGTCTGCCTGTGATCCCCATCCGTAATCCATTTCCGGAATCCAGTTCCCGTCCGTCACTGAGTCCAGCCTGGGACTGCCCCAGTGCCAGCCGGTGTTGCGATTGCCATCTCGGGAGCTTGATACGGTTTTGTATATATTTTTCATTATTGCTTTTTATTTTATTATTAATATTTCATTAAAGTAGTTTAGTTCCTTCTAAACTCATAAGTCTCTTTCCTCCTCTGCCTCTCTCTTTGAAGAGGGGTAGAGGGGAGCATCTGTCGGTCCCATCTTGGGTTCCCCAGGTCACCAGTAGTGGATTAAGGCCTAAACCACGACATTGAGCCACTCAGAAAGCGCCCACAAGGACCATCTCACTCACCGCCTTAATCACATCACTCCGATCTTCAAAAAAGGCAAGAAGGAGGACCCAGGGAACTACAGACCAGTTAGTCTCACCTCTGTCCCTGGGAAAGTAATGGAGCGACTCATTCTGGATGTCATCTCCAAACACGTTGAGGAACAGCAAGTTATTGGAAGTGGTCAACATGGATTTACCAAGGGTAAATCATGCTTGGCCAATCTGATAGCTTTCTATGATGTTATAACTGGTTGGCTGGATGAGGGGAGAGTCGTAGATGTCATCTACCTTGACTTTAGCAAGGCTTTTGACACTGTCTCCCATGACATCCTCATTAGGAAGCTGAGGAAGTATGGGCTAGATGAGGTGACAGCGAGGTGGATCGAGAGTTGGCTGCGGGACAGAACTCAGAGGGTTGTGATCAGCGGCACAGAGTCTAGTTGGAGGCCTGTAACCAGTGGTGTCCCCCAGGGGTCAATACTGGGTCCAATTTTGTTTAATATATTTATTAATGACCTGGATGAGGGGACAGAGTGTATCCTCAGCAAGTTTGCTGATGATACCAAACTGGGTGGGGTGGCTGACACCCCAGAGGGCCGTGCTGCCATCCAGCGTGACCTGGACAGGCTGGAGAGCTGGGCAGAGAAGAACCTAATGAGGTTCAACAAAAGCAAGTGCAAGGTCCTGCACCTGGGGAGGAAGAATGGAAAGCACCAGTATCGGTTAGGGGCGGACCTGCTGGGAAGTAGCTCTGAGGAGAAGGATCTGGGGGTCCTAGTAGACAGTAAATTATCCATGACCCAGCAATGTGCCCTTGTTGCCAAAAAGGCCAATGGCATCCTGGGCTGCATAGGGAAGAGTGTGGCCAGTAGGTCGAGGGAGGTCATTCTCCCCCTCTACTCTGCACTGGTGAGGCCACAACTGGAATACTGTGTCCAGTTTTGGGCTCCCCAGTTCAAGAGGGACAGGGAACTGCTGGAGCGAGTCCAGCGAAGGGCAACTAAGATGATGAAGGGATTGGAGCATCTGCCTTATGAGGAAAGGCTGAGAGAGCTGGGACTCTTTAGCCTGGAGAAGAGAAGGCTGAGGGGAGACCTTATTATGCCATAGAGTATCTAAAGAGTGCGCTGAAGGAGGATGGAGCCAGGCTCTTTTCAATGGTTCCAAGTAACAGGACGAGGGGCAATGGGCACAAGTTAGAACACAGGAAGTTCCGTTCAAATACACGGAAACACTTCTTTACGGTGAGGGTGACAGAGCACTGGCCCAGGCTGCCCAGGGAGGTTGTGGAGTCCCCTTCCCTGGAGATTTTCGAGACCCACCTGGATGCAGTCCTGAGTCATGTGCTCTGGGCAATCTTGCTTTAGCAGGGGAGTTGGACTAGATGATCTCTAGAGGTCCCTTCCAACTCTGAAAACTCCGTGATTCCAATACAGAATTGCACAGGCATGAAAAATACCCCGTGATTCAACTTGTAGACACTGCAGTTAATCTAGTGAAGAGTTTTGTCTGATTTCTCTTCGCTAGACTTGAGAGTAACTTTCTGCAATAAAATGAGACCGCCTTCAGAGTTTAGGAAATCAGTCAAACAAATTATTTAAGTTGAGGTCACTCGGCTATCTTTTGTAAACAAACCTGTGACTTCACCTTCAGTGATGAGTGTCTACTCATCATGAGGGTTTAAGGGAGTGGTCAGAACAACACTGCATGTACGTGTCACTGAGCAGATTACTGTGCAGTGCGATGTTTGGCATCATAAGCACATACCAATATCTGAAGAATAAAAGGTGTGGAGTTGAGATCGTGGTTAGATTACAAAGATGCATATTTGTTCTATTAAGAAAGAATGCTGCATGATATTGGCACCTTTCTTATGGACTGGGGATGTTCACTATCTATCCCTTGAGTGTCTACAGCCCCTGTTCCAAAGTTTGTTTCCCGGGAAAGAAGTACCTCCTGAATTTGTGATTTCATCCCCAAATTTTGAGAATTTTTGAATGGTGGATCACATCATCTGAATAGTGGATCACATTTTAAACTTCATTGAATGAAAAAGAAGTGAATTGTACCACCATTGAAATATACAGCTAGGCAATTCACAGGGGTTAGAAAACATTGCCTCACTCACATCTGGGGACTACAAGTTCCAATATTTTGAGGATTAGCTGGAAGCTATTTCCAAAACTTGGCAACAACTCTTTTCTAACAATGTAATTGTTATTATAATACATCAGTTGTGATGTATACACTGCAAGAGTCCAAAAAACCCATTCTGCTTCCTTGTAAAAGAGAGAAAAAAACCCTTTACAGTTCTCTTCCTCTTCGTCATCCTCTTCATCCTCCTCGTCGTTGAGGTTTATAATCAGTGGAGGGTGAACGGGTAGTAAAATATTCTTTTGATTTCTGAGTGGTTCTTGATGATGGGCCGGAGGCAGAATCCCTTCTTGTACACCCTGTGGCAATGGGGCATCTGCAGACAAGAACATTATATTTATTTTATTTGGAGGGAACTAGAATATCAAGTCCAGGTTCAGACCAGCAGGTACAGTTTTTAAATCATTATATTGAAGGAATCATTAAATAGATAGATTGTGCCTTTTAGGAAAAATCTTCTGCGGAGGTTGACGTCTTCCAACTACAAGAAAGTAGGAAAGACGCTCTCTTCCGAGAGCATCTTCCAACTACAGAGAGTAGGAAGAATCACGGGCACTCACTCCTCTGACTGGACAGATGAGGCAGTGCTGAATAAGGCCTTTTGAAAAGAGGAACACTTTGACCATTCTACGCTATTTTAAAAAGGCTGGCTGTCTCTTCCAGCTGGTGGATAGATTAATTTGAGGCAGAAACCTTCTTTCTTCCAATACCTTTTAAGATACTTACAGCTTAGGGAAACACACGATCAGTAATACCTGGGCTGAAGTGAGTGAGTTCAGGACCCCACCTGTGAAACTCGTTTAAACATGCTGAATAATAGGCAGGCCTGTATCGCTCCTCATGGCATCAGTTTTGGAGGATTTAGCAATGCTAAGATTACCTTTTTTTGGCTTGTAGACGTTCTTTTGCTATCAATTTTCTGAATCACAATTCTCTTTACTAAGTACAAAATGTAGATTTTGAGAAAGAATATCAAGTTCACAAAAATAATTTCCACTTAATTAGAAGAAAATCAGAAAAGATATTCTTTTCCTTAGGAATTTATATCTACCCATAATATTTGCAGCAAAACCATTCCAGTACAGGGATAGCATTTTCTGAGAGCCAGGAAATGCAACGGACTGAAAATAAAAATGATGAAAAATGGTAAGTCTATTTGTGTTGTTCAAGCTGACCAATTTGCAGCTCTATATACAATCAGGATTGTGTGCATTATATTAAAAATATCAAAGAAATAAGATGAAGCGTGGGCATTTTCTGTTATTCCACTTGCTGTTATTCTTCCGCATCTCTTGCTTGCCTAGGAGCAGCATGTGTATCCTAGCAAACCCATTTCAATAACACTCCTGCAGATCAGATTTGTTGTATTTCATGCCAGAGAAAGTAAGATACAACACTTTACCTTGATAGAGCCTTTGTCAGTGTCCAGAATAGGATATTATTAGCCCTGGGTAGTGTAAGCCAAATCAAACTTGAATTCGTTTAACAAGATTTCTAAGTATTAAAAAGAATCAATGCACTTTTCATATTTGCAATGTTATTGTGCAGCACAAGTACTTTGAATTCATCCATATTGCAGTAAAAAGGAAAAGGCCTGCGTCCATTTTCTCTTTCTGATTGTTGGACGTTGCTCTTCTACAGGATGCCCTTGTCCGCAGTGCCTCTTAGGCACAGTCTCTGACTCACACCAGACCCAATGTCATGCCTATGTGGTGGGCACGGCAGCACCAGCTGCCTGGCGCCGACACGGGGGAAGTGGAAACTGCACTGGAAGCAGTATGGGCACTCACAGAAAGAGCACACGACCCCTTGCCATGGGGTTAGTTAGGCTCAACATGCCCAGATATGACAGGCTACCCTTTCCTGGGGGAATTTCAGGAACTCAAGGTGTTTGCTTCTGACTAGAGGTCTCTCTGGAGTTCTCTGGTGACACCTGTCCACAGCTCTGGAGATAAGGCCCAGGAACAACTCTGGTTTAGTCCACTTCTTCATCCATCTATGACACGCCATGCCGACTCGCTGAAATGAGCAGTGCTGGTACAGGCAGGGCCGCAGCGGAACCCCTTTTTGGCCGCAAACCGGGCCTTTCTGGAGCTTTTCTGGGGCAGGAAAGGCTGGGCCAGTGCAGGGACACTCGCAGGGTGTTATCAGGATGGCTGTGACAAGCCAAGGGACGACACTCCAAGGTATGAGGGATGGGGCACGAGCGAGGGCCCTCAGCCTCTTGCTCCAAGATGTGCTGGGTATACTGCAGCACACTCGTAGTCTTATGAAGAGGAGCCAGGGGCTCCTGAGGCAATAGGAGCCAATGGGGAAACACAGGTAAACACCTCAAAGGAAGGCCACCTGGAGAACAGCACAAAGGAACTGCAGCCACTCCAGCCACTAAGTCACCTTCAACGGGGACCCAGCTTAAGTGCCTCTATGCAAACGCACATACCATGGGGAGTAAACAAGAGGAGTTAGAGACGTGTGCACACCTCCAGGTCCATGATCTCATTGGCATCACAGAGACGTGGTGGGATGGCGCCTATGACTGGAGTGGTGGAATAGAGGGATACGGGCCCTTTAGGAAGGACAGGCAGGGGAAACAAGCAGGGGGTGTTGCCCTCTATGTCCATGACCACCTGGAGTGAGTGCATGGAGCTCCACCTAGGGATAGATGAGGAGCCGACAGAGAATTTATGAGTCAGGATTAAAGGGAACCGATCTTTGTCGGTGACATGGATAGTGGGATTGAGTGCACCTTCAGCAAGTTTCTCATTGACACCAAGCTGCCTGGAGTGGTTGACACGCTGGAAGGAAGGGATGCCATCCAGAGGGACCTGGACAGACTGGAGAGGTGGGCCCACGCCAACCTCATGCAGTTCAACAAGGCCAAGTGCAGGGTCCTGCACCTGGGTCGGGGCAATCCCAAGCACAAATGCAGGCTGGGCAGAGAATGGATGGAGAGCAGCCCTGAGGAGAAGGACTTGGGGTTGCTGACCGACGAGAAGCTCAACATGAGCCGGCAACGTGTGCTCACAGCCCAGAAGGCCAACCATATCCTGGGCTGCATCAAAAGAAGCGTGGCCAGCAGGGCGAGGGAGGGGATTCTGCCCCTCTACTCCATTCTTCTGAGACCTCACCTGGACTATTGTGTCCAGCTCTGGATGCCTCCACATAACAAGGACATGGACCTGTTGGAGCGGGTCCAGAGGAGGGCCACGAAGATGATCAGAGCACCTCTGCTGGGAGGACAGGCTGAGAGAGTTGGGGGTGTTCAGCCTGGAGAAGAGAAGGCTCGGGGGAGAGGTTATAGCAGCTTTCCAGCATCTGAAGGGGGCCTACAAGAAGGCTGGAGAGGGACTTTTTACAAGGGCATGTAGTGATAGGATGAGGGGTAATGGCTTCAAACTGGAAGAGGGGAGATTTAGATTAGACATGAGGAAGAAATTTGTCACTCTGAGGTTGCTGAGCACTGGCCCAGGTTGCCCAGAGAAGTTGTGGATGCCTCATCCCTGGAGGTGTTCAAGGCCAGGGTGCATGGAGCTTTGAGCAACCTGGTCTAGTGGGAGGTGTCCCTGCCCATGGCAGGGGACTTGGAACAGGATTATCTTTAAGGTCCTTTCCAACCTAAACTATTATATTATTCTATGGTTCGATGACTTGCTCTCACTTTGGCTTCCCCCGATTTCTGACATCTGTCTTGGTTCCCTGCCCTGGAGTCTTACCCCGTTCCAGGTTCCGGCTGTCTACTAGGACTCCTGGTAGACAAGAGCTCTTCTTAGAATGGACTGAGGGAAAAATCCCAACTTATAATTTTTTTTTCCATAAATACTCTGATTTTCAGATATTATACTGCCTTGTACACTAGTACTGTACTTCAATAGCCTGCATCCAGTGTTCAAGCCTGAAAAATTTATTCGAAACGATGAACTGGAAGTACACCTGCACACACAGCATTGTAATCTGATGTTATCTGTCTGAGAGGGGTCTCATCCATCTCACATGTTGTGCTCTGTCAACAGATATTGCTACTCGTGGCCCTACCAACCGCCTCCCACCACCACACACACTACTTTTCATTTCTCTTACATCATCACCTGCCTACTCACCACTTTTACTCCTAGAAAGATTTGATCTAGCAAATACCCAAGTAAAGCAACACTTTTACTCTGTGGACCTTGGCAACCTAAATTGCTGTTTGCGAGTTCATCTTTCATGTCACTGACACTTAGGAAGATCCCTAAAATGACAGCTAAAAAAAATCATACGCAACCCTATTCAAATGCCAATACAATTCCTTTCTTTGCCTTCAACTTGCTGGGATAGCAGATTAAAAATTCTTGGTTTTAATTAACGGGGGAGGTGATTCAGTAGTCCAGGTATAACAGTATTATGGTGACAAATAGACACTTGGGTTTGTATCCTGGGTATGAACAACATCCCAGCTGACATCTATAAGTGCCAAGTTGCCGGTTATTTCTTAACGGGTTTCTGCGTAATTTTTTAGAGGAAAACAAAGTCACATTTGAAAATATTTGAAGGTCAGTTTCACCCAGTTCCAGACATTAACAGCTGGCTCTAGGAGCAGCATCTCAAAACCACGCCGCTTTTGGTCTCTAGTCAGTACGACTGGGCCATCCCCTGAGACATGATGGGGTCTGGAGCCAAAGGCCATCACCCAGGTATCAACACCTAAATCCCCAGTGCTGAAATGGATGCAATGACAGAGAGCCCTACACCCACCCCCGGATTTTCACCAGGTGCAATATAAATGTTTCTTTGAAGAACAAACCTGTTTTGAAGGACTTTGTGTTAAATAACGGATTTTGCAGAAATTCAGGTAGTTGCTATAAGCAGAAATTACAAACATGGACTATTTATTCAGAATCAATATAATGTTGGTTCAATAAGAAAGTGATGAGTTATCCTCATGTGCGGTTTTTAACTTGTGTGTTCTTTGGGTATGTCGTGGTTTAGGCCAAATCCACCACTGGGGACCCGAGGGACCCCAGACGGGACCGACAGATGCTCCCCTCTACCCCTCTACAAAGAGAGAGGCAGAGGAGGAAAAAGAGACGTACGAGTTTAGAAGAAACTAAACTACTTTAATGAAATATTAATAATAAAATAAAAAGAAATAATGAAAAATATATACAAAACCGTATCAAGCTCCCGAGATGACAATCACGTCACCGGCTGGCACTGGGGCAGTCCCAGGCTGGACTCAGTGACGGACGGGAACTGGATTCCGGATCCGGAGTCAGGATTGGGATCACAGGCAGACAAACAGAGTCCTCCTCAGACGTCGGCCATTGAAGGAAGAACCCGTGACCCTTTGATCCCTCAGCTTTTCTACTGAGCATGAGGCAGATGGGATGGAATACCCTGCTGGTCAGTTTTGGGTCACCTGTCCTGTCCGCTCCTCCCTCCAGGTGGGACCCCACTATGCTTTTCCGCTTCCGACCCTCCGACGGGGCAAATAACAAAGTTGGTTGGCCTTGGCTGTTTTGGCAATAAGTGTAAGCAGGAGCCTCTCTGCATCCCATGCCTGGGCATCAGCTATAAACATTGGTCTTATCACTCAGAGAGAGTGAACACTGTCTGCACAATATGCAGTTAACTTCAGTTGTTAGAAGAGGCCCAGCTAAGAAGCGAAGTTACTGAACAAAATTGGTTCTGTTTTACCTCAAACCAGGACATTCCACCCCTTATTCCATACCATTTGCAACTTGCTCAGATTACTATTGCTTTTATACATCAAATTTACGCACACACAGTTATATATGATATGGATATATGCCGGTCACTCATCTACGGTTTATGTTTATATACAAAATTTTAAGTTCATTTAGTTCATGATTGCAGGATCTCATCTCAGGGCAGGAAAGATGGTACAAAATTCATTCTGGTTCGTGCCCATGGGTAGCATGTTCATCTTGAAGAGCTTGCTGGACGCCACTTGATGAAGCTAGCTCAGGTTTCATCACCACTGTGTTATTCTGAAAAACACTTATTGAACACCGTTAGTATTATGTAGTGATCAGCATCATACTGCTCAGGATTGAGTATTCTCACCAAGGGTTAAATTCCCTTGAGGTACACATTGAACTTCTCCATCCTTCAGCATCACCCACCAAGTACATCCAGGTCCTTGTGCAAAAACAGTCCCACGAATGGGTTTGCTTTTGCCTGAAGCAGGGAAAACCCAAACAGTTTTCCCTAACAAATTCCTTTCATGCACCACAGGGACTTTATCCCCTTCCACAATATGTAAAAGGTCTGATTGAGCAGGACCAGCTCGATTGATGGATCCCCTGGTGTTAACTAACCAGGTAGCTTGTTGTAAATGCTTGTCCCAATTTTTAAAGGTTCCACCTCCTATAGCTTTTAGGGTGGTTTTTAACAGTCCATTGTATCGCTCAATCTTCCCAGAAGCTGGTGCGTGATAGGGGATATGATATATCCACTCAATACCATGTTCTTTTGCCCAATTACTTATAAGATTGTTTTTAAAATGAGTCCCATTGTCTGACTCAATTCTTTCTGGAGTGCCATGTCGCCACAAGACTTGCCTTTCAAGGCCCAGGATGGTATTCCGGGCAGTGGCATGAGGTACGGCATGGGTTTCCAACCATCCGGTGCTTGCTTCCACCATTGTAAGCACATAGCGCTTACCCTGGCGAGTTTGAGGGAGTGTGATGTAATCAACTTGCCAAGCTTCCCCATATTTATATTTCAGCCATCGTCCCCCATACCACAAAGGTTTTAACCGTTTAGCTTGCTTGATTTCGGCGCATGTTTCACAGTCATGGATAACCTGCGCAATAGCGTCCATGGTTAAATCCACCCCTCGGTCACGTGCCCATTTATATGTTGCATCCCTTCCTTGATGACCTGAAGTGTCATGGGCCCACCGAGCTAAGAATAGTGCACCTTTATGTTCCCAGTCCAAATCTGTCTGGAAAATTTTAGCAGCCTGATCCGCTTGCTGATTGTTTTGATGTTCCTCAGTGGCCCGACCCATGGGTACATGGGCATCTACGTGACGTACCTTTACGACTAGGTTTGCTAGCCGGTCGGCAATGTCTTGCCACAGCTCAGCAGCCCAGATGGGTTTACCTCTGCGCTGCCAGTTGCTCTGCTTCCACTGCTTTAGCCACCCCCACAGAGCATTTGCCACCATCCATGAGTCAGTATAGAGATAGAGTATTGGCCACTTTTCTCGTTCAGCAACGTCCAATGCCAGCTGGATGGCTTTTACCTCTGCAAATTGACTCGATTCACCTTGTCCTTCAGCAGCTTCCGCGACTCGTCGTGTAGGACTCCATACAGCAGCTTTCCACCTTCCATGTTTTCCTACAATACGACAAGACCCATCAGTAAACAAGGCATACTGTTTCTCATTATCTGAGAGTTCATGATATGGTGGAGCTTCCTCAGCACGTGTCACCACCTCCTCTGGTGGCATCCCAAAGTCTTTGCCTTCAGGCCAATTTGTGATCACTTCTACGATTCCTGGGCGATTTGGGTTTCCTATTCGAGCTCGCTACGTGATTAAGGCAACCCACTTACTCCAGGTAGTATCGGTGGCATGATGAGTAGAAGGAACTTTACCCTTGAACATCCATCCCAGTACTGGTAATCGGGGCGCCAGGAGGAGCTGTGCCTCAGTACCAATTACTTCTGAAGTAGCTCTAACTCCTTCGTATGCTGCCAAGATTTCTTTCTCAGTTGGAGTATAGTTGGCCTCGGAGCCTTTATATCCCCGACTCCAGAATCCCAGGGGTCGACCTCGAGTCTCCCCTGGTGCTTTCTGCCAAAGGCTCCAGGTAGGGCCATTGTCCCCGGCTGCGGTGTAGAGCACATTTTTAATGTTCCGTCCAGTTCGGACTGGTCCAAGGGCTACTGCATGCACAATCTCTTGTTTAATTTGCTCAAAGGCTTGTCGTTGCGCAGGGCCCCACATAAACTCATTTTTCTTTCGAGTCACTTCATAGAGAGGTTTCACAATCTGGCTATAACCTGGAATATGCATTCTCCAGAAACCCGCAACACCTAAAAAGGCTTGTGTTTCCTTTTTGTTAGTAGGTGGGGACATAGATGTTATTCGGTTAATTATATCCATTGGGATCTGGCGACGGCCATCTTGCCACTTGATTCCCAAAACCTGGATTTCTCGTGCAGGTCCCTTGACCTTACCTCTTTTAATGGCAAAACCTGCTTTCAGAAGAATCTTAATTATTTTCCTATCTTTGTGGAAAACTTCTTCTGCTGAATTACCCCACACAATGATGTCATCGATGTATTGTAGGTGTTCTGGAGCTCCACCCTTCTCCAGTGCAGTCTGGATCAGTCCATGGCAAACAGTAGGGCTGTGTTTCCACCCCTGGGGCAGTCGATTCCAGGTGTACTGGACACCCCTCCAGGTGAAAGCAAACTGTGGCCTGCACTCTGCTGCTAAAGGAATAGAGAAAAAGGCATGAGCAATGTCAATTGTAGCATACCATTGGGCTGCCTTTGACTCCAGTTCATACTGAAGTTGTAGCATATCTGGCACAGCAGCACTCAGTGGTGGTGTAACTTCATTCAGGCCACGATAGTCTACTGTTAATCTCCAGTCCCCGTCAGACTTTCGCACTGGCCATATAGGGCTGTTAAAGGGTGACCGAGTTTTGCTGATCACTCCTTGGCTCTCTAGCCGGCGAATCAGGTTATGGATGGGAATCAGGGAGTCTCGGTTGGTGCGATACTGTCGTCGATGCACCGTGGCAGTAGCAATTGGCACCTGCTGATCTTCAACCCTCAGCAGTCCCACAACAGAAGGGTCATCTGAAAGACCGGGTAAGGTAGACAGCTGTGTAACATCCTCAGTCTCTACAGCTGCTATACCAAAAGCCCACCGATACCCTTTTGGGTCTTTAAAATACCCTCTCTTGAGGTAGTCTATGCCAAGGATGCACGGAGCATCTGGACCAGTAACAATGGGGTGTTTCTCCCATTTATTCCCAGTTAGGCTCACTTCAGCCTCTAATACAGTCATTTCTTGAGATCCGCCTGTCACTCCAGAAATGGTGACAGTTTCTGCCCCTTTATGATTCAATGGCAATAGGGTACACTGTGCACCAGTGTCCACCAGGGCTTTATACTTTTGTGGCTCTAATGTGCCAGGCCATCGAATCCACACAGTCCAATAAATTTGGTTGTCCCTCTCCTCCTCCTGGCTGGAGGCAGGGCACCTCTAATGTTGACCGTAGTACCTACGATTATCAGATCGGTTCCTACCTGGTCCGTAGGATCGCCTACCGTAGGTTGGAGCAGCCTTCTTCCTGTAAGAATCCTTTCTCCTATCTGCTTCATTTTGCAGCTCAAGCACCCGTGCCTGTAGGGCTGAGGTAGGTTCTCCATCCCACTTCTTCATGTCTTCTCCATATTCACAGAGGCAAAACCACAGGATATCTCGTATCGGGTTTGATTTGTCTTGAGTCAGAGGGTGTTTTTTCTCTTGAGTAGGAGGGTGTTTCTTTTTAGGAGCTGCAACATGGGTCTGTGCAGGGAAAGAATGGAGTTTTTCCTCCACCTTGGTTAGTTTATCAAACAGTTTATCGGTTTGCTCAACTAATTTCTGGGTCATTTGCTCTACTTTCTCAGTCATTTTCTCGGTGGTCAGTCAGCTTTTCTATGGCTGCCACAGAGAAGGGACGAGAGAGACTGTCTTCATACTGTCGTACCTTATTAACCACTTCATTTACAGTTGGTGTGTCAGTATCAGTTCCTCCCCAGTCCATTGTTGACAATGGGTGGGAATATGTTGATGGTGCACTTTGTACAAACTTTAGCATAGATCGTTTGCATGGCATTTCATCAGGGTCTACAATCCCTTGCCCATCGCTATAAATCACCTCTCGCACAGCCAATTCTCTCAGGTACTTAATACCTTTTTCCATGGTGGTCCATTTACTTGGACGGCATTCGATATCGTCCTTAAAGGGATACCTGCGCTTTATGGCTGACACCAGTCGCCTCCAGAGACTGAGAGTGCTTGTCTTTCTCCCAATCTCTTTATCAATACCTCCATCCTTGGCCAGGTTTCCCAATTGCCTAGCTTCTCTGCCATCTAAATCTAGGGTATCTGCCCCACTATCCCAGCATCGGAGCAACCAGGAGACAAGTGTTTCACCTTCATGATGACTAAAGTCCTTCCTGATATTTCTCAGATCTTTCCTAGAGAAGGATTTAACAACTCCCTCTACATCTGAGTCCTCCTGTGGTGAGGCTGCCCTAGAAGGGGCCTCTCCAGCATCTGCTCTAGAAGGACTCTCGCCTTTGTTTTCAAAGGTCTCTTTCCCTTATCTGGTCTTGAAGGACCCTCCCCTGGATCTTCTTCAGAACTCTCCCCCAAGCTATCTGACTTGAGGCGGTCTTTGTCGTAAGGCGCAGGGGAAGGAGTTGACCTCTTCTTCTTCCTCCTGGTTACCGGGGCAGCTTGTACCGATTTTGATGGAGTTTGAGTAGTTTTGGTACTGGTTGTAGTGGCTGCAGTAGGTTGTGCCGGCACAGGCGGCGGCGTGGCTTGTGCCGCTGTGGGGGGGGGCACGGCTTGTGCCGGGACGGGCGGCGGAGGGGCCGGTGGTGTTGCGGTGGGGGGGGCGGCTGCCGGTGGTGCCGGTGCCGGTGCAGGCGGCGGCGGCGGTGGTGCCGGTGCCGTCGCAGGCGTCGGCGGCGGAGGAGGCGCCTGTGCCGTTGCGGTGGGGGGGGCGGCTGCCGGTTTTGCCGGTGCCGGTGCAGGCGGCGGCGGAGGCGCCTGTGCCGTGGTGGTTGGGAGGGCGGCTGCCGGTGGTGCCGGTGCAGGTGGCGGCGGCGGTGGTGCCGGTGCCGTTGCAGCCGGCGGCGGCGGAGGAGGCGCCTGTGCCGTTGCGGTGGGGGGCGCGGCTGCCGGTGGTGCCGTTGCTCCGGGGGGGGACAGCTGCGGCCGGGCCGGGCGGGGCCGCGGTTTGTGCCGCTGCAGATCGCCGAGCGGCTGCGCGGGTCTGAGTGGCGGCAGCGCACGGTCCCCTACAGCTCCCCCTGCACAGATGTTTCACATGAAACCACCCCTGCACCACATTCAGGAGCCCCAACAACAAAATCACGATCTTAACAAGGCACCAGTCCTTATCCTCAGAGCCCAAAAGGCTTCCATGCCCCAGCTCTGAGGGTTTCACATTAGCATAAGTATCAAAGGGCGAAGTAAACATTCCCCAGGTAGAACCGAAAGTATAATTAATAACAGAATCCATCACCTGATGCCCGAAATATACAGGTAGAGCCGTTACCCAACTCATCGTGTTATACATCTGAATTGCGAACCACACCAAAACAGCACCTTTAAACCTTCGCATAAAAAGACAAAGAATAAATGAAGTTTGCAACACATTTGACAGGTTAGACCAAGCTGACTGCATTAAGGTCCAACAAAGCTGTTTAAAGGCATGATACACGATTTCGTCTATGAACGACATGATGCAAGCTGTCTGTTCTAATCTCTGAGCAAGTTGGAATTCAAACTATTTGGACAATTTATCACAGCTCTGGTGGAGCACTGTTCGGGCCCCACGTTGGGCGCCAATTAATCTGTCGTGGTTTAGGCCAAATCCACCACTGGGGACCCGAGGGACCCCAGACGGGACCGACAGATGCTCCCCTCTACCCCTCTACAAAGAGAGAGGCAGAGGAGGAAAAAGAGACTTACGAGTTTAGAAGAAACTAAACTACTTTAATGAAATATTAATAATAAAATAAAAAGAAATAATGAAAAATATATACAAAACTGTATCAAGCTCCCGAGATGACAATCACGTCACCGGCTGGCACTGGGGCAGTCCCAGGCTGGACTCAGTGACGGACGGGAACTGGATTCCGGATCTGGAGTCAGGATTGGGATCACAGGCAGACAGAGTCCTCCTCAGACGTCGGCCATTGAAGGAAGAACCCGTGACCCTTTGATCCCTCAGCTTTTCTACTGAGCATGAGGCAGATGGGATGGAATACCCTGTTGGTCAGTTTTGGGTCACCTGTCCTGTCCGCTCCTCCCTCCAGGTGGGACCCCACTATGCTTTTCCGCTTCCGACCCTCCAACGGGGCAAATCACAAAGTTGTTTGGCCGTGGGGGTTATGGCAATGAGTATAAGCAGGAGCCTCTCTGCATCCCATGCCTGGGCATCAGCTGTAAACATTGGTCTGATCTCTCTGAGAGAGTGAACACTGTCTGCACAATATGCAGTTAACTTCAGGAGTTAGAAGAGGCCCCGCTAAGCAGCGAAGTTACTGAACAAAATTGATTCTGTTTTACCTCAAACCAGGACAGTCATACAGGCAGAAGTACATGTCTGCACATAAACAAAACTGCTCAGCGTTGCTTAGAATCCTGCGGGACTTTGGTTGGGGAAGTTTGAAGCGCTCTTTTACATTTCCAAGGTGGGGAGAGACACATTGCTTTTTCCAAAAGGACTGAACTGTAACAATTTATATCAAACTGAGGTTGTTTAGCCTGGAGAAGAGGAGGCTGAGGGGAGACCTTATCACCCTCTACAACCACCTGAAAGGAGGTTTTAGAGAGATGGGAGCTGACCTCTTCTCCCTGGCGACAAGTGATAGGACAAGAGGAAACGGGTTCAAGTTATGTCAGGGCAGGTTTAGATTGGATATTAGGAAGCATTTTTTCACTGAAAGGGTTATTAAACATTGGAATAAGCTGCCCAGAGAGGTGGTGGATTCACCATCCCTGGAGGCGTTTAGGAAAAGGGTAGATGAGGTGCTTAGGGACATGGTTTAGAAGTGGTGGTGTTTTTATCAGGGTGGGTTAATGGTTGGACTTGATGATCTTAAAGGTCCCTTCCAACCTCACTGATTCTATGATTCTATGAAACAGTGACCTGAATGGTTGTTTTATTCTTAGATGATGGTTTCGCACGTGGACTTCTTTTCCCCCAAGTTGGTGCATTAGATGATCCTGAAGGATATTTGTCTCTAGAAAAAACACAGACATTGTTTCCTAATTCCAGCTACAATTTCAGGAAAGACTCTCTCAGTCTGAGCAGTGAATTGTCAGTGACAGCAGCTGAAGTGTCAGTGAAGGCATCAGGCGAATCGTACACCGTCTCTGCCCTACAAGCTGCTGTTAAATACAGACTTTCTCTCTGGCATTTTAAAGACCATTTGTAACTCGCAGCGTTTGCGTCAGCCTCACAGGATCTTCCAAATGAGGCGATTCTGCCACAGACACCCGTGACCTGAACAAAGGGAATGTTCCTGTGCTGAAAACCTTCCCAAAGGCATCAACTGCTTTTGGATCTGATGACTCCATAGTGCAGTCTCCTCCTTTATCTCTGCTTGCGAAGGCAGGAGCGGCCGGGCAGTATTACGGTTTGTGCTGGGCAGGGATTTTGCATCAGAGCACGCTGCCTAATGACTGACCACGTTCTGTAACACTTGGTTAAAAATCTTTATTATTAATACTCTGGTTTTCTGGGCATTGCAGACTAATTCCGTTCATTCCAATTACTAATTGCACAATAATCCCCAAATTTGCAGTTTATACGCAACATGTAAGTACTACCATTGGCAAATAAAATGCCAATGACGTACGGTACTAGATTGCACGCGGCTTTATTGGCAAGGTAAAAATAAAGTGAAATATGTAAAATGATTGTTACATCTGAAACAGATTACCAAAAAGAAAGATGCAAGACTCAGAAGCCACCTGCAGGCTTCTTGTCAAATTTATGACACAGTATGTGTTATGAAGGTGACAGTAGCGTATTTCAAAGATGGAAAAAAGATGAAGGAAAATATCATCCTGCACAAATGGCAGGAAGAGTGAATTCAGTCATCTGTCCCACAAAAATCACATGCAAAAAATAACAATATAAATCACAAAAAGTTAGAGTACATTTAAATCAATAACAGAAATCTGAACAAGACCCAAGCCCATGTTTATCCAACATGAAAAATAATCCTAAATAATGAAAAAAATCATAAATCCATCATAAACCTCCAGTGAAATCCTAGTTGTGGAAAAACACCATGCAAAGCGAGGTCATTCTTTCATCCCCTGCTGGGAGGAAACATCTGAACATGAAACTCTTCTTGAGAGAAAACTGAAATTTTACTGCAAAACTGATACTATTGCTATCAATATTTAAATATCAATGAAAATGAGAAGTCAAAGGTGGACTAATCCACAGTTTATTACATATTTCAAAAGAATAAATCACATAAAAGAGGGTGTAAAAAGTGGGGATGTGTATGTTACTGCACATTGGCACATTATTGCATTCATCCCTCTTTGTTGGCAGAGAAATTAATTCCTGCTATGGAGGTAGCTAAATTACTCTTCGTTAATATTCTGTCTGACTAATTGTAAAGCTTTATAAAGCTTTACATTTCTCCCTATGCATACCGCCCCAATCTATTTCTGAAAATTATGCTGGATCAAATTTACTCTTGCCTGTATTTAGGCAGAAATAACTTAATAGTCACCCGCGGGGACAAAACCAAAAGCAGCACAATACAGACGGGTATATTTGAGGCATGTTAAGAACCTCGTGTAAGCAGGAACCCACCTGTAGATCCATTGAGCTTTGGTTCTTGGGTGACAGTGACAGTACGGTGGACCACACATGCTGTGCTTCGAGGTTCTGAAGAACTGAAATGTCTTTCTTCCAGTTTCTCTCACATAAGGCATAGAAGCAGCACTTTCACCATCCTTACGTCGACCCCTTTGTTGGTGATGTGGTTTTACTTTGGGGTCTGAAGTGTGAATTCCTAAACATGAAAAAACAAACATAAACAATAATGTTGGGCTATTACTCAAAATTTGACATATTGCAGGAGACTGGAGGATGGAAGACAAGATTAAATAAATGATCTTTGTTGATAGCCCAGTCCAAACATGTACTGACCATGTTTGACCCTGAGAACAGAAGTTAACTAGGTAGGTAGCGCTAAATCATCTAACAGTTTAGTCAATGAAAATGAATAAGCCAACTGTTTTCTCAAAATACCTCAAGCAGCTTTAAGTTTGCTCATCACAGACTCCACGGGTTTTTGAAATTCCCACCTTTCTTTTTTTTTCACAGAATCACGGGCTGACAGGGGTTGGAAGGGACCTCCGGAGATCATCTAGTCCAACCCCCCCACCAGAGCAGGATCGCCTACAGCAGGTTGGACAGGAATGCATCCAGGTGGGTTTTGAATCTCTCCAGAAAGGGAGACTCCACAACCTCTCTGGACAACCTGTTCCAGCGCTCTGGCTCCCTCAAAGTAAAGAAGTTCTTCCTCATGTTGAGATGGAATTTCCCGTGTTCCAGCTTGTGCCCGTCGCCCCTTGCCTGGTCACTGGGCACCGCTGAAAAGAGTCTTGCCCTGTCCTTACTGCATCAG
Organism: Vanellus vanellus; assembly: GCF_965231255.1. NCBI lineage: Eukaryota > Metazoa > Chordata > Aves > Charadriiformes > Charadriidae > Vanellus > Vanellus vanellus. The sequence goes on from NW_028127957.1 coordinate 500,373, forward strand.
TTGGCCTAACAGAGACTATCTATCTCTTTCCACAGATTTTTTGTCTCATTTAGATTTTTTTTAGTTTTTACAGATTCTTTTGGAATGCCTCTCACCTCATGTGAGCAACTTTGTTTTCAAAATCTAGATTCTGTTTTCTTAGTTCTTCCAGTTCTTTTTCAGTCTTGGAGGCTCTTACTCCAACAGCACAGTCAACAGCGACACTGGTACTTCTCAGTTTTTGCTGTAGAGCAATTTTCTCTTTCTCAGGCCCGCAACATCCAGTAAATTTACATTGAAAACTTTATTTGCTAACTTGCTTCCTTTAGGAGAAATGATTTTATGTCTTAAAGAATCCGCATTTGCAATTTATTTCCTTACTGAATCACACCCCCTTCTCTGTTTATTATGGTTACCTTGTAGACAGTATAGCTTTACCGAAAAAAAAAAAAAAACCAGCCCCAAACCTGGAAAAAATAATGTCATAAACCACGTGCTGATCATGGCTGTGTTCTACATGAAATTCATGAGAGACTTGCTAAGAATAAATGCCATTTTGAAGCCGTTTCAGACCACAATCTAACAACAGCTACAACCACCGTCACCGTTTCCTTTCTCTTCTGCATCTTTTAGCAGTCAAACCCTGCCATTACGGTACTGAAGTAAACGGAACATTTGCAGAGGGTTTGCACATATGTCTTTTTTTAAGACACCTATGTGATCATGAATGGCTACTGAAAAAATCACAGTCAATATTCCTGTAAGCAATTTTGGGTCTTTTTAATTGGACTTCTCCGGTTTGGCCCTGTACTTTCTTTTCTGCCTTCATTCAAAACAACTGCTGCTACTAAGGGGCAGACAGAAAGCAAAATCACGGAAAAAGGAAAAAACATGCACAATTTGAGAAAAATATCTCTAGACATTAAGCAACAGGTATTTTAAAAGCCTCAAATTAATTGGAAGCGTAAGTGCTGGCCTAGAGTAATATTTAATGTCCTAAATAGTCTGAATGTCATTATACAAGCATGCTATAATATCCCCGTATACTTTATGATTGGTAAGGGATCTTTAATTGTACAAAAAGGTCAGGAAGCATTAATATAGCAGTACTGAGCAACAGGAGCAGCAACAAAGAGCACGGGGAACGTGAAGAAGTTACAGTCACGAAACTGCTTTTCTTCTGGTCAGGTTTGGTTGGGTGGGCGGGTTTTTTTAGAGGCAATAGGGAGAGTTGGCCTGCCTGCACCGAGGCTGATGATGTCTTTCAAAGCCACGGTCTAAGTAACACATTCCTTGTCTTCTCTTACATCTTTTTTTTGGTTGTTTCTTCACATTTCTTCTCAAGTTCGCTTTCCAACTATTTAATTTTTTTCTGAAGTGCAGCTATCAGATTTTGTTCATCAGCTTTGCTCTGAAAAATTACACGCTTTCACAAACATAAAGTTTAATGACCACTACCTAAGCATTTTTCTCCACTCAAAAAATAAGGACTTCCTATTGGCAGAATTAGTTTACATTCTAAAGTGAATAACCACCATCAAGTAGCTGAATTAAAAAAAAAACAAAAACAAAAAACAAAAAAAAACCACGATGATTCTACTGTAAATCCTTTACTTTTCTTCTGCAAGGAGAAAAAAAGAACAGCCAGGAAGACCACCAAGTTCCATTTTCCAAAGAAGCCTTAAAAGTGGTAATTCAACTCCTCACACTCCTTCAAACTTATTTCAAGGAGCAAGTATTTTTTCAGGCTCTTCCTGTTGTTTGAGGAATCTTCCAACAGCAAAGCTAACAGCTCACAGGTAACCCAGCTGGTGAGCAAACGTAAATTTTAAAATCAAGTGTAAGTCTCAATGCCTGCCAAGAGGACTTAATGTTTCCCCCCAAACCCAGCACATCGATGCAGAAACTTGACCAACATCAAACATGATTTTAAAAATCACTTCTACCTCAATGCTGCTGCTCAGCCTCCTGACTCCTTTCCTCAGTTCTTCATCTTCTTTTTCCACTTCATGTTTTTCTCTCAGCAATTTAGCAAACGCTTTTTGTTTTCTCTGGAGTTCTTGGTTCAGCTCAGGCCTTTCATCTGACAAAGAACTTTCCCTGCTTTTCCTTATTTTAAGGTTATCTGTAAATTTTGTAATCGGATATTTTACTTTCTCTATCTGTGTCTGGAAGAAAACAAACCAACCAACCAACCAACCAACCAGCCAACCAACCAGCAACCCCCCGAAATCAGGACTATCAACAATACAACAATGCAATACAACGATATGTTACCCAGTACTCACTGTCAGCCCTTTGTTTGTCAATAGTCTCCTGGACGTTCTATTTGTGTTGCAGCAGAAATAGTCTGCTGTTCAGCATCAGCAGTCGTTTCTGCTCGGAGGTCCAGAAGTGCTTCACTCAAAGCCTGAAAATAAGAAATTCAAGTTCTAGTAAGTGAAGAAGCTGCTAATATGAACATTACTAAACAAGAAAAGCCAGTTATATTTTACTCTCTTATATTATGCAATTACATTCTACACCCTGCTGTACTGTACACGGAGTCTGAAGCATTAAGCAACATGAAACATTTATGTGACATAGGGATTAATTTTTGTTGACTAACTTTCTGCTGCTTCTCTTTTTTGCCTAACTGGCTCTTCCACTGTTCCACCAGGTTTTTCAGCGTTGCTGTGAGTGCTCTATTATTTTCTTCTTTTTGGGATCTCTAGATCAGCCTTTACATTTGCTAATTCCTTCTCCACCTGAGATAAGATGTTCCTCAATTCATTTGCTTCATCTTTTAAGTTGTTCCACATCAACTGTGTGCTCTTCCTGAAGCCTAAGAAAAAAATAAGCATTAATAGGGCACACTGCGATAATTAAGTTAGCAAACTCCAAATAAATAATGATTTTATAGATTTTATTATTGTTAAAGCAATGACACACAGACTTGGAAAGAGCAAAAAACACTGACTCAACAAAGGCATCCTCCATCTAATAAGAAAATTACTCAAGAAGATCAGCAAAATGAGATGGGGGCATGGTTCATTCTAGTTCCTGGCCCTAACAGGAAAAGACAGCAGCACGCCTTTTCCCTTTTAAACAAGGGTTATTTTTTTGTGAGTTTAAGCTTGTTAGGCAGCAAGCCCAAACGGAGCTTTTTTCAGGAGAAAAAAGAAAATAAACAAAACATAAACTACCAAATATCACAGTAGCTTCAGGACAACTCTCGTACCGAGACCCGTTGATGATTTTCTTTTTCCCTGAATGGCACAAAGCTAACAACAGAAAGGCAGTTTTTTCTAAACCACAGTTTTTCAGTATTAGCTTCAATGAAGGGCTACAGATTAAAAATAATTTACAATTACCAACTGTAGTGACTCTTTTGAGTTAGTTTTTCCAGCCAAATCTTAAATTCAGCAAAAAGATGTTCAATCTGATAGACCAATCCTATAGCAGCAACACATAACTGACTTGATCCAATCCTGTTGTGACTTATGTTAACAGTCTAAAAACTTACTGGGGTCTGATAGTCTGATACTCTTGGATGTTCATTAAAGCAATTAGTTTTGTTTCTCCAATTGAGATGATGTTGTCTTTAATTTTCCAACAAGTGAAGGAAGATAATGATCCTGTTCTGCTACAGTTTGCTCCATTTCAGCTAAGTGGAGAAAATCCTTGCTGTTGGAAGGTGATAAAGAAAACCTTTTCGTTAACTCCTGTATAACAGAACAAATGTATGTGAGAAACACTTTAAGCTTTAAATCAAAGGTAAGCATTAGCAATGCATTTTGAAAAGAGCTTTATGTATCTAATGATCCACAGAATAACCAGTTAAATACAGGTTTCATCCTATAAAGCGCCAAGAGGAATTCTGCATTGAAATGGATCAATTTAACTTAACCACGTATTGAATGAAAAGAACAGAAAACAAAATATAGCTCCCTCTCCTAGAAGTCTCCATAAATTAGGAGGATAGGAAAAATGCCCATATATACTGAGGTGGTAACTTTGGTTTTTCACACTTCATCTCTAATCCATCTCTTGCCAATTCTCTCAAGAATAGTACAGTAATTCTTTATCAACGGTCCATTTCTTTTTTTCTGTCATCACTTAGTACTTACTTTTGACTGCAAAACTGTTCTTCTGACCAACAATTTTAAAAACTTGGGAACAACTTCTCTAATCCCACAGATGATACACACAACTCACCAAAGCAGTTTCTTTGAATTTATTAAGGGAATTGTCAGAATGCAAATTTAGCTTCTGGTGTTGAACTCTAAGGTTTTCCTCATGCTTCTTTGCTATTTCCTCTTGTTCCTGTTAGTTCAAAATAAAAATATAACTCTACTAATGCACACTATTCCAGAAAGTCATGAAACTACATTCCCTTCACGGTAATTGCTCACTCACTGCTCAGTACTGCTCTCCAAATTTTCCTCTAATTGTGGCAGTTTTAAAAATTCTCTTCTTCTTGCTATAATCAATGTGAGTGGTTTTTTTCCTTTTTAACACTACTGGAAAACAATCTGCCTTTGTAATTTTAAGATATGCAGCAAGTGGTATGGTGCAACAGGACAGGAACTGGGCAGGAAAACAGTTGGTGTCGCTCCTCACCAAGGGAAAAAAGGAGGACCCGGGGAATTACAGGCCGGTCAGTCTCACCTCTGTGCCTGGCAAGATCATGGAGCAGATCCTCCTGGGAACTCTGCTAAGGCACATGGAAAATAAGGAGGTGATGGGTGAGAGCCAACAGGGCTTCCCTGAGCACAAGTCATGCCTGACAAATTTGGTGGCCTTCTATGGCTGAGGTACATCATTGGTGGATAAGGGAAGAGCAACTGACATCATCTACCTGGACTTGTGCGAAGCTGGACACCGTTCCGCATGACATCCTGGTCTCTAAACTGGAGAGAAAGCAATTTGACAGATGGAGCACTTGGTGGGTAAGGAACTGGCTGGATGCCACACTCAAAAAGTTATCGTCGACAGCTCAATGTCCCAGTGGAAGCCAGTGACAAGTGGTGTTACTCAGGGGTCAGTGCTGGCACCAGTGCTGTTCAGCACCTCTGCTGGTGACATGGATGTTGGGATGGAGTGCACCCTCAGCTACTTTGCTGATGACATCAAGCTGTGTGGCACAGTCAACTTGCCTGAGGGAATGGATGCCATCCAGAGGGACCTGGACAGGCTGGAGAGGTGGGCCTGTGCAAACCTCGTGAAGTTCAACAAGACCAAGTGCAAGGTCCTACATCTGGGTCGGGGAAATCCCAAACACAAATCCAGGCTGGGCAGAGAATCGATCAAGAGCAGCCCTGGCTTGGGGGTGTTGGTGGATGAGAAGCTCAACATGAGCCGGCAATGTCCACTCACAGCCCAGACAGTCAACTGCATCCTGGGCTGCAGTCATTCTGCCCTTCTACTCTGCTCTCGTGAGACGCCACTTGGAGTACTGCGTCCAGCTCTGGAGACTCCAACATATGAAGGACATGGACCTGTCGGAGTGGGTCCAGAGGAGGCCAGAAAGATGATCAGAGGCCTGCGTCAAGCTCTGGGGCCCCCAACATAGGAAAGACATGGACCTGTTGGAGTGAGTCCAGAGGAGGGCGACAAAGATGGAGCACCTCTCCTATGAGGACAGCCTGAAAGAGTTGCGGTTTTTCAGCCTGGACAGGAGAAGGCCCAGAGGAGACCTTAAAGCCCCTTAAAGTACCTAAAGGGGCTACAGGAAAGCTGGGGAAGGACTCTTTATCAGGGAGGGTAGCAATAGGACAAGGCGTAATGGTTTTAAACTGAAAGGAGGTTTTTAGATTAGATACTAGAGCGCAACAGCGCTCCCGCCTTAAAGGGGCCGCGCCATCGAATCGCCCAGCAAGACCGGGTGGGGCCCACTGCACCGACACCGCGTCCAGCCCGACCCGCGCCGCCACCATGAGGGAGATCGTCCACATCCAGGCGGGCCAGTGTGGCAACCAGATCGGGGCCAAGTTTTGGGAGGTGATCAGCGACGAACACAGCATCGACCCCACCGGCACCTACCACGGCGACAGCGACCTCCAGCTCGACCGCATCAGCATCTACTACAACGAGGCCACCGGGGGTAAGTATGTGCCAAGGGCCATCTTGGTGGACCTGGAGCCGGGCACCATGGACTCGGTGCGCTCAGGACCCTTCGGGCAGATCTTCCGGCCGGACAACTTCGTTTTTGGCCAGAGCGGCGCAGGCAACAACTGGGCCAAAGGCCACTACACGGAGGGGGCTGAACTGGTGGACTCGGTCCTGGACGTGGTGAGGAAGGAGGCGGAGAGCTGCGACTGCCTCCAGGGCTTCCAGTTGACCCACTCGCTGGGCGGTGGCACCGGCTCCGGCATGGGGACCCTCCTCATCTCCAAAATCCGGGAGGAATACCCTGACCGCATCATGAACACCTTCAGCGTCGTCCCGTCCCCCAAGGTGTCCGACACGGTGGTGGAACCCTACAACGCCACCCTGTCTGTCCACCAGCTGGTGGAGAACACGGACAAGACCTACTGCATCGACAACGAAGCCCTCTACGACATCTGCTTCCGCACCCTGAAGCTGACCACCCCCACCTACGGTGACCTCAACCACCTCGTCTCGGCCACCATGAGCGGCGTCACCACCTGCTTGCGTTTCCCCGGTCAACTCAACGCTGATCTCCGCAAGTTGGCCGTCAACATGGTGCCCTTCCCTCGCCTCCACTTCTTCATGCCCGGCTTCGCCCCCTTGACGTCACGCGGCAGCCAGCAGTACCGCGCCCTCACCGTCCCCGAGCTCACCCAGCAGGTCTTCGATGCCAAAAACATGATGGCCGCCTGCGACCCGCGTCACGGCCGTTACCTCATGGTGGCCGCCGTCTTCCGAGGCCGCATGTCCATGAAGGAGGTGGACGAGCAGATGCTCAACGTCCAGAACAAGAACAGCTCTTACTTCGTGGAGTGGATCCCCAACAACGTGAAGACGGCCGTGTGTGACATCCCGCCGCGGGGCCTCAAGATGGCCGTCACCTTCATCGGCAACAGCACGGCCATCCAGGAGCTCTTCAAGAGGATCTCGGAGCAGTTCACGGCCATGTTCCGGCGTAAGACCTTCCTCCACTGGTACACGGGCGAGGGCATGGACGAGATGGAGTTCACCGAGGCCGAGAGCAACATGAACGACCTCGTCTCCGAGTACCAGCAGTACTAGCAAGAAATTCTTGACTGTAAGGGTGGTGAGGCACTGGCCCAGGTTGCCCAGAGAAGCTCTGGCTGCCCCATCCCTGGAGGTGTTCAAGGCCAGGTTGGACAGGGCTTGGAGCAACCTGGGCTAGTGGGAGGTGTCCCTGCCCAGGGCAGCGGGGTGGAACTGGATGATCTTTAAGGTCCCTTCCAACCCAAACCATTCTATGAGTCTACGATTCTATGATTCTAAAGCAGAATCTTTACCGGACTCTTAGCAAAACTCCCCACATCTCCAGGACGGGGCGGGCGTCAGCAACATATCCTCACCTTTGATGTTTGAAGCCCACCACAAAGAGGTTTTCCACTCTGTCACATCCTGTGAGCTAAAACCATCAGCAGGTGCTGGCTCATTCTCGGGCTCGGTACCACCCAGACATGTGACCTGCAGTCCAAAAGTACCCCCGAAAAGACCTCGATAACTGCATTAACACACCGGCACGCACTTAAGATGTAAACACTGCCAAGTCTTCTCATATTTGCATCACATACAGAAGACCCAATTTAGCAAATCTAGCCTTTCTTCTGCTGAAACTTTCCTTACACACAGCTCATCTTCTGCCTTCATAAACTGCAATAAAGACCTGTTTGAGCACAAGGGCTTGAACGCTGTCTATGGTGAAGACGCCATTTAGACAAGCCCCAGGTTTTTTTCCTCAATGCCGCCTTGCTTCCCAGAAATCAATCAATACGAAAAGCTCCCTATGAAGACTGCATAAAAAAGCCAATTGCAAGTGCCTTTCCTTGCTACTGTGTTTGTCAGGCAGCATTCAAGGAAGAAACTAGCTTTTTCCCCTAGTTTTGCTACAGATTCATTACCTTTAAAGATGACACTTCTTCCTGTTGCTACACCATTACAGCCTCAGAGCTGAGCCAAATCATACTTCAGGTATGTAGAGACAGGCATGCGACAGGAATATGTTACTCTCAAAAATCAGACTCTTTCAACCACTCTTCCCTTTGCGTACCGAAGTTCAGAGACCATTAGAAAATAAGAACACGAAAGCAGGGTTCTGTCTTCTGTTTTATGAAGCCCATTCTATCAGCCATTCAACTTGAAGCCCAACTCCAGGCAAAACCCCAGAATAAGAAATACCTTCTTAAAAATTTCACAAAAAGGAAGGGCTTTGAAGTCACAAGACATGAAAACATTCATGAAAGCACCGCCATGCAGGGACACATCCTTTATCACAGACCACCTGCCCTGTTGGCTGAGCAATGTTCTCTGCTCATCTGCAGCCACTGACAATTTCAAAATAGCAGAGCGTCTCTTGTTCATTAGCACCGAGCATGTAGGTTGGAATTGGAGCTGGGAAGAAACCCATACACGGTCAGTCTGGTTTCATTCCAGTCCAGATAAGTTCATGATTACTAGGACTGACAGCAGGTCCGCTCCATGTCTCCAGACCCCAACACTGCTCCTGTGCAGCATCCTGAGAAGCAGTAAGTGCAGAACAAGAAACCTTCCTTCAAAATAAGGCCCCCAGCTGGCTGTTTGAACAAGATGCATAGAGCACCAGCTGAGAACAACCTCTGCTTTAACTACACCTCGCTCCACTGTCCACATACGGACACCAGCCCCTAAATGATCCCTAAAACCACACATCTTCCTCAGGGCAATGCTAAGGAAATACCAGAGCACAGGGACACCGGGTCATTCAGTTTAAGTTGATGGGGAGAAGGGCAGAGGACTAGAAAGAGAAAAACATGATGAAAGAAAAGACAGAGGAGCCAAGAAAGAAAGGTGCAAGGAAAAAGGCTAGAGAGATGGAGAAATCAAGGCAAACAGGGATGAGGAGACCTGCAGAGACATGGAGGAAGAAAAAGTTGGGTTGAGGAGGAAGACAGAGAGACAGAGATGGGGGCAGGGAAGAAGAAGGAAGGTGGGATAGAGAAAGACAGGGACAGGGAGCAGGATGTACAGATGGAGAGAGAAAAAGGAAGGACAGGGAGGAGAACAAAGGGACCGAGAAACAAAGAGGGTCAGATCCTGATGACGAGACTGAGAAGGAAGGGGAAAAAAAGCAGCAATGTGTAGAGCACAGAGGAAAAGAGCGAGAATAACAACAAAGAGAAAGAGAAGAACAGGGACGGTGAGCAGCACAGGGGGATGGAGAAAGAAAGAGAGGTATCAGGAGCCCTGCAGGGGAGGGGGGGGGAACGGTCAGGGAGCAGCAAAGAGGGAAAGAGAGAGAGGAGATGGACAGGGAGAAGGACAGGGACCGTGGGATACAGAATGAAAAAACACAGCAACAGCGAGCAGGACAGAGCGACAGAGAGAGAAAGAGAAGCGGAAGGAAGGAGGGAGAGGGGAAGACAAGGACAGGGAGCGTGACGTACAGGCAGAGACACAGAAGGAGAGGGCACAGGCCAGAGAGACTGAAAAACAGGGAGGGATGCAGATCAGCACAAAGAGACAGGGAAGGAAACAACAGCAATGGGCTGCAGGGCAGAGAGAGGAAGAAAAAAAGAGGGACAGGGAGCAGGAGAGAGGGACAGCAAGAAAAAGACAGGGGTGGGCAGAGCGACAGAGAAAGAGGAACTTGGAGAAGAGAGGGATAGGGAGCGGTACACACAAAACTAGGAGAGGTACAGGGAAGTGAGAAAAACGACAGAGAGGGAAATGGGAGGAGGGCAGAGAGGGGCTGGGAGGCAGCAGAGGGGTGATGTGGCCCCAAAGGCCTGGGGCTCACTGCAGCTCACGCTCTCTGCGCTGCCAGCAACGTTACGTTTCAGGCAGTTCTGTCTCTGCCTCCCTGCCCCTTCCTGCCTTCGTCTCCTCAGCTCTCCTCCCCTCAGCCGGGCCGTGGCTGGAGCAGAGACTGCTGCACCCGACACAACATGGCTGCCGGGCAGCCCTGTGCCCCCGGACTACAGCTCCCAGCATGCCCCGGGGTGTGCTGGCTCCCAGCATGTCCCAGGACTACAGCTCCCAGCATGCACTGGGACTAAAGCTCCCAGCATGCCCCGGGGTGAGCTGTCTCCCAGCATGCTCTGCGCATTCCCGCCCTCTGACCCCACGGGGTCAGCCTGAGCTGGGCTCCTGGCGCGGGGTTGAATGGCTCCTGTGGTGGCACTGGCACAGAGAGCTTGGAGAGGTGTTTTGGCTCAAGATCTCGAGGCGAGGCGAAATCAAGCCCTGCCTGTGGAAATTCTGCTTCCCAGAGCACCGTGGGGTGGAAGGGGCCCCTCTGCTGAGCTGCTCTCACTGACAGATGTGCCCACCACAGCCACACACCGCTCCTCCGAGGGCCGCTCTGGGGGCTGCAGGAGGAGGCAGAGGCAGGCAGTAGGCAGGAGCGGGGCAGGAGGGATGGTTCCTCTCCCCAGGGCGACAGGCCAGCCGAGGGGTCTTCCTCAGCGGCACTGGACAGCCCACGGAGGCTAACTGCACGTGGCCAGCCTTAGTGATGTACTTTGAAAGGGTAAAATTTACTTTTAAAAGGTAGAATGCATTTTCAAAGGTAGAATTTCTCACTAAGCAAGAACAAAAAGCTGTAAAAAGGTTACAAGGCTCTATCAAACAAGACACTTCGTATAACCAATACATGCCTTGCTCATGAAAGTACCCTCGAAGAACAAAAGAGGGATGATAACATGGGAATATCCTTAAGCAGAAAGTGCCAAAACCGCTGAGAACTGTACAGCTGCTGAAAGAGGCCCAAAGCCATCAAAGATAAGCAGTAACTGGGGGAAAGGTAAAGGCGGCAGTGGGAGATCACGACCACCGACTCAATTAGAGACTGAAAAGAATTACCCCCCCACCGTACTGGAGCATGCGCAGATCAGTTAAAGGACACTGTAGTTTCAAATGAAAGCGAGAGCCTGTACTAACCAATAGAAGTCATTAAGATAACTTACTAAGCAATAATTATAATTAAGGGTGTGTATTTCTGTGTCTTGAACTGTATAAGTATTCCAAAGATTTTGTAGGCTGCTGTGCTAGTTTGTGGATTACCACCTAGCACCCATCTCTGGCATGGAGATGGACAGGGCATAAACCTGCCCGCTTGCGTTGGTATTGGCCTTGGCCTCTCAAGGGGGTTGAGGTGAGGACTGGCTGTGGCGTTGGAGTAGCCGTTACTGCTGGGTGCAGTCCATCTGTACCAAGATCCAGTTGTAAAAGTGCTGCGCGGAGGTGTAGACTCTGGGCTGGTTTGCTCTCGCACAGCCCTTCCCCCAGCTGGTCACTCCAGCAAGCCAGAAGTGGTCAGCATTGCTGTCTTTGCAGACGAGAGGACCACCGCTGTCACCCTGCAGGGGAGGAGAGAGGATGAAGGTGGTGTCGGGTGGCCGCTGTCCGCACTCTGGCCGGCTCCTTCTCTCTCACAGCACCTGCCAGAGCTGTACTCATGGCACAGAACGGCTCTGCTCAGGTGCTGGAGCCTGCAGAGCCTTGCCTGGGAGGGGGTGGTGGGCCTGTAAGGTTGGGCTATCTCTCATCCCTGCACAGTGATCCTGGATGCGTGGAAGACAGATGTTCCGGGACTGGGATCTGGACCTATGAGCTGCCAAGAGCACTGAATGGGCTTTCTGGGCAGAGTCCCCGGCCTCGGGGGGACTGAGGTGCACTGGGCAAGGAGCTGCAGATGGGGCAGGGAAGGTGAGCCCCAACAGCAGTGGGGACCCAGCGGTGGGAGGGTGACTTGCCAGGCAAAGCACATGCCAGGGTCTGTTTGGGCATTGTGACAGGGCAGCCTGTGCTGCTGGGGCTGAACTTGTAGCATATCCTACCTGGCAGGTGTCGGTGCCACCCTGCGGATAGCCAGCACACAGGTTGTGGCTGTGGATGTCCTCTGCGTACTGCCGGCTGGTGTTAGAGCTCAACATCACTGAGGCACACCTTGGCCTCCTGCAGAACATCGGTTGATGCTCCTGCTGTGAGCTCAGAAAGGAATGAACACGCAGCAGCTCGTTGTTGCCAGTTCTCCTTCCCTGTCTGGGTGAAGCCCTTCCCTAGGGATTTCCTTTGCCTCCTGAGGGCATTGCACTGGGGTTTCCCTTCTGTCTCGTGTTGGGCATGGGTCAGGCCCATCTCTCTGGAGACATACGTCCCTGCAGCCTGGATCTGGCTGTCAGCTCTGCTCTCGGGAAGCCCAACCCATCTCCCCAGTGATCCAAGCTTGCACTCAGGACACCAGTACTTTTTGAGAACTCACATCTTGCACTCTTGGAACCCCAGCCACTGGTGTATCAGGTTCTCAGCTCTGACACTCTCAGCAAGGCGTCGGGCACACAGGCAAGCTGTATGGAGGAGCTGCACTGGACAGGCTGGTCCAATTCCAGCATGGCGATGTCGTAACTCTTCCTTCTGTCCAGGGCAGCCCATGGAGGGATTCAGCTGACCAAATGGAGTCATAGAATCATAGAATGGTTTAGGTTGGAAAGGACCTTGAAGATCATCGAGTTCCAACCCCCCTGCCATAGGCAGGGACACCTCTCACTAGACCAGGTTGCCCAAGGCCACGTCCAGCCTGGCCTTGGACACCTCCAGGGCTAGGGCCTCAACAACCTCTCTGGGCAACCTGTTCAAGTGCCTTACCACCCTCAAAGTGAAAAATTTCTTCCTAATGTTTAATCTGAACCTAACCTCTTCCAGTTTAAAGCCATTCCCCCTCAGCCTATCGCTACATGCCCTAGTAAAAGTCCTTCGCCAGCTCTCCTGTAGGCCCCCTATAGGTACTGGAAGGCTGCAATTAGATCTCCCCGGAGCCTTCTTTTCTCCAGGATGAACAGCCCCAACTCTTTCAGCCTCTCCTCATAGGAGAGGTGCTTCAGCCCTCGAATCATCCTCGTGGCTCTCCTCTGGACAAGCTCCAGCAGGTCAATGTCCTTCTTCTGCTGGGGACTCCAGCTGGATGTAGTACTCCAGGTGGGGTCTCACAAGAGTGGAGTAAAGGGACAGAATCACCTCCTTTGACCTCATGGCCACACTTCTTTTGATGCAGCCCAGGATACGGTTGGCCTTCTGGGCTGTGATCGCACACTGCTGGCTCATGATGAGCTTGTCAATCAGCACCCCCAGGTCCTTGTCCTCGGGGCTTCTCTCCAGGCATTCCCTGCCGAGCCTGTATTTGTGCTTGGGATTGCCCCGACCCAGATGTAGGACCTTGCACTTGGCCTTGTTGAACTGCATGAGGTTTGCACAGGCCCACCTCTGCACAGGTACCTCTGGATGGCATCCCTCCCCTCCCGTGTGTCTACCTTGCCAAACAGCTTGGTATCATTGGCAAACTTGCTGAGGGTGCACTCAACCCCACTGTCCATGTCGCTGACAAAGATGTTGAACGAAGTCATGTGGCATAGGCAGAGCTAAGTCTCTCTTCCTCTTCTCAATCAGCTCTCATTTCCACATGTCGCTGGAGTACAATGGCAGGTGTCTCATGTGCATCCCTTCCTTGCCTAACCTAATTCAGGGCAGCTGAACTTCAATTTAGTTTACAAATTCCGTCCTGTAGTGGTAGGGGAGGTGCCAGGGCTCTCCAGCACAACTGCATGCGCCTGACAGGGACAGCAGAGGTCCTGTACAGGAACCCCGTCCCCATCCAGCCTGGCTGTGTGACAGGCATCACCCAGGGCATCTCAGAGAGAGTGGGTGCCTTTGGGCCAGTGACTGAATCCCACCCCTGCAGTGGTTTGAGCTCTCTCCCTTCTCTCTCCAGTAGATACTGGGCAGTGCCCGAACAGCAAACACATCACACCAGGGTCTTCACTCGTGTTCCTTCACTCTCTAACTTGAAAAGGTTCTTCTCTCCTCCAGTGTTTAACCATTCCCTTGATGATACAATTATGGATCAGGCCAATTATTTTCACAGTTGGCCTGAATCACATGCTGTCCACACCAAGGACACTCTCAGCATCATCTCTTCCTTCCTGAGATCAGCTTCACAGAATCTCAGAATCACAGAAATTTTCAGAGTTGGAAGGGACCTCTAGAGATCATCTAGTCCAACTCCCCTGCTAAAGCAGGATTGCCCAGAGCACATGACTCAGGACTGCATCCAGGCGGGTCTTGAAAATCTCCAGAGAAGGGGACTCCACAACCTCCCTGGGCAGCCTGTGCCAGTGCTCTGGTACCCTTCTTCACAGTTAAAGAAGTTTTTCTGTGTATTTGAATGGAAATTCCTATGTTCCAACTTGTGCCCATTACCCCTCGTCCTGTCACTGGGAACCACTGAAAAGAGTCTGGCTCCATCCTCCCTCAACCCACCCTTTAGGTACTTGTACGCCATAATAAGGCCTCCCCTCAGCCTTTTCTTCTCCAGACTAAAGAGTCCCAGCTCTCTCAGCCTTTCCTTGTAAGGGAGATGCTCCAATCCCTCAGTCATCTTAGCTGCCCTTTGCTGGACTCGCTCCAGCAGTTCCCTGTCTCTCTTGAAGTGGGGAACCCAGAACTGGACACAGTATTCCAGTGTCCTGGAATCCTCAGCATTTCAGAGTAGAGGGGGAGAATGACCTCCCTTGACCTACTGGCCACACTCTTCCCTATGCAGCCCAGGATTCCATTGGCCTTTTTGGCAACAAGGGCACATTGCTGGCTCATAGATACTTTACTATCTACCAGGACCCCCAGATCCTTCTCCTCAGAATGGCTTCCCAGCAGGTCTACCCCTAACCTATACTGGTTCTTTGCATTCTTCCTCCCCAGGTGCAGGACTGTGCACTTGCACTTGTTGAACCTCATCAGGTTCTTCTCTGCCCAGCTCTCCAGCCTGTCCAGGCCACGCTGGATGGCAGCACGGCCCTCTGGAGTGTCAGCCACCCCTCCCAGTTTGGTATCGTCAGCAAACTTGCTGAGGATACACTCTGTCCCCTCATCCAGGTCTCTCACATTTCCTCACTCCTCTCTCTGGCTGCTCTTGCCCAGCAGTTTTTCCCCCTTCGTAAATCTGTTCTCCCAGAGACGCTCCCACCATCACTGATGGGCTCAGCCTTGGCCAGCGGTGGGTCTGTCCTGGAGCTCTGTCAGACATGGGGGAAGCTTCTAGCAGCTTCTCACAGAATTTCCCCCTCTAGCCCTCCCACTACCAGACCCTTGCCAGGCAAACCCAGTAGAGAATTCATTCTTCTCGTTTTCTGCCTCATTTGGGCACAGCTATACAGCTACAAAGAGCCCCTGTTTGGATCGCTCTTGGCAGCATTAGCACTTTCTTACTCTGCTGATGCTGCCCACTGACAGTTCATTATTCATGGTCCTCATCTGCTTTCTGGAGCTTTCCTTGCCCCGTGTGCCCCAGTCAGATGTCGGGCTTATGGAACTGTGGGAGTCTTCTCATATCGTGTCTCTGTTCACAGCTCTCACTTGCACTCCCCACCTTGGTCCCCTTCTGTGCTCAGGTGGATCCATCCTTGCAGAAATCTCTTTATTCCAGTGCCAAAGTCCCCGTGTTCAGGTGTGCAGTATTCTCCTTCACAGTTATCCGCAGTATCCGCTGATACTCGAGTTACAGACAAGTTGATGGGCTCCTCGAGAGACAAGAAGTTGTTTTGATGCCTTCGTACTTCTTCCCCAACTTGGGTGTCACTACCACTGAGCCTCGGACCGTTTGTGCCCATGGAGTCACTGGCACCTGCTTGTCATGTACGCGCCTGTCACCCTTCCCGCTGGCAGACCCATGGCATACAGTACAGGTGTGCTCCAGTGATTAGTCCGTCCAGCCCAGTGGTGGCGGTTTTGTTGGTTTTTTTTTCCCAAGAAACCAGCAGTCACATGCACTTCTAGGCCTCTGGCTTGAATTCTGCCTTGTATCTACCTCCCTTCTTTTTTGGCTTCATCTGTATCCTTCGTACTCGTCAAGTGGCGGCATCCTTCTCTTTTGAGGTCACAGCTCCTTTTCCTTTCGGTGCTTCCTGTTATGCTTTACTCCTAAGTTCCCCAGTTTTGGTCTAACAGTGCTAGATAGATTTTGTTCAGGGCAGCCTGGGACCTGAATGGGAACAGAGGTGTTAACTGGGGGCACGGGCATATGCTGTTCTTTCTGCTTGAGCTGTGGCAGTGGACACCACGGCAGCAAGAAAAAGCAATGAAGCCCAGCAGTGTGAGCAGGTAACGGCTAACAGGGGACTAACAGGAAGCAGCAAGTTTCTCCATCCCAAGAAAAAGGTACAGTAAGAAACACACTGATCACAAGGATTTTGTCTAAAACCCAGCCAAAGAATAAGGTTTGTCTTAGATTTGTTTCTAAGACCACACTTCCTACAGCAAGAAGCTGGGTACTATTTAAGCCCCACCAAATGGGTTTGTTCCATTTACGTTGAGGAAACGGTGGAATGGGAGACTCTTTGAAACGGTCCAATTTTCCACACTTTACTCTGAAGCAATGGAGATAAAGGAAGACATTCAAGCCGGACAGGTCCCAAAGCACCATCTTTATCATTTCATGAGCTGGAGGAGCGGCTGGCAACCGTGGAACCTCGGAAGTACATTCTGTACTGGCTGGCAACTGCCTTTGTTGGTGCAGCAAGCCTGGAGCGGGTACCACCTCTTCGTTTGTGTGTGTATTTCACTGTCAGTTGTAGTTTTGTTTCAAGAAAGAATCAGAGGTAAGGTTCTGACGGTCTAGTTTTTGAAAGAAAATGACTGCTTTCAGGGTAAGAATACGATTTGCCTGACTATTGATAGCTTTAACGTTTTCATGTATGTTCTGGCAGTGGAGGAGAAGCACAAAAGGTGAAAATGGCCACTGCTGGGAATGACGACTATTTTTATTCCGACTCTGCACAGGTAAATGCAGTAGATTTTAGAGTGGTTTGTATTGTTGATTTTCTTGAGATGTCCATGTTGAAAGGGAGGTTTGTTCTGTAAAGTTTGAAGTTGCTATGTCACGCTGGCTGGGTTATGGCAGCATCTGTAGATGAGATATCTGATCTTCAGAAGTGCTGAGAAGAGCTACTGATCATCTAAACTATGGACAATTTTTCCTGGGAACTGGGCTCGGATACTCAGAGAATACACAAGTTAAAAACCGCGCATAGAGATCACTCATCACTGTCCTGTTGAACCAACATTATATTCTGAATAAATAGGCCATGTTTGCAACTTCTGCTTATAGCGACTCCCTGAATTTTGCAAAACCAGTTCTTTAAAGCAAAGTCCTTCAAAAGGGGTTTGTTCTTCCAAGAAATATTTACATTCCACCTGGTGAAAATCCGGGGGCGGCTGTAGGGCTCTTTGTCATTGCATCCGTTTCATCCCGGGGGATTTAGGCGTTAATGCCGGGGCGATGGGCTTTGGCTCCAGCCCCCAGCGTGTCTCAGGGGATGGCCCAGTCGTACTGACTACAGTCCAACAGTGGCGTGGGTTTGAGATGCTGCTCCTAGACCCAGCTACTGGTGTCTGGAACTGAGTGAAACTGACCTTCAAATGCTCCGATATTTTCAAGTGTGACTTTGTTTTCCTCTAAAAAATCACTCAGAAACTGGTTAAGAAATAACCGGCAACCTGGCATTTCCAGCTGTCAGCTGGGATGTCGTTCATACCCAGGATATAAACCCGAGTTTATATTTGTCACCATAATGCTGTTATACCTGGACTACTGTATTATTAATTAAAACCGAAGAGTTTTAAAAGAGGAGATTCACTTTTGAGGCAACCACTAGCGTACGGGAATGTAGCGTGACTTACCCACAAAGTCATTGTCCTCATGTGGGTTCCGGGTGCAGATTCTGTCGCTGTGTTCACAGCAGCACACCCCGTATTAATCCATTTAGTCCATTTTTATTGTTGTATTTACAGTACCTGAAAACTGTTTTCTCCTGCAGCAAAAGTACAGCAACACCTCCTGTTGCTGGGAAAGACAACCCTCAGGCTGTTTGAGCGTCAGTTGTGCCTTCCATCACAGCAAACCTCGTTACATGAATGGGCCTTTTTTGCCGCCTAGTAACAGTGAGTAAAAATATATTCTCAACCATTTGTTCATGAGAGTAAGTAGATACAGGAAAACGCCCTCCCAGTGCTTACTTCCCGTGCTTACATAGTATGTATTAAGGTCAAGAAACGCACTGTTACAAATCACTCGGGTATGATCTGCTGCCCCAGCAAGTTGAAGGCAAAGAAAGGAATTGTATTGGCGTTTGAATAGGGTCTGCCACATGATTTTTTTCAGCTGTCACATTACAGGTCTTCCTAACTATGAGTGACATGAAAGATGAACTCACAAATGGCAATTTAGGTTGCCAGGGTCCACAGAGTAAAAGTGTTGCTTTACTTGGGTATTTGCTAGATTAAATCTCTCCAGTAGTGAAAGCGGTGAGTAGGCAGATAATGATGTAAGAGAAATGAGTAGTGTGTGTGGTGGGGGAGGAGGTTGGTAGGGCCACTGGTAGCAATATCTGTTGATAGAGCACAACATGTGAGATGGATGAGACCCCCCTCGGATAGATAACGTCAGACTACAGTGCAGTGCGTGCAGGTGTCTTTCCATTCATCATTTGGAATAAATTGTTCAGGCGTGAACATTGGACGCAGGCTATTGAAATACAGTGTGCAAGGCAATACCATACCCCCTCGTCCTTTTTTACATAGCGTAGAATGATAACTGTGTTCCTCTTTGCAAAAGGCTTTCTTCAGCACTGCCTCATCTGCCCATTCAGAGAAGCAAGTGCCCATGATTCTTCCTACTCTCTGTAGTTGGAAGGTGCTCTTGGAAGAGAGTGTCTCTCCTACTCTCTGGTGGTTGGAAGATGTCAACCTCTGCAGATTTTTTCTACAATGCACAATCTCTCTATTTAATGATTCCTTCAATATGATAATGATTTAAAAACTGTACCTGCTGGTCTGAACCTGGACTTGATGTTCTAGTTCCCTCCTAATAAAATACATATAATGTTCTTATCTGCAGATGCCCCATTGCCACAGGGTGTAGGAGAAGGGATTCTGCCTCCGGCCCATCGTCAACAATCGCTCAGAACTCATAAGAATATTTTACTACCGGTTCACCCTCCAGTGATTATAAACCTCAATGACGAAGATGACGAAGAGGACGATGAAGAGAAAGAGAACTGTAAAAAGTTTTTGTCTTTCTTTTTCAATGAAGTAGAGTGGGGGTTTTGGACCCTTGCAATGTACTTCACAACTGATGTATTAGAATTTTTTTTTTAGAGAAGAGTTGTTGACAATTTTTGGAAATAGTTTCCAGCTAATCTTCAAATTTTGGAACTGGTAGTCCCCAGATGGGAGTGAGGCAACGTTTTCTAACTGCTGTGAAATGCCTGGCTGTAGATGTCAGCAGTGGTATAAACCACATACCTGAACTGGGACAGATAAGGAGCGCTCACTTCACCAGCTCTGCCGGCAGACGTCACGTGATGGTGACTTTAGGCAGAGGTTTGGTGACACACACTCCCCAGTGACGTGTTTAGTCAGGAGATTTCCTTTTGGGTGTAAATGAAGGATTATTTTGCAAAGGAGTACTGAAGATGCTTTTGAATCATTTTAAATCACCAAACGTTAGCTTAATATGTGTTGTGAGTGCAATTCCATTGCACTTGGCAATGCCTAATATTAAGGAACCCTTTTTCTGTCCCGAAGCAGAGGCTACAGTCAGAAAAGAAACAGCCATGACCGAAATGAAATTCATTATGGGATTTGATTATTAAGAATTGTTGAAGGTCTTTGTATAGATACCTAAAAATCTTTTAAAACTGTTTCCTACAGATGTTTCTGAATGGGTGCCTAAGACTGCTGCAGATATTGAAGAGGAAAGAGCAATAAAGGAAGTGTGCTATATATCTGGTAAATACAGAATTAGTCACTCTTTCCTAAACAGCAGCACTGCCAATATAGTAAACTCCGGTGGTTTTTTTCCCTCTTGGGATATATTTAGGCGAGTATTACAGGATTCAGTACCCTCACAAACACCGATCAACAAAAACCGCGTCTTTGCGTTGGGAAAATGAGCTATTACCCTTGGAAGCTACCAAGCGACGCTTGCAGAAAGGCAAGTACTTTCCGTCTTCTCGGACAATGTTTACCAGTTTTCAAATTACTGTTACAGGGAGAAACAATGACATAGTTTCCCGTCCTCCCCGCTTTTTTAATTTAGTGACGATAAAAGATAGCATATTACAAAGAGCATAAAAATCCTTCATTCCTTTTTCCCCATATATATTTATACTGTCACACGCGTGGTGACTCCCTGCATCAGACGACTGTAAATGGAAAAGGTGGAAATGGGCTGTTAACCCTACGCGTACGTTCCTGAGATACACAACATAGGTCTTTCATAGACTTTTTCTTCGCGATCAAGATCTATGTAGTCTAAGTTTAACCACCCTAAGGTTAGGAATGTAGTTTAGATTTCACATGTGGGCTCACTGTTGGACATGGAGAGAGACGGGCACTCTTTGGGGGCTGTTTATTGGATCATAAGACAGTGCCAAAGACAGGTGAGATGGCGCCGCGCTCTCTGCTGGCTCTCTTGGCTGTCTAGAGGATTAGATGCAGCCATACACCAAACTTTTATAGAACTAAATTTAGAAGAAATAAGTACCCCCTTGAAGTGTCTCGTAAAAGATAGTACCAAAAGAGTTCCATGTTGTTTTGAATGTTGGGCTTTATCCAACATAATTAAGGTCCAAGGAAGACAAGCTAATAAATATTTACCTCCCTTAATATGTTTCTACTTCATTCTTGACCAAGTGGCACGACTGAAAACAATCTGTATTAGTTCATTTAATGAACCAGTAATAATCCAATTCCATTTGTAGCCTCACAGAAGCCAAAGCAGCTTAGGCTAGATCAGGAAAGAACCTCACGCATTGTCAGACTCTCCTGTAGTGACCTTTGAGAGCATTTTGCTGTTGGCATTCAAACTATTTTAAAAATTGAAGATTTTGCTGCTTGGGTTTGATGATGAAACCTGAAGACTTCTTGAAATGTACTGTTAGAGTGTTGAGGCGATAACAGCACAATGTTACACAGAAAATTTTGCCTTTAAATCTGTGAAAGAATTTTCTGAAGTGTTGTGTAAGTACATAGTAACATATATTCTTAAAAACTGATTGATATTCTTTTCTGTATTTATGTTGTTTTCAGAATACGCAGATGACAATGCCCCGACTCCTAAGAACTCATGGGTAATTGTCGGAAGAATCCCTGCTGGAGGAGTTAAAGCTAGCAGCAAACCATCAGTTATGTAAGTGTCCATAAAGCGTTGTATTCTTTGTTCAGGTTTCAGTGTGTTAGCTTTTTTTATGGGTATTAGTTTACAGAGGCATTGAGATTGTACCTCTCTTGTTAAAGCTGCTCTGACCTTTTGTTGTCATGGGGCAGATTTTAATGTATCTTTTATTTTGGTCACCAGACTCCTAAATCACACAAAATGCTTTCAGGTGTCATTGCTACTACTATTTTTAGTCCATTTAGCATATGGAACACGTTTAGTATTTTGACACCTTCATGGCTAAGCGTGGTGGATACCTGAAGACAGTGTGTGGGCTTCCACAGAGAAACACTGTTCTACAGACTGTGCTGCTGAGATTTTTGTTATTTCTTTGTCAGACTACTGATTTGTTTCACGGAAGTAAACTTGCACTTTGAAGCGTCAAAATTATGACTGTTCCTTCTTAGAAACTAAACTGCTCTATCTGGTACCCATTTGTAATACCAGGGACCCACAGATTGGCTGAAGTTACCTCTATGCTTTGGTGGCTGATTCTTCAAGAACACAAAACTGTAGCACAGGCTTCATTTTTTTGGTACTTACAGAGCCGAGATAAAATATCTGAGGACTTCCTCTTGCACTGCCGTGTTCTCTATCTGTCAGTCTCAGAGTGCTTTGTGACCAAGGAGAACTGTGATTTGGGGTTTGGGTTTTTTCAGTACCAGGAGAGAACAGGTTATGTATACAAAGGAACTTCCCCGTTCATTAGATTGTCAGAACATAATGTTTTGATGTTCGGGTTTTCGAATGTGTTTTCACTGCTTTATGTTGGGTACAAGTGCTTTATTTGAAGTTCTGATCCCCTTTCTTTCTTCTCCTAGAAGTCGAACTGGGCCTACGAGTGGAACATCAAAAGCAGTATGTAAAAACAGTCTCAAAGGTTTTTCTACACACTGCACTTAATTCTAAACAATGTCGCCTTGTATTAATTTTCCAAACATTGACTTAATCTATTTTCCAGTAAAATGTAGTCTTTGTGGCAAATACAATGTATTGAATTCAGCATAGCAAAAAGTGAGTAATGCCATCATTTGCGCAGTTCTCATGCGAATATCGGTATTTGTGCCCAGTAATGCATTGTATTTCATAGTGAATATGCTGGAAAATTTCCTGTACGACTTTATGTTGTACAGATAATGTATGGTGGGTTTTAGATCATGCAGGTTCAAGGTTTGCACAGCTGAACTTGGTGCCGTGTTCTACCTCTGTCTGTCCGTAGCTTGTGATACGTATGTTTGTATGGGTTGTTGCGTGCTTTTTGTTTCCTGCAATGAAAATTCTTTAGAGGGTATTTTTTTCCTTTTTCACATTGTATTGCTTAGCTTTGGTTTTGGAACAACTTCCCCGACTCTTGAGTGTCCTTTTAATGCTGCAAAATATAAATACTGATAGTTGCATGCATCTTTCCCCATTAAATGAACAGTGGATAGCTTGTCCTTCTAATGGTCCGGAGCTTAAAAATCCCTTTAAAAATACGGGATAGTATATTTTTTTCTGCACATAGCTTCAGTCCACTTGGAAGAAAACTGGATTGGTCACACCAGTCTTTCTGTGAGATACAAACAGAGCCGAAGGTTCTGAGTGCCCGAGAATGCTCTTTTCAGGGGGGTGAACGGGCACATAAACATCACGCGATGGCATATGGACTCCCCAGAACACGTTCAGGACAACTGTATTTGATCGAAGCAGCTGTTTTCACGCAACCTCAGCTAGCGTTGTGCTGCTCTTTCCAGGATGGGGTGAGCGGTGCTGTCTTGGGCTGTGTGGGCTTGAACGTGTCTCTAACGTGTGCATCAAATCCTTCCCTGTTACACAGAGTGACGACCTGGCCGGTGCTTCCGAAGAAGATATAACGAAAGCTACGATGATCCAGTCGTGCTGTAAATACGATCCAATGAAGTAAGTGTTGCTAATGTCACATCTCTTCTTTGAAGATTATGGAAAGATTGTAGAGGTGGGTTCTTTTAACAAGAGAGACAAATGCATACCTTTTTCTTCTTTTCCCAAAAAATTGTTAGTTCCATGAAGAAACCCTTGGCTCCACCTCCACCATCATACATTTGCTTTCGTTGCGGAAAACCTGGCCACTATATAAAGCACTGCCCAACAAATGGGGTAAGATTGTGGGGTACTTCTGGTGTTACTTAGCTTTTCTTATTTTTACCTTGGCAGTTACGTAACAAACACGGGAACGCTCTTATTCGGAAGTGTTTCTCTTGGGGTGACAGACAGATGTTATATGGCAATGTTGCAAAAGCCTTCAAAATTCAAGGGAAACCTAGAATTAAAAATGTGACATTTTCTTTTTTCTACGTCATAGACATTAAATATGCCCATAGATCTTTCTCTGGGAACTTTCATGTGTATTTACATATATTTCAATACTATTGATGTTTCTGTTGACCCCACCTATTGAGTATTTGCGTGTTTTAATGACACAAGTCTCTGGCTGAGTACTCATGCCAGGTAACATCAGTCGCTGAATGCATGTGCAGCCTTCATGTATATAGGTGGTGAAAGTAAGTTTCTGCAGTGGCCGATTCCGAGCACTGAGTTCAGCTCTCACTCTGGACTGCGCTTTGGAGCCATATGCGATTGTGTCTCCTCTCTGAGTGGGTGGTGAGCTCAGGGATATGTTACCCTTATGGAACCTGAAGTTAAGCAAAAGAACGTCGATTGAGTTCAATACGCTGCTCAAGTCTTTGAAACATATTGGCTCTATTAATTTAGGAAAATAAGTATTTTAGTTGAGAAACCCTTGTGCTAGGTAAAAGGAGAGGATTAAGGGCTTTTGCTGCTTAAAATAATCATTGAAATGTCATTCTAAGCGTGGGTCTTAAGATGAGATATGTCTGCATTTCTTTTTTTAACAGGACAAAAATTTTAAGCCTTTTCCCAGAATTAAAAAGAGCACAGAAATACCAAGGAGTTTCGCGATGGACGTGAAAGATCCCAATAGAAAGGGTGCTATGCTGAAAAACACTGGAAAATGTGCACTACCGATTATTAATGCGTAAGTATGGAGTTAATTGGATGGACCAAAAAGTGAAGGAGACAAACCCATGCGTAAATGCCTGAGGGACGATGCAACCGAGTTGGCCAGCGTCGGTCATTACGGGGGAGGAAGCACTGGCATTGCATCGTCACCTTAACAACTGTGATACTTGCTAGTATTAAAATGGGGTGGTCCTACTGTTCGTGCCTCTGGAACTTGGTTAAACTTGCAGTGCGCTAAGAATCTGTAGTTCTGTAAAACATTTCTGTCGTGTTTAATGTGGAGTTGTTCTCTTGGAAAGCTCATTTTGCTTCTGTTTTATGTTCCAAAGGCTTCTTGTAAAATTTAACAAATAGCTCTTGGACTGAGATTTCCTCCCCTGCTCTGACTTTTATCAAATCCCATGTGGGAAACCCATTGAGATTTTCCTGTTGCTATAAACTAAGACAATAGTACTGTGTGCTGGCAGGAGTGGCTGTTTCAAAATGCACTTGGTGGCACTTCTGTTCTTCTGTCACGCATCTCCTTTTGTAGAAGCTGTAACATAGACCTCTTCCATCTATAAAATGCACTTACTCAGAGACAAACTTTATCCTGAGCCTACAATTTGCATGTACCCTCTGGCCCAGGAGAGGTGGGATTCATTGCACCTGATTTCTGGCTGTCAACAAATGATGTTTCTAGTCTGAGCTAATTTCTTAGTTGATCCAATGAATGGGAAAGTTCTGCAGAAGGAAGATTGTTCCCACCTCCCTCTTCTCATATTGTGACTATTGCAAAGTGGTTTAAACTAAATGTCTGCGTCTCAGAAGGCAAATGTGAAATGAGAATTCCATCTATTATCTTCCTCTGGTGATATCCAAAGCTTCGAACAGTTTTCCTTTACCCATCTGTAACTTTTTTCTTCTTCCTTCCCCACCCCACCCTCCAGGGAAGCTTATGCTGGAGGAAAGAAGGAAAAGCCTCCCTTTTTACCAGAGGAGCCGTCCTCCCCCTCATCCTCAGAAGACCCTATTCCAGCTGAGTTTTTGTGTGTCATTTGTAAAGAGATAATGACTGATGCCGCTGTTATTCCCTGCTGTGGAAACAGTTATTGTGACAAATGTACGTATTCTTCCCGTGTTTGTTAATTCAAAACATCACCTCTGATTTTCTGAGAGCAGAAATAGGAGACGGCGAAATTACGTTGTTGCCCGTTCTATTTCATACTAATGTATCCCCTGAATAGGAAAGGGCTCTTTTTGTATAAAGGAAAAAAAAAGGCAGAAAGCTTTTTTTCCTTTCATGTATCCGGTTAAATCCTCTTTCCATGCGGAAGGAGGCGTATGAGAAGAGTGCATAACTGCGCAGTGCATT
Organism: Vanellus vanellus; assembly: GCF_965231255.1. Lineage (NCBI taxonomy): Eukaryota > Metazoa > Chordata > Aves > Charadriiformes > Charadriidae > Vanellus > Vanellus vanellus. The sequence continues at coordinate 526,091 of NW_028127957.1, forward strand.
GCAGTATTAGATATCAAATGCATTTAGTTTTTTCACAGCCCTTTCTCTCACACATAATTGTGTGCTCTGCAACAAACAGGTCGTTGGGCATTTAATCTGCATTCTTCTCCAGGGGAGAGTTGGTGGAATCCTTCAGAACTCAAACCTACTAATGTTTTGTTGAGGTGTGTTTTATTCATTAACTGTGAGGTTGGTGACATCTCACTGCAGCGGATAGTGGAAAAGAGACTGGTCGAACCATCAAGTGTTACACTGGTGAAATATCAAAACTGTATACCAGAAATAAATGCTGCATACTAGAAATGTTTTACACTATTGAACATTTACAGCTTCACGCTCTCAATTAAAGCCATATTCCCCCATCAGTCATATATGTCTTTTTATTAGAACCCCCAACATTGCCGTCCTTTGGCTAAACCTTCTGTGATGACTCTATTGACACACAGGTATTAGAACGGCATTACTGGAGTCTGAGGAACACACATGCCCAACGTGTCATCAGACAGATGTTTCTCCTGATGCTCTCATTGCCAACCAGTTCCTGCGCAAGGTAACGTGATGACTTCTACGTAAACTGTTTGTAAGAAAAGTCTGTTAGTAAAAGGTGAAAGGGAAGAAAATAATAATTTACGTCTCCTTAAGCAAGGCTAAATTGCATAATAAGGCCACGTTTACTTTCTAAATACATCATCTGCTGTTACAGAAGCTTACAACTCTTTAGAGACAATGGGGCCAATTCAGGGCACACTTTTGTTTTCCAATTTGGTGTTAACACTGAAGTGCTTTAAATACAGATACTCTGAGTCACTCGTCATCAATATCAGTGTTTAATGCGATGTGTTCATACATCTGTGTGTTGATTCATTTTAGGATTGATAACGTTTGCAGGAGCACACAAGTAACATTACTCTGTGGAGCCTTTTCTTCGTGTATCTACTGAAGTTTCATACTACCTTTTTGTAAACGTTTTTCTGCCTCTAGGCTGTGAACAACTTCAACAATGGAACTGGTTACGCAAAAAGGCTCCGTCAGCAGATTCAGCAGCAGCAGCCGCCACCGCCGCCACCACCTCCACCACCGCTCATGCCTGTTTTACCTCCTGGACCTTTTCGGTAGGAAATCTGTAGATCAACATGAATATGAAAGACACCAAAATGCTGCAGTCAGATTCTTCTTCTTGAGCTTCTCCGCTGGCGATTTATGCATCATTAGTGACAGTTCCAGATAACTGTGGAATTTCTGGGTTTTGTCTTTACTTCGAATGAGGACACATTGATAAGTTGGAAGTGTGCCTCATGCAAGAATTTTCTCAGACCTGTTTCTTGCTTGGTTGCCTTATCAGTCGTTCAGTAAAGGTTTACCCTGAGAGAGGAACGTTTTTTCCCCAGAAGCCCTTTGATTGCATGTGGCTCACAGTTCCTAAAGGAACCATTTAGTTATGTCAAATCTTCTTGAGTGCATCAATTTCTCTTTAGGACTGGGGAAATAATATTTTCATGAAAAGTGTAAAAGTACAATTATAGGTAAAATTGGCCAGGTGTTTTCACATTACTTTTTTCTACAGTCTTGATATCATCGATACTATGATAAGTCAGAGTCATCCTCAGCAATACACAGTGTAGTCAGTGCCACATACAGATTGGATAATAAACGTTGAAACACTGTAAATCTGAAGTATTTACAAACATGACAGTCTAAGTTTGCAACCCAGTGAAGTCATATGAAAATACATGAGAAATCTGTGCTATTGTTTAGGGCTTATATCCTTTCGACTTCATGCGCTGAATGCAAACAGCCGCTCTGCCCAGCAGACTGTCGGGCTCGGCCGTACCGTTGAATGCACCGGATCACAGTTCAAAAGAACCTCTCGGGCAGTCTCTGAATGATCACATCGACATTTCCCAATAGAATTGCAGCTCTTCCATCTTCCCACACTGAGATTGAGCGTGTGGGTTACACGTACTCTGATCCTTTCATGTGCAGCCAGCTTAATAAACTATTTTTCCCATGAAATTTCTCTTTCAATGCCAGTAGTCCATAGGGACTTCTTGACAGGGCTTCATTTGGAATCGGCCAACTTCACATTTGTAAATCTGAAGTTGTTTCTCTTATTTATATTTTTTTTCTCCATTTCCAGTAGTCAGCCTTTTCTCACCTTAGACTTTATATTTCAAGCAGCATTCCAAAATGCTGTTTGATTAATAAAAGTGTGGGTTTTTTTGTAGTGGTGCCGATAGCGTTATACCTCTTGCTGCTCTGCTGACGGCTGCTGAACCTCCTCAATCTTCCTCTCTGTCAATCAGCAGTTTGTTGGAAGAGAAGGTAAGTTTGATGTCAACATAGGCAAGGATTCTTGTATTTTAGTAGAGCTTATTTTCCAACTGTTTGCATTTACTCACAAGACCTGTCAGGTTCCTGTGCTGCGACAACCAGCGTTCCCAACTCTTCCGGGCCCCCAGGGTCAACCGATACCCACAACTGGTAAGGAACGATAACTTCAGAATTTCGTTTAAAAAATTGACCTTCAGACAAACTCAATGGGATTTTGCTCTTTGTCCTCTCCCCACTCCAACAGGTCGCCCAATGGGAGGCAGTGCGCCTCGCTCAGCAGGTGGCAGACCGGGCTGCGAACTGTAAGTGTCCTACCGAAATTCAATATGTTCCTACTTGTAACCTGCTAAACGAGGCCGTACCACATAACTTACACAACAGCTGATTTATAATGAAAAAAGTCTGCACAGATAGTTGTGGAGAATACAAGTGGTAATTAAATTTTAAATGCCTTAATTTGAATTGGCCTTAGCAGAGGGGATCTGCGCTTGCAGTAAGATGATTTAAAATAAAAGCCCAGTACAGGATTGAAAAGAGGACTCTGAAAAATGAATGCTTTTTGAGGAAACCATAATTCCATGTAAAACCTAAAGAAAATTAAAGGATCAGATGGAAAGCCGCCCTTTAGATTACTGGCTGAATAGAGCTGGAAAAATTGATTTCCCAATAGAAATCAGCCTCCAACGTTCTTTTTTCTAAAAATTTTAGTTGATACTAATTGAGCAAATCCTTGGAAAAGTCAGTGCTGTCATTTTATGACAATTCTGAATTTCTTCAATGTGTTCATGTCCAACAGCCAAGCTGCTTTCTCTCAGTTGGAGAGAGCAGAGACTGTTTTATCCATCATTGCAGTGTCAAGCTGGTCCTTCCTTTTGGTATATATTTGTTCTAGATAGATTGTAAGGGCACAGTGTGTTTATAAAATGTTATGAGCAATAAAACCAGAAACCAGGATCCATTCCACAGATTATCTAAAAATCTCAAGTTCAGTAAGCAAGAAAAGAACAATTCAGGGACAGGAACAGGCCAAATACATCATGGTGAGGCGACAACATCGGAAGTATTAAGTGTCTCACGGAGCGGCAGAGGAGCGGTGGGCGCTCAGCACATGGGAGATGGGAGTCTCTTTTAAGCACGGGCAGCCTCCACCCACAGTCGCAAGGCGAGAAGAGGAGAGAAGACTGCGGGAACTGTTGGGGGTGAGGGTGTGGAAGGCAAGTGAGAGGATCAAGAAATGAGCGTAGTCTCAAATGACCAGGAAGCAGGGAGCAATATGCTTACGTTGAGAACAAGAAGCCACCATGCTCCCGCTTTGTTCTCTTTCCTCTGTAAAATCAGGGCAGAGCGTTACAAACAGTGACACATGTCTTGGGGTCTCTTTAGAAGTTCAAATCGAGGATTCCCGCACAGCGAATGTTCCCAAAGAAGGGCTCAAGCCCAACGCTACCAACATCAACACCAGTCTTTGTGCCTGTGCCTCCACCTCCCTTGTATCCTCCACCATCCCAAGCACTTCCCCTTTCCACCGGCCTTCCACCACCCCAAGCACTTCCACTCTTCCACAGTTTTCTTCCTCAGTTTCCGCCTGCTCAACTTCCATCTGCTGCATACACTGTCCCCCCGCTCCAGGGTATGCCCCAGCTCCTGCAAGCGTGTCATCAGCTTGGGTACCAAGAGCAGTACCATCCCCACGACACACGCACCTCCTGTATCTCGGGAGGAGTTTTACAGGGAACAACAGAGTCTGAAAGAGGAGTAAGTAGTTGGCTCAATGAAGTTGTGTTGCTCTTCACTTCTGCATTTTGAGAGCAGACCGGACTGCAGTTACACTAAAGTGCATCTGACATAAGCAAAAATGACGTAGTGCTCTTTCCAATCTACGTTTTCATTGGAGACAGTAAACATGCAAAACTATTCTAAAGGATTCAAATGAGCATAGGCAAAAAAAGCCCAGATGACTGTTTGACATGTCCGTACTGGAGAAGCAGGTTGTCTAGAAGAATCAGGAGGAGTTCTGCTCCAGCCCCTGTCATTACAGGGGTTGGATGATTCAAGGGATCACCCTGACAGGAGTTTCCTACGTAGGGTACTAGCTCACATACGGCAGAGGTTACAGCAGAGCCATCGTTAGAATTGGGCAGCAGTTGTTCAGGAGCAGGTGTCTCCGTTACTAAAGCTTCACTGTAATGACATCCTTCACCTCCTGACAGCTGTGGCGAGGCCAGAAGCTGAATAGGTGTCATTGCAGGATTTTCTGCGTCTCCCTGTTCTGACTGTAAGCGTTACCTCAAAGCCCTTTGAAGGGGACAAGGAGAGAAGGTGTCTTTCTTTCCTCTTTTCCTTATCACATGTGGATACACGTAGAGATATTTACCTGGGCTGAAAACTGGTGGCTTTGGCTAGTATTTGGTTGACATTGTTTTCTTTGGAATTGAAAGATCAGACTTGTTTGTCAGGAAACTTTACACTGGTGAAGGACTTTGAGAGGAGGAATGATGCCAACGAACATATGAGGAATACTTTGAAAGGGTTCTTCAAAAACTAATGAAAGACAAACTTGTGAAGAAAAGACTCAAAGTAGCTGATGTCTTCTATGCCTAAAAGTCACTTGGGCAGGAGTGGGAATAGGCGGCTCTTAGTAATGCTGCCAGAATCTCTCCTAGAGGAATGGCATTGCGTCATAGTGCCAGAGGCTGAGTTTAGAAGCTTTTAGACAGGACTTTTCTTGAAATGCTGTCACTATCCTTGGTGAGAGCTATTATGGGCAAAATTTTGGTAGGCCATCAGGCCAGAAGTGTTGGTTAAACAGTCCTGTGTGTAGGACTGCAGGACATGTAGTTTGCATCCTATACAAATTGCGAAATTTGTGAAGTTAAAATGACAAAGCTGGCATTTTAAAACTGAGCTTTACTGTCTGAATCGTGTTTTCCCGATGTTTCACAGTGTGCTGTAGACATTAAGACTTGCTCTTTTTGCATCTTACTGCAACAAAAATGGTTTGCACTGCATGGAGTTGCCGAGTAGTGAAACGTGTGCGTTCGCGCACCAGTAGAGGCCAGTATACACCACCTTATAGCAATCAATGGCTGTGGTAGTTGATGTGCTAGAAGTGAGTGGAAACAGACTTCCCCTTCCCGTATGCTTTTACCCTAACAAAGCAGCAGCTGTTCTGTCTTGGAAGCAGAAACTTTTACATGCCATCAAGTTCTTCAATTGGCAGGAGTGCTGTCAGCAGCCAAAAGGAGTTTTGACATAAGCATACGGAGAGGGAAAAAAGGAACAAACCAAATTGGTGAGGAAACAAAATTACTTTCATTTATTGCTTTTGTGTTGTGTTTTTTTAAAGGTCCAAGACTCCCTATAGTGCTTTATCTTACCACCGTTCATATACCTACTCCACATCAAGACCAGGTTCTTGCCGCTCTCGCTCCCGCTCCCGCTCTCCATCATTTAGTCGTTCCCATTCTCGTGCCTATTCGCGATCACCACCGTGTCCAAGAAGAGACAAAGGGAAGGGGCAAAGGGAAGTTCCAGCATATGACAGGGAAGCTTACTACGGCAGATCGGTTGACTTTCGAGATCCATTTGAAAAGGAAAGACACAGAGAAAGGGAAAGGGACTATAGAGGACGGTATGGAAATTATTACAAGGACTGTGCTGGTGGTGCTCATCCTCGACCTCCAGCAAGCAGAGACACATATTCTCCAGAGAGGTTTGGTCCACCTGGGAGCAGACGAGAACATTCACCATATGCTCGAGGACATAGGGAGGACTACCCTGGTGGGCAGAGCCACCGAAGTCATCATAGAGCTGGAAATTACCCTGAAAAACCTTCTGGAAGGGAGAGCCATGGCATCAGAGAGCCTACAAAATTGAAAGACAATCAAGTGGGAGATAACAAAGGACATAAACATCAAAAACATTCAATTGTTTTCAAACTGGTGTCTGAAAAGGAGAAAAAAGAGGAGTATAAGCCCAAAGCAAAAATTGAAAAGCGGAAAGTAGAAGCAGCCGTTCCTCCTAAGAAAGACAGTATTATAAAACCATCAAAGGCTTCCCAAGAGAAGGTCGGCACTGATCATGAAAAATCTCCGCGAAAGGAACCTCCTGTGAAAAAGGTGAAAAAGGAGTTGCCAAAGACAGGCAGTGTTAAAACATCTTCCTCTTGAAAGGATGAAGCTATTTTGATACCATCATTTAAAGAGTAGTCCCCAGTTTGGGAAGACAGAAGAGCATTACCTTATCAGCCTCGGCGTAATGTTGTAACATATTACTCGTCTTCAGGTAACATAGCAGAAGCGCTTGACCTAGTTCAGATGAATTTTTATTTCTTGAAAACTGTTAATTTTCTCTTGTTTGCTACCACGTGCGTAAGCACAAATCCCATGTTCATCAATAAAGTTAACGGTCTTGTAGCCTCGTGTGTTCCCTGTTGTGTCCATATTACATTTCTAAGCAGCACCTTACCATCAGCTGACAGGTGTCTCAAAAAAAAAGAAAAAGGGAGAAATGCTGGAGTGGGAGAGAAGACTTAGTGTTAGTGAGAACTAATCAAAGTAAATGAAAGACAAAGCAAACCCATTCCCTTCTTGTTTGCTGTGACAGCACCTGGTGTGGGCTGTGGGCAGCCACAGGGAGGGCGGAAGCCTTGCGTCACTCTGTACGTTCCTCTCTCTCTCCCCCCCTGTAAAAGCACTGCGGCTGCAGGTGCTTCTTGTGGTGGAGACACAATCCGCTTAATTCTTAAAGATAACTCGGGGCTTGGTCTGAATTGGGGGGGTTTACTTTTCTTTTTTGTTTTAAATCCACTCATTTCTCTACCTATTTCAAAGCAGAACCTGGATCTTCGTGTGGCAGGAATAAATCACGGGGAATTATTGTTGAACAGGAAAGCAGCAAAATTAAAATCAGTTCAGAATTTTTTCAAGAGGATGCACAAAAGCTCATCATTTGACTATTCATTGTCTTGCTGCTTTTACGTTAGCTGTCATTGCACGCTTGCAAATCTGCGCTGCTGTCCTGCGATTACTACCACCAAAGCAAGAAAGTGGATGCGTTTTGTTTTAGTGTAACCACGGCAGTAACTGCACGGACCTCTAGTTGGTCTGTGTCCTGAGAGGCTGCAGAAATGCAGAGAGCCGTGCCCATTGCTGCATCGCCATCAAGCGCAACTGTCATCTTTCCTGGCTGAATCTGTAGTTTAGTCAAGTTATTGGGTTTTAGGAAACCACCGTGAAGTAACTGTAGCACCCAGCAGTGACCTTCCCCTTCCCCTCCTCTTTTCTGTCCCCTTTCCCCCTTACTTTGTGCCAGTTTCTGTTTAGTCTTCTGTTTAAATGGGATTTAATACACTGACTGTCAATTCTGTTTTTGGGGGGCTTGTGGGGTTTTGGGGTTGTTTGGTTTTTGGTTTTTGGTTTTTGGTTTTTGTTTTTATTATTCTGCAGTATTATCTTAGAGTTCTATACAAGTGTCATGGATATGTTGTTTCTGCTTGACTGACTGGAAGGAATACTTCAGTATTACTGAATAATACTCCAATCGAGAGCTTTCCTGATGTCTAGTTTGTGCCTGAAAAACCACAAAATGGGAAAGGCTGTGCCTGCCACGAGAGAACATAGGACTGGTTTTCCACATGTGAAAAAGAGTGGCCTATGGAGCATGAAGCTTCAAAATACTTGATCAGGCTTTCTTTTCCACAGAACTCGGCACAAAATGTTCTGAGGAGAGGGAAACTTGAATATTCTGGTGAGACTTGCAATGAAAGGAAGTTCTCTGTTCCCAGACCTGGGTGTTCCTCTCCAAAGGCATATTCTCAAGAACTTTATAGTTCTTAATACCGTAATGTTGTGTGTGCTAGATACTTTACTATCTACCAGGACCCCCAGATCCTTCTCCTCAGAATGGCTTCCCAGCAGGTCTACCCCTAACCTATACTGGTTCTTTGCATTCTTCCTCCCCAGGTGCAGGACTGTGCACTTGCACTTGTTGAACCTCATCAGGTTCTTCTCTGCCCAGCTCTCCAGCCTGTCCAGGCCACGCTGGATGGCAGCACGGCCCTCTGGAGTGTCAGCCACCCCTCCCAGTTTGGTATCGTCAGCAAACTTGCTGAGGATACACTCTGTCCCCTCATCCAGGTCTCTCACATTTCCTCACTCCTCTCTCTGGCTGCTCTTGCCCAGCAGTTTTTCCCCCTTCGTAAATCTGTTCTCCCAGAGACGCTCCCACCGTCACTGATGGGCTCAGCCTTGGCCAGCGGTGGGTCTGTCCTGGAGCTCTGTCGGACATGGGGGAAGCTTCTAGCAGCTTCTCACAGAATTTCCCCCTCTAGCCCTCCCACTACCAGACCCTTGCCAGGCAAACCCAGTAGAGAATTCATTCTTCTCGTTTTCTGCCTCATTTGGGCACAGCTATACAGCTACAAAGAGCCCCTGTTTGGATCGCTCTTGGCAGCATTAGCACTTTCTTACTCTGCTGATGCTGCCCACTGACAGTTCATTATTCATGGTCCTCATCTGCTTTCTGGAGCTTTCCTTGCCCCGTGTGCCCCAGTCAGATGTCGGGCTTATGGAACTGTGGGAGCCTTCTCATATCGTGTCTCTGTTCACAGCTCTCGCTTGCACTCCCCACCTTGGTCCCCTTCTGTGCTCAGGTGGATCCATCCCTGCAGAAATCTCTTTATTCCAGTGCCAAAGTCCCCGTGGTCAGGTGTGCAGTATTCTCCTTCACAGTTATCCGCAGTATCCGCTGATACTCGAGTTACAGACAAGTTGATGGGCTCCTCGAGAGACAAGAAGTTGTTTCGATGCCTTCGTACTTCTTCCCCAACTTGGGTGTCACTACCGCTGAGCCTCGGACCGTTTGTGCCCATGGAGTCACTGGCACCTGCTTGTCATGTACGCGCCTGTCACCCTTCCCGCTGGCAGACCCATGGCGTACAGTACAGGTGTGCTCCAGTGATTAGTCCGTCCAGCCCAGTGGTGGTGGTTTTGTTGTTTTTTTTTTTTCTAAGAAACCAGCAGTCACATGCACTTCTAGGCCTCTGGCTTGAATTCTGCCTTGTATCTACCTCCCTTCTTTTTTGGCTTCATCTGTATCCTTCGTACTCGTCAAGTGGCGGCATCCTTCTCTTTTGAGGTCACGGCTCCTTTTCCTTTCGGTGCTTCCTGTTATGCTTTACTCCTAAGTTCCCCAGTTTTGGTCTAACAGTGCTAGATAGTTTTTGTTCAGGGCAGCCTGGGACCTGAATGGGAACAGAGGTGTTAACTGGGGGCACGGGCATATGCTGTTCTTTCTGCTTGAGCTGTGGCAGTGGACACCACGGCAGCAAGAAAAAGCAATGAAGCCCAGCAGTGTGAGCAGGTAACGGCTAACAGGGGACTAACAGGAAGCAGCAAGTTTCTCCATCCCAAGAACAAGGTACAGTAAGAAACACACTGATCACAAGGATTTTGGCTAAAACCCAGCCAAACAATAAGGTTTGTCTTAGATTTGTTTCTAAGACCACACTTCCTACAGCAAGAAGCTGGGTACTATTTAAGCCCCACCAAATGGGTTTGTTCCATTTACGTTGAGGAAACGGTGGAATGGGAGACTCTTTGAAACGGTCCGATTTTCCACGCTTTACTCTGAAGCAATGGAGATAAAGGAAGACATTCAAGCCGGACAGGTCCCAAAGCACCATCTTTATCATTTCATGAGCTGGAGGAGCGGCTGGCAACCGTGGAACCTCGGAAGCATAACATTCTGTACTGGCTGGCAACTGCCTTTGTTGGTCCAGCAAGCCTGGAGCAGGTACCACCTCTTCGTTTGTGTGTGTATTTCACTGTCAGTTGTAGTTTTGTTTCAAGAAAGAATCAGAGGTAAGGTTCTGACGGTCTAGTTTTTGAAAGAAAATGACTGCTTTCAGGGTAAGAATACGATTTGCCTGACTATTGATAGCTTTAACGTTTTCATGTATGTTCTGGCAGTGGAGGAGAAGCACAAAAGGTGAAAATGGCCACTGCTGGGAATGACGACTATTTTTATTCCGACTCTGCACAGGTAAATGCAGTAGATTTTAGAGTGGTTTGTATTGTTGATTTTCTTGAGATGTCCATGTTGAAAGGGAGGTTTGTTCTGTAAAGTTTGAAGTTGCTATGTCACGCTGGCTGGGTTATGGCAGCATCTGTAGATGAGATATCTGATCTTCAGAAGTGCTGAGAAGAGCTACTGATCATCTAAACTATGGACAATTTTTCCTGGGAACTGGGCTCGGATACTCAGAGAATACACAAGTTAAAAACCGCGCATAGAGATCACTCATCACTGTCCTGTTGAACCAACATTATATTCTGAATAAATAGGCCATGTTTGCAACTTCTGCTTATAGCGACTCCCTGAATTTTGCAAAACCAGTTCTTTAAAGCAAAGTCCTTCAAAAGGGGTTTGTTCTTCCAAGAAATATTTACATTCCACCTGGTGAAAATCCGGGGGCGGCTGTAGGGCTCTTTGTCATTGCATCCGTTTCATCCCGGGGGATTTAGGCGTTAATGCTGGGGCGATGGGCTTTGGCTCCAGCCCCCAGCGTGTCTCAGGGGATGGCCCAGTCGTACTGACTACAGTCCAACAGTGGCGTGGGTTTGAGATGCTGCTCCTAGACCCAGCTACTGGTGTCTGGAACTGAGTGAAACTGACCTTCAAATGCTCCGATATTTTCAAGTGTGACTTTGTTTTCCTCTAAAAAATCACTCAGAAACTGGTTAAGAAATAACCGGCAACCTGGCATTTCCAGCTGTCAGCTGGGATGTCGTTCATACCCAGGATATAAACCCGAGTTTATATTTGTCACCATAATGCTGTTATACCTGGACTACTGTATTATTAATTAAAACCGAAGAGTTTTAAAAGAGGAGATTCACTTTTGAGGCAACCACTAGCGTACGGGAATGTAGCGTGACTTACCCACAAAGTCATTGTCCTCATGTGGGTTCCGGGTGCAGATTCTGTCGCTGTGTTCACAGCAGCACACCCCGTATTAATCCATTTAGTCCATTTTTATTGTTGTATTTACAGTACCTGAAAACTGTTTTCTCCTGCAGCAAAAGTACAGCAACACCTCCTGTTGCTGGGAAAGACAACCCTCAGGCTGTTTGAGCGTCAGTTGTGCCTTCCATCACAGCAAACCTCGTTACATGAATGGGCCTTTTTTGCCGCCTAGTAACAGTGAGTAAAAATATATTCTCAACCATTTGTTCATGAGAGTAAGTAGATACAGTAAAACGCCCTCCCAGTGCTTACTTCCCGTGCTTACATAGTATGTATTAAGGTCAAGAAACGCACTGTTACAAATCACTCGGGTATGATCTGCTGCCCCAGCAAGTTGAAGGCAAAGAAAGGAATTGTATTGGCGTTTGAATAGGGTCTGCCACATGATTTTTTTCAGCTGTCACATTACAGGACTTCCTAACTATGAGTGACATGAAAGATGAACTCACAAATGGCAATTTAGGTTGCCAGGGTCCACAGAGTAAAAGTGTTGCTTTACTTGGGTATTTGCTAGATTAAATCTCTCCAGTAGTGAAAGCGGTGAGTAGGCAGGTAATGATGTAAGAGAAATGAGTAGTGTGTGTGGTGGGGGAGGAGGTTGGTAGGGCCACCGGTAGCAATATCTGTTGATAGAGCACAACATGTGAGATGGATGAGACCCCCCTCGGATAGATAACGTCAGACTACAGTGCAGTGCGTGCAGGTGTCTTTCCATTCATCATTTGGAATAAATTGTTCAGGCGTGAACATTGGACGCAGGCTATTGAAATACAGTGTGCAAGGCAATACCATACCCCCTCGTCCTTTTTTAAATAGCGTAGAATGATAACTGTGTTCCTCTTTGCAAAAGGCTTTCTTCAGCACTGCCTCATCTGCCCATTCAGAGAAGCAAGTGCCCATGATTCTTCCTACTCTCTGTAGTTGGAAGGTGCTCTTGGAAGAGAGTGTCTCTCCTACTCTCTGGTGGTTGGAAGATGTCAACCTCTGCAGATTTTTTCTACAATGCACAATCTCTCTATTTAATGATTCCTTCAATATGATAATGATTTAAAAACTGTACCTGCTGGTCTGAACCTGGACTTGATGTTCTAGTTCCCTCCTAATAAAATACATATAATGTTCTTATCTGCAGATGCCCCATTGCCACAGGGTGTAGGAGAAGGGATTCTGCCTCCGGCCCATCGTCAACAATCGCTCAGAACTCATAAGAATATTTTACTACCGGTTCACCCTCCAGTGATTATAAACCTCAATGACGAAGATGACGAAGAGGACGATGAAGAGAAAGAGAACTGTAAAAAGTTTTTGTCTTTCTTTTTCAATGAAGTAGAGTGGGGGTTTTGGACCCTTGCAATGTACTTCACAACTGATGTATTAGAATTTTTTTTTTAGAGAAGAGTTGTTGACAATTTTTGGAAATAGTTTCCAGCTAATCTTCAAATTTTGGAACTGGTAGTCCCCAGATGGGAGTGAGGCAACGTTTTCTAACTCCTGTGAAATGCCTGGCTGTAGATGTCAGCAGTGGTATAAACCACATACCTGAACTGGGACAGATAAGGAGCGCTCACTTCACCAGCTCTGCCGGCAGACGTCACGTGATGGTGACTTTAGGCAGAGGTTTGGTGACACACACTCCCCAGTGACGTGTTTAGTCAGGAGATTTCCTTTTGGGTGTAAATGAAGGATTATTTTGCAAAGGAGTACTGAAGATGCTTTTGAATCATTTTAAATCACCAAACGTTAGCTTAATATGTGTTGTGAGTGCAATTCCATTGCACTTGGCAATGCCTAATATTAAGGAACCCTTTTTCTGTCCCGAAGCAGAGGCTACAGTCAGAAAAGAAACAGCCATGACCGAAATGAAATTCATTATGGGATTTGATTATTAAGAATTGTTGAAGGTCTTTGTATAGATACCTAAAAATCTTTTAAAACTGTTTCCTACAGATGTTTCTGAATGGGTGCCTAAGACTGCTGCAGATATTGAAGAGGAAAGAGCAATAAAGGAAGTGTGCTATATATCTGGTAAATACAGAATTAGTCACTCTTTCCTAAACAGCAGCACTGCCAATATAGTAAACTCCGGTGGTTTTTTTCCCTCTTGGGATATATTTAGGCGAGTATTACAGGATTCAGTACCCTCACAAACACCGATCAACAAAAACCGCGTCTTTGCGTTGGGAAAATGAGCTATTACCCTTGGAAGCTACCAAGCGACGCTTGCAGAAAGGCAAGTACTTTCCGTCTTCTCGGACAATGTTTACCAGTTTTCAAATTACTGTTACAGGGAGAAACGATGACATAGTTTCCCGTCCTCCCCGCTTTTTTAATTTAGTGACGATAAAAGATAGCATGTTACAAAGAGCATAAAAATCCTTCATTCCTTTTTCCCCATATATATTTATACTGTCACACGCGTGGTGACTCCCTGCATCAGACGACTGTAAATGGAAAAGGTGGAAATGGGCTGTTAACCCTACGCGTACGTTCCTGAGATACACAACATAGGTCTTTCATAGACTTTTTCTTCGCGATCAAGATCTATGTAGTCTAAGTTTAACCACCCTAAGGTTAGGAATGTAGTTTAGATTTCACATGTGGGCTCACTGTTGGACATGGAGAGAGACGGGCACTCTTTGGGGGCTGTTTATTGGATCATAAGACAGTGCCAAAGACAGGTGAGATGGCGCCGCGCTCTCTGCTGGCTCTCTTGGCTGTCTAGAGGATTAGATGCAGCCATACACCAAACTTTTATAGAACTAAATTTAGAAGAAATAAGTACCCCCTTGAAGTGTCTCGTAAAAGATAGTACCAAAAGAGTTCCATGTTGTTTTGAATGTTGGGCTTTATCCAACATAATTAAGGTCCAAGGAAGACAAGCTAATAAATATTTACCTCCCTTAATATGTTTCTACTTCATTCTTGACCAAGTGGCACGACTGAAAACAATCTGTATTAGTTCATTTAATGAACCAGTAATAATCCAATTCCATTTGTAGCCTCACAGAAGCCAAAGCAGCTTAGGCTAGATCAGGAAAGAACCTCACGCATTGTCAGACTCTCCTGTAGTGACCTTTGAGAGCATTTTGCTGTTGGCATTCAAACTATTTTAAAAATTGAAGATTTTGCTGCTTGGGTTTGATGATGAAACCTGAAGACTTCTTGAAATGTACTGTTAGAGTGTTGAGGCGATAACAGCACAATGTTACACAGAAAATTTTGCCTTTAAATCTGTGAAAGAATTTTCTGAAGTGTTGTGTAAGTACATAGTAACAAATATTCTTAAAAACTGATTGATATTCTTTTCTGTATTTATGTTGTTTTCAGAACACACAGATGACAATGCCCCGACTCCTAAGAACTCATGGGTAATTGTCGGAAGAATCCCTGCTGGAGGAGTTAAAGCTAGCAGCAAACCATCAGTTATGTAAGTGTCCATAAAGCGTTGTATTCTTTGTTCAGGTTTCAGTGTGTTAGCTTTTTTTATGGGTATTAGTTTACAGAGGCATTGAGATTGTACCTCTCTTGTTAAAGCTGCTCTGACCTTTTGTTGTCATGGGGCAGATTTTAATGTATCTTTTATTTTGGTCACCAGACTCCTAAATCACACAAAATGCTTTCAGGTGTCATTGCTACTACTATTTTTAGTCCATTTAGCATATGGAACACGTTTAGTATTTTGACACCTTCATGGCTAAGCGTGGTGGATACCTGAAGACAGTGTGTGGGCTTCCACAGAGAAACACTGTTCTACAGACTGTGCTGCTGAGATTTTTGTTATTTCTTTGTCAGACTACTGATTTGTTTCACGGAAGTAAACTTGCACTTTGAAGCGTCAAAATTATGACTGTTCCTTCTTAGAAACTAAACTGCTCTATCTGGTACCCATTTGTAATACCAGGGACCCACAGATTGGCTGAAGTTACCTCTGATTCTTCAAGAACACAAAACTGTAGCACAGGCTTCATTTTTTTGGTACTTACAGAGCCGAGATAAAATATCTGAGGACTTCCTCTTGCACTGCCGTGTTCTCTATCTGTCAGTCTCAGAGTGCTTTGTGACCAAGGAGAACTGTGATTTGGGGTTTGGGTTTTTTCAGTACCAGGAGAGAACAGGTTATGTATACAAAGGAACTTCCCCGTTCACTAGATTGTCAGAACATAACGTTTTGATGTTCGGGTTTTCGAATGTGTTTTCACTGCTTTATGTTGGGTACAAGTGCTTTATTTGAAGTTCTGATCCCCTTTCTTTCTTCTCCTAGAAGTCGAACTGGGCCTACGAGTGGAACATCAAAAGCAGTATGTAAAAACAGTCTCAAAGGTTTTTCTACACACTGCACTTAATTCTAAACAATGTCGCCTTGTATTAATTTTCCAAACATTGACTTAATCTATTTTCCAGTAAAATGTAGTCTTTGTGGCAAATACAATGTATTGAATTCAGCATAGCAAAAAGTGAGTAATGCCATCATTTGCGCAGTTCTCATGCGAATATCGGTATTTGTGCCCAGTAATGCATTGTATTTCATAGTGAATATGCTGGAAAATTTCCTGTACGACTTTATGTTGTACAGATAATGTATGGTGGGTTTTAGATCATGCAGGTTCAAGGTTTGCACAGCTGAACTTGGTGCCGTGTTCTACCTCTGTCTGTCCGTAGCTTGTGATACGTATGTTTGTATGGGTTGTTGCGTGCTTTTTGTTTCCTGCAATGAAAATTCTTTAGAGGGTATTTTTTTCCTTTTTCACATTGTATTGCTTAGCTTTGGTTTTGGAACAACTTCCCCGACTCTTGAGTGTCCTTTTAATGCTGCAAAATATAAATACTGATAGTTGCATGCATCTTTCCCCATTAAATGAACAGTGGATAGCTTGTCCTTCTAATGGTCCGGAGCTTAAAAATCCCTTTAAAAATACGGGATAGTATATTTTTTTCTGCACATAGCTTCAGTCCACTTGGAAGAAAACTGGATTGTTCACAGCAGTCTTTCTGTGAGATACAAACAGAGCCGAAGGTTCTGAGTGCCCGAGAATGCTCTTTTCAGGGGGGTGAACGGGCACATAAACATCACGCGATGGCATATGGACTCCCCAGAACACGTTCAGGACAACTGTATTTGATCGAAGCAGCTGTTTTCACGCAACCTCAGCTAGCGTTGTGCTGCTCTTTCCAGGATGGGGTGAGCGGTGCTGTCTTGGGCTGTGTGGGCTTGAACGTGTCTCTAACGTGTGCATCAAATCCTTCCCTGTTACACAGAGTGACGACCTGGCCGGTGCTTCCGAAGAAGATATAACGAAAGCTACGATGATCCAGTCGTGCTGTAAATACGATCCAATGAAGTAAGTGTTGCTAATGTCACATCTCTTCTTTGAAGATTATGGAAAGATTGTAGAGGTGGGTTCTTTTAACAAGAGAGACAAATGCATACCTTTTTCTTCTTTTCCCAAAAAATTGTTAGTTCCATGAAGAAACCCTTGGCTCCACCTCCACCATCATACATTTGCTTTCGTTGCGGAAAACCTGGCCACTATATAAAGCACTGCCCAACAAATGGGGTAAGATTGTGGGGTACTTCTGGTGTTACTTAGCTTTTCTTATTTTTACCTTGGCAGTTACGTAACAAACACGGGAACGCTCTTATTCGGAAGTGTTTCTCTTGGGGTGACAGACAGATGTTATATGGCAATGTTGCAAAAGCCTTCAAAATTCAAGGGAAACCTAGAATTAAAAATGTGACATTTTCTTTTTTCTACGTCATAGACATTAAATATGTCCATAGATCTTTCTCTGGGAACTTTCATGTGTATTTACATATATTTCAATACTATTGATGTTTCTGTTGACCCCACCTATTGAGTATTTGCATGTTTTAATGACACAAGTCTCTGGCTGAGTACTCATGCCAGGTAACATCAGTCGCTGAATGCATATGCAGCCTTCATGTATATAGGTGGTGAAAGTAAGTTTCTGCAGTGGCCGATTCCGAGCACTGAGTTCAGCTCTCACTCTGGACTGCACTTTGGAGCCATATGCGATTGTGTCTCCTCTCTGAGTGGGTGGTGAGCTCAGGGATATGTTACCCTTATGGAACCTGAAGTTAAGCAAAAGAACATCGATTGAGTTCAATACGCTGCTCAAGTCTTTGAAACATATTGGCTCTATTAATTTAGGAAAATAAGTATTTTAGTTGAGAAACCCTTGCACTAGGTAAAAGGAGAGGATTAAGGGCTTTTGCTGCTTAAAATAATCATTGAAATGTCATTCTAAGCGTGGGTCTTAAGATGAGATATGTCTGCATTTCTTTTTTTAACAGGACAAAAATTTTAAGCCTTTTCCCAGAATTAAAAAGAGCACAGAAATACCAAGGAGTTTCGCGATGGACGTGAAAGATCCCAATAGAAAGGGTGCTATGCTGAAAAACACTGGAAAATGTGCACTACCGATTATTAATGCGTAAGTATGGAGTTAATTGGATGGACCAAAAAGTGAAGGAGACAAACCCATGCGTAAATGCCTGAGGGACGATGCAACCGAGTTGGCCAGCGTCGGTCATTACGGGGGAGGAAGCACTGGCATTGCATCGTCACCTTAACAACTGTGATACTTGCTAGTATTAAAATGGGGTGGTCCTACTGTTCGTGCCTCTGGAACTTGGTTAAACTTGCAGTGCGCTAAGAATCTGTAGTTCTGTAAAACATTTCTGTCGTGTTTAATGTGGAGTTGTTCTCTTGGAAAGCTCATTTTGCTTCTGTTTTATGTTCCAAAGGCTTCTTGTAAAATTTAACAAATAGCTCTTGGACTGAGATTTCCTCCCCTGCTCTGACTTTTATCAAATCCCATGTGGGAAACCCATTGAGATTTTCCTGTTGCTATAAACTAAGACAATAGTACTGTGTGCTGGCAGGAGTGGCTGTTTCAAAATGCACTTGGTGGCACTTCTGTTCTTCTGTCACGCATCTCCTTTTGTAGAAGCTGTAACATAGACCTCTTCCATCTATAAAATGCACTTACTCAGAGACAAACTTTATCCTGAGCCTACAATTTGCATGTACCCTCTGGCCCAGGAGAGGTGGGATTCATTGCACCTGATTTCTGGCTGTCAACAAATGATGTTTCTAGTCTGAGCTAATTTCTTAGTTGATCCAATGAATGGGAAAGTTCTGCAGAAGGAAGATTGTTCCCACCTCCCTCTTCTCATATTGTGACTATTGCAAAGTGGTTTAAACTAAATGTCTGCGTCTCAGAAGGCAAATGTGAAATGAGAATTCCATCTATTATCTTCCTCTGGTGATATCCAAAGCTTCGAACAGTTTTCCTTTACCCATCTGTAACTTTTTTCTTCTTCCTTCCCCACCCCACCCTCCAGGGAAGCTTATGCTGGAGGAAAGAAGGAAAAGCCTCCCTTTTTACCAGAGGAGCCGTCCTCCCCCTCATCCTCAGAAGACCCTATTCCAGCTGAGTTTTTGTGTGTCATTTGTAAAGAGATAATGACTGATGCCGCTGTTATTCCCTGCTGTGGAAACAGTTATTGTGACAAATGTACGTATTCTTCCCGTGTTTGTTAATTCAAAACATCACCTCTGATTTTCTGAGAGCAGAAATAGGAGACGGCGAAATTACGTTGTTGCCCGTTCTATTTCATACTAATGTATCCCCTGAATAGGAAAGGGCTCTTTTTGTATAAAGGAAAAAAAAAGGCAGAAAGCTTTTTTTCCTTTCATGTATCCGGTTAAATCCTCTTTCCATGCGGAAGGAGGCGTATGAGAAGAGTGCATAACTGCGCAGTGCATTGCAGTATTAGATATCAAATGCATTTAGTTTTTTCACAGCCCTTTCTCTCACACATAATTGTGTGCTCTGCAACAAACAGGTCGTTGGGCATTTAATCTGCATTCTTCTCCAGGGGAGAGTTGGTGGAATCCTTCAGAACTCAAACCTACTAATGTTTTGTTGAGGTGTGTTTTATTCATTAACTGTGAGGTTGGTGACATCTCACTGCAGCGGATAGTGGAAAAGAGACTGGTCGAACCATCAAGTGTTACACTGGTGAAATATCAAAACTGTATACCAGAAATAAATGCTGCATACTAGAAATGTTTTACACTATTGAACATTTACAGCTTCACGCTCTCAATTAAAGCCATATTCCCCCATCAGTCATATATGTCTTTTTATTAGAACCCCCAACATTGCCGTCCTTTGGCTAAACCTTCTGTGATGACTCTATTGACACACAGGTATTAGAACGGCATTACTGGAGTCTGAGGAACACACATGCCCAACGTGTCATCAGACAGATGTTTCTCCTGATGCTCTCATTGCCAACCAGTTCCTGCGCAAGGTAACGTGATGACTTCTACGTAAACTGTTTGTAAGAAAAGTCTGTTAGTAAAAGGTGAAAGGGAAGAAAATAATAATTTACGTCTCCTTAAGCAAGGCTAAATTGCATAATAAGGCCACGTTTACTTTCTAAATACATCATCTGCTGTTACAGAAGCTTACAACTCTTTAGAGACAATGGGGCCAATTCAGGGCACACTTTTGTTTTCCAATTTGGTGTTAACACTGAAGTGCTTTAAATACAGATACTCTGAGTCACTCGTCATCAATATCAGTGTTTAATGCGATGTGTTCATACATCTGTGTGTTGATTCATTTTAGGATTGATAACGTTTGCAGGAGCACACAAGTAACATTACTCTGTGGAGCCTTTTCTTCGTGTATCTACTGAAGTTTCATACTACCTTTTTGTAAACGTTTTTCTGCCTCTAGGCTGTGAACAACTTCAACAATGGAACTGGTTACGCAAAAAGGCTCCGTCAGCAGATTCAGCAGCAGCAGCCGCCACCGCCGCCACCACCTCCACCACCGCTCATGCCTGTTTTACCTCCTGGACCTTTTCGGTAGGAAATCTGTAGATCAACATGAATATGAAAGACACCAAAATGCTGCAGTCAGATTCTTCTTCTTGAGCTTCTCCGCTGGCGATTTATGCATCATTAGTGACAGTTCCAGATAACTGTGGAATTTCTGGGTTTTGTCTTTACTTCGAATGAGGACACATTGATAAGTTGGAAGTGTGCCTCATGCAAGAATTTTCTCAGACCTGTTTCTTGCTTGGTTGCCTTATCAGTCGTTCAGTAAAGGTTTACCCTGAGAGAGGAACGTTTTTTCCCCAGAAGCCCTTTGATTGCATGTGGCTCACAGTTCCTAAAGGAACCATTTAGTTATGTCAAATCTTCTTGAGTGCATCAATTTCTCTTTAGGACTGGGGAAATAATATTTTCATGAAAAGTGTAAAAGTACAATTATAGGTAAAATTGGCCAGGTGTTTTCACATTACTTTTTTCTACAGTCTTGATATCATCGATACTATGATAAGTCAGAGTCATCCTCAGCAATACACAGTGTAGTCAGTGCCACATACAGATTGGATAATAAACGTTGAAACACTGTAAATCTGAAGTATTTACAAACATGACAGTCTAAGTTTGCAACCCAGTGAAGTCATATGAAAATACATGAGAAATCTGTGCTATTGTTTAGGGCTTATACCCTTTCGACTTCATGCGCTGAATGCAAACAGCCGCTCTGCCCAGCAGACTGTCGGGCTCGGCCGTACCGTTGAATGCACCGGATCACAGTTCAAAAGAACCTCTCGGGCAGTCTCTGAAAGATCACATCGACATTTCCCAATAGAATTGCAGCTCTTCCATCTTCCCACACTGAGATTGAGCGTGTGGGTTACACGTACTCTGATCCTTTCATGTGCAGCCAGCTTAATAAACTATTTTTCCCGTGAGATTTCTCTTTCAATGCCAGTAGTCCATAGGGACTTCTCGACAGGGCTTCATTTGGAATCGGCCAACTTCACATTTGTAAATCTGAAGTTGTTTCTTTTATTTATATTTTTTTTCTCCATTTCCAGTAGTCAGCCTTTTCTCATCTTAGACTTTATATTTCAAGCAGCATTCCAAAATGCTGTTTGATTAATAAAAGTGTGGGTTTTTTGTAGTAGTGCCGATAGCGTTATACCTCTTGCTGCTCTGCTGACGGCTGCTGAACCTCCTCAATCTTCCTCTCTGTCAATCAGCAGTTTGTTGGAAGAGAAGGTAAGTTTGATGTCAACATAGGCAAGGATTCTTGTATTTTAGTAGAGCTTATTTTCCAACTGTTTGCATTTACTCACAAGACCTGTCAGGTTCCTGTGCTGCGACAACCAGCGTTCCCAACTCTTCCGGGCCCCCAGGGACAACCGATACCCACAACTGGTAAGGAACGATAACGTCAGAATTTCGTTTAAAAAATTGACCTTCAGAGAAACTCAATGGGATTTTGCTCTTTGTCCTCTCCCCACTCCAACAGGTCGCCCAATGGGAGGCAGTGCGCCTCGCTCAGCAGGTGGCAGACCGGGCTGCGAACTGTAAGTGTCCTACCGAAATTCAATATGTTCCTACTTGTAACCTGCTAAACGAGGCCGTACCACATAACTTACACAACAGCTGATTTATAATGAAAAAAGTCTGCACAGATAGTTGTGGAGAATACAAGTGGTAACTAAATTTTAAATGCCTTAATTTGAATTGGCCTTAGCAGAGGGGATCTGCGCTTGCAGTAAGATGATTTAAAATAAAAGCCCAGTACAGGATTGAAAAGAGGACTCTGAAAAATGAATGCTTTTTGAGGAAACCATAATTCCATGTAAAACCTAAAGAGAATTAAAGGATCAGATGGAAAGCCGCCCTTTAGATACTGGCTGAATAGAGCTGGAAAAATTGATTTCCCCATAGAAATCAGCCTCCAACGTTCTTTTTTCTAAAAATTTTAGTTGATACTAATTGAGCAAATCCTTGGAAAAGTCAGTGCTGTCATTTTATGACAATTCTGAATTTCTTCAATGCGTTCATGTCCAACAGCCAAGCTGCTTTCTCTCAGTTGGAGAGAGCAGAGACTGTTTTATCCATCATTGCAGTGTCAAGCTGGTCCTTCCTTTTGGTATATATTTGTTCTAGATAGATTGTAAGGGCACAGTGTGTTTATAAAATGTTATGAGCAATAAAACCAGAAACCAGGATCCATTCCACAGATTATCTAAAAATCTCAAGTTCAGTAAGTAAGAAAAGAACAATTCAGGGACAGGAACAGGCCAAATACATCATGGTGAGGCGACAACATCGGAAGTATTAAGTGTCTCACGGAGCGGCAGAGGAGCGGTGGGCGCTCAGCACATGGGAGATGGGAGTCTCTCTTAAGCACGGGCAGCCTCCACCCACAGTCGCAAGGCGAGAAGAGGAGAGAAGACTGCGGGAACTGTTGGGGGTGAGGGTGTGGAAGGCAAGTGAGAGGATCAAGAAATGAGCGTAGTCTCAAATGACCAGGAAGCAGGGAGCAATATGCTTACGTTGAGAACAAGAAGCCACCATGCTCCCGCTTTGTTCTCTTTCCTCTGTAAAATCAGGGCAGAGCGTTACAAACAGTGACACATGTCTTGGGGTCTCTTTAGAAGTTCAAATCGAGGATTCCCGCACAGCGAATGTTCCCAAAGAAGGGCTCAAGCCCAACGCTACCAACATCAACACCAGTCTTTGTGCCTGTGCCTCCACCTCCCTTGTATCCTCCACCACCCCAAGCACTTCCCCTTTCCACCGGCCTTCCACCACCCCAAGCACTTCCACTCTTCCACAGTTTTCTTCCTCAGTTTCCGCCTGCTCAACTTCCATCTGCTGCGTACACTGTCCCCCCGCTCCAGGGTATGCCCCAGCTCCTGCAAGCGTGTCATCAGCTTGGGTACCAAGAGCAGTACCATCCCCACGACACACGCACCTCCTGTATCTCGGGAGGAGTTTTACAGGGAACAACAGAGTCTGAAAGAGGAGTAAGTAGTTGGCTCAATGAAGTTGTGTTGCTCTTCACTTCTGCATTTTGAGAGCAGACCGGACTGCAGTTACACTAAAGTGCATCTGACATAAGCAAAAATGACGTAGTGCTCTTTCCAATCTACGTTTTCATTGGAGACAGTAAACATGCAAAACTATTCTAAAGGATTCAAATGAGCATAGGCAAAAAAAGCCCAGATGACTGTTTGACATGTCCGTACTGGAGAAGCAGGTTGTCTAGAAGAATCAGGAGGAGTTCCGCTCCAGCCCCTGTCATTACAGGGGTTGGATGATTCAAGGGATCACCCTGACAGGAGTTTCCCACGTAGGGTACTAGCTCACATACGGCAGAGGTTACAGCAGAGCCATCGTTAGAATTGGGCAGCAGTTGTTCAGGAGCAGGTGTCTCCGTTACTAAAGCTTCACTGTAATGACATCCTTCACCTCCTGACAGCTGTGGCGAGGCCAGAAGCTGAATAGGTGTCATTGCAGGATTTTCTGCGTCTCCCTGTTCTGACTGTAAGCGTTACCTCGAAGCCCTTTGAAGGGGACAAGGAGAGAAGGTGTCTTTCTTTCCTCTTTTCCTTATCACATGTGGATACACGTAGAGATATTTACCTGGGCTGAAAACTGGTGGCTTTGGCTAGTATTTGGTTGACATTGTTTTCTTTGGAATTGAAAGATCAGACTTGTTTGTCAGGAAACTTTACACTGGTGAAGGACTTTGAGAGGAGGAATGATGCCAACGAACATATGAGGAATACTTTGAAAGGGTTCTTCAAAAACTAATGAAAGACAAACTTGTGAAGAAAAGACTCAAAGTAGCTGATGTCTTCTATGCCTAAAAGTCACTTGGGCAGGAGTGGGAATAGGCGGCTCTTAGTAATGCTGCCAGAATCTCTCCTAGAGGAATGGCATTGCGTCATAGTGCCAGAGGCTGAGTTTAGAAGCTTTTAGACAGGACTTTTCTTGAAATGCTGTCACTATCCTTGGTGAGAGCTATTATGGGCAAAATTTTGGTAGGCCATCAGGCCAGAAGTGTTGGTTAAACAGTCCTGTGTGTAGGACTGCAGGACATGTAGTTTGCATCCTGTACAAATTGCCAAATTTGTGAAGTTAAAATGACAAAGCTGGCATTTTAAAACTGAGCTTTACTGTCTGAATCATGTTTTCCCGATGTTTCACAGTGTGCTGTAGACATTAAGACTTGCTCTTTTTGCATCTTACTGCAACAAAAATGGTTTGCACTGCATGGAGTTGCCGAGTAGTGAAACGTGTGCGTTCGCGCACCAGTAGAGGCCAGTATACACCACCTTATATCAATCAATGGCTGTGGTAGTTGATGTGCTAGAAGTGAGTGGAAACAGACTTCCCCTTCCCGTATGCTTTTACCCTAACAAAGCAGCAGCTGTTCTGTCTTGGAAGCAGAAACTTTTACATGCCATCAAGTTCTTCAATTGGCAGGAGTGCTGTCAGCAGCCAAAAGGAGTTTTGACATAAGCATACGGAGAGGGAAAAAAGGAACAAACCAAATTGGTGAGGAAACAAAATTACTTTCACTTATTGCTTTTGTGTTGTGTTTTTTTAAAGGTCCAAGACTCCCTATAGTGCTTTATCTTACCACCGTTCATATACCTACTCCACATCAAGACCAGGTTCTTGCCGCTCTCGCTCCCGCTCCCGCTCTCCATCATTTAGTCGTTCCCATTCTCGTGCCTATTCGCGATCACCACCGTGTCCAAGAAGAGACAAAGGGAAGGGGCAAAGGGAAGTTCCAGCATATGACAGGGAAGCTTACTACGGCAGATCGGTTGACTTTCGAGATCCATTTGAAAAGGAAAGACACAGAGAAAGGGAAAGGGACTATAGAGGACGGTATGGAAATTATTACAAGGACTGTGCTGGTGGTGCTCATCCTCGACCTCCAGCAAGCAGAGACACATATTCTCCAGAGAGGTTTGGTCCACCTGGGAGCAGACGAGAACATTCACCATATGCTCGAGGACATAGGGAGGACTACCCTGGTGGGCAGAGCCACCGAAGTCATCATAGAGCTGGAAATTACCCTGAAAAACCTTCTGGAAGGGAGAGCCATGGCATCAGAGAGCCTACAAAATTGAAAGACAATCAAGTGGGAGATAACAAAGGACATAAACATCAAAAACATTCAATTGTTTTCAAACTGGTGTCTGAAAAGGAGAAAAAAGAGGAGTATAAGCCCAAAGCAAAAATTGAAAAGCGGAAAGTAGAAGCAGCCGTTCCTCCTAAGAAAGACAGTATTATAAAACCATCAAAGGCTTCCCAAGAGAAGGTCGGCACTGATCATGAAAAATCTCCGCGAAAGGAACCTCCTGTGAAAAAGGTGAAAAAGGAGTTGCCAAAGACAGGCAGTGTTAAAACATCTTCCTCTTGAAAGGATGAAGCTATTTTGATACCATCATTTAAAGAGTAGTCCCCAGTTTGGGAAGACAGAAGAGCATTACCTTATCAGCCTCGGCGTAATGTTGTAACATATTACTCGTCTTCAGGTAACATAGCAGAAGCGCTTGACCTAGTTCAGATGAATTTTTATTTCTTGAAAACTGTTAATTTTCTCTTGTTTGCTACCACGTGCGTAAGCACAAATCCCATGTTCATCAATAAAGTTAACGGTCTTGTAGCCTCGTGTGTTCCCTGTTGTGTCCATATTACATTTCTAAGCAGCACCTTACCATCAGCTGACAGGTGTCTCAAAAAAAAAGAAAAAGGGAGAAATGCTGGAGTGGGAGAGAAGACTTAGTGTTAGTGAGAACTAATCAAAGTAAATGAAAGACAAAGCAAACCCATTCCCTTCCTGTTTGCTGTGACAGCACCTGGTGTGGGCTGTGGGCAGCCACAGGGAGGGCGGAAGCCTTGCGTCACTCTGTACGTTCCTCTCTCTCTCCCCCCCTGTAAAAGCACTGCGGCTGCAGGTGCTTCTCGTGGTGGAGACACAATCCGCTTA
Organism: Vanellus vanellus; assembly: GCF_965231255.1. Classification (NCBI taxonomy): domain Eukaryota; kingdom Metazoa; phylum Chordata; class Aves; order Charadriiformes; family Charadriidae; genus Vanellus; species Vanellus vanellus. The sequence continues at coordinate 552,308 of NW_028127957.1, forward strand.
ATTCTTAAAGCTAGCTCAGGGCTTGGTCTGAAGTGGGGGGGGTTTCTTCTCTTCGCCTTTTTTTTTGTTTGTTTTAAATCCACTCATTTCTGTACCTGTTTCAAAGCAGAACCTGGATCTTCATGTGGCAGGAATAAATCACGGGGAAGCTTGCCAATTATTGTTGAACAGGAAAGCAGCAAAATTAAAATCAGTTCAGAATTTTTTCAAGAGGATGCACAAAAACTCATCATTTGACTATTTCTTCATTGTCTTGCTGCTTTTACGTTAGCTGTCATTGCACGCTTGCAAATCTGCGCTGCTGTCCTGCGATTACTACCGCCAAAGCAGGAAAGTGGATGCGTTTTGTTTTAGTGTAACCACGGCAGTAACTGCACGGACCTCTAGTTGGTCTGTGTCCTGAGAGGCTGCAGAAATGCAGAGAGCCGTGCCCATTGCTGCATCGCCATCAAGCGCAACTGTCATCTTTCCTGGCTGAATCTGTAGTTTAGTCAAGTTATTGGGTTTTAGGAAACCACCGTGAAGTAACTGTAGCACCCAGCAGTGACCTTCCCCTTCCCCTCCTCTTTTCTGTCCCCTTTCCCCCTTACTTTGTGCCAGTTTCTGTTTAGTCTTCTGTTTAAATGGGATTTAATACACTGACTGTCAATTCTGTTTTTGGGGGGCTTGTGGGGTTTTGGGGTTGTTTGGTTTTTGGTTTTTGGTTTTTGGTTTTTGTTTTTATTATTCTGCAGTATTATCTTAGAGTTCTATACAAGTGTCATGGATATGTTGTTTCTGCTTGACTGACTGGAAGGAATACTTCAGTATTACTGAATAATACTCCAATCGAGAGCTTTCCTGATGTCTAGTTTGTGCCTGAAAAACCACAAAATGGGAAAGGCTGTGCCTGCCACGAGAGAACATAGGACTGGTTTTCCACATGTGAAAAAGAGTGGCCTATGGAGCATGAAGCTTCAAAATACTTGATCAGGCTTTCTTTTCCACAGAACTCGGCACAAAATGTTCTGAGGAGAGGGAAACTTGAATATTCTGGTGAGACTTGCAATGAAAGGAAGTTCTCTGTTCCCAGACCTGGGTGTTCCTCTCCAAAGGCATATTCTCAAGAACTTTATAGTTCTTAATACCGTAATGTTGTGTGTGCTAGATACTTTACTATCTACCAGGACCCCCAGATCCTTCTCCTCAGAATGGCTTCCCAGCAGGTCTACCCCTAACCTATACTGGTTCTTTGCATTCTTCCTCCCCAGGTGCAGGACTGTGCACTTGCACTTGTTGAACCTCATCAGGTTCTTCTCTGCCCAGCTCTCCAGCCTGTCCAGGCCACGCTGGATGGCAGCACGGCCCTCTGGAGTGTCAGCCACCCCTCCCAGTTTGGTATCGTCAGCAAACTTGCTGAGGATACACTCTGTCCCCTCATCCAGGTCTCTCACATTTCCTCACTCCTCTCTCTGGCTGCTCTTGCCCAGCAGTTTTTCCCCCTTCGTAAATCTGTTCTCCCAGAGACGCTCCCACCGTCACTGATGGGCTCAGCCTTGGCCAGCGGTGGGTCTGTCCTGGAGCTCTGTCGGACATGGGGGAAGCTTCTAGCAGCTTCTCACAGAATTTCCCCCTCTAGCCCTCCCACTACCAGACCCTTGCCAGGCAAACCCAGTAGAGAATTCATTCTTCTCGTTTTCTGCCTCATTTGGGCACAGCTATACAGCTACAAAGAGCCCCTGTTTGGATCGCTCTTGGCAGCATTAGCACTTTCTTACTCTGCTGATGCTGCCCACTGACAGTTCATTATTCATGGTCCTCATCTGCTTTCTGGAGCTTTCCTTGCCCCGTGTGCCCCAGTCAGATGTCGGGCTTATGGAACTGTGGGAGCCTTCTCATATCGTGTCTCTGTTCACAGCTCTCGCTTGCACTCCCCACCTTGGTCCCCTTCTGTGCTCAGGTGGATCCATCCCTGCAGAAATCTCTTTATTCCAGTGCCAAAGTCCCCGTGGTCAGGTGTGCAGTATTCTCCTTCACAGTTATCCGCAGTATCCGCTGATACTTGAGTTACAGACAAGTTGATGGGCTCCTCGAGAGACAAGAAGTTGTTTCGATGCCTTCGTACTTCTTCCCCAACTTGGGTGTCACTACCACTGAGCCTCGGACCGTTTGTGCCCATGGAGTCACTGGCACCTGCTTGTCATGTACGCGCCTGTCACCCTTCCCGCTGGCAGACCCATGGCGTACAGTACAGGTGTGCTCCAGTGATTAGTCCGTCCAGCCAAGTGGTGGTGGTTTTGTTGTTTTTTTTTTTCTAAGAAACCAGCAGTCACATGCACTTCTAGGCCTCTGGCTTGAATTCTGCCTTGTATCTACCTCCCTTCTTTTTTGGCTTCATCTGTATCCTTCGTACTCGTCAAGTGGCGGCATCCTTCTCTTTTGAGGTCACGGCTCCTTTTCCTTTCGGTGCTTCCTGTTATGCTTTACTCCTAAGTTCCCCAGTTTTGATCTAACAGTGCTAGATAGTTTTTGTTCAGGGCAGCCTGGGACCTGAATGGGAACAGAGGTGTTAACTGGGGGCACGGGCATATGCTGTTCTTTCTGCTTGAGCTGTGGCAGTGGACACCACGGCAGCAAGAAAAAGCAATGAAGCCCAGCAGTGTGAGCAGGTAACGGCTAACAGGGGACTAACAGGAAGCAGCAAGTTTCTCCATCCCAAGAACAAGGTACAGTAAGAAACACACTGATCACAAGGATTTTGGCTAAAACCCAGCCAAACAATAAGGTTTGTCTTAGATTTGTTTCTAAGACCACACTTCCTACAGCAAGAAGCTGGGTACTATTTAAGCCCCACCAAATGGGTTTGTTCCATTTACGTTGAGGAAACGGTGGAATGGGAGACTCTTTGAAACAGTCCGATTTTCCACGCTTTACTCTGAAGCAATGGAGATAAAGGAAGACATTCAAGCCGGACAGGTCCCAAAGCACCATCTTTATCATTTCATGAGCTGGAGGAGCGGCTGGCAACCGTGGAACCTCGGAAGCATAACATTCTGTACTGGCTGGCAACTGCCTTTGTTGGTCCAGCAAGCCTGGAGCAGGTACCACCTCTTCGTTTGTGTGTGTATTTCACTGTCAGTTGTAGTTTTGTTTCAAGAAAGAATCAGAGGTAAGGTTCTGACGGTCTAGTTTTTGAAAGAAAATGACTGCTTTCAGGGTAAGAATACGATTTGCCTGACTATTGATAGCTTTAACGTTTTCATGTATGTTCTGGCAGTGGAGGAGAAGCACAAAAGGTGAAAATGGCCACTGCTGGGAATGACGACTATTTTTATTCCGACTCTGCACAGGTAAATGCAGTAGATTTTAGAGTGGTTTGTATTGTTGATTTTCTTGAGATGTCCATGTTGAAAGGGAGGTTTGTTCTGTAAAGTTTGAAGTTGCTATGTCACGCTGGCTGGGTTATGGCAGCATCTGTAGATGAGATATCTGATCTTCAGAAGTGCTGAGAAGAGCTACTGATCATCTAAACTATGGACAATTTTTCCTGGGAACTGGGCTCGGATAGTCAGAGAATACACAAGTTAAAAACCGCGCATAGAGATCACTCATCACTGTCCTGTTGAACCAACATTATATTCTGAATAAATAGGCCATGTTTGCAACTTCTGCTTATAGCGACTCCCTGAATTTTGCAAAACCAGTTCTTTAAAGCAAAGTCCTTCAAAAGGGGTTTGTTCTTCCAAGAAATATTTACATTCCACCTGGTGAAAATCCGGGGGCGGCTGTAGGGCTCTTTGTCATTGCATCCGTTTCATCCCGGGGGATTTAGGCGTTAATGCCGGGGCGATGGGCTTTGGCTCCAGCCCCCAGCGTGTCTCAGGGGATGGCCCAGTCGTACTGACTACAGTCCAACAGTGGCGTGGGTTTGAGATGCTGCTCCTAGACCCAGCTACTGGTGTCTGGAACTGAGTGAAACTGACCTTCAAATGCTCCGATATTTTCAAGTGTGACTTTGTTTTCCTCTAAAAAATCACTCAGAAACTGGTTAAGAAATAACCGGCAACCTGGCATTTCCAGCTGTCAGCTGGGATGTCGTTCATACCCAGGATATAAACCCGAGTTTATATTTGTCACCATAATGCTGTTATACCTGGACTACTGTATTATTAATTAAAACCGAAGAGTTTTAAAAGAGGAGATTCACTTTTGAGGCAACCACTAGCGTACGGGAATGTAGCGTGACTTACCCACAAAGTCATTGTCCTCATGTGGGTTCCGGGTGCAGATTCTGTCGCTGTGTTCACAGCAGCACACCCCGTATTAATCCATTTAGTCCATTTTTATTGTTGTATTTACAGTACCTGAAAACTGTTTTCTCCTGCAGCAAAAGTACAGCAACACCTCCTGTTGCTGGGAAAGACAACCCTCAGGCTGTTTGAGCGTCAGTTGTGCCTTCCATCACAGCAAACCTCGTTACATGAATGGGCCTTTTTTGCCGCCTAGTAACAGTGAGTAAAAATATATTCTCAACCATTTGTTCATGAGAGTAAGTAGATACAGGAAAACGCCCTCCCAGTGCTTACTTCCCGTGCTTACATAGTATGTATTAAGGTCAAGAAACGCACTGTTACAAATCACTCGGGTATGATCTGCTGCCCCAGCAAGTTGAAGGCAAAGAAAGGAATTGTATTGGCGTTTGAATAGGGTCTGCCACATGATTTTTTTCAGCTGTCACATTACAGGTCTTCCTAACTATGAGTGACATGAAAGATGAACTCACAAATGGCAATTTAGGTTGCCAGGGTCCACAGAGTAAAAGTGTTGCTTTACTTGGGTATTTGCTAGATTAAATCTCTCCAGTAGTGAAAGCGGTGAGTAGGCAGGTAATGATGTAAGAGAAATGAGTAGTGTGTGTGGTGGGGGAGGAGGTTGGTAGGGCCACCGGTAGCAATATCTGTTGATAGAGCACAACATGTGAGATGGATGAGACCCCCCTCGGATAGATAACGTCAGACTACAGTGCAGTGCGTGCAGGTGTCTTTCCATTCATCATTTGGAATAAATTGTTCAGGCGTGAACATTGGACGCAGGCTATTGAAATACAGTGTGCAAGGCAATACCATACCCCCTCGTCCTTTTTTAAATAGCGTAGAATGATAACTGTGTTCCTCTTTGCAAAAGGCTTTCTTCAGCACTGCCTCATCTGCCCATTCAGAGAAGCAAGTGCCCATGATTCTTCCTACTCTCTGTAGTTGGAAGGTGCTCTTGGAAGAGAGTGTCTCTCCTACTCTCTGGTGGTTGGAAGATGTCAACCTCTGCAGATTTTTTCTACAATGCACAATCTCTCTATTTAATGATTCCTTCAATATGATAATGATTTAAAAACTGTACCTGCTGGTCTGAACCTGGACTTGATGTTCTAGTTCCCTCCTAATAAAATACATATAATGTTCTTATCTGCAGATGCCCCATTGCCACAGGGTGTAGGAGAAGGGATTCTGCCTCCGGCCCATCGTCAACAATCGCTCAGAACTCATAAGAATATTTTACTACCGGTTCACCCTCCAGTGATTATAAACCTCAATGACGAAGATGACGATGAAGAGAAAGAGAACTGTAAAAAGTTTTTGTCTTTCTTTTTCAATGAAGTAGAGTGGGGGTTTTGGACCCTTGCAATGTACTTCACAACTGATGTATTAGAATTTGTTTTTTAGAGAAGAGTTGTTGACAATTTTTGGAAATAGTTTCCAGCTAATCTTCAAATTTTGGAACTGGTAGTCCCCAGATGGGAGTGAGGCAACGTTTTCTAACTCCTGTGAAATGCCTGGCTGTAGATGTCAGCAGTGGTATAAACCACATACCTGAACTGGGACAGATAAGGAGCGCTCACTTCACCAGCTCTGCCGGCAGACGTCACGTGATGGTGACTTTAGGCAGAGGTTTGGTGACACACACTCCCCAGTGACGTGTTTAGTCAGGAGATTTCCTTTTGGGTGTAAATGAAGGATTATTTTGCAAAGGAGTACTGAAGATGCTTTTGAATCATTTTAAATCACCAAACGTTAGCTTAATATGTGTTGTGAGTGCAATTCCATTGCACTTGGCAATGCCTAATATTAAGGAACCCTTTTTCTGTCCCGAAGCAGAGGCTACAGTCAGAAAAGAAACAGCCATGACCGAAATGAAATTCATTATGGGATTTGATTATTAAGAATTGTTGAAGGTCTTTGTATAGATACCTAAAAATCTTTTAAAACTGTTTCCTACAGATGTTTCTGAATGGGTGCCTAAGACTGCTGCAGATATTGAAGAGGAAAGAGCAATAAAGGAAGTGTGCTATATATCTGGTAAATACAGAATTAGTCACTCTTTCCTAAACAGCAGCACTGCCAATATAGTAAACTCCGGTGGTTTTTTTCCCTCTTGGGATATATTTAGGCGAGTATTACAGGATTCAGTACCCTCACAAACACCGATCAACAAAAACCGCGTCTTTGCGTTGGGAAAATGAGCTATTACCCTTGGAAGCTACCAAGCGACGCTTGCAGAAAGGCAAGTACTTTCCGTCTTCTCGGACAATGTTTACCAGTTTTCAAATTACTGTTACAGGGAGAAACGATGACATAGTTTCCCGTCCTCCCCGCTTTTTTAATTTAGTGACGATAAAAGATAGCATATTACAAAGAGCATAAAAATCCTTCATTCCTTTTTCCCCATATATATTTATACTGTCACACGCGTGGTGACTCCCTGCATCAGACGACTGTAAATGGAAAAGGTGGAAATGGGCTGTTAACCCTACGCGTACGTTCCTGAGATACACAACATAGGTCTTTCATAGACTTTTTCTTCGCGATCAAGATCTATGTAGTCTAAGTTTAACCACCCTAAGGTTAGGAATGTAGTTTAGATTTCACATGTGGGCTCACTGTTGGACATGGAGAGAGACGGGCACTCTTTGGGGGCTGTTTATTGGATCATAAGACAGTGCCAAAGACAGGTGAGATGGCGCCGCGCTCTCTGCTGGCTCTCTTGGCTGTCTAGAGGATTAGATGCAGCCATACACCAAACTTTTATAGAACTAAATTTAGAAGAAATAAGTACCCCCTTGAAGTGTCTCGTAAAAGATAGTACCAAAAGAGTTCCATGTTGTTTTGAATGTTGGGCTTTATCCAACATAATTAAGGTCCAAGGAAGACAAGCTAATAAATATTTACCTCCCTTAATATGTTTCTACTTCATTCTTGACCAAGTGGCACGACTGAAAACAATCTGTATTAGTTCATTTAATGAACCAGTAATAATCCAATTCCATTTGTAGCCTCACAGAAGCCAAAGCAGCTTAGGCTAGATCAGGAAAGAACCTCACGCATTGTCAGACTCTCCTGTAGTGACCTTTGAGAGCATTTTGCTGTTGGCATTCAAACTATTTTAAAAATTGAAGATTTTGCTGCTTGGGTTTGATGATGAAACCTGAAGACTTCTTGAAATGTACTGTTAGAGTGTTGAGGCGATAACAGCACAATGTTACACAGAAAATTTTGCCTTTAAATCTGTGAAAGAATTTTCTGAAGTGTTGTGTAAGTACATAGTAACAAATATTCTTAAAAACTGATTGATATTCTTTTCTGTATTTATGTTGTTTTCAGAATACGCAGATGACAATGCCCCGACTCCTAAGAACTCATGGGTAATTGTTGGAAGAATCCCTGCTGGAGGAGTTAAAGCTAGCAGCAAACCATCAGTTATGTAAGTGTCCATAAAGCGTTGTATTCTTTGTTCAGGTTTCAGTGTGTTAGCTTTTTTTATGGGTATTAGTTTACAGAGGCATTGAGATTGTACCTCTCTTGTTAAAGCTGCTCTGACCTTTTGTTGTCATGGGGCAGATTTTAATGTATCTTTTATTTTGGTCACCAGACTCCTAAATCACACAAAATGCTTTCAGGTGTCATTGCTACTACTATTTTTAGTCCATTTAGCATATGGAACACGTTTAGTATTTTGACACCTTCATGGCTAAGCGTGGTGGATACCTGAAGACAGTGTGTGGGCTTCCACAGAGAAACACTGTTCTACAGACTGTGCTGCTGAGATTTTTGTTATTTCTTTGTCAGACTACTGATTTGTTTCACGGAAGTAAACTTGCACTTTGAAGCGTCAAAATTATGACTGTTCCTTCTTAGAAACTAAACTGCTCTATCTGGTACCCATTTGTAATACCAGGGACCCACAGATTGGCTGAAGTTACCTCTGATTCTTCAAGAACACAAAACTGTAGCACAGGCTTCATTTTTTTGGTACTTACAGAGCCGAGATAAAATATCTGAGGACTTCCTCTTGCACTGCCGTGTTCTCTATCTGTCAGTCTCAGAGTGCTTTGTGACCAAGGAGAACTGTGATTTGGGGTTTGGGTTTTTTCAGTACCAGGAGAGAACAGGTTATGTATACAAAGGAACTTCCCCGTTCACTAGATTGTCAGAACATAACGTTTTGATGTTCGGGTTTTCGAATGTGTTTTCACTGCTTTATGTTGGGTACAAGTGCTTTATTTGAAGTTCTGATCCCCTTTCTTTCTTCTCCTAGAAGTCGAACTGGGCCTACGAGTGGAACATCAAAAGCAGTATGTAAAAACAGTCTCAAAGGTTTTTCTACACACTGCACTTAATTCTAAACAATGTCGCCTTGTATTAATTTTCCAAACATTGACTTAATCTATTTTCCAGTAAAATGTAGTCTTTGTGGCAAATACAATGTATTGAATTCAGCATAGCAAAAAGTGAGTAATGCCATCATTTGCGCAGTTCTCATGCGAATATCGGTATTTGTGCCCAGTAATGCATTGTATTTCATAGTGAATATGCTGGAAAATTTCCTGTACGACTTTATGTTGTACAGATAATGTATGGTGGGTTTTAGATCATGCAGGTTCAAGGTTTGCACAGCTGAACTTGGTGCCGTGTTCTACCTCTGTCTGTCCGTAGCTTGTGATACGTATGTTTGTATGGGTTGTTGCGTGCTTTTTGTTTCCTGCAATGAAAATTCTTTAGAGGGTATTTTTTTCCTTTTTCACATTGTATTGCTTAGCTTTGGTTTTGGAACAACTTCCCCGACTCTTGAGTGTCCTTTTAATGCTGCAAAATATAAATACTGATAGTTGCATGCATCTTTCCCCATTAAATGAACAGTGGATAGCTTGTCCTTCTAATGGTCCGGAGCTTAAAAATCCCTTTAAAAATACGGGATAGTATATTTTTTTCTGCACATAGCTTCAGTCCACTTGGAAGAAAACTGGATTGTTCACAGCAGTCTTTCTGTGAGATACAAACAGAGCCGAAGGTTCTGAGTGCCCGAGAATGCTCTTTTCAGGGGGGTGAACGGGCACATAAACATCACGCGATGGCATATGGACTCCCCAGAACACGTTCAGGACAACTGTATTTGATCGAAGCAGCTGTTTTCACGCAACCTCAGCTAGCGTTGTGCTGCTCTTTCCAGGATGGGGTGAGCGGTGCTGTCTTGGGCTGTGTGGGCTTGAACGTGTCTCTAACGTGCGCATCAAATCCTTCCCTGTTACACAGAGTGACGACCTGGCCGGTGCTTCCGAAGAAGATATAATGAAAGCTACGATGATCCAGTCGTGCTGTAAATACGATCCAATGAAGTAAGTGTTGCTAATGTCACATCTCTTCTTTGAAGATTATGGAAAGATTGTAGAGGTGGGTTCTTTTAACAAGAGAGACAAATGCATACCTTTTTCTTCTTTTCCCAAAAAATTGTTAGTTCCATGAAGAAACCCTTGGCTCCACCTCCACCATCATACATTTGCTTTCGTTGCGGAAAACCTGGCCACTATATAAAGCACTGCCCAACAAATGGGGTAAGATTGTGGGGTACTTCTGGTGTTACTTAGCTTTTATTATTTTTACCTTGGCAGTTACGTAACAAACACGGGAACGCTCTTATTCGGAAGTGTTTCTCTTGGGGTGACAGACAGATGCTATATGGCAATGTTGCAAAAGCCTTCAAAATTCAAGGGAAACCTAGAATTAAAAATGTGACATTTTCTTTTTTCTACGTCATAGACATTAAATATGTCCATAGATCTTTCTCTGGGAACTTTCATGTGTATTTACATATATTTCAATACTATTGATGTTTCTGTTGACCCCACCTATTGAGTATTTGCATGTTTTAATGACACAAGTCTCTGGCTGAGTACTCATGCCAGGTAACATCAGTCGCTGAATGCATATGCAGCCTTCATGTATATAGGTGGTGAAAGTAAGTTTCTGCAGTGGCCGATTCCGAGCACTGAGTTCAGCTCTCACTCTGGACTGCACTTTGGAGCCATATGCGATTGTGTCTCCTCTCTGAGTGGGTGGTGAGCTCAGGGATATGTTACCCTTATGGAACCTGAAGTTAAGCAAAAGAACATCGATTGAGTTCAATACGCTGCTCAAGTCTTTGAAACATATTGGCTCTATTAATTTAGGAAAATAAGTATTTTAGTTGAGAAACCCTTGCACTAGGTAAAAGGAGAGGATTAAGGGCTTTTGCTGCTTAAAATAATCATTGAAATGTCATTCTAAGTGTGGGTCTTGAGATATGTCTGCATTTCTTTTCTTAACAGGACAAAAATTTTAAGCCTTTTCCCAGAATTAAAAAGCGCACAGAAATACCAAGGAGTTTCGTGATGGACGTGAAAGATCCCAATAGAAAGGGTGCTATGCTGAAAAACACTGGAAAATGTGCACTACCGATTATTAATGCGTAAGTATGGAGTTAATTGGATGGACCAAAAAGTGAAGGAGACAAACCATGCGTAAATGCCTGAGGGACGATGCAACCGAGTTGGCCAGCGTCGGTCATTACGGGGGAGGAAGCACTGGCATTGCATCGTCACCTTAACAACTGTGATACTTGCTAGTATTAAAATGGGGTGGTCCTACTGTTCGTGCCTCTGGAACTTGGTTAAACTTGCAGTGCGCTAAGAATCTGTATTTCTGTAAAACATTTCTGTCGTGTTTAATGTGGAGTTGTTCTCTTGGAAAGCTCATTTTGCTTCTGTTTTATGTTCCAAAGGCTTCTTGTAAAATTTAACAAATAGCTCTTGGACTGAGATTTCCTCCCCTGCTCTGACTTTTATCAAATCCCATGTGGGAAACCCACTGAGGTTTTCCTGTTGCTATAAACTAAGACAATAGTACTGTGTGCTGGCAGGAGTGGCTGTTTCAAAATGTACTTGGTGGCACTTCTGTTCTTCTGTCACGCATCTCCTTTTGTAGAAGCTGTAACATAGACCTCTTCCATCCATAAAATGCACTTACTCTGAGATAAACTTTATCCTGACTCTACAATTTGCATGTACCTTCTGGCCCAGGAGAGGTGGGATTCGTTGCACCTGATCTCTGGCTGTCAACAAATGATGTTTCTAGTCTGAGCTAATTTCTTAGTTGATCCAATGAATGGGAAAGTTCTGCAGAAGGAAGATTGTTCCCACCTCCCTCTTCTCATATTGTGACTATTGCAAAGTGGTTTAAACTAAATGTCTGCGTCTCAGAAGGCAAATGTGAAATGAGAATTCCATCTATTATCTTCCTCTGGTGATATCCAAAGCTTCGAACAGTTTTCCTTTACCCATCTGTAACTTTTTTCTTCTTCCTTCCCCACCCCACCCTCCAGGGAAGCTTATGCTGGAGGAAAGAAGGAAAAGCCTCCCTTTTTACCAGAGGAGCCGTCCTCCCCCTCGTCCTCAGAAGACCCTATTCCAGCTGAGTTTTTGTGTGTCATTTGTAAAGAGATAATGACTGATGCCGCTGTTATTCCCTGCTGTGGAAACAGTTATTGTGACAAATGTACGTATTCTTCCCGTGTTTGTTAATTCAAAACATCACCTCTGATTTTCTGAGAGCAGAAATAGGAGACGGCGAAATTACGTTGTTGCCCGTTCTATTTCATACTAATGTATCCCCTGAATAGGAAAGGGCTCTTTTTGTATAAAGGAAAAAAAAAGGCAGAAAGCTTTTTTTCCTTTCATGTATCCGGTTAAATCCTCTTTCCATGCGGAAGGAGGCGTATGAGAAGAGTGCATAACTGCGCAGTGCATTGCAGTATTGGATATCAAATGCATTTAGTTTTTTCACAGCCCTTTCTCTCACACATAATTGTGTGCTCTGCAACAAACAGGTCGTTGGGCATTTAATCTGCATTCTTCTCCAGGGGAGAGTTGGTGGAATCCTTCAGAACTCAGACCTACTAATGTTTTGTTGAGGTGTGTTTTATTCATTAACTGTGAGGTTGGTGACATCTCACTGCAGCGGATAGTGGAAAAGAGACTGGTCGAACCATCAAGTGTTACACTGGTGAAATATCAAAACTGTATACCAGAAATAAATGCTGCATACTAGAAATGTTTTACACTATTGAACATTTACAGCTTCACGCTCTCAATTAAAGCCATATTCCCCCATCAGTCATATATGTCTTTTTATTAGAACCCCCAACATTGCCGTCCTTTGGCTAAACCTTCTGTGATGACTCTATTGACACACAGGTATTAGAACGGCATTACTGGAGTCTGAGGAACACACATGCCCAACGTGTCATCAGACAGATGTTTCTCCTGATGCTCTCATTGCCAACCAGTTCCTGCGCAAGGTAACGTGATGACTTCTACGCAAACTGTTTGTAAGAAAAGTCTGTTAGTAAAAGGTGAAAGGGAAGAAAATAATAATTTACGTCTCCTTAAGCAAGGCTAAATTGCATAATAAGGCCACGTTTACTTTCTAAATACATCATCTGCTGCTACAGAAGCTTACAACTCTTTAGAGACAATGGGGCCACTTCAGGGCACACTTTTGTTTTCCAATTTGGTGTTAACACTGAAGTGCTTTAAATACAGATACTCTGAGTCACTCGTCATCAATATCAGTGTTTAATGCGATGTGTTCATACATCTGTGTGTTGATTCATTTTAGGATTGATAACGTTTGCAGGAGCACACAAGTAACATTAATCTGTGGAGCCTTTTCTTCGTGTATCTACTGAAGTTTCATACTACCTTTTTGTAAACGTTTTTCTGCCTCTAGGCTGTGAACAACTTCAACAATGGAACTGGTTACGCAAAAAGGCTCCGTCAGCAGATTCAGCAGCAGCAGCCGCCACCGCCGCCACCACCTCCACCACCGCTCATGCCTGTTTTACCTCCTGGACCTTTTCGGTAGGAAATCTGTAGATCAACATGAATATGAAAGACACCAAAATGCTGCAGTCAGATTCTTCTTCTTGAGCTTCTCCGCTGGCAATTTATGCATCATTAGTGACAGTTCCAGATAACTGTGGAATTTCTGGGTTTTGTCTTTACTTCGAATGAGGACACATTGATAAGTTGGAAGTGTGCCTCATGCAAGAATTTTCTCAGACCTGTTTCTTGCTTGGTTGCCTTATCAGTCGTTCAGTAAAGGTTTACCCTGAGAGAGGAACGTTTTTTCCCCAGAAGCCCTTTGATTGCATGTGGCTCACAGTTCCTAAAGGAACCATTTAGTTATGTCAAATCTTCTTGAGTGCATCAATTTCTCTTTAGGACTGGGGAAATAATATTTTCATGAAAAGTGTAAAAGTACAATTATAGGTAAAATTGGCCAGGTGTTTTCACATTACTTTTTTCTACAGTCTTGATATCATCGATACTATGATAAGTCAGAGTCATCCTCAGCAATACACAGTGTAGTCAGTGCCACATACAGATTGGATAATAAACGTTGAAACACTGTAAATCTGAAGTATTTACAAACATGACAGTCTAAGTTTGCAACCCAGTGAAGTCATATGAAAATACATGAGAAATCTGTGCTATTGTTTAGGGCTTATACCCTTTCGACTTCATGCGCTGAATGCAAACAGCCGCTCTGCCCAGCAGACTGTCGGGCTCGGCCGTACCGTTGAATGCACCGGATCACAGTTCAAAAGAACCTCTCGGGCAGTCTCTGAATGATCACATCGACATTTCCCAATAGAATTGCAGCTCTTCCATCTTCCCACACTGAGATTGAGCGTGTGGGTTACACGTACTCTGATCCTTTCATGTGCAGCCAGCTTAATAAACTATTTTTCCCGTGAAATTTCTCTTTCAATGCCAGTAGTCCATAGGGACTTCTTGACAGGGCTTCATTTGGAATCGGCCAACTTCACATTTGTAAATCTGAAGTTGTTTCTCTTATTTATATTTTTTTTCTCCATTTCCAGTAGTCAGCCTTTTCTCACCTTAGACTTTATATTTCAAGCAGCATTCCAAAATGCTGTTTGATTAATAAAAGTGTGGGTTTTTTTGTAGTGGTGCCGATAGCGTTATACCTCTTGCTGCTCTGCTGACGGCTGCTGAACCTCCTCAATCTTCCTCTCTGTCAATCAGCAGTTTGTTGGAAGAGAAGGTAAGTTTGATGTCAACATAGGCAAGGATTCTTGTATTTTAGTAGAGCTTATTTTCCAACTGTTTGCATTTACTCACAAGACCTGTCAGGTTCCTGTGCTGCGACAACCAGCGTTCCCAACTCTTCCGGGCCCCCAGGGACAACCGATACCCACAACTGGTAAGGAACGATAACTTCAGAATTTCGTTTAAAAAAATGACCTTCAGACAAACTCAATGGGATTTTGCTCTTTGTCCTCTCCCCACTCCAACAGGTCGCCCAATGGGAGGCAGTGCACCTCGCTCAGCAGGTGGCAGACCGGGCTGCGAACTGTAAGTGTCCTACCGAAATTCAATATGTTCCTACTTGTAACCTGCTAAACGAGGCCGTACCACATAACTTACACAACAGCTGATTTATAATGAAAAAAGTCTGCACAGATAGTTGTGGAGAATACAAGTGGTAACTAAATTTTAAATGCCTTAATTTGAATTGGCCTTAGCAGAGGGGATCTGCGCTTGCAGTAAGATGATTTAAAATAAAAGCCCAGTACAGGATTGAAAAGAGGACTCTGAAAAATGAATGCTTTTTGAGGAAACCATAATTCCATGTAAAACCTAAAGAGAATTAAAGGATCAGATGCAAAGCCACCCTTTAGATTACTGGCTGAATAGAGCTGGAAAAATTGATTTCCCCATAGAAATCAGCCTCCAACATTCTTTTTTCTAAAAATTTTAGTTGATACTAATTGAGCAAATCCTTGGAAAAGTCAGTGCTGTCATTTTATGACAATTCTGAATTTCTTCAATGCGTTCATGTCCAACAGCCAAGCTGCTTTCTCTCATTTGGAGAGAGCAGAGACTGTTTTATCCATCATTGCAGTGTCAAGCTGGTCCTTCCTTTTGGTATATATTTGTTCTAGATAGATTGTAAGGGCACAGTGTGTTTATAAAATGTTATGAGCAATAAAACCAGAAACCAGGATCCATTCCACAGATTATCTAAAAATCTCAAGTTCAGTAAGCAAGAAAAGAACAATTCAGGGACAGGAACAGGCCAAATACATCATGGTGAGGCGACAACATCGGAAGTATTAAGTGTCTCACGGAGCGGCAGAGGAGCGGTGGGCGCTCAGCACATGGGAGATGGGAGTCTCTCTTAAGCACGGGCAGCCTCCACCCACAGTCGCAAGGCGAGAAGAGGAGAGAAGACTGCGGGAACTGTTGGGGGTGAGGGTGTGGAAGGCAAGTGAGAGGATCAAGAAATGAGCGTAGTCTCAAATGACCAGGAAGCAGGGAGCAATATGCTTACGTTGAGAACAAGAAGCCACCGTGCTCCCGCTTTGTTCTCTTTCCTCTGTAAAATCAGGGCAGAGCGTTACAAACAGTGACACATGTCTTGGGGTCTCTTTAGAAGTTCAAATCGAGGATTCCCACACAGCGAATGTTCCCAAAGAAGGGCTCAAGCCCAACACTACCAACATCAACACCAGTCTTTGTGCCTGTGCCTCCACCTCCCTTGTATCCTCCACCACCCCAAGCACTTCCCCTTTCCACCGCCCTTCCACCACCCCCAGCACTTCCACTCTTCCACAGTTTTCTTCCTCAGTTTCCGCCTGCTCAACTTCCATCTGCTGCGTACACTGTCCCCCCGCTCCAGGGTATGCCCCAGCTCCTGCAAACATGTCATCAGCTTGGATAGCAAGAGCAGTACCATCCCCACGACACACGCACCTCCTGTATCTCGGGAGGAGTTTTACAGGGAACAACAGAGTCTGAAAGAGGAGTAAGTAGTTGGCTCAATGAAGTTGTGTTGCTCTTCACTTCTGCATTTTGAGAGCAGACCGGACTGCAGTTACACTAAAGTGCATCTGACATAAGCAAAAATGACGTAGTGCTCTTTCCAATCTACGTTTTCATTGGAGACAGTAAACATGCAAAACTATTCTAAAGGATTCAAATGAGCATAGGCAAAAAAAGCCCAGATGACTGTTTGACATGTCCGTACTGGAGAAGCAGGTTGTCTAGAAGAATCAGGAGGAGTTCCGCTCCACCCCCTGTCATTACAGGGGTTGGATGATTCAAGGGATCACCCTGACAGGAGTTTCCTACGTAGGGTACTAGCTCACATACGGCAGAGCCATCGTTAGAATTGGGCAGCAGTTGTTCAGGAGCAGGTGTCTCCGTTACTAAAGCTTCACTGTAATGGCATCCTTCACCTCCTGACAGCGGTGACGAGGCCAGAAGCTGAATAGGTGTCATTGCAGGATTTTCTGCGTCTCCCTGTTCTGACTGTAAGCGTTACCTCGAAGCCCTTTGAAGGGGACAAGGAGAGAAGGTGTCTTTATTTCCTCTTTTCCTTATCACATGTGGATACACGTAGAGATATTTACCTGGGCTGAAAACTGGTGGCTTTGGCTAGTATTTGGTTGACATTGTTGTCGTGGTTTGGCCTCAGCCAGCAACAGAGAACCACGCAGCCACTCGCTCGACTCCCACAGCCGTAGGAAAAATCAGCAGAAAAGGGCAAAACTCGTGGGTTGAAATATTATAATTTAACAGAACAGACAAAGGGAAAAAGAAAGAAAAGAAAGAAAGAAAAACAATAACACCGGTAAAGGAATACAAGAACACGATTACAGTAACGCCGCGAAGTGCACCGACGGGGCCCGCAACGACGGGGCCCGCAACGACGGGGCCCGCAACGACGGGGCCCGCAACGACGGGGGCCGCACCGCTGCAACCCACCCCCGAGTGGCGACTAACTTCCCCGCCCCGGCTAGCTCCTTTTATAGCGGGGCATGGGTCACGTGGTATGGAATACGTGCCTCCCCTGCCGGCTCCTTGGAAATTAACCCCATCCTTGCCGGAACCAGGACAATTGTTTTCTTTGGAATTGAAAGATCAGACTTGTTTGTCAGGAAACTTTACACTGGTGAAGGACTTTGAGAGGAGGAATGATGCCAACGAACATATGAGGAATACTTTGAAAGGGTTCTTCAAAAACTAATGAAAGACAAACTTGTGAAGAAAAGACTCAAAGTAGCTGATGTCTTCTATGCCTAAAAGTCACTTGGGCAGGAGTGGGAATAGGCGGCTCTTAGTAATGCTGCCAGAATCTCTCCTAGAGGAATGGCATTGCGTCATAGTGCCAGAGGCTGAGTTTAGAAGCTTTTAGACAGGACTTTTCTTGAAATGCTGTCACTATCCTTGGTGAGAGCTATTATGGGCAAAATTTTGGTAGGCCATCAGGCCAGAAGTGTTGGTTAAACAGTCCTGTGTGTAGGACTGCAGGACATGTAGTTTGCATCCTGTACAAATTGCCAAATTTGTGAAGTTAAAATGACAAAGCTGGCATTTTAAAACTGAGCTTTACTGTCTGAATCGTGTTTTCCCGATGTTTCACGGTGTGCTGTAGACATTAAGACTTGCTCTTTTTGCATCTTACTGCAACAAAAATGGTTTGCACTGCATGGAGTTGCCGAGTAGTGAAACGTGTGCGTTCGCGCACCAGTAGAGGCCAGTATACACCACCTTATAGCAATCAATGGCTGTGGTAGTTGATGTGCTAGAAGTGAGTGGAAACAGACTTCCCCTTCCCGTATGCTTTTACCCTAACAAAGCAGCAGCTGTTCTGTCTTGGAAGCAGAAACTTTTACATGCCATCAAGTTCTTCAATTGGCAGGAGTGCTGTCAGCAGCCAAAAGGAGTTTTGACATAAGCATACGGAGAGGGAAAAAAGGAACAAACCAAATTGGTGAGGAAACAAAATTACTTTCACTTATTGCTTTTGTGTTGTGTTTTTTTAAAGGTCCAAGACTCCCTATAGTGCTTTATCTTACCACCGTTCATATACCTACTCCACATCAAGACCAGGTTCTTGCCGCTCTCGCTCCCTCTCCCGCTCTCCATCATTTAGTCGTTCCCATTCTCGTGCCTATTCGCGATCACCACCGTGTCCAAGAAGAGACAAAGGGAAGGGGCAAAGGGAAGTTCCAGCATATGACAGGGAAGCTTACTACGGCAGATCGGTTGACTTTCGAGATCCATTTGAAAAGGAAAGACACAGAGAAAGGGAAAGGGACTATAGAGGACGGTGTGGAAAGTATTACAAGGACTGTGCTGGTGGTGCTCATCCTCGACCTCCAGCAAGCAGAGACACATATTCTCCAGAGAGGTTTGGTCCACCTGGGAGCAGACGAGAACATTCACCATATGCTCGAGGACATAGGGAGGACTACCCTGGTGGGCAGAGCCACCGAAGTCATCATAGAGCTGGAAATTACCCTGAAAAACCTTCTGGAAGGGAGAGCCATGGCATCAGAGAGCCTACAAAATTGAAAGACAATCAAGTGGGAGATAACAAAGGACATAAACATCAAAAACATTCAATTGCTTTCAAACTGGTGTCTGAAAAGGAGAAAAAAGAGGAGTATAAGCCCAAAGCAAAAATTGAAAAGCGGAAAGTAGAAGCAGCCGTTCCTCCTAAGAAAGACAGTATTATAAAACCATCAAAGGCTTCCCAAGAGAAGGTCGGCACTGATCATGAAAAATCTCCGCGAAAGGAACCTCCTGTGAAAAAGGTGAAAAAGGAGTTGCCAAAGACAGGCAGTGTTAAAACATCTTCCTCTTGAAAGGATGAAGCTATTTTGATACCATCATTTAAAGAGTAGTCCCCAGTGTGGGAAGACAGAAGAGCATTACCTTATCAGCCTCGGCGTAATGTTGTAACATATTACTCGTCTTCAGGTAACATAGCAGAAGCGCTTGACCTAGTTCAGATGAATTTTTATTTCTTGAAAACAGTTAATTTTCTCTTGTTTGCTACCACGTGCGTAAGCACAAATCCCATGTTCATCAATAAAGTTAACGGTCTTGTAGCCTCGTGTGTTCCCTGTTGTGTCCATATTACATTTCTAAGCAGCACCTTACCATCAGCTGACAGGTGTCTCAAAAAAAAAGAAAAAGGGAGAAATGCTGGAGTGGGAGAGAAGACTTAGTGTTAGTGAGAACTAATCAAAGTAAATGAAAGACAAAGCAAACCCATTCCCTTCCTGTTTGCTGTGACAGCACCTGGTGTGGGCTGTGGGCAGCCACAGGGAGGGCGGAAGCCTTGCGTCACTCTGTACGTTCCTCTCTCTCTCCCCCCCTGTAAAAGCACTGCGGCTGCAGGTGCTTCTCGTGGTGGAGACACAATCCGCTTAATTCTTAAAGCTAGCTCAGGGCTTGGTCTGAAGTGGGGGGGGTTTCTTCTCTTCGCCTTTTTTTTTTTTGTTTTAAATCCACTCATTTCTGTACCTGTTTCAAAGCAGAACCTGGATCTTCGTGTGGCAGGAATAAATCACGGGGAAGCTTGCCAAGTATTGTTGAACAGGAAAGCAGCAAAATTAAAATCAGTTCAGAATTTTTTCAAGAGGATGCACAAAAACTCATCATTTGACTATTTCTTCATTGTCTTGCTGCTCTTACGTTAGCTGTCATTGCACGCTTGCAAATCTGCGCTGCTCTCCTGCGATTACTACCACCAAAGCAAGAAAGCGGATGCGTTTTGTTTTAGTGTAACCACGGCAGTAACTGCACGGACCTCTAGTTGGTCTGTGTCCTGAGAGGCTGCAGAAATGCAGAGAGCCGTGCCCATTGCTGCATCGCCATCAAGCACAACTGTCATCTTTCCCGGCTGAATCTGTAGTTTAGTCAAGTTATTGGGTTTTAGGAAACCACCGTGAAGTAACTGTAGCACCCAGCAGTGACCTTCCCCTTCCCCTCCTCTTTTCTGTCCCCTTTCCCCCTTACTTTGTGCCAGTTTCTGTTTAGTCTTCTGTTTAAATGGGATTTAATACACTGACTGTTGATTCTGGTTTTGGGGGGCTTGTGTGGGGGGTTTTGGGGTTGTTTGGTTTTTGGTTTGGTTTTGATTTTATTTTATTATTATTCTGCAGTATTATCTTAGGGTTCTATACAAGTGTCATGGACATGTTGTTTCTGCTTGACTGACTGGAGGGAATACTTCAGTATACTTCAGTATTACTGAATAATACTCCAATCGAGAGCTTTCCTGATGTCTGGTTTGTGCCTGAAAAACCACAAAATGGGAAAGGCTGTGCCTGCCACGAGAGAACATAGGACTGGTTTTCCACATGTGAAAAAGAGTGGCCTATGGAGCATGAAGCTTCAAAATACTTGATCAGGCTTTCTTTTCCACAGAACTCGGCACAAAATGTTCTGAGGAGAGGGAAACTTGAATATTCTGGTGAGACTTGCAATGAAAGGAAGTTCTCTGTTCCCAGACCTGGGTGTTCCTCTCCAAAGGCACATTCTCAAGAACTTTATAGTTCTTAATACCGTAATGTTGTGTGTGCTTTCCTAAACACAGAGAGAAGGAATGATTCACGGAAGGGAGGTTGCAATCTACATACATCTTCTGCATGGAGATATTTTTCCCCGATTCTGCTAAAACTACTCCCTTGGCTTCTTCCACTACATTCAGTAATAAAGGAGAAGAGCTTTTTCCAAGGAAGGGTTTTAATATCTCTTCCAATCCGTTTAGTGACCTTGTGAGGAGAGCTGTTCAGTTGGCATTGTGAAATTTTACTCTCCATTTTTGAACAACTGAAGACGGAATAAGCACTGATTCCAGTGTCTTTCTGAGAATGTTTCACTGGTGGAAGCTTAACTGCTGCTTGTGGCATAATATAATTCCATATCCCGAAAAAGGACCAAGATAAGAGTTACTCCTTTTACTTGTGGACCAACCACCCTTCAGAATTCCTTCTCAATAAACGCTGCCGTCCATTCCTAACTGGTGGCCTGAGGACTTCATTCCTGCAAGCTGCTGCCGTAGGTAGCCGGGAGGGAGGAGTCTGATTGCATTTGCAGGATTGTGCTCTGAATCCATGTTTCCATCATCATTAAAAACTTGTTTTGGTCGGATAGCAAGGAGAAAAAGATCAAATTCTCACACTTCCCAAACTACTTTGGAGAGTATGGCCTGTGGTCTAATAAAATACATAGAAATAAAACAATACCTATAAATAAAATACGTATAAAACAAGATGTTTCTTGAGGGAAAATAGCAGAAGATCGGTGAGGAGGTTTGTGAATGTGTTCGAGTGACTTGCAGCTGGGGGGTAGAAAAATAAATATAACATTCTAATTGTTGTTAATTGCTGTGTGCTTGACAAGGAGAACATCTGTGCTTAGATAACATCAGCCTGTGATAGACTTAGAGGCCCCCTATGCAACGTGCTTGAGATTCTTGCCCTGCTACGGGGAAGGTCCAGCCACAGTGGTAAACTACTCCTGCGTGAATCCCTGAAAACAGGCAAAAACAGCAGGTTTGGTGACACTTGAGCACGGCCCGAGCTGCGCGGTGCCCGCATCCCCGCTTGTGTGCCTCTGCCCAGGTCCTGCTTCAGCAATCCCCGGTTGGCGAGTTAATGACAATAAATTTACTCGTTGCATTTTATCTGTGGTTTTGTGGTCGCTCCTGCCTCCTGCTTGTGCTGACTCACGCAGACACCGTACCCGACTCTGCACGCCTGCAGAGCACATGTAGTTCTACTTCCCCCCACCCACAACGGAAGAAGGAACCAAGCGTACAGCGCACGATGCCATTGAACAGAACACAAGGCTGACAGAGCAGATGAGAAACTGGCTTAGCTGCAACTCAAGTTCTTGCTAACCCTGATTTGAAGGCTGCAGCATAACAGTCTGCAATTAATGCAAAAGCAGCCAATGTGCTCTCAATAACAGCAGTAATGTGCGTTACACAGCGTCTGTACCCCATGGCGAACAAGGACGGGGTAAGACAGAACTCCCTTTGGAAATGCACTCTGAGCTGTGGTGAAGCGAAGGCTGAGAGCATCCCCGAGGCAAGAGAGCCAGGAGGACCATGACCCCAGTGGCTGTGAAGGGGTGCACAGCCTGTCCTGGGTCACCCCTGCATCCGTGATGTCATTACAGGGATGTGATGTCATTATGCAGCACGTTCCAGAGCCACCAGCCAGGCAGGGGTTGGGAGACGGTGTTGGAGGGAGGGCACGGACAAAAAGCTGTAGCACCTCCGGGAGAAGCACCTTCCACTGCCGCAGGCTGTGACGTGGGCGATAGCTTGGCTCCCAGCGACACTCATCCTCACCCAGGGAGAGGAAGATGAGTGCTGTGCTTTGCACCACCTGCAGTGAGCTTTGCCTGGAGGAGAGACTCTGCGATGTGGTTATCAGCATGGGTGGCATTGAGTTCAGTGCTCACAAGAACATCCTCTGTAGCTGCAGTCAATACTTCAGGTCAGTGCTTGGAACAAGAGGGGATGGGGACACACAGCATTTCCCAGGCTGTGTCACGCTGCCTTAGTGTCTCTCCAGCACTTACCTCAGCCTGAAAACTCTCCTCCAGCACTTCCCCATAGTCCTGGTGCCTCCCTGGACACCAGAATTCATCCCCAACCCAAGATCTCACAGCAGCGCTGGAAGCGGTGTCTGACGAACCCCCAGATGCGGTGCAGGGCTGGAGCGTGGCCAGCCGGGCTTGTCTGCCACGGGGCGGGAGGTGTTCCTTCCCCACACACCGCCATTCTCTGGTGGTCTTGTTGAAGCAAGGGGGGCACTGGCCATGTGGCTCTCTGTGCACAGCCGGAGGCAGTGACTCCTTGTTATACAACCGGCTCGTAACACATGAATTAATAAACCCCACGGCCTCCCAGCGTGGCTACTGTGCGTGCCCAAATTGGTGCCCCGGGAAGGAGGCACGGGATAACGGGATCTGGGTTTAACGCAGCAAAGCTGCTTTTCCCCCAGCACTGCTTTGCTTTTTCCAGGGCTTTGTTTTCCACCAGCTGGAGCAACGCCGGGAAGGTCGTCTATAAAATCCCCGGCACGTCACCCGAAATGATGCGGCTCATTATCGAGTACGCCTACACCGGCACAGTACCAGTCACAGCCGACAACGTTGAACATTTGCTGATAGCGGCCGACCAGTTCAACGTCATGGGCGTCGTCAGACTGTGCTGTGAGTTCTTAAAGTCCCAACTGTGCTTGGAGAACTGCATCGGCATCTGGAAATTCACTGAGTATTACTACTGCCCTGACCTGCGAGAAGCAGCCCATGCGTTCGTCCTCCATCACTTGGAGGAGATGATCAGGGTGTCGAGAGAGTTTCTGGAGCTCTCTGTCAACGAGCTCCAGCGTGTCCTGCAGAAGGAGGAGCTCCACGGGAGAGAAGAGGCCGTGTTTGAGGCCGTTCTGCAATGGATGGCTCACGACCCGCAGAACAGGAGGCAGCAGGTTGCAGTCTTGCTGGGCAAGGAAGAGTGGAAGGGGGGACAGAGGGGATGTATTTAAAACAAGGAAACTCTAGGTTATTCTTAGTTTAGAAAAAATAAACTCAGCATTGGTGACAGTAAGGACTTTGCTTGAAACTTTTGACATCCTGCCATCTCAATGGTATGAATTTGTCGTTCATATTCACTCCATGTACACGTCACTCACCCAAATCCGATTGCTTGTTGGCACGTGCATGGTTTCAGAAGGCACACACACTGACACTGATGGGATGGAAATGATCAGGTATCTGTTTTCCATGAGTGCCCAGGCCACAGTTGTGTGAGGCATTGCGCAAGCATCTGAAATCCTTGTCCAAAAGAGTTTGCAAACCACCTGTTCCTTTACACAGTCCCTGGATTGCAACCCTTCCCCCTGTGACAATCTCCTCTCGGGGCAGACTTGCCTGTTCTCATCAAAGGTTCCTTCAGCCGAGTCAATCCTGAACCAATATAAAAATGGAGCCCAACCTCTATGTTCACCCTTGGGCTACAAGACCCATACCACAGGGCTCTCACTTCAGTCCCACCTGAGGTAAGTGACTGTAATTTCATTTCCCACTGGTCAAATATTCCTCTTCAGAGCTCTCTTTAAATGGAGGTCTGCCGGTAAGGGAGAGCAGAGAGTTCCTCACCTCTTACGCAGCCAGGGCACGTTCCCCTGCTCAAAGCAGCATACTCAGGCCTCCCATTTGGGTGGCATCTGTTAAAAGAGGAACACTGAGTCTGAAGTTTATTCATTTCACAGAATCACAGAATGGTCGGGGCTGGAAGGGACCTCTGGAGATCACCTATCCAGTTCCAACCCCTGTGACAGAGCAGGGGCACTTACAGCAGTGGCACAGGACACGTCCAGATGGGTTTGGAATGGCTCCAGAGTGGGAGACTCCCCCACCTCTCTGGGAAGCCTGTGCCAGCGCTCTGCCACCCGCAAAGGAAAGAAGTCCCTCTTCATGTTGAGATGGAACTTCCTATGTTCAAGTTTGTGCTCGTTCCCTCTTGTCCTATCCCTGGGCACCACTGAAAAAAAAGACTATTCCCATCCCCCTGGCACCCTCCCTTTAAGTGTTTGTAAGCATTAATGAGATCCGCCCTGAATCTTCTTTTCTCTAGACTAAAAAGCCCCAAGTCCCTCAGTCTTTCCTCATGAGAAAGATGCTCCAGTCCCCTCATCATCTCCGTAGTCCTTTGCTGGAACCTCTCCAGCAGTTCCCTGCCCTTCTTGACCCAGCGCTCCTGATGTGGCCTCACCAGGGCAGAGCAGAGGGGGAGGATGACCTCCCTCCACCTGCTGGCCACACTTTTCCTGATGCCCCCCAGGATGCCATTGACCTTCTTGGCCACCAGGGCACATTGCTGCCTCATGGTGATCCCATTGTTCCCCAGGACTCCCAGATCCCTTTCCACAGAGCTGCTCTCCAGGAGGTCAGCCCCCAACCTGTACTGGTGCAGGGGGTTATTCCTCCCCAGATGCAGTACCCCACACTTGCCCTTGTTGAATTTCATAAGGTTTCTTTGCCCAACTCTCCAGCCTGGCCAGGTCACACTGTATGGTGGCACAGCCTTCCAGCGTGTCAGCCACCCCTCCCAGTTTTATGTCATCAGCAAACTTGCTGATGGTACACTCTATCCCTTCATCCAGATCATCGACGAATATATTGAACAGGACTGGACCCAGTACTGACCCCTGAGGGACACCACTCGTTACCAACCTCCAACCAGACTCTGCACACCACTAACCCCAACCCTCTGAGCTCTACCTGCCAGCCACTGTTCAATCCACCCCACTGTCCATTCATCTAACCCACACTTCCTAAGCTTGCCTGTGAGGATGATGTAGGAGACAGTGTCAAAAGCCTTGCCGAAGTCAAGGTAGACAACATCCACTGCCCTCCCCCTCATCCACCCATCCAGTCACACCATCGTAGAAGGCTATCAGATTAGTCAGATGTGACTTCCTCTTGGTGAATCCATGTTGACTACTTCTGATAACCTTCTTTTCCTACAGATACTTGGAGATGATGCCCGGAACAAGCTGTTCCATCATCAGGGATGGAGGTGAAGCTGACCAGCCTGTAATTTCCTGGGTCACCCTTCTTGCCCTTTTTGAAGACTGGAGTGACATTGGCTCTCCTCCAGTCCTCAGGCACCTCACCTGTTCTCCAGGACCTTTCAAAGATGATGGAGAGCAGCCCAGTAATGACTTCTCTTCCATCATCAGGGATGGAGGTGAGGCTGACCAGCCTGTAATTTCCTGGGTCACCCTTCTTGCCCTTTTTGAAGACTGGAGTGACATTGGCTCTCCTCCAGTCCTCAGGCACCTCACCTGTTCTCCAGGACCTTTCAAAGATGATGGAGAGCGGCCCAGTAATGACTTATTAGGGCATCTTCTAGTCGTGGAACTACTCCGGCTACATACAGGGAATCTGTCACTACATTTAAAAGTACTGTCAACCATATAGTTAAGGCCCACACTACTGCAGAGAGCTCCAATGTCTGAAGGGAGTCTTGCGGCTCTCCCTCTAGTACGTGCTGGCACCACTGTCCTCGATCTTGCCAGACGCATACCACACGGCGAAGCCGTTTTCCAGCATCTGTATATGCAGTGAGGCCATTAACTAAGGGTTCACGCTTAACCTTTGTCTGCGTCATCCATTGGTTCCGTTTTAGCACTTGCCACATTTTCCCTTTTGGCTGCTGTGAGTGCACACGTCCTGCATAACCTAATAACGCTTCCTGAATGGGGGTTGAATTGCGCAACCACCACTCTAGGTCTGTATCGTTTACCGGTACACTGATGTCGTCAGGTTCCTGTCCGCTAATCTCTACTATTCTTGTTCTTCCATTCCTGATCAATTCTCCTACTGCCTCCGGCCTTGTTTGAATGCTGTACCTGGGCTGCACTCTTAAGAACTCCCATTCTAGGATTTTAAACGTCTCCTGAAGCTGGTGTTTTGGCAGTGGCACAGGCTTGAATGCTGCTAACTCCCGCAGCAGAGGGAGAGATACCTTCCCCCTTCTCTTTTTGCCACTGACAAATCATTGCATATGGAGACTCGGCAGTATTACAAATTAATAGTGAGATGCAGTACGTATGTAACCCACAATCGACATCCTCATAAAATTAATACACAATAAATATTACTGTTAAACACATACCAATCCATGAACAACATACACTACACCATCCAGTGCATGTATGTATAATAGACTTCATATTATATAATGTGTATCACATTATATCCATTATATCATACATAGATTATAGACCATAGGTTATATGTTATGCTTATTATATTATATGCACATATGCATGTACGTTTAACACCTACAACATACACTATATCTGTTATACATAATACAAAACACTAGACACATATGTCCATAACATTCTTATGTATAAGTTGTTATTTTATTTTGCTTCGTTTTGTTCCATCTTCTTAGTGCGTGCCTCTCTGTGGACATTCTTGTGCCCGCTGCGGTGGCCAGTCAGGCTGGTGGTGCTGCGGGAGCCCGCCGGTCGTTGCCTGCGCCCCCCGCGCAGATGAGTCTATGGATGGCGGTAGGGGAGGGAGGGCACAAAGGAGGAGCCGAAGGCGCAGGTGGGCATTCTTCCCCTCCCTGCTGTGGCGGTGGCGGAGGCCACTCCTCTGGGGTCTCCTGAGGCACTCCTTCCGCATTTTGCTCAGTCGCTGGTCTTGGCTCGGGCGTGACAACTTCCGCTTTTTGCGTACCCGTGGCAGATCCAACTGGGCTTCTGCTTTTTGTGGTGGTGGGGGGGTGGGTCTGCAAGTTCCTGAACTTCGGCAACGGTTCTAAACGGTGTTCCCGTGACCCCTCTCACGGCCAGCAGCCCCCAAAAACGTGCCCACGCGCCGGGTCTTATTTCGGCGCTCTGTCCTCCGATTTTGGACTGCTCTGGGGCTGGCATCTGTGCTGCGGCACAAGCAACTTCCCTCTCTGCTTTCATGGCTTTCAAAGTTTTTAAGATCGTGCACCACAGCTCTCGAACGGTTTTTATCTCTTTCTCTTCTTCCCCGTTTATCGTCTTTTCCCACATTGTATCACCCAGGGATCGCCAGTCCGAGGGGGAAAACAGCAAAGCCATATCCTTAAAGTGTCCCCCTCTCTGTCCCAGTTTAATCAATATGATTAGCTGTTCCTGTGATGCTTCCACACCTCTCTTAAAGAGTATACTCGTCAGCAGTGCCGCCGCTGCTTCAAGCTCCGTGATAGCAGGCGCGGTCTTCCCTTTGTCTGGAAGGCAAGGAGCGACCTCAACTGGTGTCGGCCCTAGCTAATGGCACCAGGCAGCACGCTCGTCCAGCACGTTTCCCACTCCCCTCCTCTTGCTGCTTACCGCAGTCTCGGAGAACTCAGTCGCGCTGAAGGTGCATCCTCTGCTACCAGATGTCGGAGTGGGATTGTGTCCCGGAGTAACGACGTAGCCTCAATGTGAGTATGGCCGTTCTCCTTTATTAGGTGTTTTAGCAGAGTATATATAAGCTTGCTAGTAGCAGAGTATATAAAGGCTTACAAAAATAGCACACACAAACAATATGGTGAATATATATATGTTTACAGAAATAGCACACATAAACAACGTGGTGATTGGCTTAACCCTCTTGCTTACACGTAACGCCCCCCAACCCGATCAGCGATGTGCTATGCCCATGGACACAGCACACGCTGATTGTTTTCCCTTCTGCAGTTTCGCTCCCAGGCCAAGTTTGTTCCCACGTTGTCCAGAATAGACTTCAAGGACAGCACGCGTAGGCCTCTGCGCCTGGCTGAAATCCTGGGTTGCTCATTGGAATCAGATCATGACCTCTCGCCCTCAGGAATTCCTCCACAATAGTTAATTAAGGGTAGTTGTGGAAGTGTGCCTTACTGAGCAATGTGCTGCATCTGGCTCGGGGACTAAATATCTCCAAGTGCTTTAAGTGCTTTTTGGTTATTAGCTGGATGTCACTCTTACAAGCGCCTCTTGCCCTCTCCACAGGGGTTTGCTGCTGCCTCCTGCGTTGGGCCGAGGGGACCGGCAGCCCTCAGGACAGGGACTTTCTCAGGCGCGGAGGTTAAACCCTGTCGGTGCTGCTTAAAAACTCCTCTGGTGTTACTGCGGTGGTCACAATGTGAAATCTGGTGGCTTAGGGGAGCCTAAGATTTGCATTCCTCGTAACTGCGGGGGATTTTGGGGAGCCTAGGTGGTACAATCCCCTTCCTGCTCCCAGATTCCTGTCGCTGACCCGGCAGTGGGTGGTTGGAAGAACTGATGCCCACAGCGGCTGAGGGTCGGCATGATCCCATCATTGCCGGAGCTCTGGAGCTGAGGAATGGGAGCGTGGCCCGTTTGCATCATGGCTTGTGAGGGAAATAGTGCGGTTTGATATAGTCGTGGTGTGGAAATGGCGATTCCTCTTTACACGTGTGCTTACAGGGTGCACGCACGTGTCTTAGGCTGACTGTTTCTTAACGACCACGAAGATTTATGAGATTGGTTAAAGAGCGTTGCTTTGCTGTGCAAGCGCAAAGTGTTAATTTCATGGAGAAACCAGCTCAGATGTTCCCTTTATTTTTCTTTTCTTAAAGGCAGAATGACTATTTTAAAGCTTTCCTTGCAGGCAGAATAACATCTGCTTTTGAGGATTGTTTCTTTCCCTGCAGGGTGGAAAAATCTACAGCCTCGCTAAGGCCGCAGAGGAAGAAAACTCATCAGTTTTCTAGAGAAAACTGCAGTTTGGAGGGGGGTGGAGGTCTGCCATAGCGCCTTTTAGCACCTTGTCGGGCACATTTCTTTTCCCTGGGGGCTGAGATGTAACATAGCCTTTTCATTTGGCTGGGTTTTGGTTGTATGAATTAATGGGTGTTTCAGTGAGAACCACAAGACCTAATTTCTGAGTCTCCCTCCTAAGAATTGTGCAGGGACGGAAGCGGGACAGGGAGGTAACCTGAGTGAAACGCTGAAGGCTTTTAAGGATGGAATGAGGAATGGCCGGTCTTGTTCTGATCACACACTATGACAATAAAAGGCTACAAGTTCCCTGTGGAGGTAAAGAACCGACAATTCACATAGCCGCTCAAAGGAGAAGGGATCTTAACCACCTCTCTTATTTCAGGCTGCATCATGATAACGCCGGGGATTGATGTCCCGCTGGGGATTTTTCTCAAGTTCCCATCTTTTCCTGCTAAATGAGGGGCAGAGATTTCCCTGCTAGACATGCAGTGAGCTCTACGCAGGGAATGTGAGCATGGTTGACGGTGATTACACTGTTTTGTTCAGAGGCTCCTGCCTTCCAAAGAAAGTCTGGAAAAGTGAAAAAGGATGTGCCTTTCTCCTTTGGGATTGCTGTTGTAGCAGAGGGGATGGAAACAGCCCACCGGAGTTTTGCTCCGCTCCTGGCTTTGGCTTGGAAAAACCCCCGAACGGCTCAATCCCTGCGGGGCCGACTCTGAGCTGGGTGAGGGGCAGCTGTGCCAGGAGATCCGGAGGGTCCATCTCCACAGCTTACATGTCCAGTGAGCGATTTCATTGAAAGCAGGGAAATTCCAAGAGAATAGGGGGTGGTGTGCGATGATGAGTGCCGTGAGGCTAAAGGATGGTCTCAGAGGAATGATTTTTATCTTGAGCAGATTTTTTTTTATCTATCTTTCAGGCAGAATGGACGGGGACTTTGGGTTTTGGCCGATGAAGGATAACCCTAAAATCCACGTTGGGCTGTGAGTTCTGGCCCAGCGGTCAGAATAACCGTAACCACTGGGGAAACGGGGCTGAGGAGCAGGTGTGATGTTGGTTTGGTGCTGGGCCTCGGCCGGCCCTCGTTGTTGCTGTTGTCCTTCTCCCCGTGGCTCGGCCAGTTCTCCCACTGCCCCACAGCGCTGCTGAGGGTAACGGAGGGTTTTTGTTGGCCGCAGGATCCCCCCGTGCTGGCCAGAAATGGCCAGTGCTAGCCCAGGCTGGGCTTGCCACTCAGGCTGACTTCATGATGCTGTTTGCCGGACTCCCGCGTTCTACACAACATTCTGACGCTCTTTTTGGCCTGCGGTCGCAGCTCTTCTTCTGCTGGCCATCAGTCTCGGAGTAGATCTTGCCATTTCGATCAGGTTTTGAGGAAGAAATACCCAATTTTCTTGCCTGATGGGGCACAAAAGGGCTCGAAGGGCAGCACGGTAACGCTGTTGGTGCCGAGACGGGGCTGTGGGAGTTGTTAGAGGGCAGTTGGTGATGCTGTGCTGAGAAAAAGTGCCGTACCTGACATGTCCCTTCCTTTGAAGCAGGTGCGTGCTATCGTGCTGTTCCCAACTTGCCTTCCTCACCTCCTCTGCCTTATCGATTTCAGATACGTCAACATTGGCAGCGACTTTCAGGCGGAGATCCCAGACCTGCAGGACAGATCCCGGTTGGAAGAGGAGGAAGAGGGAGCGTCGCTGGTGTGGAAGCCCTGGGGAGACATTGAAACAAACCCGGATACCTGCTCCAAGATCGTGCCAGGGGAAAGAGCCAACCTCGAGCATGCCTTGCACCGCCTGCATGACGCTCTGGTAAGAAGCAGCTGGTTTTGAATTCCTACTGGTCTAGGACAGCCTTTGGCACTGGCGTGAGCTGGGAGTCGCTCCTGAGTTTTCTGTTCTGCAGGCTCAAATCTCTTTGCTAAAGGGGCAGAGTTAAGGTCTCGTGAGGTGACAGACGCCATGTATCAATAGGAGCTTGTTTTGTCTCCTGTCAATTCTGTGACAATTTGGAGAATAGAAGTCCTCCTACTCCAAGTGCTGGGAATGAAGGAATATTCGCTAAAACCCGAGGTCTGCCCCGGAGAAATGTCCTGTGCTTGACAACTGCACCGTCCCTGGGCGCTCCTTGCTGAGCAAACACCTCCAGCCTGACCCCGGTGAAGCCCCGAGCGGGTCTGCTTTGCTCCCTCTTCTTCGAAGAAGGGATTTCACAGTGCTGAGCTGCAGCAGAGGACTCGGCGTCTGCTGCGTCTGCACGAGGAGGCTCTACCTGCAACAGGGACGAGCCCAAAAGGACTCGAGCAGTGAGCAGTCTTCTCCCGGAGGTGGTGGCCATTGGGGCGCCACAGCTTGGTCCCCGGAGATCTGCGCAGGTTCTGGTTTCTTAAAACAGATCAGTGTGGATTGAGGAAATATTCCCATCAACTCCTGTGTGGGGAGGTGACCCCGACACGTTGTTGCTGAGCATCGACTGAGCACCGTCTTCCCACAGTGGGCTGAAGAGTTGACCTTTTGGCCCCTCCTGAGGGGGAATTGAAGTCTTGTTCTCTGAACTCCCGCAGGAGAGGCTGGAAATGCTGCAGCCTGGGGCACCCCGGCGACCTGAATCCCATCCCCTGGCTGATTATCATTACGCAGGTAAACTGGAAGCAGAGCTTGTTCCTTCTCCGGGAATGCGAGCGGGTACTGCCGTTCCCTTTGTTCTGATTGAAAGAAGTGATTTTTACAAACGTGTGAGCAGCGGTTTGTGTTCTTTGGGGTGGGGAAAACAGTCATTTTAATCTATTCTGGTGGGGTTTTGGCATGGGGAATTCCTCGACCCTGTGTTCCAGCCCACTGTTTTCCTGTGTGGTGACGCCCCATGCCACCGTACGCTCCTCCATTCCCTGGTATGCCAGCTTTATGGCGTTCAGGGCTTGCTCTGCTGGCAGCCGTAACTGCTTCTGCTAAAGAACTCCCTGCAGCGTTAGCTAATTTCTCTTTAAGGAGGAGAGATTTTGATGTATGAGGAATAAATGGTGTGGGTTTCCTTGAGGCTGCGAGTGGTCTAATCATTTGCACGTGGCTGTTCATTCCCAGGCTCAGACACTTGGACGCCTCTCAAGGAGCAGTTGTTTAAAGAGGCCTTTTCTGTACACCAGAAGGATTTCCACCTGATACAGAAGAAGGTAAAGCCGTTAGACCGAGGCGGGTCTCGGGTTGTTAGCGTGGAGGGGAGTTTTAACCCAGAAAAGTCATCTTTTGAATGGTGTGTTGGAATCCTGTTCTTGGGATGCTGCTTCACGCTAAAAAGACACAGGTACAAGACATAATGTGCCCTAATGTGTAATTACCACAGAATATTTCATCTCTCTGATGCAAAATACCAGAAATACTAAAAGAATACTGACACGTTCCGCTGACCACCGGTGTGAAACGTACAGTTCTGCCCCCCCATGGCTTCTTTACAGCTCTTTCAGAAGAAGGAGGCTCATTTTCTGCCTGATCTCTCCCATACGTTGTGCTGTGAGAACCAGAGACAAGGGGGGACAGACAAACAGCACTTGACAGATTTGTTGTGGGTCTGTGCCCTAAATGTTTTCCTGCAGTCTTTCCCTCATCAATCGCTTCTGGTTTTCTCCCAACAGATTCAGACGAAGACTGTGTCCCAGTGTGTCGAATACTACTACACCTGGAAAAAACGTGTCAGATTTGCCAGCGGTCAGGCTGAATGGACAGAAGAAAAGCTGAAGGGAAACAAGGAGGAGGTGGAAGAGGCTGAAGAGAAGGTAGAAAAACTGCCGGGGGTTGGTGCGAGATGTCGTTCCTCGATGAAGCTATCGTCCCGGGCTCTGGGAAATAATCCCATTCGCGTTAAACTTGCTGCTGCTGATTTTCAGGGATGTTCCGTAACATCCCAGTGCTCCATAAAAGGAATTGCTGGTGACCCGGCTCTGCACAGAGGTTGCCAATACTTTCGTTGTCCGGAAACAGGAATTGGGTTCACAGAATTTTTTTTTTTTTTCTAGTGGTAGAAATTGGGTAACCACGTCACTTCAGTGCTCAGTACTTCTACACTTTAAACCCATTGTACGGACTTCTGTGGAGGAAAGTGCTGTTCCACTGAGGACAGTAGGAATTATACGGTTTTTCTTTCAAGGTCTGTCTTTGCACCCCCTCCTCCCTGTCGAATTTCAGTGTTTTTTTAACTGTTTCGTGTTCAGAGGAGTTCAGCAGGGCAGGCTGGCACTGACAGAACGCGTTACACCCAGCACAAAAAGAAACCCCTCGCTGCCGTAGCTGTTGGGGGTTGTTTCCAGCTAGTTGTTCACTTTAGCTGTCCCCCTTGCTGAGGAGAAGGAGAAATGAGTAAAGGCTGTCTGCTTTACAGGCTGCTTGCAGCCCGAAGAAGAGGCGCCGGCTCGGGCCGAAGGAAAACACCAAGAAAAAGCAGAGGAGTTGTGAAAAGACGCCCCGCAGCACGGGCAGTCCCTCCCGCTGTCCCCATGACTCTCCGTGCTGGGGTGGAGGCGCCGGTGATGTGGCTGTTTCCCTGCAGAGAGTGTGGAAGGTTAGCTGGTCGTTTTTCTTCTCGAAACTGCTGCTTTGGGCTCAAACCGATGGAAACTTTCAAAGGCGCCCAGGGGGAGCGGAGCTAAGGGCAGCTGGAGGGTTCCCCCTGCCCCGCAGCCTTCTGGCGGTATTGTTTGACTTTTAACCCAAAGCTCTGTGTTTTCTGACGTGGGGAGACCCTCCCGCCGAGTCGCGAGGTTCGGACCAGACCCCCTTTGCTTTCTCACCTCCTCTGGGAGAGGAGTCCCGGCGCGGCTGTATCCAGCCTCAGCCTCCGACTGGGAAGGAGAGTCCGGAGCGCCGGCTCTGCCCCAGAGTGGCTTTGTTCCAGCTCAAGCTGGGTATCTCCGAAGAGAGAGCCCTCTCACTTGTCTTCCGGAGCCTTAAAATGTCTATTCCCTGAGGTGTTCAGGCGCCTCTGTGTTCTGCATGCACCGACTTTTTGTCCCAGCAATTTGTTTAATAGCCACTTTTCCTCTGCACTGATTGGAGCGACAATGCAGTGGGGATTGTTTCTGCTCGTGCAGTTTCACCCTCCTCCCATCCAGTCCGCACTTGGGTCTCCTCTGTCTCCTGACTCTCTTTGAAGGCCCTTTCCTCGAATTACAGGCTTGCTCCGCTTCATCCGGTTGTGCAAGAATCCCAGCGTTTCTCTATTTTCACTAAGAAGAGGTTCCACTAAAGTTCCTTTTTGCGGTTTGCGGCCCGAGGGCTTCCACGCTGCAGTCACTCGTGCCAAGCAACATCACTCATTCCCAGCAAAGCTGCTCAAGTTTCAATCCACCTTAATTTTAAGCAATCACACTGTTAATTCTCCTATTTTAATCCCCAACAATCTCTCTTGTTTAACCAGTAAGGTCCCACCCAGCCAGGGGTACCGGCAGAAACTGTGTAGGACCACGCAGCAAAACACAGCAGAAACTCACAAAATAAAACTAATGAAACGTGGTCTAAGAAACTAAAAAAAGAAATTAAAAATTCATGTTTGTTTTCTCCCTTCCAGGGTGTTTGGGAAGGTCAATGGGAGGAACGCTCACATGAAATTCCATCGCCTGTGGGACGATTGGAACGCCCCAGCAGCGTTTTTAAAGGGAGGTGAAGCTGAGAAAAGCCCAGATTGTGACCTCCTCCAGCTGGCAACTGGGCAACTGTCATCTCAGACCACCAACGAGGTCAATTTACTCTGTTTAGAAAACCCCACCGACCTCTAGCAGGGGGCAGCGCCTGAGCTCTGCAGAGGATCCACCACCACGAGGTCGCCCCCACTCCAGAAAGACCCAGAAGAAGCAAACAGCAGAGAAATAGTTATCGTATTTAATAGCGTTTCCCCCTTAGGTGATAGTCCCGTGTATGTCTTAGGTCTTCGTTAGCCATCTTTTAGGTCTTAGTTTTAGGCTTTAGTGTTCTTCTGATAGGAGTAAGGTTTGGTTTTCTTCTGATAGGAGTAAGGTTTGGTTTTCAGGAATCATGAAATTTTCAGAGTTGGAAGGGACCTCTAGAGATCATCTAGTCCAGCTTCCCAGCTAAAGCAAGATTGCCTAGAGCACATGACTCAGGACTGCATCCAGGTGGGTCTTGAAGATCTCCAGAGAAGGGGACTCCACAACCTCCCTGGGCAGCCTGTTCCAGTGCTCGATCACCCTAACCTTAAAGAAGTTTTTTTCTTGTATTTGAATGGAACTTCCAACTTGTGCCCGTTGCCCTGTCACTGGGAACCACTGAAAAGAGTCTGGCTCCATCCTCCTTCAACCCACCCTTTAGATACTTAGAAGCAATAAGAAGGTCTCCCCTCAGCCTTCTCTTCTCCAGGCCAAAGAGTCCCAGCTCTCTCAGCCTTTCCTCATAAGGGAGATGCTCCAATCCCTTAATCATCTAAGCTGCCCTATGCTGGACTCTCTCCAGTAGTTTCCCATCTCTCTTGAAGTGGGGAGCCCAGAACTGCACACAGTATTCCAGTTGTGGCCTCACCAGTGCAGAGTAGAGGGGAAGAATGACCTCCCTCCACCTACTGGCCCCAGTCAGATTCAACACTTGGCTCCAAATAGGCTGGAAAACTGTCCTTACCCCAATGCACCTCAGAAATCAATCTGCATGAACAGGGAACTGTCACTCTCTTTGCAAACTCATCACCGGGGGAGCTGGAAAAATATTTATAAAATCTATAGCTACTTAGAGTCCAGACGATAAAAAGCACAACACAGGTCCCGTGAGAGAAACTGCAATGGGAAGAGGTCTTGCTTTGATTAGGTTGCTGGATAACAGCTTCAAGTTAAGGGATTTCTTGAGCTACCGCAACCATTTGCTGATTGTCCTCCTCTTCCTTCCCCCTTGCTCTTCTCCTCACAAATCAATGGCAAAGGACACAAAGGGACAGACTTCCTTCATTGTATCCAAATGCCCCAGTGCTTTACAGGAACACATTTTAAGGAAAAGAGCAACAGAAGTGACTGACAACATGGAAGAAGACTGGGCAATAATCCATTTAAAAAAACCCCAGACAATTAAACAACACCAGAAAATGCAATTTAAATGCCTCCTCTCTTCTTTGGCACTTGGGAAACTTCATCTGGACACTTCTCTCCCCCTCCTGGTTTCCACAGCCCAAGAAAAGACTTGCTGTGGGCCCAGCCCAAAGCCTTTGGGATGATGAGGGGCACACAAGAGGCAGACAGAGGGAGCTGCCTCTGGTCTGCATCAAGAAGAGGAGGCTCGGGGTGGACCCAGCTGGTGACTACAGCTGAACAAGTGGCACTAGGCCCAGAAGAAATCCCAGCTAGACAAAATGAAAAGATTGTCACCATGAGGCTCCTCAGACACAGCACAGCCCAGAGGGGTTGTGAAGCCTGTCCTTGAAGGTACCCAAACATGACTGAACTAAGTTCCAAGCAACGGGATCCAGCTGGGGCTGCTCTGAGCAGAAGCTTGGACTGAAGACCTCCAAGCGTCTCTACCAACCTCTATGCTTCTGTGGTTCTTCGAAGGTGAGCTGTCCTGCCTTCCCCAGATGGGCAGCGACAGCCACAACCTTGTGGAAGGCGGCCTGTCGCACTACCACCCAGACCCCTACTTCAGATGAAGAGCCACTATCAAGCATGGGGGGCTTTGCCACTTGCAGGGCACTGGGTCGGTGGGAGGGCACTGAGGACCCCCAGCCCTCCTGGAACACTGTTGCCCTCTCGGGCAAGCAACATGGCGGGCAGGAGTGAGCCCCAGGAAAGAGGCTTTTGGCCCCCTCGACCCTCCTCCTCTTCCCACATTTGGGCACGTTTCAGGCCACAGCCCCCCCCCGCCCAAACATACCATAGTTGGCCACATGCATCAGCCACAGTCCCAATCAACATCACAATGGCTTCCTGATGTCATCAGCCACCTCACACTGCCTGTTCTTGGGGACCTATAAAAGCAGGGGTCCCTGCAGCTGGCCCACAGTTTGCCGAGCTTCCAGGCCCTCGGATGCCAAGCATGCTTGGAAGGAAGAGGAGCTGGAGCAGCGAGGCGCATGGCTGCCCACCTTTGTGTGGAACGCCGCAGAGCCGCTCTCCGCAACCGCAGAGGAGGCAGGCTCATCCCAGGAGGAGGAAGCAGAGGCGGCACACCACTCCTGATGGCACAAGTGCGGATGACCTCGATTCTATAATCAGAGGCATGGAGCGCTTGACCATAAGCTCACCAGGAGATGACACAAGCGCGGCTGACCTCGATTCTATAATCAGAGGCATGGAGCGCCTGACCATAAGCTCACCAGGAGATGACAGAAGCGCGGCTGACCTCGATTCTATAATCAGAGGCATGGAGCGCTTGACCATAAGCTCACCAGGAGATGACAGAAGCGCGGCTGACCTCGATTCTATAGTCAGAGGCATGGAGCGCTTGACCATAAGCTCACCAGGAGATGGCACAAGCACGGCTGACCTCGATTCTATAATCAGAGGCATGGAGCGCCTGACCATAAGCTCACCAGGAGATGGCACAAGCGCGGCTGACCTCGATATTATAATCAGAGGCATGGAGCGCCTCACCATAAGCTCACCAGGAGATGACACAAGCGCGGCTGACCTCGATATTATAATCAGAGGCATGGAGCGCCTCACCATAAGCTCACCAGGAGACAGCGTGGAGCCCAAGCGCATCTGCCTGCCAGGGAACAGCCACAGCAGTGAGGCAGATGGCCGTCCACTTTGGCCACAGAGTCACTCCCTGCAACCAGGGAGGAGGAAGGCACCTGCCAGGAGGAGAAAGTGCAAGCAGCGGAGGAGGAACATCAGTCCTCATGGCACAGGTGCGAGTGACCTCGCTTCCGCGATGAACGGCACTCAGCGCATGGCTGTAAGCCCACGAGAGAACGGCGTGGAGCACAAGTGCATCTGCCTGCCAGGGAGCAGCCGGCGCAGCGAGGCGGATAGCTGCTCAGCTTGCCGTGGGATGCCACAGAGCCACTTCCGGCAACCATGAAAGGGGAAGGCGCCTCCCAGGAGGAGGAAGTGCAATCGGAGAGGAGGAGGAACAACAACATCATCACCCTCCATGGCATAATTGTGACTGCCCTGGCTTCTGCAATCAAGAGCATGCAATCCACAGCATGCGATCAACTGCAACACATTTTATGTCTTTAACTTATTAAATTGGGTTGGTGAATGTAAAATTTCTGGGACTGATCTTGCTGTTTGTGCCGTAAATAATTTAAGCAATTAAAACTCGTTCCGCTTGGTTGGTGGTGCTGTTATGGCTGGAGAGACCCATAACAATTTATTGTCATTCTATCACCCGATGAGCCCTCCCCACCTGGGAAAGGGAATTGGGTAAAACAAGGCAACCCGGGAGCTGAAGTATAAACATGTTTAGTAGAGTTAGATTAGGTAATTAACATTAACAGCACATTCTCCTTTTGCTCCTCATCACTTGTTCGTAAAAAAACCTGAAAATCAAAGAAGCGGCGGTGTGTTCACACCTCCTCCCTAAGCCCGCTCCTCGCTGCGGGTGCTGCCAAAGCGATGCCAAAAGGTGGGAATTTGGGGAAAATACCTGGCACGGTATTGAAATACAGGTCCAAAAGCCCCGCGGGTGGATTTAAACCACCGCTGCCCCACGGAAGGGCTCCACGTGCGGATTCCTGCTGCAAGTCTTGCTGCTGTTCCGTATGGCTTCAAAAACCTCAAAGTTCTGACGCATAAACAGAATCTGGACCAGATTCTCTGGCACCAGGACAGCGCGCCCATGCTCCAGGGTACCTTCCCCGGCAGCGAAGGCCTGGTCTGGCAGGAGGGCGGTGGATGGGGATGGCGAGGTACTGCCGGCTCAGCCGCCCCGCGGCCGGGAAGCGATGCTCATTGTTCTGCCACCAGTGCAGCGGCTGGTGCTGCGCTTGCAGAGGGGCTCCAGGATGTAGTTTTCCAGTTGCTGGTGGATCTCGGGGTTCTCTCCATGGCGTCCTTCCCCAGAAGGATGTTGTAGCTGCTCTGAGACGGGGCGCTGGCGCATGGGTCCTTGCGAGTAGGCAGCTGGCTGCCAGCATCTGTGCCTGTGGCTTTGGAATCCGAGTTTGGCACCCCAGACTGGGTGGCAGATGGGGACTGGCGGTTGCAAACTCGCAACAGCATGGTTCTCACTGGCTGGTGCAGCTCGCTTCTCAGGCTGGGGCTGAGAAACTGCATCTCCTGGAAGCGCTGCCCAAATCAGAGGCCTCTTTGGGTCGGGCGTCCCTTTTTTGGTTTCCTGGTTTGTGCTGGACAGGCCCTTGAGGACACTGCATGTCCGCTGCGGTGTCCTGGTGCTGTAGTAAAATCCCCAACATGGGTTCAATTACAGCATGTCTGCCTTTACCAAAGACAGCAAACTCTCCTTTGGAGCAGGGAATTTGAACCCTCGCTTTGAATTGGACCTTTGATACCACCTTCACGAGGGGAACTGGAATATTAAGATTTAATTTGAAAAAGGAAAGGGGATTTGGATTAGGGAAATGGAAGGTTCTGGGGAATGATTCTGAAAATTGGTGTTGGCATATTAACGAGAACCAGCAACCCGCATTGGTTTTGGACAGAGAATCAGTCAAAAGAGAAGATAGGAAAAATTAATTTGCCTCCTGCTTGGATGGCAGAAATCTACGAGAGGCAATAGAAGTCGGATGGTTGAACGAGATCTTGCTTGGATTTGAGTTTGCCCGGACTGGATGGCTGCAAAGCCTATTGCAAAACCCAATCATTTTTGTGATCGTAGTGATTTTTGTTTGTGTTTTGTTTAGATGTCTTAAGAGCATCGTTATCAAGCAATTATCTCAACCTTATGTATTAGTGATACGGGATAGGAAATGAGGCTCACTGAAGTACAGAAAGACTTGGCTAAGTCTCAAAGGGAGGGAATTGTTGTAGTAAAATCGACATAAACCAGGAAAATTAAATGTAAAATGTAATTGAAGCAACAAAGGAAACCTGCTGCTGCTCAAGCCTTCTATACTGCCCCAACGCTAGTTATTTACCTAATGTCAAAATAGA
This sequence comes from Vanellus vanellus, assembly GCF_965231255.1. Lineage (NCBI taxonomy): Eukaryota > Metazoa > Chordata > Aves > Charadriiformes > Charadriidae > Vanellus > Vanellus vanellus. The sequence continues at coordinate 592,785 of NW_028127957.1, forward strand.
GAAATAGTTAGTAGACACGATTTCTCTATGATTCAGTTAAGGAACTACCCAGCAGACAGTGTAGCACTGTCGATAAGCAGGGTATTCCTATCAAGAGAGCGACGAGCTGTAGGCCTGGTCAGCAAACCCAGAAACCCACTTGGAACTGCCAAGATCAGAGGAAAAGCAGGTAAAAGGTGATTCCGGCCAGGGGGAGATGGTGACCACCGACTCACTGACCACCTCCCCAAACGATACCACCTATTAAAAACATAAGAGTGGAAAAAGAAGACAGAGTCTGCGCACTCATTTACGTGGGAAGCAAAGAAAACTCGACCAATCATTAGAGGGAATGACAGTGAATATGTATTAATTGTTTGAATATGTAAGAATCAATGTGTAAAAGTGGAGTTTTTTGGAACTAAGGTGTGAGCGCTTCTGTTTTGGGACAAGCACCCATTTCTGGGCATTAATGGCATAAACTTAGAAATACCTCTGCTCTGTGTGTTACTGGCTTGCCCAGCAGGTAAAGAACCCAGATTTGGGAGGACAGTGGGGTGTCCGTAAGGGGTCCTGGGCGGCCCTTATGGGGTCCTGGGAGGGACTCTTGCAGGCCAGAGGGAGTCTGGGGCAGCCCTTCAAGGATCTGGGGGTCCCCTCTGGTGCCTCTGGGGAGGGTTTTGTGGCTGGGGAGGGCCGAGCTGGTTTCAAGAGGTGCTTCCTCCCTTTCCCCAGCCCACCCAGCTCCCCTGACACCACCCTCCCCCCCAGGCTGGTGGGTGCCAGCAGTGCCAGCCTGTCCCACTGGGTCGGGCACTGAGGGGGGCACAGCCCCAGCCGCGGGATGGGAGGAGGAACCACAGCACCAGGGATAGAGACCAACGTTTTATTTCTTTCACATTTCCCATGGGGGGCACCCCAGGGTTGCGCGGCTGCACCGCAGCTGGTGCCAGGAGGGGCTCCAACGTCCCCCCCCGTGGAAAGATTACTAAAAATGATCAATAATACAGCATTGGTCACACGTTAAGGAATGGTATACAATCAAAAGGCTTCTGTGTGAGCCGACTCGGGCAGGACGCAGGAACGACCACAAGACCACGGATGAAAGACAAAGAACAAATGTGATCTCAATACCTCGCGAATCGGGGAGTCTCCACAGCAACGCCCGGACAGAGGGACACACGCAGGGGATGCAGGTGCCACAGGGCGGGAGAAAGTCCTTGTTAGCAGCAGCGTGAGCTCCAACTCGCTCTTCTCGCCTGCTTTTCAAGGGTTCAAGCAGGCGTAGTTTTCCACTGTGCTCTGACCTTCTTCAAGACCAAGGCAGTGATCTCCCATATGCCAGATAAGGTGTCCCTAAGCCCATCCCAGGCTCACGGTATCTAAGTGCGGATATTCCATCTGCGAGCACACGGGGCTGAATTAGTGTGATAGATGTGTTGTCCAGCACCCCAGGTGCGCGTCACTTGAGCGTGTTTACAGTCCTCCTCGCCAATCTTCTGTTACTTTCCCACATTCCACCCCCTCGCTCAAGAGACCGCTTCTGCTGGGGCTGACAAAGTTGGAAATGTTCATTCAAACTTGTGGGGTGTAATACAGAGTAATTTACAGAGGCATGAAATAAACACACATAAAAAAAGAAATAAACAACTCTCTAAAGTAAAGCTTTGAATCAGGTGTCCCATTCCTCCTGTCAAGAAATTAAACCCCTCAGCCAGCCGGGCACCGCCAGTACGTTGTTTCACTGGATGCATTAAGTCCTGGACGATTTTGAATGTCTTGCTTCATGCTGACTGCTTCCTCAGTTATGTTGGAACAACACGTGTTTTCAAAGTCGAAGCAGCATTTCTGACGTCGAGGGAGGAAACAGTCCACCATCAGTTGGGTTTGTAATATTCATTGGCGTACAGCTGTTACCTACTCAGAAGAGAGAGCAATGAGAGACATTAATACCAAAACCACTTTGCACAGTGTAGTTCTATAGTACAGCTGCTGGGGTTGATGTGCCACGGAAACAAGTTACCAAAAGACCTGCAGCTGCTCATCTTCCCTTGATACAAAAGGCAGATGAGTTAGTGACAGTAGAGGCTGACCAAATCTAAGTATTTGCCTGTTGGTTTGTCAGAGCTGTACCCAGGGCATGCGCTTGTAGCACAAGACTACACAGCACGAGTGGCCAACCTGTGATAGGGGAGAAAAGCAGCAGTGTCATCTCCTTCCAGTGACACATAGACGTCGCTCCAGCTCCTTCAGCCAATATTACTCTAGATTTGATACCCTCATGTGGGCTAATTGCCCATACAGACTGGAGAGCTGTGGCGCGCACTTTTTCAGATGGAACTTCAACGTGATGTTGTGTTTGCAACACCGTTCCGATGCCGTCTCCTCTAGATAAGACGCAGGTATTTGTCGAAGGTACCTGAAATACAAGAACTCGAGAATCTGATACTAATAAGTGATGTCAAATAAGAGGGGAAGTTGGGGTATAATGTATTGTGGAGCCTTGTAATGCCTTGGACCAAAATCCTACAGGTTCTTTCTCATTTCTTGTCCCAATCATCTGCCACAGTCCCGAGAGTGTATCATCTGGACTTGTTCCTTCTAATTCAAAAGGATATCCTTGCTTAGGAGTGTATAATTACAAATGCTCAATCAAAGCATTTTTGCAGGCATCAGAGGCTTCTTGTTGCTTGGTCCCCTGCCAGAAAACTTTCTTCCTCATTAATTTCTGCAGAAGGCACATTAATATCACCAAATGTGGGAAAAAGTTCTCCAATACCCTAAAAGTCCCCAAAAGGTCTGTAACTCTTTTACTGCGATGGGCACAGGAAGCTGCTGGGCTGTTTGCTGTACCCGATTTGGTATTCCTCTCATCTGTCCATGCCAAACTATTCCCCAAAATTGTACAGTAGCACTCGGACCCTGTACTCTCTTGGCATTCATTGCCCAGCCTCAGTCCTGCAAATGCGCTTTCAGCAATTTGGCAGCTGCTTCACTTTCTTGTTATGACTCGGCCAGAATCAATAGATCATCAATAGAACGGTAACCAGTAACAGTCCCCGAGCATAGTGCTAAATCAGCTGCTGTCATTAGGCGGCAAATGGAGGGACTGTGTCTGTATCCCTGAGGCAATACTCGGAAAGTACAGTGCTTTTGTTTCCAGGTCACACCTTGCAGTGAGGGGGCAGGCAGGGTGGAGGGGGGTGAGGAGTTGGTGGTGGGGCAGGGGGCGGTTAGCTTTTTTTGCATAAACGCTAACTTTTGCCATCATCGAAACCTTTTTGATGCTGTGATCCCATCTATTTCTGGTCGGGGGATACTGGCTTGCACAAGATTATTCCACATTTGTTTCCTTGTAACCTGTGCTGTAACTCCCCCCGGTTTTGCCGGCTTTACTTTATTCACCACCTGCACAGATGGTCCCGAAATTGCAGCCCCAATTTCCCTCAAGGTGTTTCCTAGGGCACCTACAGTACCCACAGCATTTGTCACATGGGGTTTAGTGAGGCAGGCGCTCCTCTCACAGACTGCACTTTGATACTTCTCGTCACTGCTAAACTCTCCGGATTGCACCCTGTACCCAACACATGAGCCATCCCCACCTGCTGCACCAAATTAGTACCTTTCTCCATTGCACACCAGTTTCTGAGGGACGACACTGATCCAACGGGTTCTGTATATGCTGCTGAAACTGCTGCGCACAACCACCGATACAACATCGGTGCAATAATGTCTCGCCTGGCAGGACCTCTGCCATTTTGCAGCTGAGCATATCCTCATTGTGTCTGATCATCAATGGCTATAAGGCTTACTAAATCTTTTCCACCTGCTGATAAAAGAATAGATGTAGCTCTACTACCCCAAGATTGCAAAATCCATGCCGGCATGCCTTCCTCACTCTTTTACTGATACATCTCTAAAAACTCCCTTAAATCTTTCAGAGTTCCTCATCTACATCCTCCTCATTAACAGGAGGTCCCTAGCAGGTACCTGCGAGCACGGCACCCACGTTGGTCTGCCTGCTGACCCTGGCCCCTAAGCCGGCTCCTGTCCCACCCCGAGCAGCAGGCAAGTCCACCTCCTCGCCTTCCCACACGGCCCTTCCTGAAGAACCCGCGTCTCTCCACTGCAGCTCTCCTGCTGTGCCATTTACCCACCACACCTCCACGGTCCCAGTGTGGTCACAGCCTGGTAATCACGTGCAGACTTCTGGCCCTGCTGGTGGTACTCCGCGCAGTGTGCAGGAGCATGCCAGGCATGTCAGGGAGGTACCAGCTGGGCTGGTTTCCCACCCGGGAAGGGTGTGAGAGTTCAGGGGGCTGCACGTCTTTGCGCTGTGGGGTATGTGTGGACTCCATCTCCCTGCCCCTACAAGGAGTTCTGGGATGACACATGGGGTGTGCACAATCCCTTTAGATTGATCCACGCCAGGCACAGGCCAGTCAGTCCAGCTGGGAACAGCCCCAGAGCTCTTGATTTTGTATTTCTAGGTGCATATCGGCAGCTGAGAAGCCACCCAGCCCCTTGGCTAACCGCCACCGCTACAGCCACTGCTCCCAGCATCTGCCCCTCTGCTGCGGTACCAGCCTGTAGTGCCAGGGAGGAAGAAAGAAAAGTGTATGATCATATGGAGAGGGAGAAGGCAGAGATACCCCACAGGCATCGCTCAGGCCACCCGCGGTGGGAGGGATCTGCTTGCGAGAGAGCCTCAAGGTGTCTGTGAAGTGGGAGAGGCCCCTGATGCCCAAGCCCAGGAGAAGGTCCCAGGTACAGCTGGTCAGCCTGGGGCTGAGTCAGGTGGGGCTGAGACCTTGGCTGTCCCATAGTGGTATGCCCCCTCAGGGCAAGGCATCTTGGGGCAGGACATGCTCTCCAGTTTGGAAAGAGGAAGCTACAGCCATCAGAGGGATCCCTCTGCCTTCAGCCAGGACTTCTACTGCCCCCGTGGAAAGGCAGTCCCCTTGGGGGTCAGGGAGGTCCAGCCTAAAGCCGGCCTCCAAAACCTCCTTCTGTCTGACGAGTGGTGTCAGAGATATCCCCTCCTTCCCCCAGGGCTGCCCTCAGTGGAGGGATGGGTCCTGGAGCCAGGGGAAGCACCATCCCTTCTTGGACACAGTTACCAGGGGAGCTGCCTCTGCTGCTCTCCACACAGCCTGTTCTCAGTGACGTGCCGGAGTACGTTCCTCTGTGCCTGATGCAGCTCCAGCCTTCTGAGGACTTGGGCGGCTCGTGGAGAAAGGTGGCTGCAACAAGAGGGCAACATCATCCCTCTGCCGGAGACCCCTTCTTGCCACCTCAAGTCCACACGCCCACCCTGTCCCACATCCACCCATCCTTTAACCCTGCGGGTGGGTTTTGGGCCTTGGCTTGGGAGGGCAATCCACATCATGCCCACGGTAGGAGACATCAGAGAGTGTCCTGTGCAACCCCAGGACGGAGGGACCCCCTGGGCATCTCTGCGGGGTCATGGCTGCTCGACTGCCCCAGGCTGTGGCCCGAGTCAGCGCACACTTACTCAGGCTGGAGTCTCTGCAGCTGGGCTGCTGCTGCCATCTCCTCTGCTGGGAGAGGCTTTCCAGCCTTCCTCCACCTCTGGCTGACCTCCTTTCTCCTGGGCTGGGCTGGAGGGTGGGGAGTCCAAGTGCCTCCAGTGCCGAGTGCCTGCCAAGGAGGAGACGCTCTCAGCAAACCAGAGAGCAAACAGAGGTGCCCTTTCCCAGAGGACCTCCTGAAAGGAGCCTGCAGCAGGACCTGGGAGCCAGGAGACTCGGCACCGCGTGCCCGTCCTCACGGATGGTGGCTGCTTTGCCTCTCGCACCCTGCCGCCCACCTCTCCTGCACGGGGCTGAGCAGGCAAAGCCCTGCCCTGCAGCTGGGGGTCAGTCCTGCTCCCACCCCCACAGACCTGCCACCCCGGCTGCCGTGACAGAGAGGGTGGCTGCTGTCTCAGCGCTGTCAATGGCTGCCTGTACCTGGGGCAGCTGTCGGTCCTCCCCTGCAGACCAGGCTTCCCACACCCCCCATTCGGTCCTCGCTTGTTCCTGCCGCTCCTGTCACGGCATCTTCAACCCGTCCCACTCTGCAGACAGCTCCTGATCTCCTGGAGGGCAGGGAAACGCAGCAGGAGGCAGGATTAATCTTGGCTCCTGGAGGGGCTTCCTTTGGCTCTGACCCGTGTTGGTGCCCCTGCCTCAGCCGCTCGGTCGGCAGCGCTTTGCCCCTGACAGATCAGGGGCCGTGGAGTCATGCCAGGCTCCTCAAGTCCTGGCAAAACACAGCAGAGTGACCAAGACCTCCACTGCCAACCACCTGGAAAGGACTCGCACATTTTCCATAGCCCCTGTCCACAGTAAGGTTTCCCTGACCACTCAGGAGGCAATAAAAGGCAGGAAGGGCGTGCAGCACCTTCCTTGTCGTGAAGCAGATCTGAAGGAGGTGACAATGAATGCAGGCCAAGGGATCCTTTCAGGATGGCTCTCTGCACAAAGAGGCCTTTGCCGAGTCTCAGACAGCACAGCAGTTAAAGCAAGGCAGGGCACGTACCTGTGGTGCTCTCTTGCAGTTTTCAGAGGATGGGAGGGCCACGGTGGGCCTGGCTGGAGGAGCTGGTGCCTGCCTGCCCGCCTCCTTGGTCCTGAGGGAGCTGCCTGGACACAGGGGGAGCGCACTGCAAAGAGACACCAGGAGGAGGCGGCATGAGCACGGGGCAGGTTGGCCTCCCGTGTGCATCTGGGATCAAAGCTTCCCAGGCTGGCAGAAGAAGCGGGGGAGGTGGGGCCGTTTCCCATGGCAAGGGGGGATGAGCCCTGAGCCCCTTCAGGCGGATGGGAGAGGACTGCACCTCAGGTCTGCTGTAAGGGCAAGCAAAGTGATGCGGGCTGCACTCAGCATCCGCCGTCTTCCCCACTCAGAGGCCTGCAATGAGGCAAACAAGCTCATGAAAACCATATGGCACGTGCTGGGGACCTCCAGAGTCCCTACAGCCACAGTGTCCAAAGGGGATGGCTCTCCTGCATGGCTGCAACTTAAACCTGGAAAGCAAATGATGACACAGGCTTGAAGAGGGCTGACCCCACTGCAGCTCCCCAGCACTAGTCCTCCTGGCTGTCGTGTGAGGCGTGGCATCCCTCTCCCTTTGGGGCCATGCATGCCTTTTATTGGCAATCTCCCCCCAACACCAGAAAACTTGCCTCTCCGTGTCCTCTCCATCTGCACTTGGTTCTCTCTGCTGGCAATGACGGCAGGCTGGCTGCGAGAAATGCGATCACGATGCCCAGTCACTCCAGGAGAATACACACGCAGCCCAAACTCAGCATTAGTTAAACAGAAAGCAGTCCCTTCAGGACTGATCCCTGACTCGACGCCTAGTGTTGAGCCCCTACAACGCGTGCTCCTAAGCAGGAGCTGGCAAGCCACCCGCTCGCTCGCTCGAGGGCTGCAGAAGAACGGCACTCACTTTGGGAATGCATGGGGAACAAGCAGCTCAGCTCCAAGCTGACGGCCACAGTGCAGCAGCCCTCCCTCGCGCTTGCTGCTTGCCCTCAGCTCAGGGAAAAGGGATGCTCTTTGCAGCTCCCTGCCCAAAACTCCTCTCCGACGTGCTCCTGCTCTGCCTGTCAGCAAGGGTCCCCCAGCACAGCCCCGCTGCCTCCCGACCCCGCTCCTGGCTGTGCAGCAGATCTGAAGGGAAGCAGTAGGGAGCCCCTCAGCAGTGCCCAGCAGTGCCCAGGCCTCGCCGGGAAGTCCTGGCAATGCTGCTTTGCTGGGGTGACCTCCCTGTGCCATCAGCCTGCGTCACGTGAAGGTGTGTTATGACACCTGCAGGGAGGGGGCACAGCTGGGTAGAGAGGAAATAGGTTTCCCATCTTGTCCTGGGAATCAGCGATCCCCCTTTTCCCCAGTCCTTTTCCAAAAATCCCGACTGCCCCCTGCACCAGCATGTCTCTGCCACTGGCAGCCCGTCCGGGCAGGTGGGGTTTAGGGATGGGCTGCAGCTGGGCAGTTACAAGAGAGGGCATCGAATGCCTCTGGAATGCATCGGCCCCTCCAGTGTGCTCCAACACTCCTCTCCGCTGCGTGTGGCTGCTGCGGCAGGAGTAGGATGGGCTTTACGGCACTGCTTTTGCCTGGGACGGAGTTAGTTTGCTCCACAGCAGCCCAAATGGTGCCCTGTTTTGGATCCGTGACCAAAACAGTCCTGATAACACACCGCAGTTTTAGCTGTCGATGAACAGGGCTTGCACAGCAGCAAGGCCTTCTCTGCCTCTCATGCTGACCCACCAGCAACTAGCCTGGGGGTGGGCAAGAAGATGGGAGAGGACACAGACGGGACAGCTGACCCCAAATGACCAAAGGGATATCCCACGCCATAGGACGTCGTGCTCAGCAATAAAAGTTGGGGAAAAATAGAGCAAGGTGTTGGGGGAAGGTCTGTTGAAGGCTTTCGCGTTTGTCCTTCCAAGTGACCGTTATGAGTGATGGAGCCCTGAACATAATGAGTAGCAAAAGGTGCAGTTGCTCTAAATTTTGGCATCTGCTGTCATCTCAGTTGGACAAAGGAATTTCCCAACAACCTCCAAGGAGATGCCCCTAGATGTTGCCCCATCTCTCAGAGTTGCTCCCTTAGAGCTTGCGGTTCCCTGCACGTACCCTGGACCAACTCAGTACCTCCCATGTCACCAGGTGTTTGTGTCTGAGCAGCTCACCACTGCCCTCCACCTCCAGTCATTAGCAGCAGAGCCCAGACAAGGAGCTCCCATGAGGGCAGCTGTGTTGTGCACACCTGAGCTGAGGCAAGAGGAATCCCACCTCCTTTGACAGATTTGTGGTGTGCATGGGAGGGAACCAAGTCCCCTCCTATCCCCAGGACTGAAAACACCAGAGGAGGTGCCTCAATTGACTCAGCTGAATCCCTTCCCTCCTCAGGGGTAAAGGAGATCCCTCCCTGGCACTGTCTGGTTGTCCTGCCTAATGATGGGACAAAGCAAGACAATTCTCATGCCCAGCTGCTTTCCTGGAAGGAGAAATGACACTGCTGGAAAGAAGCCTTTGACCCCGGCTGAGAAAGGGAACATCAGTGATTCCTTCCACAAAAGGAGCAAGGAGACAATTCTGAGAGAATGAGGTAACTTCAGAAGGCGGCCACCCAGCAACCAAGAAAAACAAGAAATCAAGAGACCACCAACCAGAATGAAGCGATTGCACTTGGGCATTGGGTGATGGGCGGTATTTTCTGGGGAATCTGTCTGTAAGGGTATAATTGGGGTGCGCAATCTGCAGTAGGGGTCCCTCCCTGGAGGCAACAGCTCAAACTGCTCTGTGTGTCGGGTAAATAAACCACCGAGTTACTCAGCAGACTGGCGACTCGTCTTCTGCGAGGGGCAACCTGGGGCTGAGCCCTGTTGGGGTGGTACACACATAATTCCTACCACAGTCTCACTGGCAGCTGCGTAATTCCTGAAACAACAAGCCAGAGGTTTCTCCTGCCCTAACACCTACTCAAACACAGATGACATTACAAGCAGCTGCACAAGCCAGGTCCTGCTCCTGCCCTCAGGCAGGCACCTCTTCAGGCACATGGGACAGCACAAGCACATGAAAAAGCCAGGTGTGACCTTCTACACTATCACCTACTCACCCAGCTGTGGCAGCACAAGCAGCTGCACAAGCCAGGGCCTTCTCCTGCCTTAAATCCTGCTCAGCCACCAGTGACCTCACAAGCACCTGCACAGCAGGAGCACCCTTACTGCCAACCCCCAAGATTTTGCCCCTCCATCTCCCTCTCCATTTCTGTCTCCCACTTGCCCAGGCTCTCCCCTCTCCCAGGCACCTTTCTCACCTGCTCCATGACATCCCAACATCTCCAGCTGTCGCTGTGTTTGTGTGGCAGATGGTACCTCAGAAGCATTGTCCCAGCCACATCACCTGCATCTCCTTCTGCTCTCATCATTACTGCGCCAGCTGTCTGATGAGCTTTTGCACCTCATGCACCCTCTCATCCTGCCTCTCTTCTGCTCTTAAATCTGCAAGAGAAGTGACAGCCAGGCGGTGCCCCCTCTCTGGCATCTTACCAGCACCTGCCTGAGATGCACAGCTGGTGGGAACTGTCACCATCAGCCCCAGCATGGCGGGAAGTCTTCTCCTGGCACAGCAACAGCTCTGGCCGTGCTTGGTGCGTACCATGCTTCCTGAAGGAGAACCACAGCACTCAGTGCCTCCTGGGAAGAGCTGATTTGAAGGCAGCTTTGCCGCAGGTCCCCAGGCCGCTCCAGGGGTTCTTCCTCTGGCCTGGCTCAGCCACAGGTCCCACATCTGGCTCCTTCCAGCAGGATTTTGCAGAGCCTGTTCCAGCTGTGAGCACCGGGCCAAGGGCTCGGGGCACAAACAGCCCCCACCCCCCAAGGCCCAGCCCACAATGCGACTCTGTCCCCAAACTACTACACCTGCCAAACAGGCTCTCCCGCTACCGCAATGATCTTCCCTTTTAAGAAGAGCTTACGTAGTCGCACACCATGAGAGGGCGATTTGGGCTTCAGCCCCAGAACAAAAGAATTCCCATTACAGAATCTCAGCCAACACCTCCAGGAGCCTCTTGTCAGCGACCCACAAACACTGTGTTGCAAAGAAAGATGACAGCTGATACAAAGTATCTTTTCCTCCACAAATCTTTGTTTCCCTCCTACCCTCAGACTAAACCAGTAATAATCAGACGATTATACTGTCATTACCACCGGTCTGAAACCCCTCCAAACCATCACTCACAGATGTCAACGTGGACATCTCTGCCTGACAAGAGACGACCGGCCCCAAAACTGGATCTTAGGGTGTCCTGGCTCTACTGAAGCCAAACCATTTAGAATAAGGATACAAACAAGTTTCAGAGAAAGCAGCATAGTTAGTGAAAGAGGTGAGAAATGTGATGTGTCTCAGCCACCCCTAATTTCACAGGAAGTTTCAAGAGTTTTTGTTTTTTTTCTTTTTTAATCACTGCCCAGCACAAGTGAAAAAGCACACACCCGCTCTTTCAAGGAGAACAGAAAACTACAAGAGTAGGACTGTCGAGATCTGAGCAGCTCAACCACTGCCACAGCATTTTCTGTCCCTATGAGCAGTCGTGCCCCATTCTGAGTGTCCTGGTTTGAGGTAAAACAGGACCAATTTTGTTTAGTAACTTCGCTTCTTAGCTGGGCCTCTTCTAACTCCTGAAGTTAACTGCATATTGTGCAGACAGTTCACTCTCTCAGAGAGATCAGACCAATGTTTATAGCTGATGCCCAGGCATGGGATGCAGAGAGGCTCCTGCTTATACTTATTGCTATAACCCCCAAGGCCAACCAACTTTGTTATTTGCCCCGTCGGAGGGTCAGAAGCAGAAAAGCACAGTCGGGTCCCATCTGTAGGGAGGAGCGGACAGGACAGGTGACCCAAAACTGATCAACAGGGTATTCCATCCCACTACCTCATGCTCAGTATAAAAGGTGAGGGATCAAAGGGTCAGGGGCTCTTCCTTCAATGGCCGACGTCTGAGGAGGACTCTGTTCATCTGCCTGTGATCCCCATCCGTAATCCATTTCTGGAATCCAGTTCCCGTCCGTCACTGAGTCCAGCCTGGGACTGCCCCAGTGCCAGCCGGTGTTGCGATTGCCATCTCGGGAGCTTGATACGGTTTTGTATATATTTTTCATTATTGCTTTTTATTTTATTATTAATATTTAATTAAAGTAGTTTAGTTCCTTCTAAACTCATAAGTCTCTTTCCTCCTCTGCCTCTCTCTTTGAAGAGGGGTAGAGGGGAGCATCTGTCGGTCCCATCTTGGGTTCCCCAGGTCACCAGTAGTGGATTAAGGCCTAAACCACGACATTGAGCCACTCAGAAAGCGCCCACAAGGACCATCTCACTCACCGCCTTAATCACATCACTCCGATCTTCAAAAAAGGCAAGAAGGAGGACCCAGGGAACTACAGACCAGTTAGTCTCACCTCTGTCCCTGGGAAAGTAATGGAGCGACTCATTCTGGATGTCATCTCCAAACACGTTGAGGAACAGCAAGTTATTGGAAGTGGTCAACATGGATTTACCAAGGGTAAATCATGCTTGGCCAATCTGATAGCTTTCTATGATGTTATAACTGGTTGGCTGGATGAGGGGAGAGTCATAGATGTCATCTACCTTGACTTTAGCAAGGCTTTTGACACTGTCTCCCATGACATCCTCATTAGGAAGCTGAGGAAGTATGGGCTAGATGAGGTGACAGCGAGGTGGATCGAGAGTTGGCTGCGGGACAGAACTCAGAGGGTTGTGATCAGCGGCACAGAGTCTAGTTGGAGGCCTGTAACCAGTGGTGTCCCCCAGGGGTCAATACTGGGTCCAATTTTGTTTAATATATTTATTAATGACCTGGATGAGGGGACAGAGTGTATCCTCAGCAAGTTTGCTGATGATACCAAACTGGGTGGGGTGGCTGACACCCCAGAGGGCCGTGCTGCCATCCAGCGTGACCTGGACAGGCTGGAGAGCTGGGCAGAGAAGAACCTAATGAGGTTCAACAAAAGCAAGTGCAAGGTCCTGCACCTGGGGAGGAAGAATGTAAAGCACCAGTATAGGTTAGGGGCGGACCTGCTGGGAAGTAGCTCTGAGGAGAAGGATCTGGGGGTCCTAGTAGACAGTAAATTATCCATGACCCAACAATGTGCCCTTGTTGCCAAAAAGGCCAATGGCATCCTGGGCTGCATAGGGAAGAGTGTGGCCAGTAGGTCGAGGGAGGTCATTCTCCCCCTCTACTCTGCACTGGTGAGGCCACAACTGGAATACTGTGTCCAGTTTTGGGCTCCCCAGTTCAAGAGGGACAGGGAACTGCTGGAGCGAGTCCAGCGAAGGGCAACTAAGATGATGAAGGGATTGGAGCATCTGCCTTATGAGGAAAGGCTGAGAGAGCTGGGACTCTTTAGCCTGGAGAAGAGAAGGCTGAGGGGAGACCTTATTATGCCATAGAGTATCTAAAGAGTGGGCTGAAGGAGGATGGAGCCAGGCTCTTTTCAATGGTTCCAAGTAACAGGACGAGGGGCAATGGGCACAAGTTAGAACACAGGAAGTTCCGTTCAAATACACGGAAACACTTCTTTATGGTGAGGGTGACAGAGCACTGGCCCAGGCTGCCCAGGGAGGTTGTGGAGTCCCCTTCCCTGGAGATTTTTGAGACCCACCTGGATGCAGTCCTGAGTCATGTGCTCTGGGCAATCTTGCTTTAGCAGGGGAGTTGGACTAGATGATCTCTAGAGGTCCCTTCCAACTCTGAAAACTCCGTGATTCCAATACAGAATTGCACAGGCATGAAAAATATCCCGTGATTCAACTTGTAGACACTGCAGTTAATCTAGTGAAGAGTTTTGTCTGATTTCTCTTCGCTAGACTTGAGAGTAACTTTCTGCAATAAAATGAGACCGCCTTCAGAGTTTAGGAAATCAGTCAAACAAATTATTTAAGTTGAGGTCACTCGGCTATCTTTTGTAAACAAACCTGTGACTTCACCTTCAGTGATGAGTGTCTACTCATCATGAGGGTTTAAGGGAGTGGTCAGAACAACACTGCATGTACGTGTCACTGAGCAGATTACTGTGCAGTGCGATGTTTGGCATCATAAGCACATACCAATATCTGAAGAATAAAAGGTGTGGAGTTGAGATCGTGGCTAGATTACAAAGATGCATATTTGTTCTATTAAGAAAGAATGCTGCATGATATTGGCACCTTTCTTATGGACTGGGGATGTTCACTATCTATCCCTTGAGTGTCTACAGCCCCTGTTCCAAAGTTTGTTTCCCGGGAAAGAAGTACCTCCTGAATTTGTGATTTCATCCCCAAATTTTGAGAATTTTTGAATGGTGGATCACATCATCTGAATAGTGGATCACATTTTAAACTTCATTGAATGAAAAAGAAGTGAATTGTACCACCATTGAAATATACAGCTAGGCAATTCACAGGGGTTAGAAAACATTGCCTCACTCACATCTGGGGACTACAAGTTCCAATATTTTGAGGATTAGCTAGAAGCTATTTCCAAAACTTGTCAACAACTCTTTTCTAACAATGTAATTGTTATTATAATACATCAGTTGTGATGTATACACTGCAAGAGTCCAAAAAACCCATTCTGCTTCCTTGTAAAAGAGAGAAAAAAACCCTTTACAGTTCTCTTCCTCTTCGTCATCCTCTTCATCCTCCTCGTCGTTGAGGTTTATAATCAGTGGAGGGTGAACGGGTAGTAAAATATTCTTTTGATTTCTGAGTGGTTCTTGATGATGGGCCGGAGGCAGAATCCCTTCTTGTACACCCTGTGGCAATGGGGCATCTGCAGACAAGAACATTATATTTATTTTATTCGGAGGGAACTAGAATATCAAGTCCAGGTTCAGACCAGCAGGTACAGTTTTTAAATCATTATATTGAAGGAATCATTAAATAGACAGATTGTGCCTTTTAGGAAACATCTTCTGCGGAGGTTGACGTCTTCCAACTACAAGAAAGTAGGAAAGACGCTCTCTTCCGAGAGCATCTCCCAACTACAGAGAGTAGGAAGAATCACGGGCACTCACTCCTCTGACTGGACAGATGAGGCAGTGCTGAATAAGGCCTTTTGAAAAGAGGAACACTTTGACCATTCTACGCTATTTTGAAAAGGCTGGCTGTCTCTTCCAGCTGGTGGATAGATTAATTTGAGGCAGAAACCTTCTTTCTTCCAATACCTTTTAAGATATTTACAGCTTAGGGAAACACACGATCAGTAATACCTGGGCTGAAGTGAGTGAGTTCAGGACCCCACCTGTGAAACTCGTTTAAACATGCTGAATAATAGGCAGGCCTGTATCGCTCCTCATGGCATCAGTTTTGGAGGATTTAGCAATGCTAAGATTACCTTTTTTTGGCTTGTAGATGTTCTTTTGCTATCAATTTTCTGAATCACAATTCTCTTTACTAAGTACAAAATGTAGATTTTGAGAAAGAATATCAAGTTCACAAAAATAATTTCCACTTAATTAGAAGAAAATCAGAAAAGATATTCTTTTCCTTAGGAATTTATATCTACCCATAATATTTGCAGCAAAACCATTCCAGTACAGGGATAGCATTTTCTGAGAGCCAGGAAATGCAACGGACTGAAAATAAAAATGATGAAAAATGGTAAGTCTATTTGTGTTGTTCAAGCTGACCAATTTGCAGCTCTATATACAATCAGGATTCTGTGCATTATATTAAAAATATCAAAGAAATAAGATGAAGCGTGGGCATTTTCTGTTATTCCACTTGCTGTTATTCTTCCGCATCTCTTGCTTGCCTAGGAGCAGCATGCGTATCCTAGCAAACCCATTTCAATAACACTCCTGCAGATCAGATTTGTTGTATTTCATGCCAGAGAAAGTAAGATACAACACTTTACCTTGATAGAGCCTTTGTCAGTGTCCAGAATAGGATATTATTAGCCCTGGGTAGTGTAAGCCAAATCAAACTTGAATTCGTTTAACAAGATTTCTAAGTATTAAAACAAATCAATGCACTTTTCGTATTTGCAATGTTATTGTGCAGCACACGAACTTTGAATTCATCCATATTGCAGTAAAAAGGAAAAGGCCTGCGTCCATTTTCTCTTTCTGATTGTTGGACGTTGCTCTTCTACAGGATGCCCTTGTCCGCAGTGCCTCTTAGGCACAGTCTCTGACTCACACCAGACCCAATGTCATGCCTATGTGGTGGGCACGGCAGCACCAGCTGCCTGGCGCCGACACGGGGGAAGTGGAAACTGCACTGAAAGCAGTATGGGCACTCACAGAAAGAGCACACGACCCCTTGCCGTGGGGTTAGTTAGGCTCAACATGCCCAGATATGACAGGCTACCCTTTCCTGGGGGAATTTCAGGAACTCAAGGTGTTTGCTTCTGACTAGAGGTCTCTCTGGAGTTCTCTGGTGACACCTGTCCACAGCTCTGGAGATAAGGCCCAGGAACAACTCTGGTTTAGTCCACTTCTTCATCCATCTATGACACACCATGCCGACTCGCTGAAATGAGCAGTGCTGGTACAGGCAGGGCCGCAGCGGAACCCCTTTTTGGCCGCAAACCGGGCCTTTCTGGAGCTTCTCTGAGGCAGGAAAGGCTGGGCCAGTGCAGGGACACTCGCAGGGTGTTATCAGGATGGCTGTGACAAGCCAAGGGACGACACTCCAAGGTATGAGGGATGGGGCGCGAGCGAGGGCCCTCAGCCTCTTGCTCCAAGATGTGCTGGGTATACTGCAGCACACTCGTAGTCTTATGAAGAGGAGCCAGGGGCTCCTGAGGCAATAGGAGCCAATGGGGAAACACAGGTAAACACCTCAAAGGAAGGCCACCTGGAGAACAGCACAAAGGAACTGCAGCCACTCCAGCCACTAAGTCACCTTCAACGGGGACCCAGCTTAAGTGCCTCTATGCAAACGCACATACCATGGGGAGTAAACAAGAGGAGTTAGGGACGTGTGCACACCTCCAGGTCCATGATCTCATTGGCATCACAGAGACGTGGTGGGATGGCGCCTATGACTGGAGTGTTGGAATAGAGGGATACGGGCCCTTTAGGAAGGACAGGCAGGGGAAACAAGCAGGGGGTGTTGCCCTCTATGCCAATGACCACCTGGAGTGAGTGCATGGAGCTCCACCTAGGGATAGATGAGGAGCCGACAGAGAATTTATGAGTCAGGATTAAAGGGAACCTGACTCATCAAAAGAAGCGTGGCCAGCAGGGCGAGGGAGGGGATTCTGCCCCTCTACTCCATTCTTCTGAGACCCCACCTGGACTATTGTGTCCAGCTCTGGATGCCTCCACATAAGAAGGACATGGACCTGTTGGAGCGGGTCCAGAGGAGGGCCACGAAGATGATCAGAGCACCTCTGCTGGGAGGACAGGCTGAGAGAGTTGGGGGTGTTCAGCCTGGAGAAGAGAAGGCTCGGGGGAGACCTTATAGCAGCTTTCCAGCATCTGAAGGGGGCCTACAAGAAGGCTGGAGAGGGACTTTTTACAAGGGCATGTAGTGATAGGATGAGGGGTAATGGCTTCAAACTGGAAGAGGGGAGATTTAGATTAGACATGAGGAAGAAATTTGTCACTCTGAGGTTGCTGAGCACTGGCCCAGGTTGCCCAGAGAAGTTGTGGATGCCTCATCCCTGGAGGTGTTCAAGGCCAGGGTGCATGGAGCTTTGAGCAACCTCTAGCGGTCTAGCGGGAGGTGTCCCTGCCCATGGCAGGGGACTTGGAACAGGATTATCTTTAAGGTCCTTTCCAACCTAAACTATTATATTATTCTATGGTTCGATGACTTGCTCTCACTTTGGCTTCCCCCGATTTCTGACATCTGTCTTGGTTCCCTGCCCTGGAGTCTTACCCCGTTCCAGGTTCCGGCTGTCTACTAGGACTCCTGGTAGACAAGAGCTCTTCTTAGAATGGACTGAGGGAAAAATCCCAAATTATAATTTTTTTTTTCCATAAATACTCTGATTTTCAGATATTATACTGCCTTGTACACTAGTACTGTACTTCAATAGCCTGCATCCAGTGTTCAAGCCTGAAAAATTTATTCGAAATGATGAACTGGAAGTACACCTGCACACACAGCATTGTAATCTGATGTTATCTGTCTGAGGGGGGTCTCATCCATCTCACATGTTGTGCTCTGTCAACAGATATTGCTACTCGTGGCCCTACCAACCGCCTCCCACCACCACACACACTACTTTTCATTTCTCTTACATCATCACCTGCCTACTCACCACTTTTACTACTAGAAGGATTTGATCTAGCAAATACCCAAGTAAAGCAACACTTTTACTCTGTGGACCTTGGCAACCTAATTGCTGTTTGCGAGTTCATCTTTCATGTCACTGACACTTAGGAAGATCCCTAAAATGACAGCTAAAAAAAATCATACGCAACCCTATTCAAATGCCAATACAATTCCTTTCTTTGTCTTCAACTTGCTGGGATAGCAGATTAAAAATTCTTGGTTTTAATTAACAGGGGAGGTGATTCAGTAGTCCAGGTATAACAGTATTATGGTGACAAATAGACACTTGGGTTTGTACCCTGGGTATGAACAACATCCCAGCTGACATCTGTAAGTGCCAAGTTGCCGGTTATTTCTTAACGGGTTTCTGCGTAATTTTTTAGAGGAAAACAAAGTCACATTTGAAAATATTTGAAGGTCAGTTTCACCCAGTTCCAGACATTAACAGCTGGCTCTAGGAGCAGCATCTCAAAACCACGCCGCTTTTGGTCTCTAGTCAGTACGACTGGGCCATCCCCTGAGACATGATGGGGTCTGGAGCCAAAGGCCATCACCCAGGTATCAACACCTAAATCCCCAGTGCTGAAATGGATGCAATGACAGAGAGCCCTACACCCACCCCCGGATTTTCACCAGGTGCAATATAAATGTTTCTTTGAAGAACAAACCTGTTTTGAAGGACTTTGTGTTAAATAACGGATTTTGCAGAAATTCAGGTAGTTGCTATAAGCAGAAATTACAAACATGGACTATTTATTCAGAATCAATATAATGTTGGTTCAATAAGAAAGTGATGAGTTATCCTCATGTGCGGTTTTTAACTTTTGTGTTCTTTGGGTATGTGAGCAGAGTTCCCAGGAGAAATTGCCCATAGTTTAGATGATCATTAGCTCTTCTCACCACTTCCAAAGATCAGATATTTGATCTACAGATGCTGCCATAACCCAGGCAGAGTGACATACCAACTTCTAACTTTCCACAATAAACCTCCCTTTCAACATGACATGTCAAGAAAATCAAGGATACAAACCACTCTAAAATCTACAGCATCTACCTGTGCATAGCGGCAATAAAAATGGAAATAGCAGTCATTCCCAGCTGTGGCCATTTTCCCCTTTTGTGCTTCTCCTCCACTCTCTTAATACTGCCAGCACATACATGAAAACATTAAAGCTATCAACAGTCAGGCAAACCGTATTCTCATCCTGAAAGCAGTACTTTTCTTCCAAAAACTAAACTATATTTTCTGCCAAAACTATTTTGCCCCTTCACCGAACACCTTTAAACCTCCAAATGGTTTAGCAGTACCGATGATCAAGGTCCAGGTCACGGGAATACTCACTGGTGCTGTTTAATTCAATCCCACGGATGCTGCCAAAAGCTCTCCCTCAGACAGCATCCCACGCTAACATACGCAGGGGCGGTTTCTTCACACTGCCTCAATGATAGAAGAGGGGCTCAGTATCTCCAGAATACAGCCTAGAGAGCATCTGGCGTCAAGACAAGTGTTCACTTGTAATTAATTTTTTCCATTACTGTGACAAACAGGTAGAAGGTGTGTGTGTGTGGGGGGGGGGGTTGTTTGCTTGTAAACTTCTTACTTTTAAATAAAAAAGGGAACAAAAGACATCAAGTATCTACAAAGACACAGGCCTGTAAAAACTACGTAAAAACTAGTAACAACTACGCCTGCTTGAACCCTTGAAAAGCAGTCGAGAACAGCGAGTTGGAGCTCACGCTGCTGCTAACAAGGACTTTCTCCCGCCCTGTGGCACCTGCATCCCCTGCGTGTGTCCCTCTGCCCGGGCGTTGCTGTGGAGACCCCCCAATTCGCGAGGTATTGAGATCACATTTGTTCTTTGTCTTCTGTGATCTTGTGGTCGTTCCTGCGTCCTGCCCGAGTCGGCTCACACAGAAGCCTTTTGATTGTATCCCTTTCCTTAACGTGTGACCAATGCTGTATTATTGATCATTTTTAGTAATCTGTGGAAACAGGGGGAGCTGTTGGAGTCCCTCCTGGCCCCAGCTGCGGTGCAGCCGCGCAACCCTGGGGTGCCCCCATGGGAAATGTTAAAGAAATAGAGACCAACGTTTTATCCCTGGTGCTGTGGTTCCTCCTCCCGTCCCGCGGCTGGGGCTGTGCCCCCCTCAGTGCCCGACCCAGTGGGACAGGCTGGCACTGCTGGCACCCACCAACCTGGGGGGCTGGTGTCAGGGGAGCTGGGTGGGCTGGAGAAAGGGAGGAAGCACCTCTTGAAACCAGCTCGGCCCTCTCCAGCCACAAAACCCTCCCCAGAAGCACCAGAGGGGACCCCCAGATCCTTGAAGGGCTGCCCCAGACTCCCTCTGGCCTGCAAGAGTCCCCCCCAGGACCCCATAAGCGCCACCCAGGACCCCTTACAGACACCCCACTGTCCTCCCAAATCTGGGTTCTTTACCTGCTGGGCAAGCCAGTAACGCACAGAGCAGAGGTATTTCTAATTTTATGCCATTAATGCCCAGAAATGGATGCTTGTCCCAAAATGGGAGCGCTCACCTTAGTTCCAAACAGCTTCACTTTTAACACATTGATTCTTACATATTCAAACAATTAATGCATATTCACTGTTATTCCCTCCAATGATTGGTCGAGATTTCTTTGCTTCCCATGTAAATGAATGCGCAGACTCTGTCTTCTTTTTCCACTCTTATGTTTTTAATAGGTGGTATCGTTTGGGGAGGTGGTCAGTGAGTCGGTGGTCACCATCTCCCCCCGGCCGGAACCACCTTTTACCTGCTTTTCCTCTGATCATGGCAGTTCCAAGTGGGTTTCTGGGTTTGCTGACCAGGCCTACAGTTCGTTGCTCTCTTGATAGGAATACCCTGCTTATCAACAGTGCTACACTGTCTGCTGGGTAGTTCCTTAACTGAATCATAGAGAAATCGTGTCTACTAAATATTTCCCTATATTGAGATTAGGTAAATAACTAGTGTTGGGGCAGTAGAGAGGACTTGAGCAGCAGCAGGTTTCCTTTGTTGCTTCAGTTACATTTTCCATTTAATTTTCCTGGTTTATGTCGATTTTACTACAACAATTCCCTCCCTTTGAGACTTAGCCAAGTCTTTCTGTACTTCAGTGAGCCTCATTTCCTATCCCGTATCACTAATACATAAGGTTGAGATAATTGCTTGATAACGATACTCTTAAGACATCTAAACAAAACACAAACAAAAATCACTACGATCACAAAAATGACTGGGTTTCGCAATAGGCTTTGCAGCCATCCGATCCGGGCAAACTCAAATCCAAGCAAGATCTTCTTCAACCATCTGACTTCTATTGCCTCTCGTAGATTTCTGCCATCCAAGCACGAGGCAAATTAATTTTTCCTATCTTCTCTTTTGACTGATTCTCTGTCCAAAGCCAATACGGGTTGCTGGTTCTCGTTAATATGCCAACACCAATTTTCAGAATCATTCCCCAGAACCTTCCATTTCCCTAATCCAAATCCCCTTTCCTTTTTCAAATTAAATCTTAATATTCCAGTTCCACTCATGAAGATGGTTTCAAAGGTCCAATTCAAAGCGAGGGTTCAAATTCCCTGCTCCAAAGGAGAGTTTGCTGTCTTTGGTAAAGGCAGACATGCTGTAATTGAACCCATGTTAGGGATTTTACTACAGCACCAGGACACCGCAGCGGACACGCAGTGTCCTCAAGGGCCCGTCCAGCACAAACCAGGAAACCAAAAAAGGGACGCCCGACCCAAAGAGGCCTCTGATTTGGGCAGCGCTTCCAGGAGATGCGGTTTCTCAGCCCCAGCCTGAGAAGCGAGCTGCACCAGCCAGTGAGAACCATGCTGTTGCGAGTTTGCAACCGCCAGTCCCCATCTGCCACCCAGTCTGGGGTGCCAAACTCGGATTCCAAAGCCACAGGCACAGATGCTGGCAGCCAGCTGCCTACTCGCAAGGACCCATGCGCCAGCGCCCCGTCTCAGAGCAGCTACGACATCCTTCTGGGGAAGGACGCCATGGAGAGAACCCCGAGATCCACCAGCAACTGGAAAACTACATCCTGGAGCCCCTCTGCAAGCGCAGCACCAGCCGCTGCACTGGTGGCAGAACAATGAGCATCGCTTCCCGGCCGCGGGGCGGCTGAGCCGGCAGTACCTCGCCATCCCCATCCACCGCCCTCCTGCCAGACCAGGCCTTCGCTGCCGGGGAAGGTACCCTGGAGCATGGGCGCGCTGTCCTGGTGCCAGAGAATCTGGTCCAGATTCTGTTTATGCGTCAGAACTTTGAGGTTTTTGAAGCCATACGGAACAGCAGCAAGACTTGCAGCAGGAATCCGCACGTGGAGCCCTTCCGTGGGGCAGCGGTGGTTTAAATCCACCCGCGGGGCTTTTGGACCTGTATTTCAATACCGTGCCAGGTATTTTCCCCAAATTCCCACCTTTTGGCATCGCTTTGGCAGCACCCGCAGCGAGGAGCGGGCTTAGGGAGGAGGTGTGAACACACCGCCGCTTCTTTGATTTTCAGGTTTTTTTACGAACAAGTGATGAGGAGCAAAAGGAGAATGTGCTGTTAATGTTAATTACCTAATCTAACTCTACTAAACATGTTTATACTTCAGCTCCCGGGTTTCCTTGTTTTACCCAATTCCCTTTCCCAGGTGGGGAGGGCTCATCGGGTGATAGAATGACAATAAATTGTTATGGGTCTCTCCAGCCATAACAGCACCACCAACCAAGCGGAACGAGTTTTAATTGCTTAAATTATTTACGGCACAAACAGCAAGATCAGTCCCAGAACTTTTACATTCACCAACCCAATTTAATAAGTTAAAGACATAAAATGTGTTGCAGTTGATCGCATGCTGTGGATTGCATGCTCTTGATTGCAGAAGCCAGGGCAGTCACAATTATGCCATGGGGGGTGATGATGTTGTTGTTCCTCCTCCTCTCCGATTGCGCTTCCTCCTCCTGGGAGGTGCCTTCCTCCTCGATGGTGGCCGGAAGCGGCTCTGTGGCATCCCATGCCAAGCTGAGCAGCTATCCGCCTCGCTGCACCGGCTGCTCCCTGGCAGGCAGATGCACTTGTGCTCCACGCCGTTCTCTCGTGGGCTTACAGCCATGCGCTGAGTGCCGTTCATCGTGGAAGCGAGGTCACTCGCACCTGTGCCTTGAGGACTGATGTTCCTCCTCCGCTGCTTGCGCTTTCTCCTCCTGGCAGGTGCCTTCCTCCTCCCTGGTTGCAGGGAGTGGCTCTGTGGCGTCCCATGCCAAAGTGGACGGCCATCTGCCTCACTGCTCTGGCTGTTCCCTGGCAGGCAGATGCGCTTGGGCTCCACGCTGTCTCCTGGTGAGCTTATGGTCAAGCGCTGCATGCCTCTGATTATAGAATCGAGGTCATCCGCGCTTGTGCCATCAGGAGTGGTGTGCCGCCTCTGCTTCCTCCTCCTGGGATGAGCCTGCCTCCTCTGCGGTTGCGGGGAGCGGCTCTGCGGCGTTCCACACAAAGGTGGGCAGCCATGCGCCTCGCTGCTCCAGCTCCTCTTCCTTCCAAGCATGCTTGGCATCCGAGGGCCTGGAAGCTTGGAAAACTGTGGGCCAGCTGCAGGGACCCCTGCTTTTATAGGTCCCCAAGAACAGGCAGTGTGAGGTGGCTGATGACATCAGGAAGCCATTGTGATGTTGATTGGGACTGTGGCTGATGCGTGTGGCCAACTATGGTATGTTTGGGCGTGGGGGGGCTGTGGCCTGAAACATGCCCAAATGTGGGAAGAGGAGGAGGGTCGAGGGGGCTGAAAGCCTCTTTCCTGGGGCTCACTCCTGCCCGCCATGTTGCTTGCCTGAGAGAAAGGCCACCCCTTGGGCATAGGGACCACCTTCCAGCTCCCCTCATGAGCCCTGGGCTCCAGCTCTCTCCTCATCCCATGGCTGGGGTCTCAACCAGATGGTGGCAACAGTGTTCCAGGAGGGCTGGGGGTCCTCAGTGCCCTCCCACCAACCCAGTGCCTTGCAAGTGGCAAAGCCCCCCATGCTTGATAGTGGCTCTTCATCTGAAGTAAGGGCCTGGGTGGTAGTGCGACAGGCCGCCTTCCACAAGGTTGTGGCTGTCGCTGCCCATCTGGGGAAGGCAGGACAGCTCACCTTCGAAGAACCACAGAAGCATAGAGGTTGGTAGAGACGCTTGGAGGTCTTCAGTCCAAGCTTCTGCTCAGAGCAGCCCCAGCTGGATCCCGTTGCTTGGGACTTAGTTCAGTAATGTTTGGGTACCCTCAAGGACAGGCTTCACAACCCCTCTGGGCCCTTGTGCTGTGTCTGAGGAGCCTCATGGTGACAATCTTTTCATTTTGTCTAGCTGGGATTTCTTCTGGGCCTAGTGCCACTTGTTCAGCTGTAGTCACCAGCTGGGTCCACCATGAGCCTCCTCTTCTTGATGCAGACCAGAGGCAGCTCCTTCTGCCTGCCTCTTGTGTGTTCCTCACCATCCCAAAGGCTTTGGGCTGGGCCCACAGCAAGTCTTTTCTTGGGCTGTGGAAACCAGGAGGGGGACAGAAGAGTCCAGATGAAGTTTCCCAAGTGCCAAAGAAGAGAGGAGGCATTTCAATTGCATTTTCTGGTGTCGTTTAATTGTCTGGGGTTTTTTTTAATGGATTATTGCCCAGTCTTCTTCCATGTTGTCAGTCACTTCTGTTGCTCTTTTCCTTAAAATGTGTTCATGTAAGGCACTGGGGCATTTGGATACAATGAAGGAAGTCTGTCCCTTTGTGTCCTTTGCCATTGATTTGTGAGGAGAAGAGCAAAGGGGAAGGAAGAGGAGGACAATCAGCAAATGGTTGCGGTAGCTCAAGAAATCCCTTAACTTGAAGCTGTTATCCAGCAACCTAATCAAAGCAAGACCTCTTCCCATTGCAGTTTCTCTCACGGGACCTGTGCTGTGCTTTTTATCGTCTGGACTCTAAGTAGCTATAGATTTTATAAATATTTTTCCAGCTCCCCCGGTGATGAGTTTGCAAAGAGAGTGACAGTTCCCTGTTCATGCAGATTGATTTCTGAGGTGCATTGGGGTAAGGACAGTTTTCCAGCCTATTTGGAGCCAAGTGTTGAATCTGACTGGGGCCAGTAGGTGGAGGGAGGTCATTCTTCCCCTCTACTCTGCACTGGTGAGGCCACAACTGGAATAATGTGTCCAGTTCTGGGCTCCCCACTTCAAGAGAGACGGGGAACTACTGGAGAGAGTCCATGTCCTGGTTTGAGGTAAAACAGAACCAATTTTGTTCAGTAACTTCACTTCTTAGCTGGGCCTCTTCTAACAACTGAAATTAACTGCATATTGTGCAGAAAATGTTCACTCTCTCAGAGTGATAAGACCAATGTTTATAGCTGATGCCCAGGCATGGTATGCAGAGAGGCTCCTGCTTACACTTATTGCCAAAACAGCCAAGGCCAACCAACATTGTCATTTGCCACGTTGGAGGGTCGGAAGCGGAAAAGCATAGTGGGGTCCCACCTGGAGGGAGGAGCGGACAGGACAGGTGACCCAAAACTGACCAACAGGGTATTCCATCCCATCTGCCTCATGCTCAGTAGAAAAGCAGAGGGATCAAAGGGTCACGGGCTCTTCCTTCAATGGCTGACGTCTGAGGAGGACTCTGTTCGTCTGCCTGTGATCCCAATCCTGACTCCGGATCCGGAATCCAGTTCCCGTCCGTCACTGAGTCCAGCCTGGGACTGCCCCAGTGCCAGCCAGTGACGTGACTGTCATCTCGGGAGCTTGATACGGTTTTGTATATATTTTTCATTATTTCTTTTTATTTTCTTATTAATATTTCATTAGTTTGGTTTCTTCTAAACTCGTAAGTCTCTTTTTCCTCCTCTGCCTCTCTCTTTGTAGAGGGGTAGAGGGGAGCATCTGTCGGTCCCATCTGGGGTCCCTCGGGTCCCCAGTGGTGGATTTGGCTCTGGGAATGTGCAATTCATTCCATCACTCTGAATCTCTCATCTCTGAGTGAGATACAGTCAATGGTTTAACTACAGTTCACAAAAAGGGAATAAATAATAATGTAAATATATACATATAGCCACTGCAGTTAATCTAGTGAAGAGTTTTGTCTGGTTTCTCTTCGCTAGACTCGAGAGTAACTTTCTGCAATAAAATGAGACTGCCTTCAGAGTTTAGGAAATCAGTCAAACAAATTATTTAAGTTGAAGTCACTCGGCTATCTTTTGTAAACAAACCTGTGACTTCACCTTCAGTGATGAGTGTCTACAGCCCCTGTTCCAAAGTTTGTTTCCCGGGAAAGAAGTACCTCCTGAATTTGTGATTTCATCCCCAAATTTTGAGAATTTTTGAATGGTGGATCACATCATCTGAATAGTGGATCACGTTTTAAACTTCATTGAATGAAAAAGAAGTGAATTGTACCACCATTGAAATATACAGCAGGAAGAGGGAAGGGAGTCTGGATAGATCATAGCTGTTAAGGGATGTTCAAGATCATCTAGTTCAACCCCCGTGCCATGGGCAGGGACACCTCCCACTTGACCAATTTGCTCAAAGCCTCATCCAGCCTGGTCTTGAACAGTTCCAGGGATGGGGCAGCCACAACTTTCCTGTGCCTCCAGTGCCATCCACCCTTCCAGTGCCTCACCACTCTGATAGTAAATATTTCTTCTTGAGATCTAATCTAAATCTGCCTTCTTCCAGTGTGACGCCATTACCCCTCATCCTATCACTACATGCCCCCTTAAATAGTCCCTCTCCAGCTTTCTTGTAGGCGGACTTCACACACTGGAAAGCTGCTATAATACGGGATAGGAGATACAGGAACTGCCTGAGGAAGCCCAGGGCAGTCGTGCTGTCCTGCAGAGTTGGTTCGGTCGGGGCAGAGAAGAGGTTATATGCTGCCGGGACTGAGCATCTTCTACAATACGAATGCAGAAGAGCCTGAGAGTGAGTGGCCTCTGTTTCCTTGTGCCGTCCCTGCAAGCACAAGCCGGGGGCTGATGGGAAGGCTGAGACCTCTCTCTGCCCCCCAAGCCCTGCTGTGCCCTTCAGAGAGACTGGGGCTGTGGTCGAACGCCCAGAGCTCTGCAGCCCCCTGCGGTGGGCAGTGCTGGGGGGCCAGTCCCAACTGGGCTGCTTTGCTGGGCTGGGCTGGAAAGAGCCCGGGAGAGGAAAATGCCAGTGTGGAGCTGAGCTGTGTGAGCGTGCAGGGTAGGGACAGCCAGCGGTCCCAGTCAGGGCTGACGGTGAAGGGAGCAAGGAAGAAAAAGCTCAAAAGAGAGGGGCCTGGCCTGTGCCATGTTTCCTGGACACCCCAGAGATCCTGCCCCAGGAAAATTATCCCAGACCAGTCCACACACCGGCCATTGCCATCTCTGACCGTACACCCCAACCCTGACAAGGGACCTTTCTGCACAGTCACCTCTGTCCTCCCCCTGTGGCTCAGTGATACCCAGCTCCACAGCCAGTACTAACAGAATGGAAACCAGTTTCCTACTGACGTTCTTACACACCAAGTCCTACAGGTCTGTCCACAGCTGGACTCTCAGCCAAGGCCCTTCTCAGAAACCTCCAGCAAGATCAGGTGCTCATGGCCGTGTCCCAGATAATAGTGAAAATCTCCATTGACTGAGATCCCACCAGCTGGCCTGGCTCCTTGCTCCAGTGTGTGGCCCTGAGGGAGCTCTGAGCTCTCTCGGGGTCTCCTTGTCCTGCAGGACTCGCTCCAGTCTGCCAGGTTCTTTCTTGTGCTGGGAGCCCCATGCCGGGCACAGCAGTCCTGATGCGGTCCTCTGGTGGGTTAACCGTGACCAGCAGCCAGACAACAACCAAGCTGCTCACTCGCTCCCCCTCCTCAAGATGATACGAGGGGAAAGATGATCATGGGTCAAAACAAAGACAGGGAAATCACTTACAAATTATCAGTTCATTGCCAAGTCAAGTAGACTCGGATAGTCAGAAACTATGACTAAATATTTTAGACCATTCCCCCACCCCACTTTTTTTTTTTTTCCCCTAGGCTCAAATTACTCCTTCATTTGCATTTGCATTTCTTCTTCTCACTCCCGCCTGGAGAGGCACACGAGGGATGGGAAATGGAGGATTACAGTCAGTGCATAACACTCCATCTCTGCTACTCCTTCCTCATTATAAGTTTCCTCTCTTCATCACAGGTCCTCTCCACAGGAGACCAAGGTGTTTGTGGCCAAGGGGATCTGTTCTCATTTCTTTCTGTCTTACTTTTGTCCTCTACACTCACAGAATGGGTGAGGTTGGAAGGCACCTCTGGAGACCGTGTAGTCCAAGCCCCAGCTGAGGCAGGGTCAGCTACAGCAGGTTGCTCAGGACCTTCTCTCGGTGGGTTTTGAATAACTCCGTTATTAGAGACTCCACCACCTCTCTGAGACACCTGTTCCAGTGTTTGTTCACCCTCAAAATTCAAAGCTCACTGGGAACTCCTGAGGGTTTGGAAGATCTCCATTGGTGGAGAGTTAACAACCTCTTTGGGCGGTTGCAGTCTTCCAGTGGTTCCAGGGTTTGACAACCTTCCGAGTCTACTCACTGGGAACTCCTGAGGTACAGTTGGCTCCCTTGCCTTCATTCCCTCCCATCAGGCATTGAGACACCTTAATAAGGTCTCCCTGAGCCATTTTTTCTCCAGACTGAACAGCCCCAGATCTCTCAGCCTTCCTTCCTAGGAAAGATGCTGCAGCCCCTTAAATCAGCTTTGGGGCCCTTTGCTGGAATTCCTTTAGGAGGTCCTGAGCTTCCTTGAACTGGGGAGCCCAGCACCGCACATAGCACTGCAGATGCGGCCTCACCAGTGCTGAGGAGAAGAGAAGGATCACCTCCCTCCAGCTGGAGACAACGCTTTTCCTAATGCAGCCCAGGAAGCTGTCGGCCTTTGCCGCAGCGGTGCATTGATTTTGGATGCTTGTGCAATGCCTCACACAACTGTGGCCTGGGCACTCACAGGAAATAGATACCTGATCATTTCCTTATAGTCAGTGTCAGTGTGTGTGCCTTCGGAAACCATGCAAGTGCCGACAAGCAATCGGATTTGGGTGAGTTACGTGTACGTAAAGTGAACATGAACTACAAATTCACACCCGTGCGAAGGCAGGATTTCAAAAGTTTCAAGCAAAGTCTTAACTGTCACCAATGCTGAGTTTATTTTTTTTAAACTAAGAATAACCCAGAGCTTCATTTCTAGTTTTAGTTTTCCTTAAAACCCATAAATCTCTCCTTCCTTTTCTCTCTTACTTCTCTTCTGGGAAGAGAGTGGTGATAAAATTGGGGTGGGATGCAGTTACAGGGACACGGACAGTGGTGCCACTGTAGGTGCCTGGGACCCTCTGCCCAGGCTCCAGCTGCAGCTTCCCAGGGGCTCTGGTCTCCAGCAGCTCCTCGGGGACAGCGGCCAGGCCCAGGCACGTGCTTCAGAGACACGGGGTCCTCTGGAGGTACCACTGGGTACTGATGGTCAGACAGCGGAGCGCTGCCTGGAAGCCTGAGACATTTTGACACGTGTATGAGCACGAGCTCATCAGCTGAAACAAGTGAAGACTTCTAATGACAAGTCAGTGTTCTCCCGTAAGATCCATATGAAGAGTTTTCAAGATGTGCAAGAGGAGAGCTATGGACCTTCCCCTCTCTTTGCATTGTCAGGACTCTCTCTCTCAGGCTCTGCATTTAATCTCCCTCACCTTTCACGCATTTCCACCTCTCCGAACTAAACTGACCATGTCTGAAGGCACCTTTCCAGCAGCGCATCTGCACAGAAGCACTTGCGATTGCTCCCTAGGTTTCCCTTCCCTTTCCTCTTACACCACTCAGACACCTCTCCACAATCCCGGTGCTGCTTTGACCTTCAGGCAGTTAAAAGCTCGCCAATCTTTCAGTAGTCTCTTGAATTCTCTGTTTAGAAAACTCTTTAGTTGTGCGTATCTTTCCATTTGTTTTCTGGCAAAAACATTTCTTCCACGGTTATGCCTTGTGGGAGTTAAAGCTCATTGGTGGCAGCTTGTACGTGGCATACAGTTGAGGAGCGTGTTTTGTTTTAAGGGTAAATCTTATCAGTTTCATTCTGTTCGTTCAGAACTCGGAAGAATCCCTCTTTGCCTTTGTGCCGCCCGGTCTCTAAGGAAAGCAGTGGGCGCTGGTGCAAAGGAGCTGTAACCTCCAGCTGCAGAGTGCGGTGGAGAAGGGTGATGGGAGGCAGAGGGAGGCGAGTCCCAGGTGGCTGAGGAGAGACATGGTGGGGTTGGGGAGGTGTGGAGCCAGGGTGTCCCTGCTGTGTCAGACCTCCGGGGACAGCTTCTCTGACCAGTCCCACCTCGGGGGGGCGGAGCCTCGTAAGCACAGACCCCGCCCCCTCTGCCCTTCCCCTCCCCAATCATGGTACTTCCACTGGGGGAGGGACCAAGCGTGGCCCCGCCCCCTTCTCCTCCTCCCCCCCTCCCCCATTCGGGTGGGGGTCATGGGGTGGGGTATGGGATTGGGGGGGTGGGGGGTAATTTTTGGAGGTGTATTTGGGTGGGGGATGGGTTTGGGGGGTGGGGGATGTACTTGCGGGGGGGTCACGGGTTTCCCTCCACGGGATTTTTTTTGCCCTGTTCCAAGACCCCTCCCCCTGCGCCCATCCTGGACAGTCTGGAACGGCCAAATCCGTGTCCCGGGGGAGGAGAGGGGGGGAAGGGCGGGGAGGGGGGAATGTGGGGCTGCTGAGAGGACAGGGGGAGGAAATAGTAAAATAAAGTAAAATAAATAGAATAGGATAGAATAAAATGAAGTAAAATAAAGTATAATAGAATAAAATTAAAGTAAAATAAAGAATAAAATAACGTAAAATAAAATAACAAAGAAAAATAAAATACGGTAAAAGAAAATAAAATAAAGAAAATAAAATAAAGAATAATAATGAATATAATAAAATAAAATAAAAGAAAGAAAAATAATAAATATAATAAAATAAAGAAAAAGAAAAAAATAAGTAAAATAATGTAAAAGAAAATTATACATGAAAATAAGGTAAAAGAAAATAACGTACAAGAAAATAAAGGAGAATAAAGTAAAATAATATAAAGTAAAAGAAAATACAGTAAAATGTAAAATCAAATATAAAGTAAAATAAAGTAATAAAATAAAATAAAATAAAGAAAAATAAAATGAATAGAGCAAAATAAAATAACATAAAATAAAATACCATAAAGGAAAAAACAAAATAAACAAAAGAGATAAAATAATACAATAGGATGAGATACAATAACGCAGCAGCACCCGCCCCACTCGTGGCACTACTTTTATTCTCGGCCACTGCAGTGATTGGGGGGTTTGACAGGATGGACCTTCCAAGGTCCCCTCCCACCCAAACCAGTCTTTGGGTCCATGACTGGAAGTGTCTGAGGTCAGGTTGGATGGGGCTGCAACCAACCCCGTCTACTGGATCCCAAACCACCCAGAAATCCAATCCAAACTGTTCTTTGGGTCCGGTTGGAGGTGTTCAAGGTCAGGTTGGATGGGGCTGGGACCAACCTGGTCTACTGGAAGGTGTCCCAGCCGATGATGGGGAGGTTGGACTGGATGGACCTTCAAAGGTCCCCTTCAACACAAACCGTTCTGTGGGTCTATGACTGGAAGTGTCCAACGTAAGGCTGGATGAGACTGGGACCAACCTTCTCTACTGGTTCCCAAACCTTCCAGCCCAAAAATCCAACTCAACCAACCCAAACCTTCTATGAGTCTGATTGGAGGGGTTCAAGGTCAGATTGGACAGGGCTGGGACCAACCTGGTCTGTTGGAACCCAAACCACCCAAAAATCCAACTCAACCAATGCAAACCATTCTGTGGGTCTGAGTGGATGTATCCAAGGTCCGGTTGGATGGGGCGTTGAGTAACCTGCTCTACTGGAATATGCCCCTGCCGAAGACAGGGCAGGTTGGACGAGATGGACCTTCAAATGTCCCCTCCAAGCCAAACCAGTCTGTGTGTCCATGACTGGAAGGTCCGAGGTCAGGTTGGACGGGGCTTGGAGCATCCTGAGCTGCTTGAAGCTCTCCCTGCTAATGGCCACCCCACCAGAGGTTGGCGGTTGCCGTGTCACCACGGTCAGTCAATCAGCGATGAACATGTCACCCTGATGTCACAAGAGGTGCGTGGCACACCCACTCAGGGGGTATAAAAGGGCCCACCGGGTGGTGGGTCCCACACTTTGGAGGAACGTCCATAAGATGACCTCTAACATGGCTGTCGCCACCAAGAACCGACCCGCCAGCGTGAGGCGGACCAAGATGGACTTCTGGGATGGGATGGAGCACACCTTCGCTATGTCCAGCGTCACCGCTGAAGGTACGGCCAACCGCAGCCACCTCTCCGGCAGCCAAGACTCAAGGGCTTGTCACCATTTCAGAGCCAGCCCTGACACTTGGCGTCTGCCACCGCGTCGCGGCTCAAGGGGGAGATGTTTGGGGTGGACCTGAGAGCTGGTGGAGATGGGGCCTGACCTGGTTCTTCTTTGTTTTTTCAGAGCGAACGGCCGTCTGGGATGCAGTGGCTGGCTACATTCAAGACCAACTCCTGCTCCACAAGGTGGTGCAACACCCGTGTCCTCCTCATGCACCATGAGGGGTGGTGGGATCCCCCTGGGGCGTGGCCTGCTCTCACCCTTCAACTCCTCAGAAAACAGGAATCTCACCCCAAAAGTCCCCACTGATGGCCAAACGGGGCCTGTGCAATGTTGGTGTCACTTCTGGTAGGGCTGATCCTGGTCGCTGGAGACCCCCCGGGATGGCCTCGTCCTGGTTCTGCCCAAACTCCAGTGCTGTTTTTTTCTCCTGAGGAGGGGAAGGACTCAACATCTCCTCCCCAAAGTTCTCCCCACCGCCCAGCTCGTGCCTCCGAACGGTGGGAGAGGGCAGGATCCAGCCTCAAGCACCATCCCTGGATGGGGGAGGTCACCTCCAGATCTTCCCTCTAGCCAGTCCTCACCCTCCCACCCTTCTCGTCCACTTGCAGGGCATCCGAATTCCCACCCTTGGCTCCTTCGGCACTGTCCTCGAACGCGTCCAGGTCGGAGATGAAACCCTGACTATCCAGAAGCCGGTGTTCCACCTGGCCAGGAACCTTGCTGTTGTCC
Source organism: Vanellus vanellus (assembly GCF_965231255.1). Lineage (NCBI taxonomy): Eukaryota > Metazoa > Chordata > Aves > Charadriiformes > Charadriidae > Vanellus > Vanellus vanellus. The sequence goes on from NW_028127957.1 coordinate 625,694, forward strand.
ACAACCTGATGGACAACAAGGACTACCTGCCCGGTAAGATGGCTGACTGCACGGTCATCTTCTCTGAAGCAACTCCAAAGTCCAATAATTGAGTGGGTTTGAGTTTTTTTGGGGCAATGCAATGATTGTGACCCACAAGCTGTAGGACACGGGCCACCGGGTGAGCCTCTCCATCCTTCTCCTGTGGTTCTTCCAGGCAACAAGGAGATGGAGCCCCTCAAGTACTCCAAGGTGGCCGTGGCAGCCGCCGTGTCCCGGCAGAAAGTGGTGGACTGCATCCAAGGCACCACGACCCTCCTCTCGCACTGCCTGGGGAAGGGGGAGAATGTGGCCCTCATCCTGAGGGAGGTGGGGGTGCTCCTCATTGAAGGCACAAAGGTGCACGTGAAATTCTACCGCAGCTTCCTGGAGAGGCTGTCTGGGAAGGAGAACTTGGAGAAGGTTGTCTTCAAGGTAAGCGTTTTGGTTTCTCTGTTGTGCGCGTGGTCACACAGCAGTGTTCTGGCACTGCTTGTGTGGGGTCCCTCAGGACACGTTCAGCCACTTGGTCCAGGTGAGAGTTACGGTCCTGCCAACACTTGCTGCCTCAAGCTCCTCCAACACTTGAGTGCCTCAGCCATGTGGAGGATGTCCCACCGTTTTTGGCCTCTTCCAATGTGGGGTGCTTTAACCACGTTGAGGGATGTCCTGCCATCTTTGGCCTCCTCCAACACTGAGTGGCTCAGCCATGCTGAAGACATCCTGCCATCTTTGCCCTCCTCCAACACTGAGACCCTCAACCACATTGAGGATGTCCTGCTGTCTTTGGCATCCTCCAGTGTGCAGTGCTTCAACCGCCTTGAGGATGTCCTGAATCTTTGTGTTCCTCCATTGCAGGTCCCCATCTGCTGGACATGATTGTGTCCCCAGTGGTACCCGTGGCCTCACTGAGCTTCTCCGGCCATGTCATCCTCTTTCCCAAGTGAGTACGTTGGCAGCTGTAGCCGCTCTTTGATGCCAACGCCCAAGGTAGCATCTCCTCCTTGTGCCACCGCGGGTGTCCTGGGGACACCAGGCGGCGACTCTTGATGATGTCCCCGGGCCGCAGTCACTCCCATAAGGCAGCTCTGAGGGGAAAGACAGAGGAATTTGGGTGACATTTCTTCCTGTGGTGGCCTGGACTTCTTTGCTGGGCGACTCCATTTCCCAGGCCTGTCCTTGGGGATGGGATGTGGTAGACTTGGGAAGACAATGGCCTTCATGGCAATGCCAAACTCTGCCTGCGGGCAGGTGGCCGCAGCAAGTGGCAAGTGCTGGTGGTGCCATGGGTCATATGGGTGTCTTCTCCTTCTTTCCAGGTTTGTGATGGAGTGTGTGCCCAAACACCCACCCAGGGCTCTCCTCAAGACCTCGAGACAAGTCCCTGGTGAGGATGTGCAGATGAGAAAAGACAGTTTGCCAGCTCTCCAGCAAGGTGGGAAAGGTAAAGCAGCTCCCAGCTCTTCTCCATGGGACGGGCAACCAACTTCTGCCATCTTGTGGGGAAATGGCCGACGCTGAGCGCCAAAAGGCTCCGACTTGTCCTAAAGCTTCAGGCCAACTCCTGAGGGCCTTTTGTCCTAACGATTTGTTGGTGTCACCAAAAGAGAGCCCCGGGGTGGGATGTGCCCAAGGGTACAGTGGGAGGATGGTGGGCCAAGGCCTTCTCCTCCCCCTCTTCCCCTCAGAAATGACACCTGTCCCCTCCCCGGCACCACCCGGCTCCTCCTTCCTCACCATCATGATGATGATGAAGTCGGAAAACCACATTGGAAATGGTGCTGGTATTGGGGAGGACACGATGGGGCTGCTAGAGGAGCAGAATGTCCAACCCTCAGACATTTTGGGAAGGGGCCTGAGCACTCCCTGCGTGTCCCTGGGTGGTCTGGCAGCGTCACAGCGACGCTCTTCTGAGGAGGTGTCTTCTTTCTGGTTCCAGTGGGGTTTCCCGGTTTTCCCTTTCCTGCTGGTCCGAGCCCGACTCAAAGCAAAACACCGCAGTTCGGGGAAATCTCGGAGCTGCAGAAGAAGAGGACAAGGTCTCTGGCCAGGTGAGGCTGAAGGCTCAGGGTGGGCGGCCACACGGGGCCATTTTACCCGGAGAGGTGGGAGACGCTCCATCCCTGGAGACATTCCAGGCCAGGTTGGATGGGGCTTTGAGCAACCTGATCTGGTTGAAGACCTCCCTGCTCATGGCAGGGGTGTTGGACTAGATGGACCTTCAAAGGTCCCTTCCCACCCAAACCATTCCATCAGCCTGACTGGAGGTGTTCAAGGTCAGGTTGGATGGGGCTGGAACCAACCTGGTCTACTGGAAGGTGGCCCTGCCGATGACAGCGGGGGGCGTTGGACTAGATGAACCTCTAAATGTCCCTTCCAACCCAAACCATTCCATGATTTTCTGACCCAGCAAGAGCCCGTTCCCCAGCCCTGAACGCTCCTTGGTCATCACCACGCAAGCGTGGTGAAGGCAGCACCTGGAGGGGTGGGATGTGGCTGCCGGGAACACCCCCATTTCACAGGGCTGGATCTTCTCCAGCTCTTCAGGAGTGCCCCAGCGTGGTCTAGGTACAATGGGACAGCTGTGTGTCAGATGAGGGTCCCGGCACAGGGGGTTTCCTCAGCCAACCTGCTGGTGGCTACATGAGGAGGCACGTGGCTCATGGGGAGGGGCAGAAAGCAGCCCCAAACCCATTGTGTCCTCAGGTAGACCTCTCCCTTTGTGTCCTTCCAGGCGGCGGTTGGTGGTCCCAAGGGTCTCCTCCGACACAAACCAACCCATGACCAGCCAACCCAAGGGCAAAGCAATGCCCAAAAGACAACATAGACGCAGAGCCAAGAGATGGCAGCCAACCCTCAGTCCTATAGAGGAGGAAGAGGAGGAGAAGGAGGAAGAGAAGGAGGAAGAGAAGGAGGAGAAAGAGGAAGAGAAGAAGAACTAGGAGGAGAAGGAGGAGAAAGAGGAAGAGAAGGAGGAAGAGAAGGAGAAGGAGGAAGAGAAGGAGTAGTGGAGAAAATCCTCACCGAACGCACAGTGCTGAAGGCGGTGAAGGCCGAGTCCTCCCATCCTCGCGAAGCCTCGGCCTTCATAACGTCTGTAATAGCCGTATTATCGGCAACGAGTTCTGAGGTCAGCCTGCTCAAGGAGCCCGCCTACGGGGCCCTCCAACGGCCACCACCGAGCCGAGGCAGCAAAACCAGCAAAGCTGTCCCTCCATGGAGAGTTCAGAGAAGACTTTAAAGGACAGTCCTGTGAAGAGTCCCTGGAAGGATCCCCTGAAGAGTCCTCCAGAGAGTTCCCTGCTGAGAACCCTCTGTCACCCGCTGCCAAGAACCCTGGCCAGACCCCCGGCTGTCCCCCAGCATCGGCCACCCCGCATGGCCCAACTGTTGGAGGAGCTGCTGAGGAGGCAGTCCCAGGAGGTTTTGACCCGCTCGCTGCTGCCACCAGCCGTTGTCTCCTGCCAGGCTGTGCCTAGATCGGGAGAGGCGGGTGGCAAGCATGCCAAGCGCCCCGCGCCACACGGCACCCCCAGGACGCAAGAGACCTCCCCGTGGGACAACATCCCACCCAAGAAGAGGAAGATGGTGGTGTGCCAGGTGGAAAAACACTCCAAACCCCTGTGGGAGGGAACGCCGGAGCGGGACGGTGCTGCAGTGGGCAGCAGCAGGCAGCACATGGCCAGCAACAAATGGAGGGCAGATGGCAACACCATGGCCACCAAGCGACCCAGAACCCTGGGGGATGCTGGGGGGCAAAGTGCCCCACGCTCCCCCAGCCTCTCTTCATGGGCTGATAGAGAAGGCGTGGAGCACGCATCCCCATCGCATGCGACCCGCACCCACCCACTCCAGCCCCAGCCCCACTCTCCCACATCTCTCTCTCTTTCTTAATTCATTAAAGGTTTGATGTTTGGTTCACAGTGCGTCTGCCTGCGGTCATTCCTGCAGTGGGAGGCGCGGGGGTTAACACAGCCCGTGCCGCATGTGTACATCTGACCCTCCACCTCTTCACCCCTGTATATGAGGAATCCCCCAAGGTTGTGGATGGAGACTGTCCTGGTTTGAGATAAAACAGAACCAATTTCGTTCAGTAACTTCGCTTCTTAGCGGGGCCTCTTCTAACTACTAAAATAACTGCATATTGTGCAGACAGTGTTCACTCTCTCAGAGAGATCAGACCAATTGTTTATAGCTGATGCCCAGGCATGGGATGCAGAGAGGCTCCTGCTTATACTTATTGCTATAACCCCCAAGGCCAACCAACTTTGTTATTTGCCCCGTCGGAGGGTCGGAAGCGGAAAAGCATAGTGGGGTCCCACCTGGAGGGAGGAGCGGACAGGACAGGTGACCCAAAACTGACCAACAGGGTATTCTATCCTGTGGGAAACCTTGGCTGGTCCGAGGGATCAGAATACGAGTTTAACGTTGACCTTGAGCAGATATCCGTGTACCCTTGAAGAGACTGGGGAGTCCTGAGAAGAGCTAAGTAAAAAGATAAGGGTTGGCAAACATCCTGGCTTTGACCAGAGCATGAACAGTGTGTCATGTGAGAGCGTATCGGGCAAAAGTAGAATGCTAGAATATATGCATAGATAAGCACCTGGGTAAAAGACTATAAAAAAGCACTGCTTGTTAAGTAAAGAAATTGGATTGCTGCAACTTGATGTCCAGTGTCGTGTCCGTCCCAACAACGACTCAGTATTATCAAGATTTTATCCCGCACATTTACACAAAACAAACAATAATAATCTTTTTTATTACACGTGGCAGGTCAGTGGCAATTCTTCATGCCTAATCTACTGATTACTCTGGTGTCTTGTCATGTTAAGAACATAACTCTCCCTCCTATAGTGGAATTATATTGTTACTGATTCATTGAATAAACTAATTATATTTTCTTCAGTCATGCCACTTGGCCAAGAATAAGGAGAAACATATTAAGGGAGGTAAATATTTATTAGCTTGTCTTCCTCTGACCTTAATTATGTTGGATAAAGCCCAACATTCAAAACAAAACGGAACTTTCTTGTTACTACCTTTTACAAGACACTTCAAGGGGGTATTTATTTAATCTACATTTAGTAATATAAAAGTTTGGTGTATCACTGCATCTAATCCTGTAGACACTCAAGACAGCCAGCAGAGAGCACGGAGCACCTTTGGGAAAGTGAGTCCTCTCACCTGTCTTTGGCACTGTCTTATGATTCAATAAATAGCCCCAAAAGAGTGCCTATATCTCTCCATTTCCAACAGAGAGCCTACACGAGAAATTTAAACTACATTCCTAACCTTAGGGTGGCTAAACTTAGACTACACAAATCTTGATCATGAAGAAAAACTCTATGAAAGACGTATGTTGTATATCTCAGGAAAGTACACGAAGGGTTAACAGCCCATTTCCACCTTTTCTATCTACACTTAATTGTTACAGGGAGTCACCACGTGTGTGACAATATATGTAGAATCATTGAATCATAGAATCATAGAATTGTCTAGGTTGGAAGAGACACTTAGGATCATCGAGTCCAACCATCTACCCTACTCTACAAAGTTCTCCCTTACACCATATCCCCCAACACCACATCTAAACGTCTCTTAAACACATCCAGGGATAGTGACTCAACTGCCTCCCTGGGCAGTCTATTCCAATGACCGACCACTCTTGCTGTGAAAAATTCTTTCCTAATGTTCAGTCTAACTCTACCCTGTTGGAGCTTGAAGCCATTCCCTCTTGTTCTGTCATTAATTACCTGTGAGAAGAGACCAACACCAACCTCTCTACAGTGTCCTTTCAAATAGTTGTAGAGAGTGATGAGGTCTCCCCTCAGCCTCCTCCTCCTCCAACTAAACAGTCCCAGCTTCTTCAACCGCTCTTCGTATGATTTGTTTGCTAGGCCCTTCACCAGCTTCGTTGCCGTCCTCTGCACTCCCTCCAGCACCTCGATATCTCTCTTGTATTGAGGTGCCCAAAACTGGACACAATACTCGAGGTGTGGCCTCACCAGTGCTGAGTACAGGGGCACAATCACCTCCCTACTTCTGCTGGCCACGCTATTTCTAAGACCAGCCAGGATGCCGGTGGCTTTCCTGGCCACCTGGGCGCACTGCCGGCTCATATTCAGCCGCTTGTCAATTAGAACCCCCAGGTCTCTCTGCCCGGCAGCTTTCCAGCCACACCTCCCCAAGCCTGTAGCGCTGCACGGGGTTATTGTGGCCCAAGTGCAGGACCTGGCACTTGCCCTTGTTGAAACTCATACCATTGATGTTGGCCCAATGATCCAATCTAAGTCTCTCTGTAGAGCTTCCCTATCCTCCTGGGAATCAACACTCCTGCTTAACGTGGTGTCATCTGCAAACTTGCTGATGATACACCCTATGTCCTTATCGAGATCATCAATAAAGACGTTAAACAGAAATGGTCCCAACACTGATCCCTGAGGCACACCACTTGTGACCGGCCGCCAGCTGGATTTAAATCCATTGAGCACCACTCTTTGGGACCTTCCAGTCAGCCAGTGCTTGATCCAGCAGATCGTATGCTCATCCAGGCCCTGCAAAGCCAGTTTTTCCACGAGAATTGTATGGGGGATAGTATCGAATGCTTTTCGAAAGTCCAGGTATACAATATCAACAGCCTTTCCCTCGTCCAATATTCTGGTTATCTTGTCATAGAAGGAGATGAGGTTCGTTTGGCAGGAGCTGCCTTCCATAAACCCATGCTGACTAGGCCTCACCCCCTGGTAACTAGGCCTGATCCCCTGGTACTAGGCCTGATCCCCTATATATATGGGGGAAAATTAAAAGTATTTCTATCCTCTTTGTAATATGCTATCTTTCATCATCACTAAGTTCAAAAAGCGGGGAGGATGGGCAAATGATGTCATAGTTTCTTCCTCTAACAGTAATTTAAAAACTGGTAAACATTGTCTGAGAAGATGGAAAGTACTTGCCTTTCTGCAAGTCTCGCCCGGTCGCTTCCAAGGGTAATAGCTCATTTTGCTGAGGTGAAGACACAGTTTTTGTTGATTGGTGTTCGAGACGGTACGGAATCTTGTAATACTCAGCTAAATATATCCCTATTACTATGGGATGTGTCGAGACACATCCCATAGTAATATATATATCCCTATTACTATGGGATGTGTCGAGACAACTATGCCTGTGTCGAGATATACGGTTTAGCAAAAAGGCTCTTAGAAGGATGTTTAACCTGTCACAAAGTGAATAAGAGACAACTTAGAGAAAAAGTACAAGAAGGGCGTGAATTGGCTAAAAGACCATTTGAAAAAAAAAAAAAAAAAAACCAAAAAAAAACCAAGTAGATTTTACTGAATTACCGAAGGTTGAGAGATATCAGTATCTATTAGTCTTGGTTGATGATCTTTGTAGAAGCCTTCTCGGTGGTAAGAACTACGGCGAAAACAGTTATTAAAGTCCTCTTGGAAGAAAGGCCCACATTTTACCTCCAAAATAATCAAGAAGCAACTAAATTATTTGGAACAAAATGGGAATACCACACTCCCTGGTATCCTCAAAGTTCTGGGAAAGTAGAAAGAATGAATGAGGAGATAAAGAAACATCTAACCAAGCTGAAGGTAGAGACGAGAATGAATTGGGTTATATGTTTGCCATTAGCCTTACTACATATTAGAACTCAGCCAAGAACAGATACTGGTATATCCCCCTTTAAATTGTTGTATGAGATGCCTTACGATTTCAGAATATTAGTAAAACACCTGAAAGTCGAAGATGAAATCTTAACGGAGTATATTTTAGAACTCACTAAAAGAAGAGACCTCCCTTGAACATTTCCATACACCGAATCCAACCTGGAGATCAGGTGTTGACCAAAACCAGAAAAGAAACATCTTTAACGCCCCGCTGGGAGGGACCTTTTTGTTGTTTTACTTAACACAGATACAGCAGTACGGACAGCGGAGAAAGGATAGACCCACACTAGCAGAATAAAAAGACCTATCTTCCCAGAAAGGTGGACTATGACGTCGGAACCGAGAGACCTTTGAGTAAGATTAAGGAACAAGACTGGCAAATGCACTTTTCCAGAAGAGAAGTAACGGATAGTTTAACCATGTATAAAGCACCATACTTCTGGATACCTATGTTAGGTTGTTTGCAAGTGTGCAGTTTGGTAAGAAGTAGTCATGTGTCTTGTTTAACATGCAATCTTGCTGTATGAATTGTTGCAAAAATCTGACGTATCAGGAATCAGAAAGTCAAGCAAAAATCTGTAAATTATTTTGGGGGTGGGAACTATCAATATCTGAACCCTGGGAGGTATATGAAATGAACTGGTATTGAGCCTTAAGACAGTGTGCTGTAAGATTCCTCTGGAAACAGGCCCAGCAACAAAACAGGTGGAAATATATTTAAGAATTATTGATAAATTAACAGCAGAGTTACTAAAGTGAGAAAGGCGTGGTAAAAGGAAAGCCAGAAAATTCCCCTGAAGACTACCTGCTGCTGCCGAGAAGATGTTGATATCCCGTTGCTCTCTGCACGAGAGTAGACGAGGACAGGCAGAGAGGTATTAAACAGTGGGGCAATGAAAGCTGGTATCCTTTCACTACCACGGCCTCAAGAAATGAGCACCAACCCTTCCATTGTCACCATAGTTAACTACCTTAATTTCCACCCTGGCGGGGCCCCTCATAATACTGTGGTTAATTCTAACCTTCGGGCCTTGTTATTGTTAACAGATTTGTAGCTTTTGTTAAGAACAGGTTAAAAACAGTGCAACTAATGGTAATAAAGCAATCAAAACTAGAAATGAAGATTATACCAGATGAAAACTCTGAGTTAGATGCAGCTTGTGAAGTACTGTCCAGGTTTGATCAGCAAATTTCTTGTAAATAAAAGAAAAAGAGGGGAAGGATTGTAATAAGTAACAGAAGATCATTTGCTGATCCAACCAGTCGCTCAAGGACCGTCTGGACAGTAGGTTATCTCAAGCACAATAAAAGCTCAAGCACAAGCGCTTAAGCGGTTTGATGAACAAAACAGTAAAAAGTAAAAGGGGGGAATTGTGACAAGCTCAGCGCTGTTTGTTCACCAAACCTAGAAACTCGCATTGTCACACTGTTTTACAAAAAGGCAATTGCTGAACCTGCTGTTGCAAGATAGCCCGCATCCTGTGAGCGAGCAAGGCTAAAACTGCAAAGGTCAGGTTATGCAAACAAAGTAGGATGTGAAAAAGACTTGGAGGAGGGGAGGGGGGCTCATGAAGACGAAGAGTACATGATGTGAAGAAGACATGAATCTTTCATCCCTGCGACAACCAGGAGGAAAAGGAAAGCAGAAAACGACCCCCTAGCAACAAGTCGTGTCGTGCAGATGCAGAGTACCCCTCTACCGGAAAAAGAAGAGTATAAAACCAGGGACTTTCGGGAACCGGGTGCGAGCCGTCGGCGGAGTGAGACTCCCGGGCCGCCCAGTGCTGTTTTGCTTGCTGCCGCTTGCTAATAAATACTTCAGTCTTAATTGGCTCCGTCTCCTCGCATCAATTTGTGGGACTAACCCATAACAAACCTGAAATTAATTACAGCTTGTTGGGAGTGTCGAGATGCTCGGTGGGGGCTCGGGGGTGGGTGGTGGGGGGAGAAGCGGTGCCCTGACCCCCACCTCTTGCTTTTCCCCTCTCCTCCCCAAGACTGCACAGCGCAAGATGAGGGAAATGCTCCAGCAGGTGAAGCAGCAGGAGCAGAAACACGCTCCGGGAGCCCCGGCCTCGCAGCACAGCAAGGGAGGCTCCCGCCGTGCCGCCCAGCACCGCCCGATGAATGTAACCCCGCCGCCGGACATCCCCCCCTCCCAAATCCTCCTCCTCCACCCCCAGCAGGTCAGGGGAGCAAACCAAAGACCCCCCCAAACACACAGCCCCCCGTTCCCCGAGGCGCTGCGAGGGTGCACAGCCGAGGAGTAGGGGGAGGGCTCTCTCCATCCCACAGCCTCCCCCTTCCTCCTCCCTCGCCTCTGGACGCTCTCCCTTTAGTTGGACTAACGTGGGCAGGTTTGGGTACCTCAGCACCTCACGCTTGTGTCTCCCTTTTAGAGATTTTGTGTGCCTTGGAAACCTGAGAGTTGGAGATCTTTTTTTAATTAATTTTCTAATAAAAAAAGAACCGAGTTGGAAAAGCGATGGGGATAGGCAGCACTCTGGTCATTCTCTCCGGGGCGTTGTGGAGGAAGGCTGCCAGTCTTCCTCCCAGTGTACTTTTCCCCGTTGGCTCCAGACTGCTGCTGGGGCTGAGCTCTGAGCCGCCAGAGCGGTTCTCAGCAGACGGTCACTCGGCGCAGACAATGAGGCCCTGAATAGCCCTTCCTGTGCTCTTGATGGCTCCGGACGGCTCTGCTCCTCTGCTGCTTCTAAGGTGGGGCTGCCCCAGTGCCCTCACTCAGGAGCCTTTTGTCTGTGCAGGTCTCACTTGTGACAGGGGGTGGGGGTGTTGCCAAACTAACTGCTGTGTTGCGATGTGTGAGTGGGTGTTCCTGCCCGTGTCAGTGCCAGAGCTCTTCCGTAGGCTCTTCTGCCAGCGGAGAGCCAGGGGCCGCTCCTTCAGGAGAGAGCTTGTTTAAAAAGAGGAAAAAAAAAAAAGGGTGGGGGTGGGGGGGGGGAAGTGGGAAAAGAAAAAAGAGGAAAAAGATAAAAAAAGGGGAAAAAAGTAAAAAAAGAGAAAAAGTAAAACGGGGGGGACGGGAAACAGAAAAAAGGGGGAAAAAGCAAAAAACAAAAAGGGAAAAAGAAAAAAGGGGAAAAAGAGAAAAAAGGGGGAAGAAGTGAAAAAAGAGAAAAATAAAAATGGGGGGGAAAGGGGAAACAGAGAAAAATGGGGGAAAAGGCAAAAAAAATCGGAAAAAAAAGGGGAAAAAGAGAAAAAAGGAGGGGGAAGCGAAAAACAAAAGGGAGAAAGAAGAAAAAGGGCAAAAGAAAAAAAACCCCACATATTAAAAAAGAAAGGTAGAAAGGAAACAAACAAACAAACAAACCAAGGAAGGAAAGTGGGAACATCCCCCGGGCAGATGGAGGGACAGGAGCCGGGGGAGGGGGCAGGTGGGGGGAGGTGGGAGGAGGTGGGGGTGCCAGCGCCGGCCCCGGGGGCTGCGACACCACGTTTTTGTCCTCTACTGCAAAGTGTTCTGTGAAAAACAACCAACCAAATCCCACCCAACGACAACATCAAAAACCAAAGAGAAATCTCTCCAGCTCACACGAGCCTGAGCTCGCTCTCCGTTGCTCTCTTTCCAGTGTCTCGGGGGGGTCACGGCCGAGCTGAGATTGGGGGTGGTGGGAGTTTGCCCCATGGCTGTGATGGGGGGAGAAGGGGTGGGTGGGGAGTGGAGGATGTGGTGTGGGGGTTTTTTTTGTGGTGGTGGTGTTTTTTTGCCAGGTGTCGCTTTACCCAGTGGCTCGGGGAGGCGTTGGCATCAGGAAGCCTGTGCTAAAGTGGGGTGGGGGCCTCGCCGCAGTTGATTAGCAGAGCCAAAGTTGTTATTAATGGTTATTAATGGTGCACTAATTACGCCCTTGTAACTGGGAAGCTCAGATGCCCCCTAAGCACCCCCCCGGTGCTTCTCTAGCCAGGCGAGCGCTGGGTGTCCCCCCCGCAGGAGAGGAGAGCACCTCCGGGGTGGGTGGAAGGGCATCACCCAACGGGGAGAGGACCAAGATGGGGCTTGGGTGTCCCTTGGGGTGGCCGGGTGGCGGGGTAGGGCTGCTGGGGGCTGCCACGATGAGGGACACCCCCACGCCTTTCTCCATGGCTCCCAGAGCTCTGCTCCCTCCCTCCCTCCCACCCATCCAGTGCCACCGGAGAGGTGGTGTCCCCCCTCCCGGGGCGGGCAGGGGCTGTGCCACCCCATCTGACACCTCAACGCACCAAAGCACCTCACTGGGGGAGGGACTCTGCGCCTGGTAGCCCCGTGCTCCCCAGCACTGTAAGGATGGGGCTGAGCCCCCACCACGGCCACCCTGTGCAAACCAAAGACCCCCCCAAACACCCCCCCCTCCCATTCCCCGCAGCGCTGCGAGGATGCACAGCCGAGGGGTAGGGGGAGGGCTCTCTCCATCCCACAGCCTCCCCCTTCCTCCTCCCTCGCCTCCCGACGCTCTCCCTTTAGTTGGACTAACACAGGCAGAGAGAGAGAGAAAGAGAGGTTTTATTATTCTTTTTTTTTTTAATTTTTTATTTCCTAAAAGCCACGGGTTTTTCATCCCAGGCATGGCCAGAGGAGCTCCCCCAGCGTTGAGGGGGGGAGGTTGGGCTGCGGCACACAGCGCAGCGCCTCATCAGTTTTTAGAATTAATGTAACGATAACGAAACTAACAGCAATTTTTAAGTTTTGTAAGGATTTTAAATTTTTATTTATTTCATTTCAGAGGGGGTGGGGGCGGGAGGGGGATGTTTGTTTTTTAGCACAAGCCGGCTTTTCTAGAGGTTAAAGAAAGGCCGTGCTCGGCCGTAAACGCTTTGCAGAAAGATCCCGGTTGCAAGGAGAGAAGGTGGGAAAAGAGGGGCAGGGGGGGAAAACAGATTTCCAAGAGGTTGTCAGCCCAGGGCTGGAGAAAAAAAAAAAAAAAATTAGCAATTTTTTTTTTTTTTTAAATTTCAAAAATAAAACACGCTCAACCCCCAACCCCAAATGACACACACACATCCACACACAAAAACTACCTCAGGTTTTCATACCTCAGCACATTGCGCTTCTGTTTCCCTTTTAGAGATTTTCTATGCCTTGTAAAACTGATAGTTGGAGCATTATTTTTGTTTATTTTCTTAATAAAAAAAAAAAGAGTTGGAAAACACACTCTTACTGAGTGCGAGGCGGGAGAAGGAAAGCAATCCCACGGGTGCCAGAGCTCTTCCATAGTCTCCTTCTGCTGGCTGAGAGCCAGGGGCCGTTCCTTCGGAGAAAGCTTGAGAAATGTTTGAAAAGACAAAAAGAAAAAAACCAAAATAAAAAAAATGGGGGGAGAAAAAAAAAGAGGGGAAAGAAGAACAAAGAGAAAAAGGAGATAAAAGGGGGGGAAGAAAAACGGGGGAAAAAGAAAAAAAGGGAAAATGAAAAAAGGGGAGGTAAGAGGAAAAAAAAAGGAAAAGGAAACAAAAACCCCAAATATAAAAAAAGAAAGGTAAAAAGGAAAAAAAAAACCAACCAAACCAAGCAAGAAAAGTGGTGAAAGCCATTGGGCAAGAGGGACGAGAGCCGGGGGTGAGGTGGCGGTGCCAGCGCCGGCCCTGGGGGCTGCGACACCACACTGCAAAGTGTTCTGTGAAAAAAAACAACCAAAACCCACCCAACGGCAACATCAAAAAACAAAGAGAAATCTCTCCAGCTCACACGAGCCTGAGCTCGCTCTCCGTTGCTTTCGTTCCAGTGTCTCGGGGGGGTCACGGCCGAGCTGAGATTGGGGGGGTGGTGGTGGGAGTTTGCCCCATGGCTGTGATGGGGGGAGAAGGGGTGGGTGGGGAGTGGGAGATGTGGTGTGGGGTTTTTTTTGGGGTGGTGGTGGTGTTTTTTTGCCAGGTGTCGCTTTACCCCGTAGCTCGGGGAGTGTGACTAAACGGGAAAAAGGGCTTCACTGAGAGGTTCAAATTAACAATTTCTTTGGACTTCGCTCACGGGTCCAATACGTCACTATTGCAAGTTCTGTGTGTGCGATGGCAATTACACTATTGCAATTTAAAAGAAATTAGCAGGATCCACTATTGCGAGCTACAAACGCCCCCGACAAGTAGCAACACAAACCACAAGGGCGCTAGATATTAATACCTTAGAAGAGTGCACCAGTCACAAACTCAATCGCATGCCCTACACCGTACGGATGTTTCTTAGTCACTTACCCTCTCTCTCTCAGGTGAGGTCGCTCCATCCCGGGGAAGTTACCCTGTAACATCCAGCGTCCTGGATGGGGGGGGGGGCGGATCTCCGAGGGGCCAGCTGTATCCTTGGAGGATTCCCCATTTGTCTCCCCAGACCCTGCGGTTTATATTTCCTGACTCGGTGAGGGTGCAGGATTATGCCCGAGTGGATTACACTGTCTGGGATATTTCCCTCTGGTGGGGCGATAGCGAAGTCTCTGTTGCCAGTTTGTGATGTCCGGCGCTCAACGTCACGGGAAGAGTGGTGGGATGGGACTCGGGGCATTTTGTTTGTTAAGGGCCATTTGGTTTTGGTTGTTCTGTGCCATCTTGAGATAAGCCCGGGCTGAGCTGTTCTGCAGCTCCCCCCAAGTTCTCTCTGCACAGCCAAGGCACGGCGGGGATGGAGCTGAGTGGGACGGCAGCTCCCTGCCTCTCACCTCTTGTGCTCTGAAACCGGCTTGGCTGGCTGCTCCCACACAGTGTGTTACTGGCTTGCCCAGCAGGTAAAGAACCCAGATTTGGGACACCACTGGGGTGTCCGTTAGGGGTCCTGGGCTGCCCTTATGTGGTCCTGGGCGGCACTCTTGCAGGCCAGAGGGAGTCTGGGGCAGCCCTTCAAGGATCTGGGGGTCCCCTCTGGTGCCTCTGGGGAGGGTTTTGTGGCTGGGGAGGGCCAAGCTGGTTTCAAGAGGTGCTTCCTCCCTTTCTCCAGCCCACCCAGCTCCCCCGACACCCCCACCCCGCCAGGTTGGTGGGTGCCAGCAGTGCCAGCCTGTCCCACTGGGTCGGGCACTGAGGGGGGCACAGCCCCAGCCGCGGCATGGGAGGAGGAACCACAGCACCAGGGATAGAGACCAACATTTTATTTCTTTAACATTTCCCATGGGGGGCACCCCAGGGTTGCGCGGCTGCACCGCAGCTGGTGCCAGGAGGGACTCCAATGTCCCCCCCACAGCTCACCTGGCTCCGCTCGTGATGCTTTTGATGGGGCTCAGCACGGTCTCTTCTGTGCTACGGACCAAGCAGCTCCAGGTAGGCGACTGCTGCACCGCACTGTGCCGCAGCGTGGGGTTGTGTGGGGGGCTGCGGCGTGGGGCTGGGAGCTGCTCCCGTCTCACCCAGCTCCCGGGGTCCTGCAGAGGGACTGGAAGAAGCCAAAGCAAGGGACGACGGACACGAGAGCCCGCCCAGAGGAGCGGAGCGGTGAGTGGCCCTGGCACCGAGCACCATGCAAACAGCCCACACCCCACGGCAGCCCTGAGCCGGGGCTGTGCCAGGGGCTGCCGGCCGCTCACTCCGTCCCCTCCCTCAGCAGCTTCTTGACTAGCAGATGAAGGATGGGAGCTCAAGTCGATGCAGCAGAAGCAGGGAGTGTGGGGGAGACCCCCAGATGCTGCCCCAGACCCTCAGCCTGTGCCCTGCCCTGCCTGTGCTGGGCAGCCCTGCCCGCCTGCTGAGGAGGGGGTGCTGCCCGCGGGCTCCAGCGGAGGAGACGGGGTGCAGCGGGCTCTCTTCTCTCTCCTCCTCTGCAGGGCAACCGAGGAGGCAGCGAGGAGGGAGCACCGGGCCCCACAGGACCCACTGGGCTCCCTGCCAACCATATACCATCTGAGCAGTGATGCCTCTCTCTACCCCCTGTCCACCCCAAAGCCCCCAGGTCCCCCTGCCCTCCTCTGCCGCCTATAGGTCCTATCAGTGGGGACAGCTCCTTCTGGTCCAGGCACCCCCCGGGCTCCCAGGCCCCCCAAGGGCCACCGCAAGAGCCCCTGCAGCCTGTGCTCGCTGGCCAACTCGGAGGACTGCAGCAGCCTGTTGAGGAGCAGCTCCTCTTCCCAGAGCTCCCTCTACGACTTCCTGGAGCCCTGGCCCAGTGCAGCAACAGAGCCAGTGGTGCTCACACACTCGGGACACCCCCGCTCTCCCATGGCTGCTAGTGGGGCAGTGGGGAAACCGGGACCGGTCCTGAGCCAGGAGCCTCCACAGGATCTGCCAGCCGGGACTGAGAAAGAGTGGGTTCCCAGGCAGGGGACGGAACTGAATGTGGAAGCATATGCTGTGGGGCTCTGAGCTGCTGCGTGGTGTCAGGTCTATCCAACGTCAGGCAGTACATTCCCAGGAGATATCACTGCTATCAACTCTTCCGAGGAAGTCGGACCGTTTCTGTAGTCGTAGCCTGCCTGGAGAAACAGCCCCACGGAGCCAACAGTCTGCTGAGCAGCAAGGGAGCACAGTCGCTGACTCTCAACCAAGGACTGAAATACAGCAACTCACTCTATTGCCTTCCCCCTTTGCCCGCTGCCTCCCACAGTTGAGAAGAAACCAACCAGGGAGTTCCAAGTGAGGGGACCCCTCCCCCACTCCCCCAAATCTGCCCAACACCCCAAACCTCCCTCACGACACGGGACTCCTCCCACACACCGCCAACCCTCCCCCTCCCCCAACGCTCCAAAAAGCAGCAGTCCTTAGGGCAGACTCCTTAAGCTGACTCCACAGCTACGGCTCCCCGTCGGCTCTGGGGGAGACAAGGGGGCCCCGGGGGTCTCCGTGGGCTTTAAGGGGGTCCCAGGGCTGCCCACGGGCTCCCAGCAATGCCCGTGCCCACCACCCACCCCCGCTTCAGGGGGCCCAGCGCTGACACCCCCCGACCCATCTCGGGGGTACCTGGGGGGACTCGGCCGTGGGTTAGAGGCGGGCGAAGGGGGCACAGCCGGGCTGACCTGCCGGGGTGGGGTGGGGGGGGGGGCGCTGAGAGCGGAGCCCAGAGCGGAGCCAAGCGCCCCGCCAGGCCGGCCCCGGGCACCCTGCGCTGCGGCCGGGGCTGCCGCCACCTACGGGGAGCGAGTGGGGGGGGAGGGGGCTGCGGGGGGGGGGGGCGGTGCTGAATCGGCCCTGTTTCCCCCGGGGACCCCCCACTCGTCTCTGCCCCCCCCAAACAGGCCCAGACCGCCTCCCGAGTCCCCCAGCCCGGTCCTACCACCCCACAAACCCCCGAACTGGCCCTGCACACCTCCGCGCCGCCGCCGCCGCCGCCGCCGCCGCCGCCGCCGCCCCCCCACCCCACCCCACCCCGCCCGCCCGCTCCCGCCCTCCTCGGCTCCGGTCCCCCCGTCTCCCCCGGTACCGACCGTCGCAGCTCCCGCCCGCCGCCGTACACCGGAAGTGCTCCCCCTCACGTCCGCCCACCCGCGCATGTGCCGAGGCGAAAACCCGGGCCACGCCCCCCTGCGTCGCCGCGGCAAACGCGAGCGAGGGGGCGGGGCCGCGCCGCGCCGAGGAGAACGAGCCCCGCACCACAGCTTCTCTCCGCGTCGGGCAATGCGAGGCCGAAACCATCCCAGCCCTCCCCAAAATGAGCCGGACATCCGCCTGCAGAGCTCCGCCAGCCCCCCCGACGGACATCACGGGGATGGGGGGGAAGAAAACAACCAGAAAGGTACTGGAAATAGCTTGGAGATGGGGCTTAGAGATCCTTCTGAGAGGCAAAACCCGGCCTTTGTTCTCATTTTTGATCACGGGGTTTCGCAGTGCTTCGCGGGCAGTGGTTATCCAGGGGCATCAGCTATCCCGGGAAGCGAAAGTTCCCATCCCATGTGGCAAAAATATACTCGCATGAATACCTTAGACAAAACCAGCCCACAAAAGGACAAGAGGCGCGTTTGGTCACCTTTTCCTTGAAGCTTCGCGAAAACTGTATACTCAGATTGGCCCTGTCCTGCATTTTATTTCCCAGAGTTTTGCCCCCAAACCCACGCTTCCGGCCCCGGTCCCCAAGCCCTCCCTCAGGGCCCACCACCTTTCCCCAGCCCGGCCTGTCCTTAAAGCTTTTCTTTTCACACACAGCCCTTTCCACTCACCTCCCTCCGGGGCCTCCTCTCTCACAGACACCTCACAGCCCTGCAAACCTCCCTCTCCCGAAAACCCATTCCCCCCTCGCTCCCCCCTCACACAACACCTACTCCCCTCACACCCTCGCTCCCACCCCCCCCCCCCCCATCTCTCGCCCCCCCTTTCCCCTCTCCTCCCATTCAAAATGGCGCCGCCCTTCCCTTCCCTTCCCCTCTCGCCTTTTCCTGCCTCAGCCCCCGCCCCCCGCTCAGGTGACACCGCACACAGCCGCCATGAGGCGCGGCGGGGAGGGCCGGGGCTGTGAGAGGCGATGGCGGTGAGGGAACTCTTGGCTTTGCTCCTCTTCTTTTCATCTCCTCAGGCTTCGGGCAGCCCCGCGTGGGCGGCTGGAGATCCCCCCCTCCCCTTCCAGGAGTGGCCCCGGCCCTGGGGCGGCCCCCGCCTCCCTCCTCCCCACAGGCTCTCCTCAGGGAGAGCCCTCAGATCTGTCCCCCGGGCGGCCCCACAGCCTCCTGTGAGGCTGGAAGCAGCGGTTCCCTCGGGGAGAGTCTCCAAACCTGTTCCCGGGGTGTCCCCACAGCCTCCTGCGTGGCTGGGAATGGGGTTTCCTTCAGGGAGAGCCCCCAAATCCATCTCTGTCGTTGCCCTACAGCCTCCTGCATGGCTGGGAGCAGTGTTTCCCTCAGGGAGAGCCCCCAAATCTGTCCCCCGGGCGGCCCCACAGCCTCCTGTGTGTCCGGGAATGGGGTTTCCTTCAGGGAGAGTCTCCAAACCTATTCCCGGGGTGTCCCCACAGCCTCTTGCGTGGCCGGGAATGGGGTTTCCCTCACGGAGAACCCCCAAATCCGTCTCTGTCATTGTCCTACAGCCTCCTGCATGGCTGGGAGCAGTGATTCCCTCAGGGATAGATCCCCCCTCATCCCCAAACCTATCCCCAGGGTGGCCCCACAGCCTCCTGCATGGCTGGGAGCAGTGTTTCCCTCAGGGAGAGCCCCCAGATCCATCCCCAGGGTGGTCCCGCAGCCTCCTGTGTGGCCAGGAATGGCGTTTTCCCCATGGATGGAGCCCTCTCCTTCCCCTGACTCCACTCCTGGGCAGCCTTTTCCTCCCTCCCACCTTCTCCCCACAGCCTCTTCCAGGGCTGGGAAAACACTCCTGCCCTTTCTCTTCCTGCGGGATTTGAGAAGAAGAGCCCCCCGTCTGCCCAGCCCACACGTGGGGTCTGGGCAGCTCCACGCCTTGTGTTTGAACCGGGAATTGGGATATTTCAGTTCTCTTCTGCGATCAGGCCTGGTTGTGAAAGGGCCAGTTGTAGTGGGTAGGCTTTGGTGGGTGAGTAACAGCAAATCTTATTTAAATTTTCCTTTTTTTTAGATTTTGTGTAGGGGGCTTGTTGTCCTCACGCCCTCGAGTTCTTCTCCAGGTCAAGCGAAGCCCCATGGAACTGGCCCTAAGGGCGTCGGTGGCCATGGACCAGGGCCCCTTTGGCGTCGAGAACGTGGTTTATTTTGAGTTGAATCTCCCTGGTTTTCTTGAAAAGCGGGGGTCTGGTTTGTAGCGAGGCTTAAAACCCCGAGTTGTGCCTAAACGTGGGTCTGATTTCAACCTCAGGGGCTGCAACTCTGTCCAGCTCTGACTCACAGCCCTGGCAGCACCGTCAGCATGCCGGGCTCGGCGTTCTCTTGTATTTTGAAGGGTTTCTTACGGATCGGCAGCAACCGGGGATATTTAGCAGCTGTGTATTGGTGGTGGAATCCATGTGGTGAAAAGATCTTTGGGGTAAAGAGGTGAATAGGTGTTGTTTTCTTTTTTTTCGCCTCGAGAATGTTTCTTGTTGCCTTGTACCTGTAAAAAGATGTTCAAATCGTTAAGGTGTTCAAATCGTTTCATAAAATTACCCCCTAGACAGGAATATGTTTTGTGGTTGGTTTGGGTTTTTTTTTTATGAGAGTCCTTTCAGCCTGCTTTCCAGGTGGAAATGGGAAATGCAAAGGCATTACAATGATAGATTTGCTAAATCTGTTGCCAAGGTCTATATTAGTGGCTTTCCCTGAAGCGGGGAAAAGACGTCCTGTTTAACTGTTGTTTGCATTTGAAATTCTCTGTGAAATGGATTAAGCAGTGTGGGCTTCTTTTTGTGGGTCTGCCCTTGGAAGGAGAGCACCTTTAGGAAAAGGCTTTTCTGGAGGGGACAGAGAATTTAATTGCTGATGGCTCTAAAAGCGCGCCCTGTTTGGGTGGCCTGAAAACAAAACCCGTGAAAATCCATGACTGAAAAATGAGACTTTCTCCTAATGATCGGGGCTGCTGTTTCTACTGATTGGCCCATGAATAACAGCTCGTTCCTTACTGGTGGCTGAGGACCCTTGAATTGTTTCCCAAAGCCTAAGGCAGCGGGAAGGGCTGGGGTTGTCAGATCACTGCAAATCAAATAAAAGAGAGCGGTTTGGAGTTGTCTCGTTCCCTCTTTCTTTTCCCAAGAAAGAGGGGTGGAAAATGGTAAAATGTTTTGCGGCAAAGTTCAAAATGGCAAAGGATGTACCGTGTGAGGGGTGGGATGTGGGTTTAGGTGTTGGTGGGGACCCCAGCAATAAACCGTAAGAGGTAGAGCAGCTTTGTGGGACTTTTGGGGCTTGTTTTTGTGTGGATATTCGCTCGTTGCAGACCACGTGCTGGAGCCCTCCAACAGAGGCATTAGAAAAAGAAGTGTTTTTCTTAGTACTAATGCTTTGAATTTTCCAGTGTGGGAAAAGCCGCAAAAGTGTGTATTTCTGCCCAGCTGCGGAGAAATGGGTAATACTGAGCCCTACAATATCTTGGTTGTTTTCTTTCCCCCTGTGTGATGACTGGTGTGGAGGGAGTTTGTGCCAAAGAGTCAACTTCTGATTGTGGGCAGCCCCTGTTTTAGGAACTGTTGCACAGATTGCTTATCAATGCGAGTGCTGCCGCGACTCCCGCACTCCCTGCTGAGTGATAATCCAAAACTGCAGAGCGAGCTGGGTGCCCGTGGAAGGGGAACTGCACTCTCAAGTGGAAATACTTGGGGTCTCGTTGCCTGTGGGGGGGAAAGGGATGTCAAGAGTCAACCTAAAGGAACTTCTCACCTTCAGAGATCGGGCTCTGGAGGTGACAGTTAATTGAGGGGAGTCGTGGAAGCGTGCTTTACTGAGCAACATGCTGCTGCTGGCCCAAGACTAAATGTCTCCAAAGTTTGGGGTTGGTTTAAGTGCTTTTTGGTTATTAGCTGGATGTCACTCTTACAAGCACCTCTTGCCCTGTCTGGAGGGGTTTGCTGCTGCCTCCTGCATTGGGCCGAGGGGACCGGCAGCCCTCAGGACAGGGACTTTCTCAGGCGTGGAGGTTAAACCTGGTGCGTGCTGCTTAAAAACTGCTCTAGGTGTTAGTGCAGTGGTCGCGGTGAGAAATGTGGTGGCTTAGGGGAGCCCGAGATTCGCATTCCTCTTAAGTGTGGGGGATTTTGGGGAGCCTGGGTGGTACAATCCCCTTCCTGCTCCCAGATTCCTGTCGCTGACCCACCAGCGGGGTGTTAGCAGAGCTGATGCCCGCAGCGGCTGAGGGTCGGCATGATCCCGGCATCGTCGGAGCTCTGGAGCCGAGGAATGGGAGCGTGGCCCGTTTCCATCATGGCTTGTGAGGGAAATAGTGCGGTTTGATATAGCCGGGGTGCGTAAACAGGGATTCCTCTTTGCACGTGTGCTTACAGGGTGCACGCAGGTGTGTTACTTGGAGTGTTTCTTAATGCCTGCGAAGCTTTCCGAGATTGGTTAATGAGCGTTGCTTTGCTGTGCAAGTGCAAAGTGTTATTTTCATGGAGAAACCAGCTCGGATGTTCCATTTAGGCATTCTGCCTTTAAAAAAAGAAAAATATTTTAAAGCTTTCCTTGCAGGCAGAATAACATCTGCTTTTGAGGATTGTTTCTTTCCCTGCAGGGTGGAAAAATCTACAGCCTCGCTAAGGCTGCAGAGGAAGAAAACTTGTCAGTTTCCTAGAGCAAACTGCAGTTTGGAGAGGGGGGTGGTTTGCCAGAGCGCCTTTTAGCACCTGGTCAGGCACATTTCTTTTCCCTCGGGGCTGAGGTTTAACATCGCCTTTTCATTTGGCTGGGTTTTGGTTGTATGAATTAATGGGTGTTTCAATGGGAACCACAAGAGCTAATTTCTCAGTCGCCATCCCAAAAATTGTGCATTCTAAAAAATCAGAATGCGGATGCAAGAACAGAATTTGGACCAGATTCTCCAGCGCCAGGACAGTGCACCGATGCTGCAGGGTGCTTTCCCCGGCAGCGAAGGCATGGTCTGGCAGGAAGGCGGTGGTGGGGATGGCGAGGTACTGCCGGCTCAGCCGCCCCATGGCCGGGAAGCGATGCTCGTTCTTCTTCCACCAGCGCAGCAGCTGGTGCTGCGCTTGCAGAGGGGCTCCAGGATGTAGTTTTCCAGTTGCTGGTGGATCTCGGGTATGCTCTCCATTGGGTCCTACCCCAAAAGGATGTCATAGATGCTCTGAGATGGGGCGCTGGTGCATGGGTCCTTGTGAGCAGGCAGCTGGCTGCCGGCATCTGCGCCTGTGGCTTTGGAATCCGAGTTTGGCACCCCAGACTGGGTGGCAGATGGGGACTGGTGGTTGCAAACCCACAACAGCGTGGTTCTCACTGGCTGGTGCAGCTCGCTTCTCAGGCTGGGGCTGAGAAACTGCATCTCCTTGAAGCGCGGGTCCAAAACAGAGGTGATAACTGCTGGGCTTTCGAGCACTTTCTCGAATGCAGTTCCCTTCAGTTTGGAAGACGGCAGAACACGGAGAATGGCATTACATGCGATCTACTCCTTGGTGTGTTGATTGGACAGGGAATCAGTCAAAAGAGAAAATAAGAAAAATTAATTTGCCTTCTACTTGGATGGCAGAAATCTACGAGAGGCAATAGAAGTCGGATGGTTGAACAAAATCTTGCATGGCTTTGAGTTTGCCCTGAGCTGACGGCTGCAAAGCCTACTGCGAAACCTATTCATTTTTGTGATGGTAGTGATTTTTGTTGGTGTTTTGTTTGGATGTCTTAAGAGTATCGTTATCAAGCAATTATCTCCCCCCAGCCCCGCCATGCCCGCCGGCAGCAATGGGCCGATGGGGTCCTCAGCTGTCAGGTGGGAGGCAGCGGCACCGGGGCAGGGAGGGGGATGCCCGGTACCCCCGGGCGGGCTGTGCCGCCGGTGTGGCTGGAGGATGCTCCATGGCTGCTCACTGCGGCATTTCCCATGGCAGGGAGGAAACACAGGGGGAGCAGGGGGTGGGGGCAAATGGGGGAGGCAAAGCATCTGCACGGGGGGGAGGGGGGGGGCTGTGAGGGCCATGGAAAGGGGAGTGAAGGGCATCTGCAAGGTTGGAGGGGGTAAGGAGGGTGGTAGGTGTCTAAAATGGGGTGCTGGGGGTGTGCAAGGAGGGGGGGCAGCAGGCCGCTGAAGGGGGGTGTAAGGCATCTGCAAGGTGGAGGGGTGGGGGCTCAAAGGGGGAGGTGAGGGGTACCCAAGGTGGGTGTGGGAGGGAGGCACCTGGGCGATGCCTGTTGGGGGTCTCCCCACCAGACCCCCCCTTCTTGTCCCTTCCTCCGCATCTCGATGTGACCCCCTGGTGATGCTGTGGCCCTTCAGAGCAGGGGGACAAAGGCCACTGTCCCCACAGAGCCCCATGCCACCCGGTCACCTCAGCTATTGTCCCACCGGGCGCTTGTGCGGATGCGCCTGGTGTTGGGGTGCAGGCAGGAGGTGGCTGGGTGGTCCCCCCATCTTTCTGCATTTCCTTAGCCTGGGGGAGGGCCTGTCCGCCCCCCCGCTGCACCCATGGGACCCGGCTGCAGGAGCTGCTCTCGGGGGCAAACGAGAGGTGGGGAATTAATTAATCTGCCCTGAAATTACAGCTCACGGGAAAGACTGAGAGGAATTTGCGTCTCCACCAGCAAGGGATGACGGTCACGTCCTGGTGATGCTCAGCTGTGACCTGCGTGTGTCCCCCCCTCACAGCCCCACTTTGGGGCTCTGGAGATGTGTCCTCTCCCGGGTCCAGTCCCCGTCACAGCCCAAATC
The DNA here is from genome assembly GCF_965231255.1 of Vanellus vanellus. Lineage (NCBI taxonomy): Eukaryota > Metazoa > Chordata > Aves > Charadriiformes > Charadriidae > Vanellus > Vanellus vanellus. The sequence goes on from NW_028127957.1 coordinate 649,534, forward strand.
CTGGCTCAGGAGCCAGAGGGGTCCCCGCAGGGAACGGTGCTGACCCCCACGATAGCAAAGGAGGGAGCCACAGGACCGGTGGCTTCGTCTTGGTAGGATGGAGAGGGGCGAGGAGGGGGGTCTCCTGCTCCGCCACCAGAGCAGCTCCCCCAGTTTGGCCCCTCATCCCCTTATAACACTGGGATCAGTGTTATTAATTACACTTTGCGTGAGATTAATTACATTAATCCTCCCTCCTGCTGCTGGTGGCCAGTCCAGCTTGCATGTGACAGGACGAGGGGGCCGAGGTGGGAAGTTTGCGTGCTCGTGCGATGCTTTTGGCCTCCCCCGGCACCGGGAGGACTCAAAGCCGGACGTGAACCTCTGCTTTGTACTTTTCCTCATCCTCAATTACATCAACGCTTCCCCAGGGAAAGATTTTTCTTTCTAACTGGAGGAGTTGCACTGAGACAGGTAAACTGAGGCAGGACAGTCAAAAATCCCTCTCTCTCCTGCTGGGACAAAAAAAACGCTGCAGCAAAATAATAATTTGGAGAAGTTTTCTTGAGATGGAACAACACTCTCTGCTCCGAAACTCAAAAGTGAGCTCGCCATCCCCTTTCCCAGCCCAGTTTCGATGCTTTGATGTTTTCCAGGAACCTGGCAGCGGTGGCGAAGGACAAAATACTTGGGGGCCAGAAAAAGCTCATTCCCAGATGGGAACGTTTGTTCCTTTTGCTCGTTAAATTGGCTGGCGAGTGGGAGGTGTGAGCTTCCCCGAGCGTCGCTGCTGCGCGGCGGCAGGTGATGCCATTCGGTCGAAGCAAGAATTTGGGGGATAAAAAGCAGATTTCCGGTATTTTGCTCTTCTCTAAAGAGAAGGGTTTCCTGGAGGCCCTTTCAAAGCTGCAGTTGCGACTCGAGTGTGAGACGTGGTTGGTTTTTTATTTCTTTGAGCGCGGTGATCCCAGTGATGCTTCCCCAGCCCCGGGGGCAAGGGGAGAAGAGAACTCCTGTAGTTCTCCTTCAGCTTTTAAGGCACAGATGCTCTTTGTGCAGCGCTGGCAGTGGTATTTCAGCCAAGGAGGGCATTAGCTGTCAGCCCTTGGCTTTTTTTTTTTGAGGAGAAAAATGCAGTTTTGTGTGGAAAGCGGGCTTGCAGCAAGAGAAGCCTGAGCCTGGTTGGGCTGAAGACGAAGCTTCACCCTTGTAGGTTCTGAGGGCCTTTGGAGGTTGGTGGTGGCCATGTCCTGTGGCCAAGTGCCATCTAGTGAGTTCTGCAGGTATCACGTTTGGAGAATGAAACTGGCTGTGCTCAAAAGTGTGGGGTTGGGTCTCCCCACCCCACCCCAGCCCACCCCCAGTTTGGAAATCCCTATTTTAATTTTTCGAAAGGAACCACAAGAATGAAGCAGGAGGCTTGGTTTTGGTTTGAAACACTCAACTGTCTCCCCTTTTAGTAAATCCTTCCAGACTCACGGTGTATACAATACAGGTGACATTACAGGTGGTTTTATTTGGGTAGGGGAAAAAAAACCTCCTCCAAGTCCGTGTTTTTAGGGCTGTGCCTGAAGGAGGAGACATGCAGAGGTGTGATGCTCGTTGGCTCGCGTGGCCGCGGGGATGGGTGATGACTGGGAGGACGTAAGGGAGCTCTCCTCACCTGGCCCCAACTTGTACCTTCTTCTTCTCGCTAAACAGAGACACGACGAGGAGGCGGTGATGGACCAGGGAAGAACGAGCACCGTTGCCAATATTCACTATGAGAAGGAGGAGCTGGAAGGTGAGTCGGGAGAGGTGGCACCAGCCCCACGCATTTTCCCGTTGCGCAAAGTCCCTGCCGTGTCCTGTGCTCAGTGTAGGCATCACCTGCAGCGAAATGTGGCGTGCTTCTAAATAAACAAGCACAGTTATTTTCACATTTTTTTTAATGTTGTGGCTTTTAGACAGAGGGGAAAAAGCCCCCGCGGCATCTGTGGTGTGAGTGTTGGCCACGGAGCTGGGCAGTTCCCAGCTTGTTTTCTCAGAGGCTGCTCTTGGCTTGGAGAGGTCAGGAGAATAATTTGCTGGCTGCAGACACAGGGCTGTGATTTTCTTTTTTTTTGTTCCAGACTTCATTATCACGGGACTAATTGGATCTCCTCTTGTCGCCTTGTGCCGACAAAGATTTTAAAAATAATTACCTTCTGTGGCTGCTTAATGAGCAGGTCTGAGTGTTGTCCAGCCGAAGCTGGAATTTGAGACGAGGGTTGATACTTTCGGGGCGCTTTTAGGTGACCCGGAGCCATCGCTTGTTGTTGCTCTGTTGTTGCAAAGTTAGAGTAAAACAGGCTTGGAAAAAGGGACGGGTCTCTGACATTCAGGAATGCAGTGAAACTAAAATGAAGAGAAGTTGGTGTTTCCTCCTGGGATGGCTGTGCTGGTTTAATCATGGCAGCGGCGTCAACCATCTCCGCAATATCGAGAGTGATGAGAACGCTGCTTTTTTTGCAGGCCACTGCACCCTGTCCGTGGGCATGCGGATGCCGCTGGTGACGCAAAGCCACCGGCACCACTGACCCCACCGCCAGAAGCATCGGAAGAAGGAACGGGAGGACTGTGGCCCGATGGAGCAGGGCTACCACTGTAAGTCCCGCCGCAGCATTCATGAGCCTCCTCGGGGCTGCGTGGGTGCCGGGGTCCTCTGCAAGCAGGTCCGTGTGGCTGATTGGTGTGGTTTGCTGTTCTTCTGAGGGAAAGTGGCATTATTTGGGAGGCAGTTGAAGGCATAATGGATTGAGGCTGGTCTTCCTTAGAGGGATCCTGCCTTTAAAAATGGAAACATGGGGAAGGAAAGTGGCCCATCCTTATGCAGAGGTGGAACAGATGGTTCTCCTTCTCCATGGCTCTGTGCAAGCCTGGCCAGACCCGGGGGAGAGGGGCCAGCCCAATATTTAGGGCTGAACTGGTGCCAATCGATGGCCACGTAGGGCTTGCTCCAGCGCTCGCTGCCGTCTTCCACGTCCTCCTCAAACTTCAGCCACCTGCGGACATCGGGCACGATCGGCCCCGTTGCAAGAAAACAGCCTCAGCTCTGCAACCCCTTTGGTGCAGCTACGGGGCGGCAAGAGGAGAAGGCTCCGCGCATCGGCACCTGCAGCTGCAAAAGCTTTGCGTCCCAGAGAGCGGAAGGCAGAGCCCGCGGCCGCCACCGCAGCTGGCAGCAGGGATTTACCTTGCCGTTTCCTTCCACTCGGCATCTTCACCCTCCTTCAGGAAGATCTCATCCAGCTCGGTGAACAAGTGGTGGGGAATGTGCTGCTTATCCTCCTCGGTGCCGAGGATGAACTACACCCGCTGGGATGGGGTGTCTGGGGGCAGAAGATAAATCCCGTTACCACACCTGCATTCGGCCTGTCACGCTCACATGCAAAGCGGCCATCGATTGGCACCAGTTCAGCCCTAAATATTGGGCTAGCCCCTCTCCCCCGGGTCTGGCCAGGCTTGCACAGAGCCATGGAGAAGGAGAAACGCCAGATCGGGCAAAAAATGTCATTATCTAGGATGGCAAATAATTATCTGAGTGGAGTGATGAATAAGCACTTTGATGATGGCTTTTAGCAAAAGAGAATTCTTCCTTTTGCTGCAAAGGCTGAACTGCAGGTCCATGGCTACTATCATGACGGATGAGGTGTGACGAGATCAGAGATATCTCCGGGTCATTTTTGGGGCTTTCTTCACCTCTCCCTGTCTCTGTAGTAGTGAGGAAGAGGGTTTGTTGTCCCTCTTAGCTGCCTGCAGGAGGCTAAAATCCCACCTGGGCTGCAGCCTGCGCCTCATCCTTCTCCCCAGGGTCCCCAGCATGCTGTCCCCAGTGGTGGCATTGCCAGGGCCAGTGAAACTTCTCCTCTTGAAGCAGAAGGCTGTGGGGTGCCATGGGGGACGGGAGCCTGGTGGAGATGGTTACAAATACTGTGATGCACAGATTTTTCCTTTGGGGGGAATATTTCCTGCCATTTCCAACAGGCGATTTGCGGAAAATGACCTTGCATTTAGCCAAGAGCTTATTGCACTGGTTAGGACATCTGAGATGGGTCATCCTCTCACCTGGTTGTCTCCTACGGCAGGTCTTCCACGATGTTGCCTATAAAGCCAAGAACCGGGCTGACCTGGTGGCTGGCATCGATGAGTTTCTGGATCAGGTCATGGTTTTGCCGCCAGGAGAGTGGGATCCCTCCATCCGAATTGAGCCCCCGAGAAACGTCCCTTCGCAGGTGGGTGCTGCGGCAGAAGGAGGCACGATGGGGACGGGCAGGAGGGCAGCACGGCTGGGGGTGCTGCTCAGGGGCCCAAATTTACAGGTCACATACCCAGGCCAAAAAGCAAAACAAGCCAGTGGCTTAAAAGACATATCTTTATCTTATTTCCATTTTACCAGGAAAAAAGGAAGGTGCCAGAAGCTCTCGATGACAGTGCTTCTTGCAGCAAGCCGGAGAAACACAGCGGTCCTGAACTGGAGCGGACAGGAAGGTGTGAAGTGAAATAGTTTGGTGGGGTGTTTTTCTGTTTGCCCCTAAAATCTGAGTGCGCACCTCCCTTCTAGCAGAGTTTTGGGGTGAAGTGGGTCAGTGAAGGGGCTCCAGGTTACCAGCTTGGTCCCTTGGGCTGGGTGGGTGGGAGATTTGGGCAGCTGGGCTCAGCCGCAGCGTGGTTGCACACAGGTTTTCTTGCTTTGGGGTGGAAGCAGATGTGTAAGTACCTCCAGGTAGAGCTGTGCTGCTTCTCAAAGTGAGGGACTGTTGCAATAAGAGGGGACGGGCTCTCAGGTTTGGTCTCTTTTTCTTTTAGTTGGAGGGTTTCTTTTGTTGGAGGATGGACAGTGGGGTGGATTGAGAACTGGCTGACAGATAGAGCTCAGAGGGTTGTGGTTAGTGGTGCAGTCTAGTTGGAGGTCAGTAACAAGTGGTGTCCCTCAGGGGTCAGTACTGGGTCCAGTCCTGTTCAATATATTCATCGATGATGTGGATGAAGGGATAGAGTGTACCATCGGCAAGTTTGCTGATGACACTAAACTGGGAGGAGTGGCTGACAGGCCAGAAGGCTGTGCTGCTTTACAGCGTGACCTGGACAGGCTGGAGAGTTGGGCAGGGAGGAACCTAATGAAATTCAACAAGGGTGAATGTAGGGTACTGTATCTGGGGAGGAATAACCCCACGCATCAGTACAGGTTGGGGGCTGACTCTCTCCTGGAGAGCAGCTCTGTGGAAAGGGACCTGGGAGTCCTGGTGGACAACAGGATGACCATGAGCCAGCAATGTGCCCTGGTGGCCAAGAGGGCCAATGGCATCCTGGGGGGCATCAAAAAGAGTGTGGCCAGTAGATGGAGGGAGGTCATCCTCCCCCTCTACTCTGCCCTGGTGAGGCCGCATCTGGAGTACTGCGTCCAGTTCTGGGCTCCCCAGTTCAAGAAAGACAGGGATCTGCTGGAGAGGGCCCAGCAAAGGGCTACGAAGATGATTAGGGGATTAGAACATCTTTCATATGAGGAAAGGCTGAGGAACTTGGGTCTCTTTAGTGTAGAGAAAAGAAGACTGAGGGGGGATCTTATTAATGCTTTCAAATACTTAAAGGGAGGATGCCAGAGGGATGGGAGGAGTCTTTTTTCAGTGGTGCCCATTGATAGGACGAGGGGTAATGGGCACAAGCTTGAACATAGGAAGTTCCATCTTAACATGAGGAGGAACTTCTTCACTTTGAGGGTAGTGGAGCACTGGAACAGGCTGCCCAGAGAGGTGGTGGAGTCTCCCACTCTGGAGATGTTCAAAACCCGCCTGGACGCTGTCCTGTGCAACCTGTTGTAGGTGACCCTGCTCTGGCAGGGGGGTTGGACTAGATGATCTCCAGAGGTCCCTTCCAACCCTGACTATTCTGTGATTCTGTGTTTTTTTTGTATGCCTCAGTTTCTCCTGGGGCTAAAATGGGAGAAGGAGACTTCTTTTTAGCAATGGAAGTTACTCTGTGCTTGCGATTGTCCTTCCTCAGCCAAGAAAACTTAACGTGGTCTTCCACGAAAATGGTTTAATTTTTTTTCCTTCCTCCAGGCTCTTTGGAGGTTTGATCCGGGATGTGAAGCGAAAAGCCCCCTGGTTCTGGAGTGACTTTCGGGATGGTCTGAGCCTGCAGTGTCTGGCGTCCTTCCTCTTCCTCTACTGTGCCTGCATGTCCCCCGTCATCAATCACCTTTGGGGGACTGCTGGGGGAGGCGACCAACAGCCACATAGTGAGCACCTCTCTCTGTTGGGTGGCACGAGGGAGGACAACACTCATGCAAAAGTCCTTGCTGCAGTGAATTTACACTTGTGGTTTTCCCTCTAATGATTTAATTACTCGCTGCTGCCTCTCTTCCCTGGACAGAGTGCCATGGAGTCGCTGCTGGGCGCATCCGTGACCGGCGTGGTGTATTTCCTCTTTGCTGGCCAACCTCTCGCCATCCTCGGCAGCACCGGCCCCGTCCTCGTGTTCGAGAAGATCCTCTACAAATTCTGCAAGTAAGGCTGGCTGCTGCGGCCAGGTGCTGCGAGCGCCTTCAGAAGAAGGCAGGGATGGAGAAAAGATGTTTTTCTTAGTGGTAGTTGGTAGATTTAAGTTGTCTTCTGTGTCACAGACATCACGCGCTGCTGCTTTAGTATGTGACGGTGCAGGAGCCCTCGGTCTCTGAAGGATGGAGGGGTGGTTCAGGGTTTTTAGCGTTAAAGTGAAAGAGCAGGAGGAGGAGAAACCACAAGGATATGGATGCCCGAGCTGGGCTGCACAGGGAAGATGAGACAAATGACTCTGGTTTGGGAATGAGGGAAGATTTGCTTTCCTCTCAGTACAAACTCGGGCACTTTTTTACATGTTTTTTGCTGGAAGTGGAAATATATTTTACCCACATATCCAAACAGTTCTCTGGTCAAATGTTTTGATGATTTTTGAAAAAGCAGGAGCTTTTCAGGCAAAATGGATATTTTCCATGACAGTCTTTTTGTTGTGGCAACTGTGATGGGAGATTAACCTCTCTTATTGCAATTAAATTTATTATGAAGCCCCAACTTGCTGGCAGCAGGTAACTGGGTGCAAACCCAGCCGGTTTGGCTGTTAGGGCATCGGGGTGATGTGGGAGAACACCACCTTCCACAACAGGGACCTGACCTCAATTAGCCTCCGAGGCATTAACACAAGGTAATTGTTAAAGAATGATAATTAAATAATTGGCCTCTCCTCCTGCGGGCCCACACCCTGTGCCGCAGCCCCGAGGCTGTCTGTCGTAGGACGTGGAAACTGCATTTACCATCCGCAGCCTTGACACGCTCCTGAATTGCTGCCGACTTTCCCCAAAGGAAGGCATGGCTCGGAGCCTCTTGTTGCCCTTTCCACCCTGCATTTTCTTTTGCTTTCCCAGGGACTACGCACTCTTCTACCTCTCTCTACGGCGTGCATTGGGCTGTGGACCGCCTTCTTCTGCATAGTGCTGGTGGCCACTGACGCTAGCTCTTTGGTGTGCTACATCACCCGCTTCACCGAAGAAGCCTTCGCCTCCCTCATCTGCATCATCTTCATCTATGAGGCTCTGGAGAAGCTGAGTCACCCGCGAGAGGCCTACCCTGTGCACACGCACAGCAAGCTGGACTTCCTCACCATCTCCTAGTGGGTTTCTTCCTCCTAAAGTGCCGCTGCCCCTTGGCAGGAGCTCAGGGCTGCACCTCCATCGCCTTCCCCTCACCTCTGTCTTGGCTCCTCTCCTCCCAGCTGTAAGGGTGAGGCACCGACCCATCCCAGCAACGAAACCCTGCAGTTCTGGGAGAGCAACAAGATCAATGTGTCTGGCATCACCTGGGAGAACCTCACGGTGACTGTAAGTGCCCCGAGTCACTGCTTCCTCGTGCCGTGGCCGTGGCGTCCAGGGGCACTGGCCTGGTGCAAAGCTCAGAGCCCTTCAGGTGATGATGGGCTTCCAACTGTGCCAGTGCTGCTCTGAAAAGTCATTATTTCAGTCTAAGGTGTGGGTTTAACCCCCTTGGGCCTGGGAAGGAGAGTCCACCTCATCCCTGACGTGGTGGGCAATAACTGTTATCCTCAGGACAGCGGTTCTGTCTGGGAGCAAGGTTCAGTGGGTGCTTTGGTTATTGGAGAAGTTGGAGGACTTCAGTTCATGCTTGAAGGCCATAATTAGCTTCCTTAATTGGTTCCTAGTAACTCCAGGCCTTGCTTTCTTACTCAGCGCTGTCTGAAGGTACGTGCATAAACTTGCATGTCTGAGCAGCTCCTTGGGCCATTGTTGCTGGAAGCAGAGCTCAGGCACAGGGTGGGACGCTCTTATGGACATCTTCACCCCCCTTGGCTGTGTCCTGTGAGCCCGCCCCCTGTGAGCCCGCCCCTGGGAAGGGACAATTTGTCTCTTCTCCTTTCCTGTCACTGTTGTCTTAGCCCTCCTTCCCCGTTCCCTCTTTCACTCTCCCCAAGAGTTTCCAGTGTTTCCTTCCCCTCTGGTGTCTTCTTCAGCCACGGTTACCTGCTGTTCAAGCGGAGGATGTGCCATAGGTCTGTGGTACGGTGTCCCGTCACATCTCCTGTCTCCGCTGTCGTGGAGAGTTTCATGGACCTGCCTGTGGACACGATGGCCCCTACACACCTGAAGTCCTCTTCAGGCTGAGAGATCTGGGGCTGTTCAGTCTGGAGAAAAAATGGCTCAGGGAGACCTTATTAAGGTGTCTCAATGCCTGATGGGAGGGAATGAAGGCAAGGGAGCCAACTGTACCTCAGGAGTTCCCAGTGAGTAGACTCGGAAGGTTGTCAAACCCTGGAACCACTGGAAGACTGCAACCGCCCAAAGAGGTTGTTAACTCTCCACCAATGGAGATCTTCCAAACCCTCAGGAGTTCCCAGTGAGCTTTGAATTTTGAGGGTGGCCAAACACTGGAACAGGTGTCTCAGAGAGGTGGTGGAGTCTCTAATAATGGAGTTATTCAAAACCCACCGAGAGAAGGTCCTGAGCAACCTGCTGTAGCTGACCCTGCCTCAGCTGGGGCTTGGACTACACAGTCTCCAGAGGTGCCTTCCAACCTCACCCATTCTGTGAGTGTAGAGGACAAAAGTAAGACAGAAAGAAACGAGAACAGATCCCCTTGGCCACAAACACCTTGGTCTCCTGTGGAGAGGACCTGTGATGAAGAGAGGAAACTTATAATGAGGAAGGAGTAGCAGAGATGGAGTGTTATGCACTGACTGTAATCCTCCATTTCCCATCCCTCGTGTGCCTCTCCAGGCGGGAGTGAGAAGAAGAAATGCAAATGCAAATGAAGGAGTAATTTGAGCCTAGGGGAAAAAAAAAAAAAGTGGGGTGGGGGAATGGTCTAAAATATTTAGTCATAGTTTCTGACTATCCGAGTCTACTTGACTTGGCAATGAACTGATAATTTGTAAGTGATTTCCCTGTCTTTGTTTTGACCCATGATCATCTTTCCCCTCGTATCATCTTAAGGACGGGGAGCGAGTGAGCAGCTTGGTTGTTGTCTGGCTGCTGGTCAAGGTTAACCCACCTTTCATAAACCCGCTTTCATTCACAACCAGACTGGAGAGCACTTTGTAACGTGTGTGGTGGGGATGGGAGAAGCAGATACTGGGCTGATTGTTCTTGAATTCTGAGAGAACTAGACAAGGTAATCTGCTGACCTCTTCGGTCTCTAGCTTGCAGGCTGTAATTCTTACTTACACGAGGAGATGAATAAAAGTGTGCAGTTTCCGTTAGGTGTGACTGTGCACTGCTGTGGAAAAACTGCTTCCACAGACTAACAGCATGACTGCAGTTTTTGGAGATGTCTGCCTGCACAGCTAATTTTCCTGAACATTTCCTTTGTCTTTGGGCTTTTCACCATAGCCTAAGATAACATTTGGAGCTTGAGAGTTGGTTTTGGAGATGGTCTGCAACCTTAGCTTTGAGTGTCCGTGTTTATGCTACTTTATGTGCCTTTTAGATGGCTTTATCTGTTGCACGATCTTGGAGTTGAGCGGCACTTTTTCCCTCTTTGAGCAGTTATTTCAACACGCTCAGTTTTTGAAAGATGAGTTTTAGTGAACACCAGGTTTTTTACAGTGCTGTTTAAGCTGTTGCTGGAATTAGCGCTCAGCATGAGCAACTTGTAATTGGAGTCAGACAGAAAAATTGAAACACTGGGGCCTTTTGTCTTTAAGATGGCTGTGACTGGTGGTGGTGGCTGCGTTTCATTTGTTGCTCCAAGAGCAATGGCTATGTGGCTGGTCAGAGTCTAGCTTAGACCTCAGTCATTACAGTATTATGTCAACTCTTGCTTTAAGAAACAGTTCATAGCTGTTTCAAGAGATGCCGGTGTGAACAGGGTTAAATTTGACAGGGTGGACATGTTATGTATTGCATTTACATCTCCGAACTGGAGTGCGGGGAGCTTGAGGTGTGCAGACAGCTTCAGGGATTAGCAAAATGGTTGATTGCAGTATGGAGGCTATGTGATGTGTACACAGACATTGCTACAGGTTCACTCACTGTAAACCTGGTGAAACTGTTTGTTTTCATCTGCTGGCTTTCACTGGCATGGACAAATGTAAAAGGTGGAAGATAAACAGAATATAAAAGATACCCACTGATAAGTCAGACGCTGCTGTGGGATAATTGAGTGTTTTGGTGGTTTGTTGAGCACCTCCGTTTTTGGAAGGACACCTGCATTCTCTCTGCTCTCTTTTTTTTTCTTCCAGATTTTGATGTGTCCAGAACATGAAATGGAGAGGGTAAACATGTACTGTGAAACCTGCAGAAGGCCTGTTTGTCGTCTATGTAAACTGGGTGGATGTCATGCAAACCACAGAGTAACAACCATAAGCACTGCCTACAAAACCTTTAAGGTAAAAGTAAATACTGTTGGACCTGGCCTTAAGAAGGGGGAAGAGCACTGAGCCTCGGGTTTAAGGGCAAACTTCCCCTGGCAGGATGCCAGGACGTGTGTTTGGAGGACACTGAACGAGTCATGAGGCATGCTGCTGTGCAACATCTGTTAATGTATATATTAGTGTGACATAGTGTGCGGCTAAGAAACTAAACTATATTTTCTATGAGGCTTCAAACAGAACCCCTTAAAAGCGCTTCCACCTTATGTTAGCCAACTGTGCATCAGTACTGACCAATGCAGAAGGTTTAAGAAGTTAATGGTTTACAATCTGGCTTTTTTAAGGCAAGTGTCCTTGTGGCTTGGGTTAGCTTATACTTCAGAAGCACTCCTGAAGAATCTGCATCGGCAGTTATCTGCTGGGACGCTGTATGTTTTTGAAGTTGCAGAGCTGTTGATTCCCTAAGCACCATACAACAGGGCAGACTTGCAAACACTGCTTTGTTATTAAAGAATGATTGCTGCTGCCTCCTCTTCTTCCTTTGCTTCCTCTCTTGCTCACAGGAGAGAAAAAAAAAAAAAAAAGCCCATCCCAGCCTGCCTTCTGCTCTTTGGCCTCCTCGCCTGTTTGCAAGGCTTTTCCTGTACAGCTGTTAACTCTTGCAACTAAGGAAGTGCAGAGACACTCCTAAGTTCAAGTTTCCAACCACTCATTTTTCTAGCAAACCTTACTACAGATGAGTTAATAACCTATGAGGCTTTTCTATTAGTTCTGGTAATGTCTTGAAGACTCGTGTTCCTAGCCTAAGAGAGAAGGTGACTGCTGTGGCTGGGGAAGGATGAGCCAGCTGAGGCTGTCACCTCTTCTCCTCAGAGGCTGTGCCACCAGTCCTGCACATGGCAGTGGCCTGATGTCCCGGGCCAGTCATGGCGGGTCACTGAGCAGTTCTCCGCAGGGTTGCTGCTCATAACTGATGGCAGGCTCTTGTCCTCGTAACTACAGAAACTGAGTGCTGGCTGGGTGGCCCACCTGTGCTTGTTGTCAGTTTGGGTGGGATGCCCTTGTTCTGCCTGCCAGTTTGCTGTTTTCTTTTAACAGGAGAAGCTTTCAAAAGATATCGAGTACCTCATCAGTAAGGAGAGCCAGGTGAAAGCTCGCATCACGCAGCTGGATCTGCTGCTGAAAGAAACAGAGGTGAGAGTGGCTTGTGGGTTGTCTGGGGATGGACCTTGCAAGGACACAGCAGGGACTCCAAATGGAACAGTGAAGTGTTCCAGATCCTTTGGGTTTTTTTTTTTTTGTTAGCCAGCAAAACCATTTCTGAACAGTTTGTGTTGGTTCTGAGTCACAGACGGTAAGACCTAATCCTGACAGTGTGGGAAATTTGGGCAACCTACAGAGGGAAGTTAAGTTTTGGGTGCTGCTGTGAATTTAATTGACATAAAGCTTATTTGATACCTTACCCAAAGAGAGGTGGGTTAGACTTACAGCTCTTGCATATGAGTGGTGCTGCACAATTTATGCTGTCTGTTTACCTTGAGGATGTTGCAGTGAAGTCAGAATTAAGGGCAAAATCTCCCTGCAGAAGAGTCAGAGCTGGGAGCTCACATACGAGCTGAAAAACGCAATGGCAAAAATTGGCAGGAGCTCCTGGCCCTGCCTGTATCTTGCTGCAGATGGCCTTTGTGCTTCATAGTTCCTTTAATCCAGGGCACTCATCAGAGGTGGCACTACAGGGCATAGGGGAGAAACTGGGCTGGACTCCCAGTTCAGGGTGACTGGGGAAGGTGGAAGAGCACCTAGGTCTTGGGCATGAAGACTTCAGACGCTGACTTGCTTTTACAGTGCTTTTCCATGAACTATTTAGACAAACGCTGTGCGTAACTCAATACATAATCGGAGGAATAATTTCCTGCTCTTTCCTCTCTGTGTTAACATAGGAGACGCTTACTAGCTTGGGTGCAGTGCTGATTGCATTTTCAGTGTTGAAGAGCATAACAAAGCTCGTTAGTCTTGGCAGTCAACCAGATGACTAGTTTGCTCTGATCTTTTGAACAACCCTAAGTACGTTTCTGTACACAGCCACAGTGCTGTGGGATCCGTCTAAAATGTCTTTTGTTCCCTCCTAGTGCAACAGTGAAAGAGCTAAAGAAGAAGCATCTCAGAGTTTTGAGAAATTATCTCATGTCCTGGAAGAGAAGAAATCCGCAGCTCTTAGGGCAATTGAAGCTTCTAAGAATTTAAGGCTGGAAAAATTGCAAACACAAGCAGAAGAATCTCAAGGGCTCCTGGAAAATAATGGCCTTGTAGGACTTGCTCAAGAACTGCTTAAAGAAACCGATCCATCTTGTTTTGTTCAAACAGCAAAACAACTTCACGTCAGGTATCTTATTAATTATCTTCCGTTTGAGGTACAGGTACTGTTCCAGGGATGTCTGGTCAGTCATATTCTTTGGACACCTGCTAGGAAAGTACTGAATGCAAGTACTTTGTGTTGCAGAGCCTCAGAGGCGGTCCCGGTACCATTCAGTAGAAATTCCTATATTACAGTGTGCGTTAAAAAACAGCCCAGAGGAGGGGCTCTGTCCTGCGCCAACGCCTAGCCTTCTTCAGTAGGACTGCAGTGGAAGGGTAACCCATTCAGCTCACTGATACAGTCCTTTGCTCAGAGATTGCATCGGGTATTTGCAAGTTAATCTAACAGGTCTCTTCTGGCTTTAAACTCTTTGATCTGAATAGTTGTGCTCCATTAGCGCTTCACACCTATTTTGTTCTTTGAATGTAATGCCCCAAATTGTTAAAATGCTCTGCCAACCAAAAGATTCCCTGTTAGTTATCTTTACACTGATGTACAAAAGGCCTTTAAATTTTGCATTTTAATTCTGTCTAGAGAGACAAGTTTCTGGGACACATGAGTAAGTACCTGAAAAGAGAACTTTTTTTAAAGCAAAACCTAGCGGTTTTGCTTTAAGGAATGCACCCATGTGAATTCCTTTTTCCCTCTTCTGCCATCCCTCTGCTTCTGTGCTTTCAGAATCCAAAAAGCTACTGAATCTCTGAAGAGCTTCAAGCCAGCAGCTGAAACTACTTTTGAGGACTTTGTGATGGACATAGCCAAGCAAGAAGAGATCCTTGGTGACTTGTCCTTCCATTCCAATGGCAAATTATGAGAGCATCACGTCTTTCTTGAGTTATAGCTTTAAGGGCTTCTCTGGAAAGAGGCAAAACTTGTGCAGGGCTGCAGTTGCAGAACTCAATCTTGTGACTTGCATTGTCCCTTCTGCCTCTGTGATTCACAAGGCACTACCTGGCAGCAATGCTAGCTTCAGCTTTGATAAAGAAGCTAAGATGCCATGGCATTCAGAACCAGTTTACATTGGCTTCCAAAATATTGTAGTTAAGTAATACTAGGTCTTCCTAGCAGCTTTTTGTCGTGATTGCATGACAGAAAAGAATAGGTTTTTATATGGTTTTTTAGTTGCCAGCAAAAATAAATAATACAACTTTCAAAGTAAAACCAGAAAGGATTTAAGTGCATGAACAGACCCATCCTCATCTGCACTCTTTGACTGAGTCAGATTCCCCCCCCCACTGTCCCCCCAGTGCTGTAGCCACTCAACAAAGGGCTTCTGTGTTTAATTCTAAAACAACATGTATCTACATTTGAGGTTTTTTTCTCCTGAATCTCTGTCATTCCAGGTCTAGAAATACCAGAAATCAATGAAGAGCAGAGCAAAATGTACAACAAAGCTCTGATCAGTTGGGAATGCCCTGGGAAGACAGACTCAGCTGATATCTATGTTCTTGAGTATCATAAGCTTAATAGAGAAGAGGAGAGTACAACGTGGCAGGAGATCGAAGTTTGCAGCAAGAGCAAAGTAATATCTGATCTCGATGACGACAGCAGCTATGCCTTCAGAGTTCGAGGATATAAAGGATCCATCTCTAGCCCTTGGAGCCGAAAAGTTATCTTGCGTACGCCTCCAGCCCCAGGTATTGGGTTTTCTTATGTCCACGAGCTGCTGGTGGTGTTAAGAGCTGTAGGTGGTTTCCAGTAGCTCCCAGACTTCTACTACACTGTTACCGGTTGTATACATGTTTAAAAGCACTGTTAACAAACAGGTTAAGTAGGTAGCATACTGAGACTGTGTTAGCTTGCGTAATGTTCCTGGTAGCCTTTAAAAGCGAGGAATTCTAGTGCCAGCGTGACTTAAAATATAGTTTATAAGCACAGAAATACTTAACTAAGAGAAAATTTTTTGGGATGCTGTTTTTCAGTTCTCAGTTTTCTTTTTGATGACAAATGCGGGTACAACAGTGAACATCTCCTGCTGAACCCAGGAAGAACCTCTGTGGAAAGTAGGGCTGGATTTCCTCTACTGCTGGGGTCTGAGCGCATGCAGGCCGGATGCTACACAACCCTGGATTACATCATTGGCGACACTGGGATTGCCAAAGGGAAGCACTTCTGGGCTTTTCACGTGGAAGCCTATTCCTACCTGGTGAAAGTGGGAGTTGTTTCTAGCAACAAGATACAGAAGTTGTTCCATAATACCCATGATGTGACCAGCCCAAGGTAAATTGCAGACTCTTGCTTAATACATGTTTTGTATAAGGAGATGGCTTTTTAAAAAATAAATTAAGAGCGAGCCTGGTCTCAATTAGTATACAAGATGAACCTAAGCAGTGGGAAGTGGCTTGAAGGATATAGTGTAAGCAGGTTGTCCTGTTCATCCTCTACTATTAGTAGGAAGATGTTCTAATTGTCCAGAGTCCTATTTTCTTTCTTTCTGGGAAAGAAATCGGGTTTCTACAGATATCAAGATATGTCAGTTAAAGCAAGAAGGTTAAAAAAGAGAAAAAAAAGCATCATTTGCAAGATTGAAGCAATGCTTAGTTGTCAATAGTAAGATTCTGCCTTAATTCCCTTAGCATACTAGGTTTGGCAGCCACTCAGAGGTACAATGTTCACTGTGCATATCTGTGTGTCTTTGCTGTAGCTTGCGTCATGGTGGATTCCAAGTCACTGGCTCATCCCAGGCTATAGATTTGCATATGACACTGGAGTGCTACTGAGCACAAGCCAAAGTGCAGTGGACAAACCAGCAAAAAGATTTCCAGCTCTCAATTACAGTTGTAGTAAGCCTGGATGTGTCTAGGAACTGCAGGCTGGGAGGCTATCTCCCAGGGGCTCTTAACTTTTTCATGAATCTAACAAAAGTGTTGGCCTTCTGCTGTATAACATACTGAAATTATAAAAACGCCAGTGTCTCAAGCTTCTGAAAGTCAGATGGAGACTTTTTGAAAAATGAGAAATTAGATCCTGATTTTCTCATTTCTCCCGGTCCCTGCCAGGAGGGAGTGAAGCTCAGCCCCGCTCCCTCCTTTTACAGGGAGGAAAACAAAATGGAAAAAAGAAAACCAAGTTGTCCTATATTAGAAGTGTATAATTCCATTTTAAGGGTAGGGCAGCAATAGGGCTGGTACCACAGCCCCCCAGCCCCACAGCCACTGTGGGTCACTGGCGTAATAATGTACCTCTCCGGTAATTAAAGTTTCTTTTGGGAAGGGGGGAGAGATGGGGACTCTCCTGCGCCGGGACCTTTCCCCTCCAGGGAGGCAGAGGCGGAGCAGCGAGCACGGTCCTGCCCGGAGGGCAGCGTGGAGGGGACGCGCACGGGCATCCCGGAGGAACAGCAGCAAGGAAACCCCGGCACTGCATCTTTCCCTTCCTCCGAGCCTTTTTCTTTTCCTCTTTTTAAGGGCTCAACCAGTTTCTTCCCCCTCTGACCGTCACCATGGGGCACTGGCACCAGCAGCTTTGCAAAACCCCATCCTGTAAAAGCCGCCTGATTTTGGCCCTGTTTGGGGATGCGCTGCTTCCATCCTTACAGAGCAAACTGATAGATTTGGTTTTCTCCCCCGTCCCCATTTAGCAAGAAGCACCAACGTGCCGTTGTCGGTTTGGGTCGGTTTGCTGCAGAAAAAGGCTCCCGCAGGGGACGGGATAAGCCGATGGCAGGAGGGTCCCTGCACCCATCCCACCGCTGCTGGTGGAGGGCGGCAAGGGGACCTTTTCTTCGGGGTTGTCCTCTCCTCCCGGGCTCTGCAGCCCCACGCCGCAGCCCAACGACCCCCCCGAGATGGGAAGAGAGCACGAGAACCATCTCTGCTCAACAGCTCAAGAGGAAAAAACAAAATAAACGAAAGAGATAAAATAATACAATAGGATGAGATACAATAACGCAGCAGCACCCGCCCCACTCGTGGCACTACTTTTATTCTCGGCCACTGCAGTGATTGGGGGGTTTGACAGGATGGACCTTCCAAGGTCCCCTCCCACCCAAACCAGTCTTTGGGTCCATGACTGGAAGTGTCTGAGGTCAGGTTGGATGGGGCTGCAACCAACCCCGTCTACTGGATCCCAAACCACCCAGAAATCCAATCCAAACTGTTCTTTGGGTCCGGTTGGAGGTGTTCAAGGTCAGGTTGGATGGGGCTGGGACCAACCTGGTCTACTGGAAGGTGTCCCAGCCGATGATGGGGAGGTTGGACTGGATGGACCTTCAAAGGTCCCCTTCAACACAAACCGTTCTGTGGGTCTATGACTGGAAGTGTCCAACGTAAGGCTGGATGAGACTGGGACCAACCTTCTCTACTGGTTCCCAAACCTTCCAGCCCAAAAATCCAACTCAACCAACCCAAACCTATGAGTCTGATTGGAGGGGTTCAAGGTCAGATTGGACAGGGCTGGGACCAACCTGGTCTGTTGGAACCCAAACCACCCAAAAATCCAACTCAACCAATGCAAACCATTCTGTGGGTCTGAGTGGATGTATCCAAGGTCCGGTTGGATGGGGCGTTGAGTAACCTGCTCTACTGGAATATGCCCCTGCCGAAGACAGGGTAGGTTGGACGAGATGGACCTTCAAATGTCTCCTCCAAGCCAAACCAATCTGTGTGTCCATGACTGGAAGGTCCGAGGTCAGGTTGGACGGGGCTTGGAGCATCCTGAGCTGCTTGAAGCTCTCCCTGCTAATGGCCACCCCACCAGAGGTTGGTGGTTGCCGTGTCACCACGGTCAGTCAATCAGCGATGAACATGTCACCCTGATGTCACAAGAGGTGCGTGGCACACCCACTCAGGGGGTATAAAAGGGCCCACCGGGTGGTGGGTCCCACACTTTGGAGGAACGTCCATAAGATGACCTCTAACATGGCTGTCGCCACCAAGAACCGACCTGCCAGCGTGAGGCGGACCAAGATGGACTTCTGGGATGGGATGGAGCACACCTTCGCTATGTCCAGCGTCACCGCTGAAGGTACGGCCAACCGCAGCCACCTCTCCGGCAGCCAAGACTCAAGGGCTTGTCACCATTTCGGAGCCAGCCATGACACTTGGCGTGTGCCACCGCGTCGCGGCTCAAGGGGGAGATGTTTGGGGTGGACCTGAGAGCTGGTGGAGATGGGGCCTGACCTGGTTCTTCTTTGTTTTTTCAGAGCGAACGGCCGTCTGGGATGCAGTGGCTGGCTACATTCAAGACCAACTCCTGCTCCACAAGGTGGTGCAACACCCGCGTCCTCCTCATGCACCATGAGGGGTGGTGGGATCCCCCTGGGGCGTGGCCTGCTCTCACCCTTCAACTCCTCAGAAAACAGGAATCTCACCCCAAAAGTCCCCACTGACGGCCAAACGGGGCCTGTGCAATGTTGGTGTCACTTCTGGTAGGGCTGATCCAGGTCGCTGGAGACCCCCCCGGGATGGCCTCATCCTGGTTCTGCCCAAACTCCAGTGCTGTTTTTTTCTCCTGAGGAGGGGAAGGACTCAACATCTCCTCCCCAAAGTTCTCCCCACCGCCCAGCTCGTGCCTCCAAACGGTGGGAGAGGGCAGGATCCAGCCTGAAGCACCATCCCTGGATGGGGGAGGTCACCTCCAGATCTTCCCTCTAGCCAGTCCTCACCCTCCCACCCTTCTCATCCACTTGCAGGGCGTCCGAATTCCCACCCTTGGCTCCTTCGGTACTGTCCTCGAACGCGTCCAGGTCGGAGATGAAACCGTGACTATCCAGAAGCCGGTGTTCAACCTGGCCAGGAACCTTGCTGTTGTCCACAACCTGATGGACAACAAGGACTACCTGCCCGGTAAGATGGCTGACTGCATGGTCATCTTCTCTGAAGCAACTCCAAAGTCCAATAATTGAGTAGGTTTGAGTTTTTTTGGGGCAATGCAATGATTGTGACACACAAGCTGTAGGACACGGGCCACCGGGTGAGCGTCTCCATCCTTCTCCTGTGGTTCTTCCAGGCAACAAGGAGCTGGAGCCCCTCAAGTACTCCAAGGTGGCCGTGGCAGCCGCCGTGTCCCGGCAGAAAGTGGTGGACTGCATCCAAGGCACCACGACCCTCCTCTCGCACTGCCTGGGGAAGGGGGAGAATGTGGCCCTCATCCTGAGGGAGGTGGGGGTGCTCCTCATCGAAGGCACGAAAGTGCGCGTGAAATTCTACCGCAGCTTCCTGGAGAGGCTGTCTGGGAAGGAGAACTTGGAGAAGGTTGTCTTCAAGGTAAGCATTTTGGTTTCTCTGTGGTGCGTGCGGTCCCATGGCAGTGTTCTGGCACTGCTTGTGTGGGGTCCCTCAGGACACGTTCAGCCACTCAGTCCAGGTGAGAGTTACGGTCCTGCCAACACTTGCTGCCTCAAGCTCCTCCGACACTTGAGTGCCTCAGCCATGTGGGGGATGTCCCACCATTTTTGGCCTCTTCCAATGTGGGGTGCTTTAACCACGTTGAGGGATGTCCTGCCATCTTTGGCCGCCTCTAACACTGAGACCCTCAACCACATTGAGGATGTCCTGCTGTCTTTGGCATCCTCCAGTGTGCAGTGCTTCAACCACGTTGAGGATGTCCTGAATCTTTGTGTTCCTCCATTGCAGATCCCCCATCTGCTGGACATGATTGTGTCCCCAGTGGTACCCGTGGCCTCACTGAGCTTCTCCGGCCGTGTCATCCTCTTTCCCAAGTGAGTACGTTGGCGGCTGTAGCCGCTCTTTGATGCCAACGCCCAAGGTAGCATCTCTTCCTTGTGCCGCTGCAGGTGTCCTGGGGACACCAGGCGGCGACTCTTGATGATGTCCCCAGGCCGCAGTCACTCCCATAAGGCAGCTCTGAGGGGAAAGACAGAGGAATTTGGATGACATTTCTTCCCGTGGTGGCCTGGACTTCTTTGCTGGGCGACTCCATTTCCCAGGCCCGTCCTTGGGGATGGGATGTGGTAGACTTGGGAAGTCAATGGCCTTCATGGCAATGCCAAACTCTGCCTGCGGGCAAGTGGCCGCAGCAAGTGGCAAGTGCTGGTGGTGCCATGGGTCATATGGGTGTCTTCTCCTTCTTTCCAGGTTTGTGATGGAGTGTGTGCCCAAACACCCACCCAGGGCTCTCCTCAAGACCTCGAGACAAGTCCCTGGTGAGGATGTGCAGACGAGAAAAGACAGTTTGCCAGCTCTCCAGCAAGGTGGGAAAGGTAAAGCAGCTCCCAGCTCTTCTCCATGGGACGGGCAACCAACTTCTGCCATGTTGTGGGGAAATGGCCGACGCTGAGCGCCAAAAGGCTCCGACTTGTCCCAAAGCTTCAGGCCAACTCCTGAGGGCCTTTTGTCCTAACGATTTGTTGGTGTCACCAAAAGAGAGCCCCGGGGTGGGATGTGCCCAAGGGTACAGTGGGAGGATGGTGGGCCAAGGCCTTCTCCTCCCCCTCTTCCCCTCAGAAATGACACCTGTCCCCTCCCCGGCACCACCCGGCTCCTCCTTCCTGACCATCATGATGATGATGAAGTCGGAAAACCACATTGGAAATGGTGCTGGTGTTGGGGAGGACACGATGGGGCTGCTAGAGGAGCAGAATGTCCAACCCTCAGACATTTTGGGAAGGGGCCTGAGCACCCCCTGCGTGTCCCTGGGTGGTCTGGCAGCGTCGCAGCGACGCTCTTCTGAGGAGGTGTCTTCTTTCTGGTTCCAGTGGGGTTTCCCGGTTTTCCCTTTCCTGCTGCTCCGAGCCCGACTCAAAGCAAAACACCACAGTTCGGGGAAATCTTGGAGCTGCAGAAGAAGAAGAGGACAAGGTCTCTGGCCAGGTGAGGCTGAAGGCTCAGGGTGGGCGGCCGCACGGGGCCATTTTACCCGGAGAGGTGGGAGACGCTCCATCCCTGGAGACATTCCAGGCCAGGTTGGATGGGGCTTTGAGCAACCTGATCTGGTTGAAGACCTCCCTGCTCATGGCAGGGGTGTTGGACTAGATGGACCTTCAAAGGTCCCTTCCCACCCAAACCATTCCATCAGCCTGACTGGAGGTGTTCAAGGTCAGGTTGGATGGGGCTGGAACCAACCTGGTCTACTGGAAGGTGGCCCTGCCGATGACAGCGGGGGGCGTTGGACTAGATGAACCTCTAAATGTCCCTTCCAACCCAAACCATTCCATGATTTTCTGACCCAGCAAGAGCCCGTTCCCCAGCCCTGAACGCTCCTTGGTCATCACCACCCAAGAGTGGTGAAGGCAGCACCTGGAGGGGTGGGATGTGGCTGCCGGGAACACCCCCATTTCACAGGGCTGGATCTTCTCCAGCTCTTCAGGAGAGCCCCAGCGTGGTCTAGGGACAATGGGACAGCTGTGTGTCAGATGAGGGTCCCGGCACAGGGGGTTTCCTCAGCCAACCTGCTGCTGGCTACATGAGGAGGCACGTGGCTCATGGGGAGGGGCAGAAAGCAGCCCCAAACCCATTGTGTCCTCAGGTAGACCTCTCCCTTTGTGTCCTTCCAGGCGGCGGTTGGTGGTCCCAAGGGTCTCCTCCGACACAAACCAACCCATGACCAGCCAACCCAAGGGCAAAGCAATGCCCAAAAGACAACATGGACGCAGAGCCAAGAGATGGCAGCCAACCCTCAGTCCGATAGAGGAGGAAGAGGAGGAGAAGGAGGAAGAGAGGGAGGAAAAGAAGGAGGAGAAAGAGGAGGAGAAGGAGGAAGAGAAGGAGGAGGAGGAAGAGAAGGAGAAGGAATAGGGGAGAAAATCCTCACCGAACGCACAGTACTGAAGGCGGTGAAGGCCGAGTCCTCCCATCCTCGCGAAGCCTCGGCCTTCATAACGTCTGTAATAGCCGTATTATCGGCAACGAGTTCTGAGGTCAGCCTGCTCAAGGAGCCTGCCTACGGGGCCCTCCAACGGCCACCACCGAGCCGAGGCAGCAAAACCAGCAAAGCTGTCCCTCCATGGAGAGTTCAGAGAAGACTTTAAAGGACAGTCCTGTGAAGAGTCCCTGGAAGGATCCCCTGAAGAGTCCTCCAGAGAGTTCCCTGCTGAGAACCCTCTGTCACCCGCTGCCAAGAACCCTGGCCAGACCCCCGGCTGTCCCCCAGCATCGGCCACCCCGCATGGCCCAACTGTTGGAGGAGCTGCTGAGGAGGCAGTCCCAGGAGGTTTTGACCCGCTCGCTGCTGCCACCAGCCGTTGTCTCCTGCCAGGCTGTGCCTAGATCGGGAGAGGCGGGTGGCAAGCAGGCCAAGCGCCCCGTGCCACACGGCACCCCCAGGACGCAAGAGACCTCCCCGTGGGCCAACATCCCACCCAAGAAGAGGAAGATGGTGGTGTGCTAGGTGGAAAAACACTCCAAACCCCTGTGGGAGGGAACGCCGGAGCGGGACGGTGCCGCAGTGGGCAGCAGCAGGCAGCACATGGACAGCAACAAGCGGAGGGCATCTGATGGCAACACCATGGCCACCAAGCAACGCAGAAACCTGGTGGATGCTGGGGGGCAAAGTGCCCCACGCTCCCCCAGCCTCTCTTCATGGGCTGATAGAGAAGGCGTGGAGCACGCATCCCCACCGCATGCGACCCGCACCCACCCACTCCAGCCCCAGCCCCAGACCTCTCCCACATCTCTCTCTCTTTCTTAATTCATTAAAGGTTTGATGTTTGGTTCACAGTGCGTCTGCCTGCGGTCATTCCTGCAGTGGGAGGCGCGGGGGTTAACGCAGCCCGTGCCGCATGTGTACATCTGACCCTCCACCTCTTCACCCCTGTATATGAGGAATCCCCCAAGGTTGTGGATGGAGACTGTCCTGGTTTGAGGTAAAACAGAACCAATTTCGTTCAGTAACTTCGCTTCTTAGCGGGGCCTCTTCTAACTACTAAAATAACTGCATATTGTGCAGACAGTGTTCACTCTCTCAGAGAGATCAGACCAATTGTTTATAGCTGATGCCCAGGCATGGGATGCAGAGAGGCTCCTGCTTATACTTATTGCTATAACCCCCAAGGCCAACC
Organism: Vanellus vanellus; assembly: GCF_965231255.1. Classification (NCBI taxonomy): domain Eukaryota; kingdom Metazoa; phylum Chordata; class Aves; order Charadriiformes; family Charadriidae; genus Vanellus; species Vanellus vanellus. Next base: position 672,702 of record NW_028127957.1, read on the forward strand.
AACTTTGTTATTTGCCCCGTCGGAGGGTCGGAAGCGGAAAAGCATAGTGGGGTCCCACCTGGAGGGAGGAGCGGACAGGACAGGTGACCCAAAACTGACCAACAGGGTATTCTATCCTGTGGGAAACCTTGGCTGGTCCGAGGGATCAGAATACGAGTTTAACGTTGACCTTGAGCAGATATCCGTGTACCCTTGAAGAGACTGGGGAGTCCTGAGAAGAGCTAAGTAAAAAGATAAAGGTTGGCAAACATCCTGGCTTTGACCAGAGCATGAACAGTGTGTCATGTGAGAGCGTATCGGGCAAAAGTAGAATGCTAGAATATATGCATAGATAAGCACCTGGGTAAAAGACTATAAGAAAGCACTGCTTGTTAAGTAAAGAAATTGGATTGCTGCAACTTGATGTCCAGTGTCGTGTCCGTCCCAACAACGACTCAGTATTATCAAGATTTTATCCCGCACATTTACACAAAACAAACAATAATAATCTTTTTTATTACACGTGGCAGGTCAGTGGCAATTCTTCATGCCTAATCTACTGATTACTCTGGTGTCTTGTCATGTTAAGAACAGAACTCTCCCTCCTATAGTGGAATTATATTGTTACTGATTCATTGAATAAACTAATTATATTTTCTTCAGTCATGCCACTTGGCCAAGAATAAGGAGAAACATATTAAGGGAGGTAAATATTTATTAGCTTGTCTTCCTCTGACCTTAATTATGTTGGATAAAGCCCAACATTCAAAACAAAATGGAACTCTCTTGTTACTACCTTTTACAAGACACTTCAAGGGGGTATTTATTTAATCTACATTTAGTAATATAAAAGTTTGGTGTATCACTGCATCTAATCCTGTAGACACTCAAGACAGCCAGCAGAGAGCACGGAGCACCTCTGGGAAAGTGAGTCCTCTCACCTGTCTTTGGCACTGTCTTATGATTCAATAAATAGCCCCAAAAGAGTGCCTATATCTCTCCATTTCCAACAGAGAGCCTACATGAGAAATTTAAACTACATTCCTAACCTTAGGGTGGCTAAACTTAGACTACACAAATCTTGATCACGAAGAAAAACTCTATGAAAGACGTATGTTGTATATCTCAGGAAAGTACACGAAGGGTTAACAGCCCATTTCCACCTTTTCTATCTACACTTAATTGTTACAGGGAGTCACCACGTGTGTGACAATATATGTAGAATCATTGAATCATAGAATCATAGAATTGTCTAGGTTGGAAGAGACACTTAGGATCATCGAGTCCAACCATCTACCCTACTCTACAAAGTTCTCCCCTACACCATATCCCCCAACACCACATCTAAATGTCTCTTAAACACATCCAGGGATAGTGACTCAACTGCCTCCCTGGGCAGTCTATTCCAATGCCCGACCACTCTTGCTGTGAAAAATTCTTTCCTAATGTTCAGTCTAACTCTACCCTGTTGGAGCTTGAAGCCATTCCCTCTTGTTCTGTCATTAATTACCTGTGAGAAGAGACCAGCACCAACCTCTCTACAGTGCCCTTTCAAATAGTTGTAGAGAGTGATGAGGTCTCCCCTCAGCCTCCTCCGCCTCAAACTAAACAGTCCCAGCTTCTTCAACCGCTCTTCGTATGATTTGTTTGCTAGGCCCTTCACCAGCTTCGTTGCCGTCCTCTGCACTCCCTCCAGCACCTTGATATCTCTCTTGTATTGAGGTGCCCAAAACTGGACACAATACTCGAGGTGTGGCCTCACCAGTGCTGAGTACAGGGGCACAATCACCTCCCTACTTCTGCTGGCCACGCTATTTCTAAGACCAGCCAGGATGCCGGTGGCTTTCCTGGCCACCTGGGCGCACTGCCGGCTCATATTCAGCCGCTTGTCAATTAGAACCCCCAGGTCTCTTTCTGCCAGGCAGCTTTCCAGCCACACCTCCCCAAGCCTGTAGCGCTGCACGGGGTTATTGTGGCCCAAGTGCAGGACCTGGCACTTGCCCTTGTTGAAACTCATACCATTGATGTTGGCCCAATGATCCAATCTAAGTCTCTCTGTAGAGCTTCCCTATCCTCCTGGGAATCAACACTCCTGCTTAACGTGGTGTCATCTGCAAACGTGCTGATGATACACCCTATGTCCTTATTGAGATCATCAATAAAGACGTTAAACAGAAATGGTCCCAACACTGAGCCCTGAGGCACACCACTTGTGACCGGCCGCCAGCTGGATTTAAATCCATTGAGCACCACTCTTTGGGACCTTCCAGTCAGCCAGTGCTTGATCCAGCAGATCATATGCTCATCCAGGCCCTGCGAAGCCAGTTTTTCCACGAGAATTGTATGGGGGATAGTATCGAATGCTTTTCGAAAGTCCAGGTATACAATATCAACAGCCTTTCCCTCGTCCAATATTCTGCTTATCTTGTCATAGAAGGAGATGAGGTTCGTTTGGCAGGACCTGCCTTCCATAAACCCATGCTGACTAGGCCTCACCCCCTGGTAACTAGGCCTGATCCCCTGGTACTAGGCCTGATCCCCTATATATATGGGGGAAAACTAAAAGTGTTTCTATCCTCTTTGTAATATGCTATCTTTCATCATCACTAAGTTCAAAAAGCGGGGAGGATGGGCAAATGATGTCATAGTTTCTTCCTCTAACAGTAATTTAAAAACTGGTAAACATTGTCTGAGAAGATGGAAAGTACTTGCCTTTCTGCAAGTCTCGCCCGGTCGCTTCCAAGGGTAATAGCTCATTTTGCTGAGGTGAAGACACAGTTTTTGTTGATTGGTGTTCGAGACGGTACGGAATCTTGTAATACTCAGCTAAATATATCCCTATTACTATGGGATGTGTCGAGACACATCCCATAGTAATATATATATCCCTATTACTATGGGATTTGTCGAGACAACTATGCCTGTGTCGAGATATACGGTTTAGCAAAAAGGCTCTTAGAAGGATGTTTAACCTGTCACAAAGTGAATAATAGACAACTTAGAGAAAAAGTACAAGAAGGGCGTGAATTGGCTAAAAGACCATTTGAAAAAAAAAAAAAAACCAAAAAAAAAAAACCAAGTAGATTTTACTGAATTACCGAAGGTTGAGAGATATCAGTATCTATTAGTCTTGGTTGATGATCTTTGTAGAAGCCTTCTCGGTGGTAAGAACTACGGCGAAAACAGTTATTAAAGTCCTCTTGGAAGAAAGGCCCACATTTTACCTCCAAAATAATCAAGAAGCAACTAAATTATTTGGAACAAAATGGGAATACCACACTCCCTGGTATCCTCAAAGTTCTGGGAAAGTAGAAAGAATGAATGAGGAGATAAAGAAACATCTAACCAAGCTAAAGGTAGAGACGAGAATGAATTGGGTTATATGTTTGCCATTAGCCTTACTACATATTAGAACTCAGCCAAGAACAGATACTGGTATATCCCCCTTTAAATTGTTGTATGGGATGCCTTACGATTTCAGAATATTAGTAAAACACCTGAAAGTCGAAGATGAAATCTTAACGGAGTATATTTTAGAACTCACTAAAAGAAGAGACCTCCCTTGAACATTTCCATACACCGAATCCAACCTGGAGATCAGGTGTTGACCAAAACCAGAAAAGAAACATCTTTAACGCCCCGCTGGGAGGGACCTTTTTGTTGTTTTACTTAACACAGATACAGCAGTACGGACAGCGGAGAAAGGATAGACCCACACTAGCAGAATAAAAAGACCTATCTTCCCAGAAAGGTGGACTATGACGTCGGAACCGAGAGACCTTTGAGTAAGATTAAGGAACAAGACTGGTAAATGCACTTTTCCAGAAGAGAAGTAACGGATAGTTTAACCATGTATAAAGCACCGTACTTCTGGATACCTATGTTAGGTTGTTTGCAAGTGTGCAGTTTGGTAAGAAGTAGTCATGAGTCTTGTTTAACATGCAATCTTGCTGTATGAATTGTCGCAAAAATCTGACGTATCAGGAATCAGAAAGTCAAGCAAAAATCTGTAAATTATTTTGGGGGTGGGAACTATCAATATCTGAACCCTGGGAGGTATATGAAATGAACTGGTATTGAGCCTTAAGACAGTGTGCTGTAAGATTCCTCTGGAAACAGGCCCAGCAACAAAACAGGTGGAAATATATTTAAGAATTATTGATAAATTAACAGCAGAGTTACTAAAGTGAGAAAGGCGTGGTAAAAGGAAAGCCAGAAAATTCCCCTGAAGACTACCTGCTGCTGCCGAGAAGATGTTGATATCCCGTTGCTCTCTGCACGAGAGTAGACGAGGACAGGCAGAGAGGTATTAAACAGTGGGGCAATGAAAGCTGGTATCCTTTCACTACCACGGCCTCAAGAAATGAGCACCAACCCTTCAACTGGCACCATAGTTAACTACCTTAATTTCCACCCTGGCGGGGCCCCTCATAATACTGTGGTTAATTCTAACCTTCGGGCCTTGTTATTGTTAACAGATTTGTAGCTTTTGTTAAGAACAGGTTAAAAACAGTGCAACTAATGGTAATAAAGCAATCAAAACTAGAAATGAAGATTATACCAGATGGAAACTCTGAGTTAAATGCAGCTTGTGAAGTACTGTCCAGGTTTGATCAGCAAATTTCTTGTAAATAAAAGAAAAAGAGGGGAAGGATTGTAATAAGTAACAGAAGATCATTTGCTGATCCAACCAGTCGCTCAAGGACCGTCTGGACAGTAGGTTATCTCAAGCACAATAAAAGCTCAAGCACAAGCGCTTAAGCGGTTTGATGAACAAAATAGTGAAAAGTAAAAGGGGGGAATTGTGATAAGCTCAGCGCTGTTTGTTCACCAAACCTAGAAACTCGCATTGTCACATTGTTTTACAAAAAGGCAATTGCTGAACCTGCTGTTGCAAGATAGCCCGCATCCTGTGAGCGGGCAAGGCTAAAACTGCAAAGGTCAGGTTATGCAAACAAAGTAGGATGTGAAAAAGACTTGGAGGAGGGGAGGGGGGCTCATGAAGACGAAGAGTACATGATGTGAGGAAGACATGAATCTTTCATCCCTGCAACAACCAGGAGGAAAAGGAAAGCAGAAAACGACCCCCTAGCAACAAGTCGTGTCGTGCAGATGCAGAGTACCCCTCTACCGGAAAAAGAAGAGTATAAAACCAGGGACTTTCGGGAAACGGGTGCGAGCCGTCGGCGGAGTGAGACTCCCGGGCCGCCCAGTGCTGTTTTGCTTGCTGCCGCTTGCTAATAAATACTTCAGTCTTAATTGGCTCCGTCTCCTCGCATCAATTTGTGGGACTAACCCATAACAAACCTGAAATTAATTACAGCTTGTTGGGAGTGTCGAGATGCTCGGTGGGGGCTCGGGGGTGGGTGGTGGGGGGAGAAGCGGTGCCCTGACCCCCACCTCTTCCTTTTCCCCTCTCCTCCCCAAGACTGCACAGCGCAAGATGAGGGAAATGCTCCAGCAGGTGAAGCAGCAGGAGCAGAAACACGCTCCGGGAGCCCCGGCCTCGCAGCACAGCAAGGGAGGCTCCCGCCGTGCCGCCCAGCACCGCCCGATGAATGTAACCCCGCCGCCGGACATCCCCCACTCCCAAATCCTCCTCCTCCACCCCCAGCAGGTCAGGGGAGCAAACCAAAGACCCCCCCAAACACACAGCCCTCCATTCCCCACGGCGCTGCGAGGATGCACAGCCGAGGGGTACGGGGAGGGCTCTCTCCATCCCACAGCCTCCCCCTTCCTCCTCCCTCGCCTCCCGACGCTCTCCCTTTAGTTGGACTAACGTGGGCAGGTTTGGGTACCTCAGCACCTCACGCTTGTGTCTCCCTTTTAGAGATTCTGTGTGCCTTGGTAACCTGAGAGTTGGAGATCTTTTTTTAATTAATTTTCTAATAAAAAAAGAACCGAGTTGGAAAAGCGATGGGGATAGGCAGCACTCTGGTCATTCTCTCCGGGGCGTTGTGGAGGAAGGCTGCCAGTCTTCCTCCCAGTGTACTTTTCCCCGTTGGCTCCAGACTGCTGCTGGGGCTGAGCTCTGAGCCGCCAGAGCGGTTCTCAGCAGACGGTCACTCGGCGCAGACAATGAGGCCCTGAATAGCCCTTCCTGTGCTCTTGATGGCTCCGGACGGCTCTGCTCCTCTGCTGCTTCTAAGGTGGGGCTGCCCCAGTGCCCTCACTCAGGAGCCTTTTGTCTGTGCAGGTCTCACTTGTGACAGGGGGTGGGGGTGTTGCCAAACTAACTGCTGTGCTGCGATGTGTGAGTGGGTGTTCCTGCCCGTGTCAGTGCCAGAGCTCTTCCGTAGGCTCTTCTGCCAGCGGAGAGCCAGGGGCCGCTCCTTCAGGAGAGAGCTTGTTTAAAAAGAGAAAAAAAAAAAGGGGGGGGGGGTGGGGGGGGGAAGTGGGAAAAGAAAAAAGAGGAAAAAGATAAAAAAAGGGGAAAAAAGTAAAAAAAGAGAAAAAGTAAAACGGGGGGGACGGGAAACAGAAAAAAGGGGGAAAAAGCAAAAAACAAAAAGGGAAAAAGAAAAAAGGGGAAAAAGAGAAAAAAGGGGGAAGAAGTGAAAAAAGAGAAAAATAAAAATGGGGGGGAAGGGAAAACAGAGAAAAATGGGGGAAAAGGAAAAAAAAAAAACGGAAAAAAAAAGGGGAAAAAGAGAAAAAAGGAGGGGGAAGCGAAAAACAAAAGGGAGAAAGAAGAAAAAGGGCAAAAGAAAAAAAAACCCACATATTTTTGTCCTCTACTGCAAAGTGTTCTGTGAAAAACAACCAACCAAATCCCACCCAACGGCAACATCAAAAAACAAAGAGAAATCTCTCCAGCTCACACGAGCCTGAGCTGCTCTCCGCTGCTCTCTTTCCAGTGTCTCGGGGGGGTCACGGCCGAGCTGAGATTGGGGTGGTGGTGGTGGGAGTTTGCCCCATGGCTGTGATGGGGGGAGAAGGGGTGGGTGAGGTGTTGAGGATGTGGTGTGGGGGTTTTTTTTGGGGTGGTGGTGGTTTTTTGCCAGGTGTCGCTTTACCCAGTGGCTCGGGGAGGCGTTGGCATCAGGAAGCCTGTGCTAAAGCGGGGTGGGGGCCTCGCCGCAGTTGGTTAGCAAAGCCAAAGTCGTTATTAATGGTTATTAATGGTGCACTAATTACGCCCTTGTAACTGGGAAGCTCAGATGCCCCCTAAGCACCCCCCCGGTGCTTCTCTAGCCAGGCGAGCGCTGGGCGTCCCCCCCGCAGGAGAGGAGAGCACCTCCGGGGTGGGTGGAAGGGCATCACCCAACGGGGAGAGGACCAAGATGGGGCTTGGGTGTCCCTTGGGGTGGCCGGGTGGCGGGGTAGGGCTGCTGGGGGCTGCCATGATGAGGGACACCCCCACACCTTTCTCCATGGCTCCCAGAGCTCTGCTCCCTCCCTCCCTCCCACCCATCCAGTGCCACCGGAGAGGTGGTGTCCCCCCTCCTGGGGCGGGCAGGGGCTGTGCCACCCCATCTAACACCTCAACGCACCAAAGCACCTCACTGGGGAAGGGACTCTGCGCCTGGCAGCCCCGTGCTCCCCAGCACTGTAAGGATGGGGCTGAGCCCCACCACGGCCACCCTGTGCACACCAAAGACCCCCCCACCCCCATTCCCCACAGCGCTGCGAGGATGCACAGCCGAGGGGTACGGGGAGGGCTCTCTCCATCCCACAGCCTCCCCCTTCCTCCTCCCTCGCCTCCTGACGCTATCCCTTTAGTTGGACTAACACAGGCAGAGAGAGAGAGAAAGAGAGGTTTTATTATTCTTTTTTTTTTATTTTTTATTTCCTAAAAGCCACTGGTTTTTCATCCCAGGCATGGCCAGAGGAGCTCACCCAGCGTTGAGGGGGGGAGGTTGGGCTGCGGCACACAGCGCAGCGGCTCATCAGTTTTTAGAATTAATGTAACGATAACAAAACTAACGGCGATTTTTAAGTTTTGTAAGGATTTTATTTATTTATTTATTTATTTAATTAATTTCAGAGGGGGTGGGGGCGGGAGGGGGATGTTTGTTTTTTAGCACAAGCCGGCTTTTCTAGAGGTTAAAGAAAGGCCGTGCTCGGCCGTAAACGCTTTGGGGAAAGATCCCGGTTGCAAGGAGAGAAGGTGGGAAAAGAGGGGCAGGGGGGGAAAACAGATTTCCAAGAGGTTGTCAGCCCAGGGCTGGGGGAAAAAAAAAACAAAACACTAGCAAAATTATTATTTTTTTTTTAATTTCAAAAATAAAACACAACTCCAACCCCAAATGACACACACACATCCACACACAAAAACTACCTCAGGTTTTCATACCTCAGCAGATTGCGCTTCTGTTTCCCTTTTACAGATTTTCTATGCCTTGTAAAACTGATAGCTGGAGCATTATTTTTGTTTATTTTCTTAATAAAAAAAAAAAAAGAGTTGGAAAACACACTCTTACTGAGTGCGAGGCGGGAGAAGGAAAGCAATCCCATGGGTGCCAGAGCTCTTCCACAGTCTCCTTCTGCTGGCTGAGAGCCAGGGGCCGTTCCTTCGGAGAAAGCTTGAGAGATGTTTGAAAAGAGAAAAAGAAAAAAACCAAAAGAAAAAAATGGGGGTTGAAAAAAAAAGAGGGGAAAGAAGAACAAAGAGAAAAAGGAGATAAAAGGGGGGGAAGAAAAAAGGGGGAAAAAGAAAAAAAGGGAAAATGAAAAAAGGGGAGGGAAGAGAAAAAAAAAGGAAAAGGAAACAAAACCCCCAAATATAAAAAAAGAAAGGTAAAAAGGAAAAAAAAAAAAAACAACTAAACCAAGCAAGGAAAGTGGTGAAAGCCATCGGGCAAGAGGAGGGACGAGAGCCGGGGGTGAGGTGGCGGTGCCAGCGCCGGCCCTGGGGGCTGCGACACCACACTGCAAAGTGTTCTGTGAAAAAAAACAACCAAAACCCACCCAACGACAACATCAAAAAACAAAGAGAAATCTCTCCAGCTCACACGAGCCTGAGCTCGCTCTCCGCTGCTTTCGTTCCAGTGTCTCAGGGGGGTCACGGCCGAGCTGAGATTGGGGGGGTGGGGGTGGGAGTTTGCCCCATGGCTGTGATGGGGGGAGAAGGGGTGGGTGGGTAGTGGGGGATGTGCTGTGGGGTTTTTTTTGGGGTGGTGGTGGTGTTTTTTTGCCAGGTGTCGCTTTACCCAGTGGCTCGGGGAGTGTGACGAAACGGGAAAAAGGGCTTCACTGAGAGGTTCAAATTAACAATTTCTTTGGACTTCGCTCACGGGTCCAATACATCACTATTGCAAGTTCTGTGTGTGCAATGGCGATTACACTATTGCAATTTAAAAGAAATAAGCAGTATCCACTATTGCGAGCTACAAATGCCCCTGAACAATAGCAACACAAACCACAAGGGCGCTAGATATTAATACCTTAGAAGAGTGCACCAGTCACAAACTCAATCACATGCCCTATACCGTACGGATGTTTCTTAGTCACTTACCCTCTCTCTCTCAGGTGAGGTCGCTCCATCCCGGGGAAGTTACCCTGTAGAGCGTCCTGGATGGGGGGGACGGATCTCCTAGGGGCCAGCTGTATCCTTGAAGGATTCCCCATTTGTCTCCCCAGACCCTGCGGTTTATATTTCCTGACTCGGTGAGGGTGCAGGATTATGCCTGAGTGGATTACACTGTCTGGGATATTTCCCTCTGGTGGTGCCATAGCGAAGTCTCTGTTGCCAATTTGTGATGTCCGGCGCTCAACGTCACGGGAATAGTGGTGGGATGGGACTCGGGGCATTTTGTTTGTTAAGGGCCATTTGGTTTTGGTTGTTCTGTGCCATCTTGAGATAAGCCCGGGCTGAGCTGTTTTGCAGCTCCCCCCAAGTTCTCTCTGCACAGCCAAGGCACGGCGGAGATGGAGCTGAGTGGGACGGCAGCTCCCTGCCTCTCACCTCTTGTACTCTGAAACCGGCTTGGCTGGCTGCTCCCACACAGTGTGTTACTGGCTTGCCCAGCAGGTAAAGAACCCAGATTTGGGACGCCACTGGGGTGTCCGTAAGGGGTCCTGGGCTGCCCTTATGTGGTCCTGGGGGGGGAATCTTGCAGGCCAGAGGGAGTCTGGGGCAGCCCTTCAAGGATCTGGGGGTCCCCTCTGGTGCCTCTGGGGAGGGTTTTGTGGCTGGAGAGGGCCCAGCTGGTTTCAAGAGGTGCTTCCTCTCTTTCTCCAGCCCACCCAGCTCCCCCGACACCCCCACCCCCCCAGGTTGGTGGGTGCCAGCAGTGCCAGCCTGTCCCACTGGGTCAGGCACTGAGGGGGGCACAGCCCCAGCCGCGGGATGGGAGGAGGAACCACAGCACCAGGGATAGAGACCAACATTTTATTTCTTTAACATTTCCCATGGGGGGCACCCCAGGGTTGCGCGGCTGCACCGCAGCTGGTGCCAGGAGGGACTCCAACGTCCCCCCCACAGCTCACCTGGCTCCGCTCGTGATGCTTTTGATGGGGCTCAGCGCGGTCTCTTCTGTGCTACGGACCAAGCGGCTCCAGGTAGGCGACTGCTGCACCGCACTGTGCCACAGTGTGGGGTGGGGTGGGGGGCTGCGGCGCGGGGCTGGGAGCTGCTCCCGTCTCACCCAGCTCCCGGGGTCCTGCAGAGGGACTGGAAGAAGCCAAAGCAAGGGACGACAGACACGAGAGCCCGCCCAGAGGAGCAGAGCGGTGAGTGGCCCTGGCACCGAGCACCATGCAAACAGCCCACACCCCACGGCAGCCCTGAGCCGGGGCTGTGCCGGGGGCTGCCGGCCGCTCACTCCGTCCCCTCCCTCAGCAGCTTCTCGGCTAGCAGATGAAGGCTGGGAGCTCAAGTCGATGCAGGAGAAGCAGGGAGTGTGGGGGAGACCCCCAGATCCTGCCCCAGACCCTCAGCCCGTGCCCTGCCTGCACTGGGCAGCCCTGCCCGCCTGCTGAGGAGGGGGTGCTGCCCGCGGGCCCCGATGGAGGCGACAGGGTGCAGCAGGCTCTCTTCTCTCTCCTCCTCTGCAGGGCAACCGAGGAGGCAGCGAGGAGGGAGCACCGGGCCCCACAGGACCCACTGGGCTCCCTGCCAACCATATAACATCTGAGCAGTGATGCCTCTCTCTACCCCCTGTCCCCCCCAAGCCCACAGGTCCCCCTGCCCTCCTCTCCCGCCTATAGGTCTTAGCAGTGTGGACAGCTCCTCCTGGTCCAGGCACCCCCCGGGCTCCTGGGACCCCCGAGGGCCACCGCAAGAGCCCCTGCAGCCTGTGCTCGCTGGCCAACTCGGAGGACTGCAGCAGCCTGTTGAGGAGCAGCTCCTCTTCCCAGAGCTCCCTCTGCCACTTCCTGGAGCCCTGGCCCAGTGCAGCAACAGAGCCAGTGGTGCTCACACACTCGGGACACCCCCACTCTCCCATGGCTGCTAGTGGGGCAGTGGGGAAACCGGGAACGGTCCTGAGCCAGGAGCCTCCACAGGATCTGCCAGCTGGGACCGAGAAAGAGTGGGTTCCCAGGCAGGGGACGGAACTGAATGTGGAAGCATATGCTGTGGGGCTCTGAGCTGCTGTGTGGTGCCAGGTCTATCCAACGTCAGGCAGTACATTCCCAGGAGATGTCACTGCTATCAACTCTTCAGAGGAAGTCGGGCCGTTTCTGTAGTCGTAGTCTGCCTGGAGAAAGAGCCCCACGGAGCCAATAGTCTGCTGAGCAGCAAGGGAGCACAGTTGCTGACTCTCAACCAAGGACTGAAATACAGCAACCCACTCTATTGCCTTCCCCCTATGCCCGCTGCCTCCCACAGTTTAGAAGAAACCAACCAGGGAGTTCCAAGTGAGGGAATCTCCTCCGCTCCCCCAAATCTGCTCAACATCCCCAAACCTCCCTCAAGACACGGGATTCCTCCCACACACCGCCAACCCTCCCCCTCCCCCAACGCTCCAAAAAGCAGCAGTCCTTAGGGCAGACTCCTTAAGCTGACTCCACAGCTACGGCTCCCCGTCGGCTCTGGGGGAGACAAGGGGGCCCCGCAGGTCTCCGTGGGCTTTAAGGGGGTCCCAGGGCTGCCCACGGGCTCCCAGCAATGCCCGTGCCCACCACACACCCCCGCTTCAGGGGGCCCAGCGCTGACAACCCCCGACCCATCTCGGGGGTACCTGGGGGGACTCGGCCGTGGGCTGGAGGCGGGCGAAAGGGGCACGGCCGGGCTGACCTGCCGGGGGGGGCTGAGAGCGGAGCCCAGAGCGGAGCCAAGCGCCCGGCCAGGCCGGCCCCGGGCACCCTGCGCTGCGGCCGGGGCTGCCGCCACCTGCGGGGAGCGAGCGGGGGGTGAGGGGGCGGCAGCGGGGGACGGGGGGGGGGGACCTGAATCGGCCCTGTTCTCCCCGGGGACCCCCCACTCGGCTCTGCCCCCCCCAAACAGGCCCAGACCGCCCCCCGAACCCCCCAGCCCGGTCCCGCCACCCCACAAACCCCCCGAACTGGCCCTGGACACCTCCGCACCCCTCCTGCCGCCACACCCCCCCGGTCCCCCGTCTCCGCCGGTACCGACCGCCGCAGCTCCCGACCGCCGCCGCACACCGGAAACGTTCTCCTTCGCGTCCGCCCACCCGCGCATGCGCCGAGGGGCAGACCCGGGCCACGCCCCCCAGCGGAGGGGGGGGGCGCGCCGAGGAGAACGAGGCACCCTCAGCCCCGCGCCATCGCTTCCCTCCGTCCCGGGCACTGCGAGGCCGAAGAAACCAGCCCAGCCCTCCCCAAAATGAGCCGGGACCGCCCCGAAACCAGCCCAGCCCTCCCCAAAACGAGCCGGGATCCCCCAAACCAGCCCAGCCCTCCCCAAAATGAGCCGGGATCCCCCAAACCAGCCCAGCCCTCCCCAAAATGAGCCGGGACCACCCCGAAACCAGCCCAGCCCTCCCCAAAACGAGCCGGGATCCCCCAAACCAGCCCAGCCCTCCCCTAAATGAGGGTGTCCCTGGCACCCTCCTCCCGGCTGGGATGCGTCACCGCGGGGGCGGCCAGGGGCACCAAAACGGCCCAAAATGGGGGAGTTCATGGGGTCTTTGGACCCCCTGAACAGGCGGTTCCTGCGGGGCGACCCCCCCCCCCCCCCAGCACTGGGGGAGAAGGAGCCCACCCCTTCGCCTCCTGGCACGGGATCGGGCCCTGCCGCCACAAAAAATGGGGTGTCAGCACCATTTTAGAGACGGAATCCATCCAAAGGTACTCCAGGAACATTTGGGGCGGATGCTGGGTACGGGCATCGATACAGAGCTGGTGGGGAGAGAGAAAACCCAAATCGGGCTGGCAGAGACCCATGGGCAGCTCTGAAGGACTCGGGGGGGGGGAGAGGTTAATTACAGTTCCCCAAGTTATTGTAGAGATCGATAAACCAATAAAATACTCTCAATTCCTTTTAATATGCTGTGACTGCATCACCCGGACAAAGAACACATGCACGGGATGCCAAAAATGATATTGCCAAAAGCAGAGACAGAGACTGTCGCCGATCGGATTTGCATCCTCCAACAATTAACGGCTTTCTCCCCAAAAATGCTTTAGCTTCTGCGCGCCTTCATCAAATCAATATCTCTGAATTGTGGCTGAAAATCCTAAAGAAATGGGCAATGAAAGCAGGAAGGGAGGAGCGGGTTTGCCAGTGAGACGGGCACTGCTCCTTCTATTTGTCTGATCCCGTGTGCGAAGCCAGAAAAAAGCAGATGGAGGCAGCGCTGCAGGGACTTGGCACTGATTTAAAACACTGTGAACAGTATCTTTATGGATATTCACTTACCAGAAAAAAAATTGTACTTAAGAAGGGTTCAAAACTGCTTTAGGGGGGCTGAAAAACTGCTTTGGAAGGGTTAACAAACTTCTTTAAGTAGTGTTCAAAACCCCTTTCAGGAGGGTTCCAAACTGCTTTTTGCAGCAGGGAAGCTGGGAGAAACCCCGCATTTCCCATCTGGAAAACCAACAAAAAGAAAGAAATAATCCACAGCCTCACTGAGGCCACAAAGGAAGAAAACTTGTCAGCTGGGCACCCGGCGGCGGCACTGCAGTTTTGGCGGTGGGTTGTGTGTGCCAGAGCGCCTTTTAGCACCTCCTCGGGCACATTTCCTTTCCCTCGGGGCTGAGATTTTACAGGGCCTTCTCATCTGGCCAGCTTTCCATTGCGCTCATTAATAGGGGTTGCCATTAGAATACCCTGGGAATCTTTGGATGGTTGTGCTTGCGTTGTTAAGTTTTGCGGGTTTGACCTTTGTCATTGTCTGGATCTGCGGTAGAGGGAAACGTCCGGCAGAGACCCCGCCGGCTCCTACCGGCCACAGCCACCGCCGGCCTCTATGGCGGGCAGTGATCCCATCCAGACTCCGCCGGCTGAGATCCTGCCGGCTCCTACAACAGCCCCCGCCGCCCCCCTGCTGTACACCATACCGGCACAGCCCCTGGCAGCCCCCCCGACGGGCATCCCGCCTGCACAGCCCCCGCCAGCCCCCGCGACATACATCATCCCTGCGCAGCCCCTGTTGGCCCTGTGACAGACACTGATCCCATCCAGACCCCACCGCCTCCCACGACAGCACCCGCAGCTGCAACAAGGACCAGACCTACTCTGACCGTGGTGATGGCTGATGCAGCTGAGCTACAGACACAGTCGGTGCCGGTATCAGTCACCTCTGTGCATAAGAGGAAACATGCAGTAGGGCCAGACAGCAATGGGCAACCAGGGACATCATACAACGAAGGAACAGAGGAAACTACTCCATCATTAGCCCCAAGTGAGCTGCGAGACATATGTAAGGATTACGGCTGTCAGGAAGGCGAGCAAGTGATTCCTTGGCTACTCTGATGCTGGGATACTGGAGCCGAGAGTTTGGAGTGAGATGGTAGAGAAGCCAAGCGGTTGGGACCATTGGCTAAAGATTCGGGTATTGACAGGGCTCTTGGAGGACCACCACAATCCCTCACCCTCTGGAGGCGACTCTGTGACGAAACGGGAAAAAGGGCTTCACTGAGAGGTTCAAATTAACAATTTCTTTGGACTTTGCTCACGGGTCCAATACATCACTATTGCAAGTTCTGTGTGTGCGATGGCGATTACACTATTGCAGTTTAGAAGCAATTAGCGGGATCCACTATTGCGAGCTACAAATGCCCCCGACAAGTAGCAACACAAACCACAAGGGCGCTAGGTATTAATGCCTTAGAAGAGTGCACCAGTCACAAACTCAATTGCATGCCCTATTCCGTACGGATGTTTCTTAGTCACTTACCCTCTCTCTCTCAGGTGAGGTCGCTCAATCCCGGGGAAGTTACCCTGTACAGCGTCCTGGATGGGGGGGACGGATCTCCTAGGGGCCAGCTGTATCCTTGGAGGATTCCCCATTTGTCTCCCCAGACCCTGCGGTTTATATTTCCTGACTCGGTGAGGGTGCAGGATTATGCCGGAGTGGATTACACTGTCTGGGATATTTCCCTCTGGTGGTGCCATAGCGAAGTCTCTGTCGCCAATTTGTGATGTCCGGCGCTCAACCTCACGGGAAGAGTGGTGGGATGGGACTCGGGGCATTTTGTTTGTTAAGGGCCATTTGGTTTTGGTTGTTCTGTGCCATCTGGAGATAAGCCCGGGCTGAGCTGTTTTGCAGCTGCCCCCAAGTTCTCTCTGCACAGCCAAGGCACGGCGGGGATGGAGCTGAGTGGGATGGCAGCTCCCTGCCTCTCACCTCTTGTGCTCTGAAACCGGCCTGGCTGGCTGCTCCCATACAGGGAGGTGTTGGCATCACGAAGCCTGTGCTAAAGCGGGGTGGGGGCAGTTGGTTAGCAAAGCCAAAGTGGTTATTAATGGTTATTAACAGCACACTAATTACGCCCATGTAACTGGGAAGCTCAGATGCCCCCTAACCACCCCCCCTGGTGCTTCTCTAGCCAGGCGAGTGCTGGACGTCCCCCCCGCAGGAGAGGAGCACACCTCTGAGGTGGGTGGAAAGGCATCACCCAACGGGGAGAGGACCAAGATGGGGCTTGGGTGTCCCTTGGGGTGGCCGGGTGGCGGGGTAGGGCTGCTGGGGGCTGCCACGATGAGGGACACCCCCACACCTTTCTCCATGGCTCCCAGAGCTCTGCTCCCTCCCTCCCTCCCACCCATCCAGTGCCACCGGAGGGGTGGTGTCCCCCCTCCCGGGGCGGGCAGGGGCTGTGCCACCCCATCTAACACCTCAACGCACCAAAGCACCTCACTGGGGGAGGGACTCTGTGCCTGGTAGCCCCGTGCTCCCCAGCACTGTAAGGATGGGGCTGAGCCCCCACCACGGCCACCCTGTGCGCAAGGACCATGTCACGGGGCACATGGCAGCGTGCCAAGTGTGCAAAGCTGGAGGAGGAACATCTCCTCCAGCTGCGCTGAGGGCAGCAACAGTGTCACTCGCACTGTGGCTCTACCCACGCTCTCCTGGCAGCACAGGAAAGCGCAAGCTCGTCACCTCCCAAAGGCCACTTCCTAACGAGAAGCGAGGCCCAGCTCCTGCACAACACGGCTGGCCCAAAGCGGGCTGATTCTGCCCCCTGGGGTGGTCTCAGGGGAGCTGGTGGGCACATATGGACATGCCGAAGGGCCAGAGCCCACCCTGTGACGCTGTAGGCAGAGGGGACAGTGGTACCTGGACAATGTCCCCACCGCCTCACACACGGAGGCTTTCAGCAGTCACAGCCACCCGGGCGCTGCCAAGGGGGCAGCAGGGGCTCCCCACGGGGGGTTTACAGAGCACAGAGAGCGTCCGTACACCACTAACCCCTCTCCAGGGGCGGATTTTCGGGATGCTGCTTGCTCATCTCACTGCTGAACAACTCCCCGATTGCCCCTTCAGCACGTTGTGACCATCGCTTCGTGGCTTTTGTGCTCCGATACTCATCCTGGCTCCAATCCTCTTCCTGGGGGATTGTGAGGGAGCAAAAGACCACATCGCTACATCCAACTTTTTCTTCAGTTAAATAAAAAAAAAAGAATAAATCACCCTCTGTCATTATCAGGTAGAGTTTCGTTCCAGTCAGGCTCTTTTTATTAAAATAAATATTTAAATTATATAAAGAAATAAATATTTCTCTTTTCACATTAAATAACTCCCTGGAGACAGCAAAAAAAAACCCAGACAACCCAGAGTTACTGTCTCCAAAATAAGGATGGTGGGAGGGGAATAAACCATCTTAACTTCTACTTCATAACCTAAAGAGGAAAATTCGTCTAAGAAATGTAACTAAGATCTAAGAAATGTAACTAAGATCTAAGAAATGTAACTAAGATCTAAGAAATGTAACTAAGATCTAAGAAATGTAACTAAGATCTAAGAAATGTAACTAAGATCTAAGAAATGTAACTAAGATCTAAGAAATGTAACTAAAGGTCTAAGAAAAGTGACTAAAATAAGAACTCTAATTGTCCACGTGTCACAGCAGCTGTTGATGGATTATCTCCCACACCATCTTCTTGCGCAAGTATGGCATGTGAGTCTGAAAAGAGAAGAGAAATCCATTAAATAACGACATCACGGCAGAAAGAGGCGGAAAACACGCATAAACGCCCAGCGGAGTCCTTAATAGGATGTTCCCTTTAAGAACTGTCAGCCATTTGGGTACAACACCCCACGCGGCTCCTAAGAGGGTGACACGACAACCCAACAAAACCAGATTGACTTGACCGCGCGACAGCTTACAAGCACGCTAACAAAAGACCAGTATAAAATAAAAATAAGCAGCGGCAGTATCTTGCCCAAGAGGAATCTCACCGGCAGCAGCTCCCAAAGGCGGGGATGGAGAACCACAGCTCTGCCCTGCCCAGGCCACTTGGAAGTTCTGACCCCAGTAACTACGCACCGAAACGGGGCACAAAACCTCAGTCCCTGCCCCAGACACAATTAAGAGCTGCTGCGTAACCTTCCTGGCTCCTGTCCCTGCGCGAAAGGGGCTGGAGGGGTTTATGACCTTCACTCACCTGGGTAAAGTTGAACGGTTTCTCTCTGGAGATGTAATCTGCGTATTTGCACATAAAGACAACACAGTCGCTTCCGTTCAGCTGCTGAGGGATCTCCTAAGGAATGCAAAGAAGATGGAGGATTTCCCTCTGTCTCAAAAGAAAAGCAACTCGGAAGTAGCGCACATTACCCACACCGACACTGCGCTCACCGCACACTCCTGACCCTACTTGCGTAATCCCGAATACCCACTCCCGCCCACGAGGAACAGACCCAGTTCACTGCGCACCATCCCTCCCCTCTGCCTCCCGGACTCGGACACTACAATCCAAATTCTTGGCAGGCCCAGAAGGGGCAGCAGCCCTCCTCCCTGCGAGGCCTCTCGAGGTTCGCACGGCGTCTTTCTCAAGTGACCTTTCTTAAATCCAGTCTGTAGGGACCGCTTTTTACTATTAACTCCTCGAGAAACATCAGCTCAACCCTTTGCTTTGTCACGTGCCAGGATCTGGGCCCCAAAGAAGCACTGACAGTTCCCATTTCAAGCCCAAGTGGTGCTCACGTACACGTGGCTCCATGCTGTGAAGAGTCCACTCCGAAACATTCAGCTCCAGGTTTCTTTTTTCCCGGCTTTTTGCAGGTATTGGCTGGTTAAAACAAAAGGGAAAAACAGAAATCCCTTTTCATCTCTGTAATTTAGGCCAACAACAAAATAAAGCGGCTGAAGGATCACAGGAAGATGGACGGCAGGACGGGAAAATGTCAGAGGATCCTCACAGCAGCTGATTTAAGGCTGATTTGGGAGGAAAAATCCCAATCTGAAACTTACAAACATGGGGAGAGGCTGTGAGCTAATGGTCAAGAACGAGGCCAACAATTCCAACAGAGACTTCCACACAAACCTAAGTTCATTGCTTCGGAGAGGTCAAAAAACCCCAAATCACATGTTATCAGAGGACCAAGAGACAAACCAAGCAAGGAACCATAATGCCATAATTCCACCGGGTGCCTTGATCCCACACCCTGGGATCCGACTAACAAAGTCGGCACACGTGTGCCACGGGGCTATGGCGTATTTGGCTGTGCCTATCACGGGAAGGTGGCAGAATCCAGGCACCCCAGACCCTGGGTGGAGGGGACGCTGTGACACCAGATCAGCAGTCAATGCCAGACAACTCGCAGCAAGCAACTCCAGGATTCCTGGTTGGTTATCTACAAGCCATGTGAAAACTTGCAGTCGCCTTACAGCGACTAAATCTAAAAACCCTCTCCTCATTCACACCATAAAAGCAGTGACGGAGCGGTTACTTACAGCAAAGTCTGACAAATTTCATCCCCTTTCTGTGCCAGTGAGTTCAAGTATGTGATGGTCTTCTTTCTGACATCTATGACCTGTTATTAAAAGGTGACTGTGAGACAAAGCACAACCTTGTGCCGCACACCCACCAACACCTAAATGACTTCTCTTGCCAGTTTTTTCTCCCCATCCAACTCCAGAGAAAAAGCCCGTGGAACTCACAGCTAGTGTCCAGTGCGCTCACAAGTTCACAGGCATGAAGATGATGTCCTGCTTGAAGACATCCACACTCCTGGTCCACTTCCTGACTGCTTCATAGCCCCCCGATGTTAGTTTGGGATAAAAGAAGGTACTGAAAGCGTGGACCGCTGGATACCCTTCCTTCTTGCCTCTTTCCATCAGCAGACCCATGTAGAAATTAACGACCTGTACCATAAAGAGTAACCATGAGGTGTAAAAATAAGACGCTGGCTTTCCCAACGAAAAATACAGCACCACGTCTTTTCTGGCCACCCTTAAGCACGCAGCGGAGAGAACTCCAGCCTCAGCTGTCAGCTTTTGTTCCCAGAATTTCACACGGGGTTACATCGGCAGTTTGATCAAAACACCTGCCCCCCACGCCAATAACACGAACTAACTCCTGGAAGCTGCGTCATACAAGAAGTAAAGGAACTTCCAGAAACACTCGACCCTTCAATACCTCAAGTAAGAACTGTACAGAGATTTCTAGGCTCTGCAGCGGAGGTCGTCAAAGAACGTTGATGAGACTTCTGTACACGGCGGAGGGGTATTTTTCAATAAAGGACAAATGAGACTGTCCCTGTGCTGCAGCTGGTTTTACCTCATCATTTAGCCAGCAAAGGTTCCTGAGCGTGCGGATGTCCTCACGAGTGACCTTTAGTTTGAAGGCACTGCTCATGATCTCATCTGGCTCACCTCTGCCAAATGCGGCACTGACCTCTCTCTCCATGGCCTGAAAGGAACAATTCAATGGGGAAGGACTTGTGAAACAGAGCATGGAGCACGCTGACCTGGGGGCAGCTTTCCACTGAAACACGGCCTGTAAATTCAGCTCAGGTGACAGAGCAACTGCCTTCGACGGTTTCTTGGCTCAGTGAGCGATAGCGCTTTTGCCTTGCTTGGTTGGCTTCAGCATCCCAACTTTGAACTTTAGAGCCCAGGCTTGCTGCCATTTCTTTTCACCAAGGACGTTGGGATAAAACCCGTAAACTTAGCAAACACGCTAAAGCAGCTGAAAATGGAACACAGGTCTGGCAAACCCCTTTCCCATGTGCTGCCGCGGCCCTCGCAATACCCAGGTTTAAGCCAACCCCAGCGGGCATCCTCCGTACTGAGGCAGCTAAGTCAGGAGCCTGAAAGAATGTGAAGGTGGGGGACTTCAAAGGGAACGGCAAAGGGGGAAACTGAGGCAGCTACACTGGAGTCAGGCAATGGGGAGTCCAGGTTGTACACGCAACTGGTCGCAATTTGCACGTTCCCATCTAAGTCTGCTTAAGGAATGCAAATAAATCAGTATGTCTGGTAGTATAAAATACTCTGATCTGCAATAGCATCTTCTTGCTTGAATCTGGGTGAGCAAAATAAGAAAAACACCCGGTTTCCCTTGTACCCAGCATCAACTCCGCAGACTTTGTAAACTCTGCATTTGCTCGCCCTTTCCAAGTCCATCCTCAACAGGCAGGAAAAGGCGGGGGGAGCTCAATTAGACTGCAACTCTGAAGAATAAAAGCAGCCGAAATTCATACAAGCAGGAGAAACTGAACTCCCACTCCCCGGTGGTCGGCACCATGGATCAGCAAGCTGATCTTTCAGGTTCTATCACCATGGTAGGACAAGAGGCACATCCAATATAACTGGATGAGTCGAGTAAGCACTGCTCTGGAGACTGGTGTTCAACCTGGACTCATTTTTTGTCCTGGTAACAGAAGGCCCTCAAACCCTCAGGTCAGCACAACTGAAGGAGCGCTGGAGCACACGAAATCCTTCAAACCAGCTTTAGTGCTGACCCTCGCACTGTGAAGTCACAGCCGCAGACACTCGCTAACAGGTTCAATGCAAGTTCTTCAGATTTCAAAAAGCCTCAAGAACCACCTAGAATAAGAGGAATTCCCTGCAGCTCTGTTGCAACCTTCTGTTTTGTGTAACAAACTGTTGGCTATGGTACCTCTGTGAGCGGAGGAAAGCGTTCCGCTGTTTTTCCCAAGCTTGGCACTTTCTTTCCTTCCACATTGAGGCTGGCTGACTTTTTGGACTGCACACGTGTTGGGTGTCCTCGGAATAACGCATCTTCTGAGATTTCAGTGCCACGCTGCCTCTGTTAGACAAACGGACGTTAAGCTAGCAATCAAGCACAGATTTGTTTGCTCGGGGATAGGACAGAAAATCTTGCTTATATAGGGAACTGGAAGGGTTTTTGTATACACATCCAACCAGCAAACCCCAGAGTTACTTTTTATTGACGACTGCATTCCAACTGTGCACCCATGGAGTGCTGCACTCAGAGGCAAGAGAGGCAGAAAGCTCGTTTGGCTTGGGCTAGCGTTAAGAACCCCAGCAAAGCCTCCACGTGTAGGTATCAAGTTGAGAGCGAGATTACTATTTCTGATTTCCATTATTAAAATTTTATTTTTGACCTCAATCCTGACCAGAGGTGAAAGTCAAAGAGATGTACTTCCCATCCCAGCAAACAAGATAAGACTAAAGACACCCCAGTCCAGCTTTGCAGGTCAACTAAAGCTGTGCGCTAAAGATTTTGAGGCTATACCCAACACATGAAAGGGGAAGAATCAAAACGGTATAGTGTAGTGTGCTCCTAATAGTCCAGAAACAAAATTAACGGCAGCGTAAAACATTTTGCAACAGCGCTACTCATCAAATAATGCTCCCACTTTCCTGGGAAAAAAACAACCTGGGCAAATACAGATATTGTTGAGTAAGTCATGTGAAGTGGAGAGTGCTGAAGTTTCTGATCACAAATAGCTCTATTTTCCTTGTGAGTAACACAAGCTTACTCCTGCGATGGTTTGTTTCACTGCTCCTTCCTCTTCCTGAGAGTTTTCTTCTGGTGTGCAGTACCTGCCAGGAGAGGGAGAGAAAGAAGTGAGCTGTGTATCCATCCTGTCCCATGGAATTCTCAGGAATTCACCTTCTGGACAAGAAAGGCTTTTTCAAGGCTTATTCTGACTACAGCCCCGGTTGCGCACATCAACATGTGACAATATCGCCTCAACTTCCAGCACTGTTCTTTCTTAGCAGCAAGACTGGGATAGAATGAAGAGCTGGGAGCTTTGGAATTATGTTTTTGTTTTTTTTTTCCATCTACTTGTACAAGACTCCTTTTGTTTCTCTTTATCAGTCGCATTATTTGGAAAACAGGGAAGCAACCAGCACTTCCTCTATCGAGTGCTTTGTGATCTACTGCTGATAAACACTGCACGCTGGGTGTTCTACTGCAAGGTGTAACAGGAACATCTGCAACTAGACTTGCATCCAAACAGAGTGAGCTTCGGGAAACTAAGATCAGCACACTGTTTACTTGCCTTCTACAAGCCAGTCAAGAGAGTGACTATCCCCATTTGGAGAGGATTGTCATTCAAACCACGCAGACTCTGAAGAGCAAACAAATACACAGACATTGAAGTTGTCCAGATATATGTCCCTGCTTCAAAAACACAAATTCACATTGTCACCAAAAGACCCCTTTTTTTCAGGAGGGAGACCTACACCAGACTCTCACAGTATTCTACACTCATTGTGCTTTAACGGCTTTCAGTCCAGCATGGTAAGAGGAGATATCACAAGCTTTGTCAAATCGTTTCAGTTAGTAGCTAAATCCAAAAAAAAAAAGGCAAGAAAATGTCCCTTTTACTTGAACGCATGAGTTATTTTCTCTCCATCTCTCCCCTCCAGCTTAGGGGAACCACTGACACTTTAAGCACACAACAGTGCCGCACAGCTAAAAATAGAGCTAGTGTTTAAAGCAGGGAGAAGAACAAGGACAGAATTAGCTACAAAACAGGACTGCCGCAACTGAACCTCTCTCTGCTCCCATCTACGCTTTCTCCTCTCTCATGTAAGGGCAGGTCACTGCAGAAAGATGCGTGCATCTTACTGCCGTACAAAATCTCTCCCTCTAGCTGCACCTACTGCCCCCAAAACCCGTTTCCCTCAACACCACAAAGCCCTCAGAACTCACAGTCCTGCCAGCTCAGACAGCCAACACCAATGAGGCCACTGGCCTCTCAAACCCAACCGCACGCTGCCTTTTTCCCCCTCCTAGTCAAACCCCACACATCCTCTAAGTCCCAAAAACTGCCTCAAGTCCCACCAGGCTTTACAAGCTCTCCCATCCTTATGCTCAGGATGCGAGTTTCCAAGCGAAAGAAATGAAATGTCAGCTCGTTGATGGCTCGGCAGAACGACTCACAAACCAAAACGGATTCTGCAAATCCAAGGACAACTTGGTACGGCCACCACTCGCACCCTTACTGGCTTTCTTCCCACAGCAAACACCACACCAGCACAACCCTCTTTGTCACGCAGCACGGCTCTCGCATGGGAGCTGTGTTGGAGATGCACCTGGCTTGCGAGCAATTCCGGAGCCGCAAGCTAGCTACTCCTCTTTCACAGCACTGAGACGATCAAATACCATTTGTCATCTTCGGGACTCTACCAGCGGCTGAGAGACACACTCACGCAGAGCCAAAAGAAACAAGAACCATCATTAAAAGAGACTCTACCTGATTGTATCACCTCTCTGCGACCACTGCGGGCAGCAAACATCTATACATTCAACACCTGCACAGAGAAGCAGTAGTAAGAAAACAAGAAGTCGACTTTCAATCACCATCAGAAAGACACAGCTCTCAATTTCTGGGTGATAAATAAAAAACCCCAAAACTTTTAATGATGACTGTATGGTCAGGAGGTTTGAATTCTGGCAAGCACTTTGAACATCATCTGCCAGTGTATAGGAAATGCCCTGTTCCGATTTGAAGTCTACCTACAAAGTGGAACGGATTGGAACCATGGGGATACTCACCGGTCCTTAGTGTTGGACGTGGACAGACATCTCCTCTGTGTTTTGGTTCTTCTACGTGACTCACAGTCATCACTGGTTCCTTGGAGGAGGCTTGAACGCTTTGGGGCAGGAAAAAAACAACAGAGGAGAATCACAATTTTTATATGTGGGGCATTTGTTATCAGTGCGTACCAATTCACAGTGGCTTTTTGGGTTTTTCTTTAGAAAGAAAAAAATATTCTTTGCACATCCGACAAATATCTGCATCAACCTGAGGAGGCCACTTTACTCTGTGGGACAAGACAGAGTTCATTTCAACCAGCCTTGACCAATTCTGCTCAATCTATTTGTTAAAGATCATGCTGACAGTGAGAATGGCAATGTCCACAGCATCCACACTGCTGGGACATTTTACTTCAGACCCGCCCTGCTCTGACCTCAGGGACTATATGCTCTGTAGCAGTTGGAGTGCATTAGACCCGTTCCCCAGGAACCTTCTCTAGTTTAGCTTCCTCTGAAAGGAATCTCTTTCTCATGCTCCAGATCTGCTCCAAAATATGAGCCAAACCACAATAAGCAACGACTGGGAGATTAGATGCCGAAAGCAGAGTCTTGACCCGCTCTCAAATGCGGTGCACTTAAACTCAGTGCACCCAAAATTACATGAGAAAATGTTTTCTGTATCATTTTCATGGTATGGATTTTCATCTGAAGTGGCGGATTCTGGTGCAGCGTGCTCCTTAGTGGGCGGCCTCAGTGGTAAGAAGCTGTCTGGAGCAGCTTTGATGCTCTGTTTGCCATTCCGGCTTGTGCTGAAAACATCAACGGCAAAAGAAATGGTCTCAAGAGAACATTCCAATATGCACCTCCACCACCAACTACTTTGTCAAGCACGTACACTGATGACGATGGAGACAGACACGAGATGTTCATGACTTTCAGATGAAGACCTGCTGTCTTCAACTGGCTAATGGGGAAGTACAGAGAAGTAAAAGTGAAAATCACAACAACTGCCTTGAAGATACACTGTTGATTGTGTCCTCAGCCTCCTCTCAAGTTCAACACTTCCTTTACTGCAGACCTTTAATCTCTAGCTAGTCTCCTGCACCAATTAAGTAGCTGGGTTTAAAGAAAAAGTTTAAAATTGGTTCTTCGGGGAGGAAGCAGCTGGAGACCTCCCTTACCATAGGCAGTAAACCTTTCGGAGAAGAAGTCAAAGAAAACGGAAAGATTTTTACCTCAGACATGGAATTCTCTTGTGAGGACGGGATAGTGTTTCCTTCGTCAGGTGAGCATGGGTTCCACACGGCATTTGAGCTACGAGAGAAGAGCATAAGGTATCAGTAACTCTCAAAGGAAACTGAAGAGGTTCATGAGTTTACAGTAACGAGCTTCACCAAAGATAAATTCTCATTTTCTCTCTCACATCATCGTATTATTTGTGTTATGTCACTTGAGGACATTTTTGGGTTTTCACACTGGCAGCTACAGCAAGTTGTGCGCACAAGGTATTGCCAGTCAAAAACCTGAAATACAAAAGGCTTCTTGGGATCTACTACCTAAAAGGAGCCTTGAAAACAATCTACTTCTGGCAAGCTAACAGTGGACGGATCAGAACGGAAGGACTGCATCCAAGGCAGCTCTGGCACTGAGATGACAAGATAAACGCCCGGCCCCACTCCAGAAGCAATGCAAGGATGCAGGTAAGAAACAGAGGTCACGCTCAAGTCTTCCCAGATGCTGCCTCGTCCTGTGCCTGCAATAATCCGTACAGAACCCTAGGGGTAGGCTTGGACAGTACACAAGGTAGGGTGAAAATGAAACAAGTCGTATAACTTGATGTCAGCCTTACCAATTTGCAGCATTGATACATCGAGCGACAAAAATCGTGGTCTTTTAGTTGAAGGCTCAAAAGAAGTGGACCGAGGCTTAAAAGAAAACAAAAAAAAGTACCAACGTGAGTATAACTTGAATGTGAATCCAAGCAAACACACTTCCTGAGACTTAGTCAGCTCTGCTATGACTTGGGGACCATGACACGCTGGTTCACATTGCAGAAGAATGCAAATCTTTGCAGGACCTTTAACAGGTATGCTTTAATTTTTTAATACAGGCTCTCATACGTGAAGCGATTAAAAGAATACAAGCTTGTCACTCAGTAATCACTCAGTCAGCTCCTAAACATTCCAAAGTGTGATAGTTCAGCCCTTGAAAAATATATTTTGTACAAATCAGAGTTAATGACGCTCTCAGGAATGAAGAATTAGAGCCCGACAGTCTCTTAGCCCTCTTATCCCATGGGGCAATAAGAAAAATAGCACTACACCTTTGAACCAAACTAGGGAGTCAAGCAGTCGGTGGCTCATTTTTACAGAGCCAAAGTCTTACAGGAATCCTCTCCTGGGCTGGTGGCTAATGAGCAGAAAGAGGTTTATCCACAGGAAGTATGCAGTTTTTCTTGCCAGGTAGTGTATTTTGATTCCTTAACCACAAACTCGAGAAAGAGAATAACGCAGACTTGAGTAAGGCAAACCCAGCGCACATTAGAGCTGCCTGCTAGAGATGGAAAAGAACCACCTACAGCTGTACAGGCTCAGAGCAGGCTCAACCTCAAGATGCATTAGGGAGAGCTGCTTGCTCTCGCACCTTGCACAGACCCTAATATTTCAAACCCCTCGCTAACCTCTTCCGCAGACTCTGTGAATGGAGCATCTTTGCTGACGGAGGCCGCCGGGCGTTTGGTTGCCTTGGTCGGCAACTGCAGCACAGCAGAAACTTTCTCTTTCTGCTCGGAGATGGAACAATCTAAAAACCAAAGACAGGCCATATAAGAACATGATAGAAAACCAACAGAGTTACATTGCGAATACAGCCAGGAGGGAGCACACAGCTTTGATTTAAAATACTCTTTCTGCTGACACGCGTGGGCTCACCGCCAGAGACCTGGGCTATCTCCTGCTGGCAGTAAAAGTATTGTGTCCTGCCACAGTCACCGCAGATAACGTCATACAGAGGGCTAAGCCCCACCATACACCCTCAAGCCATTGGCTATAGGGATAGATAGCCACAAGGAAAGAACAGCTTGAAAAGCCACTGTTTCAGGAACAATGCCAGAGCACAAAAGTCAGACTTTTCAAAGGGACACAAAACCTCAGAAAAATCAGGCATATTCAATACTTCTGTAATGTGCAATACCTGATGTTTTCTTTTTCGGCGGACTCTCGTCACCATCGTCCACAGGTATCCAAACGCTGAGGAAAGAACACACACAACAGCGTTTTGCAACCCTAGGGAAGCTCCCAAGAGGCTGACTTCCCTTCACAGGGCCCAAACTTCCAAAGTTACTTTTCCTATCCCGAAGGTCTCCCCCTCCAAGCGCCCCTGGGATCATCTCAGGCACACATACACCTAACTGCACCCCTCCTCAATACCCCCCAACCTCTCCCAGCCAACGACCGCTCTCAGAGAGCTAATTATCCCGCTGGAGCACATTAGGCCTCTTTTTCTCGTTCGGTTAATGCTCCCTAACATTTTACATTTGTTCCTATCGCCAAAAACTTAAGTTCATATGTAAAGTTTTCCTCTTTCCTCGGGGAAAGCAGCACACCAGAGATTACTACGCCATCTAAGTTCATAAATCACTACACCGAGTTGCAAAGAAAAGTCTAAGTAGGACAGGAAATAAAAGGTGGGAAAGCAACAACTGCATACACCCACTTCAATCACTTACTGCTAAATCAGTGCTCGTCAATGAGTTCTTGAAATAATTCTTTGCTGCACCCTTTCTTACTAAGCATAAGTCCAAGTATTATATCAGTTGATAACAATGATAACATCTAGTAAAAATTTTTCCTTTGGGAATGGAGCACAAAGGTTGCTCCTAGGTGGGTTTTCCTCTATTTGTTTTTTTTTTTTTTTTCTTCTATTTGCCCCCCCAAAATGTCATGACAGACTCCAAGGATTCTTTGAAGAATTCTTTGGTCTTTCTTACACAAAGGAATTTCTTTTAAACTGTTATGCCCCGAAACCCTGCTGATATCATTGCTTCTGGACTACCTTCTCTCTGTATCAGGAGCACTAAGAAGTCCCTAAAAGCACCTTTCATACAACATCAAGAGTATTGGCTATTACTATGCTATTAAAAGTCAGGCAGAAAATATTGGGGGGTAGGCATTAGAGGGAAATATCTTCCCATAAAAATGCATTCTTACTCAGCATATTTGATACTTCAAAAGGCAAAATCTTTGTATCCTCCTGCTCAATTGTTAGCAGGAGCTAACTCCTTCTGAGCTGCTCTCCAGGCTCAAGGCTACATCCTGAGAGAAGCGCAGTTTCAATACCTGACTGCGGTTACGGCAACTGTCTGTGAACAGAAATGCCGCTTTCTCCAGCTTTACCAGAGCACCCAGCGCCTGGGAGAGCATTGTTTTGTCCTTTTTTACCTTACCAGCCACTTGGAGGTTTAGAATCAGTTTGATGGTGAGAAAAGAGGAATTCTCTCTTGGGAAGTTGTAATAAGCTGCTCCCCGCTCCTTCACCACTCCAAGTCTCCACCCCCTCTTTTTTCCTTTTCAAGCCCCCGCTGTGCAGACAGAAAGCCAACGAGGGGGTGGCTTTGCCCACGGATTTGGGGGGAACATCTGGAAGCCACAGTCATCTCAGCATCACAGGGGAACAACTCTGACTGCGGCACGGGGCGAGCCCACAGCGGCAGGAGCCACAGCCGCCGCACAGGGCCGGAAGGACGGGGATGCCGGGCTGGGAGAGGGCGGGGGGGGGCACGGAGCTGCCGGGGGCCCACCACGAGCCCCACCGCCCCGGAGGGGGGGCTCTGGGCGGGCAGAGGGGCCGAGCCCAGCCCAGGGGAGGGCAGCCAGAGCCAGGGGAACCCCAGAGCAAGACCCCACCCTGCACCCAAGCCCACAGAGCAACTAACGCCGCTCCCGCCCGAGGAGAGCCGGCTGAGGCGCCAGGCGGGCTCCCGCCAAGGAGGCCCCGGGGGTCCCGCAGGCCCCAGGCGGGGGGTGGGGAGAGAGGCGGGGGGGGTGGGGAGAGAGGCGGGGGGGGTGGGGAGAGAGGCGGGGGGGGGGGGGGAGAGAGGCGGGGGGGGGGGGGGAGAGAGGCGGGGGGGGGAGTGGGCGCCGGGGCGATGCCTGGGGGCGGCCCTGAGGCGGCGGGGCGGCTCGCTGACCTGGGAGGGGCGGCCTCTTGCGCGGCGGCGGGGCCGGGGGCGGCGAGGACGG
The DNA here is from genome assembly GCF_965231255.1 of Vanellus vanellus. Taxonomy (NCBI): domain Eukaryota; kingdom Metazoa; phylum Chordata; class Aves; order Charadriiformes; family Charadriidae; genus Vanellus; species Vanellus vanellus. The sequence goes on from NW_028127957.1 coordinate 702,195, forward strand.
CGACGAGGGCCCCCAGCAGCCATTGCTACACAGGCCCCGGCCGGCCCCCGGCGGAAGTGCGGCCGACCCGCGCGCCCAGCGCCGCCTCCCCATTGGCTGCCGCCGCCGAGTTCCGGCCCCTACGAGCTGGAGGGGAGGCTGAAGGGAGGGGGAGGGGGCGGTGGATATGCGCAGGCGCGTTGCCGTCTGCGCTCTGCCTGAGGGAGCCGTTGAGGGCCGCCCAGCCCGCTTCTGCCCCTGCCCTGCGGTGGGGCCGGGCCGGCGCCGTCCCGCCTCGCCCCGCCCTCCTGTGTCTGGGGGAGGCGCTGGCCCTTCTCCGAAAGCCCCGAGCCGGGCGCCGGGAGGCCGAGGAGTGCCCGGAGGAGAGGAAGAGGCCTGTTTGCCCTCGGGGAGAGGCCCTCACAGAGGCCGGAGGGGGCCCCCTAGAAGCCCACAGAGCCCACAGAGGCCGGAGGGGCCCCCCCAGAGAGCGGAGAAGCCTTTCGGCGTCCCGCAGGACAAAAGCAAAGGCAAAGCCACGCACATCGCACCTGGGTGCATCTTCCATAACCTTGTCTCCTGTCCACTCGAGAGGGAGGGCGGCCCCCCCCAAAAATTCAGGTGCTCTTGAGGAGCGATGGAGGAAGCACAATTTAAAAAAACAAACAAACAAAAAAAAACCCCAAAACCCCAACCAAACTTGAAATTAATTACAGCTTGTCTGGAGTGAGAAGTTGCGAGCGTTGAGATGCTCGGTGGAGGTGGAGAAGCGGTGCCCTGACCCCCACCTCTTGCTTTTCCCCTCTCCTCCCCAAGACTGCACAGCGCAAGATGAGGGAAATGCTCCAGCAGGTGAAGCAGCAGGAGCAGAAACACGCTCCGGGAGCCCCGGCCCCGCAGCACAGCAAGGGAGGCTCCCGCCGTGCCGCCCAGCACCGCCTGATGAATGTAACCCAGCCACCGGACATCCCCCACCTCCTCTGTTATAGGTTAATTTTATTTATATTCTGTCTTTGAGGAACAGATTCTTTAATTTCTTGATCAACTCTGGTGCGCAGATCCACCATATGAGTTTTATGTTCAGTGTCTTGATTAGTCCAGTTTGGCCGCTGTATTATTCGAAAAGTGTACCTATCCACGATGGCATATTCTGATTTTTGTTTCCCTTCCACTACCCATGAGGAGCCATCCACAAAGAATTTTTCTCTTTCATCTAATTCTTCTTCTTCTTCTAAATCTTCTCTTATTTTGGTCTGTAGATTTATTAACTGGAGACAGTAGTCTTTCTTTGGGCTCTCCGTATAAAAATTGGGCCGGATTTTGAATGGAAGTCATTTCCATTTCCAATCTAGGGGAGTTAATCAGAATTCTCTCATACTTCGACAACCAACTGTCAGTAAGGCATTTATCAGCTCGTTGTTGCAACACTCCCCGGATGTTATGGGGGGTATATACTTTCAGTTCACCTCCTAAGGTGACTTTTCCGACCTCCTCTATCAACAATGCGGTTGTCACTACCACTTGCAGGCAAGTGGTCCACCCCTGGCTTACAGGATCTAAGATTTTAGAATAATATCCTACAGGTTTTCTCTGCCCTGCCCATCCCTGGGTCAAAACCCCATATGTTGTTCTATTATCCACATTGATGAAAAGTTGAAAGGGTTTACGGATATCAGGTAAGATGAGGACAGGTGCTTCTATCAATTTTCTTTTTATCTCTTCCCAACGCCTCTCGTCCTCAGAGGTCCATTTAACTAGTCCATTTTTAGTTAATTTCATTCATATAAAAATTCTACTTTATTACTATATCCTTTATCCATTATCGACAGTACCCCAACAATCCTAACAATTGTTTTATTTGCCTTTTATTAGTGGGTATTGTTAGAGACAAGATTCCCTTTACTCTTTCAGGATCTAATTTCTAATGCCCCTTTGTAAGCCAGTGCTCTAGATATTTTACTTCTTCTTCTGTAAACTTTAACTTAGATCTTGAAACTTTTAGTCCCTGGAGACTTAGAAAATGTAGCAACTTAATGCGTTCAGTTCTAACATCTTCTTGAGTTTTTCCAGCAATTAGTAAATCATCTACAATTGTATCAGAATCAACTCTTGAACTCAAATTCCAAAGTCTGTGGGCAGTATCCCTTTAAATTTGATATGCTATTGTAAGCAGCACACCCTCTACACAGTCGACTTTTTGCTGACAACAAATTGTAAAAAATAGGGAAACCTCTGAGGTGTGATGTAGTTTTAGGAACTGAAGAGCAGCTTTCCCAAAGTTTAGGACAAGTACCAAATAATATTGCACAGCTTAAAATACAGTTGTTTACGTTCTGACTTCAGTACAGTACAGCTTAACTGTGAATGTAAGGAATTAACATTTTGCATTGTGAGCCAAATTATTTGTGGCAGAAGGTCAAACATCACATAGAAAATTTAAACCTGGATGTTTTAAATGTCAACTTGTTACAGGACTTGTAAGCAAACTTTAAAAAGCTTAAAAAGCTGTTGGCCTCACTTTTGAGGGCTCCAAATACTCTTGCAAACCAACATTAATATTTCTGACCTATACAGGCCGTTCAACCCACTGTTCCCTAAAAAAGCTATCAGGCAGTAAGCATATGGTGAAGTACACATGTTTATTTAACATTCCTAAAATAAGTTGTATCTACATCCTACATAAATGAATGAAGTCTTAATATAAAATAGAAAACTGCATTGACAGAGGAAATCAAAGTCCATATGGAGTTACTTATCGAAGACCTTTTGTTTGTGAAATTTTACAGTCATTTCTATAAATGATCTCTTCCAAATTAGATGATTTTTTTTTCTTTTCTCCTAATCCACACCATTTGGATGACTTTACAAACAGTGGTGTTCATTATAAACAGTTACAGCATCTTCTGGTGCACAAGTGGCTATGGAAAATGAGACAGTCTTTTTTTGTTCTTTCAGAGTGTTCTCTGCCATGTCTGCGGTTTCTTTCTGTTTGCTTTTTGTTCCATCCACTGGACTTCCAAACGGAGAGATAAATTTGATTTCCGCTGGTGGAGGTGACCAACTAACTCCAAAAAACCCCTGTTCTCTAACAGCAAGACTATGGATAAGAATTAAAAGGCAACGACTCACGAGAAACTATGGATTGGCTTCTACCTGTGGCTTCTTCCCTCCCACCCCCCTCTAAAATCAACTACAAAGCTATTTAGGGGCAGTTACATGAGAACTGAAGAAATGGCAGGAAATAAATATAATGCATTAACAGCCCTGAGAGCAGTCTACGAGAGGAAGTTCTGAAGGGGAATTAAACTACTTGGTTGGCTGCGGACATGCACACTGGGCATAATCTTGCAAGACGATCCATCGCTCTAGCTAGTGCGCTTCCAAAAGGAGAGGTGAATCTTGTTTCCACTGGGGGAGGTGACCAAGGACCTTCTTTTCTTGTGGTTCTGCAAAGACAGAGAAGTATCAAATTGATTCTTTTATTACCAACAGTATTTAGTAGAGGAAAAGAAACCCCGTGGAGTTACAAAATCAATGCCAAGGAATTATTTATGGCCTTCTTTGTAGACAGGATCAAGGCAGAAAAGGTACATCAAGAAGCTTCCTTCTGCTGTCATTCCTTGCCAGACTGCCCCGAGCATTCTCAGTCACTATTCGCATGAGCTTTTAGAGCCCCTCCCACCTCCCAGGTTTTAAGAGGCAACCGTCCTCAAATGGTTTTCCAGAGGGAACCGGACAACATGGCCAGAAACAAGCAGTTCTCTTTACTCGTTGTCTGACCTTCTCCTGCATTCTATAGGGAACTAAAGACCATAAGAGTGTGGTTTCATAAGGTGGAATAAGACCTTAGATAGGCAGATAGGCAGACAGACGGATAGAAGAGTGTGCCATCGTTGCAAAGAGTAGTGCCCACTTGCCCTTTTCTCTCCCATCCCTCTTCTGTTTCCATTAGAAAACTAAACCCCTAAGTGGGGAAAACGGTGCCCAGCAGACCAGCAAGCTGCACAGGCTCAGAAAGTCAGAGCAGAACTGTAGAGCCAAGTGAGGAAGAGGCAGTTCGGTGGCTAAAAGCTGAATCGCTAGCACGACAAAGGAATGCAAATAAGTGCTCAAAAAGAATTTCATACTTGCTGGCTTGCTTCATTTTTGATTTTGCAGCTCTCCCTCTCTTGAGTTTTGGCTTTCCTACAGACTCTCGGGAGTTGGTATCCTCCTCCTCTTGAGTTGGAAGCTCCTGTGTCAAGGCAACAAAAACATTACTCGTGCACAAGTTCTTACACTTCTACAGAACACAAATGAATGTTTCTTTCATGAAGAAGTCATGACAGAGTGATTCCCAAAAGCATGACAGTTTCTCTCCACAAAAACAAACCTTCCCTCTCAAATTCTCCTACCATCCTACAAGCTGAAAGTCTGCAATTAAGAGGTAGCCCACCAAGTAAGTTTAAAGAAAGCTACTCTGCCTTTTGTTAAAGGCAAAGCAACGCTTCCTAATTCTTGACTTACACAGATTCAACGGTGATTTTTGTCGCTAGTTTCCATGAAGGAAAAAAATAATCAAATCATTTAGCTGATTAATTTCAAGCTCTCTTTCGATATACTTTCAAGGAAAAAGGCAAGGCCTTGCTAAGTATGATTTGAAAAAGCGGTACAGAGCAAAAATCAAGAACGTGAGACAACCAGAGGTTTGCTTACTGGTTCTTTCACAATTCGGGAAATGCTAGACACATTTTTTTCCCTTGACCTCAAAAGAGGGGGCAAAAAGACAGGTTGGGAAGACAAGTCCGGGTCTAAATCCTGAAGCTGCCCAGGATGGTCTGCTTCCCCAGCTAAGAGAGGTTGGTCACTAGGCTGCGCCTCTTCATCCCTGACTGTATTTTCAGCAAATTGTACCTTAAGGTTTTTCCGTTTTCTTGCACTTCTTCTGGGACTGACTGCCGTTTTTATCTCATGAGCAGTGTCGATCTGGCCCATTCCTTGACACGGAGATGCTCCCAGTGCTGCACTATCTTCAATCCCCTGAAGTTAAAAAAGGTCCGTTAAGGCAATATTCATTACCAAACAGACTAACTTCAAGTCGAGCTAGATGAAACCGAGGACAGTGAAATGCTGCTTTTCCTTTCAGATCACCACTGGGTGTAAAAAGTTAAGAGACGTACAAGGTACTCTCTGCTACAGATAACAGTTCATGTGTTGAAGGGATAGAAGAGAGCATTCAGTGCTCCATTTCTGGTGTTCCTCTTCACGAGTAACGATTTGTCCCCACTCGTGGACAAAGTGAGCGGCTTTACAATACAAGCTGCATACACAACTGCCAGTAATCATCCCATTGCAGTACCTTCTGGACCGATTACTAACCCACACGGAGTGACCGACTCTGCACCTAACGGGGCAAAATGTCCCCAACGTCTGAAGTTTCAGTCATGAGAGGTGTGACCGCAACACTGCGCCAAACTGGCCAGGTATCACATTCGGCATCTCGACACTGCGCTTTCAGGAATCACTTGGATTACACGAGACAACACGTATATTTTAACTACCTCCACCTCGTGCTTTCTAGTTCCCTGTACGGAGCAATTCTTCTTTCCTTCTAGATCCTCAGATCTGACGATCCTGAGTGAGATACTCAGGCTTTTATGGTGAGAACAAAAGTAGTATCTGTGACTTATTTCCAGTGACTCCGATGCTCAAGAGAATTTAACCCCTGTGTAAGCACCTTTGCCCAGCCCTCTACGTTATCGTGCTAGCCAACGATGGCAGAAGGAAGAAGCCCCTCTGCAGCAGTCTCCATAGAACCGGCTCGTTTTCTTGCCTCCTGCCTTGTCCAAAGTTGCCAAAGCATCCTATGATAGCAACACACCATGCTTCACAACTAAACTCAAGACATACTAGTCTGCCATAAGCTTTCCTTACATGCTTACAAATCTACAAACAAGAGAGCAGTGACTACTTTGTCCTCAATTCAGTGAAGGCAGACAAGCCAAAAGCAGGTGTTTACATCTAAATCAGGACAAAACAGTTATAACGAAAGCAGAAAAACCTTCCCCTTACTGCCACACGAATGACTGCAGAAGCTTTGTGACCGTCTCATGTACCCGCTGCCTTCTTCCCATCACAAATTTCCCGTCTACACCATAAGGGATTTACGTATTCCCAAGTCTGTAACCCTCTTCTCTACAGTGTCATCCTAAATCCCAAAGCCGAGACAGCTAAATAAGTGACTGCCCATTTAACTTCATCTCAAATGTGGGACACTGAAAAGCACTTTCTCTTACTTAAGACCGATCTATTTGTGGTACGCCTTCCCTTCAGTTTGCATTTCACTCCTAACTGTTACTAACGATTCATGGCGGATGTCTTCTGAAGAACTCATCAGCGCCAGCAGAAGTGAAAACAATGGGGAAGAACCTGGGACAACTGGAGAATCACTAGTTCTAATTTTCAGTCCATGTGAACAACCTTTCAAAATTCATATTTTACAAAGTTCAGATGGTAAAAAATGTAGTTTAAGAAAAAAAAAAAAAAGACTTTTAAGTAGCTTGAAGTATCTTGATGCTGAAATTAACTCATTACGGGGAATTCTGTTTATGTTAATAAGGAACAGAGAGTAAACGATCTCAGCACCTAAATCATTCCAACAATGAGTTTGGTTCCCACAGCATTTTGTCATTTGGTAAACGGCCCCCAGTATCGAAAAGCTGCACTCCCCAACTTTTTGTGTTGTCTTTAACAATTAAACGACTTCTTTTATTAAGTCAAATAAGAAACTTTTAAGTTCTAACAAACCAAACGAATGTATGGTTATTTTAAAAAATAGTTTAGGCACTTTTGTTTTTCCTACTACAGCCCTCAAAGGCCCCAGTCTTGACGGGTTCTATTCGGTGTTAGAGGTCCACAAAATGCATAGGAGAAAAACAGAACTGCCCTTATGTAATGAGGCTTTAACTTGCGTTCACCAGCTAAAGAAATTGAGACCGTTTTGGGTGCCTTCCAATTGTCAGTAAGACAGGACTGTCCTCCATTTGCAAAGAGTTTTTCTGTTTTGTCGAAAATGGGAACATAGTTGACTTACATTCATTTCCTCAGTTTTAGGAAAACTGTTAGAAACAGTTATTTCTTCCTGTGGAAAAGGAATATTTCCTTCAACTTCAGCTGCTTCCTGCCTACATTTTGGGGAAATCCATACACTTCTCCTCAAGGCGATTTCCTGAATGAGTACTGACCACATGCCAGTGTTAACTCACTTTCTTCCATGCAATATAAAGAAGTGTATTTCCCAAAGCTATGGGACAATGGGCACACGGCAATTTAATTAGAACTAAGCTTCCCCTCTTCAAGACTGGTCCTAACGCGCTGCTTCCAAAAGGACTGTATATGCAATACTCACGCGCACACTGAAAATATTCCACAAGGTGAACGCAACAGTGTTTCCGTTAAATTCTTTGGTGGTTTCATTTCACACCAAGTTTACCGGCGTCTGGTGTGGTCGGTTGTTGTTGCTGGCTTTTTTAAAATACAAACCTTAACCACAGGAGGAGTCTCAGGTACATTCAGCTCTGATGCTCCCGCGAATTTCTTGTGTGAGATGGGACCACACATATTTGATCCAAAGGGGCTGGATGCCACGGATGAAGTAGGTGGTCTGCATGGGAACTGCCAGCTACGAGTCTGCACGGGAGAACATGAAGGAACGGGACGGCCCACCAAATCCAGCAATCTGGAAGATTCACAATTTAAAAGATGAAAAGTAATAAATAAATGGGGGAAAGAATCACGCTGCGGTCAAGAAATCTGACACGACACATAACAAAAACATTCCAGGAACAAGAAATACAGGTGAACCCTCCCTGTTCAGGTGATGTATCAGGCCCAAGAACAAGCTACAGGCATCTTCTAGTTTCTCAAGTATTTTGGTACATCTCATGCTTAATTTCCCAAACCACTGCCACTGAGGAGAGAGGAATCCCTTGCAAATTGTGCAAGTCAGATCAGTCTCACGCCAGAAGAAATATCATCTACATTGCAACACTGGCACCACTTCATATTCTCCCCTCACTTGTGTGCCCAAGTTGACCTTTTCTTTCACAGAGACAAAGCAGAATGCAAGCACTTGGAAAACACAGAAAGTCTACACACACACATCCATCCATCCACATACGAGAAGCAACACCTTTTGGAAAAATTCATGCTAGATCCACTATTCCTGGAACATTTTTGTGAAGATTTTGTAATTGGTGTCCCAGCAAACGCATCGCACAACTCTGCATCACGGGGAGTTGATGTTGTGGCTGGCGGTTCTGTAGCTCTAGGACTAGAATTACAAGGAAAATGTAACTGACTCCCATTCCCCTGAAGTCCACACATACCAGAATTCAAGTTTATTTGACCGTGCCACCCGTAGGAAAATCATCGTACAACCGCAAGCCTCTTTCCTGCTCATTAGAATTCTGCTTAAGTTGATGTAAAAAAGACAGAAACGAAGCAGCAACTGGGCAGGAAGCGGTAAAAGATTACTATTCGATCCTACGAGCAAGTCTATCAAAATCTGTACAACGGTACCTTAGTGGTAATCAAAGTTTTTGTGTCAGCCATCTTAAATTCTGTAAACACATTCACCATAATGGCAATGTGGTATGTATGTGTGTGTGTATATATTCATATATCTAAATGTATTTGCATAAGTGAGATTTTCATAGCAGAACTCTCTCTCTAAATACTCCTTATGAAGGACAGTTTCTCAAGTGTTCTATATTGTATGTGCAAAAAAGCCAAAGTTTTGTGCAGGTGCACCTTCCCTCCAAAACACTCACATAATGCAAATGGATTTTTCTCTCTCTCTCCACACATGTAGCTCAAGACTGTGACAAAAGGCTGCTTACCCATCGCGTTGGGAGAAACTGGGTTTCTGCTCATTTCCTTCCCAGAATTTTCTGATATTGGCCAATACGTGACTGAGGAAATTTTCTCTTTTACACACATTTCCCACATGAGCTTGTTTCGTTATTGTTGATAATGGCTTTGGTCTTGAGTCTGTAAAGCAAGAAGGGAAACATATCAGCCTTGTGTAATCAAAGTGACAGTGAGTTGTCCACTCTATTCCCTCTCCTAAAAGTTACCTTCTCTTAATACCAATGAAGGCAAACGGTAAGGCTTGGCTCTCTCAACAGCCCACTTCCTTTCAATTCGAGGAAGGATCTTGCCAGATTGGGCTACTGCAGAACTTCTGGCAACTTTAGAAAAAAAGAGAACAAAAAAGAAATGAATCAAAAATTTCAAACTCAAAAAATATGTCACCTTAAAAGAAGGCAAGAAGTATTACCTTCAGATGTCCAATGTTTAATGCATCCTCTCAGAAGTTCTGCAGAACCTGTCTGGACAGCAGCTGACAATACTGCTTCCACCTGCTCCTCCTAAACATAACAGACAGAATAAAATGAGAATCTTACTTACTTTCAGCACCTGAACCATCAACGGTGAATGTTTGTTTCTAGCTGTATACTCAGTCAGACATCACAAAGTCAATTCGGAGACATGCGAGTCATTCCACATTCTTTGTCTTAATTTGAGCCACAGGCTGGACTGCTCCTTGGTCTGAGGAGCACAGTAACTTTTCCTCTGACATTTCAACTTACTGAAGGCTAATTCTGATCTTTAGATCCATGCCTCTGCAGTACAGGCTTCATGCACTGACTTCCACTTAGCTCTTTTCTGTAACATCCTCTGCCACTACCCATTACGCATTCCGTGCGTGTAAGGTTGCCATCAGGAGTGCAGGAAGGGTGAAAGGTTCCTCCACAAACTTTTACTTTGCTCTTTTGGGGGTTTTGTTTAGTTGGGTTTTTTTAAAGACATTTAAAAGTATCTTTCCCTTCTAGGCAAAATCGTTACATTCCAAGGGATTTCTACACAGTGGAACACACATGTGATATTTCCATCTTTTTCTGAAAACTGGTTGCAGGCAAGGAAACACACCAAATGCTATTCACAGCGGCAAACAAAACTGCAAACCAAGCTTCTCGACCCTACTGCTGCAATTTGTCTCACTAACATTCCAAAGGAATCCCTGCTCAAATGCATAACAAGTCTCCGAACGGCACAGTCACAATCCAGCAAAGGCTATTAAAAAACAGACGGGCTGTTCATCACAAAGACTCTATCTCTCATGAAGCTCTTCAGATGAGAGAGAACGGTCGGTGCCAAAGGAAAACCTGTGACAGAGGGGGTGAAGTCACTATGGCGAGATAAAGGAGACAGAAGGCAGTGAGCGTCATGAGATAAAGGTGATGACGGTGTTGCAGCAACAAGAGGGCAGTCTAAGAGGAGTACGTTGGGCTACTGTAGCACGAGGCAAAGGCCGCAGAGGTGAAGATCTGCTTTCACCTGACACCAGTAATCCTTTACCACAGCTCTCTTCCTTGGAAGCAAACGGTCGTGTGTAGTGCAGCAAGCTGACGTTTGCAACAGCTCGCATCCCAGCGAGACACCCCCATCGTCAGCTACTGCACTAAACTTCATGCTTCGAGAAACCGATGGGGATGAAGGTTGCTCTAAGGGAAAGAGGCTTGATGTTGCGCGTGACCAGCACTGAGCGCACGCTTCCTTGTGCATGTCTGTGGCCCAGAATTAAGAGACGGGTCTCTAAAGACAAATCTCTTAGGGCTGTTCCCAGTCAAACTCCATAGTTTGCGGCTAAGCATACTATTTCTTCTGCTAACTCCAGCCAACACTCGTATTTCAGGACAACTGGCAAATAATACGAAAACCACATTATCATGTCTTGTAGCCTCTCCAGCCCCGCCAAACCAGAGGGCTGTATCTCCCCCTTGATTCCCTCATATGCGCTCACCTGGCTCAAACTGGATGGCTGGACATCGACGAGTCTTGGAGACAGCAAGCCAGCTACCAGACACCTGTGGTAGCTCTCACCAATGGCTTCAGTCATTGAAGGGACAGATTTCTTCAAAAAATTCAAGGTCTGAAACATCAATCCAAAACTACTGATAAAGGCCGCATTGTTAGTCGGTCACTAAGGGCCTGGGTAACCGCTAAGAGAAATTATAGAAACGTCCCCTTAAACTGTCAGAAAGCCTGCATCAGGAGTGTGCTTTGGCTTAGCCATCTGAGTAAGCGTTACTATGCCGAGTCTTAAAGACGGCAGCCAAACTAACAGTTACAGTTTATTTTAAAAATCCTGTGAAAGAAAAGAGCAGCCCTTGCAATGATTAAGTATTTTCTAGCTTCTCTCTCGATACACACGCCTTTCTTTTTCCCTGACCACTGACACAAAATGCATTCTATAGCAGCTAAACTAACACACAACTGTAAACCACGCTTTGGAAGATCCTTTCGATGCTTGTTTGTGCAGAAGCTGATCCATGTTGGAAATATTTAGCGAGCTGAAACTTAAGTCAACATTATTTGTCACAATCTGGGCAGTGGCTCGGAAGTTGCAATTGGGCCAAGTTTGGGAGAAAAAAAGTTTCCGTTCTTCTCAAACAGTTAAGTAATTTCTCATTTTCTCCATTCTGGCTCCCTTTTTTCAAGTTAATCGGGGATAAAAACTCTAACTCAAGACTATGCAGGCAGTTTGACCGATGGCTCGTAAAGAAGTAACAGCTTTCCCCGACTTCCACAACATTTCTGTTCTTGCTCCTAGAGCAACATTGCATTCCTTTCTAGACATCCAATCCCTGATCATGCTTCCACAGGAGACCGTGGTGGTTTTACAGTCCCAAGAGCGGACCTAAAGCATGAGCATTTGCATAAATCTGGTGACAGGCTACAATTGCAATTACGCGTGTGGATGGGCAGGAGGAGCATTAAATGGTCTCAGACACTGAAAGCAGTGCAACAGAAAGCTTAGAAAATGTCCACCTCGTGACATTCTCAACAGAGACAGAATAAAAGGTCACCTCCTTCTGGAAGCTGGTGCAAGTCGTGTGAACAACTCCGGAGTTCAGCAAGCAGGTGCCATCTGCAGAAACAACAAACGTTTTACAACCTTCCAGACTCTCTCAGTTATGTTATGACCAGTTTACATTGTTTACATAGCAGTATCTGGAAAGATAGAACTGAGTACTTTGAGCTTCAGTTCCAAGTCATTTCCTTCTATAACCAGCACCACTTCACAGGCTATGTCACAAAAGCAGCAAAACTCCGCAGACTGCCAGATATATTTCACAATAGGAAATACCTCGTTAGTACAACGGCATCAGAGTTGGGTTGGGGGTGTGGGGGGTTGGGTTTGGTTTTTGTGTGACAGACAATGAACAAGAGAACCGAGAAATAGCATCTCATTTTAAGCTTATCGCTCTTAAAAGCACTGAAATACCTACCAAAAGTACAGGCACTCGGATTAAAAAACTGCTCCGGTGGTGGATAAAAAGGAGGAACTTCCCGACGTAGACTGTGCTCATGTACCAGAATATCCAAAAGGAGCTCGGGAGAAGTCATGCTTGTCACAGTCTCCAGTGACCACAAAGCAAAATAGGGGCAATCATGAAGGAACTCTTCTGGCCTTAAAGAAAACAAGGGCGTCAGCTAAACGCCGACATTCAAATGAATTATTTGCAGGGATATTGAAAGCAACTTAATAAAAATCTACCTTAGCGAGTCTGGCATTTAAGCATGATACCAGCTGTTAATGTCAAATACGCCCAAATAAGTAGATGGTTTGCCTTGACCGTATGTTTGCACTTGCCAACTGAAGACTGCTACACTGACGTCAGGATATATTGCTGTAAAAGAGTAGACATTGTTTTATTTGCAGAAAATAGGGTAGATCCGATATTTTTAAAACACCACTTTCGATTTTGGCTTAATTTTGTTCTATCACTCATGAAACACAACACTTACTAAGAGTAGTGAAAAAAATTACAGAGCAGCAAACATCTCTGCGACAGGTTTCAGTCATACTGCCCCTTTTGCTTGTTCAAATTGCATCCGTTCTAAGCAAAGCCAAATACACAATTATTAGCTAATTAAGTTCTCCGTACATGAAGAGCTGATCAAGACGTTTAGCTAGATGAACAGTTTAGCAAAAAAAGCATGCTAGGAACACATACATTGCGACTTTTAGAAAGCATACAAATAATTGTCGTATATGCTTGTCTCACACAGCTGGCATTATTCATTTCCAGCTTTGACTCAATGACGAGTTTTAAGAATAGCTCCTTTCCATGCATATTCCGAACGAAAGACCACAATTCTCACACCAAATAAACAAATAAACCCTGACAAACCAGAAATTGGAATAGAGATTTTAACATAAACTATTCACAACATTCACACCTCCACACTTACACACACAACACCAGTTCTCTTAATCCAAAGGCATTTCAGATGAAGACCCTTAAGATCAAAGCCCCTTAAGATCGTTGAGTCCAACCATTAACCTAACAGCGACAGGTCTCTTACATACCTCCAGGGATGGTGACTCAACCATTTCCCTGGGCAGCCTGTTCCAACGCTTTACAACCTTTCCCGTGAAGAATTTGTTTCTAATACTCATTCTAAACCAGACCTGGCACAACTTGAGCTCATTTCCTCTCATCCTGTTACTTGGGACAAGAGACTGACCCCCACCTCACTACAGCCTCCTTTCAGGTAGCTGAAGAGAGCAAGAAGCTCTCCCCTCAGCCTTCTTTTCTGCAGGCTAAACAACCCCGGTTCCCTCAGCCGCTCATCGCAAGACTTGTGCTCTACACCTCTCACCAGCTTCATTGCCCTTCTTTGGACATGCTCCAGCACCTCAAGGTCTTTCTTCCAGGGAGGGGCCCAAAACTGAACACGGTCTTCAAGCTGTGGCCTCACCAGTGCCGAGTACAGCAGGACAATCCCTTCCCGACTCCTGCCGGTCACACTATTTCTAAGACATGCCAGGATGCTATTGCTCTTCTTGGCCACCTGGGCACACTGTCGGCTCCTATTCAGATGCCTGTCGACCAGCACCCCCAGGTCCTTTTCCACCAGGCAGCTTTCCAGCCACTCTTAGAATCATAGAGGAGCGACACCCGGGCACTTGACCCGACCCGGCCAACAAGTCGATTTCATACAACGAACATCACATTCGATATCAATTAGAAACTTTGCTGTGAAGTGCTCTCTCTCCCCTCGATGGCTGTGATCCTGAGAACTTCTTCCCCAAGCTTGTACTGTTGCATGGGGTTGTTATGACACAAGCGTAGGATCTGGCACTTGGCCTTTGTTGGACCTCAGACCATTGGCCTCAGTCCAGCCAGCCAGCCTGTCCACATCCCTCTGTGGAGCCTTCCTACCCTCAAGCGGATCAAGGCTCCCACTCAGCTTGGTGTCCTCTGAAAAATTCTTGAGGGTGCGCTCCATTCCTCTGTCCAGATCATTAATAAAGGTAGGTATTAAAGACATCAGGCCCCAGTACTGAGCCCTGGGGAACACCACCTGTGAGGGACTACCATCTGGAAGTAGACACGCAAACAGGTTTGAACAGGGCAAAAAGAGATTCAGATAACATTCCAAAGCAGTGGAGAGAATGATCTTATTGTTCAAAGGTGACAGCTGAAGGAATAAAATGCCTGACCAGCAGTATACAGATGACCCCACCATACATCGCTAGAGCATGTCAGCAAGCGTGAAAACTCACCTAGTTTTTACCTTAAAGAAGTCTCACATAACTTAAGCACACGGTTTGTCTTTTTCAATAATCCCAACAATCCAGTCTGTACAGATATTTAAGGCTTTCAGACCCTGTGGCCAGAACAGCATCCATTGCTTACATTCCAAACCCACGTATTTTAAAATAATCAAACACAGGCATCAGAACAAACCTTCAATAATGCTATCCTCTCTGTCAACAGGGCTGAGAAATTTTTCTACGGTCTGACAGCTGAGTAGTTTAATACTGCTGATCTGCCCTCTCAAGGGAAAGACTCCTCCCGTGAGATCTAAAGTGTACCTCTCGTCACAGTTTTTCAAACCCTGGGGAAACAACAGAAGAGACAAAGGGTCATTTTGAGATAAAAACATACATTATAGCTAAATATGAAAGACACTCTACATCTCATATAATAAGCATATTTTACCGTGTATATTTCCCATGAGCTTATTTGTTACAATAAATAGAAACTACAAATGACATGCAAGAGAATTCAGTGTCAAACCCCAACAGCTAAGTTTGGCGGTACAGACCAGGCACGTTTTCAAACTCTAGCATTTCCCTAACATCATTCAGATCTAAATGCGTTTTGCAGACTTCCTTGCAATGTCAAGGTTTCTTTATAAACCTAAATATATATCTACAAAGAGATATCTGAAATAACGCAGCACGCATGCACACAAAGCTCTTTCCTCCGTGTCTTGGTCACAGAACTGATGAAGTCAGAGAAGTCACGCCATCGCAGCAGCTAAAGCTCTGTCGAGAGGTATGATCTAGAGGCACATCGCCAGAGTGAACGCACATCCCTCGCTGGGAACTACGAGAACTTCTTACTGATGAACAATCTTCTTTCAAATCACATAAGCTCCTGCCACCTCCTCTTCTCATCTTGTCAGAGACTGATTAATGGGTGAATTGGGTGAAATGGGTGAATGGCCCTCAGGTCCTTCACCGAGCACAGCCAACAGCAAAAGGGGAAAACAGAGAGGACATGGGATGCACGTGGCCAAGGCATTTAGGATCACAAAGCACTACAGAGTAAGCAAACTGCTTTGAGATACACTGAAACCCCGGCAGGATTGTGTTCAACCCCTGATGCCACCAGTTGCTAAGTAAGCATTAACTAAAATGAACCGTCTTTCCAAACACAGCATTGCTTCGAACTGTCTGCTGTACGGTGCAAGACTGGGCGTACTGTGGACACCAAACAAAAAAAACAACAAAAATCCACCACCACCAAACAAAAGCCAACCCAGAAACGGATCACACCACGTTCTACCCAAGTTTCCTAAAACTTTCCTAAATTAGCATGAAACAACACATTCCCATATGATCACATAACATACATCTAATTCACCTGAGAAGAGGCAAGCTTTCTCTTCATAGTTCCAGGAAATGTTTCAAATAAATATCAAGGCTGTCTAAAACCAGTAATAATTACAAAAAATTATGGTTTTCATTCCTAAAAAAAATAACAGATGTGCAGAGGAGATGAGGAAAATGAAAACCATCTCTTTGAAAAACTGATGTGAAGCATAGGCAAAGAGCCTCATTTTTGGTACAGAATGAATGATCACTACACCCAATTTTAATAAAAGATGTTGTCCTGAACGAGACATCCACCACTCCAAAAGACAGTTTCATCAGGTAAAGTACTAAAACTCCAGAAACCTGTCAGAGACTAATTTTAAGAGCTAGAAATTTAGACTTTCGTTCATATGTGAAGAGCCAGTCCTCCACAAAGAGGGCGCAGAGGGAAAGGGCAAAATAATACCAAAACAATTCCTGCCTAAGACAACTTCTGAAGCAAAGCAGTCTATTTGAAACTTCCCACACTGGGGCAAGCAAATCCCACTTAAGGAACTCCATTGTATGGAAGTGATGAAGGAGGGACTTTATCGACCAGTAAAACAGGAAGAGAGTTTTCAAATGAGATGCACTGGTCACACTCCGATATGAAAGTAGACGCTTTTCTGCCAGTGAGGATGGAAAGAAACTTGTCTCAGACAGCCGTGTAGGCAGACAGTCATGTGGTACCGACCAAGCTGTGATTCCAAGGAAGTGTTCTGGGACTAAAAGTGCCCACGGTAGAGTACAGATCCTGGCCTAATGCACCTTTTGGGGTTTGTCCTGTTGAGAATATGCAAGACAAAGGATCAAAATAGGAGGAAAGGCTTGCTCTGAATTAAGATTACTTTCCCCTCAAAAAGGTTTTGGAAGACTTCCGAGCATACTACTGAATAGAATTCTACATTACACAGATGCGCCCTATATCTGTTACATACCAGAGATATAATGATACCTCACCTGCATTTTAAACGCACCACCTTTGGAGCCAGCTTGTACATTGCTGTATTCTCTTCTGAACGAGTCATCCCACTGTTTACTGTATTTACATATTTTGCTGGCTCTGAAAGTGGATTCAATAGGTAACCCAGCCAAAGAGAAGAACAAGTTATCTTTACAGCTACAAGGTTTCAGGATCATCAACACGTAAGAGACGCTGTAGGTACATTTCATGTGAAGTCCAGCTGACAGAGCTCAAAAGGAAACCAAGAAACTAAACCCAAAGATCAGCAAAGAAGAAACAGGTATAGATGACCGTCTTTGGAGAAAGGGAGACAGAGGGAAGCTTATTCAAGTCTGCAGGTTGGTTAAACAAAGCTATTCGAGGCCCTGTCTTTTCTTCCTACATGCCCTCAATTTGCTGTTTAAGAATAATTTTATTTGTAAAAGCTGCTTCCTCTTCAGGAATTGAATTGATAGGGGCTCTTTGCAGACGAATCTAGTTGCAACACACGACACTGCAGCACAAAACTGTACGCCTTGTTTTCAAAAAGCATGCACAAAGGCCAGGCCCAAGAAGACTCAGCAAAAGACTACTTTTTTTCCAGTCAGCTCTGAATTTTGATGGTCAATATTAGCCCTGCGAACTCAGCTGATGCTCACCCACAGAAAATAACTCTTCTTTTCACACGCGTGCACATCTTACCTCATACATGACTTGTCCTGATGCCAAGCACTTTCTGTCACCAAATGTTAACTGCAACAGATGTAAACTCAGCGCATCACCTTCGCTGAAAAGGGTATCAATGAGGAAATTAGATTACAAAGATGCTTTATAATCCTCATAATCATTTCATTAGTTCTAGACCGACGTTTTCTTAATAGCACGCTCTTGCTGACAAGAAAAACACCGCTTCCCAAAACACGGTAACTGGCCACATTTAGCCACTAAAATACATAAGAGGACATTTTGGCACTAAAAGCTCCAAGGGCAAATGCTAACCATACATTTTGAAAGCTTTAATACGTTGCATGGACTAAAACTTGTTGGATAGACTTCTTCACAGCCAAGAGGTCTCGATCACAACTGCTTTAAAGTCAAACTTAAAAAGACTGTCGCTCTCGGAACGGCTGAGATGATGCTGAAAGAGAGAGAGATCTTTCTCCCCTTCCCTTACCACCAAAGTTCCGGTCCCTCTCCTGCACCCACTGCACCCTCCCGCATTCGGATGTGATGCAGTCATCCAGCAGGAAACCGTGACTTCTCTGCTGAATCCTTCCCTCCAGGTGAGCTGAACTGGCTCACGAAGGCTCACTGGCTCACGACTGCCGAAGCTGGCACAAGGCAATCGCCAATACTGTCACCGCCCTCCTTTAGGGGCAGCGGGCTGTTGTATCGGCACCTTTAGTCTTCTAGATCTGCAGCCTCAACTGCTTTTAATGGTATTTTAATACCATGCTGGGAGCATCAAACAAACCGTGAAGCAGTCAGCAAGAAACAAAAGGAAATCATTTAAGAATGCAAGCGCAAAAATGCAGCCACAGTTGCTTTGCCTTCTTTCCGAAGGCGGGAACTACCGGGTCCCTCTTCACATCTCTTAAAGCCTGTAAAAATGGCATTGTCAGCTTAAAACTTTCCCTACCTGACCGAATCTCCTGCATAGCTCAAGACACAAAACAAATATACCTGTATCGACTGTATGCCGACAAACATATTAAAAAAAAAATAAAATTCAGTGGCTCACTGAAGTGACACTGAAGTGTTTATTCACCTTTCCTGTGTAGACTGAACAGCCCACAAGTAGCAACAATTGAGAGGATCATTCTCAGGCTCTTGAAAAGTGACAGCATAGACAGGAATCCTTCCTCCTTCAAGCTGAGAGTGGTGCCTACAACGTTAAAAAAAAAAAAAAAAGAAAAAGAAAAAGAAAAAAAGAAAAAGAAAAAAGAAAAGGTGAGCCTACCGGCCCTAACTGTTTGTAGAAGGGTAGCAGCTTCTTCCATGAAAAGAAGACCTTACGAGCTTATCCTCAAAGTACAGAAAGTCATACATCTCAAAAAGTGAGTCAAGGAAGAGACAACTGTATATGCAACAGTCAAGAGGTGAGGAAACTCCTGTCCAGCAAACGCAATAACCTGGGCTTATGTCCTCCTCTGCCTCAGGAGGAGGAACATCATAAAGGATTACTTCAGCAGCCAGGCAAAAGATTGCTCCTACTGTTGTAGCCTACTTCAATATTGAACTTCAGATGCAGCATATCTTCTGAACAAATTTAAAACAGTGCCAAACACAAGTAGCTTCTCATTTCTTGGACTACACAAAGCATTTTTCTTCCAGACTTGTGAATCTTATTGGTACCTTCACAGTCCATTCTTGCCACCTAATTATTCCTCCACTGGCTATGCATCCAACAGCTTCTGGTGAGTCGCTGCAGACGTGCTGAAGTGAATCCCTGTCTGAAGCTGGCCAAATATTTCAAGTGAGATTGCTCTTTGGCAGATCTTAAATCACCTCTTAATTTTTCTTACTTATAAATTTACACCTCCCTTATTCTCACCGCCAAGTGTTGCAAGCAAACTTTCATTCACATGCATCGTTGCCTCGGAATGGGTCAATCTCTGATTTCAGCCAAAGCTGACGTGGAGGAAAGAATATATTTTCAGACACAGATCAGCTACTGATTTTTCGTCTCTCACTTGTTTCCTCCTGCACATTTTAACAACTAGCATCACCAAAATCACACCACTAACATACTTCAGCCTTTCAAAGTATGCCCTAGGTGCAGTTACTGGATCTGAAAAAGAGTTCCTCAAATCAGTTTCATCAAAATACGCACACAGGGAAACAACAGTTTCACTGAATACTACTGGTAGAACAGACTGTCTGATAAAAATCGGCTCTATCGCATCCCAGCTGCTTGACGTGGAAAGCATGCTTCTTTGGGTTACAATTCCTCAATCCACAGGCACAATAAGGAAAACAATCCCAGTGCACGCAGGAGAAGGCCATCCACTTAATGCAGGTGTGACTTAAAAGGTATTGCAGAAGAGGATTTCTACACATTCCAAGATTGTACTCATACTGGGTTCAGTCCCTGAAAAAGTCCTCTTTAAATTCACATACTTCCTTAGGCAAAAAATGGAGACCGCTGCCCCTCCAGGCGTGGCCAAGGGTAAAGGCCTACTTACTCCCTCTTCAAAGTCTTCATGTTCCACAGTGACAGGTAGCCGTCTGAAAAACCCACAGCGAGCTGATTGCTTCTGCTTATGTAGCACAGGGTTGACACTGCTGTTCCGGAAGGATTTTCTAAATAAAAACAGAGACGTCTCCCTTCTCTGGTCACAGCTTCTCTCCTCTGTGGGACTTGAGCAGGACTTCTAGTGACAACTTCCAGATCTACACACACAAAACAAGGAATGCGTGATGCCATTTAGCGTGCATTTTATACGCTGACGTCACAAAACCCATAATCTAAGTCGACCGTCCCAGGCAAAATACCAATTTATGCAGCACTTTTTTTGCCATTTCCATTTTGTACGTCTTCAAAGAACATAAGAACTCTCTGATCGGACACGCATTCTCACTCGTAGGCAAAAATCAAGTAGAAGCGTAACCTTCATAGACAAATTCCTCTTGGACTCCATACATCAGGAGTTTGGGCCTCACAGTGAAGCTATTTGAAGTGACACCAACTCCTGAAGCCACTGTTGTAATAGTTGAAACAGTGGATGCAATCTGAATACACCAATCAGAGATTTCATTCATCCAAATGCAGGGGTTTTGACAAGTTGGATTGTTTTTAGAAAACAAGCCTAGAATTTGCCCCAAGTCACTTAAGACGAGCCAAAGAACGTTCCCAAGAAATAGGGCACCTCCGACATAACTTCCTACCAGGCAGCTGCACCGACTCAGATGGTAAAACTCCCACACCTCACTGGCAAGAACCGTAGTGACACAGCGATCTCGGTGGGAGGGGGCATTTATAACACTAGGAGGAGTA
Organism: Vanellus vanellus; assembly: GCF_965231255.1. Classification (NCBI taxonomy): domain Eukaryota; kingdom Metazoa; phylum Chordata; class Aves; order Charadriiformes; family Charadriidae; genus Vanellus; species Vanellus vanellus. The sequence goes on from NW_028127957.1 coordinate 723,093, forward strand.
ATCAGCCACTCCTAGCTTTAATCAGTTCAGGACTATACAATGTCAGACCGCCACCTGCAGTCAGTACTCACAAATGTCTGCACACTAGTATCATCAAAGCGGGATGCATACTGCTTCTTTAAAAGACACACATTTTCTTACACCTCAATTCATGTTTAAAAACTGAAGCTTACCCAATGCTTCGATATCGTTCTCACTGCAAGACAAATCATCCAAACAAAGGTCAACCAGAAGTAGATGACCAACATCTGTAGTCACTGCTGCCACTCCAAAGAGCCATTGCAGGCTCTGATGAAGGTGCTGAGTGCTCACACTGGCTCCTCCGTGACTCGTTATGGGCTCTATAGCAGTTACCTGCAGGAAAACTACAAGTTAATATTTCAGCTGTTTGACAACCCAAGTCGAAATCATTCAAAAGGGAAGCCAGAACTGGCACATCACAAACAAGAAAGTAAATACAGGAGCATAAGACTTAAAAACAAAGCATGGTTTCCGATTCTATCAAGGAAAAAGAAAAAGAAAACAGCCCTGTACAAAAATCTCTTATTGCCTTCCCTTTACTGTATTTCCTACAGCTATTTCACGGAATTAACTTCAACTGAAAAGGTGCAGTCTATTATTACAGCTTACCAACTTCCATTTCCTACTTAGAAATAATGAACTATGGAAGGAAGAAGCGCGCGCTGCTCTCTAACATGCCAAGCAGTCGGCATGCACCTCTATTACAAGGTGAGGACAGATTTTTCAGCACATGTTGCAACACGTCCCAGGACAATACCCACTGCCAGAGCAGAGCACAAGCACAGGAAGACTCCTGCACTGAAGCTATACAACAGAAGGACACAGGCTATCGTTTAGCCCTCTCACAAAATGCAACCCAATGCAAACAGGAAGCTTTACATCAACAACAAACTGTTACAGGAAAATAAAGCAAGGGAGTGAACTTCACAAGGTAGTCCATTTTTTATCTTCTATTTTTACCCCCAGAGGTGGGGAAAAATAACCAAACCCCAAAGCCCCAAAGGTTTCTCCTCTCCCCTATCAAGCACTTGTTGCCACTACTCTGCCTGGCGACCTGCTCCACAATTTACCTTTCATCTTGCTCACAAGAATTCTAATCTTAGAAGCACCCGGAGCAATTTAGACCACTGTCATTTCCTGTTTCAGATTCCCTCTAAATCAAATCAAATTTCCAGTCTTCTCTCCTACTCGAAGGACTATCGCAAGCGCTTTGATTGTTCCAATTCTTGCTGCTCCAAGTCTTGAGGACTGTTATGAGGGAAGCAGAAATACGCTACACAGCTTGCTGCGCAATTAGCCAAAGTTCAAGTGTCGCTTCCAACTTCTTTCTCTTCTAAGATTGTTTCCGTTGTTCAACTGGCTCCAAATGAATCTTCTCCATTTGTACATACGGTCTTCCAACAACGTTTCCCGATTTTAACACTGCCATTTACCACCTAGAAGCTCCTGAAACGGCCTAGTTTTCCACTGCGCTCTGCACAGGCTTTTCATATGCTCCTAGACTAATGCCGACTCATTCTGGGAATGAACTCAGAAAACTTTTCTCAGCTCACAGGATCCAAATGCTACCCCTCTGCCTCATACAAACCAGGAAAACTTGGGAAACCACCATTCCATACTTCTGAAACATACAACCATTGTAAACCCATTTAACAGAACTAATGTTTTTAATTCAGAGTTGCTTTTACTAGAAACCAATTCCAATAAGACTCCTTTAACATTTTCAGTTTTCTGCTGCATTTCACATGTATATCATCCAGAGGGTAAAAAGAGCTGTTGCCATGACAAAAAAAAAAAAAAGCCAAAATTCTTTCTAAGCTTATAAGTTCCGTTTTCTAAGTCATTCCTTTTCTCTCTGAGCAACTACACACCTACTCTTCCACTAAAAGACAGTCATACAGTCACTACACATACCCTGTATTAATACACTCATGGCTTGACACCTCGGTCCGGAATTACTTGAAGTTGCTGTTAACCTGGATAACTTTGTTGTCCACAGAAGTCAACAGTCCAACCAGCAACACCTGTGTCCTGCCTATGCTCACCTAACCTCAGAGCAAAAAGATAGGAAGCGAAATGAAAGCAACAGACCAGACAGGTTTGTAATCAAGAGCATTCAGGCCATAAGAGCAGAAACTCAGATAAGCTTTGGCTTTATTCCCAAATTCACAACCTTCATCACACAACAGCCAACTTGTCCCCCCAAGGCTTCGTCATATTTTCTCCTCAACCACTCTTTTTGTGGTACGGAAAGACTCCCTGATACAACTGAGACTTATAACTCTATTTGGTTTCAAAACACTTCTGTAGACACAGACTCAATACATGACATGTTCCTTCTTCCCCTTTCCTGTTCTTCTTCCCAGCTTGCTTAGATTTCAGAAATAAAACTTAATAAAGCTACGTCCTTTTTCACACACATAATTTACTTATTGATTATACGCCTATGCCAGCACACAACTTGTCTTTTCAGCTACAACTCTCAGATTTACCCAGACGGTAGGCAAACGCACCCAGTGGAGCACCAACCCAACTCCTCGCTTTAGAAAGTACCGCAATACAAATGCTTGAGACGAGTAAGCACACTGTAGCATTAAAACAAACAAAACAGAAAAGTGTGTGGGGTAGTGATTTTTTTTTCACTCGTGCCAAAAAAAAGGTATTTTTCAATGCCCTTTTGTGGAAGTGGCGAATCAGGTAACTATGTGCTCTACAATAAAACTAGAAAACTTGGTTTACTATCTGTAAACTCAAAAGATAACAGTACTGTTGTGCCCAAGATTTTACCTCAAGGCTCTCTCGACTGGATACTCTCAAGTGACAGTACGTTAATGCACTAGACAAGAAATACCTCCTACAAAGAGGCGCTCCAAAGCTTGTCCTGAGACAGGGTCATGCAGCACCTAATAACATAAAAGCTTTGCTTCTCCAATTAAAAAGTACGTACCCTTCCGGGAAGAACAAACGATTTCACCACTCGTGATGTTCCAAGGTCGTACAGACAGAGAACACTTCCCTCTGCTTCTTCCAACCCAACCAGTAGTCCCGTTCTCTTCTGCCAGGAAAACTCCTTCACCACACGAACAGTGGGAGGCTGTTTCTTTACTCCACTGAAACGGTGTGCAGAGAGCCGCTCTGCTGTCACAGAGTTCACTACCTCAAGCTGAGGACCACGCGCCAACCACGCTAGGCCATTCCTCCCTGGAAGAGAAAAGAAAGCTGGCTAAAGCAAATGTCCAAGAGAAGACTGAAAACAACTGAAAAATCACAGTCGCTGCCCCTTTCCTTCCCTAAAAGGACCTAACAGAGGAAGACCGACTTACCTCGTCCTGGTCAATTCCTTAAATCACCCACTGAAATCCTCAAGCCATACCTCTTAAAATTAACAGCCTTATTTATTCTTTTGCATTTGTACCTGTCATTCCTGCACTGAAGAATCTGAATTGTTTGGGATAAAGATTACAATATCTTGACCTAGAGTCTTTAGACCACATTCGGCTTGGTTTTGCTAGAAATCATCGAAATGCATATGGGAATGCAAGTCTTCAAGCGGGCTTCCCACATAATAAATCTAAGCCAATTCATTCCTAGTTGATTAATTGTCCTTGACACAGGACACCTTCTCCCGGGGTACTCATCTGCATCCTAGTAGATACTTTGGAAATATGGCTGCAGCACTTAACAGCGTTACCCTCTTCCTTCTGTTTTTATTCAGACTAGAAAAGAAAAAGCAGGGGGGGTGCCTCTGTAACAGCCTAGAAGAACTATTTCTGCACACGATGTTACGATGGTCATAGAGCTGGTGCAAATAAATACCGCCAAAAACACCACTATTCCCTTTTTGAAAATGCTTTCTTATGGAATTAAAAATTGAGGAGGGCTCACTGACTCAGCATGTTTAAGTAAACTATTTGAATTGCACAAGATCGGTGCAGGTTGTTATAACTTCAAAGTTTAACTATACCAATGTTCTAATATTAGCATACGTTGAAGCATCCTTTTTGGTCTCGCTAAGCCTGATGCACCTTAACAGCACCGACCTGGCACAGTTGATACTATGACCCGATGCTTCCGGTAACCTCCAGGCAATAACAACTTTATACCAAGTCCAAATTTAAAGGAAAATGCTCACCTCTAGAAAACTTCCTGCACAGCACAGAATTGCGGCTCCTCTCCTCTTCCCCAATTGCCTCAAGAGTCACCTCTGGAAACTGCAGCAGACTGCTCGTTACGTGAGCCCTAAGGTCTGGCATTCTTCACTGTAAATAAAAAAAAACATTGACCAAACAGACTCATGTCAGCCATAAATATTCTTGAGATTGACACTAGTTTCATCAGACGCAGGGAAAAATCTCCTAGGCATCACCTGTATCTCTTTTCCTTAAAAAAGGGGCAATCAGGACAGTTTTTCCTCCCACAGCAGAGCCAAAGGAGAATCCTTTGCTTTTCTGATGCCCATGAGATCCCCAACAAAAAGTGACAGAGAGGTATGGATGAGATAAATAACAGGAAAAAACCCACTACACTGAGTTCAAGGCTGCTCACACAGGTGAGTAAGAGGAGGTCTGAGAAAAATCCTATTGGGAAAAGCTTCTCAGTAACAGGCACAAGTTTCCAAGCTGAAGAGAGGATTTCACAAACCATGTTGACTGCGCTGCCACCAAAAGAGAGGCCTTGCTGCCGCCTCCCATCTCTCCATCTGCCCCTTTCTTCTACGACTGTACTCCTGTGGGCTTACCTTGCGCTGCCTTGAACACTTCTTAGAGCACTTTGGGAGCCAACTTACCTCCCTAAGCAGACAGGCAAATAAGCCAGAAAAGGAGACAGTGTTCCACCAGGTTAGAGAGTCCAACTGGCTTGCAGAGAGAACTCGCAAGTGTAAAAGGCGGCACAAGGAAGGGGACAGGACAACGCGTTGGGAAGAAGGAGAGGGAATTCGTCCGTGTGCGCTTTGTGGCAGTAAGCCGGTATGCTAGCTCAGGCATGGGTGAACACCACACTCCGTTTGCAGGGAGAGCTAAAAACCCCTTTGCTTTTAGAAAGGACACCACCCAGGACACAGTCGGTCCACTTAGAACTCCCTCTTGCACGGAGAGGCCCCCCGTCTCACTGAGAAAGGCTGCAGCTGACAGGCGTCGCTCCTTCCTTCAGCCAGAGGTGGAAGCCAAAGTCATTTCAGGGAAGTGGTACTTGGTGATCAGAGAAGGGACGACATTGTGTGCCTCTACTCAGATCACATTTTCTAAGGAAACAGGACAAAGAGTGGGAAGAAGCCAAAGAAGAAGAAATGGAAAGAAAACTAAGTTCTTTTGGGAAAAACAGCATCCACTTTGTTGAACAACAGGTCAAGATCACAGAATCGCAGAATGGTCAGGGTTGGAAGGGACCTCTGGAGATCATCTAGTCCAATGCCCCCCTGCCCGAGCAGGATCACCTACAGCAGGTTGCACAGGACGGCGTCCAGCGGGTTTTGAATGTCTGGAATAAGAAGGAATAAGTCGTGCTGGAGTCCCAGCAAAAGCCTGACTGAAAGGACCACAAAGAGAGCGGCGTTCAGTCCTGAGCCCCAGAAAGGGCAGGAGGAGAGCAAAGGGGAGGAGAGGGGGGAACCTTCTCCTCCAGAAGGACCCAACAGACTGGGAAGCGAGCTGCTCCTGGGCAGGCAGGAATAGCTCTGTGTGGCACTGTCGCTGGGATCTGGCGCTGGGAAGCAGAGGTGACAAACACCTGGCAGCAGGGATCATCTGTAGGTTCTACGTTTCAACTCCATGCTGCATCACTGGGAGGGAAAAGGAAGGAAAGAAGCGGAATTAAGTCACACGTAGGAGAGAGACCCAGAATTCTCAGGAAAAACAGTCACCTCTGTCCCACAACTCAGTTGTGAAAATATATGCCCTCCGCTAATACGAACACAGAATAAGCTCTTAATCTGCTGCCTTTGCTTATTGACAGATTCGCTCTTTCTTCATCCGGAGTTGTCAATCACTTTGAAGGGGAATCTTTTGTCCTTTTGCCCAGCACCTGACTGCAATTTGCAGCAGGAACAGAACAGGAAAAATTATGAAAGCGTACCTTTCAGCATAGCGTAAGGCTGACAACGTTCCTTTGTAAGAGAGGTCTGCCGGACTCACGGCCGCAATCTGGAAGCGTATGAAAAGTATCAACTGACATTAGACTTTGAAGGAGATTTTTTTTTAAAGCAGTGTTAAACACTACCAAAAATCAGATAGGGATTAAGTCCGTAAACATAAAAGGAGAATCCTAGTGTCTTAGCAACCTGGCTATAAATTAACTCCTTTAGCATGTGAAGAAACTCAGGTAAGCTGTTTCAAGGCTGTCAGCATTTAGTCAATGTTTTCACAGATGCACTTTTTCTATTTGTATTCCTCCATCTCTCTACTGATAGTCCTTTCTTTAAGAAAAAATACCTCTTCAGAGCTGCTGGAGTACACCGTTAGTTCCCTGAGACAAAGGCGATCCTTTGGCAGTTTCATCTTATTTAGGAATGCAACATCTTGTGCACAGCCCAAAAGATAATCTCAGATTTCAGGAAAAAAATATAGTTGCTTCATAATACTGCTTCATTTTATGGAAAGAGCATGGCTTTTCTAAATAAAGGGGGGCTGCTTATGAGTGTTATACCTACATTTCTCTCTATTTAGATAAGTTTTTACAAATATGCAGAAAACTCTTGCAGAAGAAATGGGGTTTGAATGGCTAATGTAGAAAGAGAGAGAGAGAGATTTTTGTTCTGAAAACAGAAGTGCTCTCCATTTGAGTAATGCGTTTCCTAGTGGCAAGAAACTTGTGACCAGCAGAAGGGTTCTCACCTTTATGTTGCATAGAAAGCAATCTTTTATCTTTTTATCTACACGCACTTTCACCACTGTTAGAGCCATGCGATCAGAATTAGAATCAGTTTACCATGATGGTCCGGCTGTTTCCCCCCAGAGCGGACTGCAGGAGTTTCGTCAGGACCGAGTCCTTGTATGGGATATGCAGCACTTTCTTTCCTGGAGCAACCTCAGCCAGAGCACTAAGGGAAAGAAAGTCAAAATATGGGAACAGCAAAGCATAACCATCAAAAGCAAATTAACGGGGGAGAAACTACCAGATTCTAAACTTCAGTACATTCCTGCTTATTTCATGCTTATGTTCATTCTTCAGTATATGAGTGCTTATGTACATCTCAGGCTTTATTCACTTAAGTAACTTTATTAGCCACGCAGCAAGTTGGTCTCTGTCGCAATCCCCAGCACTTCCCTCTGGATTAGGCTTTGGGAAACAATTCCAGGGTCCCCAGCCACGAGTAAGGAACGAGCCGTTACTAACTGGCAAATCAGTAGAAACACCAGCCCCAGTCATGAGGAGAAAGTCTCATTTTTCAGTCATGGATTTTCACGGGTTTTGTTTTCAGGCCACCCAAACAGGGCGCGCTTTTATAGCCATCAGCAATTAAGTTCTCTGTCCCCTCCAGAAAAGCCTTTTCCTAAAGGCGCTCTCCTTCCAAGGGCAGACCCACAAAAAGAAGCCCTCTCTGCTTAATCCATTTCACAAAGAATTTCAAATTCAAAATAGAACTAAACAGGACGTCTTTTCCCCGCTTCAGGGAAAGCCAGTAATAGAGACCTTGGCAACAGATTTAGCAAATCTATCATTGTAATGCCTTTGCATTTCCCACTTCCAGCTGGAGAGCAGGTTGAAAGGACTCATAAAAAAAAACCAAACCAACCACAAAACATATTCCTGTCTAGGGGGTAATTTTATGAAAATAGGACAGAAGTGAAACTCCTGCGAAACAGAGGGGTTATGATTGTTACCATCTTCTTCAGCCTTAAAGATCTGAACCTCTTTTTACAGGTACACGGCATCAAGAAACATTTTCGAGGCGCAAAGAAAACCCCACTTATTCACCTCCTTACCCCAAAGATCTTTTCACCACACGGATTCCACCACCAATACACAGCTGCTAAATATCCCCAGCTGCTGCCGATCCGTAAGAAACCCTTCAAAATACAAGAGAATGCCGAGCCCGGCGCGCTGACGGTGCTGCCAGGGCTGTGAGTCGGAGCTGGACGGAGTCACAGCCCCTGAGGTTGAAATCAGACCCACGTTTAGGCACAACCCGGGGTTTTAAGCCTCGCTACAAACCAGACCCCCGCTTTTCAAGAAAAACAGGGAGATTCACCTCAAAATAAACCACGTTCTCGACGCCAAAGGGGCGCTGGTCCATGGCCGCCGCCGCCCTTAGGGCCAGTTCCATGGGGCTTCGCTTGACCTGGAGCAGAACTCGAGGGCATGAGGACAACGAGCCCCCTACACAAAATCTAAAAAAAAGGAAAAGTTCAATAAGATTTGCTGTTACTCACCCACCAAAGCCTACCCACTACAACTGGCCCTTTCACAACCAGGCCTGATCGCAGAAGAAAACTGAAATATCCCAATTCCCAGTTCAAACACAAGGCGTGGAGCTGCCCAGACCCCACGTGTGGGCTGGGCAGACGGGGGGGCTCTTCTTCTCAAAACCCGCAGGAAGAGAAAGGGCAGGAGTGTTTTCCCAGCCCTGGAAGAGGCTGTGGGGAGAAGGTGGGAGGGAGGAAAAGGCTGCCCAGGAGTCGAGTCAGGGGAAGGAGAGGGCTCCATCCATGGGGGAAAGGCCATTCCTGGCCACACAGGAGGCTGCGGGACCACCCTGGGGATGGATTTGGGGGCTCTCCCTGAGGGAAACACTGCTCCCAGCCATGCAGGAGGCTGTGGGGCCACCCTGGGGATAGGTTTGGGGATGAGGGGGGATCTATCCCTGAGGGAATCACTGCTCCCAGCCATGCAGGAGGCTGTAGGGCAATGACAGAGACGGATTTGGGGGTTCTCCGTGAGGGAAACCCCATTCCCGGCCACGCAAGAGGCTGTGGGGACACCCCGGGAACGGGTTTGGAGACTCTCCCCGAGGGAACCGCTGCTTCCAGCCTCACAGGAGGCTGTGGGGCCGCCCGGGGGACAGATTTGGGGGCTCTCCCTGAGGAGAGCCTGTGGGGAGGAGGGAGGCGGGGACCGCCCCAGGGCCGGGGCCACTCCTGGAAGGGGAGGGGGGGATCTCCAGCCGCCCACGCGGGGCTGCCCGAAGCCTGAGGAGATGAAAAGAAGAGGAGAAAAGCCAAGAGTTCCCTCACCGCCATCGCCTCTCACAGCCCCGGCCCTCCCCGCCGCGCCTCATGGCGGCTGTGTGCGGTGTCACCTGAGGGGGGGGCGGCGGCTGTGGCAGGAAAAGGCGAGAGGGGAAGGGAAGGGCGGCGCCATTTTGAATGGGAGGAGAGGGGAAAGGGGGGGCGAGAGATGGGGGGCGAGACATGGGGGGGGGGGGTGGGAGCGAGGGTGTGAGGGGAGTAGGTGTTGTGTGAGGGGGGAGTGAGGGGGGAATGGGTTTTCGGGAGAGGGCGGTTTGCAGGGCTGTGAGGTGTCTGTGAGAGAGGAGGCCCCGGAGGGAGGTGAGTGGAAAGGGCTGTGTGTGGAAAGAAAAGCTTTAAGGACAGGCCGGGCTGGGGAAAGGTGGTGGGCCCTGAGGGAGGGCTTGGGGACCGGGGCCGGAAGCGTGGGTTTGGGGCAAAACTCTAGGAAAGAACTGCAGGACAGGGCCAATCTGAGTATACAGTTTTCGCGAAGCTTCAAGGAAAAGGTGACCAAACGCGCCTCTTGTCCTTTTGAGAGCTAGTTTTGTCTAAGTTATTCATGTGAGTGGATTTTTTTCCACGTGGGATGGGAACTTTCGCTTCCCGGGATAGCTGATGCCCCTGGATAACCACTGCCCGCGAAGCACTGCGAAACCCCGTGATCAAAAATGAGAACAAAGGCCGGGTTTTGCCTCTCGGAAGGATCTCTAAGCTCCATCTCCAAGCTATTTTCAGTACCTTTCTGGTTGTTTTCTTCCCCCCCATCCCCGTGATATCCGTCGGGGGGGCTGGCGGAGCTCTGCAGGCGGATGTCCGGCTCATTTTGGGGAGGGCTGGGATGGTTTCGGCCTCGCATTGCCCGACGCGGAGAGAAGCTGTGGTGCGGGGCTCGTTCTCCTCGGCGCGGCCCCGCCCCCTCGCTCGCGTTTGCCGCGGCGACGCAGGGGGGCGTGGCCCGGGTTTTCGCCTCGGCACATGCGCGGGTGGGCGGACGTGAGGGGGAGCACTTCCGGTGTACGGCGGCGGGCGGGAGCTGCGACGGTCGGTACCGGGGGAGACGGGGGGACCGGAGCCGAGGAGGGCGGGAGCGGGCGGGCGGGGTGGCGGTGGCGGCGGCGCGGAGGTGTGCAGGGCCAGTTCGGGGGGTTTGTGGGGTGGCGGGACCGGGCTGGGGGGCTCGGGGGGCGGTCTGGGCCTGTTTGGGGGGGGCGGAGCGGTCCCCGGGGGAAACAGAGCCGATTCAGGCCACCCCCCCCGTCTCCCGCTGCCGCCCCCTCCCCCCCCGCTCGCTCCCCGCAGGTGGCGGCAGCCCCGGCCGCAGCGCAGGGTGCCCGGGGCCGGCCTGGCCGGGCGCTTGGCTCCGCTCTGGGCTCCGCTCTCAGCCCCCCCGCTTCCTCCGGCAGGTCAGCCCGGCCGTGCCCCCTTCTCCCGCCTCCAGCCCACGGCCGAGTCCCCCCAGGTACCCCCGAGATGGGTCGGGGGTTGTCAGCGCTGGGCCCCCTGAAGCGGGGGTGGGTAGTGGGCACGGGCATTGCTGGGAGCCCGTGGGCAGCCCTGGGACCCCCTTAAAGCCCACGGAGACCCCCGGGGCCCCCTTGTCTCCCCCAGAGCCGACGGGGAGCCGTAGCTGTGGAGTCAGCTTAAGGAGTTTGCCCTAAGGACTGCTGCTTTTTGGAGCGTTGGGGGAGGGGGAGGGTTGTCGGTGTGGGGAGTGGAGGTGTGTGGGAGGAGTCCCGTGTCTTGAGGGAGGTTTGGGGATGTTGAGCAGATTTGGGGGAGTGGGGGAGGGGTCCCCTCACTTGGAACCCCCTGGTTCTTCTAAACTGTGGGAGGCAGCGGGCGTAGGGGGAAGGCAGTAGAGTGGGTTGCTGTGTTTCAGTCCTTGGTTGATAGTCAGCGACTCTGCTCCCTTGCTGCTCAGCAGACTATTAACTCCGTGGGGCTCTTTCTCCAGGCAGGCTACGACTACAGAAACGGACCGACTTCCTCAGAAGGGTTGTTAGCGGTGACGTCTCCTGTGAACTTACTGCCTGACATTGGATAGACCTGGCACCAGGCAGCAGCTCAGAGCCCCACACCGTATGCTGCCGCTCTCAGTTGGCTCCATCAAATCCTCCGACCTGAGAATACCAAAGGTACGGAGTTGAAACGGGCCCTTCCTCACCCGCTGAGTCAGATGAACCTTTTTGTGCCCAAGTTGGCTGGGGACTGCTCCTGCCTCGCCGCCTTCAGGCGGAGCATGGCTGTGAGCAGGGGAGCTCAACACACAGTGCTTGCTGATTGCACCTGCTCCCTCGGGGGAGCACCCGCAGCGGTGGGATGGGAGGAGGGAGGACAGCACGAGGGCTAGAGACAAACATTTTATTTCTTTAACGTTTCACATAGGGGGTACCCCAGAGGGGTTCCCGGCCCCACACCCCACAGCCGCTCAGTATTTGGGGCACTGTTGGTCTTCTGGGCCTGGCGCTGTCACCACTTGCAGGGCTGGCAGAAGCAGACACGGCTAGTGGCATCTCCACCAGCCCTTCAGGTAGCCCCACAGCCAGGCGCAGCCCTGCCGTGGGCACCTTCCTGCCCTGCACAGCCCTGGGTCTGCCTGGCCACACTCCCTGCCCGTGGTCTTGCAGGACTCCTCCCTCTTTGCCTTCAAGGCCTGGAAAGTGCAGGTGATCTCCCGCACCCGCTCCACCTTGTCCATGTCCATGGCTGGGGGCTTTCCGGGGGACAGGTGCTCATCCATGGGCCTCTGTGTCCTGTCCATCCCCTGCCGGGGAACCCACTCTTTCTCGGTCCCTGCTGGCAGCTCCTGTGGAGACTCCTGGCTGAGGACCAGCCCCAGTTTCCCCACTGCCCCACCAGCAGCCATGGGAGAGCGGGGTTGTCCTGAGTGTGTGAGCACCACTGGCTCTGTTGCTGCACTGGGCCAGGGCTCCAGGAAGTGGTAGAGGGAGCTCTGGGAAGAGGAGCTGCTCCTCAACAGGCTGCTGCAGTCCTCTGAGTTGGCCAGCGAGCACAGGCTGCAGGGGCTCTTGCGGTGGCCCTCGGGGGGCCCAGGAGCCCGGGGGGTGCCTGGACCAGAAGGAGCTGTCCCCACTGATAGGACCTACAGGCGGCAGAGGAGGGCAGGGGGACCTGGGGGCTTGGGGGGGACAGGGGGTAGAGAGAGGCATCTCTGCTCAGATGGTATATGGTTGGCAGGGAGCCCTGTGGGTCCCGTGGGGCCCGGTGCTGCCTCCTCGGTTGCCCTGCAGAGGAGGAGAGAGAAGAGAGCCCGCTGCACCCCGTCTCCTCTGCTGGAGCCCGCGGGCAGCACCCCTTCCTCAGCAGGCGGGCAGGGCTGCCCAGCGCAGGCAGGGCAGGGCACAGGCTGAGGGTCTGGGGCAGGATCTGGGGGTCTCCCCCACACTCCCTGCTTCTCCTGCATCGACTTGAGCTCCTATCCTTCATCTGCTAGTCAAGAAGCTGCTGAGGGAGGGGACGGAGTGAGCGGCCGGCAGCCCCCGGCACAGCCCCGGCTCAGGGCTGCCGTGGGGTGTGGGCTGTTTGCGTGGTGCTCGGTGCCAGGGACACTCACCGCTCTGCTCCTCTGGGTGGGCTCTCGCGTCCGTCGTCCCTTGCTTTGGCTTCTTCCAGTCCCTCTGCAGGACCCCGGGAGCTGGGTGAGATGGGAGCAGCTCCCAGCCCCCGGCCGCAGCCCCCCACACCACCCCACGCTGTGGCACAGTGCGGTGCAGCAGTCGCCTACCTGGAGCCGCTTGGTCCGTAGCACAGAAGAGACCGTGCTGAGCCCCATGAAAAGCATCACGAGCGGAGCCAGGTGAGCTGTGGGGGGGACATTGGAGTCCCTCCTGGCACCAGCTGCGGTGCAGCCGCGCAACCCTGGGGTGCCCCCCATGGGAAATGTTAAAGAAATAAAATGTTGGTCTCTATCCCTGGTGCTGTGGTTCCTCCTCCCATCCCGCGGCTGGGGCTGTGCCCCCCTCAGTGCCCGACCCAGTGGGACAGGCTGGCACTGCTGGCACCCACCAACCTGGGGGGTGGGGGTGTCGGGGTAGCTGGGTGGGCTGGAGAAAGGGAGGAAGCACCTCTTGAAACCAGCTCGGCCCTCTCCAGCCACAAAACCCTCCCCAGAGGCACCAGAGGGGACCCCCAGATCCTTGAAGGGCTGCCCCAGACTCCCTCTGGCCTGCAAGAGTCCCCCCCAGGACCCCATAAGGGCCGCCCAGGACCCCTAACGGACACCCCAGTGGCGTCCCAAATCTGGGTTCTTTACCTGCTGGGCAAGTCAGTAACACCCTGTATGGGAGCAGCCAGCCAAGCCGGTTTCAGAGCACAAGAGGTGAGAGGCAGGGAGCTGCCGTCCCACTCAGCTCCATCTCCGCCGTGCCTTGGCTGTGCAGAGAGAACTTGGGGGCAGCTGCAAAACAGCTCAGCCCGGGCTTATCTCAAGATGGCACAGAACAACCAAAACCAAATGGCCCTTAGCAAACAAAATGCCCCGAGTCCCATCCCACCACTCTTCCCGTGACGTTGAGTGCCGGACATCACAAATTGGCAACAGAGACTTCTCTATCACCCCACCAGAGGGAAATATCCCAGACAGTGTAATCCACTCGGGCATAATCCTGCACCCTCACCGAGTCAGGAAATATAAACCGCAGGGTCTGGGGAGACAAATGGGGAATCCTCCAAGGATACAGCTGGCCCCTAGGAGATCCGCCCCCCCCCATCCAGGACGCTCTACAGGGTAACTTCCCAGGGATGGAGCGACCTCACCTGAGAGAGAGAGGGTAAGTGACTAAGAAACATCCGTACGGTATAGGGCATGCGATTGAGTTTGTGACTGGTGCACTCTTCTAAGGCATTAATATCTAGCGCCCTTGTGGTTTGTGTTGCTACTTGTCGGGGGCATTTGTAGCTCGCAATAGCGGATCCCGCTAATTTCTTTTAAATTGCAATAGTGTAATCGCCATCGCACACACAGAACTTGCAATAGTGACGTATTGGACCCGTGAGCAAAGTCCAAAGAAATTGTTAATTTGAACCTCTCAGTGAAGCCCTTTTTCCCATTTCGTCACACTCCCCGAGCCACTGGGTAAAGCGACACCTGGCAAAAAAAACACCACCACCACCCCAAAAAAAACCCCACAGCACATCCCCCACTCCCCACCCACCCCTTCTCCCCCCATCACAGCCATGGGGCAAACTCCCACCACCACCCCCCCAATCTCAGCTCAGCCGTGACCCGCCCGAGACACTGGAACGAAAGCAGCAGAGAGCGAGCTCAGGCTCGTGTGAGCTGGAGAGATTTCTCTTTGTTTTTTGATGTTGTCGTTGGGTGGGATTTGGTTGGTTTTTTTCACAGAACACTTTGCAGTGTGGTGTCGCAGCCCCCAGGGCCGGCGCTGGCACCGCCACCTCACCCCCGGCTCTCGTCCCCCTTGCCCGATAGCTTTCACCACTTTCCTTGCTTGGTTTGGTTGTTTTTTTTTTTTTCCTTTTTACCTTTCTTTTTTTATATTTGGGGTTTTTGTTTCCTTTTCCTTTTTTTTTCTCTTCCCTCCCCTTTTTTCATTTTCCCTTTTTTCTTTTTTCCCCCCTTTTTTCTTCTTTTTCTCTTTGTTCTTCTTTCCCCTCTTTTTTTTTCTCCCCCCATTTTTTTCTTTTGGTTTTTTTCTTTTTCTCTTTTCAAACATTTCTCAAGCTTTCTCCGAAGGAACAGCCCCTGGCTCTCAGCCAGCGGAAGGAGACTATGGAAGAGCTCTGGCACCCGTGGGATTGCTTTCCTTCTCCCGCCTCGCACTCAGTAGAGACTGTGTTTTCCAACCCGTCTCTTTTTTTTTAATTAAAAAAATAAAACTGATAGCTGGAGCATTATTTTTGTTTACAAGGCATACAAAATCTCTAAAAGGGAAACACAAGCGCAATCTGCTGAGGTATGAAAGCCTGAGGTAGTTTTTGTGTGTGGATGTGTGTGTGTCATTTGGGGTTGGGGGTTGTGCGTGTTTTATTTTTGAAATTTAAAAAAAAAAAAAATTGCTAATTTTTTTTTTTTTTTTTTCTCCAGCCCTGGGCTGACAACCTCTTGGAAATCTGTTTTCCCCCCCTGCCCCTCTTTTCCCACCTTCTCTCCTTGCAACCGGGATCTTTCTTCAAAGCATTTACGGCCGAGCACGGCCTTTCTTTAACCTCTAGAAAAGCCGGCTTGTGCTAAAAAACAAACATCCCCCTCCCGCCCCCACCCCCTCTGAAATGAAATAAATAAAAATTTAAAATCCTTACAAAACTTAAAAATTGCTGTTAGTTTCGTTATCGTTACGTTAATTCTAAAAACTGATGAGCCGCTGCGCTGTGTGCTGCAGCCCAACCTCCCCCCCTCAACGCTGGGTGAGCTCCTCTGGCCATGCCTGGGATGAAAAACCGGTGGCTTTTAGGAAATAAAAAATTAAAAAAAAAAAGAATAATAAAACCTCTCTTTCTCTCTCTCTCTGCCTGTGTTAGTCCAACTAAAGGGATAGCGTCGGGAGGCGAGGGAGGAGGAAGGGGGAGGCTGTGGGATGGAGAGAGCCCTCCCCGTACCCCTCGGCTGTGCATCCTCGCAGCGCCGCGGGGAATGGGGGTGGGGGGGTCTTTGGTTTGCACAGGGTGGCCGTGGTGGGGGCTCAGCCCCATCCTTACAGTGCTGGGGAGCACGGGGCTACCAGGCGCAGAGTCCCTCCCCCAGTGCGGTGCTTTGGTGCGTTGAGGTGTTAGATGGGGTGGCACAGCCCCTGCTCGCCCCGGGAGGGGGGACACCACCTCTCCGGTGGCACTGGATGGGTGGGAGGGAGGGAGGGAGCAGAGCTCTGGGAGCCATGGAGAAAGGTGTGGGGGTGTCCCTCATCGTGGCAGCCCCCAGCAGCCCTACCCCACCACCTGGCCACCCCAAGGGACACCCAAGCCCCATCTTGGTCCTCTCCCCGTTGGGTGATGCCCTTCCACCCACCCCGGAGGTGCTCTCCTCTCCTGCAGGGGGGACGCCCAGCGCTCTCCTGGCTAGAGAAGCACCGGGGGGGTGCTTAGGGGGCATCTGAGCTTCCCCGTTACAAGGGCGTAATTAGTGCACCATTAATAACCATTAATAACGACTTTGGCTCTGCTAACCAACTGCGGCGAGGCCCCCACCCCGCTTTAGCACAGGCTTCCTGATGCCAACGCCTCCCCGAGCCACTGGGTAAAGCGACACCTGGCAAAAAACCACCAAAAAAACCCCCACACCACATCCTCCACTCCTCACCCACCCCTTCTCCCCCCATCACAGCCATGGGGCAAACTCCCACCACCACCACCCCCAATCTCAGCTCGGCCGTGACCCCCCCGAGACACTGGAAAGAGAGCAGCGGAGAGCAGCTCAGGCTCGTGTGAGCTGGAGAGATTTCTCTTTGTTTGTTGATGTTGCCGTTGGGTGGGATTTGGTTGGTTGTTTTTCACAGAACACTTTGCAGTAGAGGACAAAAACGTGGTGTCGCAGCCCCCGGGGCCGGCGCTGGCACCGCCACCTCCCCCCACCTCCCCCCACCTCCCCCCTCCCCCGGCTCCTGTCCCTCCTCCTGCCCGGGGGATGTTCCCACTTTCCTTCCTTGGTTTGTTTGTTTGTTTGTTTCCTTTCTACCTTTCTTTTTTAATATGTGGGTTTTTTTTTTTCTTTTGCCCTTTTTCTTCTTTCTCCCTTTTGTTTTTCGCTTCCCCCTCCTTTTTTCTCTTTTTCCCCCTTTTTTTCCGATTTTTTTTTGCCTTTTCCCCCATTTTTCTCTGTTTCCCCTTTCCCCCCCATTTTTATTTTTCTCTTTTTTCACTTCTTCCCCCTTTTTTCTCTTTTTCCCCTTTTTTCTTTTTCCCTTTTTGTTTTTTGCTTTTCCCCCCTTTTTTCTGTTTCCCGTCCCCCCCCGTTTTACTTTTTCTCTTTTTTTACTTTTTTCCTCTTTGTCCCCTTTGTTCTTTTTCCCTTTTTTTTCTTCCCCCCCCTTTTTTCTCTGTTTCTCCCTTTTCCCCCGTTTTAATTTTTCTCTTTTTTTACTTTTTTCCCCTTTTTTTATCTTTTTCCTCTTTTTTCTTTTCCCACTTCCCCCCCCCCCCCCCTTTTTTTTTTTTTCTCTTTTTAAACAAGCTCTCTCCTGAAGGAGCGGCCCCTGGCTCTCCGCTGGCAGAAGGAGCCTACGGAAGAGCTCTGGCACTGACACGGGCGGGAACACCCACTCACACATCGCAGCACAGCAGTTAGTTTGGCAACACCCCCACCCCCTGTCACAAGTGAGACCCGCACAGACAAAAGGCTCCTGAGTGAGGGCACTGGGGCAGCCCCACCTTAGAAGCAGCAGAGGAGCAGAGCCGCCCGGAGCCATCAAGAGCACAGGAAGGGCTATTCAGGGCCTCATTGTCTGCGCCGAGTGACCGTCTGCTGAGAACCACTCTGGCGGCTCAGAGCTCAGCCCCAGCAGCAGTCTGGAGCCAACGGGGAAAAGTACACTGGGAGGAAGACTGGCAGCCTTCCTCCACAACGCCCCGGAGAGAATGACCAGAGTGCTGCCTATCCCCATCGCTTTTCCAACTCGGTTCTTTTTTTATTAGAAAATTAATTAAAAAAAGATCTCCAACTCTCAGGTTTCCAAGGCACACAAAATCTCTAAAAGGGAGACACAAGCGCGAGGTGCTGAGGTACCCAAACCTGCCCACGTTAGTCCAACTAAAGGGAGAGCGTCGGGAGGCGAGGGAGGAGGAAGGGGGAGGCTGTGGGATGGAGAGAGCCCTCCCCGTACCCCTCGGCTGTGCACCCTCGCAGCGCCGCGGGGAATGGGGGGCTGCGTGTTTGGGGGGGTCTTTGGTTTGCTCCCCTGACTTGCTGGGGGTGGGGGAGGAGGATTTGGGAGGGGGGGATGTCCGGCGGCGGGGTTACATTCATCGGGCGGTGCTGGGCGGCACGGCGGGAGCCTCCCTTGCTGTGCTGCGAGGCCGGGGCTCCCGGAGCGTGTTTCTGCTCCTGCTGCTTCACCTGCTGGAGCATTTCCCTCATCTTGCGCTGTGCAGTCTTGGGGAGGAGAGGGGAAAAGCAAGAGGTGGGGGTCAGGGCACTGTTTCTCCCCCCACCAACCACTCCCGAGCCCCCATCGAGCATCTCGCTGCTCCCAACTTGTCACTCTGGACAAGCTGTAATTAATTTCAGGTTGGTTGGTTGGTTGTTTTTTTAACTTGTGCTTCACTCCTCGAGAGAGCCTGAATTTTTTGGGGGGTCGCCATGCCACCTAAGTGTACAGGAGACAAGGTTATGGAAGATGCACCCAGGTGGGATGCGCATGGATTTGCCCGCACCGGGGAGTCCATTCACACCCCGGGTGCTGCTCTGCACAGCATCCAAAACACCCATTTTTAGATCAATCAAGCCAATCTTCAATTTCAGTGCTCGCACAGCTGGGGGGAGCTACCGAAACACCTTCAGTGCCTCTTGGGGACACAGGGACCTCCCAAAAGAAGAGCAGCAGGACGCTCGGGTGGTGCTGGGCTCAGCAAGCCCCACACCTTTCCTCGGTGGATGAAAGTGGCCGGGGAAGATCAGGTAAAGCCACAGCCAAACCGTACCTGACTGGCAAAGAAATGCCCAATGATTTTAACAATGACCTCCTCGTTCTCGTCCGGGGTTTGGTCTCATGGCACAATGACTTCTGCACTGGTTAAGTTTTGCAGTTCGTTCACCTGGAGCGAACCACAAGAGGCTTCTGTTGTGGAAGAGCCAAAATCCTCCACTGCCGGTGTCACCACGGCACCAGGCACCCTGTGTGTCTCCCCCTTCCTTGGGACCAACGAGAACCACCACCAGGACATGGGGGCTGAGGGTCAAGACATCGCTGAAACCACTGTGCACCCGGGATTTGTCCCCCTGGGGTGGGCAGGGGTGATGGGTGATGCCCAACTCTGCGTCCCCGGGGCACCACCACCCACCGTTTTGCCACCTTTGCCTATCACATGGCCGGCTGCAAAGGAAGGCACCTTGATGTGGGCTTCAAGCTTCACTTCTTCTTTCGCGTTAAAGAAGTTTGCCTCTTTCAGCTTCCCAAATATTCACCCCTGGGCCTGGGGAGGAGACGGACGGGAAGGAAAACCATCAGGCAGCGCCCGCTGTGCCTCTCCATCCCCAAAGCTGATAATGTCCCCACGTCCAGCAGCATCAAAACCACGGTACCCAGCAAAGAGCTCCCCCGGCGCTGAGGGAGGCCAAGCCAGGCTGGCAGCACAGTGGTGACCACAGGGACGCCTGCGACTTGTCCCTTACTGTCACCCCCCTCCATAGCCTCCACCCAGCGCACCCTGAACTGAGCCTCGGGCGGCCCTGTGATGATGACCATCCGCTCGCTGCCCTCGGGACCTTCTGCCGGGGCGATCTGGGGAGGGATGGGGGAGAGGGAGCATGAGCGCGGCCCCCACTTTGGCGAGACCTTCCCTCTGTGGCATTTCCCCCCCAGTGCAGGGCAACCCCCCCATGCAGGAGCATCCCCTCCCACCCGAGCCGGGGTGATAACCGGGTGCTGCAGGCCTGGCCTTCTACTAACGACAGGCTGGAGAGGTGGGCACATGCCAACCTCATGAAGTTCAATGAGGCCCAGTGCAAGGTCCTGCACCTGGGTCGGGGCAATCCCAAGCCCAAATCCAGGCTGGGCGGAGAATGGATGGAGTGCAGCCCTGGGGAGAAGGACCTGGGGGTGCTGATTGATGAGAAGCTCAACATGAGCCGGCAACACGTGATCACAGCCCAGAAAGCCATCTATATCCCAGGCTGCATCAGAAGAAGTGGGCCAGCAGGGTGAGGGATGTGGTTCTGCCCCTCTGCTGCGTTCTGGTGAGACCCCACCTGGAGTACTGCGTCCAGCTCTGGAGCCCCCAACATAGGAAAGACATGGACCTGCTGGAGCGGGGCCAGAGGAGGCCACAGAGATGCTGAGAGGGCTGGAGCCCCTCTGCTGGGAGGACAGGCTGAGCATTGGGGTTGTTCAGCCTGGAGCAGGTGCCGGCCGGGGGGGCTCCGTACAGACCCGAGAGGTACACCCAGGAGCTCCATGGTGGGAGAGAAAACGAGGGTCAGTGACGGCCCCAGTGTGCCAGACCCTTCCCCGCCACCCCCAGCCCGACGCAGAGCAGCGTGCCACCACAGTGAGCCCGGCAGGGACACAGGGACAACCCTTCAGGCCCTGAAACCCCCCCTCACAGAGCACGGGGGCACCCGAGGGTGCATTGGGGTGAGCTGCGGCCCCGACCCAGCACCCAGGTACCCCCAGTTCCTCCCCGCTGCCATCTTTCTGCCTGTGTCCTGCCTTTGTAGGGGAAAACCGGCCCCAACGGCCTTTCAGAGCAGCCGCAACCCCGCAAAGCTGAAACCGTGCTGTGACCACCATCGGTCCCCTGCGCAGAAAGTAGGGGGTTGGCGAGAACCGAGCACCATGTCTGGTTTGGCTCTGATTTCCATCATCATTTCACTTTTCCAGGTCCAAGAGAAGAGAAAGCCAAGGCTGAGGAAGATGTTCCCCCAAGACCTGGGCTGGGGACAGGGGGGAAAGCAGCAAGGGGTGCGTGCCAGCACCCCAACCCAAGTCAACCCAGCCCAAAGCCTCGTCAACTCTTCCATGTCTCAAATCCATCAGAAATCTCCCCTGGCAGTAGACACAACTCTCTCCTGCTCTGCATTCCAGCAAGTGCAACCAGATGCTACCTGCAAACCACCATTTCTCACATGGAGGACGAGCAGACCCAGCTCCCCTGCCCAGGCTGGACGCCGCTCTCGCTCCCAGCCCTCTAGTTAAACCCGCTGCGCCGAGGTTGTGCTCCCTCTCACATTGAGCCCATGCTCCCCGTGTCCACCCTCTGCTTCTGGCCACGGGCTGCTCCGTGGCTCCTGCACCAACATGTCCTCTCCTGCCCAGACAGTCCTCAAGGCCAGCGTGGACACCGCACCTCCTCACTTCCCTCCCTTCACCAGGAGCCTCGTTCCTTCTCCTCCATCCTTCCCAGGTCTCTGCAGCTCCACAGTTGAAGCTACTGCCACCGGCCCCAGGTCCTGCTGAGGATGCAGTCAGAAATGACCACTCCACGGTGTGAAACGTAAAGTACTTGGGTGGAAGGAGCAGAGGCCTCACCAGGGTGGCTTCAATAAGGTCCCACAAAGTTTTGGGCTGAAGGGGGTCCCACCAAACCCTGCCCTTTGGGACACCTGCCCAGCTCTTCTCCAATACGCCAACAAATGCTCAACCAGACGCTTCCCCAAGGCCGCGCTTGCTCGGGCAGTCGCCGCGGGCAGAGCATCCTCCCGCACAGCCAGACCAACCGACCCTTCTCAGTGCCCTCCGGGGCCACCGCGCACATCACACTCACATGCCCCTCCGCACCACCAGCCTGGCACTCACCCTTCTCCTCTGACGGCTCTGCTGCTGGCGTTGCCAGGAGAAGAAAACAGCACAAGTAAACTTCAGACAACAGCACAAGTGAACTTCAGAACTCAGCTTGGCCACTGCAGTTAAAGACAATAAGAAGAGATTCTTTGAGTATATCAATAGAAAAAGGAAGATTAGGGAAAATGTAGGCCCACTGGCGAATGAGACAGGTGCCCTAGTGGTGGAAGACACAGAGAAGGCAGAGTTCCTGAATGCCGCCTTTTCTTCGGTCTTCACTGCTAAAGCTGTCCCTCATGAATCCCATACTCTGAAGGCAAAGGAGAAGGTCTGGAGAGAGGAAGATTTTCCCTCAGTTGAGGAGGACCGGGTCAGAGACCACTTGGCCAAGCTGGACATTCATAAGTCCATGGGCCTTGACGGGATGCACCCGCGAGTGCTGAGAGAGCTGGCGGATGTTATTGCTAGACTACTCTCCATCATCTTTGAAAGGTCATGGAGAACAGGAGAGGTGCCTGAGGACTGGAGGAAGGCTGACATCACTCCGATCTTCAAAAAAGGCAAGAAGGAGGACCCAGGGAACTAAAGACCAATTAGTCTCACCTCTGTCCCTGGGAAAGTAATGGAGCAACTCATCTCCAAACACGTTGAGGAACAGGAAGTTAATGGAAGTGGTCAACATGGATTTACCAAGGGTAAATCATGCTTGGCCAATCTGATAGCTTTCTATGATGTTATAACTGGTTGGCTGGATGAGGGGAGAGTCGTAGATGTCACCTACCTTGACTTTAGCAAGGCTTTTGACACTGTCTCCCACAACATCCTCATTAGGAAGCTGAGGAAGTTTGGGCTAGATGAGGCAACAGCGAGGTGGATCGAGAGTTGGCTGCGGGACAGAACTCAGAGGGTTGTGATCAGCGGCACAGAGTCTAGTTGGAGGCCTGTAACCAGTGGTGTCCCCCAGGGGTCAATACTGGGTCCAATTTTGTTTAATATATTCATTAGTGACCTGGATGAGGGGGCAGAGTGTATCCTCAGCAAGTTTGCTGATGATACCAAACTGGGTGGAGTGGCTGACACCCCAGAGGGCCGTGCTGCCATCCAGCGTGACCTGGACAGGCTGGAGAGCTGGGCAGAGAAGAACCTAATGAGGTTCAACAAAAGCAAGTGCAAGGTCCTGCACCTGGGGAGGAAGAATGTAAAGCACCAGTATCGGTTAGGGGCGGACCTGCTGGGAAGTAGCTCTGAGGAGAAGGATCTGGGGGTCATGGTAGACAGTAAATTATCCATGGCCCAGCAATGTGCCCTTGTTGCCAAAAAGGCCAATGGAATCCTGGGCTGCATAGGGAAGAGTGTGGCCAGTAGGTCGAGGGAGGTCATTCTCCCCCTCTACTCTGCACTGGTGAGGCCACAACTGGAATACTGTGTCCAGTTTTGGGCTCCCCAGTTCAAGAGGGACAGGGAACTGTTGGAGTGAGTCCAGCGAAGGGCAACTAAGATGATGAAGGGATTGGAGCATCTGCCTTATGAGGAAAGGCTGAGAGAGCTGGGACTCTTTAGCCTGGAGAAGAGAAGGCTGAGGGGAGACCTTATTATGGCATATGAGTATCTAAAGGGTGGGTTGAAGGAGGATGGAGCCAGGCTCTTTTCAATGGTTCCCAGTGACAGGACGAGGGGCAATGGGCACAAGTTAGAACACAGGAAGTTCCGTTCAAATACACAGAAACACTTCTTTACGGTGAGGGTGACAGAGCACTGGCCCAGGCTGCCCAGGGAGGTTGTGGAGTCCCCTTCTCTGGAGCTTTTCAAGACCCACCTGGATGCAGTCCTGAGTAATGTGCTCTGGGCAATCCTGCTTTAGCAGGGGAGTTGGTCTTGATTATCTCTAGAGGTCCCTTCCAACTCTTAAAACTCCGTGATTCTGTGATTCCATAGTGGAAATTGCTAAAATAGCATTAACTGCACGAGAGTCCAGGAGATCGGGCATCTCAGACTGAGTTCGTGGTTAAGGAAAGTTCAGAGTTACGAGATTGCCCTGATCCAATAAATTCTAACGCAGATGCTTCAAAACTTAAGCGACAGCCTCACTCTGATTTGCCAGGATGTTATGAATCACCTACGAAGAAGTCTAATACTGCAAGTTTCACAGGGGAAGGTACTATTTTAGCAGACTTTAATGAAGATGTCCCTTTTTGATATGTTCCAGTTGAAAAATGGAGGCAAATAAAGCAAAAGGCACTGGACAGTGGAGATACAGCATGTGGAAATGCAATAGCGTGTCCCGTCTTACGACGAACGGATCAGCCTAATGAGCACTCGCCTTTTCCTTATGGAGTAATTAAAGACTTGAGACAAACTCTTATGCAAAATGGGTTAAGTGCACCACATACTCAAAGTTTGCTACAAGGAATATTTGGGGGGAATGAGTTAACACCCTATGATATTTGGCAAATTACACGTTTAATACTTACTCCTACGCAAATGGTATTATTTGAGTCAATGTGGAAATCTGCTTGCCAAGTGGCAGCCCTTGCAAGCAGCGAATGCTGCTGCGAAAGAGTCTTTGTTAACGCAGCTTGTTGTGGGAAATGCTAATTATGAATGTCAGTGTATTTTGCGTTCGTTACAAAATCCAACGATAGTCCAAATGATTGAGGCATGTCAAAGAATCGGTTCTAACTCTCATAACATGGAGATGTTGGTGACAACTTTTGCTGCAGCGGTGAAAGTACGAGGAAGTTGGTTTTTGTGTGGGCCGGCTATAGCCCAGCGGTTACTTTGGTCTTTCACAAGTGTGTCGCGTGAATCTGTCAGATCATTCAGAATCTGTGCGTAAAAGCATTCAAATGTTAAAGGAGGGGGTCAGAAAGTTGCAAATAGACAATGAATGGAATTGGTTGAACGATTTGTTATCTGGTTGGGGAATTACAGGATGGATAGCTGCAATTATTAAGACAGGATTAATGATATTGATCATAATTTTTTTTATAGCATTAATTTTTCCATGTTTATACTCTTGTCTGCAAAGGGCCCTGCAGAAGATGATAAACTCGGCGTTTCTAATTGAAAAACAAAAAAGGGGGAGATGTGGGGACTGAGGCAAAAGAAGGGTTAAGTGGGGTAGAACTAATAGGGAGGAATAAGCAGCTGCAGCACTGTTCTGGCAGACCACGAAGTTGTGTGAAGCTCCTCCCGAGATAAGGAGGTGCTGCTCACAGGGAAGAGAGATTCCCTTTTCGGTGGGAACGTGATCTTTTGGAGTACGCGATGGTGTAAACAAGCAAAGTAGGCAATTACTGCCGTGGTAGAAAAGTATGTAAAGAGCACGCTTGCTTAATACAGCGGATGTCGGTTTCGATCCTGCATATCGCAGTCCGCGCGTTCCCACCGCCACACGCCCCCTCCCCCGCGGGCCGCCCCCCGGCCCCGGCAGCGCCCCGCTCCGCCCGCCCGCCCCCGCCCTGGGCAGGAGCTCCCCGAGCCCGCGCCGCCCCGCCGGAGCGCAGCGGGACGAGCAGCTGCAGCGCCCGGTGCCGCGGGGCCGGTTCCTGCGCGCCGTCACCCGCGGCGGGAGGAGCCGCACCGCGCCCGCGGGCACCGGCGGGGCTCGGCTCCGCTCGGATGGGGTCGGCGGGGGTCGGATCTGTTCGGCCCATCCATCCCCCAGTGGTGGGAGGGGAGAAGGGAACCCCCCCGTCTTTGCCAGCGCCGCCTCCTCCCCACAGTGTCCCCCAGAGAAGGCTCTGAACTCGGGACGATGCCAACGCGGGGGGGGACTGCAGTCTCTGCCCTCCGGCACCCACTCCAAGGGGATCTTCCGCTCTCTGACCATCTCCTGCTCCCGCTGCGGGGAGTTCCTGCTCTGGATGGATCCAGCCGGTTATGGAGGTATCGAGGGAAGTTGGACTCTCGCGTCCGCTACGGGGAGGTCAGAGCTGGGAAGCGCTCCGTACCCCGGCAGCAGCGGGGGGGGTCGAGCTGAGCAGGGAGGTGTTGGCCGGGCAGGAGGAACTGCTGCGCTGTCCCTGTGTCCCTCCAGAAGGACAGCGGCAAGAGAGGAGTGTGGGAGGAGGAGGTGGCGGGGGCAGAAGAGGAGGGGGAAGGGGAGCCGAACGCGGAGGAGCTGCGGGAGAAGAGCTGGACCATGGGGCTGTCCTGCCCCCCGCTGCCGGGCACGGGGGTCTGGGGGCACCGAGGGCTGGAGCTGTGCTCCGCAGGGCTGTGCTGGCCCCCAGGTGCGGTTTTAATGTTGAATTTCTGTAAATGACTGGCTTGTAGAAGGCAGGTGTAGATTTGGGGAGGGGGGAAGCAGGAGCTGTGGCCGTGGGGGGGTGCATGCAGCTGAGGGGGTGGAGCTGTGACCTTGCTGGGCAGGAAGGACCACGGACCTGTCCGTGTCTGATCCCTGCAGCCCCCCGGCTGTCCCCCTGCAGCTCTAGGGGAAGGGGCTGCCAGCGTCGGACAGGCGGCTCCTGCTCCTGCCCCCTCCGGGGGAAAAGGGTCCCCGGGGCTGCGGGCAGAGCCCCTCCTGTGCTCCCCGGGGGCTCTCGGGAGGTGCCCGACAAGGTGCCGTCAGGGGCGACCTCCTCTTGCAGTAGCAGCGGGGGGGGCAGTGCCGCCCGAACCAAGGTGCCTGCCTGTGTCAGGTTCTGCAGGCAGCCTGTGGGCAGGGACGGTGCCCGGAGGGGGCTGGGGGGACCCCGCGCTCTTCCCACATGCCTGCAGCAGGGCAAGCAGCCCCAGGACCCTCCAGCTCCCCACGAGCGCTGGGGGATGTGCCTGTCCCCACCATGGCCCCGCTACGGGGAAACAACATCCAGAGAGACATTGCAACATGGCAAAATGCATAGCAAGAGTCGTAGCTGAGAGGCTCCTGAATGGTGACCCTGGGGCAGCTCTACCTTGGAAGTGGCAGAAAGCAGAGCCATCTGGAGCCATAGAGCAGCGGCTTTGGCAACCAGATAACGACAGTTGACCAGAACAATACAGTGATTAAAAAGGAGTCAACGACTCCCAGAGGATTCTGAAGGACCACCGAGAGACTATAATGCGCATACCGGGGTGGGTGGTAGCCTATGGTAATGAGTTCCCGGAAAAGTAACGAACATGTTAATCATTTCCCCAAAACCTTGTGAATGTGTATATATGGCATGTCTATAAGCTGTATAACTAACCCTTTACGGTGTGCAAGTTTGGAGGAGTGATCCCCCTTGCACCCAGCACTGCAATAGACATAGCTGCTTTATAACTCTGCGTGAGTTGTGGAGTTTGTTTCCTCACGTCAGCACTGCAGGGCTCAAGGATGGGGACATCCCCCCCCCCCCCTCCCCCATCCCCTTCCCTTCTGCCCGCAGGGAGCAGCCCCAGGCAGGGATGCTGAGCACGGGGGTTTCTTGACAGGCCTGGGGCTGGCAGCGGTGACACTTGGCTGTAGGACATGTCCCACCCAGGCAGGGGTGCAACTCCTTCTGTGGGCAGCATGTCACTGAGAGCTGGGGGGGACTTGGATGGTCTCGGGCAGAGCGAGTGTTACCCCAGCCTGCCACCATGGCCCTTTGCAGCTCCGGCGGTACCCAGGCAGGGACGGGATGGGCTGGCCTGAGGCTGGAGCACCCGAGGGTGATGCCCCCCCCACCACAGAGCATCCTCAGACCAATGGGTGCTGAGGAGATGGTGGGGCAGGGCTGGATGAAGGATGCGGGGCAGCAGGGCCAGGGCCATCAGCTGTAGCTGTAGCCAAGGGGAAGCCGAAGTCCTTTTGGGGTGAAGGTGGTGGAAGGAGTAGCGGCACTCGCTGTCGGACAGGTCCAGGTTGCAGTTCCAGCCGATGGTCACACTGATCATCCAGTCCTGCAGCAGGGACCAGCAGACCTCGCACAGTGCCAGCACGCTGCGGGCACAGCATCCCAACGGGCACAGCACCACCATGGTCACAGCATCTCCAGGGGCACGGCATCCCCATGGGTACAGCACCTATGTCCCTGCAGGCGTAGAATCTCCACAGACATGGCAATCCCCCAGGCACAGCACCCCAGTGGGCATGGGAACCCCCACGGGCATGGCATCCCTGTGGGCACAGCATGTCCACGGCTATGGCATCCCTGGGGGCATGCAGCATCCCCCCAACCCACGCTGCTCCCGCCCGGCCACGAGCACAGCCCCATCCTCGCCCTCCCCAGCAGGACGGGGCTGGGTTGCCACAGGCGTTGGGCCACAGGCCCTTGCCAGGGACGCCGTTGGCACTGCCTGCTGGCCCAAGAGTGCCCGGGAAGGGGCTTCCCAGAGGAGCTGGCCGGGCAGCAAGGAGCAGGTCCCAAAGGACGGGAAGACGCTGGGGACGGGCAGGGGGGCAGAGAGCGGGGGAAGGATGGAACAGCGTCGAGTGCCTCTCCTGGGGGGGACTTGTCTGCTCCCGCAGGTGCAGAGGGCAGGGAGGGCCCTGCGGGGACGCTGCGCTGCTCGGCCACCCGCCCCCCCATCCCCGGCAGAGGCGGGAGGGAGTCCCGGGGAGGCGGCACTGCCTCGCTCCGGCCGCGCCTGCCGCCTGCTCCCCCCGCCCGGCTCGGCCCGGCTCTGCCCGCACGGCTGGCTGGATCGGCTCGGCTCGGCTCGGCTCGGCTCGAGTGGGCTGCGACCCTGCGGGCCCGGGCCGGGCCGTGCGGCGGGAGCCCCGGCGGAGCGGCGGGGCAGGTGTGGGCGCGGAGGGGGCCGGGGGTCCCGGTGGGTGCGTGCGGGGGCTGCGGGCAGGGGGCGTGTGGGCCTCGCTCCGCGGAGGCTGCGGAGGCCGCGGCGGGGCCCGAGGGCAGAAGCGCGGGGCCGGCGGGCCCGTGAGCGGGTCCCCGCGGGAGCGGGCAGCGGCGCAGCCGTCGGGCGTCCCCCGGGCGCGGCCCCGCCCCTGCCCGCTGCTGCCGGGGGTCTGGCGGGGCGGCCGTCGGCGGGCAGCGGGGGTGCGGAGAGGGGCCGGGCTGCGGCCGCTGGCTGCGCTCCCCCCGGTGCCGGCGGGGTCGGGGACGGGGACGGGCCCGGGGAGAGGCGGGCTGGCGGCGGGGCAGAGGCTGCGGGGCTCCCCCGGGGCACAGGGTCGGGCCCGGGCCGGTGGAGACGCTCTCGGGCTGCGGCCGGGACAGACGAGGCACAGCCGGCGGCTCTGGCAGAGGAGACGGAGGCTCCGCTTCGATTGCCCGCTCCGTCCTGAGGCAGCATGGCGCCTGCAGCCTGTGCAAGCAGGCCGTGCCCGGCCCAGGGCAGAAGACCCCCGGGGGGCTCGTGCAGGGAGGTCCCGGAGGTGCCCCTGCCAAGCTGGCACAGGGAGGAGAGGCGGAGGGATGGAGGGCACCGCTGGACTCCCGCTCCTGCCAGGACAGGGAACCGCTGGCCACAACTGGCCCCGAGGAGCCCTGGCAAGGGGCCGTGCTCGGGGCTGCAGAGGAAGGCGAAAGACCCCCGGGGGCCCGTGCCAGTGTGCCCCGGGGGAAAAAATTCCTTCCTGACCCCAAAAGTGGCGATGGGCTGTTCCCTGAGGACTCGAGCAAGACCTTTTGCGAGGCCTCCAGGGCAGCGGTGGCTCCAGGGGACACCAGCACTGCCCAACCCCTCCTCTGCTTCCACTGGGGGCACTTCAGGGCCATCTCAGCATGGAAAACTGACATGGTTTTCTCTACCAAAACACTCTTTTTCTATGAAAATGTATCCTCCAGGGTCCACCCAAGACTCCTCCGAGGCAACTCCTGCAGGCTCTTGATCACAGCTTTAGGGACCTGAGATCCCAGGAAGCAACCCCAGACTCGTCCAGGGAAGATACCCGAGATGATTTTTCTCCTTGGACAATGTTCCATCCTCTGGGATGCACCCGAGACTTATCCCAGCTATGTCCCAGGTATGGCCCTGAGTCTTTTTTTCCAGTGTTTTGGTGACCTGTGATCCCGGGTAGCAACCCCAGACTCCTCCAGGGAAGATACCAAAGATGATTTCTCTACTTGGGAATGAGCTATCCTGCAGGAATCACTCAGAACTCCTCCCAGGCGTCTCCCACAGTCTTTATTCCGGTGGTTGAGGGTCTGGTCATCGCGGGTAGCAACCCCAGGCTCCTCCAGGGAAGAAAGCCAAGATGATTTTTCTCATTGGACAATGCTCCATCTCTGGGATGCATCCGAGACTCCTTGCAGGTATGTTCCTGAGTCTTTTTTCCGGTGGTTTGGGGGCCTGTGACCCCAGGTAGGAACCCCAGACTCCTCCAGGGAGGATACAAAAGATGATTTTTATCCTTGGGCAAAGCTCCATCCTCTGGGATGTATCCGAGATTCCTCCCAGGCGTCTCCCGCAGACATTTTTCCTGTTGTTTGGGGCCCTGTGATCCTGGGTATCAACCCCAGAGTCCTCCAGGGAAGATACCCGAGATGATTTTTCTCTTTACAAAATGCTCCATCCTCTGGGATGTACCCCTGACTCCTCCCAGGCGTCTCCCGCAGACTTTTCTCCAGTAGTTTAAGGATCTGAAATCCCAGGTAGCAACCCCAGACTCCTCCAGGGAAGATACCCAAGATGATTTTTCACCTTGGGCAATGCTCCATCCTCTGGGATGCACCTGAGATTCTTCCTAGTCGTCTCCCGCAGACATTTTTCCTGTGTTTTGGGGCCCTGTAATCCTGGGTAGCAACCCCAGACTCCGTCAGGGAAGATACCCAAGATGATTTACCTCCTTGGGCAATGCTCCGTCCTCTGGGATGCATCCGAGACTTATCGCGGCTATGTCCCTGAGACATTTATCCGGTGGTTTAGGGTCCTGTCATCCCAGGTAGCAACCCCAGACTCCTCCAGGGAAGATACCGGAGATGATTTTCCTCCTTGGACTATTGTCCATACTGCGGTATGCACCGGAGACTCCTCCCAGCTCTGTTTCTGAGTGTTTTCTTCCAGTGGTTTAGGGTCCTGTCATCGCGGATAGCAACCCCAGACTCCTCCAGGGAAGATACCCGAGATGATTTTTCTCCTTAGAAAATGTTCCATCCTCTGCGATGCATCTGAGATTCTTCCCAGGCATCTCCCGCAGCCTTTTCTCCAGTGGTTTGGGGCCCTGTTATCCCAGGTAGCAACCACAGACTCCTCCAGGGAAGATACCCGAGGTGATTTTTCTCCTTGGACAATGCTGCATCATCTGGGATGCACCCGAGACTCCTCGCAGGTATGTCCCTAAGTCTTTTTTCCGGTGGTTTAGGGTACTGTCATCCTGGGTAGCAACCCCAGACTCCTCCAGGGAAGATACCCGAGGTGATTTTTCTCCTTGGACAATGCTGCATCATCTGGGATGCACCCGAGACTCCTCACAGGTATGTCCCTGAGTCTTTTTTCCGGTGGTTTAGAGTCCTGTCATCCCGGGTAGCAACCCCAGACTCCTCCAGGGAAGATACCCAAGATGATATTTCTGTCTTGACAGTGGTCCATCCTGCGGGATCTACCCAGAACTCTTCCCAGGCGTCTCCCGCAGAGTTTTCTCCAATGCTTTAGGGCCCTGTGATCCCGGGTAGCAACCCCAGACTCCTCCAGGGAAGATACCCGAGATGAATTTTCTCCTTAGAAAATGTTCCATCCTCTGGGATGCATCTGAGATTCTTCCCAGGCATCTCCCGCAGCCTTTTCTCCAGTGGTTTGGGGCCCTGTTATCCCAGGTAGCAAGCCCAGACTCCTCCAGGGAAGATACCCGAGATGATTTTTCTCTTTAGAATCTGCTCCATCCTCTGGGATGTACCCCTGACTCCTCCCAGGTGTCTCCCGCAGACATTTCTCTAGTGGTTTAGGTATGTGAAATCCCAGGTAGCAACCCCAGACTCCTCCAGGGAAGATACCCGAGATGATTTTTCTCCTTGGGCAATGCTCCATCCTCTGGGATGCACCAGAGATTCTTCCCAGTCGTCTCCCGCAGATATTTTTCCTGTGGTTTGGGGCCCTGTAATCCCGGGTAGCAACCCCAGACTCCTCCAGGGAAGATACCCGAGGTGATTTTTCTCCTTGGACAATGCTGCATCGTCTGGGATTCACCGGAGACTCCTCGCAGGTATGTCCCTGAGTCTTTTTTCCGGTGGTTTAGGGTCCTGTGTTCCCGGGTAGCAACCCCAGACTCCTCCAGGGAAGGTACCCGAGATGATTTTTCTCCTTGGATAATTCTCCATCCTCTGGGATTCATCCGAGACTTATCGCAGCTATGTCCCTGAGACATTTTGCCGGTGGTTTAGGGTCCTGTCATCCCGGGTAGCAACCCCACACTCCTCCAGGGAAGACACCCGAGATGATTTTTCTCGTTAGAAAATGCTCCATCCTCTGGGATGCATCTGAGACTTATCACAGCTATGTCCCTGAGTCTTTATTCCGGTGGTTTAGGGTCCTGTCATCCCAGGTAGCAACCCCAGACTCCTCCAGGGAAGATACCCAAGATGATTTTTATCCTTGGGCAATTCTCCAACCTCTGGGATACATCCGAGATTCTTCCCAGTCGTCTCCCGCAGACATTTCTCCTGTGGTTTGGGTTACTATAATCCTGGATAGCAAGCCCAGACTCCTCCAGCGAAGATAGCCAAGATGATTTTTCTCCTTGGACAATGCTCCATCCTGCGAGATGCACCCGAGACTCCTCCCACGTCTGTTTCTGAGTGTTTTCTTCCTGGGTTTTAGGGCCCTGTGATCCCGGGTAGCAACCCCAGACTCCTCCAGGGAAGATAGCCGAGATGATTTTTCTGTTTAGAATCTGATCCATCCTCTGGGATGTACCCCTGACTCCTCCCAGGTGTCTCCCGCAGACGTTTCTCTAGTAGTTTAGGTATCTGAAATCCAAGGTAGCAACCCCAGACTCCTCCAGGGAAGATACCCGAGATGATTTTTCTCCTTTGGCAGTGCCCCATCCTCTGGGATGCACCTGAGATTCCTCCCAGTCGTCTCCTGCAGACATTTTTCCTGTGGTTTGGGGCCCTATAATCCTGGATAGCAAGACCAGACTTCTCCAGGGAAGATATCCGAGATGATTTTTCTCCTTGGACAATTTTCCATCCTGCGGGATGCACCTGAGACTCCTCCCAGCTCTGTTTCTGAGTGTTTTCTTCCTGGGGTTTAGGGCCCTGTGATCCCAGGTAGCAACTCCAGACTTCTCCAGGAAAGATACCCAAGATGATTTTTCTCCTTTGACAATGCTCCATCCTGCGGGATGCACCCGAGACTGCTCGCAGGTATGTCACCGAGTCTTATTTCCGGTGGTTTAGGGCCCTGTGATCCCGGATAGCAAGCCCAGACTCCTCCAGGGAAGATAACCAAGATGATTTTTCTCCTTGGACAATGCTCCATCCTGCAGGATGCACCCGAGACTCCTCGCAGGTATGTCCCCGAGTCTTATTTCCGGTGGTTTAGGGTCCTGTGATCCCGGGTAGCAACCCCAGACTCCTCCACGGAAGGTACCCAAGATGATTTTTCTCCTTGGATAATGCTCCATCGTCTGCGATGCATCCGAGACTTATCGCAGCTATGTCCCTGAGACATTTTTCCAGTGGTTTACATACCTGTCATCCCAGGTAGCAACCCCAGACTCCTACAGGGAAGATACCCGAGATGATATTTCTCTCTTGACTGTGGTCCATCCTGCGGGATCTACCCAGAACTCCTCCCAGGCATCTCCCGCAGAGTTTTCTCCAATGCTTTAGGGCCCTGTGATCCCGGGTAGCAACCCCAGACTCCTCCAGGGAAGATACCCGAGATGATTTTTATCCTTGGACTATTGTCCATCCTTCGGGATGCACCCGAGACTCCTCCCAGCTCTGTTTCTGAGTGTTTTCTTCCTGGCGTTTAGGGCCCTGTGATCCCAGGTAGCAACCCCAGACTCCTCCAGGGAAGATACCCGAGATGATTTTTCTCCTTGGGCAATGCTCCATCCTCTGGGATTCACCGGAGATTCCTCACAGGTATGTCCCTCAGTCTTTTTTCTGGTGGTTTAGGGCCCTGTGATCCCAGGTGGCAACCCCAGACTCCTCCAGGGAAGATACCCGAGATGATTTTTCTCCTTGGGCAATGCTCCATCCTCTGGGATGCACCAGAGATTCTTCCCAGTCGTCTCCCGCAGATATTTTTCCTGTGGTTTGGGGCCCTGTAATCCTGGGTAGCAAGCCCAGACTCCTCCAGGGAAGATACCCGAGGTGATTTTTCTCCTTGGACAATGCTGCATCGTCTGGGATTCACCGGAGACTCCTCGCAGGTATGCCCCTGAGTCTTTTTTCCGGTGGTTTAGGGTCCTGTCATCCCGGGTAGCAACCCCAGACTCCTCCAGGGAAGATACCCAAGATGATATTTCTGTCTTGACAGTGGTCCATCCTGCGGGATCTACCCAGAACTCTTCCCAGGCGTCTCCTGCAGAGTTTTCTCCAATGCTTTAGGGCCCTGTGATCCCGGGTAGCAACCCCAGACTCCTCCAGGGAAGATACCCGAGATGATTTTTCTCCTTGGGCAATGCTCCATCCTCTGGGATTCACCGGAGACTCCTCGCAGGTATGTCCCTGAGTCTTTTTTCCGGTGGTTTAGGGTCCTGTGTTCCCGGGTAGCAACCCCAGACTCCTCCAGGGAAGGTACCCGAGATGATTTTTCTCCTTGGATAATTCTCCATCCTCTGGGATGCATCCGAGACTTATCGCAGCTATGTCCCTGAGACATTTTTCCGGTGTTTTAGGGTCCTGTCATCCCGGGTAGCAACCCCACAGTCCTCCAGGGAAGATACCCGAGATGATTTTTCTCCTTTGACAATGCTCCATCCTGCGGGATGCACCCGAGACTGCTCGCAGGTATGTCACCGAGTCTTATTTCCGGTGGTTTAGGGCCCTGTGATCCCGGGTAGCAAACCCAGACTCCTCCAGGGAAGATACCCGAGATGATTTTTCTCTTTAGAAAATGCTCCATCCTCTGGGATGCATCCGAGACTTATCCCAGCTATGTCCCTGAGTCTTTATTCCGGTGATTTAGGGTCCTGTCATCTCGGGTAGCAACCCCAGACTCCTCCAGGGAAGATACCTGAGATGATTTTCGTCCTTGGGCAATGCTCCATCCTCTAGGATGCATCCGAGACATATCGCAGCTATGTCCCTGAGACATTTTTCCGGTGGTTTAGATACCTGTCATCCCAGGTAGCAACCCCAGACTCCTCCAGGGAAGACACCCGAGATGATTTTTCTCTCTTGACAGTGGTCCATCCTGCGGGATCTACCCAGAACTCCTCCTAGGCATCTCTTGCAGAGTTTTCTCCAATGCTTTAGGGCCCTGTGATCCCGGGTAGCAACCCCAGACTCCTCCAGGGTAGATACCCAAGATGATATTTCTCTCTTGACAGTGGTCCATCCTGCGGGATCTACCCAGAACTCTTCCCAGGCATCTCCCGCAGAGTTTTCTCCAATGCTTTAGGGCCCTGTGATCCCAGGTGGCAACCCCAGACTCCTCCAGGGAAGATACCCGAGATGATTTTTCTCCTTGGGCAATGCTCCATCCTCTGGGATTCACCGGAGATTCCTCACAGGTATGTCCCTCAGTCTTTTTTCCGGTGATTTATGGCCCTGTGATCCCAGGTGGCAACCCCAGACTCCTCCAAGGAAGGTACCCTAGATGATTTTTCTCCTTGGATAATTCTCCATCCTCTGGGATGCATCCGAGACTTATCGCAGCTATGTCCCTGAGACATTTTTCCGGTGGTTTAGGGTCCTGTCATCCCGGGTAGCAACCCCACACTCCTCCAGGGAAGATACCCGAGATGATTTTTCTCTTTAGAAAATGCTCCATCCTCTGGGATGCATCTGAGACTTATCACAGCTATGTCCCTGAGTCTTTATTCCAGTGGTTTAGGGTCCTGTCATCCCAGGTAGCAACCCCAGACTCCTCCATGGAAGATACCCAAGATGATTTTTATCCTTGGGCAATTCTCCAACCTCTTGGATACATCCGAGATTCTTCCCAGTCGTCTCCCGCAGACATTTTTCCTGTGGTTTGGGGTACTATAGTCCTGGATAGAAAGCCCAGACTCCTCCAGCGAAGATAGCCAAGATGATTTTTCTCCTTGGACAATGCTCCATCCTGCGAGATGCACCCGAGACTCCTCCCACGTCTGTTTCTGAGTGTTCTCTTCCTGGGTTTTAGGGCCCTGTGATCCCGGGTAGCAACCCCAGACTCCTCCAGGGAAGATAGCCGAGATGATTTTTCTCTTTAGAATCTGCTCCATCCTCTGGGATGTACCCGTGACTCCTCCCAGGTGTCTCCCGCAGACTTTTCTCTAGTGGTTTAGGTATCTGAAATCCCAGGTAGCAACCCCAGACTCCTCCAGGGAAGATACTTGAGATGATTTTCCTCCTTTGGCAGTGCTCCATTCTTTGGGATGCACCTGAGATTCCTCCCAGTCGTCTCCTGCAGACATTTTTCCTGTGGTTTGGGGCCCTATAATCCTGGATAGCAAGACCAGACTTCTCCAGGGAAGATATCCGAGATGATTTTTCTCTTTAGAAAATGCTCCATCCTCTGGGATGCATTCGAGACTTATCCCAGCTATGTCCCTGAGTCTTTATTCCGGTGATTTAGGGTCCTGTCATCTCGGGTAGCAACCCCAGACTCCTCCAGGGAAGATACCTGAGATGATTTTCCTCCTTGAGCAATGCTCCATCCTCTGGGATGCATCCGATACATATCGCAGCTATGTCCCTGAGACATTTTTCCGGTGGTTTAGGGTCCTGTCATCCCAGGTAGCAACCCCAGACTCCTCCAGGGAAGATAGCCAAGATGATTTTTCTCCTTGGACAATGCTCCATCCTGCGGGATGCACCCGAGACTCCTCCCAGCTCTGTTTCTGAGTGTTTTCTTCCTGGCGTTTAGGGCCCTGTGATCCCAGGTAGCAAGCCCAGACTCCTCCAGGGAAGATACCCGAGATGATTTTTCTCCTTGGGCAATGCTCCATCCTCGGGGATGCACCAGAGATTCTTCCCAGTCGTCTCCCGCAGATATTTTTCCTGTGGTTTGGGGCCCTGTAATCCTGGGTAGCAACCCCAGACTCCTCCAGGGAAGATACCCGAGGTGATTTTTCTCTTTGGACAATGCTGCATCGTCTGGGATTCACCGGAGACTCCTCGCAGGTATGTCCCTGAGTCTTTTTTCCGGTGGTTTAGGGTCCTGTGATCCCGGGTAGCAACCCCAGACTCCTCCAGGGAAGATACCCAAGATGATATTTCTCTCTTGACAGTGGTCCATCCTGCGGGATCTACCCAGAACTCTTCCCAGGCATCTCCCGCAGAGTTTTCTCCAATGCTTTAGGGCCCTGTGATCCCAGGTGGCAAGCCCAGACTCCTCCAGGGAAGATACCCGAGATGATTTTTATCCTTGGACTATTGTCCATCCTTCGGGATGCACCCGAGAATCCTCCCAGCTCTGTTTCTGAGTGTTTTCTTCCTGGCGTTTAGGGCCCTGTGATCCCAGGTAGCAACCCCAGACTCCTCCAGGGAAGATACCCGAGATGATTTTTCTCCTTGGGCAATGCTCCATCCTCTGGGATTCACCGGAGATTCCTCACAGGTATGTCCCTCAGTCTTTTCTCTGGTGGTTTAGGGCCCTGTGATCCCAGGTGGCAACCCCAGACTCCTCCAGGGAAGATACCCGAGATGATTTTTCTCCCTGGGCAATGCTCCATCCTCTGGGATGCACCGGAGATTCTTCCCAGTCGTCTCCCGCAGATATTTTTCATGTGGTTTGGGGCCCTGTAATCCTGGGTAGCAACCCCAGACTCCTCCAGGGAAGATACCCGAGGTGATTTTTCTCTTTAGAAAATGTTCCATCCTCTGGGATGCATCTGAGACTTATCACAGCTATGTCCCTGAGTCTTTATTCCGGTGGTTTAGGGTCCTGTCATCCCAGGTAGCAACCCCAGACTCCTCCAGGGAACATACCCAAGATGATTTTCCTCCTTGGGCAATTCTCCAACCTCTGGGATACATCCGAGATTCTTCCCAGTCGTCTCCCGCAGACATTTTTCCTGTGGTTTGGGGCACTATAATCCTGGATAGCAAGCCCAGACTCCTCCAACGAAGATAGCCAAGATGATTTTTCTCCTTGGACAATGCTCCATCCTGCGAGATGCACCCGAGACTCCTCCCACGTCTGTTTCTGAGTGTTCTCTTCCTGGGTTTTAGGGCCCTGTGATCCCGGGTAGCAACCCCAGACTCCTCCAGGGAAGATAGCCGAGATGATTTTTCTCTTTAGAATCTGCTCCATCCTCTGGGATGTACCCCTGACTCCTCCCAGGTGTCTCCCGCAGACTTTTCTCTAGTGGTTTAGGTATCTGAAATCCCAGGTAGCAACCCCAGACTCCTCCAGGGAAGATACCCGAGATGATTTTTCTCCTTGGGCAATGCTCCATCCTCTGGGATTCACCAGAGGTTTCTGCCAGGCATCTCCTGCAGATATTTTTCCTGTGGTTTGGCGCACTGTAATCCTGGGTAGCAACCCCAGACTCCTCCAGGGAAGATAGCTGAGATGATTTTTCTCCTTGGGCAATGCTCCATCCTCTGGAATTCACCGGAGGTTCCTCACAGGTATGTCCCTCAGTCTTTTTTCCGGTGGTTTAGGGTCCTGTCATACCAGGTAGCAACCCCAGACTGCTCCAGGGAAGATACTTGAGATGATTTTCCTCCTGTGGCAGTACTCCATCCTCTGGGATGCACCTGAGATTCCTCCCAGTCGTCTCCTGCAGACATTTTTCCTGTGGTTTGGGGACCTATAATCCTGGATAGCAAGACCAGACTTCTACAGGGAAGATATCCGAGATGATTTTTCTCCTTGGACAATTCTCCATCCTGCGGGATGCACCCGAGACTCCTCCCAGCTCTGTTTCTGAGTGTTTCCTTCCTGGGGTTTAGGGCCCTGTGATCCCAGGTAGCAACTCCAGACTCCTCCAGGAAAGATACCCAAGATGATTTTTCTCCTTTGACAATGCTCCATCCTGCGGGATGCACCCGAGAGTGCTCGCAGGTATGTCACCGAGTCTTATTTCCGGTGGTTTATGGCCCTGTGATCCCGGGTAGCAACCCCAGACTCCTCCAGGGAAGATACCCGAGATGATTTTTCTCCTTGGGCAATGCTCCATCCTCTGGGATGCACCCGAGACTCCTCCCAGCTCTTTTTCTGAGTGTTTTCTTATGGTGGTTTAGGGCCCTGTGATCCCGGGTAGCAAGCCCAGACTCCTCCAGGGAAGATACCCGAGATGATTTTTCTCTTTAGAAAATGCTCCATCCGCTGGGATGCATCCGAGACTTATCCCAGCTATGTCCCTGAGTCTTTATTCCGGTGATTTAGGGTCCTGTCATCTCGGGTAGCAACCCCAGACTCCTCCAGGGAAGATACCTGAGATGATTTGCCTCCTTGGGCAATGCTCCATCCCCTGGGATGCATCTGAGACATATCGCAGCTATGTCCCTGAGACATTTTTCCGGTGGTTTAGGGTCCTGTCATCCCAGGTAGCAACCCCAGACTCCTCCAGGGAAGACACCCGAGATGATTTTTCTCTCTTGACAGTGGTCCATCCTGCGGGATCTACCCAGAACTCTTCCCAGGCATCTCCCGCAGAGTTTTCTCCAATGCTTTAGGGCCCTGTGATCCCAGGTGGCAACCCCAGACTCCTCCAGGGAAGATACCCGAGATGATTTTTCTCCTTGTGCAATGCTCCATCCTCTGGGATGCACCCGAGACTCCTCCCAGCTCTGTTTCTGAGTGTTTTCTTCCTGGCGTTTAGGGCCCTTTGATCCCAGGTAGCAACCCCGGACTCCTCCAGGGAAGATAACCAAGATGATTTTTCTCCTTGGACAATGCTCCATCCTCGGGGATGCACCCGAGACTCCTCGCAGGTATGTCACCGAGTCTTATTTCCGGTGGTTTAGGGTCCTGTGATCCCGGGTAGCAACCCCAGACTCCTCCACGGAAGGTACCCAAGATGATTTTTCTTCTTGGATAATACTCCATCGTCTGGGATGCATCCGAGACTTATCGCAGCTATGTCCCTGAGACATTTTTCCTGTGGTTTAGATACCTGTCATCCCAGGTAGCAACCCCAGACTCCTACAGGGAAGATACCCGAGATGATATTTCTCTCTTGACTGTGGTCCATCCTGCGGGATCTACCCAGAACTCCTCCCAGGCATCTCCCGCAGAGTTTTCTCCAATGCTTTAGGGCCCTGTGATCCCGGGTAGCAACCCCAGACTCCTCCAGGGAAGATACCCGAGATGATTTTTATCCTTGGACTATTGTCCATCCTTCGGGATGCACCCGAGACTCCTCCCAGCTCTGTTTCTGAGTGTTTTCTTCCTGGCGTTTAGGGCCCTGTGATCCCAGGTAGCAACCCCAGACTCCTCCAGGGAAGATACCCGAGATGATTTTTCTCCTTGGGCAATGCTCCATCCTCTGGGATTCACAGGAGATTCCTCACAGGTATGCCCCTCAGTCTTTTTTCTGGTGGTTTAGGGCCCTGTGATCCCAGGTGGCAACCCCAGACTCCTCCAGGGAAGATACCCGAGATGATTTTTCTCCTTGGGCAATGCTCCATCCTCTGGGATGCACCAGAGATTCTTCCCAGTCGTCTCCCGCAGATATTTTTCCTGTGGTTTGGCGCACTGTAATCCTGGGTAGCAACCCCAGACTCCTCCAGGGAAGATACCTGAGATGATTTTTCTCCTTGGGCAATGCTCCATCCTCTGGAATTCACCGGAGGTTCCTCACAGGTATATCCCTCAGTCTTTTTTCCGGTGGTTTAGGGTCCTGTCATCCCGGGTAGCAACCCCAGACTCCTCCAGGGAAGGTACCCTAGATGATTTTTCTCCTTGGATAATTCTCCATCCTCTGGGATGCATCCGAGACTTATCGCAGCTATGTCCCTGAGACATTTTTCCGGTGGTTTAGGGTCCTGTCATCCCGGGTAGCAACCCCACACTCCTCCAGGGAAGATACCCGAGATGATTTTTCTCTTTAAAAAATGCTCCATCCTCTGGGATGCATCTGAGACTTATCACAGCTATGTCCCTGAGTCTTTATTCCAGTGGTTTAGGGTCCTGTCATCCCAGGTAGCAACCCCAGACTCCTCCAGGGAAGATACCCAAGATGATTTTTATCCTTGGGCAATTCTCCAACCTCTGGGATACATCCGAGATTCTTCCCAGTCGTCTCCCGCAGACATTTTTCCTGTGGTTTGCGGTACTGTAATCCTGGATAGCAAGCCCAGACTCCTCCAGCGAAGATAGCCAAGATGATTTTTCTCCTTGGACAATGCTCCATCCTGCGAGATGCACCCGAGACTCCTCTCACGTCTGTTTCTGAGTGTTCTCTTCCTGGGTTTTAGGGCCCTGTGATCCCGGGTAGCAACCCCAGACTCCTCCAGGGAAGATATCCAAGATGATTTTTCTCTTTAGAATCTGCTCCATCCTCTGGGATGTACCCGTGACTCTTCCCAGGTGTCTCCCGCAGACTTTTCTCTAGTGGTTTAGGTATCTGAAATCCCAGGTAGCAACCCCAGACTCCTCCAGGGAAGATACTTGAGATGATTTTCCTCCTTTGGCAGTGCTCCATCCTCTGGGATGCACCTGAGATTCCTCCCAGTCGTCTCCTGCAGACATTTTTCCTGTGGTTTGGGGCCCTATAATCCTGGATAGCAAGACCAGACTTCTCCAGGGAAGATATCCGAGATGATTTTTCTCTTTAGAAAATGCTCCATCCTCTGGGATGCATCCGAGACTTATCCCAGCTATGTCCCTGAGTCTTTATTCCGGTGATTTAGGGTCCTGTCATCTCGGGTAGCAACCCCAGACTCCTCCAGGGAAGATACCTGAGATGATTTTCCTCCTTGAGCAATGCTCCATCCTCTGGGATGCATCCGATACATATCGCAGCTATGTCCCTGAGACATTTTTCCGGTGGTTTAGGGTCCTGTCATCCCAGGTAGCAACCCGAGACTCCTCCAGGGAAGATAGCCAAGATGATTTTTCTCCTTGGACAATGCTCCATCCTGCGGGATGCACCCGAGACTCCTCGCAGGTATGTCACCGAGTCTTATTTCCGGTGGTTTAGGGTCCTGTGATCCCGGGTAGCAACCCCAGACTCCTCCACGGAAGGTACCCAAGATGATTTTTCTCCTTGGATAATGCTCCATCCTCTGGGATGCATCCGAGACTTATCGCAGCTATGTCCCTGAGACATTTTTCCGGTGGTTTAGATACCTGTCATCTCAGGTAGCAACCCCAGACTCCTACAGGTAAGATACCCGAGATGATATTTCTCTCTTGACAGTGGTCCATCCTGCGGGATCTACCCAGAACTCCTCCCAGGCATCTCCCGCAGAGTTTTCTCCAATGCTTTAGGGCCCTGTGATCCTGGGTAGCAACCCCAGACTCCTCCAGGGAAGATACGCGAGATGATTTTTATCATTGGACTATTGTCCATCCTTCGGGATGCACCCGAGACTCCTCCCAGCTCTGTTTCTGAGTGTTTTCTTCCTGGCGTTTAGGGCCCTGTGATCCCAGGTAGCAAGCCCAGACTCCTCCAGGGAAGATACCCGAGATGATTTTTCTCCTTGGGCAATGCTCCATCCTCGGGGATGCACCAGAGATTATCCCAGTCGTCTCCCGCAGATATTTTTCCTGTGGTTTGGGGCCCTGTAATCCTGGGTAGCAAGCCCAGACTCCTCCAGGGAAGATACCCTAGGTGATTTTTCTCCTTGGACAATGCTGCATCGTCTGGGATTCACCGGAGACTCCTCGCAGGTATGTCCCTGAGTCTTTTTTCCGGTGGTTTAGGGTCCTGTCATCCCGGGTAGCAACCCCAGACTCCTCCAGGGAAGATACCCAAGATGATATTTCTCTCTTGACAGTGGTCCATCCTGCGGGATCTACCCAGAACTCTTCCCAGGCATCTCCCGCAGAGTTTTCTCCAATGCTTTAGGGCCCTGTGATCCCAGGTGGCAACCCCAGACTCCTCCAGGGAAGATACCCGAGATGATTTTTCTCCTTG
Source organism: Vanellus vanellus (assembly GCF_965231255.1). Taxonomy (NCBI): domain Eukaryota; kingdom Metazoa; phylum Chordata; class Aves; order Charadriiformes; family Charadriidae; genus Vanellus; species Vanellus vanellus. The sequence continues at coordinate 765,731 of NW_028127957.1, forward strand.
GGCAATGCTCCATCCTCTGGGATTCACCGGAGATTCCTCACAGGTATGTCCCTCAGTCTTTTCTCTGGTGGTTTAGGGCCCTGTGATCCCAGGTGGCAACCCCAGACTCCTCCAGGGAAGATACCCAAGATGATATTTCTCTCTTGACAGTGGTCCATCCTGCGGGATCTACCCAGAACTCTTCCCAGGCATCTCCCGCAGAGTTTTCTCCAATGCTTTAGGGCCCTGTGATCCCAGGTGGCAACCCCAGACTCCTCCAGGGAAGATACCCGAGATGATTTTTCTCCTTGGGCAATGCTCCATCCTCTGGGATTCACCGGAGATTCCTCACAGGTATGTCCCTCAGTCTTTTCTCTGTTAGTTTAGGGCCCTGTGATCCCAGGTGGCAACCCCAGACTCCTCCAGGGAAGATACCCGAGATGATTTTTCTCCTTGGGCAATGCTCCATCCTCTGGGATGCACCGGAGATTCTTCCCAGTCGTCTCCCGCAGATATTTTTCCTGTGGTTTGGTGCCCTGTAATCCTGGGTAGCAAGCCCAGACTCCTCCAGGGAAGATACCCGAGGTGATTTTTCTCCTTGGACAATGCTGCATCGTCTGGGATTCACCGGAGACTCCTCGCAGGTATGTCCCTGAGTTTTTTCCGGTGGTTTAGGGTCCTGTGATCCCGGGTAGCAACCCCAGACTCCTCCAGGGAAGATACCCAAGATGATATTTCTCTCTTGACAGTGGTCCATCCTGCGGGATCTACCCAGAATTCCTCCCAGGCGTCTCCCGCAGAGGTTTCTCCAATGCTTTAGGGCCCTGTGATCCCGGGTAGCAACCCCAGACTCCTCCAGGGAAGATACCCGAGATGAATTTTCTGCTTAGAAAATGTTCCATCCTCTGGGATGCATCTGAGATTCTTCCCAGGCATCTCCCGCAGACTTTTCTCCAGTGGTTTGGGGCCCTTTTATCTCAGGTAGCAACCCCAGACTCCTCCAGGGAAGATACCCGAGATGATTTTTCTCCTTGGGCAATGCTCCATCCTCTGGGATGCACGTGAGATTTCTCAAAGGCATCTCCCACAGATATTTTTCCTGTGGTTTGGCGCACTGTAATCCTGGGTAGCAACCCCAGACTCCTCCAGGGAAGATACCTGAGATGATTTTTCTCCTTGGGCAATGCTCCATCCTCTGGAATTCACCGGAGGTTCCTCACAGGTATGTCCCTCAGTCTTTTTTCCGGTGGTTTAGGGTCCTGTCATCCCAGGTAGCAACCCCAGACTGCTCCAGGGAAGGCACCCAAGATGATTTTTCTCCTTGCGTAATTCTCCATGCTCTGGGATGCATCCGAGACTTATCGCAGCTATGTCCCTGAGACATTTTTCCGGTGGTTTAGATACCTGTCATCCCAGGTAGCAACCCCAGACTCCTCCAGGGAAGACACCCGAGATGATTTTTCTCTCTTGACAGTGGTCCATCCTGCGGGATCTACCCAGAACTCCTCCTAGGCATCTCCCGCAGAGTTTTCTCCAATGCTTTAGGGCCCTGTGATCCCGGGTAGCAAACCCAGACTCCTCCAGGGAAGATACCCGAGATGATTCTTATCCTTGGACTATTGTCCATCCCTCGGCATGCACCCGAGACTCCTCCCAGCTCTGTTTCTGAGTGTTTTCTTCCTGGCGTTTAGGGCCCTGTGATCCCAGGTAGCAAGCCCAGACTCCTCCAGGGAAGATACCCGAGATGATTTTTCTCCTTGGGCAATGCTCCATCCTCGGGGATGCACCAGAGATTATCCCAGTCGTCTCCCGCAGATATTTTTCCTGTGGTTTGGGGCCCTGTAATCCTGGGTAGCAACCCCAGACTCCTCCAGGGAAGATACCCGAGGTGATTTTTCTCCTTGGACAATGCTGCATCGTCTGGGATTCACCGGAGACTCCTCGCAGGTATGTCCCTGAGTCTTTTTTCCGGTGGTTTAGGGTCCTGTCATCCCGGGTAGCAACCCCAGACTCCTCCAGGGAAGATACCCAAGATGATATTTCTCTCTTGACAGTGGTCCATCCTGCGGGATCTACCCAGAACTCTTCCCAGGCATCTCCCGCAGAGTTTTCTCCAATGCTTTAGGGCCCTGTGATCCCAGGTGGCAACCCCAGACTCCTCCAGGGAAGATACCCGAGATGATTTTTCTCCTTGGGCAATGCTCCATCCTCTGGGATTCACCGGAGATTCCTCACAGGTATGTCCCTCAGTCTTTTCTCTGGTGGTTTAGGGCCCTGTGATCCCAGGTGGCAACCCCAGACTCCTCCAGGGAAGATACCCGAGATGATTTTTCTCCTTGGGCAATGCTCCGTCCTCTGGGATGCACCGGAGATTCTTCCCAGTCGTCTCCCGCAGATATTTTTCCTGTGGTTTGGGGCCCTGTAATCCTGGGTAGCAAGCCCAGACTCCTCCAGGGAAGATACCCGAGGTGATTTTTCTCCTTGGACAATGCTGCATCGTCTGGGATTCACCGGAGACTCCTCGCAGGTATGTCCCTGAGTTTTTTCCGGTGGTTTAGGGTCCTGTGATCCCGGGTAGCAACCCCAGACTCCTCCAGGGAAGATACCCAAGATGATATTTCTCTCTTGACAGTGGTCCATCCTGCGGGATCTACCCAGAATTCCTCCCAGGCGTCTCCCGCAGAGGTTTCTCCAATGCTTTAGGGCCCTGTGATCCAGGGTAGCAAGCCCAGACTCCTCCAGGGAAGATACCCGAGATGAATTTTCTGCTTAGAAAATGTTCCATCCTCTGGGATGCATCTGAGATTCTTCCCAGGCATCTCCCGCAGACTTTTCTCCAGTGGTTTGGTGCCCTTTTATCTCAGGTAGCAACCCCAGACTCCTCCAGGGAAGATACCCGAGATGATTTTTCTCCTTGGGCAATGCTCCATCCTCTGGGATGCACGTGAGATTTCTCCCAGGCATCTCCCACAGATATTTTTCCTGTGGTTTGGCGCACTGTAATCCTGGGTAGCAACCCCAGACTCCTCCAGGGAAGATACCTGAGATGATTTTTCTCCTCTCTTGACAGTGGTCCATCCTGCGGGATCTACCCAGAACTCTTCCCAGGCGTCTCCTGCAGAGTTTTCTCCAATGCTTTAGGGCCCTGTGATCCCGGGTAGCAACCCCAGACTCCTCCAGGGAAGATACCCGAGATGATTTTTCTCCTTGGGCAATGCTCCATCCTCTGGGATTCACCGGAGACTCCTCGCAGGTATGTCCCTGAGTCTTTTTTCCGGTGGTTTAGGGTCCTGTGTTCCCGGGTAGCAACCCCAGACTCCTCCAGGGAAGGTACCCGAGATGATTTTTCTCCTTGGATAATTCTCCATCCTCTGGGATGCATCCGAGACTTATCGCAGCTATGTCCCCGAGAAATTTTTCCGGTGTTTTAGGGTCCTGTCATCCCGGGTAGCAACCGCACAGTCCTCCAGGGAAGATACCCGAGATGATTTTTCTCGTTAGAAAATGCTCCATCCTCTGGGATGCATCTGAGACTTATCACAGCTATGTCCCTGAGTCTTTATTCCGGTGGTTTAGGGTCCTGTCATCCCAGGTAGCAACCCCAGACTCCTCCAGGGAAGATACCCAAGATGATTTTTATCCTTGGGCAATTCTCCAACCTCTGGGATACATCCGAGATTCTTCCCAGTCGTCTCCCGCAGACATTTTTCCTGTGGTTTGGGGTACTATAATCCTGGATAGCAAGCTCAGACTCCTCCAGCGAAGATAGCCAAGATGATTTTTCTCCTTGGACAATGCTCCATCCTGCGAGATGCACCCGAGACTCCTCCCACGTCTGTTTCTGAGTGTTCTCTTCCTGGGTTTTAGGGCCCTGTGATCCCGGGTAGCAACCCCAGACTCCTCCAGGGAAGATAGCCGAGATGATTTTTCTCTTTAGAATCTGCTCCATCCTCTGGGATGTACCCCTGACTCCTCCCAGGTGTCTCCCGCAGACTTTTCTCTAGTGGTTTAGGTATGTGAAATCCCAGGTAGCAACCCCAGACTCCTCCAGGGAAGATACCCGAGATGATTTTTCTCCTTGGGCAATGCTCCATCCTCTGGGATGCACCTGAGATTTCTCCCAGGCATCTCCTGCAGATATTTTTCCTGTGGTTTGGCGCACTGTAATCCCGGGTAGCAACCCCAGACTCCTCCAGGGAAGATACCTGAGATGATTTTTCTCCTTGGGCAATGCTCCATCCTCTGGAATTCACCGGAGGTTCCTCACAGGTATGTCCCTCAGTCTTTTTTCCGGTGGTTTAGGGTCCTGTCATCCCAGGTAGCAACCCCAGACTGCTCCAGGGAAGATACTTGAGATGATTTTCCTCCTTTGGCAGTACTCCATCCTCTGGGATGCACCTGAGATTCCTCCCAGTCGTCTCCTGCAGACATTTTTCCTGTGGTTTGGGGCCCTATAATCCTGGATAGCAAGACCAGACTTCTCCAGGGAAGATATCCGAGATGATTTTTCTCCTTGGACAATTCTCCATCCTGCGGGATGCACCCGAGACTCCTCCCAGCTCTGTTTCTGAGTGTTTCCTTCCTGGGGTTAAGGGCCCTGAGATCCCAGGTAGCAACTCCAGACTCCTCCAGGAAAGATACCCAAGATGATTTTTCTCCCTTGACAATGCTCCATCATGCGGGATGCACCCGAGACTGCTCGCAGGTATGTCACCGAGTCTTATTTCCGGTGGTTTAGGGCCCTGTGATCCCGGGTAGCAACCCCAGACTCCTCCAGGGAAGATACCCGAGATGATTTTTCTCTTTAGAAAATGCTCCATCCTCTGGGATGCACCCGAGACTCCTCCCAGCTCTGTTTCTGAGTGTTTTCTTATGGTGGTTTAGGGCCCTGTGATCCCGGGTAGCAAGCCCAGACTCCTCCAGGGAAGATACCCGAGATGATTTTTCTCTTTAGAAAATGCTCCATCCTCTGGGATTCATCCGAGACTTATCCCAGCTATGTCCCTGAGTCTTTATTCCGGTGATTTAGGGTCCTGTCATCTCGGGTAGCAACCCCAGACTCCTCCAGGGAAGATACCTGAGATGATTTTCCTCCTTGGGCAATGCTCCATCCTCTGGGATGCATCTGAGACATATCGCAGCTATGTCCCTGAGACATTTTTCCGGTGGTTTAGATACCTGTCATCCCAGGTAGCAACCCCAGACTCCTCCAGGGAAGACACCCGAGATGATTTTTCTCTCTTGACAGTGGTTCATCCTGCGGGATCTACCCAGAACTCCTCCTAGGCCTCTCCCGCAGAGTTTTCTCCAATGCTTTAGGGCCCTGTGATCCCGGGTAGCAAACCCAGACTCCTCCAGGGAAGATACCCGAGATGATTCTTATCCTTGGACTATTGTCCATCCTTCGGGATGCACCCGAGACTCCTCCCAGCTCTGTTTCTGAGTGTTTTCTTCCTGGCGTTTAGGGCCCTGTGATCCCAGGTAGCAAGCCCAGACTCCTCCAGGGAAGATACCCGAGATGATTTTTCTCCTTGGGCAATGCTCCATCCTCTGGGATGCACCAGAGATTATCCCAGTCGTCTCCCGCAGATATTTTTCCTGTGGTTTGGGGCCCTGTAATCCTGGGTAGCAAGCCCAGACTCCTCCAGGGAAGATACCCGAGGTGATTTTTCTCCTTGGACAATGCTGCATCGTCTGGGATTCACCGGAGACTCCTCGCAGGTATGTCCCTGAGTCTTTTTTCCGGTGGTTTAGGGTCCTGTCATCCCGGGTAGCAACCCCAGACTCCTCCAGGGAAGATACCCAAGATGATATTTCTCTCTTGACAGTGGTCCATCCTGCGGGATCTACCCAGAACTCTTCCCAGGCATCTCCCGCAGAGTTTTCTCCAATGCTTTAGGGCCCTGTGATCCCAGGTGGCAACCCCAGACTCCTCCAGGGAAGATACCCGAGATGATTTTTCTCCTTGGGCAATGCTCCATCCTCTGGGATTCACCGGAGATTCCTCACAGGTATGTCCCTCAGTCTTTTCTCTGGTGGTTTAGGGCCCTGTGATCCCAGGTGGCAACCCCAGACTCCTCCAGGGAAGATACCCGAGATGATTTTTCTCCTTGGGTAATGCTCCATCCTCTGGGATGCACCGGAGATTCTTCCCAGTCGTCTCCCGCAGATATTTTTCCTGTGGTTTGGGGCCCTGTAATCTTGGGTAGCAACCCCAGACTCCTCCAGGGAAGATACCCGAGGTGTTTTTTCTCTTTAGAAAATGCTCCATCCTCTGGGATGCATCTGAGACTTATCACAGCTATGTCCCTGAGTTTTTATTCCGGTGGTTTAGGGTCCTGTCATCCCAGGTAGCAACCCCAGACTCCTCCAGGGAAGACAGCTGAGATGATTTTTCTCTTTAGAATCTGCTCCATCCTCTGGGATGTACCCGTGACTCCTCCCAGGTGTCTCCCGCAGACTTTTCTCTAGTGGTTTAGGTATCTGAAATCCCAGGTAGCAACCCCAGACTCCTCCAGGGAAGATACTTGAGATGATTTTCCTCCTTTGGCAGTGCTCCATCCTCTGGGATGCACCTGAGATTCCTCCCAGTCGTCTCCTGCAGACATTTTTCCTGTGGTTTGGGGCCCTATAATCCTGGATAGCAAGACCAGACTTCTCCAGGGAAGATATCCGAGATGATTTTTCTCTTTAGAAAATGCTCCATCCTCTGGGATGCATCCGAGACTTATCCCAGCTATGTCCCTGAGTCTTTATTCCGGTGATTTAGGGTCCTGTCATCTCGGGTAGCAACCCCAGACTCCTCCAGGGAAGATACCTGAGATGATTTTCCTCCTTGAGCAATGCTCCATCCTCTGGGATGCATCCGATACATATCGCAGCTATGTCCCTGAGACATTTTTCCGGTGGTTTAGGGTCCTGTCATCCCAGGTAGCAACCCCAGACTCCTCCAGGGAAGATAGCCAAGATGATTTTTCTCCTTGGGCAATGCTCCATTCTCTGGGATGCACCCGAGACTCCTCCCAGCTCTGTTTCTGATTGTTTTCTTCCTGGGGTTTAGGGCCCTTTGATCCCAGGTAGCAACCCCAGACTCCTCCATGGAAGATAACCAAGATGATTTTTCTCCTTGGACAATGCTCCATCCTGCGGGATGCACCCGAGACTCCTCGCAGGTATGTCACCGAGTCTTATTTCCGGTGGTTTAGGGTCCTGTGATCCCGGGTAGCAACCCCAGACTCCTCCACGGAAGGTACCCAAGATGATTTTTCTCCTTGGATAATGCTCCATCCTCTGGGATGCATCCGAGACTTATCGCAGCTATGTCCCTGAGACATTTTTCCGGTGGTTTAGATACCTGTCATCTCAGGTAGCAACCCCAGACTCCTACAGGTAAAATACCCGAGATGATATTTCTCTCTTGACTGTGGTCCATCCTGCGGGATCTACCCAGAACTCCTCCCAGGCATCTCCCGCAGAGTTTTCTCCAATGCTTTAGGGCCCTGTGATCCCGGGTAGCAACCCCAGACTCCTCCAGGGAAGATACGCGAGATGATTTTTATCATTGGACTATTGTCCATCCTTCGGGATGCACCCGAGACTCCTCCCAGCTCTGTTTCTGAGTGTTTTCTTCCTGGCGTTTAGGGCCCTGTGATCCCAGGTAGCAAGCCCAGACTCCTCCAGGGAAGATACCCGAGATGATTTTTCTCCTTGGGCAATGCTCCATCCTCTGGGATGCACCAGAGATTCTTCCCAGTCGTCTCCCGCAGATATTTTTCCTGTGGTTTGGGGCCCTGTAATCCTGGGTAGCAAGCCCAGACTCCTCCAGGGAAGATACCCGAGGTGATTTTTCTCCTTGGACAATGCTGCATCGTCTGGGATTCACCGGAGACTCCTCGCAGGTATGTCCCTGAGTTTTTTCCGGTGGTTTAGGGTCCTGTGATCCCGGGTAGCAACCCCAGACTCCTCCAGGGAAGATACCCAAGATGATATTTCTCTCTTGACAGTGGTCCATCCTGCGGGATCTACCCAGAATTCCTCCCAGGCGTCTCCCGCAGAGGTTTCTCCAATGCTTTAGGGCCCTGTGATCCAGGGTAGCAAGCCCAGACTCCTCCAGGGAAGATACCCGAGATGAATTTTCTGCTTAGAAAATGTTCCATCCTCTGGGATGCATCTGAGATTCTTCCCAGGCATCTCCCGCAGACTTTTCTCCAGTGGTTTGGGGCCCTTTTATCTCAGGTAGCAACCCCAGACTCCTCCAGGGAAGATACCCGAGATGATTTTTCTCCTTGGGCAATGCTCCATCCTCTGGGATGCACGTGAGATTTCTCCCAGGCATCTCCCACAGATATTTTTCCTGTGGTTTGGCGCACTGTAATCCTGGGTAGCAACCCCAGACTCCTCCAGGGAAGATACCTGAGATGATTTTTCTCCTCTCTTGACAGTGGTCCATCCTGCGGGATCTACCCAGAACTCTTCCCAGGCGTCTCCTGCAGAGTTTTCTCCAATGCTTTAGGGCCCTGTGATCCCGGGTAGCAACCCCAGACTCCTCCAGGGAAGATACCCGAGATGATTTTTCTCCTTGGGCAATGCTCCATCCTCTGGGATTCACCGGAGACTCCTCGCAGGTATGTCCCTGAGTCTTTTTTCCGGTGGTTTAGGGTCCTGTGTTCCCGGGTAGCAACCCCAGACTCCTCCAGGGAAGGTACCCGAGATGATTTTTCTCCTTGGATAATTCTCCATCCTCTGGGATGCATCCGAGACTTATCGCAGCTATGTCCCCGAGAAATTTTTCCGGTGTTTTAGGGTCCTGTCATCCCGGGTAGCAACCCCACAGTCCTCCAGGGAAGATACCCGAGATGATTTTTCTCGTTAGAAAATGCTCCATCCTCTGGGATGCATCTGAGACTTATCACAGCTATGTCCCTGAGTCTTTATTCCGGTGGTTTAGGGTCCTGTCATCCCAGGTAGCAACCCCAGACTCCTCCAGGGAAGATACCCAAGATGATTTTTATCCTTGGGCAATTCTCCAATCTCTGGGATACATCCGAGATTCTTCCCAGTCGTCTCCCGCAGACATTTTTCCTGTGGTTTGGGGTACTATAATCCTGGATAGCAAGCTCAGACTCCTCCAGCGAAGATAGCCAAGATGATTTTTCTCCTTGGACAATGCTCCATCCTGCGAGATGCACCCGAGACTCCTCCCACGTCTGTTTCTGAGTGTTCTCTTCCTGGGTTTTAGGGCCCTGTGATCCCGGGTAGCAACCCCAGACTCCTCCAGGGAAGATAGCCGAGATGATTTTTCTCTTTAGAATCTGCTCCATCCTCTGGGATGTACCCCTGACTCCTCCCAGGTGTCTCCCGCAGACTTTTCTCTAGTGGTTTAGGTATGTGAAATCCCAGGTAGCAACCCCAGACTCCTCCAGGGAAGATACCCGAGATGATTTTTCTCCTTGGGCAATGCTCCATCCTCTGGGATGCACCTGAGATTTCTCCCAGGCATCTCCTGCAGATATTTTTCCTGTGGTTTGGCGCACTGTAATCCCGGGTAGCAACCCCAGACTCCTCCAGGGAAGATACCTGAGATGATTTTTCTCCTTGGGCAATGCTCCATCCTCTGGAATTCACCGGAGGTTCCTCACAGGTATGTCCCTCAGTCTTTTTTCCGGTGGTTTAGGGTCCTGTCATCCCAGGTAGCAACCCCAGACTGCTCCAGGGAAGATACTTGAGATGATTTTCCTCCTTTGGCAGTACTCCATCCTCTGGGATGCACCTGAGATTCCTCCCAGTCGTCTCCTGCAGACATTTTTCCTGTGGTTTGGGGCCCTATAATCCTGGATAGCAAGACCAGACTTCTCCAGGGAAGATATCCGAGATGATTTTTCTCCTTGGACAATTCTCCATCCTGCGGGATGCACCCGAGACTCCTCCCAGCTCTGTTTCTGAGTGTTTCCTTCCTGGGGTTAAGGGCCCTGAGATCCCAGGTAGCAACTCCAGACTCCTCCAGGAAAGATACCCAAGATGATTTTTCTCCCTTGACAATGCTCCATCCTGCGGGATGCACCCGAGACTGCTCGCAGGTATGTCACCGAGTCTTATTTCCGGTGGTTTAGGGCCCTGTGATCCCGGGTAGCAACCCCAGACTCCTCCAGGGAAGATACCCGAGATGATTTTTCTCTTTAGAAAATGCTCCATCCTCTGGGATGCACCCGAGACTCCTCCCAGCTCTGTTTCTGAGTGTTTTCTTATGGTGGTTTAGGGCCCTGTGATCCCGGGTAGCAAGCCCAGACTCCTCCAGGGAAGATACCCGAGATGATTTTTCTCTTTAGAAAATGCTCCATCCTCTGGGATTCATCCGAGACTTATCCCAGCTATGTCCCTGAGTCTTTATTCCGGTGATTTAGGGTCCTGTCATCTCGGGTAGCAACCCCAGACTCCTCCAGGGAAGATACCTGAGATGATTTTCCTCCTTGGGCAATGCTCCATCCTCTGGGATGCATCTGAGACATATCGCAGCTATGTCCCTGAGACATTTTTCCGGTGGTTTAGATACCTGTCATCCCAGGTAGCAACCCCAGACTCCTCCAGGGAAGACACCCGAGATGATTTTTCTCTCTTGACAGTGGTTCATCCTGCGGGATCTACCCAGAACTCCTCCTAGGCCTCTCCCGCAGAGTTTTCTCCAATGCTTTAGGGCCCTGTGATCCCGGGTAGCAAACCCAGACTCCTCCAGGGAAGATACCCGAGATGATTCTTATCCTTGGACTATTGTCCATCCTTCGGGATGCACCCGAGACTCCTCCCAGCTCTGTTTCTGAGTGTTTTCTTCCTGGCGTTTAGGGCCCTGTGATCCCAGGTAGCAAGCCCAGACTCCTCCAGGGAAGATACCCGAGATGATTTTTCTCCTTGGGCAATGCTCCATCCTCTGGGATGCACCAGAGATTATCCCAGTCGTCTCCCGCAGATATTTTTCCTGTGGTTTGGGGCCCTGTAATCCTGGGTAGCAAGCCCAGACTCCTCCAGGGAAGATACCCGAGGTGATTTTTCTCCTTGGACAATGCTGCATCGTCTGGGATTCACCGGAGACTCCTCGCAGGTATGTCCCTGAGTCTTTTTTCCGGTGGTTTAGGGTCCTGTCATCCCGGGTAGCAACCCCAGACTCCTCCAGGGAAGATACCCAAGATGATATTTCTCTCTTGACAGTGGTCCATCCTGCGGGATCTACCCAGAACTCTTCCCAGGCATCTCCCGCAGAGTTTTCTCCAATGCTTTAGGGCCCTGTGATCCCAGGTGGCAACCCCAGACTCCTCCAGGGAAGATACCCGAGATGATTTTTCTCCTTGGGTAATGCTCCATCCTCTGGGATGCACCGGAGATTCTTCCCAGTCGTCTCCCGCAGATATTTTTCCTGTGGTTTGGGGCCCTGTAATCTTGGGTAGCAACCCCAGACTCCTCCAGGGAAGATACCCGAGGTGATTTTTCTCTTTAGAAAATGCTCCATCCTCTGGGATGCATCTGAGACTTATCACAGCTATGTCCCTGAGTTTTTATTCCGGTGGTTTAGGGTCCTGTCATCCCAGGTAGCAACCCCAGACTCCTCCAGGGAAGACAGCTGAGATGATTTTTCTCTTTAGAATCTGCTCCATCCTCTGGGATGTACCCGTGACTCCTCCCAGGTGTCTCCCGCAGACTTTTCTCTAGTGGTTTAGGTATCTGAAATCCCAGGTAGCAACCCCAGACTCCTCCAGGGAAGATACTTGAGATGATTTTCCTCCTTTGGCAGTGCTCCATCCTCTGGGATGCACCTGAGATTCCTCCCAGTCGTCTCCTGCAGACATTTTTCCTGTGGTTTGGGGCCCTATAATCCTGGATAGCAAGACCAGACTTCTCCAGGGAAGATATCCGAGATGATTTTTCTCTTTAGAAAATGCTCCATCCTCTGGGATGCATCCGAGACTTATCCCAGCTATGTCCCTGAGTCTTTATTCCGGTGATTTAGGGTCCTGTCATCTCGGGTAGCAACCCCAGACTCCTCCAGGGAAGATACCTGAGATGATTTTCCTCCTTGAGCAATGCTCCATCCTCTGGGATGCATCCGATACATATCGCAGCTATGTCCCTGAGACATTTTTCCGGTGGTTTAGGGTCCTGTCATCCCAGGTAGCAACCCCAGACTCCTCCAGGGAAGATAGCCAAGATGATTTTTCTCCTTGGGCAATGCTCCATTCTCTGGGATGCACCCGAGACTCCTCCCAGCTCTGTTTCTGATTGTTTTCTTCCTGGGGTTTAGGGCCCTTTGATCCCAGGTAGCAACCCCAGACTCCTCCATGGAAGATAACCAAGATGATTTTTCTCCTTGGACAATGCTCCATCCTGCGGGATGCACCCGAGACTCCTCGCAGGTATGTCACCGAGTCTTATTTCCGGTGGTTTAGGGTCCTGTGATCCCGGGTAGCAACCCCAGACTCCTCCACGGAAGGTACCCAAGATGATTTTTCTCCTTGGATAATGCTCCATCCTCTGGGATGCATCCGAGACTTATCGCAGCTATGTCCCTGAGACATTTTTCCGGTGGTTTAGATACCTGTCATCTCAGGTAGCAACCCCAGACTCCTACAGGTAAAATACCCGAGATGATATTTCTCTCTTGACTGTGGTCCATCCTGCGGGATCTACCCAGAACTCCTCCCAGGCATCTCCCGCAGAGTTTTCTCCAATGCTTTAGGGCCCTGTGATCCCGGGTAGCAACCCCAGACTCCTCCAGGGAAGATACGCGAGATGATTTTTATCATTGGACTATTGTCCATCCTTCGGGATGCACCCGAGACTCCTCCCAGCTCTGTTTCTGAGTGTTTTCTTCCTGGGGTTTAGGGCCCTGTGATCCCAGGTAGCAAGCCCAGACTCCTCCAGGGAAGATACCCGAGATGATTTTTCTCCTTGGGCAATGCTCCATCCTCTGGGATGCACCAGAGATTCTTCCCAGTCGTCTCCCGCAGATATTTTTCCTGTGGTTTGGGGCCCTGTAATCCTGGGTAGCAACCCCAGACTCCTCCAGGGAAGATACCCGAGGTGATTTTTTTCCTTGGACAATGCTGCATCGTCTGGGATTCACCGGAGACTCCTCGCAGGTATGTCCCTGAGTCTTTTTTCCGGTGGTTTAGGTTCCTGTCATCCCGGGTAGCAACCCCAGACTCCTCCAGGGAAGATACCCAAGATGATATTTCTCTCTTGACAGTGGTCCATCCTGCCGGATCTACCCAGAACTCTTCCCAGGCGTCTCCCGCAGAGTTTTCTCCAATGCTTTAGGGCCCTGTGATCCCGGGTAGGAACCCCAGACTCCTCCAGGGAAGATACCCGAGATGAATTTTCTCCTTAGAAAATGTTCCATCCTCTGGGATGCATCTGAGATTCTTCCCAGGCATCTCCCGCAGCCTTTTCTCCAGTGGTTTGGGGCCCTGTTATCCCAGGTAGCAACCCCAGACTCCTCCAGGGAAGATACCCGAGATGATTTTTCTCCTTGGGCAATGCTCCATCCTCTGGGATGCATGTGAGATTCTTCCCAGGCATCTCCCGCAGATAGTTTTCCTGTGGTTTGGGGCCCTGTAATCCCGGGTAGCAACCCCAGACTCCTCCAGGGAAGATACCCGAGATGAATTTTCTCCTTGGGCAATGCTCCATCCTCTGGGATTCACCGGAGACTCCTCGCAGGTATGTCCCTGAGTCTTTTTTCCGGTGGTTTAGGGTCCTGTGTTCCCGGGTAGCAACCCCAGACTCCTCCAGGGAAGGTACCTGAGATGATTTTTCTCCTTGGATAATGCTCCATCCTCTGGGATGCATCCGAGACTTATCCCAGCTATGTCCCTGAGTCTTTATTCCGGTGATTTAGGGTCCTGTCATCTCGGGTAGCAACCCCAGACTTCTCCAGGGAAGATACCTGAGATTATTTTCCTCCTTGGGCAATGCTCCATCCTTCGGGATGCACCCGAGACTCCTCCCAGCTCTTTTTCTGAGTGTTTTCTTCCTGGGGTTTAGGGCCCTGTGATCCCAGGTAGCAACCCCAGACTCCTCCAGGGAAGATACCCGAGATGATTTTTCTCTTTAGAATCTGCTCCATCCTCTGGGATGTACCCCTGACTCCTCCCAGGTGTCTCCCGCAGACTTTTCCCTAGTGGTTTAGGTATCTGAAATCCCAGGTAGCAACCCCAGACTCCTCCAGGGAAGATACCCGAGATGATTTTTCTCCTTGGGCAATGCTCCATCCTCTGGAATTCACCGGAGACTCCTCGCAGGTATGTCCCTGACTCTTTTTTCCTGTGGTTTAGGGTCCTGTCATCCCGGGTAGCAACCCCAGACTCCTCCAGGGAAGATACCCGAGATGATTTTTATCCTTGGGCAATTCTCCAACCTCTGGGATACATCCGAGATTCTTCCCAGTCGTCTCCCGCAGACATATTTCCTGTGGTTTGGGGTAGTATAATCCTGGATAGCAAGCCCAGACTCCTCCAGCGAAGATAGCCAAGATGTTTTTTCTTCTTGGACAATGCTCCATCCTGCGAGATGCACCCGAGACTCCTCCCACGTCTGTTTCTGAGTGTTCTCTTCCTGGGTTTTAGGGCCCTGTGATCCCGGGTAGCAACCCCAGACTCCTCCAGGGAAGATACCCGAGATGATTTTTCTCTTTAGAATCTGCTCCATCCTCTGGGATGTACCCCTGACTCCTCCCAGGTGTCTCCCGCAGACTATTCTCTAGTGGTTTAGGTATCTGAAATCGGAGGTAGCAACCCCAGACTCCTCCAGGGAAGATACCCGAGATGATTTTTCTCCTTGGGCAATGCTCCATCCTCTGGGATGCACCTGAGATTTCTCCCAGGCATCTCCCACAGATATCTTTCCTGTGGTTTGGCGCACTGTAATCCTGGGTAGCAACCCCAGACTCCTCCAGGGAAGATACTTGAGATGATTTTCCTCCTTTGGCAGTACTCCATCCTCTGGGATGCACCTGAGATTCCTCCCAGTCGTCTCCTGCAGACATTTTTCCTGTGGTTTGGGGCCCTATAATCCTGGATAGCAAGACCAGACTTCTCCAGGGAAGATATCCGAGATGATTTTTCTCCTTGGACAATTCTCCATCCTGCGGGATGCTCCTGAGACTCCTCCCAGCTCTGTTTCTGAGTGTTTTCTTCCTGGGGTTTAGGGCCCTGTGATCCCAGGTAGCAACTCCAGACTCCTCCAGGGAAGATACCCGAGATGATTTTTATCCTTGGACTATTGTCCATCCTTCGGGATGCACCCGAGACTCCTCCCAGCTCTGTTTCTGTGTGTTTTCTTCCTGGCGTTTAGGGCCCTGTGATCCCAGGTAGGAACCCCAGACTCCTCCAGGGAAGATACCCGAGATGATTTTTCTCCTTGGGCAATGCTCCATCCTCTGGGATTCACCGGAGATTCCTCACAGGTATGTCCCTCAGTCTTTTTTCTGGTGGTTTAGGGCCCTGTGATCCCAGGTGGAAACCCCAGACTCCTCCAGGGAAGATACCCGAGATGATTTTTCTCTTTAGAAAATGCTCCATCCTCTGGGATGCATCCGAGACTTATCCCAGCTATGTCCCTGAGTCTTTATTCCGGTGATTTAGGGTCCTGTCATCTCGGGTAGCAACCCCAGACTCCTCCAGGGAAGATACCTGAGATTATTTTCCTCCTTGGGCAATGCTCCATCCTCTGGGATGCATCCAAGACATATCACAGCTATGTCCCTGAGACATTTTTCCGGTGGTTTAGATACCTGTCATCCCAGGTAGCAACCCCAGACTCCTCGAGGGAAGACACCCGAGATGATTTTTCTCTCTTGACAGTGGTCCATCCTGCGCGATCTACCCAGAACTCCTCCTAGGCATCTCCCGCAGAGTTTTCTCCAATGCTTTAGGGCCCTGTGATCCCGGGTAGCAACCCCAGACTCCTCCAGGGAAGATACCCGAGATGATTCTTATCCTTGGGCAATGCTCCATCCTCGGGGATGCACGCGAGACTCCTCCTATGTCTGTTTCTGAGTGTTCTCTTCCTGGGTTTTAGGGCCCTGTGATCCCGGGTAGCAACCCCAGACTCCTCCAGGGAAGACAGCCGAGATGATTTTTCTCTTTAGAATCTGCTCCATCCTCTGGGATGTACCCCTGACTCCTCCCAGGTGTCTCTCGCAGACTTTTCTCTAGTGGTTTAGGTATCTGAAATCCCAGGAGGCAACCCCAGACTCCTCCAGGGAAGATACCCAAGATGATTTTTCTCCTTGGGCAATGCTCCATCCTCTGGGATGCACCTGAGATTTCTCCCAGGCATCTCCCGCAGATATTTTTCCTGTGGTTTGGCGCACTGTAATCCTGGGTAGCAACCCCAGACTCCTCCAGGGAAGATACCTGAGATGATTTTTCTCCTTGGGCAATGCTCCATCCCGCGGGGTGCACCCGAGACTCCTCCCACGTCTGTTTCTGAGTGTTCTCTTCCTGGGTTTTAGGGCCCTGTGATCCCAGGTAGCAACTCCAGACTCCTCCAGGAAAGATACCCAAGATGATTTTTCTCCTTTGACAATGCTCCATCCTGCGGGATGCACCTGAGACTGCTCGCAGGTATGTCACCGAGTCTTATTTCCGGTGGTTTAGGGCCCTGTGATCCCGGGTAGCAAGCCCAGACTCCTCCAGGGAAGATACCCGAGATGATTTTTCTCCTTGGGCAATGCTCCATCCTCTGGGATGCATCCGAGACATATCTCAGCTATGTCCCTGAGACATATTTCTGGTGGTTTAGGGTCCTGTCATCCCAGGTAGCAACCCCAGACTCGTCCAGGGAAGACACCCGGGATGATTTTTCTCTCTTGACAGTGGTCCATCCTGCGGGATCTACCCAGAACTCCTCCCAGGCATCTCCGCAGAGTTTTCTCCAATGCTTTAGGGCCCTGTGATCCCGGGTAGCAACCCCAGAGTCCTCCAGGGAAGATACCCGAGATGATTTTTCTCCTTGGACTCTTGTCCATCCTTCGGGATGCACCCGAGACTCCTCCCAGCTCTGTTTCTGAGTGTTTTCTTCCTGGGGTTTAGGGCCCTGTGATCCCAGGTGGCAACCCCAGACTCCTCCAGGGAAGATACCCGAGATGATTTTTCTCCTTGGGCAATGCTCCATCCTCTGGGATGCACCAGAGATTCTTCCCAGTCGTCTCCCGCAGACATATTTCCTGTGGTTTGGGGTAGTATAATCCTGGATAGCAAGCCCAGACTCCTCCAGCGAAGATAGCCAAGATGATTTTTCTTCTTGGACAATGCTCCATCCTGCGAGATGCACCCGAGACTCCTCCCACGTCTGTTTCTGAGTGTTCTCTTCCTGGGTTTTAGGGCCCTGTGATCCCGGGTAGCAACCCTAGACTCCTCCAGGGAAGATACCCGAGATGATTTTTCTCTTTAGAATCTGCTCCATCCTCTGGGATGTACCCCTGACTCCTCCCAGGTGTCTCCCGCAGACTATTCTCTAGTGGTTTAGGTATCTGAAATCCCAGGTAGCAACCCCAGACTCCTCCAGGGAAGATACCCGAGATGATTTTTCTCCTTGGGCAATGCTCCATCCTCTGGGATGCACCTGAGATTTCTCCCAGGCATCTCCCACAGATATCTTTCCTGTGGTTTGGCGCACTGTAATCCTGGGTAGCAACCCCAGACTCCTCCACGGAAGATACTTGAGATGATTTTCCTCCTTTGGCAGTACTCCATCCTCTGGGATGCACCTGAGATTCCTCCCAGTCGTCTCCTGCAGACATTTTTCCTGTGGTTTGGGGCCCTATAATCCTGGATAGCAAGACCAGACTTCTCCAGGGAAGATATCCGAGATGATTTTTCTCCTTGGACAATTCTCCATCCTGCGGGATGCACCTGAGACTCCTCCCAGCTCTGTTTCTGAGTGTTTTCTTCCTGGGGTTTAGGGCCCTGTGATCCCAGGTAGCAACTCCAGACTCCTCCAGGAAAGATACCCAAGATGATTTTTCTCCTTTGACAATGCTCCATCCTGCGGGATGCACCCGAGACTGCTCGCAGGTATGTCACCGAGTCTTATTTCCGGTGGTTTAGGGCCCTGTGATCCCAGGTGGCAACCCCAGACTCCTCCAGGGAAGATACCCGAGATGATTTTTATCCTTGGACTATTGTCCATCCTTCGGGATGCACCCGAGACTCCTCCCAGCTCTGTTTCTGTGTGTTTTCTTCCTGGCGTTTAGGGCCCTGTGATCCCAGGTAGGAACCCCAGACTCCTCCAGGGAAGATACCCGAGATGATTTTTCTCCTTGGGCAATGCTCCATCCTCTGGGATTCACCGGAGATTCCTCACAGGTATGTCCCTCAGTCTTTTTTCTGGTGGTTTAGGGCCCTGTGATCCCAGGTGGAAACCCCAGACTCCTCCAGGGAAGATACCCGAGATGATTTTTCTCTTTAGAAAATGCTCCATCCTCTGGGATGCATCCGAGACTTATCCCAGCTATGTCCCTGAGTCTTTATTCCGGTGATTTAGGGTCCTGTCATCTCGGGTAGCAACCCCAGACTCCTCCAGGGAAGATACCTGAGATTATTTTCCTCCTTGGGCAATGCTCCATCCTCTGGGATGCATCCAAGACATATCACAGCTATGTCCCTGAGACATTTTTCCGGTGGTTTAGATACCTGTCATCCCAGGTAGCAACCCCAGACTCCTCGAGGGAAGACACCCGAGATGATTTTTCTCTCTTGACAGTGGTCCATCCTGCGCGATCTACCCAGAACTCCTCCTAGGCATCTCCCGCAGAGTTTTCTCCAATGCTTTAGGGCCCTGTGATCCCGGGTAGCAACCCCAGACTCCTCCAGGGAAGATACCCGAGATGATTCTTATCCTTGGGCAATGCTCCATCCTCGGGGATGCACGCGAGACTCCTCCTATGTCTGTTTCTGAGTGTTCTCTTCCTGGGTTTTAGGGCCCTGTGATCCCGGGTAGCAACCCCAGACTCCTCCAGGGAAGACAGCCGAGATGATTTTTCTCTTTAGAATCTGCTCCATCCTCTGGGATGTACCCCTGACTCCTCCCAGGTGTCTCTCGCAGACTTTTCTCTAGTGGTTTAGGTATCTGAAATCCCAGGAGGCAACCCCAGACTCCTCCAGGGAAGATACCCAAGATGATTTTTCTCCTTGGGCAATGCTCCATCCTCTGGGATGCACCTGAGATTTCTCCCAGGCATCTCCCGCAGATATTTTTCCTGTGGTTTGGCGCACTGTAATCCTGGTTAGCAACCCCAGACTCCTCCAGGGAAGATACCTGAGATGATTTTTCTCCTTGGGCAATGCTCCATCCCGCGGGGTGCACCCGAGACTCCTCCCACGTCTGTTTCTGAGTGTTCTCTTCCTGGGTTTTAGGGCCCTGTGATCCCAGGTAGCAACTCCAGACTCCTCCAGGAAAGATACCCAAGATGATTTTTGTCCTTTGACAATGCTCCATCCTGCGGGATGCACCCGAGACTGCTCGCAGGTATGTCACCGAGTCTTATTTCCGGTGGTTTAGGGCCCTGTGATCCCAGGTAGCAACTCCAGACTCCTCCAGGAAAGATACCCAAGATGATTTTTCTCCTTGGACAATGCTCCATCCTCTGGGATGCACCCGAGACTCCTCGCAGGTTTATCCCTGAGTTTTTTCCGGTGGTTTAGGGTCCTGTCATCCCGGGTAGCAACCCCAGACTCCTCCAGGGAAGATACCCAAGATGATATTTCTCTCTTGACAGTGGTCCATCCTGCAGGATCTACCCAGAACTCTTCCCAGGCGTCTCCCGCAGAGGTTTCTCCAATGCTTTAGGGCCCTGTGATCCCGGGTAGCAACCCCAGACTCCTCCAGGGAAGATACCCGAGATGAATTTTCTCCTTAGAAAATGTTCCATCCTCTGGGATGCATCTGAGATTCTTCCCAGGCATCTCCCACAGACTTTTCTCCAGTGGTTTGGGGCCCTTTTATCCCAGGTAGCAACCCCAGACTCCTCCAGGGAAGATACCCGAGATGATTTTTCTCTTTAGAATCTGCTCCATCCTCTGGGATGTACCCCTGACTCCTCCCAGGTGTCTCCCGCAGACTTTTCTCTAGTGGTTTAGGTATCTGAAATCCCAGGTAGCAACCCCAGACTCCTCCAGGGAAGATATCCGAGATGATTTTTCTCCTTGGGCAATGCTCCATCCTCTGGGATGCACCAGAGATTCTTCCCAGTCGTCTCCCGCAGATATTTTTCCTGTGGTCTGGGGCCCTGTAATCCCGGGTAGCAACCCCAGACTCCTCCAGGGAAGATACCCGAGGTGATTTTTCTCCTTGGAGAATGCTGCATCGTCTGGGATTCACCGGAGACTCCTCTCAGGTATGTCCCTGAGTTATTTCCGGTGGTTTAGGGTCCTGTCATCCCGGGTAGCAACCCGAGACTCCTCCAGGGAAGATACCCAAGATGATATTTCTCTCTTGACAGTGGTCCATCCTGCGGGATCTACCCAGAAGTCTTCCCAGGCGTCTCCCACAGAGGTTTCTCCAATGCTTTAGGGCCCTGTGATCCCGGGTAGCAACCCCAGACTCCTCCAGGGAAGATACCCAAGATGATTTTTATCCTTGGGCAATTCTCCAACCTCTGGGATACATCCGAGATTCTTCCCAGTCGTCTCCCGCAGACATTTTTCCTGTGGTTTGGGGTACTATAATCCTGGATAGCAAGCCCAGACTCCTCCAGCAAAGATAGCCAAGATGATTTTTCTCCTTGGACAATGCTCCATCCTGCGAGATGCACCCGAGACTCCTCCTACGTCTGTTTCTGAGTGTTCTCTTCCTGGGTTTTAGGGCCCTGTGATCCCGCGTAGCAACCCCAGACTCCTCCAGGGAAGATAGCCGAGATGATTTTTCTCTTTAGAATCTGCTCCATCCTCTGGGATGTACCCCTGGCTCCTCCCAGGTGTCTCCCGCAGACTTTTCTCTAGTGGTTTAGGTATCTGAAATCCCAGGTAGCAACCCCAGACTCCTCCAGGGAAGATACCCGAGATGATTTTTCTCCTTGGGCAATGCTACATCCTCTGGGATGCACCTGAGATTTCTCCCAGCTCTATTTCTGAGTGTTTTCTTCCTGGGGTTTAGAGCCTTTTAATCCCAGGTAGCAACTCCAGACTCCTACAGGAAAGATACCCAAGATGATTTTTGTCCTTTGACAATGCTCCATCCTGCGGGATGCACCCGAGACTGCTCGCAGGTATGTCACCGAGTCTTATTTCTGGTGGTTTAGGGCCCTGTGATCCCGGGTAGCAACCCCAGACTCCTCCAGGGAAGATACCCGAGATGATTTTTCTCTTTAGAAAATGCTCCATCCTCTAGGATGCATCCGAGACTTATCCCAGCTATGTCCCTGAGTCTTTATTCCGGTGATTTAGGGTCCTGTCATCTCGGGTAGCAACCCCAGACTCCTCCAGGGAAGATACCTGAGATGATTTTCCTCCTTGGGCAATGCTCCATCCTCTGGGATGCAGCCGAGACATATCGCAGCTATGTCCCTGAGACATTTTTCCGGTGGTTTAGGGTCCTGTCATCCCAGGTAGCAACCCCAGACTCCTCCAGGGAAGACACCCGAGATGATTTTTCTCTCTTGACAGTGGTCCATCCTGCGGGATCTACCCAGAACTCCTCCCAGGCATCTCCCGCAGAGTTTTCTCCAATGCTTTAGGGCCCTGTGATCCCAGGTGGCAACCCCAGACTCCTCCAGGGAAGATACCCGAGATGATTTTTCTCCTTGGGCAATGGTCCATCCTCTGGGATGCACCCGAGACTCCTCCCAGCTCTGTTTCTGAGTGTTTTCTTCCTGGGGTTTAGGGCCCTGTGATCCCAGGTAGCAACCCCAGACTCCTCCAGGGAAGATACCCGAGATGATTTTTCTCTTTAGAATCTGCTCCATCCTCTGGGATGTACCCCTGACTCCTCCCAGGTGTCTCCCCAGACTTTTCTCTAGTGGTTTAAGTATCTGAAATCCCAGGTAGCAACCCCAGACTCCTCCAGGGAAGATACTTGAGATGATTTTCCTCCTTTGGCAGTGCTCCGTTCTTTGGGATGCACCTGAGATTCCTCCCAGTCGTCTCCTGCAGACATTTTTCCTGTGGTTTGGGGCCCTATAATCCTGGATAGCAAGACCAGACTTCTCCAGGGAAGATATCCGAGATGATTTTTCTCCTTGGACAATTCTCCATCCTGCGGGATGCACCTGAGACTCCTCCCAGCTCTGTTTCTGAGTGTTTTCTTCCTGGGGTTTAGGGCCCTGTGATCCCAGGTAGCAACTCCAGACTCCTCCAGGAAAGATACCCAAGATGATTTTTCTCCTTGGGCAATGCTCCATCCTCTGGGATTCACCGGAGATTCCTCACAGGTATGTCCCTGAGTTTTTTTCCGGTGGTTTAGGGTCCTGTGATCCCGGGTAGCAACACCAGACTCCTCCAGGGAAGATACCCGAGATGACTTTTCTCTTTAGAAAATGCTCCATCCTCTGGGATGCATCCGAGACTTATCCCAGCTATGTCCCTGAGTCTTTATTCCGGTGATTTAGGGTCCTGTCATCTCGGGTAACAACCCCAGACTCCTCCAGGGAAGATACCCGAGATGATTTTCCTCCTTGGGCAATGCTCCATCCTCTGGGATGCATCCGAGACATATCGCAGCTATGTCCCTGAGACATTTTTCCGGTGGTTTAGGGTCCTGTCATCCCAGGTAGCAACCCCAGACTCCTCCAGGGAAGATACTTGAGATGAATTTCCCCCTTTGGCAGTGCTCCGTTCTTTGGGATGCACCTGAGATTCCTCCCAGTCGTCTCCTGCAGACATTTTTCCTGTGGTTTGGGGCCCTATAATCCTGGATAGCAAGACCAGACTTCTCCAGGGAAGATATCCGAGATGATTTTTCTCCTTGGACAATTCTCCATCCTGCGGGATGCACCTGAGACTCCTCCCAGCTCTGTTTCTGATTGTTTTCTTCCTGGGGTTTAGGGCCCTGTGATCCCAGGTAGCAACTCCAGACTCCTCCAGGAAAGATACCCAAGATGATTTTTCTCCTTGGGCAATGCTCCATCCTCTGGGATTCACCGGAGATTCCTCACAGGTATGTCCCTGACTCTTTTTTCCGGTGGTTTAGGGTCCTGTGATCCCGGGTAGCAACACCAGACTCCTCCAGGGAAGATACCCGAGATGATTTTTCTCTTTAGAAAATGCTCCATCCTCTGGGATGCATCCGAGACTTATCCCAGCTATGTCCCTGAGTCTTTATTCCGGTGATTTAGGGTCCTGTCATCTCGGGTAACAACCCCAGACTCCTCCAGGGAAGATACCCGAGATGATTTTCCTCCTTGGGCAATGCTCCATCCTCTGGGATGCATCCGAGACATATCGCAGCTATGTCCCTGAGACATTTTTCCGGTGGTTTAGGGTCCTGTCATCCCAGGTAGCAACCCCAGACTCCTCCAGGGAAGACACCCGAGATGATTTTTCTCTCTTGACAGTGGTGCATCCTGCGGGATCTACCCAGAACTCCTCCCAGGCATCTCCCGCAGAGTTTTCTCCAATGCTTTAGGGCTCTGTGATTCCAGGTGGCAACCCCAGACTCCTCCAGGGAAGATACCCGAGATGATTTTTCTCCTTGGGCAATGCTCCATCCTCTGGGATGCACCCGAGACTCCTCCCAGCTCTGTTTCTGATTGTTTTCTTCCTGGGGTTTAGGCCCCTGTGATCCCAGGTAGCAACCCCGGACTCCTCCAGGGAATATAACCAAGATGATTTTTTTCCTTGGACAATGCTCCATCCTGCGGGATGCACCCGAGACTCCTCGCAGGTATGTCACCGAGTCTTATTTCCGGTGGTTTAGGGTCCTGTGATCCCGGGTAGCAACCCCAGACTCCTCCACGGAAGGTACACAAGATGATTTTTCTCCTTGGATAATGCTCCATCGTCTGGGATGCATCCGAGACATATCGCAGCTATGTCCCTGAGACATTTTTCCGGTGGTTTAGATACCTGTCATCCCAGGTAGCAACCCCAGACTCCTACACGGAAGATACCCGAGATGATATTTCTCTCTTGACAGTGGTCCATCCTGTGGGATCTACCCAGAACTCCTGCCAGGCATCTCCCGCAGAGTTTTCTCCAATGCTTTAGGGCCCTGTGATCCCGGGTAGCAACCCCAGACTCCTCCAGGGAAGATACCCGAGATGATTTTTATCCTTGGACTATTGTCCATCCTTCGGGATGCACCCGAGACTCCTCCCAGCTCTGTTTCTGAGTGTTTTCTTCCTGGCGTTTAGGGCCCTGTGATCCCAGGTAGCAACCCCAGACTCCTCCAGGGAAGATACCCGAGATGATTTTTCTCCTTGGGCAATGCTCCATCCTCTGGGATTCACCGGAGACTCCTCACAGGTATGTCCCTGAGTCTTTTTTCCGGTGGTTTAGGGCCCTGTGATCCCAGGTGGCAACCCCAGACTCCTCCAGGGAAGATACCTGAGATGATTTTTCTCCTTGGGCAATGCTCCATCCTCTGGGATGCACCAGAGATTCTTCCCAGTCGTCTCCCGCAGATATTTTTCCTGTGGCTTGGGGCCCTGTAATCCTGGGTAGCAACCCCAGACTCCTCCAGGGAAGATACCCGAGGTGATTTTTCTCCTTGGACAATGCTGCATCGTCTGGGATTCACCGGAGACTCCTCGCAGGTATGTCCCTGAGTTTTTTCCGGTGGTTTAGGGTCCTGTCATCCCGGGTAGCAACCCCAGACTCCTCCAGGGAAGATACCCAAGATGATATTTCTCTCTTGACAGTGGTCCATCCTGCAGGATCTACCCAGAACTCTTCCCAGGCGTCTCCTGGAGAGGTTTCTCCAATGCTTTAGGGCCCTGTGATCCCGGGTAGCAACCCCAGACTCCTCCAGGGAAGATACCCGAGATGAATTTTCTCCTTAGAAAATGTTCCATCCTCTGGGATGCATCTGAGATTCTTCCCAGGCATCTCCCACAGACTTTTCTCCAGTGGTTTGGGGCCCTTTTATCCCAGGTAGCAACCCCAGACTCCTCCAGGGAAGATACCCGAGATGATTTTTGTCTTTAGAATCTGCTCCATCCTCTGGGATGTACCCCTGGCTCCTCCCAGGTGTCTCCCGCAGACTTTTCTCTAGTGGTTTAGGTATCTGAAATCCCAGGTAGCAACCCCAGACTCCTCCAGGGAAGATACCCGAGATGATTTTTCTCCTTGGGCAATGCTCCATCCTCTGGGATGCACCTGAGATTTCTCCCAGCTCTATTTCTGAGTGTTTTCTTCCTGGGGTTTAGAGCCTTTTAATCCCAGGTAGCAACTCCAGACTCCTACAGGAAAGATACCCAAGATGATTTTTGTCCTTTGACAATGCTCCATCCTGCGGGATGCACCCGAGACTGCTCGCAGGTATGTCACCGAGTCTTATTTCTGGTGGTTTAGGGCCCTGTGTCCCGGGTAGCAACCCCAGACTCCTCCAGAGAAGATACCCGAGATGATTTTTCTCTTTAGAAAATGCTCCATCCTCTAGGATGCATCCGAGACTTATCCCAGCTATGTCCCTGAGTCTTTATTCCGGTGATTTAGGGTCCTGTCATCTCGGGTAGCAACCCCAGACTCCTCCAGGGAAGATACCTGAGATGATTTTCCTCCTTGGGCAATGCTCCATCCTCTGGGATGCAGCCGAGACATATCGCAGCTATGTCCCTGAGACATTTTTCCGGTGGTTTAGGGTCCTGTCATCCCAGGTAGCAACCCCAGACTCCTCCAGGGAAGACACCCGAGATGATTTTTCTCTCTTGACAGTGGTGCATCCTGCGGGATCTACCCAGAACTCCTCCCAGGCATCTCCCGCAGAGTTTTCTCCAATGCTTTAGGGCCCTGTGATCCCAGGTGGCAACCCCAGACTCCTCCAGGGAAGATACCCGAGATGATTTTTCTCCTTGGGCAATGCTCCATCCTCTGGGATGCACCAGAGATTCTTCCCAGTCGTCTCCCGCAGATATTTTTCCTGTGGCTTGGGGCCCTGTAATCCTGGGTAGCAACCCCAGACTCCTCCAGGGAAGATACCCGAGGTGATTTTTCTCCTTGGACAATGCTGCATCGTCTGGGATTCACCGGAGACTCCTCGCAGGTATGTCCCTGAGTTTTTTCCGGTGGTTTAGGGTCCTGTCATCCCGGGTAGCAACCCCAGACTCCTCCAGGGAAGATACCCAAGATGATATTTCTCTCTTGACAGTGGTCCATCCTGCAGGATCTACCCAGAACTCTTCCCAGGCGTCTCCTGGAGAGGTTTCTCCAATGCTTTAGGGCCCTGTGATCCCGGGTAGCAACCCCAGACTCCTCCAGGGAAGATACCCGAGATGAATTTTCTCCTTAGAAAATGTTCCATCCTCTGGGATGCATCTGAGATTCTTCCCAGGCATCTCCCACAGACTTTTCTCCAGTGGTTTGGGGCCCTTTTATCCCAGGTAGCAACCCCAGACTCCTCCAGGGAAGATACCCGAGATGATTTTTCTCTTTAGAATCTGCTCCATCCTCTGGGATGTACCCCTGGCTCCTCCCAGGTGTCTCCCGCAGACTTTTCTCTAGTGGTTTAGGTATCTGAAATCCCAGGTAGCAACCCCAGACTCCTCCAGGGAAGATACCCGAGATGATTTTTCTCCTTGGGCAATGCTCCATCCTCTGGGATGCACCTGAGATTTCTCCCAGCTCTATTTCTGAGTGTTTTCTTCCTGGGGTTTAGAGCCTTTTAATCCCAGGTAGCAACTCCAGACTCCTACAGGAAAGATACCCAAGATGATTTTTGTCCTTTGACAATGCTCCATCCTGCGGGATGCACCCGAGACTGCTCGCAGGTATGTCACCGAGTCTTATTTCTGGTGGTTTAGGGCCCTGTGTCCCGGGTAGCAACCCCAGACTCCTCCAGAGAAGATACCCGAGATGATTTTTCTCTTTAGAAAATGCTCCATCCTCTAGGATGCATCCGAGACTTATCCCAGCTATGTCCCTGAGTCTTTATTCCGGTGATTTAGGGTCCTGTCATCTCGGGTAGCAACCCCAGACTCCTCCAGGGAAGATACCTGAGATGATTTTCCTCCTTGGGCAATGCTCCATCCTCTGGGATGCATCTGAGACATATCGCAGCTATGTCCCTGAGACATTTTTCCGGTGGTTTAGGGTCCTGTCATCCCAGGTAGCAACCCCAGACTCCTCCAGGGAAGACACCCGAGATGATTTTTCTCTCTTGACAGTGGTGCATCCTGCGGGATCTACCCAGAACTCCTCCCAGGCATCTCCCGCAGAGTTTTCTCCAATGCTTTAGGGCCCTGTGATCCCAGGTGGCAACCCCAGACTCCTCCAGGGAAGATACCCGAGATGATTTTTCTCCTTGGGCAATGGTCCATCCTCTGGGATGCACCCGAGACTCCTCCCAGCTCTGTTTCTGAGTGTTTTCTTCCTGGGGTTTAGGGCCCTGTGATCCCAGGTAGCAACCCCAGACTCCTCCAGGGAAGATACCCGAGATGATTTTTCTCTTTAGAATCTGCTCCATCCTCTGGGATGTACCCCTGACTCCTCCCAGGTGTCTCCCCAGACTTTTCTCTAGTGGTTTAAGTATCTGAAATCCCAGGTAGCAACCCCAGACTCCTCCAGGGAAGGTACTTGAGATGATTTTCCTCCTTTGGCAGTGCTCCGTTCTTTGGGATGCACCTGAGATTCCTCGCAGTCGTCTCCTGCAGACATTTTTCCTGTGGTTTGGGGCCCTATAATCCTGGATAGCAAGACCAGACTTCTCCAGGGAAGATATCCGAGATGATTTTTCTCCTTGGACAATTCTCCATCCTGCGGGATGCACCTGAGACTCCTCCCAGCTCTGTTTCTGAGTGTTTTCTTCCTGGGGTTTAGGGCCCTGTGATCCCAGGTAGCAACTCCAGACTCCTCCAGGAAAGATACCCAAGATGATTTTTCTCCTTGGGCAATGCTCCATCCTCTGGGATTCACCGGAGATTCCTCACAGGTATGTCCCTGAGTCTTTTTTCCGGTGGTTTAGGGTCCTGTGATCCCGGGTAGCAACCCCAGACTCCTCCAGGGAAGATACCCGAGATGATTTTTCTCCTTGGGCAATGCTCCATCCTCTGGGATGCACCTGAGATTTCTCCCAGCTCTATTTCTGAGTGTTTTCTTCCTGGAGTTTAGAGCCTTTTAATCCCAGGTAGCAACTCCAGACTCCTACAGGAAAGATACCCAAGATGATTTTTGTCCTTTGACAATGCTCCATCCTGCGGGATGCACCCGAGACTCCTCGCAGGTATGTCACCGAGTCTTATTTCCGGTGGTTTAGGGCCCTGTGATCCCGGGTAGCAACCCCAGACTCCTCCAGGGAAGATACCCGAGATGATTTTTCTATTTAGAAAATGCTCCATCCTCTGGGATGCATCCGAGACTTATCCCAGCTATGTCCCTGAGTCTTTATTCCGGTGATTTAGGGTCCTGTCATCTCGGGTAGCAACCCCAGACTCCTCCAGGGAAGATACCTGAGATGATTTTCCTCCTTGGGCAATGCTCCATCCTCTGGGATGAATCCGAGACATATCGCAGCTATGTCCCTGAGACATTTTTCCAGTGGTTTAGGGTCCTGTCATCCCAGGTAGCAACCCCAGACTCCTCCAGGGAAGACACCCGAGATGATATTTCTCTCTTGACAGTGGTCCATCCTGCGGGATCTACCCAGAACTCCTCCCAGGCATCTCCCGCAGAGTTTTCTCCAATGCTTTAGGGCCCTGTGATCCCAGGTGGCCACCCCAGACTCCTCCAGGGAAGATACCCGAGATGATTTTTCTCCTTGGGCAATGGTCCATCCTCTGGGATGCACCCGAGACTCCTCCCAGCTCTGTTTCTGATTGTTTTCTTCCTGGGGTTTACGGCCCTTTGATTCCAGGTAGCAACCCCGGACTCCTCCAGGGAAGATAACCAAGATGATTTTTCTCCTTGGACAATGCTCCATCCTGCAGGATGCACCCGAGACTCCTCGCAGGTATGTCACCGAGTCTTATTTCCGGTGGTTTAGGGTCCTGTGATCCCGGGTAGCAACCCCAGACTCCTCCACGGAAGGTACACAAGATGATTTTTCTCCTTGGATAATGCTCCATCGTCTGGGATGCATCCGAGACATATCGCAGCTATGTCCCTGAGACATTTTTCCGGTGGTTTAGATACCTGTCATCCCAGGTAGCAACCCCAGACTCCTACACGGAAGATACCCGAGATGATATTTCTCTCTTGACAGTGGTCCATCCTGCGGGATCTACCCAGAACTCTTCCTAGGCGTCTCCTGCAGAGGTTCCTCCAATGCTTTAGGGCCCTGTGATCCCGGGTAGCAACCCCAGACTCCTCCAGGGAAGATACCCGAGATGAATTTTCTCCTTAGAAAATGTTCCATCCTCTGGGTTGCATCTGAGATTCTTCCCAGGCATCTCCCGCAGCCTTTTCTCCAGTGGTTTTGGGCCCTGTTATCCCAGGTGGCAACCCCAGACTCCTCCAGGGAAGATACCCGAGATGATTTTTCTCTTTAGAATCTGCTCCATCCTCTGGGATGTACCCCTGACTCCTCCCAGGTGTCTCCCGCAGACTTTTCTCTAGTGGTTTAGGTATCTGAAATCCCAGGTAGCAACCCCAGACTCCTCCAGGGAAGATACCCGAGATGATTTTTCTCCTTGGGCAATGCTCCATCCTCTGGAATTCACCGGAGACTCCTCGCAGGTATGTCCCTCAGTCTTTTTTCCGGTGATTTAGGGTCCTGTCATCCAAGGTAGCAACACCAGACTGCTCCAGGGAGGATACTTGAGATGATTTTCCTCCTTTGGCAATGCTCAATCCTCTGGGATGCACTCGAGACTCCTCCCAGCTCTGTTTCTGAGTGTTTTCTTCCTGGGGTTTAGGGCCCTGTGATCCCTGGTAGCAACACCAGACTCCTCCAGAGAAGATACCCGAGATGATTTTTCTCTTTAGAAAATGCTCCATCCTCTGGGATGCATCCGAGACTTATCGGAGCTATGTCCCTGAGACATTTTTCCTGTGGTTTAGATACCTGTCATCCCAGCTAGCAACCCCAGACTCCTACAGGGAAGATACCCGAGATGATATTTCTCTCTTGACTGTGGTCCATCCTGCGTGTTCTACCCAGAACTCCTCCCAGGCATCTCCCGCAGAGTTTTCTCCAATGCTTTAGGGCCCTGTTATCCCGGGTAGCAACCCCAGACTCCTCCAGGGAAGATACCCGAGATGATTTTTATCCTTGGACTATTGTCCATCCTTCGGGATGCACCCGAGACTCCTCCCAGCTCTGTTTCTGAGTGTTTTCTTCCTGGCGTATAGGGCCCTGTGATCACATGTAGCAACCCCAGACTCCTCCAGGGAAGATACCCCAGATGATTTTTCTCCTTGGGCAATGCTCCATCCTCTGGGATTCACCGGAGATTCCTCACAGGTATGTCCCTGAGTCTTTTTTCCGGTGGTTTAGGGTCCTGTCATCCCGGGTAGCAACCCCAGACTCCTCCAGGGAAGATACCCGAGATGATATTTCTCTCTTGACAGTGGTCCATCCTGCGGGATCCACCCAGAACTCTTCCCAGGCGTCTCCCGCAGAGGTTTCTCCAATGCTTTAGGGCCCTGTGATCCCGGGTAGCAACCCCAGACTCCTCCAGGGAAGATACCCGAGATGAATTTTCTCCTTAGAAAATTTTCCATCCTCTGGGATGCATCTGAGATTCTTCCCAGGCATCTCCCGCAGACTTTTCTCCAGTGGTTTGGGGCCCTGTTATCCCAGGTAGCAACCTCAGACTCCTCCAGGGAAGATACCCGAGATGATTTTTCTCTTTGGAATATGCTCAATACTCTGGGATGTACCCCTGACTCCTCCCAGGTGTCTCCCCAGACTTTTCTCTAGTGGTTTAGGTATCTGAAATCCCAGGTAGCAACCCCAGACTCCTCCAGGGAAGATACCCGAGATGATTTTTCTCCTTGGGCAATGCTCCATCCTCTGGGATTCACCGGAGACTCCTCGCAGGTATGTCCCTGAGTCTTTTTTCCGGTGGTTTAGGGTCCTGTGTTCCCGGGTAGCAACCCCAGACTCCTCCAGGGAAGGTACCCAAGATGATTTTTCTCCTTTGACAATGCTCCATCCTGCGGGATGCACCCGAGACTGCTCGCGGGTATGTCACCGAGTCTTATTTCCGGTGGTTTAGGGCCCTGTGATCCCGGGTAGCAACCCCAGACTCCTCCAGGGAAGATACCCGAGATGATTTTTCTCTTTAGAAAATGCTCCATCCTCTGGGATGCATTCGAGAGTTATCCCAGCTATGTCCCTGAGTCTTTATTCCGGTGATTTAGGGTCCTTTCATCTCGTGTAGCAACCCCAGACTCCTCCAGGGAAGATACCTGAGATGATTTTCCTCCTTGGGCAATGCTCCATCGTCTGGGATGCATCCAAGACATATCGCAGCTATGTCCCGGAGACATTTTTCCGGTGGTTTAGGGTCCTGTCGTCCCAGGTAGCAACCCCAGACTCCTCCAGGGAAGACACCCGAGATGATTTTTCTCTCTTGACAGTGGTCCATCCTGCGGGATCTACCCAGAACTCTTCCTAGGCGTCTCCTGCAGAGGTTCCTCCAATGCTTTAGGGCCCTGTGATCCCGGGTAGCAACCCCAGACTCCTCCAGGGAAGATACCCGAGATGAATTTTCTCCTTAGAAAATGTTCCATCATCTGGGTTGCATCTGAGATTCTTCCCAGGCATCTCCCGCAGCCTTTTCTCCAGTGGTTTTGGGCCCTGTTATCCCAGGTGGCAACCCCAGACTCCTCCAGGGAAGATACCCGAGATGATTTTTCTCTTTAGAATCTGCTCCATCCTCTGGGATGTACCCCTGACTCCTCCCAGGTGTCTCCCGCAGACTTTTCTCTAGTGGTTTAGGTATCTGAAATCCCAGGTAGCAACCCCAGACTCCTCCAGGGAAGATACCCGAGATGATTTTTCTCCTTGGGCAATGCTGCATCCTCTGGGATGCACCGGAGGTTCCTCACAAGTATGTTCCTCAGTCTTTTTTCCGGTGGTTTAGGGTCCTGTCATCCCAGGTAGCAACCCCAGACTGCTCCAGGGAAGATACCCGAGATGATTTTTCTCTTTAGAAAATGCTCCATCCTCTGGGATGCATCCGAGACTGATCCCAACTATGTCCCTGAGTGTTTATTCCGGTGATTTAGGGTCCTGTCATCCCAGGTAGCAACCCCAGACTCCTCCAGGGAAGATACCCAAGATGATTTTTATCCTTGGGCAATTCTCCAACCTTTGGGATACATCCGAGATTCTTGTCAGTCGTCTCCCGCAGACATTTTTCCTGTGGTTTGGGGCCCTATAATCCTGGAATGCAAGCCCAGACTCCTCCAGCGAAGATAGCCAAGATGATTTTTCTCCTTGGACAATTCTCAATCCTGCGAGATGCACCCGAGACTCCTCCCACGTCTGTTTCTGAGTGTTCTCTTCCTGGGTTTTAGGGCCCTGTGATCCCGGGTAGCAACCCCAGACTCCTCCAGGGAAGATACCCGAGATGATTTTTCTCTTTAGAATCTGCTCCATCCTCTGGGATGTACCCCTGACTCCTCCCAGGTGTCTCCTGCAGACTTTTCTCTAGTGGTTTAGGTATCTGAAATCCCAGGTAGCAACCCCAGACTCCTCCAGGGAAGATACCCGAGATGATTTTTCTCCTTGGGCAATGCTCCATCCTCTGGGATGCACCTGAGATTTCTCCCAGGCATCTCCCGCAGATATTTTTCCTGTGGTTTGGCTCACTGTAATCCTAGGTAGCAACCCCAGACTCCTCCAGGGAAGATACCTGAGATGATTTTTCTCCTTGGGCAATGCTGCATCGTCTGGGATGCACCGGAGGTTCCTCACAAGTATGTCCCTCAGTCTTTTTTCCGGTGGTTTCGGGTCCTGTCATCCCGGGTAGCAACCCCAGACTCCTCCAGGGAAGATACCCGAGATGATTTTTCTCTTTAGAAAATGCTCCATCCTCTGGGATGCATTCGAGAGTTATCCCAACTATGTCCCTGAGTCTTTATTCCGGTGATTTAGGGTCCTTTCATCTCGGGTAGCAACCCCAGACTCCTCCAGGGAAGATACCTGAGATGATTTTCCTCCTTGGGCAATGCTCCATCGTCTGGGATGCATCCGAGACATATCGCAGCTATGTCCCTGAGACATTTTTCCGGTGGTTTAGGGTTCTGTCATCCCAGGTAGCAACCCCAGACTCCTCCAGGGAAGACACCCGAGATGATTTTTCTCTCTTGACAGTGGTCCATCCTGCGGGATCTACCCAGAACTCTTCCTAGGCGTCTCCTGCAGAGGTTCCTCCAATGCTTTAGGGCCCTGTGATCCCGGGTAGCAACCCCAGACTCCTCCAGGGAAGATACCCGAGATGAATTTTCTCCTTAGAAAATGTTCCATCCTCTGGGTTGCATCTGAGATTCTTCCCAGGCATCTCCCGCAGCCTTTTCTCCAGTGGTTTTGGGCCCTGTTATCCCAGGTGGCAACCCCAGACTCCTCCAGGGAAGATACCCGAGATGATTTTTCTCTTTAGAATCTGCTCCATCCTCTGGGATGTACCCCTGACTCCTCCCAGGTGTCTCCCGCAGACTTTTCTCTAGTGGTTTAGGTATCTGAAATCCCAGGTAGCAACCCCAGACTCCTCCAGGGAAGATACCCGAGATGATTTTTCTCCTTGGGCAATGCTCCATCATCTGGGATGCACCTGAGATTTCTCCCAGGCATCTCCCGCAGATATTTTTCCTGTGGTTTGGCTCACCGTAATCCTGGGTAGCAACCCCAGACTCCTCCAGGGAAGATACCTGAGATGATTTTTCTCCTTGGGCAATGCTCCATCCTCTGGGATGCACCAGAGATTCTTCCAAGTCGTCTCCCGCAGACTTTTCTCCAGTGGTTTGGGGCCCTGTTATCCCAGGTAGCAACCCCAGACTCCTCCAGGGAAGATACCCGAGGTGATTTTTCTCCTTGGGCAATGCTCCATCCTCTGGGATTCACCGGAGACTCCTCGCAGGTATGTCCCTGAGTCTTTATTCCGGTGGTTTAGGGTACTGTCATCCCGGGTAGCAACCCCAGACTCCTCCAGGGAAGATACCCGAGATGATTTTTCTCTTTAGAATCTGCTCCATCCTCTGGGATGTACCGCTGACTCCTCCCAGGTGTCTCCCGCAGACTATTCTCTAGTGGCTTAGGTATCTGAAATCCCAGGTAGCAACCCCAGACTCCTCCAGGGAAGATACCCGAGATGAATTTTCTCCTTGGGCAATGCTCCATCCTCTGGGATGCACCGGAGGTTCCTCACAAGTATGTTCCTCAGTCTTTTTTCCGGTGGTTTAGGGTCCTGTCATCCCAGGTAGCAACCCCAGACTGCTCCAGGGAAGATACCCGAGATGATTTTTCTCTTTAGAAAATGCTCCATCCTCTGGGATGCATCCGAGACTTATCCCAACTATGTCCCTGAGTGTTTATTCCGGTGATTTAGGGTCCTGTCATCCCAGGTAGCAACCCCAGACTCCTCCAGGGAAGATACCCAAGATGACTTTTATCCTTGGGCAATTCTCCAACCTCTGGGATACATCCGAGATTCTTCCCAGTCGTCTCCCGCAGACATTTTTCCTGTGGTTTGGGGCCCTATAATCCTGGAATGCAAGCCCAGACTCCTCCAGCGAAGATAGCCAAGATGATTTTTCTCCTTGGACAATTCTCAATCCTGCGAGATGCACCCGAGACTCCTCCCACGTCTGTTTCTGAGTGTTCTCTTCCTGGGTTTTAGGGCCCTGTGATCCCGGGTAGCAACCCCAGACTCCTCCAGGGAAGATACCCGAGATGATTTTTCTCTTTAGAATCTGCTCCATCCTCTGGGATGTACCCCTGACTCCTCCCAGGTGTCTCCTGCAGACTTTTCTCTAGTGGTTTAGGTATCTGAAATCCCAGGTAGCAACCCCAGACTCCTCCAGGGAAGATACCCGAGATGATTTTTCTCCTTGGGCAATGCTCCATCCTCTGGGATGCACCTGAGATTTCTCCCAGGCATCTCCCGCAGATATTTTTCCTGTGGTTTGGCTCACTGTAATCCTAGGTAGCAACCCCAGACTCCTCCAGGGAAGATACCTGAGATGATTTTTCTCCTTGGGCAATGCTGCATCGTCTGGGATGCACCGGAGGTTCCTCACAAGTATGTCCCTCAGTCTTTTTTCCGGTGGTTTCGGGTCCTGTCATCCCGGGTAGCAACCCCAGACTCCTCCAGGGAAGATACCCGAGATGATTTTTCTCTTTAGAAAATGCTCCATCCTCTGGGATGCATCCGAGACTTATCCCAACTATGTCCCTGAGCCTTTATTCCGGTGATTTAGGGTCCTGTCATCTCGGGTAGCAACCCCAGACTCCTCCAGGGAAGGTACCTGAGATGATTTTCCTCCTTGGGCAATGCTCCATCGTCTGGGATGCATCCGAGACATATCGCAGCTATGTCCCTGAGACATTTTTCCGGTGGTTTAGGGTCCTGTCATCCCAGGTAGCAACCCCAGACTCCTCCAGGGAAGACACCCGAGATGATATTTCTCTCTTGACAGTGGTCCATCCTGCGGGATCTACCCAGATCTCCTCCCAGGCATCTCCCGCAGAGTTTTCTCCAATGCTTTAGGGCCCTGTGATCACGGGTAGCTACCCCAGACTCCTCCAGGGAAGATACCCGAGATGATTTTTCTCCTTGGGCAATGCTCCATCCTCTGGGATGCACCCGAGACTCCTCCCAGCTCTGTTTCTCAGTGTTTTCTTCCTGGCGTTTAGGGCCCTGTGATCCCAGGTAGCAACCCCAGACTCCTCCAGGGAAGATACTTGAGATGATTTTCCTCCATTGGCAGTACTCCATCCTCTGGGATGCACCTGAGATTCCTCCCAGTCGTCTCCCGTAGACATTTTTCTTGTGGTTTGGGGCCCTATAATCCTGGAATGCAAGACCAGACTTCTCCAGGGAAGATATCCGAGATGATTTTTCTCCTTGGACAATTCTCCATCCTGCTGGATGCACCCGAAATTCCTCCCAGCTCTTTTTCTGAGTGTTTTCTTCCTGGGGTTTAGGGCCCTGTGATCCCAGGTAGCAACCCCAGACTCCTCCACGAAAGATACCCAAGATGATTTTTCTCCTTTGACAATGCTCCATCCTGCGGGATGCACCCGAGACTGCTCACAGGTATGTCACCGAGTCTTATTTCCGGTGGTTTAGGGCCCTGTGATCCCGGGTAGGAACCCCAGACTCCTCCAGGGAAGATACCCGAGATGATTTTTCTCTTTAGAAAATGCTCCATCCTCTGGGATGCATCCGAGACTTATGCCAGCTATGTCCCTGAGTCTTTATTCCGGTGATTTAGGGTCCTGTCATCCCAGGTAGCAACCCCAGACTCTTCATGGGAAGATACCCGAGATGAATTTTCTCCTTAGAAAATGTTCCATCCTCTGGGATGCATCTGAGATTCTTCCCAGGCATCTCCCGCAGCATTTTCTCCAGTCTTTGGGGCCCTGTTATCCCAGGTAGCAACCCCAGACTCCTCCAGGGAAGATACCCGAGATGATTTTTCTCCTTGGGCAATTCTCCAACCTCTGGGATGCACCCGAGACTCCTCCCAGCTCTGTTTCTGAGTGTTTTCTTCCCGGGGTTTAGGGCCCTGTGATCCCAGGTAGCAAGCCCAGACTCCTCCAGGGAAGATACCCGAGATGATTTTTCTCCTTTGACAATGCTCCATCCTGCGGGATGCACCCGAGACTCCTCGCAGGTATGTCACCGAGTCTTATTTCCGGTGGTTTAGGGTCCTGTGATCCCGGGTAGCAACCCTAGGCTCCTCCAGGGAAGATACCCGAGATGATTTTTCTCCTTGGATAATGCTCCATCCTCTGGGATTCACCGGAGACGCCTTGCAGGTATGTCCCTGAGACATTTTTCCAGTGGTTTAGATACCTGTCATCTCGGGTAGCAACCCCAGACTCCTCCAGGGAAGATACCCGAGATGATATTTCTCTCTTGACTGTGGTCCATCCTGCGGGATCTACCCAGAACTCCTCCCAGGCAACTCCCGCAGAGTTTTCTCCAATGCTTTAGGGCCCTGTGATCCCGGGTAGCAACCCGAGACTCGTCCAGGGCAGATACCCGAGATGATTTTTATCCTTGGACTATTGTCCATCCTTCGGGATGCACCCGAGACACCTCCCAGCTCTGTTTCTGAGTGTTTTCTTCCTGGCGTTTAGGGCCCTGTTATCCCAGGTAGCAACCCCAGACTCCTCCAGGGAAGATACCCGAGATGATTTTTCTTCTTGGGCAATGCTCCATCCTCTGGAATTCACCGGAGATTCCTCACAGGTATGTCCCTGAGTCTTTTTTCCGGTGGTTTAGGGTCCTGTCATCCCGGGTAGCAACCCCAGACTCCTGCAGGGAAGATACCCAAGATGATATTTCTCTCTTGACAGTGGTCCATCCTGCCGGTCCTACCCAGAACTCTTCCCAGGCGTCTCCCGCAGAGGTTTCTCCAATGCTTTAGGGCCCTGTGATCCCGGGTAGCAACCCCAGACTCCTCCAGGGAAGATACCCGAGATGAATTTTCTCCTTAGAAAATGTTCCATCCTCTGGGATGCATCTGAGATTCTTCCCAGGCATCTCCCGCAGCCTTTTCTCCAGTGGTTTGGGGCCCTGTTATCCCAGGTAGCAACCCCAGACTCCTCCAGGGAAGATACCCGAGATGATTTTTCTCCTTGGGCAATGCTCCATCCTCTGGAATTCACCGGAGACTCCTCGCAGGTATGTCCCTCAGTCTTTTTTCCGGTGATTTAGGGTCCTGTCATCCAAGGTAGCAACACCAGACTGCTCCAGGGAGGATACTTGAGATGATTTTCCTCCTTTGGCAATGCTCAATCCTCTGGGATGCACTCGAGACTCCTCCCAGCTCTGTTTCTGAGTGTTTTCTTCCTGGGGTTTAGGGCCCTGTGATCCCTGGTAGCAACACCAGACTCCTCCAGAGAAGATACCCGAGATGATTTTTCTCTTTAGAAAATGCTCCATCCTCTGGGATGCATCCGAGACTTATCGGAGCTATGTCCCTGAGACATTTTTCCTGTGGTTTAGATACCTGTCATCCCAGGTAGCAACCCCAGACTCCTACAGGGAAGATACCCGAGATGATATTTCTCTCTTGACTGTGGTCCATCCTGCGTGTTCTACCCAGAACTCCTCCCAGGCATCTCCCGCAGAGTTTTCTCCAATGCTTTAGGGCCCTGTTATCCCGGGTAGCAACCCCAGACTCCTCCAGGGAAGATACCCGAGATGATTTTTATCCTTGGACTATTGTCCATCCTTCGGGATGCACCCGAGACTCCTCCCAGCTCTGTTTCTGAGTGTTTTCTTCCTGGCGTATAGGGCCCTGTGATCACATGTAGCAACCCCAGACTCCTCCAGGGAAGATACCCCAGATGATTTTTCTCCTTGGGCAATGCTCCATCCTCTGGGATTCACCGGAGATTCCTCACAGGTATGTCCCTGAGTCTTTTTTCCGGTGGTTTAGGGTCCTGTCATCCCGGGTAGCAACCCCAGACTCCTCCAGGGAAGATACCCGAGATGATATTTCTCTCTTGACAGTGGTCCATCCTGCGGGATCCACCCAGAACTCTTCCCAGGCGTCTCCCGCAGAGGTTTCTCCAATGCTTTAGGGCCCTGTGATCCCGGGTAGCAACCCCAGACTCCTCCAGGGAAGATACCCGAGATGAATTTTCTCCTTAGAAAATTTTCCATCCTCTGGGATGCATCTGAGATTCTTCCCAGGCATCTCCCGCAGACTTTTCTCCAGTGGTTTGGGGCCCTGTTATCCCAGGTAGCAACCTCAGACTCCTCCAGGGAAGATAC
Source organism: Vanellus vanellus (assembly GCF_965231255.1). Taxonomy (NCBI): domain Eukaryota; kingdom Metazoa; phylum Chordata; class Aves; order Charadriiformes; family Charadriidae; genus Vanellus; species Vanellus vanellus. The sequence continues at coordinate 804,744 of NW_028127957.1, forward strand.
CCGAGATGATTTTTCTCTTTGGAATATGCTCAATACTCTGGGATGTACCCCTGACTCCTCCCAGGTGTCTCCCCAGACTTTTCTCTAGTGGTTTAGGTATCTGAAATCCCAGGTAGCAACCCCAGACTCCTCCAGGGAAGATACCCGAGATGATTTTTCTCCTTGGGCAATGCTCCATCCTCTGGGATTCACCGGAGACTCCTCGCAGGTATGTCCCTGAGTCTTTTTTCCGGTGGTTTAGGGTCCTGTGTTCCCGGGTAGCAACCCCAGACTCCTCCAGGGAAGGTACCCAAGATGATTTTTCTCCTTTGACAATGCTCCATCCTGCGGGATGCACCCGAGACTGCTCGCGGGTATGTCACCGAGTCTTATTTCCGGTGGTTTAGGGCCCTGTGATCCCGGGTAGCAACCCCAGACTCCTCCAGGGAAGATACCCGAGATGATTTTTCTCTTTAGAAAATGCTCCATCCTCTGGGATGCATTCGAGAGTTATCCCAGCTATGTCTCTGAGTCTTTATTCCGGTGATTTAGGGTCCTTTCATCTCGGGTAGCAACCCCAGACTCCTCCAGGGAAGATACCTGAGATGATTTTCCTCCTTGGGCAATGCTCCATCGTCTGGGATGCATCCAAGACATATCGCAGCTATGTCCCTGAGACATTTTTCCGGTGGTTTAGGGTCCTGTCATCCCAGGTAGCAACCCCAGACTCCTCCAGGGAAGACACCCGAGATGATTTTTCTCTCTTGACAGTGGTCCATCCTGCGGGATCTACCCAGAACTCTTCCTAGGCGTCTCCTGCAGAGGTTCCTCCAATGCTTTAGGGCCCTGTGATCCCGGGTAGCAACCCCAGACTCCTCCAGGGAAGATACCCGAGATGAATTTTCTCCTTAGAAAATGTTCCATCATCTGGGTTGCATCTGAGATTCTTCCCAGGCATCTCCCGCAGCCTTTTCTCCAGTGGTTTTGGGCCCTGTTATCCCAGGTGGCAACCCCAGACTCCTCCAGGGAAGATACCCGAGATGATTTTTCTCTTTAGAATCTGCTCCATCCTCTGGGATGTACCCCTGACTCCTCCCAGGTGTCTCCCGCAGACTTTTCTCTAGTGGTTTAGGTATCTGAAATCCCAGGTAGCAACCCCAGACTCCTCCAGGGAAGATACCCGAGATGATTTTTCTCCTTGGGCAATGCTGCATCCTCTGGGATGCACCGGAGGTTCCTCACAAGTATGTTCCTCAGTCTTTTTTCCGGTGGTTTAGGGTCCTGTCATCCCAGGTAGCAACCCCAGACTGCTCCAGGGAAGATACCCGAGATGATTTTTCTCTTTAGAAAATGCTCCATCCTCTGGGATGCATCCGAGACTGATCCCAACTATGTCCCTGAGTGTTTATTCCGGTGATTTAGGGTCCTGTCATCCCAGGTAGCAACCCCAGACTCCTCCAGGGAAGATACCCAAGATGATTTTTATCCTTGGGCAATTCTCCAACCTCTGGGATACATCCGAGATTCTTGTCAGTCGTCTCCCGCAGACATTTTTCCTGTGGTTTGGGGCCCTATAATCCTGGAATGCAAGCCCAGACTCCTCCAGCGAAGATAGCCAAGATGATTTTTCTCCTTGGACAATTCTCAATCCTGCGAGATGCACCCGAGACTCCTCCCACGTCTGTTTCTGAGTGTTCTCTTCCTGGGTTTTAGGGCCCTGTGATCCCGGGTAGCAACCCCAGACTCCTCCAGGGAAGATACCCGAGATGATTTTTCTCTTTAGAATCTGCTCCATCCTCTGGGATGTACCCCTGACTCCTCCCAGGTGTCTCCTGCAGACTTTTCTCTAGTGGTTTAGGTATCTGAAATCCCAGGTAGCAACCCCAGACTCCTCCAGGGAAGATACCCGAGATGATTTTTCTCCTTGGGCAATGCTCCATCCTCTGGGATGCACCTGAGATTTCTCCCAGGCATCTCCCGCAGATATTTTTCCTGTGGTTTGGCTCACTGTAATCCTAGGTAGCAACCCCAGACTCCTCCAGGGAAGATACCTGAGATGATTTTTCTCCTTGGGCAATGCTGCATCGTCTGGGATGCACCGGAGGTTCCTCACAAGTATGTCCCTCAGTCTTTTTTCCGGTGGTTTCGGGTCCTGTCATCCCGGGTAGCAACCCCAGACTCCTCCAGGGAAGATACCCGAGATGATTTTTCTCTTTAGAAAATGCTCCATCCTCTGGGATGCATTCGAGAGTTATCCCAACTATGTCCCTGAGTCTTTATTCCGGTGATTTAGGGTCCTTTCATCTCGGGTAGCAACCCCAGACTCCTCCAGGGAAGATACCTGAGATGATTTTCCTCCTTGGGCAATGCTCCATCGTCTGGGATGCATCCGAGACATATCGCAGCTATGTCCCTGAGACATTTTTCCGGTGGTTTAGGGTTCTGTCATCCCAGGTAGCAACCCCAGACTCCTCCAGGGAAGACACCCGAGATGATTTTTCTCTCTTGACAGTGGTCCATCCTGCGGGATCTACCCAGAACTCTTCCTAGGCGTCTCCTGCAGAGGTTCCTCCAATGCTTTAGGGCCCTGTGATCCCGGGTAGCAACCCCAGACTCCTCCAGGGAAGATACCCGAGATGAATTTTCTCCTTAGAAAATGTTCCATCCTCTGGGTTGCATCTGAGATTCTTCCCAGGCATCTCCCGCAGCCTTTTCTCCAGTGGTTTTGGGCCCTGTTATCCCAGGTGGCAACCCCAGACTCCTCCAGGGAAGATACCCGAGATGATTTTTCTCTTTAGAATCTGCTCCATCCTCTGGGATGTACCCCTGACTCCTCCCAGGTGTCTCCCGCAGACTTTTCTCTAGTGGTTTAGGTATCTGAAATCCCAGGTAGCAACCCCAGACTCCTCCAGGGAAGATACCCGAGATGATTTTTCTCCTTGGGCAATGCTCCATCATCTGGGATGCACCTGAGATTTCTCCCAGGCATCTCCCGCAGATATTTTTCCTGTGGTTTGGCTCACCGTAATCCTGGGTAGCAACCCCAGACTCCTCCAGGGAAGATACCTGAGATGATTTTTCTCCTTGGGCAATGCTCCATCCTCTGGGATGCACCAGAGATTCTTCCAAGTCGTCTCCCGCAGACTTTTCTCCAGTGGTTTGGGGCCCTGTTATCCCAGGTAGCAACCCCAGACTCCTCCAGGGAAGATACCCGAGGTGATTTTTCTCCTTGGGCAATGCTCCATCCTCTGGGATTCACCGGAGACTCCTCGCAGGTATGTCCCTGAGTCTTTATTCCGGTGGTTTAGGGTACTGTCATCCCGGGTAGCAACCCCAGACTCCTCCAGGGAAGATACCCGAGATGATTTTTCTCTTTAGAATCTGCTCCATCCTCTGGGATGTACCGCTGACTCCTCCCAGGTGTCTCCCGCAGACTATTCTCTAGTGGCTTAGGTATCTGAAATCCCAGGTAGCAACCCCAGACTCCTCCAGGGAAGATACCCGAGATGAATTTTCTCCTTGGGCAATGCTCCATCCTCTGGGATGCACCGGAGGTTCCTCACAAGTATGTTCCTCAGTCTTTTTTCCGGTGGTTTAGGGTCCTGTCATCCCAGGTAGCAACCCCAGACTGCTCCAGGGAAGATACCCGAGATGATTTTTCTCTTTAGAAAATGCTCCATCCTCTGGGATGCATCCGAGACTTATCCCAACTATGTCCCTGAGTGTTTATTCCGGTGATTTAGGGTCCTGTCATCCCAGGTAGCAACCCCAGACTCCTCCAGGGAAGATACCCAAGATGACTTTTATCCTTGGGCAATTCTCCAACCTCTGGGATACATCCGAGATTCTTCCCAGTCGTCTCCCGCAGACATTTTTCCTGTGGTTTGGGGCCCTATAATCCTGGAATGCAAGCCCAGACTCCTCCAGCGAAGATAGCCAAGATGATTTTTCTCCTTGGACAATTCTCAATCCTGCGAGATGCACCCGAGACTCCTCCCACGTCTGTTTCTGAGTGTTCTCTTCCTGGGTTTTAGGGCCCTGTGATCCCGGGTAGCAACCCCAGACTCCTCCAGGGAAGATACCCGAGATGATTTTTCTCTTTAGAATCTGCTCCATCCTCTGGGATGTACCCCTGACTCCTCCCAGGTGTCTCCTGCAGACTTTTCTCTAGTGGTTTAGGTATCTGAAATCCCAGGTAGCAACCCCAGACTCCTCCAGGGAAGATACCCGAGATGATTTTTCTCCTTGGGCAATGCTCCATCCTCTGGGATGCACCTGAGATTTCTCCCAGGCATCTCCCGCAGATATTTTTCCTGTGGTTTGGCTCACTGTAATCCTAGGTAGCAACCCCAGACTCCTCCAGGGAAGATACCTGAGATGATTTTTCTCCTTGGGCAATGCTGCATCGTCTGGGATGCACCGGAGGTTCCTCACAAGTATGTCCCTCAGTCTTTTTTCCGGTGGTTTCGGGTCCTGTCATCCCGGGTAGCAACCCCAGACTCCTCCAGGGAAGATACCCGAGATGATTTTTCTCTTTAGAAAATGCTCCATCCTCTGGGATGCATCCGAGACTTATCCCAACTATGTCCCTGAGCCTTTATTCCGGTGATTTAGGGTCCTGTCATCTCGGGTAGCAACCCCAGACTCCTCCAGGGAAGGTACCTGAGATGATTTTCCTCCTTGGGCAATGCTCCATCGTCTGGGATGCATCCGAGACATATCGCAGCTATGTCCCTGAGACATTTTTCCGGTGGTTTAGGGTCCTGTCATCCCAGGTAGCAACCCCAGACTCCTCCAGGGAAGACACCCGAGATGATATTTCTCTCTTGACAGTGGTCCATCCTGCGGGATCTACCCAGATCTCCTCCCAGGCATCTCCCGCAGAGTTTTCTCCAATGCTTTAGGGCCCTGTGATCACGGGTAGCTACCCCAGACTCCTCCAGGGAAGATACCCGAGATGATTTTTCTCCTTGGGCAATGCTCCATCCTCTGGGATGCACCCGAGACTCCTCCCAGCTCTGTTTCTCAGTGTTTTCTTCCTGGCGTTTAGGGCCCTGTGATCCCAGGTAGCAACCCCAGACTCCTCCAGGGAAGATACTTGAGATGATTTTCCTCCATTGGCAGTACTCCATCCTCTGGGATGCACCTGAGATTCCTCCCAGTCGTCTCCCGTAGACATTTTTCTTGTGGTTTGGGGCCCTATAATCCTGGAATGCAAGACCAGACTTCTCCAGGGAAGATATCCGAGATGATTTTTCTCCTTGGACAATTCTCCATCCTGCTGGATGCACCCGAGATTCCTCCCAGCTCTTTTTCTGAGTGTTTTCTTCCTGGGGTTTAGGGCCCTGTGATCCCAGGTAGCAACCCCAGACTCCTCCACGAAAGATACCCAAGATGATTTTTCTCCTTTGACAATGCTCCATCCTGCGGGATGCACCCGAGACTGCTCACAGGTATGTCACCGAGTCTTATTTCCGGTGGTTTAGGGCCCTGTGATCCCGGGTAGGAACCCCAGACTCCTCCAGGGAAGATACCCGAGATGATTTTTCTCTTTAGAAAATGCTCCATCCTCTGGGATGCATCCGAGACTTATGCCAGCTATGTCCCTGAGTCTTTATTCCGGTGATTTAGGGTCCTGTCATCCCAGGTAGCAACCCCAGACTCTTCATGGGAAGATACCCGAGATGAATTTTCTCCTTAGAAAATGTTCCATCCTCTGGGATGCATCTGAGATTCTTCCCAGGCATCTCCCGCAGCATTTTCTCCAGTCTTTGGGGCCCTGTTATCCCAGGTAGCAACCCCAGACTCCTCCAGGGAAGATACCCGAGATGATTTTTCTCCTTGGGCAATTCTCCAACCTCTGGGATGCACCCGAGACTCCTCCCAGCTCTGTTTCTGAGTGTTTTCTTCCCGGGGTTTAGGGCCCTGTGATCCCAGGTAGCAAGCCCAGACTCCTCCAGGGAAGATACCCGAGATGATTTTTCTCCTTTGACAATGCTCCATCCTGCGGGATGCACCCGAGACTCCTCGCAGGTATGTCACCGAGTCTTATTTCCGGTGGTTTAGGGTCCTGTGATCCCGGGTAGCAACCCTAGGCTCCTCCAGGGAAGATACCCGAGATGATTTTTCTCCTTGGATAATGCTCCATCCTCTGGGATTCACCAGAGACGCCTTGCAGGTATGTCCCTGAGACATTTTTCCAGTGGTTTAGATACCTGTCATCTCGGGTAGCAACCCCAGACTCCTCCAGGGAAGATACCCGAGATGATATTTCTCTCTTGACTGTGGTCCATCCTGCGGGATCTACCCAGAACTCCTCCCAGGCAACTCCCGCAGAGTTTTCTCCAATGCTTTAGGGCCCTGTGATCCCGGGTAGCAACCCGAGACTCGTCCAGGGCAGATACCCGAGATGATTTTTATCCTTGGACTATTGTCCATCCTTCGGGATGCACCCGAGACACCTCCCAGCTCTGTTTCTGAGTGTTTTCTTCCTGGCGTTTAGGGCCCTGTTATCCCAGGTAGCAACCCCAGACTCCTCCAGGGAAGATACCCGAGATGATTTTTCTTCTTGGGCAATGCTCCATCCTCTGGAATTCACCGGAGATTCCTCACAGGTATGTCCCTGAGTCTTTTTTCCGGTGGTTTAGGGTCCTGTCATCCCGGGTAGCAACCCCAGACTCCTGCAGGGAAGATACCCAAGATGATATTTCTCTCTTGACAGTGGTCCATCCTGCCGGTCCTACCCAGAACTCTTCCCAGGCGTCTCCCGCAGAGGTTTCTCCAATGCTTTAGGGCCCTGTGATCCCGGGTAGCAACCCCAGACTCCTCCAGGGAAGATACCCGAGATGAATTTTCTCCTTAGAAAATGTTCCATCCTCTGGGATGCATCTGAGATTCTTCCCAGGCATCTCCCGCAGCCTTTTCTCCAGTGGTTTGGGGCCCTGTTATCCCAGGTAGCAACCCCAGACTCCTCCAGGGAAGATACCCGAGATGATTTTTCTCTTTAGAATCTGCTCCATCCTCTGGGATGTACCCCTGACTCCTCCCAGGTGTCTCCCGCAGACTTTTCTCTAGTGGTTTAGGTATCTGAAATCCCAGGTAGCAACCCCAGACTCCTCCAGGGAAGATACCCGAGATGATTTTTCTCCTTGGGCAATGCTCCATCCTCTGGGATTCACCGGAGACTCCTCGCAGGTATGTCCCTGAGTCTTTTTTTCCGGTGGTTTAGGGTCCTGTGTTCCCGGGTAGTAACCCCAGACTCCTCCAGGGAAGGTACCCAAGATGATTTTTCTCCTTGGATAATTCTCCATCCTCTGGGATGCATCTGAGACTTATCACAGCTATGTCCCTGAGTCTTTATTCCGGTGGTTTAGGGTCCTGTCATCCCAGGTAGCAACCCCAGACTCCTCCAGGGAAGATACCCAAGATGATTTTATCCTTGGGCAATTCTCCGACCTCTGGGATACATCCGAGATTCTTCCCAGTCGTCTCCCACAGATATTTTTCCTGTGGTTTGGGGTACTATAATCCTGGATAGCAAGCCCAGACTCCTCCAGCGAAGATAGCCAAGATGATTTTTCTCTTTGGACAATGCTCCATCCTGCGAGATGCACCCGAGACTCCTCCCACGTCTGTTTCTGAGTGTTCTCTTCCTGGGTTTTAGGGCCCTGTGATCCCGGGTAGCAACCCCAGACTCCTCCAGGGAAGATACCCGAGATGATTTTTCTCTTTAGAATCTGCTCCATCCTCTGGGATGTACCCCTGACTCCTCCCAGGTGTCTCCCGCAGACTTTTCTCTAGTGGTTTAGGTATCTGAAATCCCAGGTAGCAACCCCAGACTCCTCCAGGGAAGATACCCGAGATGATTTTTCTCTTTAGAAAATGCTCCATCCTCTGGGATGCATCCGAGGCTTATCCCTCCTATGTCCCTGAGTCTTTATTCCGGTGATTTAGGGTCCTGTCATCCCAGGTAGCAACCCCAGACTCCTCCCGGGAAGATACCTGAGATGATTTTCCTCCTTGGGCAATGCTCCATCGTCTGGGATGCATCCGAGACTTATCCCACCTATGTCCCTGAGACATTTTTCCGGTGGTTTAGGGTCCTGTCATCCCAGGTAGCAACCCCAGACTCCTCCAGGGAAGATACCCGAGATGATATTTCTCCTTGGGCAATGCTCCATCCTCTGGGATTCACCGGAGACTACTCGCAGGTATGTCCCTGAGTCTTTTTTCCGGTGGTTTAGGGTCCTGTGTTCCCGGGTAGCAACCCCAGACTCCTCCAGGGAAGGTACCCAAGATGATTTTTCTCCTTGGATAATTCTCCATCCTCTGGGATGCATCCGAGACTTATCCCACCTATGTCCCTGAGACATTTTTCCGGTGGTTTAGGGTCCTGTCATCCCTGGTAGCATCCCCACACTCCTCCAGGGAAGATACCCAAGATGATTTTTATCCTTGGGCAATTCTCCAACCTCTGGGATACATCCGAGATTCTTCCCAGTCGTCTCCCGCAGACATTTTTCCTGTGGTTTGGGGTACTATAATCCTGGAATGCAAGCCCAGACTCCTCCAGCCAAGATAGCCAAGATGATTTTTCTCCTTGGACAATTCTCAATCCTGCGAGATGCACCCGAGACTCCTCCCACGTCTGTTTCTGAGTGTTCTCTTCCTGGGTTTTAGGGCCCTGTGATCCCAGGTAGCAACCCCAGACTCCTCCAGGGAAGATAGCCGAGATGATTTTTCTCCTTGGGTAATGCTCTATCCTCTGGGATGCACCTGAGATTTCTCCCAGGCATCTCCCGCAGATATTTTTCCTGTGGTTTGGCACACTGTAATCCTGGGTAGCAACCCCAGACTCCTCCAGGGAAGATACCCGAGATGATTTTTCTCCTTGGGCAATGCTCCATCCTCTGGAATTCACCGGAGGTTCCTCACAGGTATGTCCCTCAGTCTTTTTTCCGGTGGTTTAGGGCCCTGTGATCCCGGGTAGCAACCCCAGACTCCTCCAGGGAAGATACCCGAGGTGATTTTTCTCTTTAGAAAATGCTCCATCCTCTGGGATGCATTCGAGACTTATCCCAGCTATGTCTCTGAGTCTTTATTCCGGTGATTTAGGGTCCTGTCATCTCGGGTAGCAACCCCAGACTCCTCCAGGGAAGATACCTGAGATGATTTTTCTCCTTGGGCAATGCTCCATCCTCTGGGATGCATCCGAGACATATCGCAGCTATGTCCCTGAGACATTTTTCTGGTGGTTTAGGGTCCTGTCATCCCAGGTAGCAACCCCAGACTCCTCCAGGGAAGACACCCGAGATGATTTTTCTCTCTTGATAGTGGTCCATCCTGCGGGATCTACCCAGAACTCCTCCCAGGCATCTCCCGCAGAGTTTTCTCCAATGCTTTAGGGCCCTGTGATCCCAGGTGGCAACCCCAGACTCCTCCAGGGAAGATACCCGAGGTGATTTTTCTCCTTGGACTATTGTCCATCCTTCGGGATGCACCCGAGACTCCTCCCAGCTCTGTTTCTCAGTGTTTTCTTCCTGGGGTTTAGGGCCCTGTGATCCCAGGTAGCAACCCCAGACTCCTCCAGGGAAGATACCCGAGATGATTTTTCTCCTTGGAATATTGTCCGTCCTGCGGGATGCACCTTAGACTCCTCCTAGGCATCTCCCACACAGTTTATCCTTTGGTTTATGACCCTGTAATCCTGGGTACCAGTCCCAGACTCCTGCAGGGAAGATACCTGAGATGATTTTTCTCATTGGACAATGTTCCATCCTCTGGGTTTCACCCGAGACTCCTTCCAGGCTTCTGGTGTTGTCTTTTGTCATGTATTTTAGGGACCTCAGATCCCTGGTAGGACCTCCAGACTCTCCAAAGGGAGATAACTGTGATGGTTTTTTCTCATTGGGAAATGTTTTTTCTCTTTTAGGCAAAGCTTTTTACTCTGCGACAAACCCATGACTCCTCCCAGGCATCTCCCACGGACTTTTGAACTCTAGTTGAGGGACCTGATAGCACAGGTAGCTACCAAGACTCCTCCAAGGAAGCTTCCTTCTGTTTTGCCAATAGGTCTCTGTTCCTGGATCCATCCAACCCTCCCATTAGCGTTAGGTTAGGGTGTGAGTTCTGTATGAGAATCCCACAGCTCCAGGGACACCTGGCTGGAAAAGATATGTCGAGGAAGGAACGGTATTGCACCAACATCGCTTCCTTGACACTGTGATGGTGTGCTCCCCCTCCCCGCCTTCCAACCTGACCTTTATCTCCCGTGACCCTGCCCAAGCACTAACACCTGTGGTGGTCACAATGGGCACGTGTACATGTGATGGCTGCCCCCGGCTCGATGTGGTTTCGGGGAAACACATAACACCACAGTAGCCAAGGGCTAACTTGAGCAGTGCTGGTACTGTGGCCAATATGCAGATATGACTATAGGTCAGTCATCTCACCCACATCAATAGTGAACAGCCCAAGAGCCCTTTGAGCTCCCCTGCACGCCAGGATCTCCCCATGAGCGGGGACGCCTCTCAAGGTTACTCCTCGAGCTTCACAGATTCTTTGCCGCAACAGATCCTCGGTCAGTGATTAATAGCACGCGAAACTGTGAAATCTTAGCTAAGTGATAGAAAGGATCGATTGCACATATATAATCCCTTAGACATAAACCGTTGACCCAGTCTGGGACCAGGATTGGATCCAGCCGCACCCAGACTCCTCTCTGAGAAGGAGGTTAGAAAGCAAGGGGCTCCTTTCCGAACCTCAGCCCAACAGGAGGGTCTCCCTGGCAGTTCTGCCTGACCCTGTCCTCCATGCAGGAAATAACCAAGTGTACCTTGCCATCGAATCCTGCTAAAGCACTGTCGCATTTACTCTCAAACTTTGTTAAATCCCTGTTTTGTATCAATAAACGTGTCGCTGCTTCTCTCTACGAGTGAAGTGCATCACTCCATCCGCAACAGACACCTCTCTCCTCTGGGCCACCTGTGCTGCTGGGGACCTCAGCCTCAGCCCACGCTGCCATTAGCTGCCTGTCAAAGCGCTGCTACAGGATGGTGAAGGCAGGAACAGCTTTCCATCCTTGCTCCTTTTGTGTAGGAGCAGTCGCTGGATGTTTTCCATTTTGGAGCGGGGCTCTGGCGAGTGTGGGAGAGAGTGTTGGGAGCGTTACGGTGCAAGGAAAGCGCAGAGCCCCAGTGTTGGTCGGGCTGTGAAAGTGCTGCCGAGGGATAGTGAGGGCAAGCAGTCTAATATGACCGAATTGAATGAAACAATCCAGGAATTCTTTACTTACAGAATCTCACTTGGCTACAGCCCACGCTAAGGGATGCTGGACTAAAGTCACACTCCTTTTCTTTGGAGGAATTCTGAAAGGAAAAGGAACCAAAGAACTGTTACACAATGTAAAATTCTGTTGTACAGGAGAAGTTTATTTGTTTGCTTGCTTTAAGAACTAAAGGTGGTTTCAAACCCTAAAAATGCAAGGTAACCAAAGTACAGAAGGAGATACCCGAGCTAAACAAAAGACATCTCTCTCGTCTGTGCTATCGCCTAGCGGCCAACTACTCCCCTCGATAAATATCACCGTCAGGAGGAGCCCAATTTGACCTCTCCCTGAATGGCAGCTGGACTGCACGCCAGGCGACTCTCCCCGTGGGCAGGGGCGACTCTCAAGGTTAGAGATTCCTTACCTGAGACTGAGAGCCTTCCTCACCCACGGCGGAGAGATGCCTTAGCTGCGGCAGATCCTCAGTAAGTGACTGAGAGCGTGCTGAATTAGTACTAATGAGACATTACTAATCCGTGCAGCTACTCAATATTATTGCAAACATTGTATAGATAATTCCGTTAGACATAAGCTGTTCTCCAAGTGTGAGACCGGGGCTCCATAAGGAGTTTAGAAGGCAAGGGGATCCACTCTGAACCTCGTGACTCAATGGGAGGGTCTTCCTTACTCTTTGCGTCTCCAGTCTCTGTGTGAATCAGCCTAACCTGCTTCTAACTCAGTTTTCCTTTGTATGTTTTTTCCATGCGGTAGTTAATCATAGAATGGTCTGGGTCGTCTTCAATTGGGTCTGGTTGCTCAGAGCCCCATCCAACCTGACCTGGAATGTTTCCAGGTATGGGCCATCTCCCACCTCTTTGGGCAACCTGGGCCAGTGTCTCCACACCCTCATCATCAAAAAACATAATCTTCCCAGATGCCCCATCCCTGCTTATTGCAGGGGGTTGGACTCAACAACCTCTAAAGGTCCCTTCCAACCCAAATGATTCTATGATACTGTGATTTCACTGATGTTTCCCTGTTGGCTTCTGTTCCGTCAGAAGCCCCTGGCTCATCTCCATAAGACTGCGAGTCTGCTGCACCCAGCACGTCTCAGACCTACAGGCTGAGGGTCATCGCTGGCGCCCCGTCCCCCTGACCTTAGCATGTTCCCGCAGCTTGTCACGGGCAAGCCTGATCCTATCCCTGACCCCTTCAAGTCTAGTTTAAAGCTCTGCCAATGAACCCCACTGGCTCCTGAGCAAAGACCCTCTTCCCCCTTTCAGAAAGCTCAATCCCATCTGACCCCAGCAGGCCTGGCACAATGGAGGCCACCCTATTTGTGCAAAAAAACGAAAATTGTGGTGGTGACAGCAGCCATGGAGCCTTGTATTAAGAGACCAGGTCCGTCTGTTCCTTCCAGTGTCGCTGCACATAACTGGAAGGAGAGAGGAATAATAGCCGGCGCTCCAGATTCCCTTACCACCCATCCCAAGGCCCTGAAGTCTCTCCGGATCGCCCTCGGACTACGCATTGTGGCTTCATGGCCACCCACAGGGAAGAGCAGCGCTGGGCAATAGTCCGAGGGCCGTACCAGGCCGGGAAGTTTCCTAGTGACGTCCTTAACCCGGGCCCAGGGGGGCAGCAGACTTCCCCAAGAGGAGGGTCTGCCCGGTGAGTCAGGGGTATGTGATAGAGACAATAACACTTTGTGTACTGATTGACTAGCAGTGATTCATAACCTAAAGGACAGGCCTGATAAAAATGGACGAAGCAAGAAGCCTTGAGATTGCCAAGGACAGCTCCTGATAACGAATAAGAGTATGCCTTGAAAAGCGGCTGAAACCGACCCTGCGGTCTGGACAGAGACCAAAGAAGAACTGAGTCTGCGCAAGGACAAAGAGTTACTTGCGGTGATGAAGAGGAATCATCAGCCTTCGTGGTCATGACCCTCAGCGACCACCACCAGGAGGCATTGTGCAAGCGCAGTTGGGAGGAGTTTATGGAAATGACTTCTTAGAGCTAATTTTAATACGAAGTGGGGACAGGTTATGCATATGTATAGGCGTATTGGGAAATCTTATGATTATGTAATTAAGCACTATATATATTTGAGAAGGCCGCTGCATTGGGCGCGCACGATTGTGGTGGGGCGACCCCCCCGTGCTGCCCAGCGCTGAATAAACACCTACTTTACAACCTTCCCGGTTGTGGAGTCTGGAGTTTCGTTTCCGCATGTCACCGGCAGATCCGGTCCTCTGTTCCCGTCCCCGTCTCCGGGAGGGCAGAGCGTGGCTCCAGCGGCCCCTCTCTCTCTCGCTCACGCTCCCGGCTGCTCCTCAGCCTTTCTCCTTCCTCCCGCGGCTCTGCCGCCAGGCCGAGCGCACCGTCCCCCTGCTCCCCCCTCACGCTGCGCTGCTCTCCGCCGCGGAGCGGGCCGGCCCCGGAGCGGCTCCCTCGGCCACCGGCCGCTCCCTCCGCTGCGGCGCGTTTGAGCCTCCCGCCGTTGCCCGGGCAACGCCCAGGTCTCGCCAGCGGCTGTGGCGAGAGGTACCGGCTGCCGCTCGGCTCCGCTCGGCAACACTCGGCCCCGCTCGGATCGGCTCGTCATCTCGCGGCCCCTCTCGGCCGGTCAGGGCCGTCCCCGAGCGCGGCGGCGGGGCCGGGCTGGCGCAGGGCGGGCAGAGGAGCGGCGGGCGGAGGGGCCGAGCCGCCCCGGGAGGCGGCCGCGGGGCGCTCCCCTCCTGCGCTGCCCCGAGGTCCCGGCCGGTCCGGGGCAGCCGCTCGGTGTCCCTCGGGTCCCCGCTGTCCGGGCGTCGGGGCAGCCCCGGGGCTGGGCTGGGGCCGCTCCGTCCCGGCGGCCATCCCCCTTTGGCGGGGCAGCCGGCGGGGGGCACGGCCGGACCCTCCTGCCTGCCCCGGGCCCCGCCGCACGTGCTCTGTACCGCACACACCGTCCCGTCCGTACCCGCCCTCTCCCCCGCTGGGAGGGCGGTGGGGCCACCGCGGGGCGGGCAGAGCCCTGCGGGGCTGCGCCCGGGAGTCACCGAGCGCCGCAGGTTGCCCGATGCGGAGCGAAAGGAGCCCGAGGGGCCGCCCAGAGCAGCCCCCGCAGCGCAGCGCGGCGCAGCGGCACAGGCAGCGGCAGGAGGGGCAGCCCCCGGCCGGGGGAGCCCCCGTCGGGGCGGGTAAGTAGCACAGCCACGTCTGCGCAAGAGGAGCAACGCAGAAGCCTTTTCCCGCCCCGACTGCTCCCGCCAGCGAGCTCGGGGCCGGTGGCACTGACGGCGGCAGCCAGGAGCATCGGGCCCCGAGTCACCGGTGCCGACAGCACAGGCGCCGCTGGAGGCGTCCGCCTCTTCCCGCCCCGACGGGATGCCGAGGGCAAGAGCGGGAAGAGGCCCCCGGACGCAGCCCCGCTGCCTTGCTGCGGCTCCTCTGCTTCCAGTACCTTTCCCTTTCCTTCCACAAGGCCGCCGTATCTTCACCAATCTTGACCTTTTCATGCTGGGAAGCAGAGGCCCGGCTCATACTAGAAACCTCTGCTGCTTCTTGGAGGGAATGAGTGTTTTCTGCCGGGGTAAGACTGATTAAAGACTGATTAAAATAACACCAAGTTCCAAGTTGCTGCTTCTTTTATTAGAATCCCATAGAACAGTTTTTCAAAGTAACATTCCCGCTTTGTGACACGCAAGGATCAAAATCTTAAAGCTTGTTGCTCTTTTCTCCAAAACTCTAGGTTGTGCAGAAAAACACATTCCAACCCAACACCTTCAGTACATCAATTTGGAAACATAAACAAAGTAGCATTTCACTTAAAGCATTCACTAGCTGAGACAAGCCATGTGAAAAGCAGAGTTACACAAGAAACAATACCACCAAATAGTCACACTACAAGTTTACCTTTCCACAACAATCAGTGCTTCCAGGTCAGTTCTTTCCACCAAAAAGATGCTGGAGTGGCAAAACGATGATGCTGGGGAAACAACAACGAGCACGTTACACTGCCAGTCCTTCTCTGCGAATTGTAATGACAAGGCCATTTCTGGCCACCGGAAAGACACAACCCCAGCACAAAACAGACAGGGAAAGACTGAAAAAATAGAGACAACATAAAGAATAACTGGTGCACGGTGATGTTAATTCCAGTTTGCAATGGTGTCTTCAGGAGTGTTATGGTTTGAGAGACCCATAACAATCTGTTGTCATTTAGACAATCATTCTATCACCCGATGACCCCTCCCCACCTGGGAAAGGGAAATCGGGAAAAACAAGAAAACCCGAGAGCTGAAGTATAAACAGATTTAATAGAATAAGATTAGATAATTAACATTAACAGCACTAAAGAACTGATATTGATCCCGACACCAATACAGAATATGCAAAGATTATACTCAGCCAATTCTATCAGTAGGAAGCTGTGCACTCCCAGCAGTGGACAGCAAATGTCGGACACTGCGAGCGCTACGGCTTCAGGAGGAAGGGAAGGCCTCAGGGCTCCGGCACCAGGGCACGAAGTTCTCAGGATGGCAGCCATCAAGGGAGAGAGAGAACTTCGCAGCAAACTTTCTAATTTATAATGAGTGTGACGTTGATGGTATGAAATAATCCTGTTGGCCAGCTTGGGTCAAGTGCCCGGGTCTCACTCCTCCTCATCCCTGCACCTGGCTAGCTCGAAAACACTGAGACCTTGAGACCCACACACCATAGCTGGCTGTAAAGTAAATATTTTCACAAATTCAGACACTGGAGTCTTCTGAAAGTGCAGTTTTCCCAAGCATTAGAAGAGAAATTAGTCCTGTGTCTCTCAAACCAGGACATTCCACCCCTTATTTCATACCATATATATGACACACTCAAATTACTGTTGTATTAGTCCTCTCATATATATACACACAAATATATAATCCTCTAAAGCTATAAGCTCTTCCTCTAAAAGGTCTATTAAGTTTTTTAGTTGAAAACTAGGAGTTCCATCTATCATAATAGTCTTTTAGGGTAAGAACCAGTGATGTGGCATCGTCTCAGTTGTCAGATCGGGACCAGGCCTCCATACAGGACAACAGACGTGTAGAGTTGGGCGCAGCAATATATCGTGTTGTGCTCACGGCTAGCATGTTCCCTGTCGCTGGACGCCATTCGATGGAGTTGGCTCCGGTTTCATTACCACCGTGTTATCCTGAAAAACACTTATTGAACACTGTTAGTGTTATGTGACAATTAACACCACACATTTTAAAATTAAGGATTCTCGCCCCAAATCAAATCTCCTAACGGGTACATCGAACTTCTCCATTTTCCTGCATCACCCACCAGGTATGCCCTGGTCCTTCAGCAAAAGCAACCCCACGAGCGGGCCTGCCTTTACCTGAGGCCGGGGTAACCCAGACTGTTTTCCCCAACATATTCTTTACATGCACCACAGGGACCTTGTCCCCTTCTACAGTAGGTAAAAGCTCTGACTGAGCCGGACCAGCTCGGCTGACAGTTCCCCTGGTGTTGACTAACCAGGTGGCTTTCGGTAAATGCTCATCCCACTTTTTAAATGTTCCAGCAGTCATTGCTTTCAAGGTAGTCTCCAGTAATCCATCGCATCGTTCGACCTTCCCAGCAGCTGGTGCGTGGTAGGGGATATGATATATCCATTCAATACCATGTTCTTTAGCCCAGGCATCTATGAGATTATTTCGGAAGTGAGTCCCATTGTCTGACTCAATTCTTTCTGGACTACCATGTCGCCACAACATTTGTCTTTCCAGGCCTAAAATAGTGCTACGGGCAGTGGCATGAGACACAGCATACGTTTCCAGCCATCCAGTGGTTGCTTCCACCATTGTAAGCACATAGCACTTGCCCTGGCGGGTTTGTGGAAGGGAAATATAGTCACTTTGCCAGGCCTCTCCATACTTATATTTCAGCCACCGTTCTCCGTACCATAAAGGTTTTGACCGTTTAGCTTGCTTAATTTCAGCACATGTTTCACATTCATGAATAACCTGTGATATATTATCCATAGTCAAACCCACCCCTCGGTCACGAGCCCATCTGTATGTTGCATCTCTTCCTTGATGACCTGAGGTGTCATGGGCCCGCTGAGCTAAAAAGAATTCACCCTTACGTTGCCAATTGAGTGGGAGTTTGACCATTGGCCAAGGCTAACCCACCAGAGGTAGCATCGTTGGAGCATATTTAAATAAACCGTAGAACAGGTTTCTGCCAAAATGGCTCCTCTTGCAGCTGGAGTGTTTGCCCATGGCATGCACTCAGTCCCTTCCTCTGCTTAAAAGGAGTCAAATTCTTACCACCCTGCCCTGTTGGCTATGTACTGCTCTGGCTTTCTGCCTTGACTACTAAAGTTTTGATTTAAAAAAAAATAAATGATGAAATGTTGGCCGAACCAGAGATGGTAGGGAAGAGTAAGTGGTGCCCTGACCTGGCAGGTTGATGCTGGCTACTGTCCTGACCAACTGTTTCATGTGAAGAAGTCATTGAAGGAAATGTGTAAACAATCCATGGAGCAGGGATCAGGATCTGGGGTATCCCCTCACCTACCCATGCAACAGATCTGCTCAGCAGGCCAAGGACTGGTATTCCGTTTTTGTCTCTCGAGGGATTCAAGGATGGCAGTCTTTGGTTTGAGAGCTAGTAATGCAGGGAAATTATTTGGTGAAAAAGGAGTCTGTCTTCTAGGGACTAGAATTTCCTGAAGTGCCTTTGGCATGCAGCAAGTCTACAGAGCTTAAAGAGATCATGCAGGCTTGCATGACGGCATTCAAGTCCTTGGTCCAAATCGGCCAAAAGTGGCGACTTGAAATTCTCTAACCATTAGCTGGACCTGTTTCTCTCTGGCTTTAAGAGCCAGTCTCAGAAATGGGCTCACAGCTGACATTTCTTAGCGGGCACAATTACATGTTCTTGGTGGCCTGCACTGTTGGCTAGGCTCAGATGGCTCTTTGCTTAGCTTGATGGTTTCCAGGGAAGACAGTTCCACTTTCTACTGCTCCGTGACATTATCTGGGGAGCCCCAAACACCCTGCCCAGGAGCGTGAGGTCTCTCTGGTTCTGACTAATTCAGTTCCCCTTTGGATTTAGCCCTCAGGTCAAAGTAGGAAATTTGTCTGCCTTGTGACTGATCCTAGTGTTAAAAGCAAGTCTCTAGAAAGATGGTACGTTACTGTGTTGTGTCCTCTGACTTTGCACGTTACATGGGGACAGGCTGGAGACTGCAGCCTCTGAGCTAAACAGACCTGAGACAAACTTTTACAGAGACCTGAGAGCATTCTCAGAGTTCCCTCCCGAGTCCTCTCCCTGCACTAATCCAAACAGGGTCTTTTAAAAAGTCAGGAGGCTTCTGCTCCTCTCAATCCCAGAAAGACTCTGCTAACCATGATGCATTACAATACTCTGGGCACTACCTGCTCCGTTGTCTTCTCATGGAGAAACGGCAGATTTTTCACGTATTATCATCACTCCTGGAAAATAATGCAGACAAGGTATACTAATAAACTCCTTTTGCCATGGTTATACTGGGAAATATCGTTACTTAATCAGCTCAACGGATTATAACGTTTACTCACAATCACACGCAGAGGTGCGCTTGGGTTCAGGAAAAGGCTGTATTGTATGTGGAAGGGTTAAACTGAATCAGTTCTTCCTGCAGAGTAGCCAGATGCGGTTGTTTCTGTCTCCAGGCAGACAAGCCCGGCTGTAGCCCTCTGAAGATATAAATCACTGTGAAGACTTTCCGTGAAACTCAGCAGTGTGGGCCGATGTGATCCCAGTTTCATCTTTCTTTGATCTGCTCTGAAGCCAAGTCTGGCAAGGATATGGTCTTGTGCGACCTGTGGGCTTGTCTGAGTTCTTCGGGCGATTTTTTAACTTCTTCATGTCTTAGTTCCAAGTTCCTAAGCCTAATTTAGTTGTTGTCTGTAGACCATGAGTTGAAGTAGAAAGTGTCTATTTTCTGGGAGTTTCCTCTGAGTCATGAAGAGTTGGACAGTAAAGCATTTAGCACTGGAAGAAATAACCGGGGTCGCAGGTGCTACTTACAGCCGCGTCGGATTAGTTTGTGAAGATGTCTTTTTATTCAGATACTAACAAAAGCCATACAGTCTATTTTAAAGTATTGAGTTGTCCGTTCTTTCAGCAGCAATGGCTCTCTGGACATAAAGCCCCAGAGAGATTGGGTGTAAACCAGCGCAAATGACAACATTACTTTTCAGCCACTGGTGCCTGATCAGATGAGCACAAGCAGTTGGTCCATCTCTGCTGTCACTCTTTCTCAGCAGTAACGTATCTGACTAAAAGCTTTGTTCTCAGGTTTTGTGTATGGCTTGAGTTCCTCTCTCTGGGAATGTGCCATGCTGAGCAATGCAGCTAATTTTTTTCTCATGAATCTGGTCATATTTCCTACCTCCCAAACTGTCCTGATGGCATATGTACCTGTTCTGGGGTCATCGTGCCCTTTTGCTTGACTCTGACCAGGCACATGTACTGCTACCTAAGGATCAGCAAACACACCCCTTCTGGACTGTTAGCTCAAACTTGTGTTCTCTTCTCATCGAATTTGTGAATTTGGAAGAAAACTGAAACCTCTGTGCTGTTAACTGGGTGAGTACTTTTGTTTGAGTTGAATTATCTTGAAAGGCAGAAGTACGCTGGAACTGAAACTTCACAGCTGAAATACTTGGGTTATATCTATTTGGTTGGTCTGTACCTTACCTGAAGGTAACTTAGACCCACTGCATCTTTGGTTGATACTCAGAGAGTCAGAGTTACGGCTGTCTTGTGGAAACGCAGATTTGATTCATATGCTAGTAATATTGCGCCTCTGTCTTCTCCATCTTTTGCTTGGTTGAAACCTTCTGTTATTGGTCTGCGTGTGTCAGTTGATAGAACATTTCTTTGGCACATCCACGTGAAGCTTGTGGATGATGTCTACTGCTAAGGATGTTAGCAGAGTCAAGTTCTCTGATACAGCAATTGCCTTCAGACGCCTTGCATTCAGCGGGGGTGTTAGGTTATCTCCGGCGGGTGGAGTTGGTGCCAGCAGCATGCTGAAATGGCAGAGGGAGCTTGGAGTGGCTGGCAGGATGCGGTGCTCTCTGGGTATGGGTGAAAACAGCGTCATCTTCTGCCAAATCTTACAGAGGTCTGTGTGCGCCAATGTTCTGATGTCCCAAAACACGTGGGGATTCCTTTGGTTTTAAACAATTCACGTTGCCAGCAGACGAAGTGCTAAAATAGGGGTTTTATTCCCGCTCCCTCCCCCTCCCTTCTTTACTATAGGAATTACAGTAGTGGAGGGAGATAGCCTGTGGAATTCAGAATCCTCTTCCAGTGGTTTTGACCCCCTAGTGAAATACAGGAGGTGCTTTGTCGCTGGTGAGGACCTCCAGACAGAGGCTCAGCAAAAGAAACCTCTTGTAAATTGTATAGATACTCGCCTCACTTCCTACAGACGTCGTTAAGTTCCCATAAGTGTCATCTCTATTATGTTGTTGGGGAGTTGTGCCATGCTCTACTACTTTCTTTCCTAAACATCGGGTATTCTCTGCCCCGTATTTGACAGCATGTTGGAATAGCGCTGCAAGTGAGGAGAATCCCGAGGCAAAGCACTCGGGCAGAGCGGAGAGCAATGGCTTCTTCACCAGTCATGTGCATGGACAGTGCGAGGCGGTGGGGAAAGGTGAGCATGCAGCCCTCTGCAGCCGCTCTCGACAGCACGGGTGACTCGATAAAGACATCTGCACTGAGCAACAAACGCACGTGAAGTAGCAGGTGGTTGTCTGAGCCAAGTTAAGAAAGACGTGCCCAGGCACATTCAATCCAGCTTGAATAATCTTCATCAGTGAGGACAGCAGATTTATGTTCCTATGAACAGGCTGTGTCTGAAATAGCAGACACGGCTCCCAGAAGGGATTTTCACAGGCTTTGGCAGGCAGCCTCCGGAGGGATTTTCACTGGGTGGGTGTTCCCAGAACAGATCGTGCGCGTTATTTTAAGGGAAAGTTAGGAAATGAAAGCATTTCCCCCTCTACTCAAACACTTGGCCGAGTTTGAAACCCTTCCTTGGCGGGTTCCCGCTGTGCTGACCTGGCTGAGAGATGCCTGACATAGGTGTCCAGGGACGGTGCTATGTCTATATACCGGTGTATAGGTCCAGTAACGCTGAATTGAGGGAATTGAATGATGATGCTGGAGGAATGGGAGGGTGCTTTGCCCTTCTCCCCCCTCCCCAAAAAACAGGTGTGCTGCCATAAGTGTGCCCACCCAGCTGCCTTGAGAGTGTCCACGAGAGCATTGAATGGTGATTCTTGGAAGCCCACCAGCAGAACCAGCCCACTGGCTGGGCAGAGGGGTGGCCATCCAGCGGCAGCAGAAGGGGAGGACATCTGTCCAAAGGCCACAGCCTCCCTCCTGTGCCCTGAACGCATGGGCAAACCTTCTCTGGCAGCAGCTGCTCCCGGTGGCTCTGTCCCTACCTGCAGAGCATTCGCTGTGCTGGCTACTGAGAGCATCTCCCAGCCCGTGCTGGTGTCACTGGGTGTCCTCCCTGCCAGAACCCCCGCTCCCCTTGCGCCTGCCTGCCTTCGGGCCAGCCTGGGCTCTGCATCTTTACCGGCCAAAACTGGATCTTGCCCCGGGCCCATCAATGCAATTGATCTGGCAGGTGACTCCAGGAGAGGAGGCAGCGCAGGTGCTGGGGAGCCCGTGCTCTTAGGGAATTATAGTGGGTTGTGGTTTTTTTTCTCCAGGGCCTGGAGAAATTTGTGAAAAACTCTTTCATCCTAAACTTGGCTGCTTCTTAACCCACCCTTTCTTGTCTAGATAGTAAATACAAACAAGCCCTAAAAAAGCGGTCCCCATGTCTGCTGGTGTCCTGCAAGTGCTGTTGCCCCGTGTCCATAGCCCCCAGCACTGCCTCTCCCTGGACAGTGGCCGGGAGAGGCATGTCGGTATGGACAGGTACAACGCTCCAATTTGTTACTGTTTGAGGAAACCTCATTAGTTTTAGGAAAAAGTAAAAAAGGTTTTGTTTTATTTCTGTAACGACTCTTGCCATGCCATCTGCTGCTTTTTCTTCTTGAACTGGGTGGGTGCCATGGAGCTGATCAACAACTTGGGCGCTTGCTTTGGTAGTAGGAGAAGCTTACTCAGTGAGGACCTGCAGCCACACGCCGGTGGCCCCGCTGCCTGTGGCCTGGAGTAGGCACTAGCCAGGACTCCCTTGCTTCCTGGGAAAGGTGGCCAGGTGGCCATGCTACATGATCCATATCTGTGTCACTTTACGCACCTGTAGTTTGAGGGTCTGGCCCGTACATTCATGCTTAAGAATATAGTGGGCCCTAGCACCCTGCTGATGTAAATGGGCTCGAGTCCCTTGGCATTCCTCCCCCTCTCCTCTGCCCTGGTGGGGCCACATCTGTGTCCAGTACTGTGTCCAATTCTGGGCTCCCCTGTTCAAGAAAGACGAGCAACTACTGGAGAGAGTCCAGTGGACGGCTATGAAGATGGTCAAGGGAGTGGAGCACCTCTCTGATGAGGAGGGGCTGAGAGACCTGGGTCTGTTTAGCCTGGAGAAGAGAAGACTGAGGAGGGATCTCATCAACGCTTACCAACATCTCAAGGGCGGCTGTCAAGAGGATGGGGCCAGACTCTTTTCAGTGGTGCCCAGCAATAGGACAAGGGGCAACGGGCACAAACTGGAATGCAGGAAATTCTGTCTGAACATGAGGAAAGGCATTTTTACTTTGAGGGTGACAGAGCGCTGGAACAGACTGCCCGGAGAGGTTGTGGAGTCTCCTTCTCTGGAGATGCTCAAAACCCGCCTGGATGCATTCCTGTCCAATGTGCTCTAGGTGAACCTGCTTTAGCAGGGTGGGGGGTTGGACTAGATGACCTCCGAAGGCCCCTTCCAACCCCTACTGTTCTGTGATTCTGTGAAGAGCTGGTGCAGTGGACCCTGCATTCGTGATTCAGTTGGTGGCCGGTCAGAAGCGGTGTTCTCCAGGGCTCAGTATTGGGGCGCTGGTGAGGCTGCACCTTGAGTTCTGTGTTCAGTTTTGGGCCCCTCACACAGGAGGGACGTTGAGGTGCTGAAGCGTTTTCAGAGAAGGGCAACAATGCCGGTGAAGAGTCTAGAGGACAAGTCTCATGAGGAGCGGCTGAGGGAACTGGGGTTGTTTAGCCTGGAGAAAAGGAGGCTGAGGGGAGACCTTATTGCTCTCTACAAGTACCTGAAAGGAGGTTGTAGCGAGGGGGGTGTTGGTCTCTTCTCCCAAGTAACAGGCCATAGGTCAAGAGGAAATGGCCTCAAGTTGCGCCAGGGGAGGTTTAGGATGGATATTAGGAAAAATGTCTTCACCCAAAGGGTTATCAAGCATTGGAACAGGCTGCCCAGGGAACCGGTTGAGTCAGCATCCCTGGAGGTGTTTAAAAGACGTGTAGCTGTGGTGGTGCTCAGGCACATAGTTTAGTGGTGGACTTGGCAGTGTTTTGGTTGACGGTTGGACTTGACAATCTTAAAGGTCTCTTCCAACCAAAAGGATTCTATGAGTCTATTCTATATTCAACTTGCCATCAGCCCAAAACCCCTAGATGTCTTTCCGCACGGCTGCTCTCCAGCCTCTTGTCCCCCAGTTTGTATGTGTAACCAGGATGACCCCATCCCAGCTGCAGAATCCCTGACTTGCTCTTCTTACCCTTCAGACGGTTGGTGGTGATTGCACCGCTCTCTACTCTACCCCGATCTCTCTGGAAAGCCTCTCTACCCTCCAGGGAGTCCACAGCTCCTCCTCCTTTACTATCCTCGGCAAACTTACTGAATGTCCATTCAAGTCCTGCATACAGATCATTTAGAAAAACATTCAAGAGCACTGCCCCTGAAATTGAGCCCTGGGGGAACCCACCTGGTGACTGGCGCCAACCTGATGGAACCCCAATTACTGTAACTCTTGGAGCCCGACCCGTCTGCCACTTAGTGTTGCAGTTGGACTCGAGGGTCTCAAGGGTCTTTACCGACCCGAATGGTTCTGTGATTCTATGACTTAATTGAAGGTTGCCCGGCGTGCAGTCAGGGGCTGGACTGCAAGATCCTCGTGAGTCCCTTCCCACCCAGGGTATTCTGTGATTACGAGATTGCCGCTGGCAGGCAGACGAGAGCCAACGCAAAACACAGCACGACGGCAGCTCCCGTGAAGAAAATTAACTCCAGCCCGCCTGAACCAGGACCCCAGGGCAGCCGAGGGCCGCTGGGACAGGCTGGGGCCTGCCGCCGGGTGTGCCTGTGATGCGTTCCAGCGCCTGTGACATCACAGGCGACGTGTCGCGATGCGGGCAGCTGTAAAGAGCACCAGCAGGCAACGCTGCCCCAGTACGGCTTGGGCCAGCGGTGAGTGCGCAGGCGGGGGGAGGCTGGGCTGGACGAGGGCCAGGGCAGAAACGCGCGGCCCCGGGGGGTGGGTTCTCACTGGGCATCGAGGGCCCCGCCGCTCGCGGCAGCGCCTTGGGCCAGGCACGGTGCGTCGCCACCACCGGGGCTGGGCGCAGGCCATGCTGCCTCCCCGCTGCCTCAGCCCCTCTCCTACCTGCCCCCAGCTCCCTGCGGCTCCCGTCCCTGCTGCCCCTGCCGCCAGCACTGATCCCCTTCTCTCCCTCCTCCTGCAGACCATGGCTATCGTAGAATTCATCTGCATGGTTATAGAAACCATGGTGCAGAGTGCACTGATCGTCGGTGGTGAGCTGGACGAGGAGACGCGCCAGAGCATGCAGCAGCGTGCGGAGTTCCTCAGCCGGCAGATGAGCCGTCTGCTGCAGGAGGTGGAGCAGAGCGACTCTGCCTGGGGAGCCCTGCTCTTTGCTGCCTTGCAGCGCTGGCAGTTCTGGGCGGTCGCTGCACTCCTGGTGCTGCTCTTCGGGCTCTGCTGGTGGCTCAGGAAAAGGAGCCGCTGGCCAGCCAGCAGCAGCAAGGAGGGCAAGAAGCAGGAAGGAGAAAAACCCCGGGTTGCCCAGCATGCGTGCACTGTTTCAGCCGACCGCCTCCTGGACCTCTCTGAATCCTTCAGCATGGTGGAGGAGCTGATGGATGAACTTCTCCGTGTCTGTGGAAAACTGTCCAGGAATAGTTTCATGCCACGACTGAAGCCAGTCATCGGGGTGAGCGGTGCCCTAGGATTGTTGAGTCCCGGTGAGGAGGATGCCGTCTACCACCTGCTCGTGCCCCTGAAGCCCCCCCGCGGGCACACCTTCCACGTGGACCTGGGCACCGCCACCGAGGACATGCCGGCGAGGAACTCCAGCCTCCGCGTCGAGCTGCAGTGCACCTGCATGAGGGAGTCGCTGGAGGAGGACATGCTGTGCTTCCTCCACCACCCCCAGGAGGAGCTGAGGAAAAAACAGGGTCCCAGCCTCCTACGCACCCTCTGCACCGGCCCCTACCTTGACATCGTCAAAACCGCCCGCTGGTTGCAGGTAGTGGTAAAAGGAGCCTGGGCCATGTTACCTCACTCCAAGTTCTGCCATCTAACGGTGCTGCCATCCAGGCACTCCTGCAAACTCCGGCTGACGCACGCTTCCGGTAGTACCATCCTGATTGACATGATGTTTGGCGTGAAGCAAGGTGACTCCTACACCTTCCTGAGCACCGACTAGGCAGAGGCCACCACTACCAGCAGCAGAGACTCCCATTACCCCCTGGTCAGCTCCCGCCCTCCCTCCTCCTGACTCCCGTTCCCTTGGGGAGTTTTACCGTGTATGAAGGTGTCAATAAACCACTTGTTTAACACACAGACGCTGTGTCTCTCATTGTCTGTGCCTCTCATTGTCTGTGCATCACTTGGTTGGGCGACATAGGCACAGGGTGCTGACAGCTCAGCTGCCACAGAGTCAGGGAGCATTTTGCAGAAGAGGCATTCCTGAATGCTGCCTTGGCTTCAGTCTTTAAGCTGGTCCTCATGAATCCGAGACCCTGGAGGTAAGAGAGCCTGCACAAAGGAAGACTTTCCCTTGGCCAAGGAGGATTGGGTCAGAGATCATTTAGGCACACTTGACACCCCCAAATCCATGGGCCCTCATGGGATGCACCCACAAGCACTGAGGAGGTGGCAGATGCTATTGCAAAGCCGCTCTCCACTGTCTTGGAAAGGTGAAGGAGAACAGGAGAGGTGCCTGAGGACTGGAGGAAAGCCAGTGTCCCACCGGTCTTGAAAAAGGGCAAGAAAGAGGAGCCTGGAAACTACAGGCCAGTCGGCCTCACCTCCATCCCTGGCAGAGCGATGGAACAGCTCATTCTGGATGTCATCAGTAGGCATGTGGAGGAAAAGCAGGTTATTGGGAGTGGTAAACATGGATTCACCAAGGGGGAACCATTCTGTGATGGCATGACTGGCTGTGTAGATGAGGGCAGAGCAGTGGACGTTGGCTACCTCGCCTTGAGGCGACACTGTCTCCATAACATCCTCCTAGCTAAGCTTAGGAAGTGTGGGTTAGATGAGTGGACAGTGAGGCGCATTGAGAACTGGCTGAGTGGCAGAGCTCAGAGGGTTGTGATCAGCGGCGCAGGGTCTGGTAGGAGGCCTGTAACTAGTGGTGTTCCTCAGGGGTCATTACTGGTTCTAGTCTTCTTCAATAAGTCGTCATCAATCACATGGGTGAGGGGGCAGAGTGTACCCTCGGCAAGTTTGCTGATGACACAGCACAGGGAGGAGCGGCTGACACACCAGAAGGCTGT
This sequence comes from Vanellus vanellus, assembly GCF_965231255.1. Taxonomy (NCBI): domain Eukaryota; kingdom Metazoa; phylum Chordata; class Aves; order Charadriiformes; family Charadriidae; genus Vanellus; species Vanellus vanellus. The sequence continues at coordinate 831,716 of NW_028127957.1, forward strand.
GCCGCCAATCAGTGAGACCTGTCCAGGCGAGAGAGGTGGGCGGAGAGGAACCTAATGAAGTTCAACGAGGGCAAGTGTAGGGTCCTGCACCTCGGGAGGAACAACCCTGTGCACCGGTAGAGGTTAGGGGCTGACCTGCTGGAGAGCTGCTCTGCAGAGAGGGACCTGGGAGTCCTGGTGGTGTCCTGGTTTGAGGTAAAACAGAACCAATTTTCTGTTCAGTAACTTTACTTTTCAGTCAAGCCTCTTCTAACTCCTGAAATGAACAGCGTATCGTGCAGGCACTGGTCGCTCTCAGAGTGATAAGACCCGATGTGTATAGCTGATGCCCAGGGATGGTATGCGGAGAGGCTCGGGGTTAGACTCATTGCTCTAACACCCAAGGGCAGCCAACTTTGTTATTTGCCCCGTTGGAGGGTCAGAAGCAGAAAAGCATAGAGGTGTCGCAGCTGTGGGCAGGAGCGGGCTGGACAGGTGACCCAAAACTGACCAACGAGGTATTCCATTCAAGGAAGCTGCTTTACACTGACTGGCAAAAATCATTTCAGAACTGTCTGAAAGTCTCTCGTAACAGTGGCTTTCCAGTTTCGCTAACTGGCAATACTAGGAAGCCTCTGCACTCCTACAAAAATGATACTCAAGTTCTGAATTAGTTTACTTTTTAAGAGTTGTCTTCATATGTAGTATTCTTTTTGGCTATTTTATTCCTTTTTCTATGTGTGTTTATTTCATGCCTCTGTAAATTACTCTGTATTACACCCCACAAGTTTGAATGAACATTTCCAACTTTGTCAGCCCCAGCAGAAGCGGTCTCTTGAGCGAGGGGGTGGAATGTGGGAAAGTAACGGAAGATTGGCGAGGAGGACTGCTCAAGTGCCGCGCCCCTGGGGTGCTGGACAACACATGTGTCACACTAATTGTTGTTCAGCCCCATGTGTGCTCTCAAGTGGAATATCCGCACTTAGATACCGTGAGCCTGGGATGGGCTCAGGGACACCTTATCTGGCATACAGGAGATCACTGCTTTGGTGTTGAAGAAGATCAAAGTGCACTGGAAAGCTATGCCTGCTTCAACCCTTGAAAAGCAGTCGAGAACAGCGAGTTGGGAAAATTAAATACCAAACCGATCACGGTCTCCATAAGAGAGACCCAGATCAGTCAATTAGGATATTTTTTTTATTATTATTATTTTTAATTTTTATTTTTTATTTTTATTATATTTTTTAAATTTAAAAATTTAAAACCACTCTGTAGAGATCTCTAAGTGTCCCGGGGAAGTGTTCGAATCTTACCCACGAGTGTCCTTCTGGGGGGAAGTGAGGCTCAGGCCGTCGACTGGTCCCAGAAGTCCACGATGGTGTTTTCCCTCACATCCCCCCTTTCTTGGGCTATTTTTATACTTTTTTTTTATCGTCAAGGTGGAGTTTGAGTGACTCGAGTCATAAATACTTTCATTATGATTGGTGTAAAATTTTCTCGCCTCGCATTTAAAGGCATAGTTTACGAACAATTCAGGGCGCAGACTCAAGCAGGAGTGGTCGCACCTTGGAGACGTGTAGCTTTTGGGATGGAAGTGTGTTTTGGTATTATAATGACATTATAACGAGCAAAGTTCACCAAAGGACAGCATTTCATCAAAAAAATGACAGATCGTTTGCTCAAGGTAAGAAGTAGGCAGTTTATCAGTTCTATAAGACCTTCGAGGGCTCCGTTTGGCCCTCAAGTTCCCAGTTTATGACAGGGTTTTAGCTGCAGTGTCTCCACTCTGCTCCATCCTTCGCCCTGTTTTTCTTCCGTGGTGCCATCTCTTTCCCATGTTTGCTGGATTATCACAGGGTTTGGCCAACATCCATGGTTGAGCCCATGGAGACCAACGCATGCCAAAGGACACCCCCTGGCTGAATTATGAATTACTTCTTCCGTCTGTAGCATCTAGACACATCCTGGCAGTTTGTGAACATAACAAAATACTGCCAATGATGAGGCTACTGGTGGCAGAGGTAAGCCCACTTCGAACTACAAACGGAACCTCACAAGGCAAGTGGCACTATAAAGTAGCCACAGTGCTCTTCGCCCGGCCCCTGCTACTCTGCCTGTTCTTCCTTTTCTCCTGCTAATGTAAATTAAGCAGTTAGTTCCTCTCAGTTCAGGCCAGAATGCAGCAGAAATTGTGGACTTCTGCTTCAGTTTATGGGGTTGCTGAAAGCCAAACTCTGTCCTTTTTTTCTTTTTGCTCCAAAACCGCAAAGTAATATCAGGTGAAAATTTACCTGCAGTAATCAGATTGATCCATTCTATACACTGCCAAATCTACTCTAGAATTCTCTTGTGAAAAGGATGAAGCCTATCCACCAAGGTACTTAGGTGTCAGTATTTTAATTTGCTGTATGTGACTAGCTTCTAAGTGCACTTTATCGAGGGTTATGCTCTTTCCTCGACCGTAGTCTGACTGGTTCTGTAAGGCCCGTGTTCTGTGAGATATCAACTACATGCAAATCTGTTTCACCCGATGGAAGTGGAAAATGCACAGCACATCACATGCTCAAACATGTGGACGTCAAAGCTTTTGGGAACTCAGGGACTGATCCTGCTCACACTGAATTTAACAGAGGGTGCAGACTGGCAAAAAGAAGCAGAACCGGTACATAACATAGAACAACTTCTGCCGTCTTGCAATGAAAGAAAATTTCACTTCAGATTGGTTTTATAGAGAGTGTATAGCGTCCAGTGCATTTGCAGGCAAAGAAAAGTAATCTCATCTAAAAATTATGAAATACATCATAATTAGGTACCTTTCACGTTGGGATACTTTGATGCAATTGCTTCTCTTTCCCGAGGTAGTGCCTCGCATCTTTTCCCTTCAACACATGTGTTCCTCTCTGCCACAGAGCAATCACCTCCTACAGGAAAGAAGTCTCACAGAGTCATCTGTACTCAAGAGCACCCTGAGAAATGAGAACAATGCAAAGACTCTGCTCTTCTTATAATTACATGAAGTTTATAACGGGAATGAATAAAAATATGCAAAGAATACCACAAAACCAAATAGATGATTCACTAAGGCTCACAAAAAGTTAGATAAACAGTCCACTTCGAAAGCTTTCTATAAATATGGGTATAAAGAGAGATTTCATTCTAGAATTTTTTCTCATCTCTATCCTTTTCTCGGAATGTATGTAGTTATAAATGAAGATATATCTTAAAAGCGATATTCATATATTGTTACTGATTTCCTTGTTTATAGTCTAAATATATTGAGATACTTGCCAGAAATAGCTTATCAAAACAATTTTAATAACAAAAATTTTAAATGTAGAAATGAGAAGAAAAGAATGTTGCCCAAATCTATTTAACAATTTAGGCTGACAAAAACGATCAGTTGAAAAAATGTGACTTCACTTGTCTGTATTATTCAAAATTGAGACAGATTTTCCATTCCCAGTTTTTATCAGCACATCATCCTACTCAAATCTGCTTTACATAGAACAGTATTGTGGGAAACCTCGGCTGGTCCGAGGCATCAGAATACGAGTTTAACATTGACCTTGAGCAGATATCCGTGTACCCTTGAAGAGACTGGGGAGTCCTGAGAAGAGCTAAGTAAAAAGATAAGGGTTGGCAAACGTCCTGGCTTTGACCAGAGCATGAACAGTGTGTGATGTGAGAGCGTATCGGGCAAAAGTAGAATGCTGAATATATGCATAGATAAGCACCTGGGTAAAAGAATATAAAAAAGCACTGCTTGTTAAATAAAGAAATTGGATTGCTGCAACTTGATGTCCAGTGTCGTGTCCGTCCCAACAACGACAACTGGTGACCCTGACGTGATTCTAAGGAAGAAGATGACTGGAAATAGTCGTGGGGACGGAGCCCAGTGAAGCTGAGGACAGCGGGCAGAGGTGTTGATGGATCCAGACCATATTTAAGAAGACACCTGTAGTAGTTGAGCCACTGGGGACATGGGAGGGAAGTTAACTAAGGAGGAGCAGACTATACTCTCCACATGGACGCTGTTGTTGAAACGGCAAGGTGTAATCCTCCCTGAAGTGACTTTGTGAAAAATGCTATTGTGGGGAAAAGAATGGGGAGTAGAAGTAACGTCGGTTACAGCATTTAGTATAACGCAATGGACAAAGCTAGAGCAGACTTTGAGGAAGCTACGCGCGGCTCAAAAACGGCTGTTGTTAACTCCGTGGTGACTTTTATTAGAGACATTAAAGAACTTTAAGGAGCAGAGAGATTTAGCAGGAGGGAGTGAACAGCCGTCCACAGCCCCTACGTCGTTTGTCTCTAAACCTTGTGTTGATGATTTAAAAGGGCTGGAGATTGCTGCTTGGGAAAATAAAGGACTGCTCCCGATGAACACAAAAGATAAACAATATAAATATGTATTACCTCACGATCAAGTTGCAAGTGAAGGTGCTAACCGATCGGGATTTTTATTGCCTAGAGACCAAATCAAAAGCAGTGAAGAGGTCCAAAAGACCCCTCCGGAGGAGGTGCTCATGCCTTGTGAACCTCCTAATCCACCCTTCCCTTATCCACCTTTGCCCCCTGAATCGGACAATGAGGAGGAAAGCAATTTGATCGACTTGGGCAATTCTCCTCCAGTTTCTGTCCCTTCTGCCCCACCTCCCCCTTGTCCTTCTCACACTGATGTAAAATCACAAATAGAACAAGGGGGTCCTCTCTGTTGTTCAAAGTATCCCCGAACTTGGGACTTACCACCAGTTCAAGTGACGGTTAAACCCCGAAACCCTGTCCGATTGTGGAGGGAGGTGAAGCAAAAAGCGATGGAATTGGGTGAATGGGACTTGTCAGAGAAAATACCTGTTTCACTTTCTCATGCCGAGTCTCCTAGTACTGAAATTGCCGAGCCTGCTGCTTTTCCTGTAGTATACGATGACCCTGCATCAGGGCAGCCCCATGAACATATGCCCTGTTCCTGGAAAGTGATTCAGGATTTGCAGAAAGCTGTTGCTCAGTACGGCCCTAACTCTCCTGCAGTAATGCAACTCATAAGATTGCTGTCCTTAGAAGCGATGACTCCTTATGATATTCAACACCTCGCTCAGATTATTTTTCAGCCGGTGCAGTTAACAGTTTTTAGAAGCATTTGGCAACAAAGAGCTGAGGCACAAGCTGTGGCTAACTTACAGTTTCCGCAAGGGGACCCTCGCTATGGTAATGGCGCTGAAGTATTAACAGGGACAGGTCAATTTAATAATCCACAGCACCAGGCGCAATGGCCCCCCCTTGTGTTAGAACAAGTGAAGCAAGTAGGAATTGAATCATTAATCCCTACTGCCGAGTTGGCAGAGCCAAACCAGAAATATACCACTATTAAGCAAGGTACTCGTGAAGCATTTCTTCTGTTTGTTGAAAAACTGCAGGCAGCCATTGAGCGACAGGTGTTTGGCACTCACCTCCGTGAGATGCTACTGAAACAGCTAGCCCGAGGTAACACGGACTGCCAAAAAATAATTGAAGCTTTGCCAGGTGATCCCACCTTAGAGGCAATGATAACCGCATGTGCTAAAGTTGGGTCTATGGAACATAAAATGACTGCACTTGCAACAGCAATGGCAGCAGTGCGTGTGCAAAGCCTAAAATGTTATGGGTGTGGTCAGTCGGGCCATGTAAAAGCAGAGTGCCCTAGAAAGAAGCCACAGAGAACTGGCCCTCAAAAGCAGAGTACAGGAGGTGCTGCAAGCATGATGTGTCATCGATGTGGAAGAATGGGACATATTGCTAAGCAATGTCACTCAAAATATCACTTTAATGGGAAACCTATACCATCGGGAAACGGCAAGAAGAGCACGAAAGGCTGTGCGCAGACACAAATACCCCGCCTCAACAATCCGTTCCTGGGAGTAGTGCAAGAGCAACCCTCTGTGACAGGCTATCAGGAGAGACAAGAGGGGCAGCCGGGATGGATGTATCCACTGCCGACGCAGTGACAATAAGTACGAAAGAGGTACACAAGGTGCCCCTGGACGCTTGGGGACCAATGGGCAAAGGTTTAAGTGCCTTACTGATAGGAAGATCTCGTACCACCTTACAAGGCCTCATGGTACGTGTTGGAGTGATTGATGCTGATTACACAGGACAAATATGTGCCATGGTATCAACAGCTACACCACCTGTGACTATTGAGAAGGGAACTCGACTTGCTCAGTTAATCCCATTTCAAAGTTGTGTTCCACGAACAAACAATGTTACACGTGGTAATGGTGGTTTTGGCTCTACAGGAAAGCCACAAGTCTATTGGGTGCAAAGAGTATCTAATCAACGCCCACAAATGCATTGTGTTCTTGAACTTAATGATGCCACCCCCAAGAAGATCCGACTGACTGGATTATTAGACACTGGAGCAGATGTGACGATCATCTCTTTACGGGAGTGGCCTGTTGCTTGGCCATTAACCTCCAATGCCTTGGGAGTGGCAGGACTTGGAGGAGTTGCCAACAGTTATATGTCCACTAACCCTATTGTGATTGTAAACTCAGAAGGGCAAAGGGCTACAGTGCGGCCATATGTGACCTCAACTCCTTTAAACCTATGGGGAAGGGACTGCTTAGGCCAATGGGGAGTTCGCATAACTACGGATTTTTAGTCGGGGCCACTGTATTGCAGGGTGTTTCTCAACCCACTTTAGCCCTAAAATGGCTAACAGAAAAACCGGTGTGGGTTGATCAGTGGTCCCTTGGCCAAAAGAAGTTAACGGCCCTGCAGTCTCTGGTAACGGAACAACTTGTTGCAGGACACATAGAGGCCTCACATAGCCCCCCAGTATTTGTTATCAAAAAGAAATCGGGGAAATGGAGATTGTTGCGTGATTTGAGAAAGATTAATGATGTCATGGCAACAATGGGAGCACTACAACCGGGATTACCTTCACCTACTATGATACCTACGGGGTGGGAAATTGTTGTAATAGATTTAAAAAAATTTTTTTTTTACCACCCCTCTGGCAGAACAAGACAAAGAAAAATTTGCATTTACTGTTCCCTCTGTGAATAACATGGAGCCTACCAAAAGGTATCAGTGGAAAGTGTTGCCACAAGGTATGAAAAACTCACCTACAATTTGTCAATGGCCTGTAGCAAAAGCGTTCACCATTTATCTTCACACCCACTGATTAAATTGGGCACACAAATAATCTTTGGCCAAAAAAAAAAAAAAAAATCTCAGTCATGGAAACCCAGTGGAGGGCCCCACGGTGTTCACAGATGGGTCAGGAAAAACTGGAAAAGCTGCCATTGTCTGGAGACAAGGAACACAATGGCGACGTAAGATCAAACATCAAGAAGGTTCGCCCCAAGTCGTAGAACTACAAGCGATGACCATGGTGTTTCAGAGTTTCCCCGGCCCAGTCAACATTGTGACAGATTCAGCTTATGTGGCCGCTCTGGTACAACGTTTAGATAAAGCTGTTTTAGGTAATGTAACTAATGAATTACTGTTTGGTGTATTGAAACTGTCATGGATAACAATGCAGAGGCGACAGCAGGAATATTATGTGATGCACATTAAAAGTCATACCCAGTTACCAGGATTTATTGTAGAAGGCAATGCACAAGCTGATGCTTTAGTGTCTGCAGTGGCCCTGGGACCTGTGCCCAACGTTAAACAGCAAGCGATAGCATCGCATAGTTTTTATCATCAGGGACATCGTGCTTTGAAACGTCACTTTAATCTTAGTAATACTGAAGCCCGCAATATTATTGCGGCCTGCCCCGATTGTCAAGATGAACATGTACCTGTATATTATGGCACCAACCCACGAGGATTACGCGCTTTACAGCTTTGGCAAACTGATGTCACACATATTACTGAATTCGGCCATTTGAAGTATATACATGTATCAATGGATACCTTTTCTTCTGCCCTCGTAGCCACTGCTCACACTGGAGAATCAGCTCGAGATGTCTTACGCCATTGGCAGCGTGCATTTTCTGGTTTAGGTGTCCCACAACAGATCAAAACTGATAACGGTCCTGCTTATGTATCGCAAAAGGTAGCTTGTTTTTTACAACTCTGGGGCGTGACACGTCACAGGCATCCCCCACTCACCCACGGCTCAGAGTACTGTTAAGCGTGCACACGGGACTCTAAAACGCCTTTTACAAAAACAAAAAGGGGGAATGATAGGGGAAACCCCTGAAGCACGATTAACTAAAGCTGTATATGTATTAAACTTTTTGCAGTTTGCTGATGATACTCCTGCTGCGATGCCACCCCTTCTTCGGCACTTTGGTTCCCTTGTGACCCAGGGACAGGTGGGTCCTGGAGCAAAAGTGCTGCTGCGAGACCTCAGGACAGGACAGTGGTTGGGTCCGCATGACTTGATCACGTGGGCAAGAGGTTATGCTTGTGTCTCCACAGATCACGGACCACAGTGGGTGCCGTCCAGGTATATTCGTCCATACCTAAAGTCTACAGACAACGACTCCTCACATGAACTCACAGGATGAAGGCTTTGCACTTGATCCTGGCATGCGTGACTCTAGTTACTCCTGTCTCGGGATTTTGGATGCCCGCACAAGCAAAGACTAATGCGTGGGTCACCCTAGCAAACTTAACGGGCCAGGACACACTTTGTTTGTCAACCTCATCACCAGAAAATCCTTTCTCAACATGTCTGCTGGGACAGCCCTTAGACACCTGGCCTGTGCCGGAGTTAGAGTCTCTGAAGCACTTGACAAAAGGGGGTGATGCAGTTGATAATTGGGATGCCTGGGTACCCTATCTGCAATACAGTAACCTCAAACCACAAGAACTAGAATTACTGGGTTCTGTTAAAATGGATTACTGCTTGTATTTTAATTATAGTGGCAAAAATCAGTCAAACATTCAATGTATTAATTCTAGTCTGATTGTTTATAGAAATGAATCTGCTTGGTGCAACTACACATCAACTAATATCTCTAAATCTACTAATCATCCTCTTAGCTTGCCAGCGGGAATCTTTCTCATTTGTGGACATAGAGCATGGCCTGGTATCCCCTCTCATATAAAAGGGGGACCCTGTAGTTTAGGAAGATTAACCTTACTAACACCAAATACATCTATGATTGTGTAACACTATAGGTGCCCAAAATGAAGTGCTCATGCATTCAAAAATAGCTGCGATGACAATGTACAATTTTGGAACCCTGGAGAAATAATCATGGCATCCTTTTTAGGCCCCAGAGTGCCGTCAGCTAAAGCACTCTCTATGCATAACAAGCTTGGGTGTTGGCTGGCTAAGCAATCTAATGCTACATCTTCAGCTTTAAGTAGTTTACTACTAGATGTAGACTCAGACATGCCACACTGCAGAATCGAGCTGCAATAGATTTCCTGTTGCTGGCTCAAGGTCATGGTTGTCAAGATTTTGATAGGATGTGCTGCATGAACTTATCAGACCATTCTCAATCCATTCATGCACGCATACAAGAGTTAATGGAATGAATGAAAAAATTAAAGGAAGAGGATGGGTTCTTCTCTTTTGATCACCTTTTGCAAAACTGGGGACTCTCGGGATGGCTGGTTTCAAAGGTCAAAGCAGGATTAATAATATTGTTGATAGTTGTAGTTGTGCTAATGATGGTGCCATGTCTCATCTCCCTACTGCAAAGGGCCCTGCAGCGGGTGATGGGGGCAGCATTTGTAGCACAAATAGAAAAAGGGGGAATTGTGGGAAACCTCGGCTGGTCCGAGGGATCAGAATGCAAGTTTAGCATTGACCTTGAGCAGATATCCATGTACCCTTGAAGAGACTGGGGAGTCCTGAGAAGAGCTAAGTAAAAGGATAAGGGCTGGCAAATATCCTGGCTTTGACCAGAGCATGAACAGCGTGTGATGTGAGAGGGTATCGGGCAAAAGTAGAATGCTGAATATATGCATAGATAAGCACCTGGGTAAAAGACTATAAAAAAGCACTGCTTGTTAAATAAAGAAATTGGATTGCTGCAACTTGATGTCCAGTGTCGTGTCCGTTCCAACAACGACACCTCCCCACACGGGAGCTGATGGGAATATTTCCTCAATCCACACTTATGTGTTTTAAGAGACCAGAACCTGCGGAGATCTCTGGGAACCAAGCTGTGGCACCCCACCAGCCACCACTTCCAGGAGAAGACTGCTTGCTGCTCGAGTCCTTTTGGGCTCATCCCTGCTGCAGGTAGAGCCTCCTCGTGCAGATGCAGCAGACACCGAGTCCTCTGCCACACGTCAGCGGTGTGAAATCCCTTCTTCGAAGAAGAGGGAGCAAAGCAGATGCGCTCAGGGGTTCACCGGGGTCAGGCTGGAGGCGTTTGCTCAGCAAGGAGCACCCAGGGACGGTGCAGTTGTCAAGGACAGGACGTTTCTCCAGGGCAGACCTCGGGTTTTAGCGAATATTCCTTCATTCCCAGCACTGGGAGTAGGAGGACTTCTATTCTCCCAATTGTCACAGAATTGACAAGAGACAAAACAAGCTCCTATTGATACACGGCGTCTGTCACCCCACGAGACCTTAACTCTGCCCCTTTAGCAAAGAAATTCGAGCCTGCGGAACAGAAAACTCAGGAGCGACTCCCAGCTCATCCCAGTGCCAAAGGCTGTCCTAGACCAGTAGGAATTCAAAACCAGCTGCTTCTTACCAGAGCGTCATGCAGGCAGTGCAAGGCATGCTCGAGGTTGGCTCTTTCCCCTGGCACAATCTTGGAGCAGGTATCCAGGTTTGTTTCGATGTCTCCCCAGGGCTTCCACACCAGCGACGCTCCCTCTTCCTCCTCTTCCAAGCGGGATCTGTCCTGCAGGTCTGGGATCTCCGCCTGAAAGTCGCTGCCGGCGTTGACGTATCTGAAATCGATAAGGCAGAGGAGGTGAGGAAGGCAAGTTGGGAACAGCACGATAGCACACACCCGCTTTGAAGGAAGGGACGCGTCAGGTACGGCAGTTATTTCTCAGCACAGCATCACCAACTGCCCTCTAACAACTCCCACAGCCCCGTCTCAGCACCAACAGTGTTACCGTGATGCCCTTCGAGCCCTTTTGTGCCCCATCAGGCAAGAAAATTGGGTATTTCTTCCTCAAAACCTGATCGAAATGGCAAGATCTACTCCGAGACTGACGGCCAGCAGCAGAAGAGCTGCGACCGCAGGCCAAAATGAGCGTCAGATTGTTGTGTAGAATGCGGGAGTCCAGCAAACGGCATCATGAGGTCAGCCTGAGTGGCAAGCCCAGCCTGGGCTAGCACTGGCCATTTCTGGCCAGCACGGGGGGATCCTCCAGGCAACAAAAACCCTCCGTTACCCTCAGCAGCGCTGTGGGGCAGTGGGAGAACTGGCTGAGCCATGGGGAGAAGGACAACAGCAACAACGAGGGCTGGCCGAGCCCCAGCACCAAACCAACATCACACCTGCTCCTCAGCCCCGTTTTCCCAGGGGTTGCGGTTATTCTGACCGTTGGGACAGAACTCACAGCCCAACCTGGATTTTAGGATTATCCTTCATCGGCCAAAACCCAAAGTCCCCGTCCATTCTGCCCGAAAGATAGATAAAAAAAAATCCGCTCAAGATAAAAATCATTCTGCTGAGACCATCCTTTAGCCTCACGGCACTCATCATCGCACACCACCCACTATTCTCTTGGAATTTCCCTGCTTTCAATGAAATCTCTCACTGGACATGTAAGCTGTGGAGATGGCCCCTCCGGATCTCCTGGCACAGCTGCTCCTCACCCAGCTCAGAGTCGGCCCCACAGGGATTGAGCCGTTTGGGGCTTTTTCCAAGCCAAAGCCAGGAGCGGAGCAAAACCCCGGTGGGCTGTTTCCATCCCCTCTGCTACAACAGCAATCCCAAAGGAGAAAGGCACATCCTTTTTCACTTTTCCAGACTTTCATTGGAAGGCAGGAGCCTCTGAACAAAATAGTTTAATCACCGTCAACCATGCTCACATTGCGTAGACTTAACTGCATGTCTAGCAGGGAAATCTCTGCCCCTCATTTAGCGGCAAAAGGTGGGAACTGGAGAAAAATCCCCAGCAGGACATCAACCCCGGCGTCATCATGATACAGCCTGAAATAAGAGAGGCGGTTAAGATCCCTTCTCCTTTGAGCGGCTACGTGAATTGTATCCATTGACAGAAGCATACAAATATTAGTTTCAAAGTTACAGACGTCAATTTTTAACCACAACACCAAAAAAGAATGACCTGCATTAAAACTCCAAACGTGTTTTTTTTCCATACTGTGCTGGAATTTCTGAATAGTCCTGTTTCCTGCAAAGATAAATGCATCGTTTCTGGATAACAAAAGGCAACCTGAGCTTTTGGGGAAGGTGAGCTCCAAAGTGCTGCGGATCGATCTTTCCATCCACAGGAGGAAGACAGCAAAGGCAGTCAAAGCTCCCCAGCACAGCATCCTTACTGCCTGCCTGTTCCTATAGCCCGGGAGATCCTCGGAGCCTTCCCACAGGGAAAGGGAGGAGTGGGCAGACCCCCAGGGCAGGGTGGACCAGGTAACAATTGTCACCACTTTCATTGCTTGCCGAAGAACAATGAAATTCGTCCATCTGAATGAGACAGCAGGTCCCTTCCCTGCCATGGTTCAAGAGCTGGAGGAAAGGCACCTCTCCCAAGGCTGCATTGGGACAGCACTGCTGCACAGAAGGACAGAGAGTATAAAAATCTCTTTATTTCTTCCAGGGCAAAACTTGCTTTCTCACTCAGTAAAGGACAAGCTGGCCGGGCAGGAAGGCGGCACAGCCGTGCAGAGGGCTGTGCGGTCCCTGTGCCCAAGGAAAGCGGCCACTGCGAAAGCAGAGGGAAGGATGTGTCTCATCCGCAGCAGAGAGATCCGAGTCACAGACTCACTCTGCAAAAAAAAGAATTACCATAAAATTAGCTAATGGCTTCCCAAACCTCAATTCAGGGCCTGCCTCTGTGATTATAATGCAATGATGGTCTTAACAGGCAGGCAGCTCACCAGGAACGAGATGGAGAGTGACCCCCGTATTGCCCGGGTAACCTTTCGATGAGGCAAATCCATTAAGGCTCTCTCAAATTGTCGGTTCTTTACCTCCCCACGGGGAACTTGTGGCCTTTTATTGTCATAGTGTGTGACCAGAACAAGCCCGGCCATTCCTCATTCCATCCTTAAAAGCCTTCAGCATTTCACTCGGGTTACCTCCCTGTCCCGCTTCCGTCCCTCAACAATTCTTAGGAGGGAGACTCAGAAATTAGGTCTTGTGGTTCTCACTGAAACACCCATTAATTCATACAACCAAAACCCAGCCAAATGAAAAGGCTATGTTACATCTCAGCCCTGAGGGAAAAGAAATGTGCCCGAGGAGGTGCTAAAAGGCGCTCTGGCAGACCTCCACCCCCCGCCCCCTCCCCAAACTGCAGTTTTCTCTAGAAAACTGATGAGTTTTCTTCCTCTGCGGCCTTAGCGAGGCTGTAGATTTTTCCACCCTGCAGGGAAAGAAACAATCCTCAAAAGCAGATGTTATTCTGCCTGCAAGGAAAGCTTTAAAATAGGCATTCTGCCTTTAACAAAAGAAAAATAAAGGGAACATCTGAGTTTGTTTCTCCATGAAAATAACACTTTGCACTTGCACAGCAAAGCAACACTCATTAACCAATCTCATAAAGCTTCGCAGGCATTAAGAAACACCTGCGTACACCCTGTAAGCACACGTGTAAAGAGGAATCGCCATTTCCACACCGCAACTATATCAAACCGCACTATTTCCCTCACAAGCCGTGATGGAAATGGGCCACGCTCCCATTCCTCAGCTCCAGAGCTCTGGCAATGTCGGGATCATGCCAACCCTCAGCCGCTGCGGGCATCAGTTCTTCCAACCACCCGCTGCAGGGTCAGCGACAGGAATCTGGGAGCAGGAAGGGGATTGTACCACCCAGGCTCCCCCAAATCCCCCGCACTTAAGAGGAATGCAAATCTCAGGCTCCCCTAAGCCACCAGATTTCACATCGTGACTGCCGCAGTAACATCAGAGCAGTTTTTAAGCAGCACCGACAGGGTTTAACCTCCTCGCCTGAGAAATTCCCTGTCCTGAGGGCTGCCGGTCCCCTCGGCCCAACGCAGGAGGCAGCAGCAAACCCCTCCGGAGAGGGCAAGAGGCGCTTGGAAGAGTGACATCCAGCTAATAACCAAAAAGCACTTAAACCAACCCCAAACTTTGGAGATATTTAGTCCCCGAGCCAGACGCAGCATGTTGCTCAGTAAGGCACACTTCCACAACTCCCCTTAATTAACTGTGACCTCCAGAGCCTCATCTCTGAAGGCGAGAAAGTCGTTTGGTTGACTCTTGATGTCCCTTTCTGTCCCACAGGCAACGAGACACCAAGTATTTCCACTTGAGAGCACAGTTCCCCTTCCACGGGCACCGAGCTCGCTCTGCAGCTTTGGATTACCACCGACCTTCAATGTAACAAATTCTACCATTCTTCCACCTCTCTTTCTTGGGAAAAGACAGAGGGAACGAGACAACTCCAAACCGCTCTCTTTTATTTGATTTGCAGTGATCGGACAACACCAGCCCTTCCCGCTGCCTTAGGCTTTGGGAAACAATTCAAGGGTCCTCAGCCACCAGTAAGAAACGAGCTGTTACTCATGGGCGAATCAGTAGAAACACCAGCCCTGATCATTAGGAGAAAGTCTCATTTTTCAGTCATGGATTTTCACGGGTTTTGTTTTCAGGCCACCCAAACAGGGCGCGCTTTTAGAGCCATCAGCAATTAAATTCTCTGTCCCCTCCAGAAAAGCCTTTTCCTAAAGGCGCTCTCCTTCCAAGGGCAGACCCACAAAAAGAAGCCCACACTGCTTAATCCATTTCACAGAGAATTTCAAATGCAAACAACAATTAAACAGGATGTATTTTCCCCACTTCAGGGAAAGCCAGTAATACAGACCTTTGCAACATATTTAGCAAATCTATCATTTTAATGCCTTTGCATTTCCCACTTCCAGCTGGAGAGCAGGTTGCAAGGACTCATAACAAAAAACAAACCAACAGAACATATTCCTGTCTAGGGTGTAATTTTATGATAGTGAAGTTCCTGCAAAACAGAGGTGTTATGATTGTTACCGTCTTCTTCAGCCTTATCGATTTGAACATCTTTTTACAGGTACAAAGAAACAAGAAACATTTTTGAGGTACAAAAAAACCCCACTTATTCACCTCTGTACCCCAAAGATTTTTCAAGACATGGATTCTGCCACCAATACACAGCTGCTAAATATCCCCGGCTGCTGCCTATCTGTAAAAAAACCTCCAAAATACAAGAGAACGCTGAGCCCGGCGCGCTGACGGTGCTGCCGGGGCTGTGAGTCGGAGCTGGAAGGAGTCGCAGCCCCTGAGGTTGAAATCAGCCCCACGTTTAGGCACAACCCGGGGTTTTAAGCCTCGCTACAAACCAGCCCCCCGCTTTTGAAAAAAAAAAAAAAAAAACAACAGGGAGATTCACCTCGAAATGAACCACATTCTCGATGCTGAAGGGGCACTGGTCCATAGCCGCCGCTGCCCTTAGGGCCAGTTCCATGGGGCTTCACTTGACCTGGAGCAGAACTTGCGGGCGTGAGGACAATGACTTCCCTAAACAAAACCTAAAAAAAGGAAAAGTTAAATAAAATTAGCTTAACTAAATAAAATATAAATAAATAAATAAATAAATACATAAGTGACTGTCTGCAAAGCCCGTGCAAATACTACAGACATCAGTAATGCAGCTCGGTTACAAATGCGCTAAGCTATAAAGCCACTCTGTGGAGATCTCTAAGTGTCCCGGGGAAGTGTTCGAATCTTACCCAGGAGCGCCCTTCTGGGGGGAAGAGAGGCTCAGGCCGCCGACGGGTACCCGAGACCCGGGCAGGCTGTGAGGGTCACCTCCTCCACTGGTTCACCACGGGGTCTTCCCTCGCCGTGCCATTGGCCAGGGCTGAGCCAATCAGCGGAGCCGGTGTTGGGCT
Source organism: Vanellus vanellus (assembly GCF_965231255.1). Classification (NCBI taxonomy): domain Eukaryota; kingdom Metazoa; phylum Chordata; class Aves; order Charadriiformes; family Charadriidae; genus Vanellus; species Vanellus vanellus. The sequence continues at coordinate 847,677 of NW_028127957.1, forward strand.
GTCAGTCACAGCCATCCGGGGGCGGGGCCGAGGGGCCCGAGGAGGGGAGGGCCTGAGGGGATACAGAGGGGTGTGGGTCACAGCACCTTGAGTTGGAATTGCCTTCGTGTGTGGGAGAGGAGTCTGTTAATTTAATCTTGTGTGTATAGGCAGGGCCTTGAGAGTGCTACTGTGCTGGCCTCAAGTCTGTGGGTGTCTGCTTTTCTGTGTGTTTGTGACTGACCTTTCTTGTTTCTTTGAGTCAGGAAAATCTTGATATGTACTCCGGAGGGAAGAAAGAAATACAAAGAACTGAGAAAGACAGTGCTGCCAGTCAAAGGTTAGTTCTGGTTTTAAATTGTCTCAATTGTCTTCTAGCCACAAGCCTTGTTAGGAATTCTCGGGCCGCAAGGGGCGCGTGAGCAGCCCCTCCTGAGCGAGCGTGGAGATGGGCAGGGGAGAGGACAGGGCTGTTTGTTCTTGCTGTGAGCAGGGGACAGTGGGTGGAAGCTGCTCTGTGGACATACAGTGAAGAGCTGCCATCATGGTACTTGGTGGGAAGTCCCATGAGGAAGGAGGCTGCGTCAAGAAAGGCCGTATTAACTGCATGTGTGCAGTGACGGAAACAGCTTCAGGGTGCCGAGGCCACTGCTCGTTGTGATTAAGGCAGTGAGTGAGATGGTCCTTGTGGGTGCTTTCCAAGTGCCTCGGAATGGGGCAGGACTGCTCGTAGGGACAGAAAATGCTGTGGCAGTGGTTGAGCTGCTCAGATCTCGACAGTCCTACTCTTGTGGTTTTTCATTCTCCTTAAAAGAGTGGGTGTGTGCTTTTTCACTTGTGCTGGGCAGTGATTAAAAAAGAAAAAAACAAAAACTCTTGAAACTTCCTGTGAAATTAGGGGTGGCTGAGACACATTACATTTCTCACCTCTTTCACTAACTATGCTGCTTTCTCTGAAACTTGTTTGTATCCTTATTCTAAATGGTTTGGCTTCAGTAGAGCCAGGACACCCTAAGATCCAGTTTTGGGGCTGGTCGTCTCTTGTCAGGCAGAGATGTCCACATCGACATCCATGAGTGATGGTTTGGAGATGTTTCAGACCGGTGGTAATGACAGTAGAAGATACTTTGTATTAGCTCTCATATACTTTGTATTATACATAGTATAATACTTTGTTATTATATTATATTATAATACTTTGTATTAGCTGTCAGCTTTCTTTGCAACACAGTGTTTGTGGGTCGCTGACAAGAGGCTCCTGGAGGTGTTGGCTGAGATTCTGTAATGGGAATTCTTTTGTTCTGGGGCTGAAGCCCAAATCGCCGTCTCATGGTGTGCGACTACGTAAGCTCTTCTTAAAAGGGAAGATCATTGCGGTAGCAGGAGAGCCTGTTTGGCAGGTGTAGTAGTTTGGGGACAGAGTCGCATTGTGGGCTGGGCCTTCGGGGGTGGGGGCTGTTTGTGCCCTGAGCCCTTGGCCCGGTGCTCACAGCTGGAACAGGCCCTGCAAAATCCTGCTGGAAGGAGCTAGATGAGGGACCTGTGGCCGAGCCGGGGGAGAGGAAGAACCCCTGGAGCGGCCTGGGGACCTGCGGCAAAGCTGCCTTCAAATCAGCTCTTCCCAGGAGGCACTGAGTGCTGTGGTTCTCCTTCAGGAAGCACGGTACGCACCAAGCACAGCCAGAGCTGTTGCTGTGCCAAGAGAAGACTTCCCGCCATGCTGGGGCTGATGGTGACAGTTCCCACCAGCTGTGCATCTCAGGCAGGTGCTGGTAAGATGCCACAGAGGGGGCACCGCCTGGCTGTCACTTCTCTTGCAGGTTTAAGAGCAGAAGAGAGGCAGGATGGGAGGGTGCATGAGGTGCAAAAGCTCATCAGACAGCTGGTGCAGTAGTGATGAGAGCAGAAGGAGATGCAGGTGATGTGGCTGGGACAATGCTTCTGAGGTACCATCTGCCACACCAACACAGCGACAGCCGGAGATGTTGGGATGTCATGGAGCAGGTGAGAAAGGTGCCTGAGAGAGGGGAGAGCCTGGGGAAGTGGGAGACAGGGATGGAGGGGCAAAATCTTGGGGGTTGGCAGTAAGGGTGCTCCTGCTGTGCAGGTGCTTGTGAGGTCACTGGTGGCTGAGCAGGATTTAAGGCAGGAGAAGGCCCTGGCTTGTGCAGCTGCTTGTGCTGCCACAGCTGGGTGAGTAGGTGATAGTGTAGAAGGTCACACCTGGCTTTTTCATGTGCTTGTGCTGTCCCATGTGCCTGAAGAGGTGCCTGCCTGAGGGCAGGAGCAGGACCTGGCTTGTGCAGCTGCTTGTAATGTCATCTGTGTCTGAGTAGGTGTTAGGGCAGGAGAAGCCTCTGGCTTGTTGTTTCAGGAATTATGCAGCTGCCAGTGAGACTGTGGTAGGAATTTGTGTGTGCCACCTCAACAGGGCTCAGCCCCAGGTTTCCACTCACAGAAGATGAGTCGCCAGTTCGCTGAGTAACTCAGTGGTTTATTTACCCGACACGCAGAGCAGTTCGAGCTGTTGCCTCCAGGGAGGGACCCCTACTGCAGATTGCGCACCCCAATTATACCCTTACAGACAGATTCCCCAGAAAATACCGCCCATCACCCAATGCCCAAGTGCAATCGCTTCATTCTGGTTGGTGGTCTCTTGATTTCTTATTTTTCTTGGACAAATGCCATAGCCTTCAATAGACCTTCCCCCAACACCTTGCTCTATCTTTCCCCAACTTTTATTGCTGAGCATGACGTCCTATGGCGTGGGATATCCCTTTGGTCAGTTGGGGTCAGCTGTCACATCTGTGTCCTCTCCCATCTTCTTGCCCACCCCCAGGCTAGTTGCTGGTGGGTCAGCATGAGAGGCAGAGAAGGCCTTGCTGCTGTGCAAGCCCTGTTCATCGACAGCTAAAACTGCGTTGTGTTATCAGGACTGTTTTGGTCACGGATCCAAAATAGGGCACCATTTGGGCTGCTGTGGAGCAAACTAACTCCGTCCCAGGCAAAAGCAGTGCCGTAAAGCCCATCCTACTCCTGCCGCAGCAGCCACACGCAGCGGAGAGGAGTGTTGGAGCACACTGGAGGGGCCGATGCATCACAGAGGCATTCGATGCCCTCTCTCGTAACTGCCCAGCCGTAGCCCATCCCTAAACCCCATCTGCCCGGACGGGCTGCCAGTGGCAGAGACATGCTGGTGCAGGGGGCAGTCGGGATTTTTGGAAAAGGACTGGGGAAAAGGGGGATCGCTGATTCCCAGGACAAGATGGGAAACCTATTTCCTCTCTACCCAGCTGTGCCCCCTCCCTGCAGGTGTCATAACACACCTTCACGTGACGCAGGCTGATGGCACAGGGAGGTCACCCCAGCAAAGCAGCATTGCCAGGACTTCCTGGCAAGGCCTGGGCACTGCTGGGCACTGCTGAGGGGCTCCCTACTGCTTCCCTTCAGATCTGCTGCACAGCCAGGAGCGGGGTCGGGAGGCAGCGGGGCTGTGCTGGGGGACCCTTGCTGACAGGCAGAGCAGGAGCACGTCGGAGAGGAGTTTTGGGCAGGGAGCTGCAAAGAGCATCCCTTTTCCCTGAGCTGAGGGCAAGCAGCAAGCGCGAGGGAGGGCTGCTGCACTGTGGCCGTTAGCTTGGAGCTGAGCTGCTTGTTCCCCATGCATTCCCAAAGTGAGTGCCGTTCTTCTGCAGCCCTCGAGCGAGCGGGTGGCTTGCCAGCTCCTGCTTAGGAGCACACGTTGTAGGGGCTCAACACTACGCGTCGAGTCAGGGATCAGTCCTGAAGGGACTGCTTTCTGTTTAACTAATGCTGAGTTTGGGCTGCGTGTGTATTCTCCTGGAGTGACTGGGCATCGTGATCGCATTTCTCGCAGCCAGCCTGCCGTCATTGCCAGCAGAGAGAACCAAGTGCAGATGGAGAGGACACGGAGAGGCAAGTTTTCTGGTGTTGGGGGGAGATTGCCAATAAAAGGCATGCATGGCCCCAAAGGGAGAGGGATGCCACGCCTCACACGACAGCCAGGAGGACTAGTGCTGGGGAGCTGCAGTGGGGTCAGCCCTCTTCAAGACTGTGTCATCATTTGCTTTCCAGGTTTAAGTTGCAGCCATGCAGGAGAGCCATCCCCTTTGGACACTGTGGCTGTAGGGACTCTGGAGGTCCCCAACACGTGCCATATGGTTTTCATGAGCTTGTTTGCCTCATTGCAGGCCTCTGAGTGGGGAAGACGGCAGATGCTGAGTGCACCCCGCATCACTTTGCTTGCCCTTACAGCAGACCTGAGGTGCAGTCCTCTCCCATCTGCCTGAAGGGGCTCAGGGCTCATCCCCCCTTGCCATGGGAAATGGCCCCACCTCCCCCGCTTCTTCTGCCAGCCTGGGAAGCTTTGATCCCAGATGCACACGGGAGGCCAACCTGCCCCGTGCTCATGCCGCCTCCTCCTGGTGTCTCTTTGCAGTGCGCTCCCCCCGTGTCCAGGCAGCTCCCTCAGGACCAAGGAGGTGGGCAGGCAGGAGCCAGCTCCTCCAGCCAGGCCCACCGTGGCCCTCCCATCCTCTGAAAACTGCAAGAGAGCACCGCAGGTACGTGCCCTGCCTTGCTTTAACTGCTGTGCTGTCTGAGACTCGGCAAAGGCCTCTTTGTGCAGAGAGCCATCCTGAAAGGATCCCTTGGCCTGCATTCATTGTCACCTCCTTCAGATCTGCTTCACGACAAGGAAGGTGCTGCACGCCCTTCCTGCCTTTTATTGCCCCCTGAGTGGTCAGGGAACACCTTACTGTGGACAGGGGCTATGGAAAATGTGCGAGTCCTTTCCAGGTGGTTGGCAATGGAGGTCTTGGTCACTCTGCTGTGTTTTGCCAGGACTTGAGGAGCCTGGCATGAATCCACGGCCCCTGATCTGTCAGGGGCAAAGCGCTGCCGACCGAGCGGCTGAGGCAGGGGCACCAACACGGGTCAGAGCCAAAGGAAACCCCTCCAGGAGCCAAGACTAATCCTGCCTCCTGCTGCGTTTCCCTGCCCTCCAGGAGGTCAGGAGCTGTCTGCAGAGTGGGACGGGTTGAAGATGCCGTGACAGGAGCGGCAGGAACAAGCGAGGGCCGAATGGGGGGCGTGGGAAGCCTGGTCTGCAGGGGAGGACCGACAGCTGCCCCAGGTACGGGCAGCCATTGACAGCGCTGAGACAGCAGCCACCCTCTCTGTCACGGCAGCCGGGGTGGCAGGTCTGTGGGGGTGGGAGCAGGACTGACCCCCAGCTGCAGGGCAGGGCTTTGCCTGCTCAGCCCCGTGCAGGAGAGGTGGGCGGCAGGGTGCGAGGGGCAAAGCAGCCGCCATCTGTGAGGACGGGCACGCGGTGCCGAGTCTCCTGGCTCCCAGGTCCCGCTGAAGGCTCCTTTCAGGAGGTCCTCTGGGAAAGGGCACCTCTGTTTGCTGTCTGGTTTGCTGAGAGCATCTCCTCCTCGGCAGGCACTCGGCACTGGAGGCACTTGGACTCCCCACCCTCCAGCCCAGCCCAGGAGAAAGGAGGTCAGCCAGAGGTGGAGGAAGGCTGGAAAGCCTCTCCCAGCAGAGGAGATGGCAGCAGCAGCCCAGCTGCAGAGACTCCAGCCTGAGTAAGTGTGCGCTGACTCGGGCCACAGCCTGGGGCAGTCGAGCAGCCATGACCCCGCAGAGATGCCCAGGGGGTCCCTGCGTCCTGGGGTTGCACAGGACACTCTCTGATGTCTCCTACCACGGGCATGATGTGGATTGCTCTCCCAAGCCAAGGCCCAAAACCCACCCGCAGGGTTAAAGGATGGGTGGATGTAGGACAGGGTGGGCGTGTGGACTTGAGGTGGCAAGAAGGGGTCTCCGGCAGAGGGATGATGTTGCCCTCTTGTTGCAGCCACCTTTCTCCACGAGCCGCCCAAGTCCTCAGAAGGCTGGAGCTGCATCAGGCACAGAGGAACGTACTCCAGCATGTCACTGAGAACAGGCTGTGTGGAGAGCAGCAGAGGCAGCTCCCCTGGTAACTGTGTCCAAGAAGGGATGGTGCTTCCCCTGGCTCCAGGACCCATCCCTCCACTGAGGGCAGCCCTGGGGGAAGGAGGGGATATCTCTGACACCACTCGTCAGACAGAAGGAGGTTTTGGAGGCCGGCTTTAGGCTGGACCTTCCTGACCCCCAAGGGGACTGCCTGGGCACCCAGAATTGGCTTTCCACGGGGGCAGTAGAAGTCCTGGCTGAAGGCAGAGGGATCCCTCTGATGGCTGTAGCTTCCTCTTTCCAAACTGGAGAGCATGTCCTGCCCCAAGATGCCTTGCCCTGAGGGGGCACACCACTATGGGACAGCCAAGGTCTCAGCCCCACCTGACCAGCTGTACCTGGGACCTTCTCCTGGGCTTGGGCATCAGGGGCCTCTCCCACTTCACAGACACCTTGAGGCTTCCTCACAGGCAGATCCCTCCCACCGCGGGTGGCCTGAGCGATGCCTGTGGGGTATCTCTGCCTTCTCCCTCTCCATATGATCATACACTTTTCTTTCTTCCTCCCTGGCACTACAGGCTGGTACCGCAGCAGAGGGGCAGATGCTGGGAGCAGCGGCTGTAGCGGTGGCAGTTAGCCAAGGGGCTGGGTGGCTTCTCAGCTGCCGATATGCACCTAGAAATACAAAATCAAGAGCTCTGGGGCTGTTCCCAGCTGGACTGACTGGCCTGTGCCTGGCATGGATCAATCTAAAGGGATTGTGCACACCCCATGTGTCATCCCAGTACTCCTTGTAGGGGCAGGAGAGATGGAGTCCACACATACCCCACAGCGCAAAGACGTGCAGCCCCCTGAACTCTCACACCCTTCCCGGGTGGGAAACCAGCCCAGCTGGTACCTCCCTGACATGCCTGGCACGCTCCTGCACACTGCGCGGAGTACCACCAGCAGGGCCAGAAGTCTGCACGTGATTACCAGGCTGTGACCACACTGGGACCGTGGAGGTGTGGTGGGTAAATGGCACAGCGGGAGAACTGCAGTGGAGAGACGCGGGTTCTTCAGGAAGGGCTGTGTGGGAAGGCGAGGAGGTGGACTTGCCTGCTGCTCGGGGTGGGACAGGAGCCGGCTTAGGGGCCAGGGTCAGCAGGCAGACCAACGTGGGTGCCGTGCTCGCAGGTACCTGCTAGGGACCTCCTGTTAATGAGGAGGATGTAGATGAGGAACTCTGAAAGATTTAAGGGAGTTTTTAGAGATGTATCAGTAAAAGAGTGAGGAAGGCATGCCGGCATGGATTTTGCAATCTTGGGGTAGTAGAGCTACATCTATTCTTTTATCAGCAGGTGGAAAAGATTTAGTAAGCCTTATAGCCATTGATGATCAGACACAATGAGGATATGCTCAGCTGCAAAATGGCAGAGGTCCTGCCAGGCGAGACATTATTGCACCGATGTTGTATCGGTGGTTGTGCGCAGCAGTTTCAGCAGCATATACAGAACCCGTTGGATAAGTGTCGTCCCTCAGAAACTGGTGTGCAATGGAGAAAGGTACTAATTTGGTGCAGCAGGTGGGGATGGCTCATGTGTTGGGTACAGGGTGCAATCCGGAGAGTTTAGCAGTGACGAGAAGTATCAAAGTGCAGTTTGTGAGAGGAGCGCCTGCCTCACTAAACCCCACGTGACAAATGCTGTGGGTAATGTAGGTGCCCTAGGAAACACCTTGAGGGAAATTGGGGCTGCAATTTCGGGACCATCTGTGCAGGTGGTGAATAAAGTAAAGCCGGCAAAACCGGGGGGAGTTACAGCACAGGTTACAAGGAAACAAATGTGGAATAATCTTGTGCAAGCCAGTATCCCCCGACCAGAAATAGATGGGATCACAGCATCAAAAAGGTTTCGACGATGGCAAAAGTTAGCGTTTATGCAAAAAAGCCAACCGCCCCCTGCCCCACCACCAACTCCTCACCCCCCTCCACCCTGCCTGCCCCCTCACTGCAAGGTGTGACCTGGAAACAAAAGCACTGTACTTTCCGAGTATTGCCTCAGGGATACACACACAGTCCCTCCATTTGCCGCCTAATGACAGCAGCTGATTTAGCACTATGCTTGGGGACTGTTACTGGTTACCGTTCTATTGATGATCTATTGATTCTGGCCGAGTCATAACAAGAAAGTGAAGCAGCTGCCAAATTGCTGAAAGCGCATTTGCAGGACTGAGGCTGGGCAATGAATGCCAAGAGAGTACAGGGTCCGAGTGCTACTGTACAATTTTGGGGAATAGTTTGGCATGGACAGATGAGAGGAATACCAAATCGGGTACAGCAAACAGACCAGCAGCTTCCTGTGCCCATCGCAGTAAAAGAGTTACAGACCTTTTGGGGACTTTTAGGGTATTGGAGAACTTTTTCCCACATTTGGTGATATTAATGTGCCTTCTGCAGAAATTAATGAGGAAGAAAGTTTTCTGGCAGGGGACCAAGCAACAAGAAGCCTCTGATGCCTGCAAAAATGCTTTGATTGAGCATTTGCAATTATACACTCCTAAGCAAGGCTATCCTTTTGAATTAGAAGTAACAAGTCCAGATGATACACTCTCGGGATTGTGGCAGATGATTGGGACAAGAACTGAGAAAGAACCTGTAGGATTTTGGTCCAAGGCATTACAAGGCTCCACAATACATTATACCCCAACTTCCCCTCTTATTTGACATCACTTATTAGTATCAGATTCTCGAGTTCTTGTATTTCAGGTATCTTCGACAAATACCTGCGTCTTATCTAGAGGAGACGGCATCGGAACGGTGTTGCAAACACAACATCACGTTGAAGTTCCATCTGAAAAAGTGCGCGCCACAGCTCTCCAGTCTGTATGGGCAATTAGCCCACATGAGGGTATCAAATCTAGAGTAATATTGGCTGAAGGAGCTGGAGCGATGTCTATGTGTCACTGGAAGGAGATGACACTGCTGCTTTTCTCCCCTATCACAGGTTGGCCACTCGTGCTGTGTAGTCTTGTGCTACAAGCGCATGCCCTGGGTACAGCTCTGACAAACCAACATGCAAATACTTAGATTTGGTCAGCCTCTACTGTCACTAACTCATCTGCCTTTTGTATCAAGGGAAGATTAGCAGCTGCAGGTCTTTTGGTAACTTGTTTCCGTGGCACATCAACCCCAGCAGCTGTACTACAGAACTACACTGTGCAAAGTGGTTTTGGTATTAATGTCTCTCATTGCTCTTTCTTCTGAGTAGGTAACAGCTGTACGCCAATGAATATTACAAACCCAACTGATGGTGGACTGTTTCCTCCCTCGACGTCAGAAATGCTGCTTCGACTTTGAAAACACGTGTTGTTCCAACATAACTGAGGAAGCAGTCAGCATGAAGCAAGACATTCAAAATCCTCCAGGACTTAATGCATCCAGTGAAACAACGTACTGGCGGTGCCCGGCTGGCTGAGGGGTTTAATTTCTTGACAGGAGGAATGGGACACCTGATTCAAAGCTTTACTTTAGAGAGTTGTTTATTTCCTTTTTTATGTGTGTTTATTTCATGCCTCTGTAAATGACTCTGTATTACACCCCACAAGTTTGAATGAACATTTCCAACTTTGTCAGCCCCAGCAGAAGCGGTCTCTTAAGCGAGGGGGTGGAATGTGGGAAAGTAACAGAAGATTGGCGAGGAGGACTGTAAACACGCTCAAGTGACGCGCACCTGGGGTGCTGGACAACACATCTATCACACTAATTCAGCCCCGTGTGCTCGCAAATGGAATATCCGCACTTAGATACCGTGAGCCTGGGATGGGCTTAGGGACACCTTATCTGGCATATGGGAGATCACTGCCTTGGTCTTGAAGAAGGTCACAGCACAGTGGAAAACTACGCCTGCTTGAACCCTTGAAAAGCAGGCGAGAAGAGCGAGTTGGAGCTCACGCTGCTGCTAACAAGGACTTTCTCCCACCCTGTGGCACCTGCATCCCCTGCGTGTGTCCCTCTGCCCGGGCGTTGCTGTGGAGACTCCCCGATTCGCGAGGTATTGAGATCACATTTGTTCTTTGTCTTTCATCCGTGGTCTTGTGGTCGTTCCTGCGTCCTGCCCGAGTCAGCTCACACAAAAGCCTTTTGATTGTATACCATTCCTTAACGTGTGACCAATGCTGTATTATTGATCATTTTTAGTAATCTTTCCACAGGGGGGGATGTTGGAGTCCCTCATGGCACCATCTGTGGTGCAGCCGCGGAACCTTGGGGTGCTCCCCATGGGAAATGTTAAAGAAATAGAGACCAACGTTTTATCCCTGGTGCTATGGTTCCTCCTCCCATCCCGCGGCTGGGGCTGTGCCCCCCTCAGTGCCCGACCCAGTGGGACAGGCTGGCACTGCTGGCACCCACCAGCCTGGGGGGGTGACTGTGTCAGGGGAGCTGGGTGGGCTGGAGAAAGGGAGGAAGCACCTCTTGAAACCAGCTCGGCCCTCTCCAGCCACAAAACCCTCCCCAGAGGCACCAGAGGGGACCCCCAGATCCTTGAAGGGCTGCCCCAGACTCCCTCTGGCCTGCAAGAGTCCCCCCCAGGACCCCATAAGGGCAGCCCAGGACCCCTTACAGACAGCCCAGTGGTGTCCCAAATCTGGGTTCTTTACCTGCTGGGCAAGCCAATAACACACAGAGCAGAGGTATTTCTAATTTTATGCCATTAATGTGCAGAAATGGGTGCTTGTCCCAAAACAGGAGCGCTCACACCTTAGTTCCAAAAGTCCACTTTTACACATTGATTATTACATATTCAAACAATTAATACATAGTCACTGTTATTCCCTCTAATGATTGGGTAAATGAGTAAATGAGTGTGCAGACTCTGTCTTCTTTTTCCTTCTTTTTAATAGGTGGTATCATTTGGGGAGGTGGTCAATGAGCCAGTGGTCACCATCTCCCCCCGGCCGGAACCACCTTTTACCTGCTTTTCCTCTGATCTTGGCAGTTCCAAGTGGGTTTCTGGGTTTGCTGACCAGGCCTACAGCTCGTCGCTCTCTTGATAGGAATACCCTGCTTATCAACAGTGCTACACTGTCTGCTGGGTAGTTCCTTAACTGAATCATAGAGAAATCGTGTCTACTAACTATTTCTCTATTTTGACATTAGGTAAATAAATAGAGTTGGGGCAGTATAGAGGACTTGAGCAGCAGCAGGTTTCCTTTGTTGCTTCAATTACAGTTTACATTTAATTTTCCTAGTTTATACCAATTTTACTACAACAATTCCCCCCCCCTTGAGACTTACCCAAGTCTTTCTGTACTTCAGTGAGCCTCATTTCCTAATACACATACTAATACATAAGGTTAAGATGATCGCTCGATAACGATGCTCTTAAGACATCCAAACAAAACACAAACAAAAATCACTACGATCACAAAAATGACTGGGTTTCGCAATAGGCTTTGCAGCCATCTGGTCCGGGCAAACTCAAAGCCAAGCAAGATCTTCTTCAACCATCTGACTTCTATTGCCTCTTGTAGATTTCTGCTATCCAAGCAGGAGCCAAATTAATTTTTCCTATCTTCTCTTTTGACTGATTCCCTGTCCAATCCATACACCAAGGAGTAGATTGCACATAATGCCTTTCTCTGTGTTCAAATTCCCTGCTCCAAAGGAGAGTTTGCTGTCTTTGGTAAAGGCAGACTTGCTGTAATTGAACCCATGTTAGGGATTTTACTACAGCACCAGGACACCGCAGCGGACACGCAGTGTCCTCAAGGGCCCATCCAGCACAAACCAGGACACCATAAAAGGACCCCCAGCACCATCAGGGGAACCCCAGACCCGAAGATGCCTCTGTTTTGGGTAGCGCTTCCAGGAGATGCGGTTTCTCAGCCCCAGCCTGAGAAGCGAGCTGCACCAGCCAGTGAGAACCATGTTGTTGTGGGTTTGCAACCACCAGTCCCCATGTGCCACCCAGTTTGGGGTGTCAAACTCGGATTCCAAAGCCACAGGCGCAGATGCTGGCAGCCAGCTGCCTACTCGCAAGGACCCATGCGCAGCTACGACATCCTTCTGGGGAAGGATGCCATGGAGAGAACCCCGAGATCCACCAGCAACTGGAAAACTACATCCTGGAGCCCCTCTGCAAGCGAAGCACCAGCCGCTGCACTGGTGGCAGAACAACGAGCATCGCTTCCCGGCCGCGGGGCGGCTGAGCCGGCAGTACCTCGCCATCCCCATCCACCATCCTCCTGCCAGACCATGCCTTCGCTGCCAGGGAAGGTGCCCTGGAGCATGGGCGCGCCGTCCTGGTGCCAGAGAATCTGGTCCAGATTCTGTTTATGCGTCAGAACTTTGAGGTTTTTGAAGCCATACGGAACAGCAGCAAGACTTGCAGCAGGAATCCGCACGTGGAGCCCTTCCGTGGGGCAGCGGTGGTTTAAATCCACCCACGGGGCTTTTGGACCTGTATTTCAATACAGTGCCGGGTATTTTCCCCAAATTCCCACCTTTTGGCATCGCTTTGGCAGCACCCGCAGCGAGGAGCGGGCTTAGGGAGGAGGTGTGAACACACCGCCGCTTCTTTGATTTTCAGGTTTTTTTACGAACAAGTGATGAGGAGCAAAAGGAGAATGTGCTGTTAATGTTAATTACCTAATCTAACTCTACTAAACATGTTTATACTTCAGCTCCCGGGTTGCCTTGTTTTACCCAATTCCCTTTCCCAGGTGGGGAGAGCTCATCGGGTGATAGAATGATTGCCTAAATGACAATAAATTGTTATGGGTCTCTCCAGCCATAACAGCACCACCAACCAAGCGGAACGAGTTTTAATTGCTTAAATTATTTACGGCACAAACAGCAAGATCAGTCCCAGAAATTTTACATTCACCAACCCAATTTAATAAGTAAAAGACATAAAATGTGTTGCAGTTGATTGCATGCTGTGGATTGCATGCTCTTGATTGCAGAAGCCAGGGCAGTCACAATTATGCCATGGGGCGTGATGATGTTGTTGTTCCTCCTCCTCTCCGATTGCGCTTCCTCCTCCTGGGAGGTGCCTTCCTCCTCGATGGTGGCCGGAAGCGGCTCTGTGGCATCCCACGGCAAGCTGAGCAGCTATCCGCCTCGCTGCGCCGGCTGCTCCCTGGCAGGCAGATGCACTTGTGCTCCACGTCGTTCTCCCGTGGGCTTACAGCCATGCGCTGAGTGCCGTTGATCACGGAAGCGAGGTCACTTGCACCTGTGCCATGAGGAGTGACGTTCCTCCTCCGCTGCTTGCGCTTTCTCCTCCTGGCAGGTGCCTTCCTCCTCCCTGGTTGCAGGGAGTGGCTCTGTGGCGTCCCATGCCAAAGTGGACGGCCATCTGCCTCACTGCTCTGGCTGTTCCCTGGCAGGCAGATGCGCTTGGGCTCCACGCTGTCTCCTGGTGAGCTTATGGTCAGGCGCTCCATGCCTCTGATTATAGAATCGAGGTCATCCGCGCTTGTGCCATCAGGAGTGGTGTGCCGCCTCTGCTCATTGAGCTTCCTCCTCCTGGGATGAGCCTGCCTCCTCTGCAGTTGCGGGGAGCGGCTCTGCGGCGTTCCACACAAAGGTGGGCAGCCATGCGCCTCGCTGCTCCAGCTCCTCTTCCTTCCAAGCATGCTTGGCATCCGAGGGCCTGGAAGCTCGGGAAACTGTGGGCCAGCTGCAGGGACCCCTGCTTTTATAGGTCCCCAAGAACAGGCAGTGTGAGGTGGCTGATGACATCAGGAAGCCATTGTGATGTTGATTGGGACTGTGGCTGATGCGTGTGGCCAAATAGGGTATGTTTGGGCGGGGGGGGGCTGTGGCCTGAAACATGCCCAAATGTGGGAAGAGGAGGAGGGTCGAGGGGGCCGAAAGCCTCTTTCCTGGGGCTCGCTCCTGCCCGTCATGTTGCTTGCCCGAGAGGGCAACAGTGTTCCAGGAGGGCTGGGGGTCCTCAGTGCCATCCCACCGACCCAGTGCCCTGCAAGTGGCAAAGCCCCCCATGCTTGATAGTGGCTCTTCATCTGAAGTAAGGGCCTGGGTGGTAGTGCGACAGGCCGCCTTCCACAAGGTTGTGGCTGTCGCTGCCCATCTGGGGAAGGCAGGACAGCTCACCTTTGAAGAACCACAGAAGCATAGAGGTTGGTAGAGACGCTTGGAGGTCTTCAGTCCAAGCTTCTGCTCAGAGCAGCCCCAGCTGGATCCCGTTGCTTGGAACTTAGTTCAGTCATGTTTGGGTACCCTCAAGGACAGGCTTCACAACCCCTCTGGGCCCTTGTGCTGTGTCTGAGGAGCCTCATGGTGACAATCTTTTCATTTTGTCTAGCTGGGATTTCTTCTGGGCCTAGTGCCACTTGTTCAGCTGTAGTCACCAGCTGGGTCCACCCCGAGCCTCCTCTTCTTGATGCAGACCAGAGGCAGCTCCCTCTGACTGCCTCTTGTGTGCCCCTCACCATCCCAAAGGCTTTCGGCTGGGCCCACAGCAAGTCTTTTCTTGGTCTGTGGAAACCAGGAGGGGGACAGAAGTGTCCAGATGAAGTTTCCCAAGTGCCAAAGAAGAGAGGAGGCATTTCAATTGCATTTTCTGGTGTTGTTTTATTGTCTGGGTTTTTTTTTTAATGGATTATTGCCCAGTCTTCTTCCATGTTGTCAGTCAATTCTGTTGCTCTTTTCCTTAAAATGTGTTCATGTGAAGCACTGGGGCATTTGGATACAATGAAGGAAGTCTGTCCCTTTGTGTCCTTTGCCATTGATTTGTGAGGAGAAGAGCAAGGGGGAAGGAAGAGGAGGACAATCAGCAAATGGTTGCGGTAGCTCAAGAAATCCCTTAACTTGAAGCTGTTATCCAGCAACCTAATCAAAGCAAGACCTCTTCCCATTGCAGTTTCTCTCATGGGACCTGTGTTGTGCTTTTTCTCGTCTGGACTCTAAGTAGCTATAGATTTTATAAATATTTTTCCAGCTCCCCCAGTGATGAGTTTGCAAAGAGAGTGACAGTTCCCTGTTCATGCAGATTGATTTCTGAGGTGCATTGGGGTAAGGACAGTTTTCCAGCCTATTTGGAGCCAAGTGTTGAATCTGACTGAGGCCAGTAGGTGGAGGGAGGTCATTCTTCCCCTCTACTCTGCACTGGTGAGGCCTCAACTGGAATAATGTGTCCAGTTCTGGGCTCCCCACTTCAAGAGAGACGGGGAACTACTGGAGAGAGTCCGTGTCCTGGTTTGAGGTAAAACAGAACCAATTTTGTTCAGTAACTTCGCTTCTTAGCTGGGCCTCTTCTAACAACTGAAATTAACTGCATATTGTGCAGACAATGTTCACTCTCTCAGAGTGATAAGACCAATTGTTTACAGCTGATGCCCAGGCATGGCATGCAGAGAGGCTCTTGCTTACACTTATTGCCATAACAGCCAAGGCCAACCAACTTTGTCATTTGCCACGTTGGAGGGTCGGAAGCGGAAAAGCATAGTGGGGTCCCACCTGGAGGGAGGAGCGGACAGGACAGGTGACCCAAAACTGACCAACAGGGTATTCCATCCCATCTGCCTCATGCTCAGTAGAAAAGCTGAGGGACCAAAGGGTCACGGGCTCTTCCTTCAATGGCCGACGTCTGAGGAGGACTCTCTCTGCCTGTGATCCCAATCCTGACTCCAGATCCGGAATCCAGTTCCCGTCCGTCACTGAGTCCAGCCTGGGACTGCCCCAGTGCCAGCCGGTGACGTGATTGTCATCTCGGGAGCTTGATACGGTTTTGTATATATTTTTCATTATTTCTTTTTATTTTATTATTAATATTTCATTAAAGTAGTTTAGTTTCTTCTAAACTCGTACGTCTCTTTTTCCTCCTCTGCCTCTCTCTTTGTACAGGGGTAGAGGGGAGCATCTGTCGGTCCCGTCTGGGGTCCCTCGGGTCCCCAGTGGTGGATTTGGCCTAAACCACGACATACCCAAAGAACACACAAGTTAAAACCCGCACATGAGGATAACTCATTACTTTCTTATTGAACCAACATTATATTGATTCTGAATAAATAGTCCATGTTTGTAATTTCTGCTTATAGCAACTACCTGAATTTCTGCAAAATCCGTTATTTAACACAAAGTCCTTCAAAACAGGTTTGTTCTTCAAAGAAACATTTATATTGCACCTGGTGAAAATCCGGGGGTGGGTGTAGGGCTCTCTGTCATTGCATCCATTTCAGCACTGGGGATTTAGGTGTTAATACCTGGGTGATGGCCTTTGGCTCCAGACCCCATCATGTCTCAGGGGATGGCCCAGTCGTACTGACTAGAGACCAAAAGCGGCGTGGTTTTGAGATGCTGCTCCTAGAGCCAGCTGTTAATGTCTGGAACTGGGTGAAACTGACCTTCAAATATTTTCAAATGTGACTTTGTTTTCCTCTAAAAAATTACGCAGAAACCCGTTAAGAAATAACCGGCAACTTGGCACTTACAGATGTCAGCTGGGATGTTGTTCGTACCCAGGATACAAACCCACGTGTCTATTTGTCACCATAATACTGTTATACCTGGACTACTGAATCACCTCCCCTGTTAATTAAACCCAAGAATTTTTAATCTGCTATGCCAGCAAGTTGAAGGCAAAGAAAGGAATTGTATTGGCATTTGAATAGGGTTGCGTATGATTTTTTTTAGCTGTCATTTTAGGGATCTTCCTAAGTGTCAGTGACATGAAAGATGAACTCGCAAACAGCAATTTAGGTTGCCAAGGTCCACAGAGTAAAAGTGTTGCTTTACTTGGGTATTTGCTAGATCAAATCTTTCTAGTAGTAAAAGTGGTGAGTAGGCAGGTGATGATGTAAGAGAAATGAAAAGTAGTGTGTGTGGTGGTGGGAGGAGGCTGGTAGGGCCACGAGTAGCAATATCTGTTGACAGAGCACAACATGTGAGATGGATGAGACCCCCCTCAGACAGATAACATCAGATTACAATGCTGTGTGTGCAGGTGTACTTCCAGTTCATCGTTTCGAATAAATTTTTCAGGCTTGAACACTGGATGCAGGCTATTGAAGTACAGTACTAGTGTACAAGGCAGTATAATATCTGAAAATCAGAGTATTTATGGAAAAAAAAAATTATAAGGTGGGATTTTTCCCTCAGTCCATTCTAAGAAGAGCTCTTGTCTACCAGGAGTCCTAGTAGACAGCCGGAACCTGGAACGGGGTAAGACTCCAGGGCAGGGAACCAAGACAGATGTCAGAAATCGGGGGAAGCCAAAGTGAGAGCAAGTCATCGAACCATAGAATAATATAATAGTTTAGGTTGGAAAGGACCTTAAAGATAATCCTGTTCCAAGTCCCCTGCCATGGGCAGGGACACCTCCCACTAGACCAGGTTGCTCAAAGCTCCATGCACCCTGGCCTTGAACACCTCCAGGGATGAGGCATCCACAACTTCTCTGGGCAACCTGGGCCAGTGCTCAGCAACCTCAGAGTGAAAAATTACTTCCTCATGTCTAATCTAAATCTCCCCTCTTCCAGTTTGAAGCCATTACCCCTCATCCTATCACTACATGCCCTTGTAAAAAGTCCCTTTCCAGCCTTCTTGTAGGCCCCCTTCAGATGCTGGAAAGCTGCTATAAGGTCTCCCCCGAGCCTTCTCTTCTCCAGGCTGAACACCCCCAACTCTCTCAGCCTGTCCTCCCAGCAGAGGTGCTCTGATCATCTTCGTGGCCCCCCTCTGGACCCGCTCCAACAGGTCCATGTCCTTGTTATGTGGAGGCATCCAGAGCTGGACACAATAGTCCAGGTGGGGTCTCAGAAGAATGGAGTAGAGGGGCAGAATCCCCTCCCTCGCCCTGCTGGCCACGCTTCTTTTGATGCAGCCCAGGATATGGTTGGCCTTCTGGGCTGTGAGCACACGTTGCCGGCTCATGTTGAGCTTCTCGTCGATCAGCAACCCCACGTCCTTCTCCTCAGGGCTGCTCTCCATCCATTCTCTGCCCAGCCTGCATTTGTGCTTGGGATTGCCCCGACCCAGGTGCAGGACCCTGCACTTGGCCTTGTTTGAACTGCATGAGGTTGGCGTGGGCCCACCTCTCCAGCCTGTCCAGGTCCCTCTGGATGGCATCCCTTCCTTCCAGCGTGTCAACCACTCCAGGCAGCTTGGTGTAAATGAGAAACTTGCTGAAGGCGCACTCAATCCCACTATCCATGTCACCGACAAAGATCGGTTCCCTTTAATCCTGACTCATAAATTCTCTGTCGGCTCCTCATCTATCCCTAGGTGGAGCTCCATGCACTCACTCCAGGTGGTCATGGACATAGAGGGCAACACCCCCTGCTTGTTTCCCCTGCCTGTCCTTCCTAAAGGGCCCGTATCCCTCTATTCCAACACTCTAGACATAGGCGCCATCCCACCACGTCTCTGTGATGCCAATGAGATCATGGACCTGGAGGTGTGCACACGTCTCTAACTCCTCTTGTTTACTCCCCACGCCATGTGCGTTTGCATAGAGGCACTTAAGCTGGGTCCCTGTTGAAGGTGACTTAGTGGCTGGAGTGGCTGCAGTTCCTTTGTGCTGTTCTCCAGGTGGCCTTCCTTTGAGGTGTTTACCTGTGTTTCCCCATTGGCTCCTCTTGCCTCAGGAGCCCCTGGCTCCTCTTCATAAGACTACGAGTGTGCTGCAGTATACCCAGCACATCTTGGAGCAAGAGGCTGAGGGCCCTCGCTCGCGCCCCATCCCTCATACCTTGGAGTGTCGTCCCTTGGCTTGTCACAGCCAAGCTTGATAACACCCTGCGAGTGTCCCTGCACTGGCCCAGCCTTTCCTGCCCCAGAAAAGCTCCAGAAAGGCCCGGGTTGCGGCCAAAAAGGGGTTCCGCTGCGGCCCTGCCTGTACCAGCACTGCTCATTTCAGCGAGTCGGCATGGCGTGTCATAGATGGATGAAGAAGTGGACTAAACCAGAGTTGTTCCTGGGCCTTATCTCCAGAGCTGTGGACAGGTGTCACCAGAGAACTCCAGAGAGACCTCTAGTCAGAAGCAAACACCTTGAGTTCCTGAAATTCCCCCAGGAAAGGGTAGCCTGTCATATCTGGGCATGTTGAGCCTAACTAACCCCATGGCAAGGGGTCGTGTGCTCTTTCTGTGAGTGCCCATACTGCTTCCAGTGCAGTTTCCACTTCCCCCGTGTCGGCGCCAGGCAGCTGGTGCTGCCGTGCCCACCACATAGGCATGACATTGGGTCTGGTGTGAGTCAGAGACTGTGCCTAAGAGGCACTGCGGACAAGGGCATCCTGTAGAAGAGCAACGTCCAACAATCAGAAAGAGAAAATGGACGCAGGCCTTTTCCTTTTTACTGCAATATGGATGAATTCAAAGTACTTGTGCTGCACAATAACATTGCAAATACGAAAAGTGCATTGATTTGTTTTAATACTTAGAAATCTTGTTAAACGAATTCAAGTTTGATTTGGCTTACACTACCCAGGGCTAATAATATCCTATTCTGGACACTGACAAAGGCTCTATCAAGGTAAAGTGTTGTATCTTACTTTCTCTGGCATGAAATACAACAAATCTGATCTGCAGGAGTGTTATTAAAATGGGTTTGCTAGGATACACATGCTGCTCCTAGGCAAGCAAGAGATGCGGAAGAATAACAGCAAGTGGAATAACAGAAAATGCCCACGCTTCATCTTATTTCTTTGATATTTTTAATATAATGCACAGAATCCTGATTGTATATAGAGCTGCAAATTGGTCAGCTTGAACAACACAAATAGACTTACCATTTTTCATCATTTTTATTTTCAGTCCGTTGCATTTCCTGGCTCTCAGAAAATGCTATCCCTGTACTGGAATGGTTTTGCTGCAAATATTATGGGTAGATATAAATTCCTAAGGAAAAGAATATCTTTTCTGATTTTCTTCTAATTAAGTGCAAATTATTTTTGTGAACTTGATATTCTTTCTCAAAATCTACATTTTGTACTTAGTAAAGAGAATTGTGATTCAGAAAATTGATAGCAAAAGAACGTCTACAAGCCAAAAAAAGGTAATCTTAGCATTGCTAAATCCTCCAAAACTGATGCCATGAGGAGCGATACAGGCCTGCCTATTATTCAGCATGTTTAAACGAGTTTCACAGGTGGGGTCTTGAACTCACTCACTTCAGCCCAGGTATTACTGATCGTGTGTTTCCCTAAGCTGTAAATATCTTAAAAGGTATTGGAAGAAAGAAGGTTTCTGCCTCAAATTAATCTATCCACCAGCTGGAAGAGACAGCCAGCCTTTTTAAAATAGCGTAGAATGGTCAAAGTGTTCCTCTTTTCAAAAGGCCTTATTCAGCACTGCCTCATCTGTCCATTCAGAGGAGTGAGTGCCCGTGATTCTTCCTACTCTCTGTAGTTGGAAGATGCTCTCGGAAGAGAGCGTCTTTCCTACTTTCTTGTAGTTGGAAGACGTCAACCTCCGCAGAAGATTTTTCCTAAAAGGCACAATCTGTCTATTTAATGATTCCTTCAATATAATGATTTAAAAACTGTACCTGCTGGTCTGAACCTGGACTTGATATTCTAGTTCCCTCCGAATAAAATAAATATAATGTTCTTGTCTGCAGATGCCCCATTGCCACAGGGTGTACAAGAAGGGATTCTGCCTCCGGCCCATCATCAAGAATCACTCAGAAATCAAAAGAATATTTTACTACCCGTTCACCCTCCACTGATTATAAACCTCAACGACGAGGAGGATGAAGAGGATGACGAAGAGGAAGAGAACTGTAAAGAGTTTTTTCTCTCTTTTACAAGGAAGCAGAATGGGTTTTTTGGACTCTTGCAGTGTATACATCACAACTGATGTATTATAATAACAATTACATTGTTAGAAAAGAGTTGTTGACAAGTTTTGGAAATAGCTTCCAGCTAATCCTCAAAATATTGGAACTGGTAGTCCCCAGATGTGAGTGAGGCAATGTTTTCTAACCCCTGTGAAATGCCTAGCTGTATATTTCAATGGTGGTACAATTCACTTCTTTTTCATTCAATGAAGTTTAAAATGTGATCCACTATTCAGATGATGTGATCCACCATTCAAAAATTCTCAGAATTTGGGGATGAAATCACAAATTCAGCAGGTACTTATTTCCCAGGAAACAAACTTTGGAACAGGGGCTGTAGACACTCATCACTGAAGGTGAAGTCACAGGTTTGTTTACAAAAGATAGCCGAGTGACTTCAACTTAAATAATTTGTTTGACTGATTTCCTAAACTCTGAAGGCGGTCTCATTTTATTGCAGAAAGTTACTCTCGAGTCTAGCGAAGAGAAACCAGACAAAACTCTTCACTAGATTAACTGCAGTGTCTATATGTATATATTTACATTATTATTTATTCCCTTTTTGTGAACTGTAGTTAAACCGTTGACTGTATCTCACTCAGAGATGAGAGATTCAGAGTGATGGAATGAATTGCACATTCCCAGAGCGTGAGAGAACAACCTACTCTCCTGTGTGCACCCTGCAAATGACGGTCCTTCGGGTGAGCGGGCAGGGCTGCCTGTTAGGGCCTCCAAACTCGGTTTCAGTCTGAGTTGGCCACGTTAACTTCAACAACAGAAAGAGCAGGGCTTTGCTCGTCTTAGTAGCCTGAACTGAGACAGATAAGGAGCGCTCATTTCACCAGCTCTGCTGGCAGGCGTTACAGGACAGTAACTTTGGGCAGAGGTTTTGTGACAAGCGCTCCCTGGGGACATGTTTAGTCACAAGATTTCCTTTTGGGTGTAAATGAAGGACTGTTTTGCAAATAAGGACTGAAGATTTTTTTTCACTCATTTTAAATCAACAAACATTAACTTCTTAATAGGTGTTGTAACTGCAATTCCATTGCACTTGGCAATACCTAATATTACGGAATCATTTTTCTGCCCAGAAGCAGAGGTTGCAGTCAGAAAAGAAACACCCATGACAGAAATGAAATTCATTATGGTATTTGATTCTTAAGAATTATTGGAGGCCTTTGTATAGATAACTAGTAATCTTTTAGAAATCTGTCCTATAGATGTTTCTAATTGGGTGCCTAAGACTGCTGCAGATATTGAAGAGGAAAGAGCAATAAAGGAAATGTGCTATAAATCTGGTAAGTATGGAATTAGTCACTCCTTCCTAAACAGCAGTGCTGCCAATATAGTACACTTTGCATTTTTTTTCCCTCTTGGGATATATTTAGCTGAGTATTACAAGATTCCAACAACAAAACAAAATCAACAAAAACCACCAATCAACAAAAACTGTGTCTTCACCTCAGCAAAATGAGCTATTACCCTTGGAAGCGACCGGGCGAGACTTGCAGAAAGGCAAGTACTTTCCATCTTCTCAGACAATGTTTACCAGTTTTTAAATTACTGTTAGAGGAAGGAACTATGACATCATTTGCCCATCCTCCCTGCTTTTTGAACTTGGTGATAATGAAAGATAGCATATTACAAAGAGGATAGAAACACTTTTAATTTCCCCCCATATATATAGGGGATCAGGCCTAGTACCAGGGGATCAGGCCTAGTTACCAGGGGGCGAGGCCTAGTCAGCATGGGTTTATGGAAGGCAGGTCCTGCCAAACGAACCTCATCTCCTTCTATGACAAGATAACCAGAATATTGGACGAGGGAAAGGCTGTTGGTATTGTATACCTGGACTTTCGAAAAGCATTCGATACTATCCCCCATACAATTCTCGTGGAAAAACTGGCTTCGCAGGGCCTGGATGAGCATACGATCCGCTGGATCAAGCACTGGCTGACTGGAAGGTCCCAAAGAGTGGTGCTCAATGGATTTAAATCCAGCTGGCGGCCGGTCACAAGTGGTGTGCCTCAGGGCTCAGTGTTGGGACCATTTCTGTTTAACGTCTTTATTGATGATCTCAATAAGGACATAGGGTGTATCATCAGCAAGTTTGCAGATGACACCACGTTAAGCAGGAGTGTTGATTCCCAGGAGGATAGGGAAGCTCTACAGAGAGACTTAGATTGGATCATTGGGCCAACATCAATGGTATGAGTTTCAACAAGGGCAAGTGTCAGGTCCTGCACTTGGGCCACAATAACCCCGTGCAGCGCTACAGGCTTGGGGAGGTGTGGCTGGAAAGCTGCCGGGCAGAAAGAGACCTGGGGGTTCTAATTGACAAGGGGCTGAATATGAGCCGGCAGTGTGCCCAGGTGGCCAAGAAAGCCACCGGCATCCTGGCTGGTCTTAGAAATAGCGTGGCCAGCAGAAGTAGGGAGGTGATTGTGCCCCTGTACTCAGCACTGGTGAGGCCACACCTCGAGTATTGTGTCCAGTTTTGGGCACCTCAATACAAGAGAGATATCGAGGTGCTGGAGGGAGTGCAGAGGAGGGCAACGAAGCTGGTGAAGGGCCTAGCAAACAAATCATACGAAGAGCGGTTGAAGGAGCTGGGACTGTTTAGTTGGAGGAGGAGGAGGCTGAGGGGAGACCTCATCACTCTCTACAACTATTTGAAAGGGCACTGTAGAGAGGTTGGTGCTGGTCTCTTCTCACAGGTAATTAATGACAGAACAAGAGGGAATGGCTTCAAGCTCCAACAGGGTAGAGTTAGACTGAACATTAGGAAAGAATTTTTCACAGCAAGAGTGGTCGGGCATTGGAATAGACTGCCCAGGGAGGCAGTTGAGTCACTATCCCTGGATGTGTTTAAGAGACGTTTAGATGTGGTGTTGGGGGATATGGTGTAGGGGAGAACTTTGTAGAGTAGGGTAGATGGTTGGACTCGATGATCCCAAGGGTCTCTTCCAACCTAGACAATTCTATGATTCTATGATTCTATGATTCTACATATATTGTCACACACGCAGTGACTCCCTGTAACAATTGAGTGTAGATAGAAAAGGTGGAAATGGGCTGTTAACCCTTCGTGTACTTTCCTGAGATATACAACATACGTCTTTCATAGAGTTTTTCTTCATGATCAAGATTTGTGTAGTCTAAGTTTAGCCACCCTAAGGTTAGGAATGTAGTTTAAATTTCTCGTGTAGGCTCTCTGTTGGAAATGGAGAGATATAGGCACTCTTTTGGGGCTATTTATTGAATCATAAGACAGTGCCAAAGACAGGTGAGAGGACTCACTTTCCCAGAGGTGCTCCGTGCTCTCTGCTGGCTGTCTTGAGTGTCTACAGGATTAGATGCAGTGATACACCAAACTTTTATATTACTAAATGTAGATTAAATAAATACCCCCTTGAAGTGTCTTGTAAAAGGTAGTAACAAGAGAGTTCCGTTTTGTTTTGAATGTTGGGCTTTATCCAACATAATTAAGGTCAGAGGAAGACAAGCTAATAAATATTTACCTCCCTTAATATGTTTCTCCTTATTCTTGGCCAAGTGGCATGACTGAAGAAAATATAATTAGTTTATTCAATGAATCAGTAACAATATAATTCCACTATAGGAGGGAGAGTTATGTTCTTAACATGACAAGACACCAGAGTAATCAGTAGATTAGGCATGAAGAATTGCCACTGACCTGCCACGTGTAATAAAAAAGATTATTATTGTTTGTTTTCTGTAAATGTGCGGGATAAAATCTTGATAATATTGTGTCGTTGTTGGGACGGACACGACACTGGACATCAAGTTGCAGCAATCCAATTTCTTTACTTAACAAGCAGTGCTTTTTTATAGTCTTTTACCCAGGTGCTTATCTATGCATATATTCAGCATTCTACTTTTGCCCGATACGCTCTCACATCACACACTGTTCATGCTCTGGTCAAAGCCAGGATGTTTGCCAACCCTTATCTTTTTACTTAGCTCTTCTCAGGACTCGCCAGTCTCTTCAAGGGTACACGGATATCTGCTCAAGGTCAACGTTAAACTCGCATTCTGATCCCTCGGACCAGCCAAGGTTTCCCACAGGATGGAATACCCTGTTGGTCAGTTTTGGGTCACCTGTCCTGTCCGCTCCTCCCTCCAGGTGGGACCCCACTATGCTTTTCCGCTTCCGACCCTCCGACGGGGCAAATAACAAAGTTGGTTGGCCTCGGGGGTTATAGCAATAAGTATAAGCAGGAGCCTCTCTGCATCCCATGCCTGGGCATCAGCTATAAACAATTGGTCTGATCTCTCTGAGAGAGTGAACACTGTCTGCACAATATGCAGTTATTTTAGTAGTTAGAAGAGGCCCCGCTAAGAAGCGAAGTTACTGAACGAAATTGGTTCTGTTTTATCTCAAACCAGGACAGTCTCCATCCACAACCTTGGGGGATTCCTCATATACAGGGGTGAAGAGGTGGAGGGTCAGATGTACACATGCGGCACGGGCTGCGTTAACCCCCGCGCCTCCCACTGCAGGAATGACCGCAGGCAGACGCACTGTGAACCAAACATCAAACCTTTAATGAATTAAGAAAGAGAGAGAGATGTGGGAGAGTGGGGCTGGGGCTGGAGTGGGTGGGTGCGGGTCGCATGCGGTGGGGATGCATGCTCCACGCCTTCTCTATCAGCCCATGAAGAGAGGCTGGGGGAGCGTGGGGCACTTTGCCTCACAGCATCCACCAGGTTTCTGCGTCGCTTGGTGGCCATGGTGTTGCCATCAGATGCCCTCCGCTTGTTGCTGCCCATGTGCTGCCTGCTGCTGCCCACTGTGGCACCGTCCCGCTCCGGCGTTCCCTCCCACAGGGGTTTGGAGTGTTTTTCCACCTGGCACACCACCATCTTCCTCTTCTTGGGTGGGATGTTGTCCCACGGGGAGGTCTCTTGCGTCCTGGGGGTGCCGTGTGGCGCGGGGCGCTTGGCCTGCTTGCCACCCGCCTCTCCCGATCTAGGCACAGCCTGGAAGGAGACAACGGCTGGTGGCAGCAGCGAGCGGGTCAAAACCTCCTGGGACTGCCTCCTCAGCAGCTCCTCCAACAGTTGGGCCATGCGGGGTGGCCGATGCTGGGGGACAGCCGGGGGTCTGGCCAGGGTTCTTGGCAGCGGGTGACAGAGGGTTCTCAGCAGGGAACTCTCTGGAGGCCTCTTCAGGGGATCCTTCCAGGGACTCTTTAAAGGACAGTCCTGTGAAGTCTTCTCTGAACTCTCCATGGAGGGACAGCTTTGCTGGTTTTGCTGCCTCGGCTCGGTGGTGGCCGTTGGAGGGCCCCGTAGGCAGGCTCCTTGAGCAGGCTGACCTCAGAACTCGTTGCCGGTAATACGGCTATTACAGACGTTATGAAGGCCGAGGCTTCGCGAGGATGGGAGGACTCGGCCTTCACCGCCTTCAGCACTGTGCGTTCGGTGAGGATTTTCTCCACTATTCCTTCTCCTTCTCTTCCTCCTCCTCCTTCTCTTCCTCCTTCTCTTCCTCTTTCTCCTCCTTCTCCTCCTCGTTCTTCTTCTCTTCCTCTTTCTCCTCCTTCTTTTCCTCCCTCTCTTACTCCTTCTCCTCCTCTTCCTCCTCTATAGGACTGAGGGTTGGCTGCCATCTCTTGGCTCTGCGTCCATGTCGTCTTTTGGGCATTGCTTTGCCCTTGGGTTGGCTGGTCATGGGTTGGTTTGTGTCGGAGGAGACCCTTGGGACCACCAACCGCCGCCTGGAAGGACACAAAGGGAGAGGTCTACCTGAGGACACAATGGGTTTGGGGCTGCTTTCTGCCCCTCCCCATGAGCCACGTGCCTCCTCATGTAGCCAGCAGCAGGTTGGCTGAGGAAACCCCCTGTGCCGGGACCCTCATCTGACACACAGCTGTCCCATTGTCCCTAGACCACGCTGGGGCTCTCCTGAAGAGCTGGAGAAGATCCAGCCCTGTGAAATGGGGGTGTTCCCGGCAGCCACATCCCACCCCTCCAGGTGCTGCCTTCACCACGCTTGGGTGGTGATGACCAAGGAGCGTTCAGGGCTGGGGAACGGGCTCTTGCTGGGTCAGAAGATCATGGAATGGTTTGGGTTGGAAGGGACATTTAGAGGTTCATCTAGTCCAACGCCCCCCGCTGTCATCGGCAGGGCCACCTTCCAGTAGACCAGGTTGGTTCCAGCCCCATCCAACCTGACCTTGAACACCTCCAGTCAGGCTGATGGAATGGTTTGGGTGGGAAGGGACCTTTGAAGGTCCATCTAGTCCAACACCCCTGCCATGAGCAGGGAGGTCTTCAACCAGATCAGGTTGCTCAAAGCCCCATCCAACCTGGCCTGGAATGTCTCCAGGGATGGAGCGTCTCCCACCTCTCCGGGTAAAATGGCCCCGTGCGGCCGCCCACCCTGAGCCTTCAGCCTCACCTGGCCAGAGACCTTGTCCTCTTCTTCTTCTGCAGCTCCGAGATTTCCCCGAACTGCGGTGTTTTGCTTTGAGTCGGGCTCGGACCATCAGGAAAGGGAAAACCGGGAAACCCCACTGGAACCAGAAAGAAGACACCTCCTCAGAAGAGCGTTGCTGTGACGCTGCCAGACCACCCAGGGACACGCAGGGGGTGCTCAGGCCTCTTCCCAAAATGTCTGAGGGTTGGACATTCTGCTCCTCTAGCAGCCCCATCGTGTCTTCCCCAACACCAGCCCCATTTCCAATGTGGTTTTCCGACTTCATCATCATCATGATGGTCAGGAAGGAGGAGCCAGGTGGTGCCGGGGAGGGGACAGGTGTCATTTCTGAGGGGAAGAGGGGGAGGAGAAGGCCTTGGCCCACCATCCTCCCACTGTACCCTTGGGCACATCCCACCCCGGGGCTCTCTTTTGGTGACACCAACAAATCGTTAGGACAAAAGGCCCTCAGGAGTTGGCCTGAAGCTTTGGGACAAGTCGGAGCCTTTTGGCGCTCAGCGTCGGCCATTTCCCCACAACATGGCAGAAGTTGGCTGCCCGTCCCATGGAGAAGAGCTGGGAGCTGCTTTACCTTTCCCACCTTGCTGGAGAGGTGGCAAACTGTCTTTTCTCGTCTGCACATCCTCACCAGGGACTTGTCTTGAGGTCTTGAGGAGAGCCCTGGGTGGGTGTTTGGGCACACACTCCATCACAAACCTGGAAAGAAGGAGAAGACACCCATATGACCCATGGCACCACCAGCACTTGCCACTTGCTGCGGCCACTTGCCCGCAGGCAGAGTTTGGCATTGCCATGAAGGCCATTGACTTCCCAAGTCTACCACATCCCATCCCCAAGGACGGGCCTGGGAAATAGAGTCGCCCAGCAAAGAAGTCCAGGCCACCACGGGAAGAAATGTCACCCAAATTCCTCTGTCTTTCCCCTCAGAGCTGCCTTATGGGAGTGACTGCGGCCTGGGGACATCATCAAGAGTCGCCGCCTGGTGTCCCCAGGACACCCGCAGTGGCACAAGGAAGAGATGCTACCTTGGGCGTTGGCATCAAAGAGCGGCTACAGCCGCCAACGTACTCACTTGGGAAAGAGGATGACACGGCCGGAGAAGCTCAGTGAGGCCACGGGTACCACTGGGGACACAATCATGTCCAGCAGATGGGGGACCTGCAATGGAGGAACACAAAGATTCAGGACATCCTCAAGGTGGTTGAAGCACTGCACACTGGAGGATGCCAAAGACAGCAGGACATCCTCAATGTGGTTGAGGGTCTCAGTGTTAGAGGAGACCAAAGATGGCAGGACATCCCTCAACGTGGTTAAAGCACCCCACATTGGAAGAGGCCAAAAATGGTGGGACATCCCCCCAATGGCTGAGGCACTCAAGTGTCGGAGGAGCTTGAGGCAGCAAGTGTTGGCAGGACCGTAACTCTCACCTGGACCGAGTGGCTGAACGTGTCCTGAGGGACCCCACACAAGCAGTGCCAGAACACTGCCGTGGGACCGCACGCACCACAGAGAAACCAAAATGCTTACCTTGAAGACAACCTTCTCCAAGTTCTCCTTCCCAGACAGCCTCTCCAGGAAGCTGCGGTAGAATATCACGCGCACTTTCGTGCCTTCGATGAGGAGCACCCCCACCTCCCTCAGGATGAGGGCCACATTCTCCCCCTTCCCCAGGCAGTGCGAGAGGAGGGTCGTGGTGCCTTGGATGCAGTCCACCACTTTCTGCCGGGACACGGCGGCTGCCACGGCCACCTTGGAGTACTTGAGGGGCTCCATCTCCTTGTTGCCTGGAAGAACCACAGGAGAAGGATGGAGACGCTCACCCGGTGGCCCGTGTCCTACAGCTTGTGTGTCACAATCATTGCATTGCCCCAAAAAAACTCAAACCCACTCAATTATTGGACTTTGGAGTTGCTTCAGACAAGATGACCATGCAGTCAGCCATCTTACCGGGCAGGTAGTCCTTGTTGTCCATCAGGTTGTGGACAACAGCAAGGTTCCTGGCCAGGTGGAACACCGGCTTCTGGATAGTCACGGTTTCATCTCCGACCTGGACGCGTTCGAGGACAGTACCGAAGGAGCCAAGGGTGGGAATTCGGACACCCTGCAAGTGGACGAGAAGGGTGGGAGGGTGAGGACTGGCTAGAGGGAAGATCTGGAGGTGACCTCCCCCATCCAGGGATGGTGCTTCAGGCTGGATCCTGCCCTCTCCCACCGTTTGGAGGCACGAGCTGGGCGGTGGGGAGAACTTTGGGGAGGAGATGTTGAGTCCTTCCCCTCCTCAGGAGAAAAAAACAGCACTGGAGTTTGGGCAGAACCAGGATGAGGCCATCCCGGGGGGGTCTCCAGCGACCTGGATCAGCCCTACCAGAAGTGACACCAACATTGCACAGGCCCCGTTTGGCCGTCAGTGGGGACTTTTGGGGTGAGATTCCTGTTTTCTGAGGAGTTGAAGGGTGAGAGCAGGCCACGCGCCAGGGGGATCCCACCACCCCTCATGGTGCATGAGGAGGACGCGGGTGTTGCACCACCTTGTGGAGCAGGAGTTGGTCTTGAATGTAGCCAGCCACTGCATCCCAGACGGCCGTTCGCTCTGAAAAAACAAAGAAGAACCAGGTCAGGCCCCATCTCCACCAGCTCTCAGGTCCACCCCAAACATCTCCCCCTTGAGCCGCGACACGGTGGCACACGCCAAGTGTCAGGGCTGGCTCCGAAATGGTGACAAGCCCTTGAGTCTTGGCTGCCGGAGAGGTGGCTGCGGTTGGCCGTACCTTCAGCGGTGACGCTGGACATAGCGAAGGTGTGCTCCATCCCATCCCAGAAGTCCATCTTGGTCCGCCTCACGCTGGCAGGTCGGTTCTTGGTGGCGACAGCCATGTTAGAGGTCATCTTATGGACGTTCCTCCAAAGCGTGGGACCCACCACCCGGTGGGCCCTTTTATACCCCCTGAGTGGGTGTGCCACGCACCTCTTGTGACATCAGGGTGACATGTTCATCGCTGATTGACTGACCGTGGTGACACGGCAACCGCCAACCTCTGGTGGGGTGGCCATTAGCAGGGAGAGCTTCAAGCAGCTCAGGATGCTCCAAGCCCCGTCCAACCTGACCTCGGACCTTCCAGTCATGGACACACAGATTGGTTTGGCTTGGAGGAGACATTTGAAGGCACATCTCGTCCAACCTCCCCTGTCTTCGGCAGGGGCATATTCCAGTAGAGCAGGTTACTCAACGCCCCATCCAACCGGACCTTGGATACATCCACTCAGACCCACAGAATGGTTTGCATTGGTTGAGTTGGATTTTTGGGTGGTTTGGGTTCCAACAGACCAGGTTGGTCCCAGCCCTGTCCAATCTGACCTTGAACCCCTCCAATCAGACTCATAGAAGGTTTGGGTTGGTTGAGTTGGATTTTTGGGCTGGAAGGTTTGGGAACCAGTAGAGAAGGTTGGTCCCAGTCTCATCCAGCCTTACGTTGGACACTTCCAGTCATAGACCCACAGAACGGTTTGTGTTGAAGGGGACCTTTGAAGGTCCATCCAGTCCAACCTCCCCATCATCGGCTGGGACACCTTCCAGTAGACCAGGTTGGTCCCAGCCCCATCCAACCTGACCTTGAACACCTCCAACCGGACCCAAAGAACAGTTTGGATTGGATTTCTGGGTGGTTTGGGATCCAGTAGACGGGGTTGGTTGCAGCCCCATCCAACCTGACCTCAGACACTTCCAGTCATGGACCCAAAGACTGGTTTGGGTGGGAGGGGACCTTGGAAGGTCCATCCTGTCAAACCCCCCAATCACTGCAGTGGCCGAGAATAAAAGTAGTGCCACGAGTGGGGCGGGTGCTGCTGCGTTATTGTATCTCATCCTATTGTATTATTTTATCTCTTTCGTTTATTTTGTTTTTTCCTCTTGAGCTGTTGAGCAGAGATGGTTCTCGTGCTCTCTTCCCATCTCGGGGGGGTCGTTGGGCTGCGGCGTGGGGCTGCAGAGCCCGGGAGGAGAGGACAACCCCGAAGAAAAGGTCCCCTTGCCGCCCTCCACCAGCAGCGGTGGGATGGGTGCAGGGACCCTCCTGCCATCGGCTTATCCCGTCCCCTGCGGGAGCCTTTTTCTGCAGCAAACCGACCCAAACCGACAACGGCACGTTGGTGCTTCTTGCTAAATGGGGAGGGGGGAGAAAACCCAATCTTTCAGTTTGCTCTGTAAGGATGGAAGCAGCGCATCCCCAAACAGGGCCAAAATCAGGCGGCTTTTACAGGATGGGGTTTTGCAAAGCTGCTGGTGCCAGTGCCCCATGGTGACGGTCAGAGGGGGAAGAAACTGGTTGAGCCCTTAAAAAGAGGAAAAGAAAAAGGCTCGGAGGAAGGGAAAGGTGCAGTGCCGGGGTTTCCTTGCTGCTGTTCCTCCGGGATGCCCGTGCGCGTCCCCTCCACGCTGCCCTCCGGGCAGGACCGTGCTCGCTGCTCCGCCTCTGCCTCCCTGGAGGGGAAAGGTCCCGGCGCAGGAGAGTCCCCATCTCTCCCCCCTTCCCAAAAGAAACTTTAATTACCGGAGAGGTACATTATTACGCCGGTGACCCACAGTGGCTGTGGGGCTGGGGGGCTGTGGTACCAGCCCTATTGCTGCCCTACCCTTAAAATGGAATTATACACTTCTAATATAGGACAATTTGGGTTTCTTTTTTCCATTTTGTTTTCCTCCCTGTAAAAGGAGGGAGCGGGGCTGAGCTTCACTCCCTCCTGGCAGGGACCGGGAGAAATGAGAAAATCATTATCTAATTTCTCATTTTTCAAAAAGTCTCCACCTGACTTTCAGAAGCTTGAGACACTGGCGTTTTTATAATTTCAGTATGTTATACAGCAGAAGGCCAACACTTTTGTTAGATTCATGAAAAAGTTAAGAGCCCCTGGGAGATAGCCTCCCAGCCTGCAGTTCCTAGACACATCCAGCCTTACTACAACTGTAATTGAGAGCTGGAAATCTTTTTGCTGGTTTATCCACTGCACTTTGGCTTGTGCTCAGTAGCACTCCAGTGTCATATGCAAATCTATAGCCTGGGATGAGCCAGTGACTTGGAATCCACCATGACGCAAGCTACAGCAAAGACACACAGATATGCACAGTGAACATTGTACCTCTGAGTGGCTGCCAAACCTAGTATGCTAAGGGAATTAAGGCAGAATCTTACTATTGACAACTAAGCATTGCTTCAATCTTGCAAATGATGCTTTTTTTTCTCTTTTTTAACCTTCTTGCTTTAACTGACATATCTTGATATCTGTAGAAACCCGATTTCTTTCCCAGAAAGAAAGAAAATAGGACTCTGGACAATTAGAACATCTTCCTACTAATAGTAGAGGATGAACAGGACAACCTGCTTACACTATATCCTTCAAGCCACTTCCCACTGCTTAGGTTCACCTTGTATACTAATTGAGACCAGGCTCGCTCTTAATTTATTTTTTAAAAAGCCATCTCCTTATACAAAACATGTATTAAGCAAGAGTCTGCAATTTACCTTGGGCTGGTCACATCATGGGTATTATGGAACAACTTCTGTATCTTGTTGCTAGAAACAACTCCCACTTTCACCAGGTAGGAATAGGCTTCCACGTGAAAAGCCCAGAAGTGCTTCCCTTTGGCAATCCCAGTGTCGCCAATGATGTAATCCAGGGTTGTGTAGCATCCGACCTGCATGCGCTCAGACCCCAGCAGTAGAGGAAATCCAGCCCTACTTTCCACAGAGGTTCTTCCTGGGTTCAGCAGGAGATGTTCACTGTTGTACCCGCATTTGTCATCAAAAAGAAAACTGAGAACTGAAAAACAGCATCCCAAAAAATTTTCTCTTAGTTAAGTATTTCTGTGCTTATAAACTATATTTTAAGTCACGCTGGCACTAGAATTCCTCGCTTTTAAAGGCTACCGGGAACATTACGCAAGCTAACACAGTCTCAGTATGCTACCTACTTAACCTGTTTGTTAACAGTGCTTTTAAACATGTATACAACCGGTAACAGTGTAGTAGAAGTCTGGGAGCTACTGGAAACCACCTACAGCTCTTAACACCACCAGCAGCTCGTGGACATAAGAAAACCCAATACCTGGGGCTGGAGGCGTACGCAAGATAACTTCTTGGCTCCAAGGGCTGGAGATGGATCCTTTATATCCTCGAACTCTGAAGGCATAGCTGCTGTCGTCATCGAGATCAGATATTACTTTGCTCTTGCTCCAAACTTCGATCTCCTGCCACGTTGTACTCTCCTCTTCTCTATTAAGCTTATGATACTCAAGAACATAGATAGCAGCTGAGTCTGTCTTCCCAGGGCATTCCCAACTGATCAGAGCTTTGTTGTACATTTTGCTCTGCTCTTCATTGATTTCTGGTATTTCTAGACCTGGAATGACAGAGATTCAGGAGAAAAAAACCTCAAATGTAGATACATGTTGTTTTAGAATTAAACACAGAAGCCCTTTGTTGAGTGGCTACAGCACTGGGGGGACAGTGCGGGGGGAAATCTGACTCAGTCAAAGAGTGCAGATGAGGATGGGTCTGTTCATGCACTTAAATCCTTTCTGGTTTTACTTTGAAAGTTGTATTATTTATTTTTGCTGGCAACTAAAAAACCATATAAAAACCTATTCTTTTCTGTCATGCAATCACGACAAAAAGCTGCTAGGAAGACCTAGTATTACTGAACTACAATATTTTGGAAGCCAATGTAAACTGGTTCTGAGTGCCATGGCATCTTAGCTTCTTTATCAAAGCTGAAGCTAGCATTGCTGCCAGGTAGTGCCTTGTGAATCACAGAGGCAGAAGGGACAATGCAAGTCACAAGATTGAGTTCTGCAACTGCAGCCCTGCACAAGTTTTGCCTCTTTCCAGAGAAGCCCTTAAACCTATAACTCAAGAAAGACCTGATGCTCTCATAATTTGCCATTGGAATGGAAGGACAAGTCACCAAGGATCTCTTCTTGCTTGGCTATGTCCATCACAAAGTCCTTGAAAGTAGTTTCAGCTGCTGGCTTGAAGCTCTTCAGAGATTCAGTAGCTTTTTGGATTCTGAAAGCACAGAAGCAGAGGGATGGCAGAAGAGGGAAAAAGGAATTCACATGGGTGCATTCCTTAAAGCAAAACCGCTAGGTTTTGCTTTAAAAAATGTTCTCTTTTCAGGTACTTACTCATGTGTCCCAGAAACTTGTCTCTCTAGACAGAATTAAAATGCAAAATTTAAAGGCCTTTTGTACATCAGTGTAAAGATAACTAACAGGGAATCTTTTGGTTGGCAGAGCATTTTAACAATTTGGGGCATTACATTCAAAGAACAAAAGAGGTGTGAAGCGCTAATGGAGCACAACTATTCAGATCAAAGAGTTTAAAGCCAGAAGAGACCTGTTAGATTAACTTGCAAATACCCGATGCAATCTCTGAGCAAAGGACTGTATCAGTGAGCTGAATGGGTTACCCTTCCACTGCAGTCCTACTGAAGAAGGCTAGGCGTTGGCGCAGGACAGAGCCCCTCCTCTGGGCTGTTTTTTAACGCACACTGTAATATAGGAATTTCTACTGAATGGTACCGGGACCGCCTCTGAGGCTCTGCAACACAAAGTACTTGCATTCAGTACTTTCCTAGCAGGTGTCCAAAGAATATGACTGACCAGACATCCCTGGAACAGTACCTGTACCTCGAACGGAAGATAATTAATAAGATACCTGACGTGAAGTTGTTTTGCTGTTTGAACAAAACAAGATGGATCGGTTTCTTTAAGCAGTTCTTGAGCAAGTCCTACAAGGCCATTATTTTCCAGGAGCCCTTGAGATTCTTCTGCTTGTGTTTGCAATTTTTCCAGCCTTAAATTCTTAGAAGCTTCAGTTGCCCTAAGAGCTGCGGATTTCTTCTCTTCCAGGACATGAGATAATTTCTCAAAACTCTGAGATGCTTCTTCTTTAGCTCTTTCACTGTTGCACTAGGAGGGAACAAAAGACATTTTAGACGGATCCCACAGCACTGTGGCTGTGTACAGAAATGTACTTAGGGTTGTTCAAGAGATCAGAGCAAACTAGTCATCTGTTTGACTGCCAAGACTAACGAGCTTTGTTATGCTCTTCAACACTGAAAATGCAATCAGCACTGCACCCAAGCTAGTAAGCGTCTCCTATGTTAACACAGAGAGGAAAGAGCAGGAAATTATTCCTCCGATTATGTATTGAGTTACGCACAGCGTTTGTCTAAATAGTTCATGGAAAAGCACTGTAAAAGCAAGTCAGCGTCTGAAGTCTTCATGCCCAAGACCTAGGTGCTCTTCCACCTTCCCCAGTCACCCTGAACTGGGAGTCCAGCCCAGTTTCTCCCCTATGCCCTGTAGTGCCACCTCTGATGAGTGCCCTGGATTAAAGGAACTATGAAGCACAAAGGCCATCTGCAGCAAGATACAGGCAGGGCCAGGAGCTCCTGCCAATTTTTGCCATTGCATTTTTCAGCTCCTATGTGAGCTCCCAGCTCTGACTCTTCTGCAGGGAGATTTTGCCCTTAATTCTGACTTCACTGCAACATCCTCAAGGTAAACAGACAGCATAAATTGTGCAGCACCACTCATATGCAAGAGCTGTAAGTCTAACCCACCTCTCTTTGGGTAAGGTATCAAATAAGCTTTATGTCAATTAAATTCACAGCAGCACCCAAAACTTAACTTCCCTCTGTAGGTTGCCCAAATTTCCCACACTGTCAGGATTAGGTCTTACCGTCTGTGACTCAGAACCAACACAAACTGTTTAGAAATGGTTTTGCTGGCTAACAAAAAAAAAACCCAAAGGATCTGGAACACTTCACTGTTCCATTTGGAGTCCCTGCTGTGTCCTTGCAAGGTCCATCCCCAGACAACCCACAAGCCACTCTCACCTCTGTTTCTTTCAGCAGCAGATCCAGCTGCGTGATGCGAGCTTTCACCTGGCTCTCCTTACTGATGAGGTACTCGATATCTTTTGAAAGCTTCTCCTGTTAAAATAAAACAGCAAACTGGCAGGCAGAACAAGGGCATCCCACCCAAACTGACAACAAGCACAGGTGGGCCACCCAGCCAGCACTCAGTTTCTGTAGTTACGAGGACAAGAGCCTGCCATCAGTTAGGAGCAGCAACCCTGCGGAGAACTGCTCAGTGACCCGCCATGACTGGCCCGGAACATCAGGCCACTGCCATGTGCAGGACTGGTGGCACAGCCTCTGAGGAGAAGAGGTGACAGCCTCAGCTGGCTCATCCTTCCCCAGCCACAGCAGTCACCTTCTCTCTTAGGCTAGGAACACGAGTCTTCAAGACATTACCAGAACTAATAGAAAAGCCTCATAGGTTATTAACTCATCTGTAGTAAGGTTTGCTAGAAAAATGAGTGGTTGGAAACTTGAACTTAGGAGTGTCTCTGCACTTCCTTAGTTGCAAGAGTTAACAGCTGTACAGGAAAAGCCTTGCAAACAGGCAAGGAGGCCAAAGAGCAGAAGGCAGGCTGGGATGGGCTTTTTTTTTTTTTTTCTCTCCTGTGAGCAAGAGAGGAAGCAAAGGAAGAAGAGGAGGCAGCAGCAATCATTCTTTAATAACAAAGCAGTGTTTGCAAGTCTGCCCTGTTGTATGGTGCTTAGGGAATCAACAGCTCTGCAACTTCAAAAACATACAGCGTCCCAGCAGATAACTGCCGATGCAGATTCTTCAGGAGTGCTTCTGAAGTATAAGCTAACCCAAGCCACAAGGACACTTGCCTTAAAAAAGCCAGATTGTAAACCATTAACTTCTTAAACCTTCTGCATTGGTCAGTACTGATGCACAGTTGGCTAACATAAGGTGGAAGCGCTTTTAAGGGGTTCTGTTTGAAGCCTCATAGAAAATATAGTTTAGTTTCTTAGCCGCACACTATGTCACACTAATATATACATTAACAGATGTTGCACAGCAGCATGCCTCATGACTCGTTCAGTGTCCTCCAAACACACGTCCTGGCATCCTGCCAGGGGAAGTTTGCCCTTAAACCCGAGGCTCAGTGCTCTTCCCCCTTCTTAAGGCCAGGTCCAACAATATTTACTTTTACCTTAAAGGTTTTGTAGGCAGTGCTTATGGTTGTTACTCTGTGGTTTGCATGACATCCACCCGGTTTACATAGACGACAAACAGGCCTTCTGCAGGTTTCACAGTACATGTTTACCCTCTCCATTTCATGTTCTGGACACATCAAAATCTGGAAGAAAAAAAAAGAGAGCAGAGAGAATGCAGGTGTCCTTCCAAAAACTGAGGTGCTCAACAAACCACCAAAACACTCAATTATCCCACAGCAGCGTCTGACTTATCAGTGGGTATTTTTTATATTCTGTTTATCTTCCACCTTTTACATTTGTCCATGCCAGTGAAAGCCAGCAGATGAAAACAAACAGTTTCACCAGGTTTACAGTGAGTGAACCTGTAGCAATGTCTGTGTACACATCACATAGCCTCCATACTGCAATCAACCATTTTGCTAATCCCTGAAGTTGTCTGCACACCTCAAGCTCCCCGCACTCCAGTTCGGAGATGTAAATGCAATACAGAACATGTCCACCCTGTCAAATTTAACCCTGTTCACACCGGCATCTCTTGAAACAGCTATGAACTGTTTCTTAAAGCAAGAGTTGACATAATACTGTAATGACTGAGGTCTAAGCTAGACTCTGACCAGCCACATAGCCATTGCTCTTGGAGCAACAAATGAAACGCAGCCACCACCACCAGTCACAGCCATCTTAAAGACAAAAGGCCCCAGTGTTTCAATTTTTCTGTCTGACTCCAATTACAAGTTGCTCATGCTGAGCGCTAATTCCAGCAACAGCTTAAACAGCACTGTAAAAAACCTGGTGTTCACTAAAACTCATCTTTCAAAAACTGAGCGTGTGGAAATAACTGCTCAAAGAGGGAAAAAGTGCCACTCAACTCCAAGATCATGCAACAGATAAAGCCATCTAAAAGGCACATAAAGTAGCTTTGAGTGTCCGTGTTTATGCTAAGGTTGCAGACCATCTCCAAAACCAACTCTCAAGCTCCAAATGTTATCTTAGGCTATGGTGAAAAGCCCAAAGACAAAGGAAATGTTCAGGAAAATTAGCTGTGCAGGCAGACATCTCCAAAAACTGCAGTCATGCTGTTAGTCTGTGGAAGCAGTTTTTCCACAGCAGTGCACAGTCACACCTAACGGAAACTGCACACTTTTATTCATCTCCTCGTGTAAGTAAGAATTACAGCCTGCAAGCTAGAGACCGAAGAGGTCAGCAGATTACCTTGTCTAGTTCTCTCAGAATTCAAGAACAATCAGCCCAGTATCTGCTTCTCCCATTCCCACCACACACGTTACAAAGTGCTCTCCAGTCTGGTTGTGAATGAAAGCGGGTTTATGAAAGGTGGGTTAACCTTGACCAGCAGCCAGACAACAACCAAGCTGCTCACTCGCTCCCCGTCCTCAAGATGATACGAGGGGAAAGATGATCATGGGTCAAAACAAAGACAGGGAAATCACTTACAAATTATCAGTTCATTGCCAAGTCAAGTAGACTTGGATAGTCAGAAACTATGACTAAATATTTTAGACCATTCCCCCACCCCACTTTTTTTTTTTTTCCCTAGGCTCAAATTACTCCTTCATTTGCATTTGCATTTCTTCTTCTCACTCCCGCCTGGAGAGGCACACGAGGGATGGGAAATGGAGGATTACAGTCAGTGCATAACACTCCATCTCTGCTACTCCTTCCTCATTATAAGTTTCCTCTCTTCATCACAGGTCCTCTCCACAGGAGACCAAGGTGTTTGTGGCCAAGGGGATCTGTTCTCATTTCTTTCTGTCTTACTTTTGTCCTCTACACTCACAGAATGGGTGAGGTTGGAAGGCACCTCTGGAGACCGTGTAGTCCAAGCCCCAGCTGAGGCAGGGTCAGCTACAGCAGGTTGCTCAGGACCTTCTCTCGGTGGGTTTTGAATAACTCCGTTATTAGAGACTCCACCACCTCTCTGAGACACCTGTTCCAGTGTTTGTTCACCCTCAAAATTCAAAGCTCACTGGGAACTCCTGAGGCTTTGGAAGATCTCCATTGGTGGAGAGTTAACAACCTCTTTGGGCGGTTGCAGTGTTCCAGTGGTTCCAGGGTTTGACAACCTTCCGAGTCTACTCACTGGGAACTCCTGAGGTACAGTTGGCTCCCTTGCCTTCATTCCCTCCCATCAGGCATTGAGACACCTTAATAAGGTCTCCCTGAGCCATTTTTTCTCCACACTGAACAGCCCCAGATCTCTCAGCCTGAAGAGGACTTCAGGTGTGTAGGGGCCATCGTGTCCACAGGCAGGTCCATGAAACTCTCCACGACAGCGGAGACAGGAGATGTGATGGGACACCGTACCACAGACCTATGGCACATCCTCCGCTTGAACGGCAGGTAACCGTGGCTGAAGAAGACACCAGAGGGGAAGGAAACACTGGAAACTCTTGGGGAGAGTGAAAGAGGGAACGGGGAAGGAGGGCTAAGACAACAGTGACAGGAAAGGAGAAGAGACAAATTGTCCCTTCCCAGGGGCGGGCTCACAGGGGGCGGGCTCACAGGACACAGCCAAGGGGGGTGAAGATGTCTATAAGAGCGTCCCACCCTGTGCCTGAGCTCTGCTTCCAGCAACAATGGCCCAAGGAGCTGCTCAGACATGCAAGTTTATGCACGTACCTTCAGACAGCGCTGAGTAAGAAAGCAAGGCCTGGAGTTACTAGGAACCAATTAAGGAAGCTAATTATGGCCTTCAAGCATGAACTGAAGTCCTCCAACTTCTCCAATAACCAAAGCACCCACTGAACCTTGCTCCC
Source organism: Vanellus vanellus (assembly GCF_965231255.1). NCBI lineage: Eukaryota > Metazoa > Chordata > Aves > Charadriiformes > Charadriidae > Vanellus > Vanellus vanellus. The sequence continues at coordinate 887,722 of NW_028127957.1, forward strand.
AGACGGAACCGCTGTCCTGAGGATAACAGTTATTGCCCACCATGTCAGGGATGAGGTGGACTCTCCTTCCCAGGCCCAAGGGGGTTAAACCCACACCTTAGACTGAAATAACGACTTTTCAGAGCAGCACTGGCACAGTTGGAAGCCCATCATCACCTGAAGGGCTCTGAGCTTTGCACCAGGCCAGTGCCCCTGGACGCCACGGCCGCGGCACGAGGAAGCAGTGACTCGGGGCACTTACAGTCACCGTGAGGTTCTCCCAGGTGATGCCAGACACATTGATCTTGTTGCTCTCCCAGAACTGCAGGGTTTCGTTGCTGGGATGGGTCGGTGCCTCACCCTTACAGCTGGGAGGAGAGAAGCCAAGAGAGAGGTGAGGGGAAGGTGATGGAGGTGCAGCCCTGAGCTCCTGCCAAGGGGCAGCGGCACTTTAGGAGGAAGAAACCCACTAGGAGATGGTGAGGAAGTCCAGCTTGCTGTGCGTGTGCACAGGGTAGGCCTCTCGCAGGTGACTCAGCTTCTCCAGAGCCTCATAGATGAAGATGATGCAGATGAGGGAGGCGAAGGCTTCTTCGGTGAAGCGGGTGATGTAGCACACCAAAGAGCTAGCGTCAGTGGCCACCAGCACCATGCAGAAGAAGGCGGTCCACAGCCCAATGCACGCCGTAGAGAGAGGTAGAAGAGTGCGTAGTCCCTGGGAAAGCAAAAGAAAACGCAGGGTGGAAAGGGCAGCAAGAGGCTCCGAGCCGTGCCTTCCTTTGGGGAAAGTCGGCAGCAATTCAGGAGCGTGTCAAGGCTGCGCATGGTAAATGCAGTTTCCACGTCCTACGACAGACAGCCTCGGGGCTGCGGTGCAGGGTGTGGGCCCGCAGGAAGAGAGGCCAATTATTTAATTATCATTCTTTAACAATTACCTTGTGTTAATGCCTCGGAGGCTAATTGAGGTCAGGTCCCTGTTGTGGAAGGTGGTGTTCTCCCACATCACCCCGATGCCCTAACAGTGAAACCGGCTGGGTTTGCACCCAGTTACCTGCTGCCAGCAAGTTGGGGCTTCATAATACATTTAATTGCAATAAGAGAGGTTAATCTCCCATCACAGTTGCCACAACAAAAAGACTGTCATGGAAAATATCCATTTTGCCTGAAAAGCTCCTGCTTTTTCAAAAATCATCAAAACATTTGACCAGAGAACTGTTTGGATATGTGGGTAAAATATATTTCTACTTCCAGCAAAAAACATGCAAAAAAGTGCCCGAGTTTGTACTGAGAGGAAAGCAAATCTTCCCTCATTCCCAAACCAGAGTCATTTGTCTCATCTTCCCTGTGCAGCCCATCTCGGGCATCCATATCCTTGTGGTTTCTCCTCCTCCTGCTCTTTCACTTTAACTCTAAAAACCCTCAACCACCCATCCATCCTTCAGAGACCGAGGGCTCCTGCACCGTCACATACTAAAGCAGCAGCGCGTGATGTCTGTGACACAGACGACAACTTAAATCTACCAACTACCACTAAGAAAAACATCTTTTCTCCATCCCTGCCTTCTTCTGAAGGCGCTCGCAGCACCTGGCCGCAGCAGCCAGCCTTACTTGCAGAATTTGTAGAGGATCTTCTCGAACACGAGGACGGGGCCGGTGCTGCCGAGGATGGCGAGAGGTTGGCCAGCAAAGAGGAAATACACCACGCTGGTCATGGATGCGCCCAGCAGTGACTCCATGGCACTCTGTCCAGGGAAAAGAGGCAGCAGCGAGTAATTAAATCATTAGAGGGAAAACCACAAGTGCAAATTCACTGCAGCAAGGACTTTTGCATGAGTGTTGTCCTCCCTCGTGCCACCCAACAGAGAGAGGTGCTCACTATGTGGCTGTTGGTCGCCTCCCCCAGCAGTCCCCCAAAGGTGATTGATGACGGGGGACATGCAGGCACAGCAGAGGAAGAGGAAGGACGCCAGACACTGCAGGCTCAGACCATCCCGAAAGTCCCTCCAGAACCAGGGGGCTTTTCGCTTCACATCCCGGATCAAACCTCCAAAGAGCCTGGAGGAAGGAAAAAAAAATAAACCATTTTCGTGGAAGACCACGTTAAGTTTTCTTGGCTGAGGAAGGACAATCGCAAGCACAGAGTAACTTCCATTGCTAAAAAGAAGTCTCCTTCTCCCATTTTAGCCCCAGTAGAAACTGAGGCATACAAAAAAACCACAGAATCACAGAATAGTCAGGGTTGGAAGGGACCTCTGGAGATCATCTAGTCCAACCCCCCTGCCAGAGCAGGGTCATCTACAATAGGTTGCACAGGACAGCGTCCAGGCGGGTTTTGAACATCTCCAGAGTGGGAGACTCCACAACCTCTCTGGGCAGCCTGTTCCAGTGCTCCACTACCCTCAAAGTGAAGAAGTTCCTCCTCATGTTAAGATGGAACTTCCTATGTTCAAGCTTGTGCCCATTACCCCTCGTCCTATCAATGGGCACCACTGAAAAAAGACTCCTCCCATCCCTCTGGCATCCTCCCTTTAAGTATTTGAAAGCATTAATAAGATCCCCCCTCATTCCTTTTCTCTACACTAAAGAGACCCAAGTTCCTCAGCCTTTCCTCATATGAAAGATGTTCTAATCCCCTAATCATCTTCGTAGCCCTTTGCTGGACCCTCTCCAGCAGATCCCTGTCTTTCTTGAACTGGGGAGCCCAGAACTGGACGCAGTACTCCAGATGCGGCCTCACCAGGGCAGAGTAGAGGGGGAGGATGACCTCCCTCCACCTGCTGGCCACACTCTTTTTGATGCCCCCCAGGATGCCATTGGCCCTCTTGGCCACCAGGGCACATTGCTGGCTCATGGTCATCCTGTTGTCCACCAGGACTCCCAGGTCCCTTTCCACAGAGCTGCTCTCCAGGAGAGAGTCAGCCCCCAACCTGTACTGATGCGTGGGGTTATTCCTCCCCAGATACAGTACCCTACATTCACCCTTGTTGAATTTCATTAGGTTCCTCCCTGCCCAACTCTCCAGCCTGTCCAGGTCACGCTGTAAAGCAGCACAGCCTTCTGGCCTGTCAGCCACTCCTCCCAGTTTAGTGTCATCAGCAAACTTGCCGATGGTACACTCTATCCCTTCATCCACATCATCGATGAATATATTGAACAGGACTGGACCCAGTACTGACCCCTGAGGGACACCACTTGTTACTGACCTCCAACTAGACTGCACCACTAACCACAACCCTCTGAGCTCTATCTGTCAGCCAGTTCTCAATCCACCCCACTGTCCATCCTCCAACAAAAGAAACCCTCCAACAAAAAGAAAAAGAGACCAAACCTGAGAGCCCGTCCCCTCTTATTGCAACAGTCCCTCACTTTGAGAAGCAGCACAGCTCTACCTGGAGGTACTTACACATCTGCTTCCACCCCAAAGCAAGAAAACCTGTGTGCAACCACGCTGCGGCTGAGCCCAGCTGCCCAAATCTCCCACCCACCCAGCCCAAGGGACCAAGCTGGTAACCTGGAGCCCCTTCACTGACCCACTTCACCCCAAAACTCTGCTAGAAGGGAGGTGCACACTCAGATTTTAGGGGCAAACAGAAAAACACCCCACCAAACTATTTCAGTTCACACCTTCCTGTCCGCTCCAGTTACTAAAAGGGGAGACAGTTGAGTGTTTCAAACCAAAACCAAACCTCCTGCTTCATTCTTGTGGTTCCTTTCGAAAAATTAAAATAGGGATTTCCAAACTGGGGGTGGGGTGGGGTGGGGTGGGGAGACCCAACCCCACACTTTTGAGCACAGCCAGTTTCATTCTCCAAACGTGATACCTGCAGGACTCACTAGATGGCACTTGGACACAGGACATGGCCACCACCAACCTCCAAAGGCCCTCAGAACCTACAAGGGTGAAGCTTCGTCTTCAGCCCAACCAGGCTCAGGCTTCTCTTGCTGCAAGCCCGCTTTCCACACAAAACTGCATTTTTCTCCTCAAAAAAAAAAAGCCAAGGGCTGACAGCTAATGCCCTCCTTGGCTGAAATACCACTGCCAGCGCTGCACAAAGAGCATCTGTGCCTTAAAAGCTGAACGAGAACTACAGGAGTTCTCTTCTCCCCTTGCCCCCGGGGCTGGGGAAGCATCACTGGGATCACCGCGCTCAAAGAAATAAAAAACCAACCACGTCTCACACTCGAGTCGCAACTGCAGCTTTGAAAGGGCCTCCAGGAAACCCTTCTCTTTAGAGAAGAGCAAAATACCGGAAATCTGCTTTTTATCCCCCAAATTCCTGCTTCGACCGAATGGCATCACCTGCCGCCGCGCAGCAGCGACGCTCGGGGAAGCTCACACCTCCCACTCGCCAGCCAATTTAACGAGCAAAAGGAACAAACGTTCCCATCTGGGAATGAGCTTTTTCTGGCCCCCGAGTACTTTGTCCTTCGCCGCCGCTGCCAGGTGCCTGGAAAACATCAAAGCATCGAAACTGGGCTGGGAAAGGGGATGGCGAGCTCACTTTTGAGTTTCGGAGCAGAGAGTGTTGTTCCATCTCAAGAAAACTTCTCCAAATTATTATTTTGCTGCAGCGTTTTTTTTGTCCCAGCAGGAGAGAGAGGGATTTTTGACTGTCCTGCCTCAGTTTACCTGTCTCAGTGCAACTCCTCCAGTTAGAAAGAAAAATCTTTCCCTGGGGAAGCGTTGGTGTAATTGAGGATGAGGAAAAGTACAAAGCAGAGGTTCACGTCCGGCTTTGAGTCCTCCCGGTGCCGGGGGAGGCCAAAAGCATCGCACGAGCACGCAAACTTCCCACTTCGGCCCCCTCATCCCGTCACACGCAAGCTGGACTGGCCACCAGCAGCAGGAGGGAGGATTAATGTAATTAATCTCGCGCAAAGTGTAATTAATAACACTGATCCCAGTGTTATAAGGGGATGAGGGGCCAAACTGGGGGAGCTGCTCTGGTGGCGGAGCAGGAGACCCCCCTCCTTGCCCCTCTCCATCTCCATCCTACCCAGACGAAGCCACCGGTCCTGTGGCTCCCTCCTTTGCTATCGTGGGGGTCAGCACCGTCCCCTGCGGGGACCCCTCTGGCTCCTGAGCCAGGATTTGGGCTGTGACGGGGACTGGACCCGGGAGAGGACACATCTCCAGAGCCCCAAAGTGGGGCTGTGAGGGGGGGACACACGCAGGTCACAGCTGAGCATCACCAGGACGTGACCGTCATCCCTTGCTGGTGGAGACGCAAATTCCTCTCAGTCTTTGCCGTGAGCTGTAATTTCAGGGCAGATTAATTAATTCCCCACCTCTCGTTTGCCCCCGAGAGCAGCTCCTGCAGCCGGGTCCCATGGGTGCAGCAGGGGGGCGGACAGGCCCTCCCCCAGGCTAAGGAAATGCAGAAAGATGGGGGGACCACCCAGCCACCTCCTGCCTGCACCCCAACACCAGGCGCATCCGCACAAGCGCCCGGTGGGACAATAGCTGAGGTGACCGGGTGGCATGGGGCTCTGTGGGGACAGTGGCCTTTGTCCCACTGCTCTGAAGGGCCACAGCATCACCAGGGGGTCACATCGAGATGCGGAGGAGGGGACAAGGAGGGGGGGTCTGGTGGGGAGACCCCCAACAGGCATCGCCCAGGTGCCTCCCTCCCACACCCACCTTGGGTACCCCTCACCTCCCCCTTTGAGCCCCCACCCCTCTGCCTCGCAGATGCCTTACACCCCCCTTCAGCGGCCTGCTGCCCCCCCTCCTTGCACACCCCCAGCACCCCATTTTAGACACCTACCACCCTCCTTACCCCCTCCAACCTTGCAGATGCCCTTCACTCCCCTTTCCATGGCCCTCACAGCCCCCTCCCTCCCCCCCGTGCAGATGCTTTGCCTCCCCCATTTGCCCCCTCCCCCTGTGTTTCCTCCCTGCCATGGGAAATGCCGCAGTGAGCAGCCATGGAGCATCCTCCAGCCACACCGGCGGCACGGCCCGCCCGGGGGTACCGGGCATCCCCCTCCCTGCCCCGGTGCCGCTGCCTCCCACCTGACAGCTGAGGACCCCATCGGCCCATTGCTGCCGGCGGGCATGGCGGGGCTGGGGGGAGATAATTGCTTGATAACGATACTCTTAAGACATCCAAACAAAACACCAACAAAAATCACTACGATCACAAAAATGAATAGGTTTCGCAATAGGCTTTGCAGCCGTCAGCTCAGGGCAAACTCAAAGCCATGCAAGATTTTGTTCAACCATCCGACTTCTATTGCCTCTCTTCTATTGCCACAGGCGCAGATGCTCGCAGGCAGCTGCCTGCTCACAAGGACCCATGCACCAGCGCCCCATCTCAGAGCATCTATGACATCCTTTTGGGGTAGGACCCGATGGAGAGCATACCCGAGATCCACCAGCAACTGGAAAACTACATCCTGGAGCCCCTCTGCAAGCGCAGCACCAGCTGCTGCGCTGGTGGAAGAAGAACGAGCATCGCTTCCCGGCCATGGGGCGGCTGAGCCGGCAGTACCTCGCCATCCCCACCACCGCCTTCCTGCCAGACCAGGCCTTCGCTGCTGGGGAAAGCACCCTGGAGCATCGGTGCACTGTCCTGGCGCCGGAGAATCTGGTCCAAATTCTGTTCTTGCATCCGCATTCTGATTTTTCAGAATGCACAATTTTTGGGATGGCGACTGAGAAATTAGCTCTTGTGGTTCCCATTGAAACACCCATTAATTCATACAACCAAAACCCAGCCAAATGAAAAGGCGATGTTAAACCTCAGCCCCGAGGGAAAAGAAATGTGCCCGACCAGGTGCTAAAAGGCGCTCTGGCAAACCACCCCCCTCTCCAAACTGCAGTTTGCTCTAGGAAACTGACAAGTTTTCTTCCTCTGCAGCCTTAGCGAGGCTGTAGATTTTTCCACCCTGCAGGGAAAGAAACAATCCTCAAAAGCAGATGTTATTCTGCCTGCAAGGAAAGCTTTAAAATATTTTTCTTTTTTTAAAGGCAGAATGCCTAAATGGAACATCCAAGCTGGTTTCTCCATGAAAATAACACTTTGCACTTGCACAGCAAAGCAACGCTCATTAACCAATCTCGGAAAGCTTCGCAGGCATTAAGAAACACTCCAAGTAACACACCTGCGTGCACCCTGTAAGCACACGTGCAAAGAGGAATCCCCGTTTACACACCCCGGCTATATCAAACCGCACTATTTCCCTCACAAGCCATGATGGAAACGGGCCACGCTCCCATTCCTCGGCTCCAGAGCTCCGGCGATGCCGGGATCATGCCAACCCTCAGCCGCTGCGGGCATCAGCTCTGCTAACACCCCGCTGATGGGTCAGCGACAGGAATCTGGGAGCAGGAAGGGGATTGTACCACCCAGGCTCCCCAAAATCCCCCACACTTAAGAGGAATGCGAATCTCAGGCTCCCCTAAGCCACCACATTTCTCACCGTGACCACTGCACTAACACCCAGAGCAGTTTTTAAGCAGCACGCACCAGGTTTAACCTCCACGCCTGAGAAAGTCCCTGTCCTAAGGGCTGCCGGTCCCCTCAGCCCAATGCAGGAGGCAGCAGCAAACCCCTCCAGACAGGGCAAGAGGTGCTTGTAAGAGTGACATCCAGCTAATAACCAAAAAGCACTTAAACCAACCCCAAACTTTGGAGACATTTAGTCTTGGGCCAGCAGCAGCATGTTGCTCAGTAAAGCACGCTTCCACGACTCCCCTCAATTAACCGTCACCTCCAGAGCCCGATCTCTGAAGGTGAGAAGTTCCTTTAGGTTGACTCTTGACGTCCCTTTCCCTCCCACAGGCAACGAGACCCCAAGTATTTCCACTTGAGAGTGCAGTTCCCCTTCCACGGGCACCCAGCTCGCTCTGCAGTTTTGGATTATCACTCAGCAGGGAGTGCGGGAGTCGCGGCAGCACTTGCATCGATAAGCAATCTGTGCAACAGTTCCTAAAACAGGGGCTGCCCACAATCAGAAGTTGACTCTTTGGTACAAACTCCCTCCACACCAGTCATCACACAGGGGGAAAAAAAACAACCAAGCTATTGTAGGGCTCAGTATTACCCATTTCTCCGCAGCTGGGCAGAAATACACACTTTTGCGGCTTTTCCCACACTGGAAAATTCAAAGCATTACTACTAATCAAAAGACTTCTTTTTCTAATGCCTCTGTTGGAGGGCTCCGGCACGTGGTCTGCAACGAGCGAATATCCACACAAAAACAAGCCCCAAAAGTCCCACAAAGCTGCTCTACCTCTTACGGTTTATTGCTGGGGTCCCCACCAACACCTAAACCCACGTCCCACCCCCCACACGGTACATCCTTTGCCATTTTGAACTTTGCCGCAAAACATTTTACCATTTTCCACCCCTCTTTCTTGGGAAAAGAAAGAGGGAACGAGACAACTCCAAACCGCTCGCTTTTATTTGATTTGCAGTGATCTGACAACCCCAGCCCTTCCCGCTGCCTTAGGCTTTGGGAAACAATTCAAGGGTCCTCAGCCACCAGTAAGGAACGAGCTGTTATTCATGGGCCAATCAGTAGAAACAGCAGCCCCGATCATTAGGAGAAAGTCTCATTTTTCAGTCATGGATTTTCACAGGTTTTGTTTTCAGGCCACCCAAACAGGGCGCGCTTTTATAGCCATCAGCAATTAAATTCTCTGTCCCCTCCAGAAAAGCCTTTTCCTAAAGGCGCTCTCCTTCCAAGGGCAGACCCACAAAAAGAAGCCCACACTGCCTAATCCATTTCACAGAGAATTTCAAATGCAAACAACAATTAAACAGGACGTCTTTTCCCCGCTTCAGGGAAAGCCAGTAATATAGACCTTGGCAACAGATTTAGCAAATCTATCATTGTAATGCCTTTGCATTTCCCATTTCCACCTGGAGAGCAGGCTGAAAGGACTCTCATAAAAAAAACCCCAAACCAACCACAAAACATATTCCTGTCTAGGGGGTAATTTTATGAAACGATTTGAACACCTTAACGATTTGAACATCTTTTTACAGGTACAAGGCAACAAGAAACATTCTCGAGGTGAAAAAAAAGAAAACAACACCTATTCACCTCTTTACCCCACAGATCTTTTCACCACATGGATTCCACCACCAATACACAGCTGCTAAATATCCCCGGCTGCTGCCGATCCGTAAGAAACCCTTTAAAATACAAGAGAACGCCGAGCCCGGCGCGCTGACGGTGCTGCCAGGGCTGTGAGTCAGAGCTGGACAGAGTTGCAGCCCCTGAGGTTGAAATCAGACCCACGTTTAGGCACAACTCGGGGTTTTAAGCCTCGCTACAAACCAGACCCCCGCTTTTCAAGAAAAACAGGGAGATTCACCTCAAAATAAACCACGTTCTCGACGCCAAAGGGGCGCTGGTCCATGGCCACCGCCGCCCTTAGGGCCAGTTCCATGGGGCTTCGCTTGACCTGGAGCAGAACTCGCGGGCGTGAGGACAACGAGCCCCCTACACAAAATCTAAAAAAAAAGGAAAATTTAAATAAGATTTGCTGTTACTCACCCACCAAAGCCTAACCACTACAACTGGCCCTTTCACAACCAGGCCTGATCGCAGAAGAAAACTGAAATATCCCGATTCCCGGTTCAAACACAAGGCGTGGAGCGGCCCAGACCCCACGTGTGGGCTGGGCAGACGGGGGGCTCTTCTTCTCAAATCCCGCAGGAAGAGAAAGGGCAGGAGTGTTTTCCCAGCCCTGGAAGAGGCTGTGGGGAGAAGGTGGGAGGGAGGAAAAGGCTGCCCAGGAGTGGAGTCGGGGGAAGGAGAGGGCTCCATCCATAGGGGAAACGCCATTCCTGGCCACACAGGAGGCTGCAGGACCACCCTGGGGATGGATTTGGGGGCTCTCCCTGAGGGAAACAGTGCTCCCAGCCATGCAGGAGGCTGTGGGGCCACCCTGGGGATAGGTTGGGGGATGAGGGGGGATCTATCCCTGAGGGAATCACTGCTCCCAGCCATGCAGGAGGCTGTAGGGCAATGAAAGAGATGGATTTGGGGGTTCTCCGTGAAGGAAACCCCATTCCCGGTCACGCAAGAGGCTGTGGGGACACCCCAGGAATAGGTTTGGAGACACTCCCTGAAGGAAACCCCATTCCCGGACACACAGGAGGCTGTGGGGCCGCCCGGGGGACAGATTTGGGGGCTCTCCCTGAGGAGAGCCTGTGGGGAGGAGGGAGGCGGGGGCCGCCCCAGGGCCGGGGCCACTCCTGGAAGGGGAGGGGGGGATCTCCAGCCGCCCACGCGGGGCTGCCCGAAGCCTGAGGAGATGAAAAGAAGAGGAGAAAAGCCAAGAGTTCCCTCACCGCCATCGCCTCTCACAGCCCCGGCCCTCCCCGCCGCGCCTCATGGCGGCTGTGTGCGGTGTCACCTGAGCGGGGGGCGGGGGCTGTGGCAGGAAAAGGCGAGAGAGGAAGGGAAGGGAAGGGCGGCGCCATTTTGAATGGGAGGAGAGGGGAAAGGGGGGGGAGAGATGGAGGGGGGGGTGTGTGGGAGCGAGGGTGTGAGGGGAGTAGGTGTTGTGTGAGGGGGGAGTGAGGGGGGAATGGGTTTTCGGGAGAGGGAGGTTTGCAGGGCTGTGAGGTGCCTGTGAGAGAGGAGGCCCCGGAGGGAGGTGAGTGGAAAGGGCTGTGTGTGAAAAGAAAAGCTTTAAGGACAGGCCGGGCTGGGGAAAGGCGGTGGGCCCTGAGGGAGGGCTTGGGGACCGGGGCCGGAAGCGTGGGTTTGGGGCAAAACTCTGGGAAAGAAACTGCAGGACAGGGCCAATCTGAGTATACAGTTTTCGCGAAGCTTCAAGGAAAAGGTGACCAAACGCGCCTCTTGTCCTTTTGGGGGCTGGTTTTGTCTAAGTTATTCATGCGAGTATATTTTTGCCACACGGGATGGGAACTTTCGCTTCCCGGGATAGCTGATGCCCCTGGATAACCACTGCCCGCGAAGCACTGCGAAACCCCGTGATCAAAAATGAGAACAAAGGCCGGGTTTTGCCTCTCAGAAGGATCTCTAAGCCCCATCTCCAAGCTATTTTCAGTACCTTTCTGGTTGTTTTCTTCCCCCCCATCCCCGTGATGTTCGTCGGGGGGGCTGGCGGAGCTCTGCAGGCGGATGTCCGGCTCATTTTGGGGAGGGCTGGGATGGTTTCGGCCTCGCATTGCCCGACGCGGAGAGAAGCTGTGCTGCGGGGCTCATTCTCCTCGGCGCGGCCCCGCCGCCTCGCTCGCGTTTGCCGCGGCGACGCAGAGGGGCGTGGCCCGGGTTTTCGCCTCGGCACATGCGCGGGTGGGCGGACGTGAGGGGGAGCACTTCCGGTGTACGGCGTCGGGCGGGAGCTGCGACGGTCGGTACCGGGGGAGACGGGGGAACCGGAGCCGAGGAGGGCGGGAGCGGGCGGGCGGGGCGGGGTGGGGTGGCGGGGGCGGCGGCGGCGCGGAGGTGTGCAGGGCCAGTTCGGGGGGTTTGTGGGGTGGCAGGACCGGGCTGGGGGGCTCGGGGGGCGGTCTGGGCCTGTTTGGGGGGGGCAGAGACGAGTGGGGGGTCCCCGGGGGAAACAGGGCTGATTCAGCACCCCCCCCATCCCCCGCAGCCCCCTCCCCCCCCGCTCGCTCCCCGTAGGTGGCGGCAGCCCCGGCCGCAGCGCAGGGTGCCCGGGGCCGGCCTGGCGGGGCGCTTGGCTCCGCTCTGGGCTCCGCTCTCAGCGCCCCCCCCCACGCCCCCCCCACCCCGGCAGGTCAGCCCGGCTGTGCCCCCTTCGCCCGCCTCTAACCCACGGCCGAGTCCCCCCAGGTACCCCCGAGATGGGTCGGGGGTTGTCAGCGCTGGGCCCCCTGAAGCGGGGGTGGGTGGTGGGCACGGGCATTGCTGGGAGCCCGTGGGCAGCCCTGGGACCCCCTTAAAGCCCACGGAGACCCGCGGGGCCCCCTTGTCTCCCCCGGAGCCGACGGGGAGCCCTAGCTGTGGAGTCAGCTTAAGGAGTCTGCCCTAAGGACTGCTGCTTTTTGGAGCGTTGGGGGAGGGGGAGGGTTGTCGGTGTGGGGAGTGGAGGTGTGTGGGAGGAGTCCCGTGTCTTGAGGGAGGTTTGGGGATGTTGGGCAGATTTGGGGGAGTGGGGGAGGGGTCCCCTCACTTGGAACCCCCTGGTTCTTCTAAACTGTGGGAGGCAGCGGGCGTAGGGGGAAGGCAGTAGAGTGGGTTGCTGTGTTTCAGTCCTTGGTTGATAGTCAGCGACTGTGCTCCCTTGCTGCTCAGCAGACTATTAGCTCCGTGGGGCTATTTTTCCAGGAAGGCTACGACTACAGAAACGGACCGACTTCCTCAGAAGGGTTGTTAGCGGTGACGTCTCCTGGGAACGTACTGCCTGACGTTGGATAGACCTGGCACCACGCAGCAGCTCAGAGCCCCACAGCGTACGCTGCCGCTCTCAGTTGGCTCCATCAAATCCTCCGACCTGAGAATACCAAAGGTACGGAGTTGAAACGGGCCCTTCCTCACCCGCTGAGTCAGATGAACCTTTTTGTGCCCAAGTTGGCTGGGGACTGCTCCTGCCTCGCCGCCTTCAGGCGGAGCATGGCTGTGAGCAGGGGAGCTCAACACACAGTGCTTGCTGATTGCACCTGCTCCCTCGGGGGAGCACCCGCAGGGGTGGGATGGGAGGAGGGAGGACAGCACGAGGGCTAGAGACAAACATTTTATTTCTTTAACGTTTCACATAGGGGGTACCCCAGAGGGGTTCCCGACCCCACACCCCACAGCCGCTCAGTATTTGGGGCACTGTTGGTCTTCTGGGCCTGGCGCTGTCACCACTTGCAGGGCTGGCAGAAGCAGACACGGCTAGTGGCATCTCCACCAGCCCTTCAGGTAGCCCCACAGCCAGGCGCAGCCCTACCGTGGGCATCTTCCTGCCCTGCACAGCCCTGGGTCTGCCTGGCCACACTCCCTGCCCGTGGTCTTGCAGGACTCCTCCATCTTTGCCTTCAAAGCCTGGAAAGCGCAGGTGATCTCCCGCACCCGCTCCACCTTGTCCATGTCCATGGCTGGGGGCCTTCCGGGGGACAGGTGCTCGTCCGTGGGCCTCTGTGTCCTGTCCATCCCCTGCTGGGGAACCCACTCTTTCTCGGTCCTTGCTGGCAGCTCCTGTGGAGGCTCCTGGCTGAGGACCAGCCCCGGTTTCCCCACTGCCCCACCAGCAGCCATGGGAGAGCGGGGTTGTCCTGAGTGTGTGAGCACCACTGGCTCTGTTGCTGCACTGGGCCAGGGCTCCAGGAAGTGGTAGAGGGAGCTCTGGGAAGAGGAGCTGCTCCTCAACAGGCTGCTGCAGTCCTCCGAGTTGGCCAGCGAGCACAGGCTGCAGGGGCTCTTGCAGTGGCCCTCGGGGGGCCCAGGAGCCCGGGGGTTGCCTGGACCAGAAGGAGCTGTCCCCACTGATAGAACCTATAGGTGGGAGAGGAGGGCAGGGGGACCTGGGGGCTTGGGGGGGACAGGGGGTAGAGAGCGGCATCACTGCTCGGATGGTATATGGTTGGCAGGGAGCCCAGTGGGTCCTGTGGGGCCCGGTGCTCCCTCCTCGCTGCCTCCTCGGTTGCCCTCCAGAGGAGGGGAGAGAAGAGACCCGCTGCACCCTGTCTCCTCCGCTGGAGCCCGCGGGCAGCACCCCCTCCTCAGCAGGCGGGCAGGGCTGCCCAGTGCAGGCAGGGCAGGGCACAGGCTGAGGGTCTGGGGCGGGATCTGGGGGTCTCCCCCACACTCCCTGCTTCTCCTGCATCGATTTGAGCTCCGTTCCTTCATCCGCTAGCCAAGAAGCTGCTGAGGGAGGGGACGGAGTGAGCGGCTGGCAGCCCCCGGCACAGCCCCGGCTCAGGGCTGCCGTGGGGTGTGGGCTGTTTGCATGGTGCTCGGTGCCAGGGCCACTCACCGCTCTGCTCCTCTGGGCGGGCTCTCACGTCCGTCGTCCCTTGCTTTGGCTTCTTCCAGTCCCTCTGCAGGACCCCGGGAGCTGGGTGAGACGGGAGCAGCTCCCAGCCCCGCGCCGCAGCCCCCCACCCCACCCCACGCTGTGGCACAGTGTGGTGCAGCAGTCGCCTACCTGAAGCCACTTGGTCTGTAGCACAGAAGAGACCGCGCTGAGCCCCATCAAAAGCATCACGAGCGGAGCCAGGTGAGCTGTGGGAGGGACATTGGAGTCCCTCCTGGCACCAGCTGCGGTGCAGCCGCGCAACCCTGGGGTGCCCCCCATGGGAAATGTTAAAGAAATAAAATGTTGGTCTCTATCCCTGGTGCTGTGGTTCCTCCTCCCATCCCGCGGCTGGGGCTGTGCCCCCCTCAGTGCCCGACCCAGTGGGACAGGCTGGCACTGCTGGCACCCACCAACCTGGGGGGGAGGGGATGTCGGGGGAGCTGGGTGGGCTGGAGAAAGAGAGGAAGCACCTCTTGAAACCAGCTCAGCCCTCTCCAGCCACAAAACCCTCCCCAGAGGCACCAGAGGGGACCCCCAGATCCTTGAAGGGCTGCCCCAGACTCCCTCTGGCCTGCAGGATTCCCCCCCAGGACCCCATAAGGGCAGCCCAGGACCCCTTACAGACAGCCCAGTGGCGTCCCAAATCTGGGTTCTTTACCTGCTGGGCAAGCCAGTAACACACTGTGTGGGAGCAGCCAGCCAAGCCGGTTTCAGAGCACAAGAGGTGAGAGGCAGGGAGCTGCCATCCCACTCAGCTCCATCTCCGCCGTGCCTTGGCTGTGCAGAGAGAACTTGGGGGGAGCTGCAAAACAGCTCAGCCCGGGCTTATCTCAAGATGGCACAGAACAACCAAAACCAAATGGCTCTTAACAAATAAAATGCCCCGAGTCCCATCCCACCACTCTTCCTGTGATGTTGAGCGCCGGACATCACATACTTCGCTATGGCACCACCAGAGGGAAATATCCCAGACAGTGTAATCCACTTGGGCATAATCCTGCACCCTCACCGAGTCAGGAAATATAAACCGCAGGGTCTGGGGAGACAAATGGGGAATCCTCCAAGGATACAGCTGGCCCCTAGGAGATCCGTCCCCCCCATCCAGGACGCTGTACAGGGTAACTTCCCCGGGATGGAGCGACCTCACCTGAGAGAGAGAGGGTAAGTGACTAAGAAACATCCGTACGGTATATGCCATGCGATTGAGTTTGTGACTGGTGCACTCTTCTAAGGTATTAATATCTAGCGCCCTTGTGGTTTGTGTTGCTACGTGTCGGGGGCATTTGTAGCTCGCAATAGTGGATCCCGCTAATTGCTTTTAAACCGCAATAGTGTAATCGCCATCGCACACACAGAACTTGCAATAGTGACGTATTGGGCCCGTGAGCGAAGTCCAAAGAAATTGTTAATTTGAACCTCTCAGTGAAGCCCTTTTTCCCGTTTCGTCACACTCCCCGAGCCACTGGGTAAAGCGACACCTGGCAAAAAAACCACCACCACCACCCCAAAAAAAACCCCACACCACATCCCCCACTCCCCACCCACCCCTTCTCCCCCCATCACAGCCATGGGGCAAACTCCCACCACCACCCCCCCAATCTCAGCTCGGCCGTGACCCCCCCGAGACACTGGAACGAAAGCAACGGAGAGCGAGCTCAGGCTCGTGTGAGCTGGAGAGATTTCTCTTTGTTTTTTGATGTTGTCGTTGGGTGGGTTTTGGTTGGTTTTTTTCACAGAACACTTTGCAGTGTGGTGTCGCAGCCCCCGGGGCCGGTGCTGGCACCGCCACCTCACCCCCTGCTCTCGTCCCTCCTCCTGCCCGGTGGCTTTCACCACTTTCCTTGCTTGGTTAGTTTTTTTTTTTCCTTTGTACCTTTCTTTTTTTATATTTGGGGGTTTTGTTTCCTTTTCCTTTTTTTTCTCTTCCCCCCCCTTTTTCCTCTTCCCTTTTTTCTTTTTCCCCTTTTTTTCTTCCCCCCCTTTTATCTCTTTTTCTGTTTGTTCTTCTTTCCCCTCTTTTTTTTTCTTCCCCCATTGTTTTCTTTTGGTTTTTTTTTTTTCTTTTTCTCTTTTCAAACATCTCTCAAGCTTTCTCCGAAGGAATGGCCCCTGGCTCTCAGCCAGCAGAAGGAGACTATGGAAGAGCTCTGGCACCCGTGGGATTGCCTTCCTTCTCCTGCCTCGCACTCAGTAGAGAGTTTGTTTTCCAACTCGTTTTTTTTTTATTAAGAAAATAAACAAAAATAATGCTCCAGCTATCAGTTTTACAAGGCATAGAAAATCTCTAAAAGGGAAACAGAAGCGCAATGTGCTGAGGTATGAAAACCTGAGGTAGTTTTTGTGTGTGGATGTGTGTGTGTCATTTGGGGTTGGGGGTTGTGTGTGTTTTATTTTTGAAATTAAAAAAAAAATAATAATTTTGCTAGTGTTTTGGTTTTTTTTTTCCCCCAGCCCTGGGCTGACAACCTCTTGGAAATCTGTTTTCCCCCCCTGCCCCTCTTTTCCCACCTTCTCTCCTTGCAACCGGGATCTTTCCCCAAAGAGTTTACGGCCGAGCACGGCCTTTCTTTAACCTCTAGAAAAGCCGGCTTGTGCTAAAAAACAAACATCCCCCTCCTGCCCCCACCCCCTCTGAAATGAAATAAATAAATAAAATCCTTACAAAACTTAAAAATCGCCGTTAGTTTTGTTATCGTTACATTAATTCTAAAAACTGATGAGCCGCTGCGCTGTGTGCCGCAGCCCAACCTCCCCCCCCTCAACGCTGGGTGAGCTCCTCTGGCCATGCCTGGGATGAAAAACCGGTGGCTTTTAGGAAATAAAAAATAAAAAATTAAAAAAAAAAAAGAATAATAAAACCTCTCTTTCTCTCTCTCTCTGCCTGTGTTAGTCCAACTAAAGGGATAGCGTCGGGAGGCGAGGGAGGAGGAAGGGGGAGGCTGTGGGATGGAGAGAGCCCTCCCCGTACCCCTCGGCTGTGCATCCTCGCAGCGCTGTGGGGAATGGGGGTGGGGGGGTCTTTGGTTTGCACAGGGTGGCCGTGGTGGGGGCTCAGCCCCATCCTTACAGTGCTGGGGAGCACGGGGCTACCAGGCGCAGAGAGTCCCTCCCCCAGTGAGGTGCTTTGGTGCGCTGAGGTGTTAGATGGGGTGGCACAGCCCCTGCCCGCCCCAGGAGGGGGGACACCACCTCTCCGGTGGCACTGGATGGGTGGGAGGGAGGGAGGGAGCAGAGCTCTGGGAGCCATGGAGAAAGGTGTGGGGGTGTCCCTCATCGTGGCAGCCCCCAGCAGCCCTACCCCACCACCTGGCCACCCCAAGGGACACCCAAGCCCCATCTTGGTCCTCTCCCCGTTGGGTGATGCCCTTCCACCCACCCCGGAGGTGCTCTCCTCTCCTGCAGGGGGGACGCCCAGCGCTCGCCTGGCTAGAGAAGCACCGGGGGGGTGCTTAGGGGGCATCTGAGCTTCCCCGTTACAAGGGCGTAATTAGTGCACCATTAATAACCATTAATAACGACTTTGGCTCTGCTAACCAACTGCGGCGAGGCCCCCACCCCGCTTTAGCACAGGCTTCCTGATGCCAACGCCTCCCCGAGCCACTGGGTAAAGCGACACCTGGCAAAAAAACACCAAAAAAACCCCCACACCACATCCTCCACTCCTCACCCACCCCTTCTCCCCCATCACAGCCATGGGGCAAACTCCCACCACCACCACCCCCAATCTCAGCTCGGCCGTGACCCCCCCGAGACACTGGAAAGAGAGCAGCGGAGAGCGAGCTCAGGCTCGTGTGAGCTGGAGAGATTTCTCTTTGTTTGTTGATGTTGTCGTTGGGTGGGATTTGGTTGGTTGTTTTTCACAGAACACTTTGCAGTAGAGGACAAAAACGTGGTGTCGCAGCCCCCGGGGCCGGCGCTGGCACCGCCACCTCCCCCCACCTCCCCCCCCCTCCCCCCTCCCCCGGCTCCTGTCCCTCCTCCTGCCCGGGGGATGTTCCCACTTTCCTTCCTTGGTTTGTTTGTTTGTTTTTTTCCTTTCTACCTTTCTTTTTTAATATGTGGGGTTTTTTTTCTTTTGCCCTTTTTCTTCTTTCTCCCTTTTGTTTTTCGCTTCCCCCTCCTTTTTTCTCTTTTTCCCCTTTTTTTTCCGATTTTTTTTGCCTTTTCCCCCATTTTTCTCTGTTTCCCCTTTCCCCCCCATTTTTATTTTTCTCTTTTTTCACTTCTTCCCCCTTTTTTCTCTTTTTCCCCTTTTTTCTTTTTCCCTTTTTGTTTTTTGCTTTTTCCCCCTTTTTTCTGTTTCCCGTCCCCCCCGTTTTACTTTTTCTCTTGTTTTACTTTTTTCCTATTTTCCCCTTTGTTCTTTTTCCCTTTATTTTCTTCCCCCCCCTTTTATCTCTGTTTCTCCCTTTTCCCCCGTTTTAATTTTTCTCTTTTTTTACTTTTTCCCCTTTTTTTATCTTTTTCCTCTTTTTTCTTTTCCCACTTCCCCCCCCCCCCCTTTTTTTTTTTTTTTTCTCTTTTTAAACAAGCTCTCTCCTGAAGGAGCGGCCCCTGGCTCTCCGCTGGCAGAAGGAGCCTACGGAAGAGCTCTGGCACTGACACGGGCGGGAACACCCACTCACACATCGCAGCACAGCAGTTAGTTTGGCAACACCCCCACCCCCTGTCACAAGTGAGACCTGCACAGACAAAAGGCTCCTGAGTGAGGGCACTGGGGCAGCCCCACCTTAGAAGCAGCAGAGGAGCAGAGCCGTCCGGAGCCATCAAGAGCACAGGAAGGGCTATTCAGGGCCTCATTGTCTGCGCCGAGTGACCGTCTGCTGAGAACCGCTCTGGCGGCTCAGAGCTCAGCCCCAGCAGCAGTCTGGAGCCAACGGGGAAAAGTACACTGGGAGGAAGACTGGCAGCCTTCCTCCACAACGCCCCGGAGAGAATGACCAGAGTGCTGCCTATCCCCATCGCTTTTCCAACTCGGTTCCTTTTTTATTAGAAAATTAATTAAAAAAAGATCTCCAACTCTCAGGTTTACAAGGCACACAGAATCTCTAAAAGGGAGACACAAGCGTGAGGTGCTGAGGTACCCAAACCTGCCCACGTTAGTCCAACTAAAGGGAGAGCGTCGGGAGGCGAGGGAGGAGGAAGGGGGAGGCTGTGGGATGGAGAGAGCCCTCCCCGTACCCCTCGGCTGTGCACCCTCGCAGCGCCGCGGGGAATGGGGGGCTGTGTGTTTGGGGGGGTCTTTGGTTTGCTCCCCTGACCTGCTGGGGGTGGGGGAGGAGGGTTTGGGAGGGGGGAATGTCCGGCGGCGGGGTTACATTCATCGGGCGGTGCTGGGCGGCACGGCGGGAGCCTCCCTTGCTGTGCTGCGAGGCCGGGGCTCCCGGAGCGTGTTTCTGCTCCTGCTGCTTCACCTGCTGGAGCATTTCCCTCATCTTGCGCTGTGCAGTCTTGGGGAGGAGAGGGGAAAAGCAAGAGGTGGGGGTCAGGGCACCGCTTCTCCCCCCACCACCCACCCCCGAGCCCCCACCGAGCATCTCGACACTCCCAACAAGCTGTAATTAATTTCAGGTTTGTTATGGGTTAGTCCCACAAATTGATGCGAGGAGACGGAGCCAATTAAGACTGAAGTATTTATTAGCAAGCGGCAGCAAGCAAAACAGCGCTGGGGGGCCCGGGAGTCTCACTCCACCGACGGCTCGCACCCGTTTCCCGAAAGTCCCTGGTTTTATACTCTTCTTTTTCCGGTAGAGGGGTACTCTGTGCTGTGGGATCCGTCTAAAATGTCTTTTGTTCCCTCCTAGTGCAACAGTGAAAGAGCTAAAGAAGAAGCATCTCAGAGTTTTGAGAAATTATCTCATGTCCTGGAAGAGAAGAAATCCGCAGCTCTTAGGGCAATTGAAGCTTCTAAGAATTTAAGGCTGGAAAAATTGCAAACACAAGCAGAAGAATCTCAAGGGCTCCTGGAAAATAATGGCCTTGTAGGACTTGCTCAAGAACTGCTTAAAGAAACTGATCCATCTTGTTTTGTTCAAACAGCAAAACAACTTCACGTCAGGTATCTTATTAATTATCTTCCGTTTGTACCGTTGAGGTACAGGTACTGTTCCAGGGATGTCTGGTCAGTCCTATTCTTTGGACACCTGCTAGGAAAGTACTGAATGCAAGTACTTTGTGTTGCAGAGCCTCAGAGGCGGTCCCGGTACCATTCAGTAGAAATTCCTATATTACAGTGTGCGTTAAAAAACAGCCCAGAGGAGGGGCTCTGTCCTGCGCCAACGCCTAGCCTTCTTCAGTAGGACTGCAGTGGAAGGGTAACCCATTCAGCTCACTGATACAGTCCTTTGCTCAGAGATTGCATCGGGTATTTGCAAGTTAATCTAACAGGTCTCTTCTGGCTTTAAACTCTTTGATCTGAATAGTTGTGCTCCATTAGCGCTTCACACCTATTTTGTTCTTTGAATGTAATGCCCCAAATTGTTAAAATGCTCTGCCAACCAAAAGATTCCCTGTTAGTTATCTTTACACTGATGTACAAAAGGCCTTTAAATTTTGCATTTTAATTCTGTCTAGAGAGACAAGTTTCTGGGACACGTGAGTAAGTACCTGAAAAGAGAACTTTTTTTAAAGCAAAACCTAGCGGTTTTGCTTTAAGGAATGCACCCATGTGAATTCCTTTTTCCCTCTTCTGCCATCCCTCTGCTTCTGTGCTTTCAGAATCCAAAAAGCTACTGAATCTCTCAAGAGCTTCAAGCCAGCAGCTGAAACTACTTTCGAGGACTTTGTGATGGACATAGCCAAGCAAGAAGAGATCCTTGGTGACTTGTCCTTCCATTCCAATGGTAAATTATGAGAGCATCACGTCTTTCTTGAGTTACAGCTTTAAGGGCTTCTCTGGAAAGAGGCAAAACTTGTGCAGGGCTGCAGTTGCAGAACTCAATCTTGTGACTTGCATTGTCCCTTCTGCCTCTGTGATTCACAAGGCGTTACCTGGCAGCAATGCTAGCTTCAGCTTTGATAAAGAAGCTAAGATGCCATGGCATTCAGAACCAGTTTACATTGGCTTCCAAAATATTGTAGTTAAGTAATACTAGGTCTTCCTAGCAGCTTTTTGTCGTGATTGCATGACAGAAAAGAATAGGTTTTTATATGGTTTTTTAGTTGCCAGCAAAAATAAATAATACAACTTTCAAAGTAAAACCAGAAAGGATTTAAGTGCATGAACAGACCCATCCTCATCTGCACTCTTTGACTGAGTCAGATTTCCCCCCCACACTGTCCCCCCAGTGCTGTAGCCACTCAACAAAGGGCTTCTGTGTTTAATTGTAAAACAACATGTATCTACATTTGAGGTTTTTTTCTCCTGAATCTCTGTCATTCCAGGTCTAGAAATACCAGAAATCAATGAAGAGCAGAGCAAAATGTACAACAAAGCTCTGATCAGTTGGGAATGCCCTGGGAAGACAGACTCAGCTGATATCTATGTTCTTGAGTATCATAAGCTTCATAGAGAAGAGGAGAGTACAACGTGGCAGGAGATCAAAGTTTGCAGCAAGAGCAAAGTCATATCTGATCTCGATGACGACAGCAGCTATGCCTTCAGAGTTCGAGGATATAAAGGATCCATCTCCAGCCCTTGGAGCCGAGAAGTTATCTTGCGTACGCCTCCAGCCCCAGGTATTGGGTTTTCTTATGTCCACGAGCTGCTGGTGGTGGTAAGAGCTGTAGGTGGTTTCCAGTAGCTCCCAGACTTCTACTACACTGTTACCGGTTGTATAAATGTTTAAAAGCACTGTTAACAAACAGGTTAAGTAGGCAGCATACTGAGACTGTGTTAGCTTGCGTAATGTTCCTGGTAGCCTTTAAAAGCGAGGAATTCTAGTGCCAGCATGACTTAAAATATAGTTTATAAGCACAGAAATACTTAACTAAGAGAAAATTTTTTGGGATGCTGTTTTTCAGTTCTCAGTTTTCTTTTTGATGACAAATGCGGGTACAACAGTGAACATCTCCTGCTGAACCCAGGAAGAACCTCTGTGGAAAGTAGGGCTGGATTTCCTCTACTGCTGGGGTCTGAGCGCATGCAGGTCGGATGCTACACAACCCTGGATTACATCATTGGCGACACTGGGATTGCCAAAGGGAAGCACTTCTGGGCTTTTCACGTGGAAGCCTATTCCTACCTGGTGAAAGTGGGAGTTGTTTCTAGCAACAAGATACAGAAGTTGTTCCATAATACCCATGATGTGACCAGCCCAAGGTAAATTGCAGACTCTTGCTTAATACATGTTTTGTATAAGGAGATGGCTTTTTAAAAAATAAATTAAGAGCGAGCCTGGTCTCAATTAGTATACAAGATGAACCTAAGCAGTGGGAAGTGGCTTGAAGGATATAGTGTAAGCAGGTTGTCCTGTTCATCCTCTACTATTAGTAGGAAGATGTTCTAATTGTCCAGAGTCCTATTTTCTTTCTTTCTGGGAAAGAAATCGGGTTTCTACAGATATCAAGATATGTCAGTTAAAGCAAGAAGGTTAAAAAAGAGAAAAAAAAGCATCATTTGCAAGATTGAAGCAATGCTTAGTTGTCAATAGTAAGATTCTGCCTTAATTCCCTTAGCATACTAGGTTTGGCAGCCACTCAGAGGTACAGTGTTCACTGTGCATATCTGTGTGTCTTTGCTGTAGCTTGCGTCATGGTGGATTCCAAGTCACTGGCTCATCCCAGGCTATAGATTTGCATATGACACTGGAGTGCTACTGAGCACAAGCCAAAGTGCAGTGGATAAACCAGCAAAAAGATTTCCAGCTCTCAATTACAGTTGTAGTAAGCCTGGATGTGTCTAGGAACTGCAGGCTGGGAGGCTATCTCCCAGGGGCTCTTAACTTTTTCATGAATCTAACAAAAGTGTTGGCCTTCTGCTGTATAACATACTGAAATTATAAAAACGCCAGTGTCTCAAGCTTCTGAAAGTCAGATGGAGACTTTTTGAAAAATGAGAAATTAGATCCTGATTTTCTCATTTCTCCCGGTCCCTGCCAGGAGGGAGTGAAGCTCAGCCCCGCTCCCTCCTTTTACAGGGAGGAAAACAAAATGGAAAAAAGAAAACCAAATTGTCCTATATTAGAAGTGTATAATTCCATTTTAAGGGTAGGGCAGCAATAGGGCTGGTACCACAGCCCCCCAGCCCCACAGCCACTGTGGGTCACGGGCGTAATAATGTACCTCTCCGGTAATTAAAGTTTCTTTTGGGAAGGGGGGAGAGATGGGGACTCTCCTGCGCCGGGACCTTTCCCCTCCAGGGAGGCAGAGCCGGAGCAGCGAGCACGGTCCTGCCCGGAGGGCAGCGTGGAGGGGACGCGCACGGGCATCCCGGAGGAACAGCAGCAAGGAAACCCCGGCACTGCACCTTTCCCTTCCTCCGAGCCCTTTTCTTTTCCTCTTTTTAAGGGCTCAACCAGTTTCTTCCCCCTCTGACCGTCACCATGGGGCACTGGCACCAGCAGCTTTGCAAAACCCCATCCTGTAAAAGCCGCCTGATTTTAGCCCTGTTTGGGGATGCTCCGTTTCCATCCTTACAGAGCAAACTGATAGATTTGTTTTTCTCCCCCCTCCCCATTTAGCAAGAAGCACCAACGTGCCGTTGTCGGTTTGGGTCGGTTTGCTGCAGAAAAAGGCTCCCGCAGGGGACGGGATAAGCCGATGGCAGGAGGGTCCCTGCACCCATCCCACCGCTGCTGGTGGAGGGCGGCAAGGGGACCTTTTCTTCGGGGTTGTCCTCTCCTCCCGGGCTCTGCAGCCCCACGCCGCAGCCCAACGACCCCCCCGAGATGGGAAGAGAGCATGAGAACCATCTCTGCTCAACAGCTCAAGAGGAAAAAACAAAATAAACCAAAGAGATAAAATAATACAATAGGATGAGATACAATAACGCAGCAGCACCCGCCCCACTCGTGGCACTACTTTTATTCTCGGCCACTGCAGTGATTGGGGGGTTTGACAGGATGGACCTTCCAAGGTCCCCTCCCACCCAAACCAGTCTTTGGGTCCATGACTGGAAGTGTCTGAGGTCAGGTTGGATGGGGCTGCAACCAACCCCGTCTACTGGATCCCAAACCACCCAGAAATCCAATCCAAACTGTTCTTTGGGTCCGGTTGGAGGTGTTCAAGGTCAGGTTGGATGGGGCTGGGACCAACCTGGTCTACTGGTCCCAGCCAATGATGGGGAGGTTGGACTGGATGGACCTTCAAAGGTCCCCTTCAACACAAACCGTTCTGTGGGTCTATGACTGGAAGTGTCCAACGTAAGGCTGGATGAGACTGGGACCAACCTTCTCTACTGGTTCCCAAACCTTCCAGCCCAAAAATCCAACTCAACCAACCCAAACCTTCTATGAGTCTGATTGGAGGGGTTCAAGGTCAGATTGGACAGGGCTGGGACCAACCTGGTCTGTTGGAACCCAAACCACCCAAAAATCCAACTCAACCAATGCAAACCATTCTGTGGGTCTGAGTGGATGTATCCAAGGTCCGGTTGGATGGGGCGTTGAGTAACCTGCTCTACTGGAATATGCCCCTGCCGAAGACAGGGGAGGTTGGACGAGATGGACCTTCAAATGTCCCCTCCAAGCCAAACCAGTCTGTGTGTTCATGACTGGAAGGTCCGAGGTCAGGTTGGACGGGGCTTGGAGCATCCTGAGCTGCTTGAAGCTCTCCCTGCTAATGGCCACCCCACCAGAGGTTGGCGGTTGCCGTGTCACCACGGTCAGTCAATCAGCAATGAACATGTCACCCTGATGTCACAAGAGGTGCGTGGCACACCCACTCAGGGGGTATAAAAGGGCCCACCGGGTGGTGGGTCCCACACTTTGGAGGAACGTCCATAAGATGACCTCTAACATGGCTGTCGCCACCAAGAACCGACCTGCCAGCGTGAGGCGGACCAAGATGGACTTCTGGGATGGGATGGAGCACACCTTTGCTATGTCCAGCGTCACCGCTGAAGGTACGGCCAACCGCAGCCACCTCTCCGGCAGCCAAGACTCAAGGGCTTGTCACCATTTCGGAGCCAGCCATGACACTTGGCGTCTGCCACCGCGTCGCGGCTCAAGGGGGAGATGTTTGGGGTGGACCTGAGAGCTGGTGGAGATGGGGCCTGACCTGGTTCTTCTTTGTTTTTTCAGAGCGAACGGCCGTCTGGGATGCAGTGGCTGGCTACATTCAAGACCAACTCCTGCTCCACAAGGTGGTGCAACACCCGCGTCCTCCTCATGCACCATGAGGGGTGGTGGGATCCCCCTGGGGCGTGGCCTGCTCTCACCCTTCAACTCCTCAGAAAACAGGAATCTCACCCCAAAAGTCCCCACTGACGGCCAAACGGGGCCTGTGCAATGTTGGTGTCACGTCTGGTAGGGCTGATCCAGGTCGCTGGAGACCCCCCCGGGATGGCCTCATCCTGGTTCTGCCCAAACTCCAGTGCTGTTTTTTTCTCCTGAGGAGGGGAAGGACTCAACATCTCCTCCCCAAAGTTCTCCCCACCGCCCAGCTCGTGCCTCCAAACGGTGGGAGAGGGCAGGATCCAGCCTGAAGCACCATCCCTGGATGGGGGAGGTCACCTCCAGATCTTCCCTCTAGCCAGTCCTCACCCTCCCACCCTTCTCGTCCACTTGCAGGGCGTCCGAATTCCCACCCTTGGCTCCTTCGGTACTGTCCTCGAACGCGTCCAGGTCGGAGATGAAACCGTGACTATCCAGAAGCCGGTGTTCCACCTGGCCAGGAACCTTGCTGTTGTCCACAACCTGATGGACAACAAGGACTACCTGCCCGGTAAGATGGCTGACTGCACGGTCATCTTCTCTGAAGCAACTCCAAAGTCCAATAATTGAGTGGGTTTGAGTTTTTTTGGGGCAATGCAATGATTGTGACACACAAGCTGTAGGACACGGGCCACCGGGTGAGCGTCTCCATCCTTCTCCTGTGGTTCTTCCAGGCAACAAGGAGCTGGAGCCCCTCAAGTACTCCAAGGTGGCCGTGGCAGCCGCCGTGTCCCGGCAGAAAGTGGTGGACTGCATCCAAGGCACCACGACCCTCCTCTCGCACTGCCTGGGGAAGGGGGAGAATGTGGCCCTCATCCTGAGGGAGGTGGGGGTGCTCCTCATCGAAGGCACGAAAGTGCGCGTGAAATTCTACCGCAGCTTCCTGGAGAGGCTGTCTGGGAAGGAGAACTTGGAGAAGGTTGTCTTCAAGGTAAGCATTTTGGTTTCTCTGTGGTGCGTGCGGTCCCACGGCAGTGTTCTGGCACTGCTTGTGTGGGGTCCCTCAGGACACGTTCAGCCACTCGGTCCAGGTGAGAGTTACGGTCCTGCCAACACTTGCTGCCTCAAGCTCCTCCGACACTTGAGTGCCTCAGCCATGTGGAGGATGTCCCACCGTTTTTGGCCTCTTCCAATGTGGGGTGCTTTAACCACGTTGAGGGATGTCCTGCCATCTTTGGCCTCCTCTAACACTGAGACCCTCAACCACATTGAGGATGTCCTGCTGTCTTTGGCATCCTCCAGTGTGCAGTGCTTCAACCACGTTGAGGATGTCCTGAATCTTTGTGTTCCTCCATTGCAGGTCCCCCATCTGCTGGACATGATTGTGTCCCCAGTGGTACCCGTGGCCTCACTGAGCTTCTCCGGCCGTGTCATCCTCTTTCCCAAGTGAGTACGTTGGCGGCTGTAGCCGCTCTTTGATGCCAACGCCCAAGGTAGCATCTCTTCCTTGTGCCGCTGCGGGTGTCCTGGGGACACCAGGCGGCGACTCTTGATGATGTCCCAAGGCCGCAGTCACTCCCATAAGGCAGCTCTGAGGGGAAAGACAGAGGAATTTGGGTGACATTTCTTCCCGTGGTGGCCTGGACTTCTTTGCTGGGCGACTCCATTTCCCAGGCCCGTCCTTGGGGATGGGATGTGGTAGACTTGGGAAGTCAATGGCCTTCATGGCAATGCCAAACTCTGCCTGCGGGCAGGTGGCCGCAGCAAGTGGCAAGTGCTGGTGGTGCCATGGGTCATATGGGTGTCTTCTCCTTCTTTCCAGGTTTGTGATGGAGTGTGTGCCCAAACACCCACCCAGGGCTCTCCTCAAGACCTCGAGACAAGTCCCTGGTGAGGATGTGCAGACGAGAAAAGACAGTTTGCCACCTCTCCAGCAAGGTGGGAAAGGTAAAGCAGCTCCCAGCTCTTCTCCATGGGACGGGCAGCCAACTTCTG
Organism: Vanellus vanellus; assembly: GCF_965231255.1. Classification (NCBI taxonomy): domain Eukaryota; kingdom Metazoa; phylum Chordata; class Aves; order Charadriiformes; family Charadriidae; genus Vanellus; species Vanellus vanellus. The sequence continues at coordinate 914,902 of NW_028127957.1, forward strand.
CCATGTTGTGGGGAAATGGCCGACGCTGAGCGCCAAAAGGCTCCGACTTGTCCCAAAGCTTCAGACCAACTCCTGAGGGCCTTTTGTCCTAACGATTTGTTGGTGTCACCAAAAGAGAGCCCCGGGTTGGGATGTGCCCAAGGGTACAGTGGGAGGATGGTGGGCCAAGGCCTTCTCCTCCCCCTCTTCCCCTCAGAAATGACACCTGTCCCCTCCCCGGCACCACCCGGCTCCTCCTTCCTGACCATCATGATGATGATGAAGTCGGAAAACCACATTGGAAATGGTGCTGGTGTTGGGGAGGACACGATGGGGCTGCTAGAGGAGCAGAATGTCCAACCCTCAGACATTTTGGGAAGGGGCCTGAGCACCCCCTGCGTGTCCCTGGGTGGTCTGGCAGCGTCACAGCGACGCTCTTCTGAGGAGGTGTCTTCTTTCTGGTTCCAGTGGGGTTTCCCGGTTTTCCCTTTCCTGCTGCTCCGAGCCCGACTCAAAGCAAAACACCACAGTTTGGGGAAATCTTGGAGCTGCAGAAGAAGAGGAGGACAAGGTCTCTGGCCAGGTGAGGCTGAAGGCTCAGGGTGGGCGGCCGCACGGGGCCATTTTACCCGGAGAGGTGGGAGACGCTCCATCCCTGGAGACATTCCAGGCCAGGTTGGATGGGGCTTTGAGCAACCTGATCTGGTTGAAGACCTCCCTGCTCATGGCAGGGGTGTTGGACTAGATGGACCTTCAAAGGTCCCTTCCCACCCAAACCATTCCATCAGCCTGACTGGAGGTGTTCAAGGTCAGGTTGGATGGGGCTGGAACCAACCTGGTCTACTGGAAGGTGGCCCTGCCGATGACAGCGGGGGGCGTTGGACTAGATGAACCTCTAAATGTCCCTTCCAACCCAAACCATTCCATGATTTTCTGACCCAGCAAGAGCCCGTTCCCCAGCCCTGAACGCTCCTTGGTCATCACCACCCAAGAGTGGTGAAGGCAGCACCTGGAGGGGTGGGATGTGGCTGCCGGGAACACCCCCATTTCACAGGGCTGGATCTTCTCCAGCTCTTCAGGAGAGCCCCAGCGTGGTCTAGGGACAATGGGACAGCTGTGTGTCAGATGAGGGTCCCGGCACAGGGGGTTTCCTCAGCCAACCTGCTGGTGGCTACATGAGGAGGCACGTGGCTCATGGGGAGGGGCAGAAAGCAGCCCCAAACCCATTGTGTCCTCAGGTAGACCTCTTCCTTTGTGTCCTTCCAGGCGGCGGTTGGTGGTCCCAAGGGTCTCCTCCGACACAAACCAACCCATGACCAGCCAACCCAAGGGCAAAGCAATGCCCAAAAGACAACATGGACGCAGAGCCAAGAGATGGCAGCCAACCCTCAGTCCGATAGAGGAGGAAGAGGAGGAGAAGGAGGAAGAGAGGGAGGAAAAGAAGGAGGAGAAAGAGGAAGAGTAGAAGAACGAGGAGGAGAAGGAGGAGAAAGAGGAAGAGAAGGAGGAAGAGAAGGAGGAGGAGGAAGAGAAGGAGAAGGAATAGTGGAGAAAATCCTCACCGAACGCACAGTGCTGAAGGCGGTGAAGGCCGAGTCCTCCCATCCTCGCGAAGCCTCGGCCTTCATAACGTCTGTAATAGCCGTATTATCGGCAACGAGTTCTGAGGTCAGCCTGCTCAAGGAGCCCGCCTACGGGGCCCTCCAACGGCCACCACCGAGCCGAGGCAGCAAAACCAGCAAAGCTGTCCCTCCATGGAGAGTTCAGAGAAGACTTTAAAGGACAGTCCTGTGAAGAGTCCCTGGAAGGATCCCCTGAAGAGTCCTCCAGAGAGTTCCCTGCTGAGAACCCTCTGTCACCCGCTGCCAAGAACCCTGGCCAGACCCCCGGCTGTCCCCCAGCATCGGCCACCCCGCATGGCCCAACTGTTGGAGGAGCTGCTGAGGAGGCAGTCCCAGGAGGTTTTGACCCGCTCGCTGCTGCCACCAGCCGTTGTCTCCTGCCAGGCTGTGCCTAGATCGGGAGAGGCGGGTGGCAAGCAGGCCAAGCGCCCCGCGCCACACGGCACCCCCAGGACGCAAGAGACCTCCCCGTGGGACAACATCCCACCCAAGAAGAGGAAGACGGTGGTGTGCTAGGTGGAAAAACACTCCAAACCCCTGTGGGAGGGAACGCCGGAGCGGGACGGTGCCGCAGTGGGCAGCAGCAGGCAGCACATGGGCAGCAACAAGCGGAGGGCATCTGATGGCAACACCATGGCCACCAAGCGACGCAGAAACCTGGTGGATGCTGGGGGGCAAAGTGCCCCACGCTCCCCCAGCCTCTCTTCATGGGCTGATAGAGAAGGCGTGGAGCACGCATCCCCACCGCATGCGACCCGCACCCACCCACTCCAGCCCCAGCCCCACTCTCCCACATCTCTCTCTCTTTCTTAATTCATTAAAGGTTTGATGTTTGGTTCACAGTGCGTCTGCCTGCGGTCATTCCTGCAGTGGGAGGCGCGGGGGTTAACGCAGCCCGTGCCGCATGTGTACAGCTGACCCTCCACCTCTTCACCCCTGTATATGAGGAATCCCCCAAGGTTGTGGATGGAGACTGTCCTGGTTTGAGATAAAACAGAACCAATTTCGTTCAGTAACTTCGCTTCTTAGCGGGGCCTCTTCTAACTACTAAAATAACTGCATATTGTGCAGATAGTGTTCACTCTCTCAGAGAGATCAGACCAATTGTTTATAGCTGATGCCCAGGCATGGGATGCAGAGAGGCTCCTGCTTATACTTATTGCCATAACAGACAAGGCCAACCAACTTCGTTATTTGCCCCGTCGGAGGGTCGGAAGCGGAAAAGCATAGTGGGGTCCCACCTGGAGGGAGGAGCAGACAGGACAGGTGACCCAAAACTGACCAACAGGGTATTCCATCCTGTGGGAAACCTTGGCTGGTCTGAGGGATCAGAATGCGAGTTTAACGTTGACCTTGAGCAGATATCCGTGTACCCTTGAAGAGACTGGGGAGTCCTTAGAAGAGAAGTAAAAAGATAAGGGTTGGCAAACATCCTGGCTTTGACCAGAGCATGAACAGTGTGTGATGTGAGAGCGTATCGGGCAAAAGTAGAATGCTGAATATATGCATAGATAAGCACCTGGGTAAAAGACTATAAAAAAGCACTGCTTGTTAAGTAAAGAAATTGGATTGCTGCAACTTGATGTCCAGTGTCGTGTCCGTCCCAACAACGACACAGTATTATCAAGATTTTATCCCGCACATTTACACAAAACAAACAATAATAATCTTTTTTATTACACGTGGCAGGTCAGTGGCAATTCTTCATGCCTAATCTACTGATTACTCTGGTGTCTTGTCATGTTAAGAACAGAACTCTCCCTCCTATAGTGGAATTATATTGTTACTGATTCATTGAATAAACTAATTATATTTTCTTCAGTCATGCCACTTGGCCAAGAATAAGGATAAACATATTAAGGGAGGTAAATATTTATTAGCTTGTCTTCCTCTGACCTTAATTATGTTGGATAAAGCCCAACATTCAAAACAAAACGGAACTCTCTTGTTACTACCTTTTACAAGACACTTCAAGGGGGTATTTATTTAATCTACATTTAGTAAGATAAAAGTTTGGTGTATCACTGCATCTAATCCTGTAGACACTCAAGACAGCCAGCAGAGAGCACGGAGCACCTCTGGGAAAGTGAGTCCTCTCACCTGTCTTTGGCACTGTCTTATGATTCAATAAATAGCCCCAAAAGAGTGCCTATATCTCTCCATTTCCAACAGAGAGCCTACACGAGAAATTTAAACTACATTCCTAACCTTAGGGTGGCTAAACTTAGACCACACAAATCTTGATCATGAAGAAAAGCTCTATGAAAGACGTATGTTGTATATCTCAGGAAAGTACACGAAGGGTTAACAGCCCATTTCCACCTTTTCTATCTACACTTAATTGTTACAGGGAGTCACCACGTGTGTGACAATATATGTAGAATCATTGAATCATAGAATCATAGACTTGTCTAGGTTGGAAGAAACCCTTAGGATCATCGAGTCCAACCATCTACCCTACTCTACAAAGTTCTCCCCTACACCATATCCCCCAACACCACATCTAAACGTCTCTTAAACACATCCAGGGATAGTGACTCAACTGCCTCCCTGGGCAGTCTATTCCAATGCCCGACCACTCTCTCTGTGAAAAATTCTTTCCTAATGTTCAGTCTAACTCTACCCTGTTGGAGCTTGAAGCCATTCCCTCTTGTTCTGTCATTAATTACCTGTGAGAAGAGACCAGCACCAACCTCTCTACAGTGCCCTTTCAAATAGTTGTAGAGAGTGATGAGGTCTCCCCTCAGCCTCCTCCGCCTCAAACTAAACAGTCCCAGCTTCTTCAACCGCTCTTCGTATGATTTGTTTGCTAGGCCCTTCACCAGCTTCGTTGCCCTCCTCTGCACTCCCTCCAGCACCTCGATATCTCTCTTGTATTGAGGTGCCCAAAACTGGACACAATACTCGAGGTGTGGCCTCACCAGTGCTGAGTACAGGGGCACAATCACCTCCCTACTTCTGCTGGCCACGCTATTTCTAAGACCAGCCAGGATGCCGGTGGCTTTCTTGGCCACCTGGGCACACTGCCGGCTCATATTCAGCCCCTTGTCAATTAGAACCCCCAGGTCTCTTTCTGCCCGGCAGCTTTCCAGCCACACCTCCCCAAGCCTGTAGCGCTGCACGGGGTTATTGTGGCCCAAGTGCAGGACCTGGCACTTGCCCTTGTTGAAACTCATACCATTGATGTTGGCCCAATGATCCAATCTAAGTCTCTCTGTAGAGCTTCCCTATCCTCCTGGGAATCAACACTCCTGCTTAACGTGGTGTCATCTGCAAACTTGCTGATGATACACCCTATGTCCTTATCGAGATCATCAATAAAGACGTTAAACAGAAATGGTCCCAACACTGAGCCCTGAGGCACACCACTTGTGACCGGCCGCCAGCTGGATTTAAATCCATTGAGCACCACTCTTTGGGACCTTCCAGTCAGCCAGTGCTTGATCCAGCAGATCGTATGCTCATCCAGGCCGTGCGAAGCCAGTTTTTCCACGAGAATTGTATGGGGGACAGTATCGAATGCTTTTCGAAAGTCCAGGTATACAATATCAACAGCCTTTCCCTCGTCCAAGATTCTGGTTATCTTGTCATAGAAGGAGATGAGGTTCGTTTGGCAGGACCTGCCTTCCATAAACCCATGCTGACTAGGCCTCACCCCCTGGTAACTAGGCCTGATCCCCTGGTACTAGGCCTGATCCCCTATATATATGGGGGAAAATTAAAAGTGTTTCTATCCTCTTTGTAATATGCTATCTTTCATCATCACTAAGTTCAAAAAGCGGGGAGGATGGGCAAATGATGTTATAGTTCCTTCCTCTAACAGTAATTTAAAAACTGGTAAACATTGTCTGAGAAGATGGAAAGTACTTGCCTTTCTGCAAGTCTCGCCTGGTCGCTTACAAGGGTAATAGCTCATTTTCCTGAGGTGAAGACACAGTTTTTGTTGATTGGTGGTTTTTGTTGATTTTGTTTTGTTGTCGGAATCTTGTAATACTCAGCTAAATATATCCCAAGAGGGAAAAAAAAATGCAAAGTTTACTATATTGGCAGCACTGCTGTTTAGGAAGGAGTGACTAATTCCATACTTACCAGATTTATAGCACATTTCCTTTATTGCTCTTTCCTCTTCAATATCTGCAGCAGTCTTAGGCACCCAATTAGAAACATCTATAGGACAGATTTTTAAAAGATTACTAGTTATCTATCCAACTACAAGAAAGTAGGAAAGACGCTCTCTTCCGAGAGCATCTTCCAACTACAGAGAGTAGGAAGAATCACAGGCACTCACTCCTCTGAATGGACAGATGAGGCAGTGCTGAATAAGGCCTTTTGAAAAGAGGAACATTTTGACCAGGATGACCTCCCTCCACCTGCTGGCCACACTCTCCAGCCTGGCCAGGTCACGCTGTATGGTGGCACAGCCTTCTGGCGTGTCAGCCACTCCTCCCAGTTTTCTGACATCAGCAAACTTGCTGATGGTACACTCTATCCCTTCATCCAGGTCATTGATGACTATATTGAATAGGACTGCACCCCGTACTGAACCCTGAGGGACACCACTTCTTACTCACCTCCAACTAAGCTCTGCAACACTAACCGCAACCCTCTGAGCTCTGTCTGTCAGCCACAATTCAATCATTATTAATTGAATTATTATTCATAGCATTAAAAAATTATTAGACTTGTAATATTAGCAGACTAATAATAGATAATCATGTCTTTTTATAATTACATTATATTGTTATATAAAAATATCATTCGATGTATAATTATAATAAATTGTATTATTAATAATATTAATGTATTCTTATTAAGGACTGGTTCAGTGACATTTTCCCCAGAACAACAGCAAGCAAGTCACAAGGACTGGAGGAGCAGTAGATGGAAAGGTCACTTTCTGCGCCTTAGTAGTCAGCTTCAGTGAATTCGTATTTTGCCGTATTTTACTCCTGTGGAAAGAGGATTTAGTGAGTGAGTCAGCAGGTGATTAGTGAGTACCACTGGCTTGGGTCTTTCCCACGTAGGTAGAAAGCCTCCCCCCGATGTTTTAGGCAAAACCCCTCCATTTAACCCAAACTGTAAGTTTTACTCTAGAAAGCCACTAGCGTAACAGAGGCGGTCTCATTTCACTCAAGTGCAGCCTACAGATTGTCTTGCCGAGTTTGTGCAGATGCTCTGCAAGCACAAATCTACAGCAGAGGTGAGCAGAAGACAGAATTTCAGCTCTCTGTCCCAACAGACCCCAACAGCTAAGGTCCTGTACCTGATGCAGACCATAGCTTTGATTTCCCTTTAAAAAACAAGCAAACAAACAGAAAAAACACCACCAGAAACAACAAAGCAAACACCACAGATCAGAATTTGACACTGGAGCCACGTGACCCCGCTGCCCCCTACGCTTATTCCCTAACGCGACTGCGCTTTCATTCCAGAGTGGCAATCCCCGTCCAACGTGGCTAAGCTCGCAAAAGTTCCTAAAGTCACTTTTGACACTATGCTCTTTTTCACCTCGCTCGGTGCACCTGGACAGACAGACGTAGGTGCCGAGCGTCTCGGTACAGAAGACACACGCAGCCTTCCCGACAGAGGGAGGCAGTCGTGAACAAGACGCTTTCCAGTGTGCCGCACCGCTTATCCCTTCAGCACCAATTTCAGAATCACAGAATCGCAATGAAGAGGAAGGCCTTCCCCAATCACCGGAGGTCGTCTGGGCCAGCCCCGCTGCTCCAGCAGGACCACCTGCAGCGGGCTGCCCAGGGCCGTGTCCAGGCGGCGGTTGAATACCTCATTCTGAAACATACTTTTACAAAGATGAAACGGACTGAAAATAAAAATGATGAAAAATGGTAAGTCTATTTGTGTTGTTCAAGCTGACCAATTTGCAGCTCTATATACAATCAGGATTCTGTGCATTATATTAAAAATATCAAAGAAATAAGATGAAGCGTGGGCATTTTCTGTTATTCCACTTGCTGTTATTCTTCCGCATCTCTTGCTTGCCTAGGAGCAGCATGCGTATCCTAGCAAACCCATTTTAATAACACTCCTGCAGATCAGATTTGTTGTATTTCATGCCAGAGGAAGTAAGATACAACACTTTACCTTGATAGAGCCTTTGTCAGTGTCCAGAATAGGATATTATTAGCCCTGGGAAGTGTAAGCAAAATCAAACTTAAATTCTTTTAACAAGATTTCTAAGTATTAAAATGAATCAATGCACTTTTCATATTTGCAATGTTATTGTGCAGCACACGAACTTTGAATTCATCCATATTGCAGTAAAAAGGAAAAGGCCTGCGTCCATTTTCTCTTTCTGATTGTTGGACGTTGCTCTTCTACAGGATGCCCTTGTCCGCAGTGCCTCTTAGGCACAGTCTCTGACTCACACCAGACCTAATGTCATGCCTATGTGGTGGGCACGGCAGCACCAGCTGCCTGGCGCCGACACGGGGGAAGTGGAAACTGCACTGGAAGCAGTATGGGCACTCACAGAAAGAGCACACGACCCCTTGCCATGGGGTTAGTTAGGCTCAACATGCCCAGATATGACAGGCTACCCTTTCCTGGGGGAATTTCAGGAACTCAAGGTGTTTGCTTCTGACTAGAGGTCTCTCTGGAGTTCTCTGGTGACACCTGTCCACAGCTCTGGAGATAAGGCCCAGGAACAACTCTGGTTTAGTCCACTTCTTCATCCATCTATGACACGCCATGCCGACTCGCTGAAATGAGCAGTGCTGGTACAGGCAGGGCCGCAGCGGAACCCCTTTTTGGCCGCAAACCGGGCCTTTCTGGAGCTTTTCTGAGGCAGGAAAGGCTGGGCCAGTGCAGGGACACTCGCAGGGTGTTATCAGGATGGCTGTGACAAGCCAAGGGACGACACTCCAAGGTATGAGGGATGGGGCGCGAGCGAGGGCCCTCAGCCTCTTGCTCCAAGATGTGCTGGGTATACTGCAGCACACTCGTAGTCTTATGAAGAGGAGCCAGGGGCTCCTGAGGCAAGAGGAGCCAATGGGGAAACACAGGTAAACACCTCAAAGGAAGGCCACCTGGAGAACAGCACAAAGGAACTGCAGCCACTCCAGCCACTAAGTCACCTTCAACGGGGACCCAGCTTAAGTGCCTCTATGCAAACGCACATGGCGTGGGGAGTAAACAAGAGGAGTTAGAGACGTGTGCACACCTCCAGGTCTATGATCTCATTGGCATCACAGAGACGTGGTGGGATGGCACCTATGTCTAGAGTGTTGGAATAGAGGGATACGGGCCCTTTAGGAAGGACAGGCAGGGGAAACAAGCAGGGGGTGTTGCCCTCTATGTCCATGACCACCTGGAGTGAGTGCATGGAGCTCCACCTAGGGATAGATGAGGAGCCGACAGAGAATTTATGAGTCAGGATTAAAGGGAACCGATCTTTGTCGGTGACATGGATAGTGGGATTGAGTGCGCCTTCAGCAAGTTTCTCATTGACACCAAGCTGCCTGGAGTGGTTGACACGCTGGAAGGAAGGGATGCCATCCAGAGGGACCTGGACAGGCTGGAGAGGTGGGCCCACGCCAACCTCATGCAGTTCAAACAAGGCCAAGTGCAGGGTCCTGCACCTGGGTCGGGGCAATCCCAAGCACAAATGCAGGCTGGGCAGAGAATGGATGGAGAGCAGCCCTGAGGAGAAGGACGTGGGGTTGCTGACCGACGAGAAGCTCAACATGAGCCGGCAACGTGTGCTCACAGCCCAGAAGGCCAACCATATCCTGGGCTGCATCAAAAGAAGCGTGGCCAGCAGGGCGAGGGAGGGGATTCTGCCCCTCTACTCCATTCTTCTGAGACCCCACCTGGACTATTGTGTCCAGCTCTGGATGCCTCCACATAACAAGGACATGGACCTGTTGGAGCGGGTCCAGAGGAAGGCCACGAAGATGATCAGAGCACCTCTGCTGGGAGGACAGGCTGAGAGAGTTGGGGGTGTTCAGCCTGGAGAAGAGAAGGCTCGGGGGAGACCTTATAGCAGCTTTCCAGCATCTGAAGGGGGCCTACAAGAAGGCTGGAGAGGGACTTTTTACAAGGGCATGTAGTGATAGGATGAAGGGTAATGGCTTCAAACTGGAAGAGGGGAGATTTAGATTAGACATGAGGAAGAAATTTTTCACTCTGAGGTTGCTGAGCACTGGCCCAGGTTGCCCAGAGAAGTTGTGGATGCCTCATCCCTGGAGGTGTTCAAGGCCAGGGTGCATGGAGCTTTGAGCAACCTGGTCTAGTGGGAGGTGTCCCTGCCCATGGCAGGGGAGTTGGAACAGGATTATCTTTAAGGTCCTTTCCAACCTAAACTATTATATTATTCTATGGTTCGATGACTTGCTCTCACTTTGGCTTCCCCCAATTTCTGACATCTGTCTTGGTTCCCTGCCCTGGAGTCTTACCCCGTTCCAGGTTCCGGCTGTCTACTAGGACTCCTGGTAGACAAGAGCTCTTCTTAGAATGGACTGAGGGAAAAATCCCAACTTATATTTTTTTTTTTCCATAAATACTCTGATTTTCAGATATTATACTGCCTTGTACACTAGTACTGTACTTCAATAGCCTGCATCCAGTGTTCAAGCCTGAAAAATTTATTCGAAACGATGAACTGGAAGTACACCTGCACACACAGCATTGTAATCTGATGTTATCTGTCTGAGGGGGGTCTCATCCATCTCACATGTTGTGCTCTGTCAACAGATATTGCTACTCGTGGCCCTACCAACCTCCTCCCACCACCACACACACTACTTTTCATTTCTCTTACATCATCACCTGCCTACTCACCACTTTTACTACTAGAAAGATTTGATCTAGCAAATACCCAAGTAAAGCAACACTTTTACTCTGTGGACCTTGGCAACCTAAATTGCTGTTTGCGAGTTCATCTTTCATGTCACTGACACTTAGGAAGATCCCTAAAATGACAGCTAAAAAAAATCATACGCAACCCTATTCAAATGCCAATACAATTCCTTTCTTTGCCTTCAACTTGCTGGCATAGCAGATTAAAAATTCTTGGTTTTAATTAACGGGGGAGGTGATTCAGTAGTCCAGGTATAACAGTATTATGGTGACAAATAGACACGTGGGTTTGTATCCTGGGTATGAACAACATCCCAGCTGACATCTGTAAGTGCCAAGTTGCCGGTTATTTCTTAACGGGTTTCTGCGTAATTTTTTAGAGGAAAACAAAGTCACATTTGAAAATATTTGAATATTTGAAGGTCAGTTTCACCCAGTTCCAGACATTAACAGCTGGCTCTAGGAGCAGCATCTCAAAACCACGCCGCTTTTGGTCTCTAGTCAGTACGACTGGGCCATCCCCTGAGACATGATGGGGTCTGGAGCCAAAGGCCATCACCCAGGTATCAACACCTAAATCCCCAGTGCTGAAATGGATGCAATGACAGAGAGCCCTACACCCACCCCCGGATTTTCACCAGGTGCAATATAAATGTTTCTTTGAAGAACAAACCTGTTTTGAAGGACTTTGTGTTAAATAACGGATTTTGCAGAAGTTCAGGTAGTTGCTATAAGCAGAAATTACAAACATGGACTATTTATTCAGAATCAATATAATGTTGGTTCAATAAGAAAGTGATGAGTTATCCTCATGTGCGGTTTTTAACTTGTGTGTTCTTTGGGTATGTCGTGGTTTAGGCCAAATCCACCACTGGGGACCCGAGGGACCCCAGACGGGACCGACAGATGCTCCCCTCTACCCCTCTACAAAGAGAGAGGCAGAGGAGGAAAAAGAGACTTACGAGTTTAGAAGAAACTAAACTACTTTAATGAAATATTAATAATAAAATAAAAAGAAATAATGAAAAATATATACAAAACCGTATCAAGCTCCCGAGATGACAATCACGTCACCGGCTGGCACTGGGGCAGGCCCAGGCTGGACTCAGTGACGGACGGGAACTGGATTCCGGATCCGGAGTCAGGATTGGGATCACAGGCAGACAAACAGAGTCCTCCTCAGACGTCGGCCATTGAAGGAAGAACGCGTGACCCTTTGATCCCTCAGCTTTTCTACTGAGCATGAGGCAGATGGGATGGAATACCCTGTTGGTCAGTTTTGGGTCACCTGTCCTGTCCGCTCCTCACTCCAGGTGGGACCCCACTATGCTTTTCCGCTTCCGACCCTCCAACGTGGCAAATGACAAAGTTGGTTGGCCTTGGCTGTTTTGGCAATAAGTGTAAGCAGGAGCCTCTCTGCATCCCATGCCTGGGCATCAGCTATAAACATTGGTCTTATCACTCAGAGAGAGTGAACACTGTCTGCACAATATGCAGTTAACTTCAGTTGTTAGAAGAGGCCCAGCTAAGAAGCGAAGTTACTGAACAAAATTGGTTCTGTTTTACCTCAAACCAGGACATTCCACCCCTTATTCCATACCATTTGCATCTTGCTCAGATTACTATTACTTTTATACATCAAATTTACGCACACACAGTTATATATGATATGAATATATGCCAGTCACTCATCTACGGTTTATGTTTATATACAAAATTTTAAGTTCATTTAGTTCATGATTGCAGGATCTCATCTCAGGGCAGGAAAGATGGTACAAAATTCATTCTGGTTCGTGCCCATGGGTAGCATGTTCATCTTGAAGAGCTTGCTGGACGCCACTTGATGAAGCTAGCTCAGGTTTCATCACCACTGTGTTATTCTGAAAAACACTTATTGAACACTGTTAGTATTATGTAGTGATCAGCATCATACTGCTCAGGATTGAGTATTCTCACCAAGGGTTAAATTCCCTTGAGGTACACATTGAACTTCTCCATCCTTCAGCATCACCCACCAAGTACATCCAGGTCCTTGGGCAAAAACAGTCCCACGAATGGGTTTGCTTTTGCCTGAAGCAGGAAAAACCCAAACAGTTTTCCCTAACAAATTCCTTTCATGCACCACAGGGACTTTATCCCCTTCTACAATATGTAAAAGGTCTGATTGAGCAGGACCAGCTCGATTGATGGATCCCCTGGTGTTAACTAACCAGGTAGCTTGTTGTAAATGCTTGTCCCAATTTTTAAAGGTTCCACCTCCTATAGCTTTTAGGGTGGTTTTTAACAGTCCGTTGTATCGCTCAATCTTCCCAGAAGCTGGTGCGTGATAGGGGATATGATATATCCACTCAATACCATGTTCTTTTGCCCAATTACTTATAAGATTGTTTTTAAAATGAGTCCCATTGTCTGACTCAATTCTTTCTGGCGTGCCATGTCGCCACAAGACTTGCCTTTCAAGGCCCAGGATGGTATTCCGGGCAGTGGCATGAGGTACGGCATGGGTTTCCAACCATCCGGTGCTTGCTTCCACCATTGTAAGCACATAGCGCTTACCCTGGCGAGTTTGAGGGAGTGTGATGTAATCAACTTGCCAAGCTTCCCCATATTTATATTTCAGCCATCGTCCCCCATACCACAAAGGTTTTAACTGTTTAGCTTGCTTGATTTCGGCGCATGTTTCACAGTCACGGATAACCTGCGCAATAGCGTCCATGGTTAAATCCACCCCTCAGTCACGTGCCCATTTATATGTTGCATCCCTTCCTTGATGACCTGAAGTGTCATGGGCCCACCGAGCTAAGAATAGTTCACCTTTATGTTCCCAGTCCAAGTCTGTCTGGAAAATTTTAGCAGCCTGATCCGCTTGCTGATTGTTTTGATGTTCCTCAGTGGCCCGACCCATGGGTACATGGGCATCTACGTGATGTACCTTTACGACTAGGTTTGCTAGCCGGTCGGCAATGTCTTGCCACAGCTCAGCAGCCCAGATGGGTTTACCTCTGCGCTGCCAGTTGCTCTGCTTCCACTGCTTTAGCCACCCCCACAGAGCATTTGCCACCATCCATGAGTCAGTATAGAGATAGAGTATTGGCCACTTTTCTCGTTCAGCAACGTCCAATGCCAGCTGGATGGCTTTTACCTCTGCAAATTGACTCGATTCACCTTGTCCTTCAGCAGCTTCCGCGACTCGTCGTGTAGGACTCCATACAGCAGCTTTCCACCTTCCATGTTTTCCTACAATACGACAAGACCCATCAGTAAACAAGGCATACTGTTTCTCATTATCTGAGAGTTCATGATATGGTGGAGCTTCCTCAGCACGTGTCACCACCTCCTCTGGTGGCATCCCAAAGTCTTTGCCTTCAGGCCAATTTGTGATCACTTCTACGATTCCTGGGCAATTTGGGTTTCCTATTCGAGCTCGCTACGTGATTAAGGCAACCCACTTACTCCAGGTAGTATCGGTGGCATGATGAGTAGAAGGAACTTTACCCTTGAACATCCAGCCCAGTACTGGTAATCGGGGTGCCAGGAGGAACTGTGCCTCAGTACCAATTACTTCTGAAGCAGCTCTAACTCCTTCGTATGCTGCCAAGATTTCTTTCTCAGTTGGAGTATAGTTGGCCTCGGAGCCTTTATATCCCCGACTCCAGAATCCCAGGGGTCGACCTCGAGTCTCCCCTGGTGCTTTCTGCCAAAGGCTCCAGGTAGGGCCATTGTCCCCGGCTGCGGTGTAGAGCACATTTTTAATGTTCTGTCCAGTTCGGACTGGTCCAAGGGCTACTGCATGCACAATCTCTTGTTTAATTTGCTCAAAGGCTTGTCGTTGCTCAGGGCCCCACATAAACTCATTTTTCTTTCGAGTCACTTCATAGAGAGGTTTCACAATCTGGCTATAACCTGGAATATGCATTCTCCAGAAACCCGCAACACCTAAAAAGGCTTGTGTTCCCTTTTTGTTAGTAGGTGGGGACATAGATGTTATTCGGTTAATTATATCCATTGGGATCTGGCGACGGCCATCTTGCCACTTGATTCCCAAAAACTGGATTTCTCGTGCAGGTCCCTTGACCTTACCTCTTTTAATGGCAAAACCTGCTTTCAGAAGAATCTTATTTTCCTACCTTTGTGGAAAACTTCTTCTGCTGAATTACCCCACACAATGATGTCATCGATGTATTGTAGGTGTTCTGGAGCTCCACCCTTCTCCAGTGCAGTCTGGATCAGTCCATGGCAAACAGTAGGGCTGTGTTTCCACCCCTGGGGCAGTGGATTCCAGGTGTACTGGACACCCCTCCAGGTGAAAGCAAACTGTGGCCTGCACTCTGCTGCTAAAGGAATAGAGAAAAAGGCATTAGCAATGTCAATTGTAGCATACCATTGGGCTGCCTTTGACTCCAGTTCATACTGAAGTTGTAGCATATCTGGCACAGCAGCACTCAGTGGTGGTGTAACTTCATTCAGGCCACGATAGTCTACTGTTAATCTCCAGTCCCGTCAGACTTTCACACTGGCCATATAGGGCTGTTAAAGGGTGAGCGAGTTTTGCTGATCACTCCTTGGCTCTCTAGCCGGCGAATCAGGTTATGGATGGGAATCAGGGAGTCTCGGTTGGTGCGATACTGTCGTCGATGCACCGTGGCAGTAGCAATTGGCACCTGCTGATCTTCAACCCTCAGCAGTCCCACAACAGAAGGGTCATCTGAAAGACCGGGTAAGGTAGACAGCTGTGTAACATCCTCAGTCTCTACAGCTGCTATACCAAAAGCCCACCGATACCCTTTTGGGTCTTTAAAATACCCTCTCTTGAGATAGTCTATGCCAAAGATGCACGGAGCATCTGGACCAGTAACAATGGGGTATTTCTCCCATTTATTCCCAGTTAGGCTCACTTCAGCTTCTAATACAGTCATTTCTTGAGATCCGCCTGTCACTCCAGAAATGGTGACAGTTTCTGCCCCTTTATGATTCGATGGCAATAGGGTACACTGTGCACCAGTGTCCACCAGGGCTTTATACTTTTGTGGCTCTAATGTGCCAGGCCATCGAATCCACACAGTCCAATAAACTCGGTTGTCCCTCTCCTCCTCCTAGCTGGAGGCAGGGCACCTCTACTGTTGACCGTAGTACCTACGATTATCAGATCGGTTCCTACCTGGTCCGTAGGATCGCCTACCGTAGGTTGGAGCAGCCTTCTTCCTGTAAGAATCCTTTCTCCTATCTGCTTCATTTTGCAGCTCAAGCACCCGTGCCTGTAGGGCTGAGGTAGGTTCTCCATTCCACTTCTTCATGTCTTCTCCATATTCACAGAGGCAAAACCACAGGATATCTCGCATCGGGTTTGATTTGTCTTGAGTCGGAGGATGTTTTTTCTCTTGAGTAGGAGGGCGTTTCCTCTTAGCAGCTGCAACATGAGTCTGTACAGGGAAAGAATGGAGTTTTTCCTCCACCTTGGTTAGTTTATCAAACAGTTTATCGGTTTGCTCAACTAATTTCTGGGTCATTTGCTCTATTTTCTCAGTCAGTTTCTCAGTCATTTTCTCGGTGGTCACAGTCAGCTTTTCTATGGCTGCCACAGAGAAGGGACGAGAGAGACTGTCTTCATACTGTCGTACCTTATTAACCACTTCATTTACAGTTGGTGTGTCAGTATCAGATCCTCCCCAGACCATTGTTGACAATGTGTGGGAATATGTTGATGGTGCACTTTGTACAAACTTTTTTAGCATAGATCGTTTGCATGGCATTTCATCAGGGTCTACAATCCCTTGCCCATTGCTATAAATCACCTCTCGCACAGCCAATTCTCTCAGGTACTTAATACCTTTTTCCATGGTGGTCCATTTACTTGGACGGCATTCGATATCGTCCTTAAAGGGATACCTGCGCTTTCTGGCTGACACCAGTCGCCTCCAGAGACTGAGAGTGCTTGTCTTTCTCCCAATCTCTTTATCAATACCTCCATCCTTGGCCAGGTTTCCCAATCGCCTAGCTTCTCTGCCATCTCAATCTAGGGTATCTGCCCCACTATCCCAGCATCGGAGCAACCAGGAGACAAGTGTTTCACCTTCATGACGACTAAAGTCCTTCCTGATATTTCTCAGATCTTTCATAGAGAAGGATTTAACAACTCCCTCTACATCTGAGTCCTCCTGTGGTGAGGCTGCCCCAGAAGGGGCCTCTCCAGCATCTGCTCTAGAAGGACTCTCGCCTTTGTTTTCAAAGGTCTCTTTCCCTTATCTGGTCTTGAAGGACCCTCCCCTGGATCTTCTTCAGAACTCTCCCCCAAGCTATCTGACTTGAGGTGGTCTTTGTTGTAAGGGGCAGGGGAAGGAGTTGACCTCTTCTTCTTCCTCCTGGTTACCGGGGCAGCTTGTACCGATTTTGATGGAGTTTGAGTAGTTTCGGTACTGGTTGTAGTGGCTGCAGTAGGTTGTGCCGGGATAGGCGGCGGCGTGGCTTGTGCCGCTGTGGGGGGGGCACGGCTTGTGCCGGGACGGGCGGCGGAGGGGCCGGTGTTGTTGCGGTGGGGGGGGCGGCTGCTGGTGGTGCCGGTGCCGGTGCCGTTGCAGGCGGCGGCGGCGGAGGAGGCGCCTGTGCCGTTGCGGTGGGGGGGGCGGCTGCCGGTTTTGCCGGTGCCGGTGCAGGCGGCGGCGGAGGCGCCTGTGCCGTGGTGGTTGGGGGGGCGGCTGCCGGTGGTGCCGGTGCAGGTGGCGGCGGCGTTGGTGCCGGTGCCGGTGCAGGCGGCGGCGGCGGAGGAGGCGCCTGTGCCGTTGCGGTGGGGGGGGCGGCTGCCGGTTTTGCCGGTGCCGGTGCAGGCGGCGGCGGAGGCGCCTGTGCCGTGGTGGTTGGGGGGGCGGCTGCCGGTGGTGCCGGTGCAGGTGGCGGCGGCGGTGGTGCCGGTGCCGTTGCAGCCGGCGGCGGCGGAGGAGGAGGCGCCTGTGCCGTTGCGGTGGGGGGGGCGGCTGCCGGTGGTGCCGTCGCTCCGGGGGGGGCGGCTGCGGCCGGGCCGGGCGGGGCCGCGATTCGCGCCGCTGCAGATCGCCGAGCGGCTGCGCGGGTCTGAGTGGCGGCAGCGCACGGTACCCTACGGCTACCCCTGCACAGATGTTTCACATGAAACCACCCCTGCACCACATTCAGGAGCCCCAACAACAAAATCACGATCTTAAGAAGGTACCAGTCCTTATCCTCAGAGCCCAAAAGGCTTCCATGCCCCAGCTCTGAGGGTGTCACATCAGCATAAGTATCAAAGGGCAAAGTAAACATTCCCCAGGTAGAACCGAAAGTATAATTAATAACAGAATCCATCACCTGATGCCCGAGATATACAGGTAGAGCCGTTACCCAACTCATCGTGTTATACATCTGAATTGCGAACCACACCAAAACAGCACCTTTAAACCTTCGCATAAAAAGACAAAGAATAAATGAAATTTGCAACACCTTTGGCAGGTTAGACCAAGTTGACTGCATTAAGGTCCAACAAAGCTGTTTAAAGGCATGATACATGATTTCCTCTAAGAACGACATGATGCAAGCTGTCTGTTCTAATCTCGGAGCAAGTTGGAATTCAAACTATTTGGACAATTTATCACAGCTCTGGTGGAGCACTGTTCGGGCCCCACGTTGGGCGCCAATTAATCTGTCGTGGTTTAGGCCAAATCCACCACTGGGGACCCGAGGGACCCCAGACGGGACCGACAGATGCTCCCCTCTACCCCTCTACAAAAAGAGAGGCAGAGGAGGAAAAAGAGACTTACGAGTTTAGAAGAAACTAAACTACTTTAATGAAATATTAATAATAAAATAAAAAGAAATAATGAAAAATATATACAAAACCGTATCAAGCTCCCGAGATGACAATCACGTCACCGGCTGGCACTGGGGCAGTCCCAGGCTGGACTCAGTGACAGACGGGAACTGGATTCCGGATCTGGAGTCAGGATTGGGATCACAGGCAGACAGAGTCCTCCTCAGACGTCGGCCATTGAAGGAAGAGCCCCTGACCCTTTGATCCCTCAGCTTTTCTACTGAGCATGAGGCAGATGGGATGGAATACCCTGTTGGTCAGTTTTGGGTCACCTGTCCTGTCCGCTCCTCCCTCCAGGTGGGACCCCACTATGCTTTTCCGCTTCCGACCCTCCGACGGGGCAAATAACAAAGTTGGTTGGCCGTGGGGGTTATAGCAATAAGTATAAGCAGAGCCTCTCTGCATCCCATGCCTGGGCATCAGCTATAAACAATTGGTCTGATCTCTCTGAGAGAGTGAACACTGTCTGCACAATATGCAGTTATTTTAGTAGTTAGAAGAGGCCCCGCTAAGAAGCGAAGTTACTGAACAAAATTGGTTCTGTTTTACCTCAAACCAGGACAGTCTCCATCCACAACCTTGGGGGATTCCTCATATACAGGGGTGAAGAGGTGGAGGGTCAGATGTACACATGCGGCACGGGCTGCGTTAACCCCCGCGCCTCCCACTGCAGGAATGACCGCAGGCAGACGCACTGTGAACCAAACATCAAACCTTTAATGAATTAAGAAAGAGAGAGAGATGTGGGAGAGGTCTGGGGCTGGAGTGGGTGGGTGCGGGTCGCATGCGGTGGGGATGCGTGCTCCACGCCTTCTCTATCAGCCCATGAAGAGAGGCTGGGGGAGCGTGGGGCACTTTGGCCCCCAGCATCCCCCAGGGTTCTGGGTCGCGTGGTGGCCATGGTGTTGCCATCTGCCCTCCATTTGTTGCTGCCCATGTGCTGCCTGCTGCTGCCCACTGCGGCACCGTCCCACTCCGGCGTCCCCTCCCACAGGGGTTTGGAGTGTTTTTCCACCTGGCACACCACCGTCTTCCTCTTCTTGGGTGGGATGTTGTCCCACGGGGAGGTCTCTTGCGTCCTGGGGGTGCCGTGTGGCGCGGGGCGCTTGGCCTGCTTGCCACCCGCCTCTCCCGATCTAGGCACAGCCTGGCAGGAGACAACGGCTGGTGGCAGCAGCGAGCGGGTCAAAACCTCCTGGGACTGCCTCCTCAGCAGCTCCTCCAACAGTTGGGCCATGCGGGGTGGCCGATGCTGGGGGACAGCCGGGGGTCTGGCCAGGGTTCTTGGCAGCGGGTGACAGAGGGTTCTCAGCAGGGAACTCTCTGGAGGACTCTTCAGGGGATCCTTCCAGGGACTCTTCACAGGACTGTCCTTTGAAGTCTTCTCTGAACTCTCCATGGAGGGACAGCTTTGCTGGTTTTGCTGCCTCGGCTCGGTGGTGGCCGTTGGAGGGCCCCGTAGGCGGGCTCCTTGAGCAGGCTGACCTCAGAACTCGTTGCCGATAATACGGCTATTACAGACGTTATGAAGGCCGAGGCTTCGCGAGGATGGGAGGACTCGGCCTTCACTGCCTTCAGCACTGTGCGTTCGGTGAGGATTTTCTTCACTATTCCTTCTCCTTCTCTTCCTCCTTCTCCTTCTCTTCCTCCTTCTCTTCCTCCTTCTCCTCCTCTTCCTCCTCTATAGGACTGAGGGTTGGCTGCCATCTCTTGGCTCTGCGTCCATGTCGTCTTTTGGGCATTGCTTTGCCCTTGGGTTGGCTGGTCATGGGTTGGTTTGTGTCGGAGGAGACCCTTGGGACCACCAACCGCCGCCTGGAAGGACACAAAGGAAGAGGTCTACCTGAGGACACAATGGGTTTGGGGCTGCTTTCTGCCCCTCCCCATGAGCCACGTGCCTCCTCATGTAGCCACCAGCAGGTTGGCTGAGGAAACCCCCTGTGCCGGGACCCTCATCTGACACACAGCTGTCCCATTGTCCCTAGACCACGCTGGGGCTCTCCTGAAGAGCTGGAGAAGATCCAGCCCTGTGAAATGGGGGTGTTCCCGGCAGCCACATCCCACCCCTCCAGGTGCTGCCTTCACCACGCTTGGGTGGTGATGACCAAGGAGCGTTCAGGGCTGGGGAACGGGCTCTTGCTGGGTCAGAAGATCATGGAATGGTTTGGGTTGGAAGGGACATTTAGAGGTTCATCTAGTCCAACGCCCCCCGCTGTCATCGGCAGGGCCACCTTCCAGTAGACCAGGTTGGTTCCAGCCCCATCCAACCTGACCTTGAACACCTCCAGTCAGGCTGATGGAATGGTTTGGGTGGGAAGGGACCTTTGAAGGTCCATCTAGTCCAACACCCCTGCCATGAGCAGGGAGGTCTTCAACCAGATCAGGTTGCTCAAAGCCCCATCCAACCTGGCCTGGAATGTCTCCAGGGATGGAGCGTCTCCCACCTCTCCGGGTAAAATGGCCCTGTGTGGCCGCCCACCCTGAGCCTTCAGCCTCACCTGGCCAGAGACCTTGTCCTCTTCTTCTTCTGCAGCTCCAAGATTTCCCCGAACTGCGGTGTTTTGCTTTGAGTCGGGCTCGGAGCAGCAGGAAAGGGAAAACCGGGAAACCCCACTGGAACCAGAAAGAAGACACCTCCTCAGAAGAGCGTCGCTGTGACGCTGCCAGACCACCCAGGGACACGCATGGGGTGCTCAGGCCTCTTCCCAAAATGTCTGAGGGTTGGACATTCTGCTCCTCTAGCAGCCCCATCGTGTCCTCCCCAACACCAGCACCATTTCCAATGTGGTTTTCCGACTTCGTCATCATCATGATGGTCAGGAAGGAGGAGCCGGGTGGTGCTGGGGAGGGGACAGGTGTCATTTCTGAGGGGAAGAGGGGGAGGAGAAGGCCTTGGCCCACCATCCTCCCACTGTACCCTTGGGCACATCCCACCCCGGGGCTCTCTTTTGGTGACACCAACAAATCGTTAGGACAAAAGGCCCTCAGGAGTTGGCCTGAAGCTTTGGGACAAGTCGGAGCCTTTTGGCGCTCAGCGTCGGCCATTTCCCCACAACATGGCAGAGGTTGGTTGCCCGTCCCATGGAGAAGAGCTGGGAGCTGCTTTACCTTTCCCACCTTGCTGGAGAGGTGGCAAACTGTCTTTTCTCATCTGCACATCCTCACCAGGGACTTGTCTTGAGGTCTTGAGGAGAGCCCTGGGTGGGTGTTTGGGCACACACTCCATCACAAACCTGGAAAGAAGGAGAAGACACCCATATGACCCATGGCACCACCAGCACTTGCCACTTGCTGCGGCCACCTGCCCGCAGGCAGAGTTTGGCATTGCCATGAAGGCCATTGTCTTCCCAAGTCTACCACATCCCATCCCCAAGGACGGGCCTGGGAAATGGAGTCGCCCAGCAAAGAAGTCCAGGCCACCACGGGAAGAAATGTCACCCAAATTCCTCTGTCTTTCCCCTCAGAGCTGCCTTATGGGAGTGACTGCGGCCTGGGGACATCATCAAGAGTCGCCGCCTGGTGTCCCCAGGACACCCGCAGCGGCACAAGGAAGAGATGCTACCTTGGGCGTTGGCATCAAAGAGCGGCTACAGCCGCCAACGTACTCACTTGGGAAAGAGGATGACATGGCCGGAGAAGCTCAGTGAGGCCACGGGTACCACTGGGGACACAATCATGTCCAGCAGATGGGGGACCTGCAATGGAGGAACACAAAGATTCAGGACATCCTCAAGGTGGTTGAGACACTGCACACTGGAGGATGCCAAAGACAGCAGGACATCCTCAATGTGGTTGAGGGTCTCAGTGTTGGAGGAGGGCAAAGATGGCAGGATGTCTTCAGCATGGCTGAGCCACTCAGTGTTGGAGGAGGCCAAAGATGGCAGGACATCCCTCAACGTGGTTAAAGCACCCCACATTGGAAGAGGCCAAAAACGGTGGGACATCCCCCACATGGCTGAGGCACTCAAGTGTTGGAGGAGCTTGAGGCAGCAAGTGTTGGCAGGACCGTAACTCTCACCTGGACCGAGTGGCTGAACGTGTCCTGAGGGACCCCACACAAGCAGTGCCAGAACACTGCCGTGGGACCGCACGCACCACAGAGAAACCAAAATGCTTACCTTGAAGACAACCTTCTCCAAGTTCTCCTTCCCAGACAGCCTCTCCAGGAAGCTGCGGTAGAATTTCACGTGCACCTTTGTGCCTTCAATGAGGAGCACCCCCACCTCCCTCAGGATGAGGGCCACATTCTCCCCCTTCCCCAGGCAGTGTGAGAGGAGGGTCGTGGTGCCTTGGATGCAGTCCACCACTTTCTGCCGGGACACAGCGGCTGCCACGGCCACCTTGGAGTACTTGAGGGGCTCCAGCTCCTTGTTGCCTGGAAGAACCACAGGAGAAGGATGGAGACGCTCACCCGGTGGCCCGTGTCCTACAGCTTGTGCGTCACAATCATTGCATTGCCCCAAAAAAACTCAAAACCACTCAATTATTGGACTTTGGAGTTGCTTCAGAGAAGATGACTGTGCAGTCAGCCATCTTACCGGGCAGGTAGTCCTTGTTGTCCATCAGGTTGTGGACAACAGCAAGGTTCCTGGCCAGGTGGAACACCGGCTTCTGGATAGTCACGGTTTCATCTCCGACCTGGACGCGTTCGAGGACAGTGCCGAAGGAGCCAAGGGTGGGAATTCGGACGCCCTGCAAGTGGACGAGAAGGGTGGGAGGGTAAGGACTGGCTAGAGGGAAGATCTGGAGGTGACCTCCCCCGTCCAGGGATGGTGCTTGAGGCTGGATCCTGCCCTCTCCCACCGTTCGGAGGCACGAGCTGGGCGGTGGGGAGAACTTTGGGGAGGAGATGTTGAGTCCTTCCCCTCCTCAGGAGAAAAAAGCAGCACTGGAGTTTGGGCAGAACCAGGACGAGGCCATCCCGGGGGGTCTCCAGCGACCAGGATCAGCCCTACCAGAAGTGACACCAACATTGCACAGGCCCCGTTTGGCCGTCAGTGGGGACTTTTGGGGTGAGATTCCTGTTTTCTGAGGAGTTGAAGGGTGAGAGCAGGCCACGCCCCAGGGGGATCCCACCACCCCTCATGGTGCATGAGGAGGATGCGGGTGTTGCACCACCTTGTGGAGCAGGAGTTGGTCTTGAATGTAGCCAGCCACTGCATCCCAGACGGCCGTTCGTTCTGAAAAAACAAAGAAGAACCAGGTCAGGCCCCATCTCCACCAGCTCTCAGGTCCACCCCAAACATCTCCCCCTTGAGCCGCGACGCGGTGGCAGACGCCAAGTGTCAGGGCTGGCTCCGAAATGGTGACAAGCCCTTGAGTCTTGGCTGCCGGAGAGGTGGCTGCGGTTGGCCGTACCTTCAGCGGTGACGCTGGACATAGCGAAGGTGTGCTCCATCCCATCCCAGAAGTCCATCTTGGTCCGCCTCACGCTGGCGGGTCGGTTCTTGGTGGCGACAGCCATGTTAGAGGTCATCTTATGGACGTTCCTCCAAAGTGTGGGACCCACCACCCGGTGGGCCCTTTTATACCCCCTGAGTGGGTGTGCCACGCACCTCTTGTGACATCAGGGTGACATGTTCATCGCTGATTGACTGACCGTGGTGACACGGCAACCGCCAACCTCTGGTGGGGTGGCCATTAGCAGGGAGAGCTTCAAGCAGCTCAGGATGCTCCAAGCCCCGTCCAACCTGACCTCGGACCTTCCAGTCATGGACACACAGACTGGTTTGGCTTGGAGGGGACATTTGAAGGTCCATCTCGTCCAACCTCCCCTGTCTTCGGCAGGGGCATATTCCAGTAGAGCAGGTTACTCAACGCCCCATCCAACCGGACCTTGGATACATCCACTCAGACCCACAGAATGGTTTGCATTGGTTGAGTTGGATTTTTGGGTGGTTTGGGTTCCAACAGACCAGGTTGGTCCCAGCCCTGTCCAATCTGACCTTGAACCCCTCCAATCAGACTCATAGAAGGTTTGGGTTGGTTGAGTTGGATTTTTGGGCTGGAAGGTTTGGGAACCAGTAGAGAAGGTTGGTCCCAGTCTCATCCAGCCTTACGTTGGACACTTCCAGTCATAGACCCACAGAACGGTTTGTGTTGAAGGGGACCTTTGAAGGTCCATCCAGTCCAACTTCCCCATCATCGGCTGGAACACCTTCCAGTAGACCAGGTTGGTCCCAGCCCCATCCAACCTGACCTTGAACACCTCCAACCGGACCCAAAGAACAGTTTGGATTGGATTTCTGGGTGGTTTGGGATCCAGTAGACGGGGTTGGTTGCAGCCCCATCCAACCTGACCTCAGACACTTCCAGTCATGGACCCAAAGACTGGTTTGGGTGGGAGGGGACCTTGGAAGGTCCATCCTGTCAAACCCCCCAATCACTGCAGTGGCCGAGAATAAAAGTAGTGCCACGAGTGGGGCGGGTGCTGCTGCGTTATTGTATCTCATCCTATTGTATTATTTTATCTCTTTTGTTTATTTTGTTTTTTCCTTTATGGTATTTTATTTTATGTTATTTTATTTTGCTCTATTCATTTTATTTTTCTTTATTTTATTTTATTTTATTACTTTATTTTACTTTATATTTGATTTTACATTTGACTTTATTTTCTTTTACTTTATATTATTTTACTTTATTCTCCTTTATTTTCTTGTACTTTATTTTCTTTTACCTTATTTTCTTGTATAATTTTATTTTACATTACTTTATTTTACTTTATTTTACTTATTTTTTTCTTTTTCTTTATTATATTAATTGTTTTTCTTTATTTTATTTTATTTTATTATATTCATTATTGTTCTTTATTTTATTTTCTTTATTGTATTTTTTTTACCGTATTTTATGGTGTTTTATTTTTCTTTGTTATTTTATTTTACGTTATTTTATTCTTTATTTTACTTTAACTTTTTTCTATTATACTTCATTTTATTCTATCCTATTCTATTTATTTTACTTTATTTTACTATCTCCTCCCCCCGTCCCCTCAGCGGCCCCACATTCCCCCCTCCCCGCCCTTCCCCCCCTCTCCCCTCTCCTCCCCCGGGACACGGATTTGGCCGTTCCAGACTGTCCAGGATGGGGGCAGGGGGAGGGGTCTTGGAACAGGGCAAAAAAAATCCCGTGGAGGGAAACCCGTGACCCCCCCGCAAGTACATCCCCCACCAAAATACACCTCCAAAAATTACCCTCCACCCCGCCAATCCCATACCCCACCCCATGACCCCCCCAAAACATGAGGCCGCAGGTCCTCCCCCCACCGGGGAAAAAACACTTTATTGCCCCCCCACCCGAATGGGGGAGGGGGGGAGGAGGAGAAGGGGGCGGGGCCACGCTTGGTCCCTCCCCCAGTGGAAGTACCATGATTGGGGGGGAAGGGCAGAGGGGGCGGGGTCTGTGCTTACGAGGCTCCGCCCCCCCGAGGTGGGACTGGTCAGAGAAGCTGTCCCCGGAGGTCTGACACAGCAGGGACACCCTGGCTCCACACCTCCCCAACCCCACCATGTCTCTCCTCAGCCACCTGGGACTCGCCTCCCTCTGCCTCCCATCACCCTTCTCCACCGCACTCTGCAGCTGGAGGTTACAGCTCCTTTGCACCAGCGCCCACTGCTTCCCTTAGAGACCGGGCGGCACAAAGGCAAAGAGGGATTCTTCCGAGTTCTGAACGAACAGAATGAAACTGATAAGATTTACCCTTAAAACAAAACACGCTCCTCAACTGTATGCCACGTACAAGCTGCCACCAATGAGCTTTAACTCCCACAAGGCATAACCGTGGAAGAAATGTTTTTGCCAGAAAACAAATTGAAAGATACGCACAACTAAAGAGTTTTCTAAACAGAGAATTCAAGAGACTACTGAAAGATTGGCGAGCTTTTAACTGCCTGAAGGTCAAAGCAGCACCGGGATTGTGGAGAGGTGTCTGAGTGGTGTAAGAGGAAAGGGAAGGGAAACCTAGGGAGCAATCGCAAGTGCTTCTGTGCAGATGCGCTGCTGGAAAGGTGCCTTCAGACATGGTCAGTTTAGTTCGGAGAGGTGGAAATGCGTGAAAGGTGAGGGAGATTAAATGCAGAGCCTGAGAGAGAGAGTCCTGACAATGCAAAGAGAGGGGAAGGTCCATAGCTCTCCTCTTGCACATCTTGAAAACTCTTCATATGGATCTTACGGGAGAACACTGACTTGTCATTAGAAGTCTTCACTTGTTTCAGTTGATGAGCTCGTGCTCATACACGTGTCAAAATGTCTCAGGCTTCCAGGCAGCGCTCCGCTGTCTGACCGTCAGTACCCAGTGGTACCTCCAGAGGACCCCGTGTCTCTGAAGCACGTGCCTGGGCCTGGCCGCTGTCCCCGAGGAGCTGCTGGAGACCAGAGCCCCTGGGAAGCTGCAGCTGGAGCCTGGGCAGAGGGTCCCAGGCACCTACAGTGGCACCACTGTCCGTGTCCCTGTAACTGCATCCCACCCCAATTTTATCACCACTCTCTTCCCAGAAGAGAAGTAAGAGAGAAAAGGAAGGAGAGATTTATGGGTTTTAAGGAAAACTAAAACTAGAAATGAAGCTCTAGGTTATTCTTAGTTTAAAATAAATAAACTCAGCATTGGTGACAGTTAAGACTTTGCTTGAAACTTTTGAAATCCTGCCTTCGCACGGGTGTGAATTTGTAGTTCATATTCACTCTACGTACACGTAACTCACCCAAATCCGACTGCTTGTCGGCACTTGCATGGTTTCCGAAGGCACACACACTGACACTGACTATAAGGAAATGATCAGGTATCTATTTCCTATGAGTGCCCAGGCCACAGTTGTGTGAGGCATTGCACAAGCATCCAAAATCAATGCAATCGGCAAAGGCCAACAGCTTCCTGGGCTGCATTAGGAAAAGCGTTGTCTCCAGCTGGAGGGAGGTGATCCTTCTCTTCTCCTCAGCACTGGTGAGGCCACATCTGCAGTGCTATGTGCGGTGCTGGGCTCCCCAGTTCAAGGAAGCTCAGGACCTCCTAAAGGAATTCCAGCAAAGGGCCCCAAAGCTGATTTAAGGGGCTGCAGCATCTTTCCTAGGAAGGAAGGCTGAGAGATCTGGGGCTGTTCAGTCTGGAGAAAAAATGGCTCAGGGAGACCTTATTAAGGTGTCTCAATGCCTGATGGGAGGGAATGAAGGCAAGGGAGCCAACTGTACCTCAGGAGTTCCCAGTGAGTAGACTCGGAAGGTTGTCAAACTCTGGAACCACTGGAACACTGCAACCGCCCAAAGAGGTTGTTAACTCTCCACCGATGGAGATCTTCCAAACCCTCAGGAGTTCCCAGTGAGCTTTGAATTTTGAGGGTGGCCAAACACTGGAACAGGTGTCTCAGAGAGGTGGTGGAATCTCTAATAACGGAGTTATTCAAAACCCACCGAGAGAAGGTCCTGAGCAACCTGCTGTAGCTGACCCTGCCTCAGCTGGGGCTTGGACTACATGGTCTCCAGAGGTGCCTTCCAACCTCACCCATTCTGTGAGTGTAGAGGACAAAAGTAAGACAGAAAGAAATGAGAACAGATCCCCTTGGCCACAAACACCTTGGTCTCCTGTGGAGAGGACCTGTGATGAAGAGAGGAAACTTATAATGAGGAAGGAGTAGCAGAGATGGAGTGTTATGCACTGACTGTAATCCTCCATTTCCCATCCCTCGTGTGCCTCTCCAGGCGGGAGTGAGAAGAAGAAATGCAAATGCAAATGAAGGAGTAATTTGAGCCTAGGGGAAAAAAAAAAAAAGTGGGGTGGGGGAATGGTCTAAAATATTTAGTCATAGTTTCTGACTATCCGAGTCTACTTGACTTGGCAATGAACTGATAATTTGTAAGTGATTTCCCTGTCTTTGTTTTGACCCATGATCATCTTTCCCCTCGTATCATCTTGAGGAGGGGGAGCGAGTGAGCAGCTTGGTTGTTGTCTGGCTGCTGGTCACGGTTAACCCACCAGAGGACCGCATCAGGACTGCTGTGCCTGGCATGGGGCTCCCAGCACAAGAAAGAACCTGGCAGACTGGAGCGAGTCCTGCAGGACAAGGAGACCCCGAGAGAGCTCAGAGCTCCCTCAGGGCCACACACTGGAGCAAGGAGCCAGGCCAAGTTGGTGGGATCTCAGTCAATGGAGATTTTCACTATTAGCTGGGACACGGCCATGAGCACCTGATCTTGCTGGAGGTTTCTGAGAAGGGCCTTGGCTGAGAGTCCAGCTGTGGACAGACCTGTAGGACTTGGTGTGTAAGAACGTCAGTAGGAAACTGGTTTCCATTCTGTTAGTACTGGCCGTGGAGCTGGGTATCACTGAGCCACAGGGGGAGGACAGAGGTGACTGTGCAGAAAGGTCCCTTGTCAGGGTTGGGGTGTACGGTCAGAGATGGCAATGGCCGGTGTGTGGACTGGTCTGGGATAATTTTCCTGGGGCAGGATCTCTGGGGTGTCCAGGAAACATGGCACAGGCCAGGCCCCTCTCTTTTGAGCTTTTTCTTCCTTGCTCCCTTCACCGTCAGCCCTGACTGGGACCGCTGGCTGTCCCTACCCTGCACGCTCACACAGCTCAGCTCCACACTGGCATTTTCCTCTCCCGGGCTCTTTCCAGCCCAGCCCAGCAAAGCAGCCCAGTTGGGACTGGCCCCCCAGCACTGCCCACCGCAGGGGGCTGCAGAGCTCTGGGCGTTCGACCACAGCCCCAGTCTCTCTGAAGGGCACAGCAGGGCTTGGGGGGCAGAGAGAGGTCTCAGCCTTCCCATCAGCCCCCGGCTTGTGCTTGCAGGGACGGCACAAGGAAACAGAGGCCACTCACTCTCAGGCTCTTCTGCATTCGTATTGTAGAAGATGCTCAGTCCCCGCAGCATATAACCTCTTCTCTGCCCCGACCGAACCAACTCTGCAGGACAGCACGACTGCCCTGGGCTTCCTCAGGCAGTTCCTGTATCTCCTATCCCGTATTATAGCAGCTTTCCAGTGTGTGAAGGCCGCCTACAAGAAAGCTGGAGAGGGACTATTTAAGGGGGCATGTAGTGATAGGACGAGGGGTAATGGCGTCACACTGGAAGAAGGCAGATTAAGATTAGATCTCAAGAAGAAATATTTACTATCGGAGTGGTGAGGCACTGGAAGGGTGGATGGCACTGGAGGCACAGGAAAGTTGTGGCTGCCCCATCCCTGGAACTGTTCAAGACCAGGCTGGATGAAGCTTTGAGCAAATTGGTCAAGTGGGAGGTGTCCCTGCCCATGGCACGGGGGTTGCAACTAGATGATCTTGAACATCCCTTAACAGCTATGATCTATCCAGACTCCCTTCCCTCTTCCTGCTGTATATTTCAATGGGGGTACAATTCACTTCTTTTTCATTCAATGAAGTTTAAAATGTGATCCACTATTCAGATGATGTGATCCACCATTCAAAAATTCTCAGAATTTGGGGATGAAATCACAAATTCAGGAGGTACTTCTTTCCCGGGAAACAAACTTTGGAACAGGGGCTGTAGACACTCATCACTGAAGGTGAAGTCACAGGTTTGTTTACAAAAGATAGCCGAGTGACTTCAACTTAAATAATTTGTTTGACTGATTTCCTAAACTCTGAAGGCAGTCTCATTTTATTGCAGAAAGTTACTCTCGAGTCTAGCGAAGAGAAACCAGACAAAACTCTTCACTAATTAACTGCAGTGTCTATATGTATATATTCACATTATTATTTATTCCCTTTTTGTGAACTGTAGTTAAACCATTGACTGTATCTCACTCAGAGATGAGAGATTCAGAGTGATGGAATGAATTGCACATTCCCAGAGCCAAATCCACCACTGGGGACCCGAGGGACCCCAGACGGGATCGACAGATGCTCCCCTCTACCCCTCTACAAAGAGAGAGGCAGAGGAGGAAAAAGAGACTTACGAGTTTAGAAGAAACCAAACTACTTTAATGAAATATTAATAATAAAATAAAAAGAAATAATGAAAAATATATACAAAACCGTATCAAGCTCCCGAGATGACAGTCACGTCACTGGCTGGCACTGGGGCAGTCCCAGGCTGGACTCAGTGACGGACGGGAACTGGATTCCGGATCTGGAGTCAGGATGGGGATCACAGGCAGACAAACAGAGTCCTCCTCAGACGTCGGCCATTGAAGGAAGAGCCCGTGACCCTTTGATCCCTCAGCTTTTCTACTGAGCATGAGGCAGATGGGATGGAATACCCTGTTGGTCAGTTTTGGGTCACCTGTCCTGTCCGCTCCTCCCTCCAGGTGGGACCCCACTATGCTTTTCCGCTTCCGACCCTCCAACGTGGCAAATGACAAAGTTGGTTGGCCTTGGCTGTTATGGCAATAAGTGTAAGCAGGAGCCTCTCTGCATCCCATGCCTGGGCATCAGCTATAAACATTGGTCTTATCACTCAGAGAGAGTGAACATTTTCTGCACAATATGCAGTTAATTTCAGTTGTTAGAAGAGGCCCAGCTAAGAAGCGAAGTTACTGAACAAAATTGGTTCTGTTTTACCTCAAACCAGGACCCCAGCAGACAGTGTAGCACTGTTGGTAAGCAGGGCATTCCTATCAAGAGAGCGACGAACTGTAGGCCTGGTCAGCAAACCCAGAAACCCACTTGGAACTGCCGAGATCAGAGGAAAAGCAGGTAAAAGGTGGTTCCGGCCGGGGGGAGATGGTGACCACCGGCTCATTGACCACCTCCCCAAACGATACCACCTATTAAAAACATAAGAGTGGAAAAAGAAGACAGAGTCTGCGCACTCATTTACATGGGAAGCAAAGAAATCTCGACCAATCATTGGAGGGAATAACAGTGAATATGTATTAATTGTTTGAATATGTAATAATTAATGTGTAAAAGTGAAGCTTTTTGGAACTAAGGTGTGAGCGCTCCCGTTTTGGGACAAGCACCCATTTCTGCGCATTAATGGCGTAAACTTAGAAATACCTCTGCTCTGTGTGTTATTGGCTTGCCCAGCAGGTAAAGAACCCAGATTTGGGAGGACAGTGGGGTGTCCGTAAGGGGTCCCGGGCGGCGCTTATGGGGTCCTGGGAGGGACTCTTGCAGGCCAGAGGGAGTCTGGGGCAGTCCTTCAAGGACCTGGGGGTCCCCTCTGGTGCCTCTGGGGAGGGTTTTGTGTCTGGAGAGGGCCAAGCTGGTTTCAAGAGGTGCTTCCTCCCTTTCTCCAGCCCACCCAGCTCCCCCGACACCCCCACCCCCCCAGGCTGGTGGGTGCCAGCAGTGCCAGCCTGTCCCACTGGGTCGGGCACTGAGGGGGGCACAGCCCCAGCCGCGGGATGGGAGGAGGAACCATAGCACCAGGGATAAAACGTTGGTCTCTATTTCTTTAACATTTCCCATGGGGAGCACCCCAGGGTTCCGCGGCTGCACCACAGCTGGTGCCAGGAGGGACTGCAACGCCCCCCCTGTGGAAAGATTAATAAAAATGATCAATAATACAGCATTGGTCACACGTTAAGGAATGGTATACAATCAAAAGGCTTCTGTGTGAGCCGACTCGGGCAGGACGCAGGAACGACCACAAGACCACGGAAGACAAAGAACAAATGTGATCTCAATACCTCGCGAATTGGGGAGTCTCCGCAGCAACGCCCGGGCAGAGGGACAATCTTCTGTTACTTTCCCACATTCCACCCCCTCACTCAAGAGACCGCTTCTGCTGGGGCTGACAAAGTTGGAAATGTTCATTCAAACTTGTGGGGTGTAATACAGAGTAATTTACAGAGGCATGAAATAAACACACATAGAAAAAGGAATAAAATAGCCAAAAAGAATGCTACATATGAAGACAACTCTTAAAAACTAAACTAATTCAGAACTTGAGTATCATTTTTGTAGGAGTGCAGAGGCTTCCTAGTATTGCCAGTTAGCGAAACTGGAAAGCCACTGTTACGAGAGACTTTCAGACAGTTCTGAAATGATTTTTGCCAGTCAGTGTAAAGCAGCTTCCTTGAATGGAATACCTCGTTGGTCAGTTTTGGGTCACCTGTCCAGCCCGCTCCTGCCCACAGCTGCGACACCTCTATGCTTTTCTGCTTCTGACCCTCCAACGGGGCAAATAACAAAGTTGGCTGCCCTTGGGTGTTAGAGCAATGAGTCTAACCCCGAGCCTCTCCGCATACCATCCCTGGGCATCAGCTATACACATCGGGTCTTATCACTCTGAGAGCGACCAGTGCCTGCACGATACGCTGTTCATTTCAGGAGTTAGAAGAGGCTTGACTGAAAAGTAAAGTTACTGAACAGAAAATTGGTTCTGTTTTACCTCAAACCGGGACACCACCAGGACTCCCAGGTCCCTCTCTGCAGAGCTGCTCTCCAGCAGGTCAGCCCCTAACCTCTACCGGTGCACAGGGTTGTTCCTCCCGAGGTGCAGGACCCTACACTTGCCCTTGTTGAACTTCATTAGGTTCCTCTCCGCCCACCTCTCCAGCCTGGACAGGTCTCACTGAATGGCGGCACAGCCTTCTGGTGTGTCAGCTGCTCCTCCCTGTGCTGTGTCATCAGCAAACTTGCCGAGGGTACACTCTGCCCCCTCACCCATGTGATTGATGACGACTTATTGAAGAAGACTAGAACCAGTAATGACCCCTGAGGAACACCACTAGTTACAGGCCTCCTACCAGACCCTGCGCCGCTGATCACAACCCTCTGAGCTCTGCCACTCAGCCAGTTCTCAATGCGCCTCACTGTCCACTCATCTAACCCACACTTCCTAAGCTTAGCTAGGAGGATGTTATGGAGACAGTGTCGCCTCAAGGCGAGGTAGCCAACGTCCACTGCTCTGCCCTCATCTACACAGCCAGTCATGCCATCACAGAATGGTTCCCCCTTGGTGAATCCATGTTTACCACTCCCAATAACCTGCTTTTCCTCCACATGCCTACAGATGACATCCAGAATGAGCTGTTCCATCGCTCTGCCAGGGATGGAGGTGAGGCCGACTGGCCTGTAGTTTCCAGGCTCCTCTTTCTTGCCCTTTTTCAAGACCAGTGGGACATTGGCTTTCCTCCAGTCCTCAGGCACCTCTCCTGTTCTCCTTCACCTTTCCAAGACAGTGGAGAGCGGCTTCATAATATCATCTACCACCTCCCTCAGCGCTTGTGGGTGCATCCCATGAGGGCCCATGGATTTGGGGATGTCGAGTGTGCCTAAATGATCTCTGACCCAATCCTCCTTGGCCAAGGGAAAGTCTTCCTTTGTGCAGGCTCGCTCTCTTACCTCCAGGGTCTCGGATTCATGAGGACCAGCTTAAAGACTGAAGGCAAGGCAGCATTCAGGAATGCCTCTTCTGCAAAATGCTCCCTGACTCTGTGGCAGCTGAGCTGTCAGCCCCCTCTGCCCATGTTGCCCAACCAAGTGATGCACAGACAATGAGAGACACAGCGTCTGTGTGTTAAACAAGTGGTTTATTGACACCTTCATACACAGTAAAACTCCCCGAGGGAACGGAGTCAGGAGGAGGGAGGGCGGGAGCTGACCAGGGGGTAATAGGAGTCTCTGCTGCTGGTACCGGTGACCTCTGCCTAGTCAGTGCTCAGGAAGGTGTAGGAGTCACCTTGCTTCACGCCAAACATCATGTCAATCAGGATGGTACTACCGGAAGCGTGCGTCAGCCGGAGTTTGCAGGAGTGCCTGGACGGCAGCACCGTTAGATGGCAGAACTTGGAGTGAGGTAACATGGCCCAGGCTCCTTTTACCACTACCTGCAACCAGCGGGCGGTTTTGACGATGTCAAGGTAGGGGCCGGTGCAGAGGGTGCGTAGGAGGCTGGGACCCTGTTTTTTCCTCAGCTCCTCCTGGGGGTGGTGGAGGAAGCACAGCATGTCCTCCTCCAGCGACTCCCTCATGCAGGTGCACTGCAGCTCGACGCGGAGGCTGGAGTTCCTCGCCGGCATGTCCTCGGTGGCAGTGCCCAGGTCCACGTGGAAGGTGTGCCCGCGGGGGGGCTTCAGGGGCACGAGCAGGTGGTAGACGGCATCCTCCTCACGGGGACTCAACAATGCTAGGGCACCGCTCACCCCGATGACTGGCTTCAGTCGCGGCATGAAACTATTCCTGGACAGTTTTCCACAGACACGGAGAAGTTCATCCATCAGCTCCTCCACCATGCTGAAGGATTCAGAGAGGTCCAGGAGGCGGTCGGCTGAAACAGTGCACGCATGCTGGGCAACCCGGGGTTTTTCTCCTTCCTGCTTCTTGCCCTCCTTGCTGCTGCTGGCTGGCCAGCGGCTCCTTTTCCTGAGCCACCAGCAGAGCCCGAAGAGCAGCACCAGGAGTGCAGCGACCGCCCAGAACTGCCAGCGCTGCAAGGCAGCAAAGAGCAGGGCTCCCCAGGCAGAGTCGCTCTGCTCCACCTCCTGCAGCAGACGACTCATCTGCCGGCTGAGGAACTCCGCACGCTGCTGCATGCTCTGGCGCGTCTCCTCGTCCAGCTCACCACCGACGATCAGTGCATTCTGCACCATGGTTTCTATAACCATGCAGATGAATTCTACGATAGCCATGGTCTGCAGGAGGAGGGAGAGAAGGGGATCAGTGCTGGTGGTGGGGGCAGCGGGGCCGGGAGCCGCAGGGAGCTGGGGGCAGGTAGGAGAGGGGCTGAGGCAGCGGGGAGGCAGCATGGCCTGCGCCCAGCCCCGGTGGTGGCGACGCACCGTGCCTGGCCCAAGGTGCTGCCGCGAGCGGCGGGGCCCTCAATGCCCAGTGAGAACCCACCCCCCGGGGCCGCGCGTTTCTGCCCTGGCCCTCGTCCAGCCCAGCCTCCCCCCGCCTGCGCACTCACCGCTGGCCCAAGCCGTACTGGGGCAGCGTTGCCTGCTGGCGCCCTTTACAGCCGCCCGCATCGCGACACGTCGCCTGTGATGTCACAGGCGCTGGAACGCATCACAGGCACGCCCGGCGGCAGGCCCCAGCCTGTCCCAGCGGCCCTCGGCTGCCCTGGGGTCCTGGTTCAGGCCGGGCTGGAGTTAATTTTCTTCACGGGAGCTGCCGTCGTGCTGTGTTTTACGTTGGCTCTCGTCTGCCTGCCAGCGGCAATCTCGTAATCACAGAATACCCTGGGTGGGAAGGGACTCACGAGGATCTTGCAGTCCAGCCCCTGACTGCACGCCGGGCAACCTTCAATTAAGTCATAGAATCACAGAACCATTCGGGTCGGTAAAGACCCTTGAGACCCTCGAGTCCAACAGCAACACTAAGTGGCAGACGGGTCGGGCTCCAAGAGTTACAGTAATTGGGGTTCCATCAGGTTGGCGCCAGTCACCAGGTGGGTTCCCCCAGGGCTCAATTTCAGGGGCAGTGCTCTTGAATGTTTTTCTAAATGATCTGTATGCAGGACTTGAATGGACATTCAGTAAGTTTGCCGAGGATAGTAAAGGAGGAGGAGCTGTGGACTCCCTGGAGGGTAGAGAGGCTTTCCAGAGAGATCGGGGTAGAGTAGAGAGCGGTGCAATCACCACCAACCGTCTGAAGGGTAAGAAGAGCAAGTCAGGGATTCTGCAGCTGGGATGGGGTCATCCTGGTTACACATACAAACTGGGGGACAAGAGGCTGGAGAGCAGCTGTGCGGAAAGACATCTAGGGGTTTTGGGCTGATGGCAAGTTGAATATAGAATAGACTCGTAGAATCCTTTTGGTTGGAAGAGACCTTTAAGATTGTCAAGTCCAACCGTCAACCAAAACACTGCCAAGTCCACCACTAAACTATGTGCCTGAGCACCACCACAGCTACACGTCTTTTAAACACCTCCAGGGATGCTGACTCAACCGGTTCCCTGGGCAGCCTGTTCCAATGCTTGATAACCCTTTGGGTGAAGACATTTTTCCTAATATCCATCCTAAACCTCCCCTGGCACAACTTGAGGCCATTTCCTCTTGACCTATGGCCTGTTACTTGGGAGAAGAGACCAACACCCCCCTCGCTACAACCTCCTTTCAGGTACTTGTAGAGAGCAATAAGGTCTCCCCTCAGCCTCCTTTTCTCCAGGCTAAACAACCCCAGTTCCCTCAGCCGCTCCTCATGAGACTTGTCCTCTAGACTCTTCACCGGCATTGTTGCCCTCCTCTGAAAACGCTTCAGCACCTCAACGTCCCTCCTGTGTGAGGGGCCCAAAACTGAACACAGAACTCAAGGTGCAGCCTCACCAGCGCCCCAATACTGAGCCCTGGAGA
Source organism: Vanellus vanellus (assembly GCF_965231255.1). Taxonomy (NCBI): domain Eukaryota; kingdom Metazoa; phylum Chordata; class Aves; order Charadriiformes; family Charadriidae; genus Vanellus; species Vanellus vanellus. The sequence continues at coordinate 951,332 of NW_028127957.1, forward strand.
ACAGCGCTTCTGACCGGCCACCAACTGAATCACGAATGCAGGGTCCACTGCACCAGCTCTTCACAGAATCACAGAACAGTAGGGGTTGGAAGGGGCCTTCGGAGGTCATCTAGTCCAACCCCCCACCCTGCTAAAGCAGGTTCACCTAGAGCACATTGGACAGGAATGCATCCAGGCGGGTTTTGAGCACCTCCAGAGAAGGAGACTCCACAACCTCTCCGGACAGTCTGTTCCAGCGCTCTGTCACCCTCAAAGTAAAAATGCCTTTCCTCATGTTCAGACAGAATTTCCTGCATTCCAGTTTGTGCCCGTTGCCCCTTGTCCTGTTGCTGGGCACCACTGAAAAGAGTCTGGACCCATCCTCTTGACAGCCGCCCTTGAGATGTTGGTAAGCGTTGATGAGATCCCTCCTCAGTCTTCTCTTCTCCAGGCTAAACAGACCCAGGTCTCTCAGCCCCTCCTCATCAGAGAGGTGCTCCACTCCCTTGACCATCTTCATAGCCGTCCACTGGACTCTCTCCAGTAGTTCCTCATCTTTCTTGAACAGGGGAGCCCAGAATTGGACACAGTACTGGACACAGATGTGGCCCCACCAGGGCAGAGGAGAGGGGGAGGAATGCCAAGGGACTCGAGCCCATTTACATCAGCAGGGTGCTGGGGCCCACTATATTCTTAAGCATGAATGTACGGGCCAGACCCTCAAACTACAGGTGCGTAAAGTGACACAGATATGGATCATGTAGCATGGAAAAATCTGGCCACCTTTCCCAGGAAGCAGGGGAGTCCTGGCTAGTGCCTACTCCAGGCCACAGGCAGCGGGGCCACCGGCGTGTGGCTGCAGGTCCTCACTGAGTAAGCTTCTCCTACTACCAAAGCAAGCGCCCAAGTTGTTGATCAGCTCCATGGCACCCACCCAGTTCAAGAAGAAAAAGCAGCAGATGGCATGGCAAGAGTCGTTACAGAAATAAAACAAAACCTTTTTTACTTTTTCCTAAAACTAATGAGGTTTCCTCAAACAGTAACAAATTAGAGCGTTGTACCTGTCCATACCGACATGGCTCTCCCGGCCAGTGTCCAGGGAGAGGCAGCGCTGGGGGCTACGGACACGGGGCAACAGCACTTGCAGGACACCAGCAGACATGGGGACCGCTTTTTTAGGGCTTGTTTGTATTTACTATCTAGACAAGAAAGGGTGGGTTAAGAAGCAGCCAAGTTTAGGATGAAAGAGTTTTTCACAAATTTCTCCAGGCCCTGGAGAAAAAAAACCACAACCCACTATAATTCCCTAAGAGCACGGGCTCCCCAGCACCTGCGCTGCCTCCTCTCCTGGAGTCACCTGCCAGATCAATTGCATTGACGGGCCCGGGGCAAGATCCAGTTTTGGCCGGTAAAGATGCAGAGCCCAGGCTGGCCCGAAGGCAGGCAGGCGCAAGGGGAGCGGGGCTTCTGGCAGGGAGGACACCCAGTGACACCAGCACGGGCTGGGAGATGCTCTCAGTAGCCAGCACAGCGAATGCTCTGCAGGTAGGGACAGAGCCACCGGGAGCAGCTGCTGCCAGAGAAGGTTTGCCCATGCGTTCAGGGCACAGGAGGGAGGCTGTGGCCTTTGGACAGATGTCCTCCCCTTCTGCTGCCGCTGGATGGCCACCCCTCTGCCCAGCCAGTGGGCTGGTTCTGCTGGTGGGCTTCCAAGAATCACCATTCAATGCTCTCGTGGACACTCTCAAGGCAGCTGGGTGGGCACACTTATGGCAGCACACCTGTTTTTTGGGGAGGGGGGAGAAGGGCAAAGCACCCTCCCATTCCTCCAGCATCATCATTCAATTCCCTCAATTCAGCGTTACTGGACCTATACACCGGTATATAGACATAGCACCGTCCCTGGACACCTATGTCAGGCATCTCTCAGCCAGGTCAGCACAGCGGGAACCCGCCAAGGAAGGGTTTCAAACTCGGCCAAGTGTTTGAGTAGAGGGGGAAATGCTTTCATTTCCTAACTTTCCCTTAAAATAACGCGCACGATCTGTTCTGGGAACACCCACCCAGTGAAAATCCCTCCGGAGGCTGCCTGCCAAAGCCTGTGAAAATCCCTTCTGGGAGCCGTGTCCGCTATTTCAGACACAGCCTGTTCATAGGAACATAAATCTGCTGTCCTCACTGATGAAGATTATTCAAGCTGGATTGAATGTGCCTGGGCACGTCTTTCTTAACTTGGCTCAGACAACCACCTGCTACTTCACGTGCGTTTGTTGCTCAGTGCAGATGTCTTTATCGAGTCACCCGTGCTGTCGAGAGCGGCTGCAGAGGGCTGCATGCTCACCTTTCCCCACCGCCTCGCACTGTCCATGCACATGACTGGTGAAGAAGCCATTGCTCTCCGCTCTGCCCGAGTGCTTTGCCTCGGGATTCTCCTCACTTGCAGCGCTATTCCAACATGCTGTCAAATACGGGGCAGAGAATACCCGATGTTTAGGAAAGAAAGTAGTAGAGCATGGCACAACTCCCCAACAACATAATAGAGATGACACTTATGGGAACTTAACGACGTCTGTAGGAAGTGAGGCGAGTATCTATACAATTTACAAGAGGTTTCTTTTGCTGAGCCTCTGTCTGGAGGTCCTCACCAGCGACAAAGCACCTCCTGTATTTCACTAGGGGGTCAAAACCACTGGAAGAGGATTCTGAATTCCACAGGCTATCTCCCTCCACTACTGTAATTCCTATAGTAAAGAAGGGAGGGGGAGGGAGAGGGAATAAAACCCCTATTTTAGCACTTCGTCTGCTGGCAACGTGAATTGTTTAAAACCAAAGGAATCCCCACGTGTTTTGGGACATCGGAACATTGGCGCACACAGACCTCTGTAAGATTTGGCAGAAGACGACGCTGTTTTCACCCATACCCAGAGAGCACCGCATCCTGCCAGCCACTCCAAGCTCCCTCTGCCATTTCAGCGTGCTGCTGGCACCAACTCCACCCGCCGGAGATAACCTAACACCCCCACTGAATGCAAGGCGTCTGAAGGCAATTGCTGTATCAGAGAACTTGACTCTGCTAACATCCTTAGCAGTAGACATCATCCACAAGCTTCACGTGGATGTGCCAAAGAAATGTTCTATCAACTGACACACGCAGACCAATAACAGAAGGTTTCAACCAAGCAAAAGATGGAGAAGACAGAGGCGCAATATTACTAGCATATGAATCAAATCTGCGTTTCCACAAGACAGCCGTAACTCTGACTCTCTGAGTATCAACCAAAGATGCAGTGGGTCTAAGTTACCTTCAGGTAAGGTACAGACCAACCAAATAGATATAACCCAAGTATTTCAGCTGTGAAGTTTCAGTTCCAGCGTACTTCTGCCTTTCAAGATAATTCAACTCAAACAAAAGTACTCACCCAGTTAACAGCACAGAGGTTTCAGTTTTCTTCCAAATTCACAAATTCGATGAGAAGAGAACACAAGTTTGAGCTAACAGTCCAGAAGGGGTGTGTTTGCTGATCCTTAGGTAGCAGTACGTGTGCCTGGTCAGAGTCAAGCAAAAGGGCACGATGACCCCAGAACAGGTACATATGCCATCAGGACAGTTTGGGAGGTAGGAAATATGACCAGATTCATGAGAAAAAAATTAGCTGCATTGCTCAGCATGGCACATTCCCAGAGAGAGGAACTCAAGCCATACACAAAACCTGAGAACAAAGCTTTTAGTCAGATACGTTACTGCTGAGAAAGAGTGACAGCAGAGATGGACCAACTGCTTGTGCTCATCTGATCAGGCACCAGTGGCTGAAAAGTAATGTTGTCATTTGCGCTGGTTTACACCCAATCTCTCTGGGGCTTTATGTCCAGAGAGCCATTGCTGCTGAAAGAACAGACAACTCAATACTTTAAAATAGACTGTATGGCTTTTGTTAGTATCTGAATAAAAAGACAACTTCACAAACTAATCTGACGCGGCTGTAAGTAGCACCTGCGACTCCGGTTATTTCTTCCAGTGCTAAATGCTTTACTGTCCAACTCTTCATGACTCAGAGGAAACTCCCAGAAAATAGACACTTTCTACTTCAACTCATGGTCTACAGTCAACAACTAAATTAGGCTTAGGAACTTGGAACTAAGACATGAAGAAGTTAAAAAATCGCCCGAAGAACTCAGACAAGCCCAAGGTCGCACAAGACCATATCCTTGCCAGACTTGGCTTCAGAGCAGATCAAAGAAAGATGAAACTGGGATCACATCGGCCCACACTGCTGAGTTTCACGGAAAGTCTTCACAGTGATTTATATCTTCAGAGGGCTACAGCCGGGCTTGTCTGCCTGGAGACAGAAACAACCGCATCTGGCTACTCTGCAGGAAGAACTGATTCAGTTTAACCCTTCCACATACAATACAGCCTTTTCCTGAACCCAAGCGCACCTCTGCGTGTGATTGTGAGTAAACGTTATAATCCCTTGAGCTGATTAAGTAACGATATTTCCCAGTATAACCATGGCAAAAGGAGTTTATTAGTATACCTTGTCTGCATTATTTTCCAGGAGTGATGATAATACGTGAAAAATCTGCCGTTTCTCCATGAGAAGACAACGGAGCAGGTAGTGCCCAGAGTATTGTAATGCATCATGGTTAGCAGAGTCTTTCTGGGATTGAGAGGAGCAGAAGCCTCCTGACTTTTTAAAAGACCCTGTTTGGATTAGTGCAGGGAGAGGACTCGGGAGGGAACTCTGAGAATGCTCTCAGGTCTCTGTAAAAGTTTGTCTCAGGTCTGTTTAGCTCAGAGGCTGCAGTCTCCAGCCTGTCCCCGTGTAACGTGCAAAGTCAGAGGACACAACACAGTAACGTACCATCTTTCTAGAGACTTGCTTTTAACACTAGGATCAGTCACAAGGCAGACAAATTTGCTACTTTGACCTGAGGGCTAAATCCAAAGGGGAACTGAATTAGTCAGAACCAGAGAGACCTCACGCTCCTGGGCAGGGTGTTTGGGGCTCCCCAGATAATGTCACGGAGCAGTAGAAAGTGGAACTGTCTTCCCTGGAAACCATCAAGCTAAGCAAAGAGCCATCTGAGCCTAGCCAACAGTGCAGGCCACCAAGAACATGTAATTGTGCCCGCTAAGAAATGTCAGCTGTGAGCCCATTTCTGAGACTGGCTCTTAAAGCCAGAGAGAAACAGGTCCAGCTAATGGTTAGAGAATTTCAAGTCGCCACTTTTGGCCGATTTGGACCAAGGACTTGAATGCCATCATGCAAGCCTGCATGATCTCTTTAAGCTCTGTAGACTTGCTGCATGCCAAAGGCACTTCAGGAAATTCTGGTCCCTAGAAGACAGACTCCTTTTTCACCAAATAATTTCCCTGCATTACTAGCTCTCAAACCAAAGACTGCCATCCTTGAATCCCTCGAGAGACAAAAACGGAATACCAGTCCTTGGCCTGCTGAGCAGATCTGTTGCATGGGTAGGTGAGGGGATCCCCCAGATCCTGATCCCTGCTCCATGGATTGTTTACACATTTCCTTCAATGACTTCTTCACATGAAACAGTTGGTCAGGACAGTAGCCAGCATCAACCTGCCAGGTCAGGGCACCACTTACTCTTCCCTACCATCGCTGGTTCGGCCAACATTTCATCATTTATTTTTTTTTAAATCACAACTTTAGTAGTCAAGGCAGAAAGCCAGAGCAGTACATAGCCAACAGGGCAGGGTGGTAAGAATTTGACTCCTTTTAAGCAGAGGAAGGGACTGAGTGCATGCCATGGGCAAACACTCCAGCTGCAAGAGGAGCCATTTTGGCAGAAACCTGTTCTACGGTTTATTTAAATATGCTCCAACGATGCTACCTCTGGTGGGTTAGCCTTGGCCAATGGTCAAACTCCCACTCAATTGGCAACGTAAGGGTGAATTCTTTTTAGCTCAGCGGGCCCATGACACCTCAGGTCATCAAGGAAGAGATGCAACATACAGATGGGCTCATGACCGAGGGGTGGGTTTGACTATGGATAATATATCACAGGTTATTCATGAATGTGAAACATGTGCTGAAATTAAGCAAGCTAAACGGTCAAAACCTTTATGGTACGGAGAACGGTGGCTGAAATATAAGTATGGAGAGGCCTGGCAAAGTGACTATATTTCCCTTCCACAAACCCGCCAGGGCAAGTGCTATGTGCTTACAATGGTGGAAGCAACCACTGGATGGCTGGAAACGTATGCTGTGTCTCATGCCACTGCCCGTAGCACTATTTTAGGCCTGGAAAGACAAATGTTGTGGCGACATGGTACTCCAGAGAGAATTGATTCAGACAATGGGACTCACTTCCGAAATAATCTCATAGATGCCTGGGCTAAAGAACATGGTATTGAATGGATATATCATATCCCCTACCACGCACCAGCTGCTGGGAAGGTCGAACGATGCGATGGATTACTGGAGACTACCTTGAAAGCAATGACTGCTGGAACATTTAAAAAGTGGGATGAGCATTTACCGAAAGCCACCTGGTTAGTCAACACCAGGGGAACTGTCAGCCGAGCTGGTCCGGCTCAGTCAGAGCTTTTATCTACTGTAGAAGGGGACAAGGTCCCTGTGGTGCATGTAAAGAATATGTTGGGGAAAACAGTCTGGGTTACCCTGGCCTCAGGTAAAGGCAGGCCCACTCGTGGGGTTGCTTTTGCTGAAGGACCAGGGCATACCTGGTGGGTGATGCAGGAAAATGGAGAAGTTCGATGTACCCGTTAGGAGATTTGATTTGGGGCGAGAATCCTTAATTTTAAAATGTGTGGTGTTAATTGTCACATAACACTAACAGTGTTCAATAAGTGTTTTTCAGGATAACACGGTGGTAATGAAACCGGAGCCAACTCCATTGAATGGCGTCCAGCGACAGGGAACATGCTAGCCGTGAGCACAACACGTTATATTGCTGCGCCCAACTCTACACGTCTGTTGTCCTGTATGGAGGCCTGGTCCCGATCTGACAACTGAGACGATGCCACATCACTGGTTCTTACCCTAAAAGACTATTATGATAGATGGAACTCCTAGTTTTCAACTAAAAAACTTAATAGACCTTTTAGAGGAATAGCTTATAGCTTTAGAGGATTATATATTTGTGTGTATATATATGAGAGGACTAATACAACAGTAATTTGAGTGTGTCATATATATGGTATGAAATAAGGGGTGGAATGTCCTGGTTTGAGAGACACAGGACTAATTTCTCTTCTAATGCTTGGGAAAACTGCACTTTCAGAAGACTCCAGTGTCTGAATTTGTGAAAATATTTACTTTACAGCCAGCTATGGTGTGTGGGTCTCAAGGTCTCAGTGTTTTCGAGCTCGCCAGGTGCAGGGATGAGGAGGAGCGAGACCCGGGCACTTGACCCAAGCTGGCCAACAGGATTATTTCATACCATCAACGTCACACTCATTATAAATTAGAAAGTTTGCTGCGAAGTTCTCTCTCTCCCTTGATGGCTGCCATCCTGAGAACTTCGTGCCCTGGTGCCGGAGCCCTGAGGCCCTCCCTTCCTCCTGAAGCCGTAGCGCTCGCAGTGTCCGACATTTGCTGTCCACTGCTGGGAGTGCACAGCTTCCTACTGATAGAATTGGCTGAGTATAATCTTTGCATATTCTGTATTGGTGTCGGGATCAATATCAGTTCTTTAGTGCTGTTAATGTTAATTATCTAATCTTATTCTATTAAATCTGTTTATACTTCAGCTCTCGGGTTTTCTTGTTTTTCCCGATTTCCCTTTCCCAGGTGGGGAGGGGTCATCGGGTGATAGAATGATTGTCTAAATGACAACAGATTGTTATGGGTCTCTCAAACCATAACACTCCTGAAGACACCATTGCAAACTGAAATTAACATCACCGTGCACCAGTTATTCTTTATGTTGTCTCTATTTTTTCAGTCTTTCCCTGTCTGTGTTGTGCTGGGGTTGTGTCTTTCCGGTGGCCAGAAATGGCCTTGTCATTACAATTCGCAGAGAAGGACTGGCAGTGTAACGTGCTCTTGTTGTTGTTTCCCCAGCATCATCGTTTTGCCACTCCAGCATCTTTTTGGTGGAAAGAACTGACCTGGAAGCACTGATTGTTGTGGAAAGGTAAACTTGTAGTGTGACTATTTGGTGGTATTGTTTCTTGTGTAACTCTGCTTTTCACATGGCTTGTCTCAGCTAGTGAATGCTTTAAGTGAAATGCTACTTTGTTTATGTTTCCAAATTGATGTACTGAAGGTGTTGGGTTGGAATGTGTTTTTCTGCACAACCTAGAGTTTTGGAGAAAAGAGCAACAAGCTTTAAGATTTTGATCCTTGCGTGTCACAAAGCGGGAATGTGACTTTGAAAAACTGTTCTATGGGATTCTAATAAAAGAAGCAGCAACTTGGAACTTGGTGTTATTTTAATCAGTCTTTAATCAGTCTTACCCCGGCAGAAAACACTCATTCCCTCCAAGAAGCAGCAGAGGTTTCTAGTATGAGCCGGGCCTCTGCTTCCCAGCATGAAAAGGTCAAGATTGGTGAAGATACGGCGGCCTTGTGGAAGGAAAGGGAAAGGTACTGGAAGCAGAGGAGCCGCAGCAAGGCAGCGGGGCTGCGTCTGGGGGCCTCTTCCCGCTCTTGCCCTCGGCATCCCGTCGGGGCGGGAAGAGGCGGACGCCTCCAGCGGCGCCTGTGCTGTCGGCACCGGTGACTCGGGGCCCGATGCTCCTGGCTGCCGCCGTCAGCGCCACCGGCCCCGAGCTCGCTGGCGGGAGCAGTCGGGGCGGGAAAAGGCTTCTGCGTTGCTCCTCTTGCGCAGACGTGGCTGTGCTACTTACCCGCCCCGACGGGGGCTCCCCCGGCCGGGGGCTGCCCCTCCTGCCGCTGCCTGTGCCGCTGCGCCGCGCTGCGCTGCGGGGGCTGCTCTGGGCGGCCCCTCGGGCTCCTTTCGCTCCGCATCGGGCAACCTGCGGCGCTCGGTGACTCCCGGGCGCAGCCCCGCAGGGCTCTGCCCGCCCCGCGGTGGCCCCACCGCCCTCCCAGCGGGGGAGAGGGCGGGTACGGACGGGACGGTGTGTGCGGCACAGAGCCCGTGCGGCGGGGCCCGGGGCAGGCAGGAGGGTCCGGCCGTGCCCCCCGCCGGCTGCCCCGCCAAAGGGGGATGGCCGCCGCGACGGAGCGGCCCCAGCCCAGCCCCGGGGCTGCCCCGACGCCCGGACAGCGGGGACCCGAGGGACACCGAGCGGCTGCCCCGGACCGGCCGGGACCTCGGGGCAGCGCAGGAGGGGAGCGCCCCGCAGCCTCCTCCCGGGGCGGCTCGGACCCTCCGCCCGCCGCTCCTCTGCCCGCCCTGCGCCAGCCCGGCCCCGCCGCCGCGCTCGGGGACGGCCCTGACCGGCCGAGAGGGGCCGCGAGATGACGAGCCGATCCGAGCGGGGCCGAGTGTTGCCGAGCGGAGCCGAGCGGCAGCCGGTACCTCTCGCCACAGCCGCTGGCGAGACCTGGGCGTTGCCCGGGCAACGGCGGGAGGCTCAAACGCGCCGCAGCGGAGGGAGCGGCCGGTGGCCGAGGGAGCCGCTCCGGGGCCGGCCCGCTCCGCGGCGGAGAGCAGCGCAGCGTGAGGGGGGAGCAGGGGGACGGTGCGCTCGGCCTGGCGGCAGAGCCGGGGAGGAAGGAGAAAGGCTGAGGAGCAGCCGGGAGCGTGAGCGAGAGAGAGAGGGGCCGCTGGAGCCGCGCTCTGCCCTCCCGGAGACGGGGACGGGAACAGAGGACCGGATCTGCTGGTGACATGCGGAAACGAAACTCCAGACTCCACAACCGGGAAGGTTGTAAAGTAGGTGTTTATTCAGCGCTGGGCAGCACGGGGGGGTCGCCCCACCACAATCGTGCGCGCCCAATGCAGCGGCCTTCTCAAATATATATAGTTCTTAATTACATAATCATAAGATTTCCCAATACGCCTATACATATGCATAACCTGTCCCCACTTCGTATTAAAATTAGCTCTAAGAAGTCATTTCCATAAACTCCTCCCAACTGCGCTTGCGCAATGCCTCCTGGTGGTGGTCACTGAGGGTCGTGACCATGAAGGTTGATGATTCCTCTTCATCACCGCAAGTAACTCTTTGTCCTTGCGCAGACGCAGTTCTTCTTTGGTCTTTGTCCAGACCGCAGGGTTGGTTTCAGCCGCTTTTCAAGGCATACTCTTATTCATTATCAGGAGCTGTCCTTGGCAATCTCAAGACTTCTTGCTTCGTCCATTTTTATCAGGCCTGTCCTTTAGGTTATGAATCACTGCTAGTCAATCAGTGCACAATGTGTTATTGTCTCTATCACATACCCCTGACTCACCGGGCAGACCCTCCTCTTGGGGAAGTCTGCTGCCCCCCTGGGCCCGGGTTAAGGACGTCACTAGGAAACTTCCCGGCCTGGTACGGCCCTCGGACTATTGCCCAGCGCTGCTCTTCCCTGTGGGTGGCCACGAAGCCACAATGCGTAGTCCGAGGGCGATCCGGAGAGACTTCAGGGCCTTGGGATGGGTGGTAAGGGAATCTGGAGCGCCGGCTATTTTTCCTCTCTCCTTCCAGTTATGCGCAGTGACACTGGAAGGAACAGACGGACCTGGTCTCTTAATACATGGCTCCGTGGCTGCTGTCACCACCACAATTTTTGTTTTTTTGCACAAATAGGGTGGCCTCCATGGTGCCAGGCCTGCTGGGGTCAGATGGGATTGAGCTTTCTGAAAGGGGGAAGAGGGTCTTTGCTCAGGAGCCAGTGGGGCTCATTGGCAGAGCTTTAAACTAGACTTGAAGGGGTCAGGGATAGGATCAGACTTGAAGGGGTCAGGGATAGGATCAGGCTTGCCCGTGACAAGCTGCGGGAACATGCTAAGGTCAGGGGGACGGGGCGCCAGCGAGGACCCTCAGCCTGTTGGTCTGAGATGTGCTGGGTGCAGCAGACTCGCAGTCTTATGGAGATGAGCCAGGGGCTTCTGACGGAACAGAAGCCAACAGGGAAACATCAGTGAAATCACAGTATCATAGAATCATTTGGGTTGGAAGGGACCTTTAGAGGTTGTTGAGTCCAACCCCCTGCAATAAGCAGGGATGGGGCATCTGGGAAGATTATGTTTTTTGATGATGAGGGTGGGGAGACACTGGCCCAGGTTGCCCAAAGAGGTGGGAGATGGCCCATACCTGGAAACATTCCAGGTCAGGTTGGATGGGGCTCTGAGCAACCAGATCCAATTGAAGACCACCCAGACCATTCTATGATTAACTACTGCTTGGAAAAAACATACAAAGGAAAACTGAGTTAGAAGCAGGTTAGGCTGATTCACACAGAGACTGGAGACGCAAAGAGTAAGGAAGACCCTCCCATTGAGTCACGAGGTTCAGAGTGGATCCCCTTGCCTTCTAAACTCCTTATGGAGCCCCGGTCTCACACTTGGAGAACAGCTTATGTCTAACGGAATTATCTATACAATGTTTGCAATAATATTGAGTAGCTGCATGGATTAGTAATGTCTCATTAGTACTAATTCAGCACGCTCTCAGTCACTTACTGAGGATCTGCCGCAGCTAAGGCATCTCTCCGCCGTGGGTGAGGAAGGCTCTCAGTCTCAGGTAAGGAATCTCTAACCTTGAGAGTCGCCCCTGCCCACGGGGAGAGTCGCCTGGCGTGCAGTGCAGCTGCCATTCAGGGAGAGGTCAAATTGGGCTCCTCCTGACGGTGATATTTATCGAGGGGAGTAGTTGGCTGCTAGGCGATAGCACAGACGAGAGAGATGTCTTTTGTTTAGCTCGGGTATCTCCTTCTGTACTTTGGTTACCTTGCATTTTTAGGGTTTGAAACCACCTTTAGTTCTTAAAGCAAGCAAACAAATAAACTTCTCCTGTACAACAGAATTTTACATTGTGTAACAGTTCTTTGGTTCCTTTTCCTTTCAGAATTCCTCCAAAGAAAAGGAGTGTGACTTTGGTCCAGCATCCCTTAGCATGGGCTGTAGCCAAGTGAGATTCTGTAAGTAAAGAATTCCTGGATTGTTTCATTCAATTCGGTCATATTAGACTGCTTGCCCTCACTATCCCTCGGCAGCACTTTCACAGCCCGACCAACACTGGGGCTCTGCGCTTTCCTTGCACCGTAACGCTCCCAACACTCTCTCCCACACTCGCCAGAGCCCCGCTCCAAAATGGAAAACATCCAGCGACTGCTCCTACACAAAAGGAGCAAGGATGGAAAGCTGTTCCTGCCTTCACCATCCCGTAGCAGCGCTTTGACAGGCAGCTAATGGCAGCGTGGGCTGAGGCTGAGGTCCCCAGCAGCACGGGTGGCCCAGAGGAGAGAGGTGTCTGTTGCGGATGGAGTGATGCACTTCACTCGTAGAGAGAAGCAGCGACACGTTTATTGATACAAAACAGGGATTTAACAAAGTTTGAGAGTAAATGCGACAGTGCTTTAGCAGGATTCGATGGCAAGGTACACTTGGTTATTTCCTGCATGGAGAACAGGGTCAGGCAGAACTGCCAGGGAGACCCTCCTGTTGGGCTGAGGTTCGGAAAGGAGCCCCTTGCTTTCTAACCTCCTTCTCAGAGAGGAGTCTGGGTGCGGCTGGATCCAATCCTGGTCCCAGACTGGGTCAACGGTTTATGTCTAAGGGATTATATATGTGCAATCGATCCTTTCTATCACTTAGCTAAGATTTCACAGTTTCGTGTGCTATTAGTCACTGACCGAGGATCTGTTGCGGCAAAGAATCTGTGAAGCTCGAGGAGTAACCTTGAGAGGCGTCCCCGCTCATGGGGAGATCCTGGCGTGCAGGGGAGCTCAAAGGGCTCTTGGGCTGTTCACTATTGATGTGGGTGAGATGATTGACCTATAGTCATATCTGCATATTGGCCACAGTACCAGCACTGCTCAAGTTAGCCCTTGGCTACTGTGGTGTTATGTGTTTCCCCGAAACCACATCGAGCCGGGGGCAGCCATCACATGTACACGTGCCCATTGTGACCACCACAGGTGTTAGTGCTTGGGCAGGGTCACGGGAGATAAAGGTCAGGTTGGAAGGCGGGGAGGGGGAGCACACCATCACAGTGTCAAGGAAGCGATGTTGGTGCAATACCGTTCCCTCCTCGACATATCTTTTCCAGCCAGGTGTCCCTGGAGCTGTGGGATTCTCATACAGAACTCACACCCTAACCTAACGCTAATGGGAGGGTTGGATGGATCCAGGAACAGAGACCTATTGGCAAAACAGAAGGAAGCTTCCTTGGAGGAGTCTTGGTAGCTACCTGTGATATCAGGTCCCTCAACTAGAGTTCAAAAGTCTGTGGGAGATCCCTGGGAGGAGTCATGGATTTGTCGCAGGGTAAAAAGCTTTGCCTAAAAGAGAAAAAACATTTCCCAATGAGAAAAAACCATCACAGTTATCTCCCTTTGGAGAGTCTGGAGGTCCTACCAGGGATCTGAGGACCCTAAAATACATGACAAAAGACAACACCAGAAGCCTGGAAGGAGCCTCGGGTGAAAGCCAGAGGATGGAACATTGTCCAATGAGAAAAATCATCTCAGGTATCTTCCCTGCAAGAGTCTGGGATTGGTACCCAGGATTACAGAGTCATAAACCAAAGGATAAACTGTGTGGGAGATGCCTAGGAGGAGTCTAAGGTGCATCCCGCAGGACGGACAATATTCCAAGGAGAAAAATCATCTCGGGTATCTTCCCTGGAGGAGTCTGGGGTTGCTACCTGGGATGACAGGACCCTAAACCACCGGAAAAATGTCTCAGGGACATAGCTGCGATATGTCTCGGATGCATCCCAGAGGATGGAGCATTGCCCAAGGAGGAAAATCATCTCAGGTATCTTCCCTGGAGGAGTCTGGGGTTGCTACCCAGGATTACAGTGCGCCAAACCACAGGAAAAATATCTGCGGGAGATGCCTGGGAGAAATCTCAGGTGCATCCCAGAGGATGGAGCATTGCCCAAGGAGAAAAATCATCTCGGGTATCTTCCCTGGAGGAGTCTGGGGTTGCTACCTGGGATAACAGGGCCCCAAATCACTGGAGAAAAGTCTGCGGGAAACGCCTGGGAAGAATCTCAGATGCATCCCAGAGGATGGAACATTTTCTAAGGAGAAAATTCATCTCGGGTATCTTCCCTGGAGGAGTCTGGGCTTGCTATCCAGGATTCTAGGGCCCCAAACCACAGGAAAAATGTCTGCAGGAGACGACTGGGAGGAATCTCAGGTGCATCCCAGAGGATGGAGTACTGCCAAAGGAGGAAAATCATCTCAACTATATTCCCTGGAGCAGTCTGGGGTTGCTACCTGGGATGACAGGACCCTAAAACACCGGAAAAAAGACTGAGGGACATACCTGTGAGGAACCTCCGGTGAATTCCAGAGGATGGAGCATTGCCCAAGGAGAAAAATCATCTCGGGTATCTTCCCTGGAGGAGTGTGGGGTTACTACCCAGGATTACAGTGCGCCAAACCACAGGAAAAATATCTGCGGGAGATGCCTGGGAGAAATCTCAGGTGCATCCCAGAGGATGGAGCATTGTCCAAGGAGAAAAATCATCTCGGGTATCTTCCCTGGAGGAGTCTGGGGTTGCTACCCAGGATTACAGTGCGCCAAACCACAGGAAAAATGTCTGCAGGAGACGACTGGGAGAAATCTCAGGTGCATCCCAGAGGATGGAGCATTGCCCAAGTAGGAAAATCATCTCGGGTATCTTCCCTGGAGGAGTCTGGGGTTGCTACCTGGGATTTCAGATACCTAAACCACTAGAGAAAAGTCTGGGGCGACACCTGGGAGGAGTCAGGGGTACATCCCAGAGGATGGAGCAGATTCTAAAGAGAAAAATCATCTCGGCTATCTTCCCTGGAGGAGTCTGGGGTTGCTACCCGGGATCACAGGGCCCTAAAACCCAGGAAGAGAACACTCAGAAACAGACCTGGGAGGAGTCTCGGGTGCATCTCGCAGGATGGAGCATTGTCCAAGGAGAAAAATCATCTTGGCTATCTTCGCTGGAGGAGTCTGGGCTTGCTATCCAGGATTATAGTACCCCAAACCACAGGAAAAATGTCTGCGGGAGACGACTGGGAAGAATCTCGGATGTATCCCAGAGGTTGGAGAATTGCCCAAGGATAAAAATCATCTTGGGTATCTTCCCTGGATGAGTCTGGGGTTGCTACCTGGGGTGACAGGACCCTAAACCACCGGAATAAAGGCTCAGGGACATAGCTGTGATAAGTCTCAGATGCATCCCAGAGGATGGAGCATTTTATAAAGAGAAAAATCATCTCGGGTATCTTCCCTGGAGGAGTCTGGGGTTGCTACCTGGGATTTCAGATACCTAAACCACTAGAGAAAAGTCTGTGGGAGACACCTGGGAGGAGTCAGGGGTACATCCCAGAGGATGGAGCAGATTCTAAAGAGAAAAATCATCTCGGGTATCTTCCCTGGAGGAGTCTGGGGTTGCTACCCGGGATTACAGGGCCCCAAACCACTGGAGAAAAGTCTGCGGGAGATGCCTGGGAAGAATCTCAGATGCATCCCAGAGGATGGAACATTTCCTAAGGAGAAAATTCATCTCGGGTATCTTCCCAGGAGGAGTCTGGGGTTGCTACCCAGGATTACAGTGCGCCAAACCACAGGAAAAATATCTGCGGGAGATGCCTGGGAGAAATCTCAGGTGCATCCCAGAGGATGGAGCATTGCCCAAGGAGAAAAATCATCTCGGGTATCTTCCCTGGAGGAGTCTGGGGTTGCTACCCGGGATTACAGGGCCCCAAACCACTGGAGAAAAGTCTGCGGGAGATGCCTGGGAAGAATCTCAGATGCATCCCAGAGGATGGAACATTTCCTAAGGAGAAAATTCATCTCGGGTATCTTCCCAGGAGGAGTCTGGGGTTGCTACCCAGGATTACAGTGCGCCAAACCACAGGAAAAATATCTGCGGGAGATGCCTGGGAGAAATCTCAGGTGCATCCCAGAGGATGGAGCATTGCCCAAGGAGAAAAATCATCTCGGGTATCTTCCCTGGAGGAGTCTGGGGTTGCTACCTGGGATTTCAGATACCTAAACCACTAGAGAAAAGTCTGCGGGAGACACCTGGGAGGAGTCAGGGGTACATCCCAGAGGATGGAGCAGATTCTAAAGAGAAAAATCATCTCGGGTATCTTCCCTGGAGGAGTCTGGGGTTGCTACCTGGGATAACAGGGCCCCAAACCACTGGAGAAAAGGCTGCGGGAGATGCCTGGGAAGAATCTCAGATACATCCCAGAGGATGGAACATTTTCTAAGGAGAAAATTCATCTCGGGTATCTTCCCTGGAGGAGTCTGGGGTTGCTACCCGGGATCACAGGGCCCTAAAACCCAGGAACAAAACACTCAGAAACAGACGTGGGAGGAGTCTCGGGTGCATCTCGCAGGATGGAGAATTCTCCAAGGAGAAAAATCATCTTGGCTATCTTCGCTGGAGGAGTCTGGGCTTGCTATCCAGGATTATAGTACCCCAAACCACAGGAAAAATGTCTGCGGGAGACGACTGGGAAGAAACTCGGATGTATCCCAAAAGTTGGAGAATTGCCCAAGGATAAAAATCATCTTGGGTATCTTCCCTGCAGGAGTCTGGGGTTGCTACCTGGGATGACAGGACCCTAAACCACCGGAAATAAGACTCGGTGACATACCTGCGAGGAGTCTCCGGTGAATCCCAGACGATGCAGCATTATCCAAGGAGAAAAATCATCTTGGGTACCTTCCGTGGAGGAGTCTGGGGTTGCTACCCGGGAACACAGGACCCTAAACCACCGGAAAAAAGACTCAGGGACATACCTGCGAGGAGTCTCCGGTGAATCCCAGAGGATGGAGCATTGCCCAAGGAGAAAAATCATCTCGGGTATCTTCCCTGGAGGAGTCTGGGGTTGCTACCCGGGATCACAGGACCCTAAACCACCGGAAATAAGACTCGGTGACATACCTGCGAGGAGTCTCGGGTGCATCTCGCAGGATGGAGCATTGTCCAAGGAGAAAAATCATCTTGGTTATCTTCCCTGGAGGAGTCCGGGGTTGCTACCTGGGATCACAGGGCCCTAAACCCCAGGAAGAAAACACTCAGAAACAGAGCTGGGAGGAGTCTCGGGTGCATCCCAGAGGATGGAGCATTGCCCAAGGAGAAAAATCATCTCGGGTATCTTCCCTGGAGGAGTCTGGGGTTTCTACCTGGGATAACAGGGCACCAAACCACTGGAGAAAAGGCTGCGGGAGATGCCTGGGAAGAATCTCAGATGCATCCCAGAGGATGGAACATTTTCTAAGGAGAAAATTAATCTCGGGTATCTTTCCTGGAGGAGTCTGGGGTTGCTACCCGGGATCACAGGGCCCTAAAGCATTGGAGAAACCTCTGCGGGAGACGCCTGGGAAGAGTTCTGGGTAGATCCTGCAGGATGGACCACTGTCAACAGAGAAATATCATCTTCGCTATCTTCCCTGGAGGAGTCTGGGGTTGCTACCTGGGATGACAGGACCCTAAACCACCGGAAATAAGACTCGGTGACATACCTGCGAGGAGTCTCCGGTGAATCCCAGACGATGCAGCATTATCCAAGGAGAAAAATCATCTTGGGTACCTTCCGTGGAGGAGTCTGGGGTTGCTACCCGGGAACACAGGACCCTAAACCACCGGAAAAAAGACTCAGGGACATACCTGCGAGGAGACTCCGGTGAATCCCAGAGGATGGAGCATTGCCCAAGGAGAAAAATCATCTCGGGTATCTTCCCTGGAGGAGTCTGGGGTTGCTACCCGGGATCACAGGACCCTAAACCACCGGAAATAAGACTCGGTGACATACCTGCGAGGAGTCTCGGGTGCATCCCGCAGGATGGAGCATTGTCCAAGGAGAAAAATCATCTTGGTTATCTTCCCTGGAGGAGTCCGGGGTTGCTACCTGGGATCACAGGGCCCTAAACCCCAGGAAGAAAACACTCAGAAACAGAGCTGGGAGGAGTCTCGGGTGCATCCCAGAGGATGGAGCATTGCCCAAGGAGAAAAATCATCTCGGGTATCTTCCCTGGAGGAGTCTGGGGTTGCTACCTGGGATAACAGGGCCCCAAATCACTGGAGAAAAGTCTGCGGGAAACGCCTGGGAAGAATCTCAGATGCATCCCAGAGGATGGAACATTTTCTAAGGAGAAAATTCATCTCGGGTATCTTCCCTGGAGGAGTCTGGGCTTGCTATCCAGGATTATAGGGCCCCAAACCACAGGAAAAATGTCTGCAGGAGACGACTGGGAGGAATCTCAGGTGCATCCCAGAGGATGGAGTACTGCCAAAGGAGGAAAATCATCTCAACTATATTCCCTGGAGCAGTCTGGGGTTGCTACCTGGGATGACAGGACCCTAAAACACCGGAAAAAAGACTGAGGGACATACCTGTGAGGAACCTCCGGTGAATTCCAGAGGATGGAGCATTGCCCAAGGAGAAAAATCATCTCGGGTATCTTCCCTGGAGGAGTGTGGGGTTACTACCCAGGATTACAGTGCGCCAAACCACAGGAAAAATATCTGCGGGAGATGCCTGGGAGAAATCTCAGGTGCATCCCAGAGGATGGAGCATTGTCCAAGGAGAAAAATCATCTCGGGTATCTTCCCTGGAGGAGTCTGGGGTTGCTACCCAGGATTACAGTGCGCCAAACCACAGGAAAAATGTCTGCAGGAGACGACTGGGAGAAATCTCAGGTGCATCCCAGAGGATGGAGCATTGCCCAAGTAGGAAAATCATCTCGGGTATCTTCCCTGGAGGAGTCTGGGGTTGCTACCTGGGATTTCAGATACCTAAACCACTAGAGAAAAGTCTGGGGCGACACCTGGGAGGAGTCAGGGGTACATCCCAGAGGATGGAGCAGATTCTAAAGAGAAAAATCATCTCGGCTATCTTCCCTGGAGGAGTCTGGGGTTGCTACCCGGGATCACAGGGCCCTAAAACCCAGGAAGAGAACACTCAGAAACAGACCTGGGAGGAGTCTCGGGTGCATCTCGCAGGATGGAGCATTGTCCAAGGAGAAAAATCATCTTGGCTATCTTCGCTGGAGGAGTCTGGGCTTGCTATCCAGGATTATAGTACCCCAAACCACAGGAAAAATGTCTGCGGGAGACGACTGGGAAGAATCTCGGATGTATCCCAGAGGTTGGAGAATTGCCCAAGGATAAAAATCATCTTGGGTATCTTCCCTGGATGAGTCTGGGGTTGCTACCTGGGGTGACAGGACCCTAAACCACCGGAATAAAGGCTCAGGGACATAGCTGTGATAAGTCTCAGATGCATCCCAGAGGATGGAGCATTTTATAAAGAGAAAAATCATCTCGGGTATCTTCCCTGGAGGAGTCTGGGGTTGCTACCTGGGATTTCAGATACCTAAACCACTAGAGAAAAGTCTGTGGGAGACACCTGGGAGGAGTCAGGGGTACATCCCAGAGGATGGAGCAGATTCTAAAGAGAAAAATCATCTCGGGTATCTTCCCTGGAGGAGTCTGGGGTTGCTACCCGGGATTACAGGGCCCCAAACCACTGGAGAAAAGTCTGCGGGAGATGCCTGGGAAGAATCTCAGATGCATCCCAGAGGATGGAACATTTCCTAAGGAGAAAATTCATCTCGGGTATCTTCCCAGGAGGAGTCTGGGGTTGCTACCCAGGATTACAGTGCGCCAAACCACAGGAAAAATATCTGCGGGAGATGCCTGGGAGAAATCTCAGGTGCATCCCAGAGGATGGAGCATTGCCCAAGGAGAAAAATCATCTCGGGTATCTTCCCTGGAGGAGTCTGGGGTTGCTACCCGGGATTACAGGGCCCCAAACCACTGGAGAAAAGTCTGCGGGAGATGCCTGGGAAGAATCTCAGATGCATCCCAGAGGATGGAACATTTCCTAAGGAGAAAATTCATCTCGGGTATCTTCCCAGGAGGAGTCTGGGGTTGCTACCCAGGATTACAGTGCGCCAAACCACAGGAAAAATATCTGCGGGAGATGCCTGGGAGAAATCTCAGGTGCATCCCAGAGGATGGAGCATTGCCCAAGGAGAAAAATCATCTCGGGTATCTTCCCTGGAGGAGTCTGGGGTTGCTACCTGGGATTTCAGATACCTAAACCACTAGAGAAAAGTCTGCGGGAGACACCTGGGAGGAGTCAGGGGTACATCCCAGAGGATGGAGCAGATTCTAAAGAGAAAAATCATCTCGGGTATCTTCCCTGGAGGAGTCTGGGGTTGCTACCTGGGATAACAGGGCCCCAAACCACTGGAGAAAAGGCTGCGGGAGATGCCTGGGAAGAATCTCAGATACATCCCAGAGGATGGAACATTTTCTAAGGAGAAAATTCATCTCGGGTATCTTCCCTGGAGGAGTCTGGGGTTGCTACCCGGGATCACAGGGCCCTAAAACCCAGGAACAAAACACTCAGAAACAGACGTGGGAGGAGTCTCGGGTGCATCTCGCAGGATGGAGAATTCTCCAAGGAGAAAAATCATCTTGGCTATCTTCGCTGGAGGAGTCTGGGCTTGCTATCCAGGATTATAGTACCCCAAACCACAGGAAAAATGTCTGCGGGAGACGACTGGGAAGAAACTCGGATGTATCCCAAAAGTTGGAGAATTGCCCAAGGATAAAAATCATCTTGGGTATCTTCCCTGCAGGAGTCTGGGGTTGCTACCTGGGATGACAGGACCCTAAACCACCGGAAATAAGACTCGGTGACATACCTGCGAGGAGTCTCCGGTGAATCCCAGACGATGCAGCATTATCCAAGGAGAAAAATCATCTTGGGTACCTTCCGTGGAGGAGTCTGGGGTTGCTACCCGGGAACACAGGACCCTAAACCACCGGAAAAAAGACTCAGGGACATACCTGCGAGGAGTCTCCGGTGAATCCCAGAGGATGGAGCATTGCCCAAGGAGAAAAATCATCTCGGGTATCTTCCCTGGAGGAGTCTGGGGTTGCTACCCGGGATCACAGGACCCTAAACCACCGGAAATAAGACTCGGTGACATACCTGCGAGGAGTCTCGGGTGCATCTCGCAGGATGGAGCATTGTCCAAGGAGAAAAATCATCTTGGTTATCTTCCCTGGAGGAGTCCGGGGTTGCTACCTGGGATCACAGGGCCCTAAACCCCAGGAAGAAAACACTCAGAAACAGAGCTGGGAGGAGTCTCGGGTGCATCCCAGAGGATGGAGCATTGCCCAAGGAGAAAAATCATCTCGGGTATCTTCCCTGGAGGAGTCTGGGGTTTCTACCTGGGATAACAGGGCACCAAACCACTGGAGAAAAGGCTGCGGGAGATGCCTGGGAAGAATCTCAGATGCATCCCAGAGGATGGAACATTTTCTAAGGAGAAAATTAATCTCGGGTATCTTTCCTGGAGGAGTCTGGGGTTGCTACCCGGGATCACAGGGCCCTAAAGCATTGGAGAAACCTCTGCGGGAGACGCCTGGGAAGAGTTCTGGGTAGATCCTGCAGGATGGACCACTGTCAACAGAGAAATATCATCTTCGCTATCTTCCCTGGAGGAGTCTGGGGTTGCTACCTGGGATGACAGGACCCTAAACCACCGGAAATAAGACTCGGTGACATACCTGCGAGGAGTCTCCGGTGAATCCCAGACGATGCAGCATTATCCAAGGAGAAAAATCATCTTGGGTACCTTCCGTGGAGGAGTCTGGGGTTGCTACCCGGGAACACAGGACCCTAAACCACCGGAAAAAAGACTCAGGGACATACCTGCGAGGAGACTCCGGTGAATCCCAGAGGATGGAGCATTGCCCAAGGAGAAAAATCATCTCGGGTATCTTCCCTGGAGGAGTCTGGGGTTGCTACCCGGGATCACAGGACCCTAAACCACCGGAAATAAGACTCGGTGACATACCTGCGAGGAGTCTCGGGTGCATCCCGCAGGATGGAGCATTGTCCAAGGAGAAAAATCATCTTGGTTATCTTCCCTGGAGGAGTCCGGGGTTGCTACCTGGGATCACAGGGCCCTAAACCCCAGGAAGAAAACACTCAGAAACAGAGCTGGGAGGAGTCTCGGGTGCATCCCAGAGGATGGAGCATTGCCCAAGGAGAAAAATCATCTCGGGTATCTTCCCTGGAGGAGTCTGGGGTTGCTACCTGGGATAACAGGGCCCCAAATCACTGGAGAAAAGTCTGCGGGAAACGCCTGGGAAGAATCTCAGATGCATCCCAGAGGATGGAACATTTTCTAAGGAGAAAATTCATCTCGGGTATCTTCCCTGGAGGAGTCTGGGCTTGCTATCCAGGATTATAGGGCCCCAAACCACAGGAAAAATGTCTGCAGGAGACGACTGGGAGGAATCTCAGGTGCATCCCAGAGGATGGAGTACTGCCAAAGGAGGAAAATCATCTCAACTATATTCCCTGGAGCAGTCTGGGGTTGCTACCTGGGATGACAGGACCCTAAACCACCGGAAAAAAGACTGAGGGACATACCTGTGAGGACCCTCCGGTGAATTCCAGAGGATGGAGCATTGCCCAAGGAGAAAAATCATCTCAGGTATCTTCCCTGGAGGAGTGTGGGGTTACTACCCAGGATTACAGTGCGCCAAACCACAGGAAAAATATCTGCGGGAGATGCCTGGGAGAAATCTCAGGTGCATCCCAGAGGATGGAGCATTGCCCAAGGAGAAAAATCATCTCGGGTATCTTCCCTGGAGGAGTCTGGGGTTGCTACCTGGGATTTCAGATACCTAAACCACTAGAGAAAAGTCTGGGGCGACACCTGGGAGGAGTCAGGGGTACATCCCAGAGGATGGAGCAGATTCTAAGGAAAAAAATCATCTCGGGTATCTTCCCTGGGGGAGTCTGCGGTTGCTACCCGGGATTACAGGGCCCTAAAACCCAGGAAGAGAACACTCAGAAACAGACCTGGGAGGAGTCTCGGGTGCATCTCGCAGGATGGAGCATTGTCCAAGGAGAAAAATCATCTTGGCTATCTTCGCTGGAGGAGTCTGGGCTTGCTATCCAGGATTATAGTACCCCAAACCACAGGAAAAATGTCTGCGGGAGACGACTGGGAAGAATCTCGGATGTATCCCAGAGGTTGGAGAATTGCCCAAGGATAAAAATCATCTTGGGTATCTTCCCTGGATGAGTCTGGGGTTGCTACCTGGGGTGACAGGACCCTAAACCACCGGAATAAAGACTCAGGGACATAGCTGTGATAAGTCTCAGATGCATCCCAGAGGATGGAACATTTCCTAAAGAGAAAAATCATCTCGGGTATCTTCCCTGGAGGAGTGTGGGGTTGCTACCCGGGATGACAGGACCCTAAACCACCGGAAAAATGTCTCAGGGACATAGCTGCGATAAGTCTCGGATGCATCCCAGAAGATGGAGAATTATCCAAGGAGAAAAATCATCTTGGGTACTGTCCTGGTTTGAGGTAAAACAGAACCAATTTTGTTCAGTAAATTCGCTTCTTAGCTGGGCCTCTTCTTACAACTGAAATTAACTGCATATTGTGCAGACAGTGTTCACTCTCTCAGAGTGATAAGGCCAATTGTTTATAGCTGATGCCCAGGCATGGTATGCAGAGAGGCTCTTGCTTATACTTATTGTCATAACAGCCAAGGCCAACCAACTTTGTTATGTGCCACGTTGGAGGGTCGGAAGCGGAAAAGCATAGTGGGGTCCCACCTGGAGGGAGGAGCGGACAGGACAGGTGACCCAAAACTGACCAACAGGGTATTCCATCCCATCTGCCTCATGCTCAGTATAAAAGCTGAGGGACCAAAGGGTCACGGGCTCTTCCTTCAATGGCCGACGTCTGAGGAGGACTCTCTCTGCCTGTGATCCCAATCCTGACTCCAGATCCGGAATCCAGTTCCCGTTCGCCACTGAGTCCAGCCTGGGACTGCCCCAGTGCCAGCCGGTGACGTGATTGTCATCTCGGGAGCTTGATACGGTTTTGTATATATTTTTCATTATTTCTTTTTATTTTATTATTAATATTTCATTAAAGTAGTTTAGTTTCTTCTAAACTCGTAAGTCTCTTTTTCCTCCTCTGCCTCTCTCTTTGTAGAGGGGTAGAGGGGAGCATCTGTCGGTCCCGTCTGGGGTCCCTCGGGTCCCCAGTGGTGGATTTGGCCTAAACCACGACAGATTAATTGGCGCCCAACGTGGGGCACGAACAGTGCTCCACCAGAGCTGTGATAAATTGTCCAAATAGTTTGGATTCCAACTTGCTCAGAGATTAGAACAGACAGCTTGCATTATGTCGTTCTTAGACGAAATCATGTATCATGCCTTTAAACAGCTTTGTTGGACCTTAATGCAGTCAGCTTGGTCTAACCTGTCAAATGTGTTGCAAACTTCATTTATTCTTTGTCTTTTTATGCGAAGGTTTAAAGTTGCTGTTTTGGTGTGGTTCGCAATTCAGATGTATAACACGATGAGTTGGGTAACGGCTCTACCTGTATATCTCGGGCATCAGGTGATGGATTCTGTTATTAATTATACTGTCGGTTCTACCTGGGGAATGTTTACTTCGCCCTTTGATACTTATGCTGATGTGACACCCTCAGAGCTGGGGCATGGAAACCTTCTGGGCTCTGAGGATAAGGACTGGTACCTTGTTAAGATCGTGATTTTGTTGTTGGTGCTTCTGAATGTGGTGCAGGGGTGGTTTATTGTGAAACATCTGTGCTGGGGTAGCTGTAGGGTACCGTGCGCTGCCGCCACTCAGACCCGCGCAGCCGCTCGGCGATCTGCAGCGGCGCGAACCGCGGCCCCGCCCGGCCCGGCCGCAGCCGCCCCCCCCAGAGCAACGGCAAAACCGGCAGCCGCCCCCCCCACCGCATCGGCACAGGCGCCTCCGCCGCCGCCGCCGCCTGCAACGGCACCGGCACCACCGGCAGCCGCCCCCCCCACCGCAACAACACCGGCCCCTCCACCGCCCATCCCGGCACAAGCTACTGCAGCCACTACAACCAGTACCAAACCTACTCAAACTCCATCAAAATCGGCACAAGCTGCCCCGGTAACCAGGAGGAAGAAGAAGAGGTCAACTCCTTCCCCTGCCCCTTACGACAAAGACCGCCTCAAGTCAGATAGCTTGGGGGAGGGTTCTGAAGAAGATCCAGGGGAGGGTCCTTCAAGACCAGATAAGGGAAAGAGACCTTTGAAAAAACACAAAGGCGAGTGTTCTTCTAGAGCAGATGTTGGAGAGGCCCCTTCTAGGGCAGCCTCACCACAGGAGGACTCAGATGTAGAGGTAGTTGTTAAATCCTTCTCTATGAAAGATCTGAGAAATATCAGGAAGGACTTTAGTCGTCATGAAGGTGAAACACTTGTCTCCTGGTTGCTCCGATGCTGGGATAATGGGGCAGATACCCTAGATTTAGATGGCAGAGAAGCTAGGCAATTGGGAAACCTGGCCAAGGATGGAGGTATTGATAAAGAGATTGGGAGAAAGACAAGCACTCTCAGTCTCTGGAGGCGACTGGTGTCAGCCATAAAGCACAGGTATCCCTTTAAGGACGATATCGAATGCCGTCCAAGTAAATGGACCAACATGGAAAAAGGTATTAAGTACCTGAGAGAAATGGCTGTGCGAGAGGTGATTTATAGTGATGGGCAAGGGATTGTAGACCCTGATGAAATGCCATGCAAACAATCTATGCTAAAAAAGTTTGTACAAAGTGCACCATCAACATATTCCCACACATTGTCAACAATGGTCTGGGGAGGATCTGATACTGACACACCAACTGTAAATGAAGTGGTTAATAAGGTACGACAGTATGAAGACAGTCTCTCTCGTCCCTTTTCTGTGGCAGCCATAGAAAAGCTGACTGTGACCACCGAGAAAATGACTGAGAAAATGACTGAGAAGCTGACTGTGACCACCGAGAAAATGACTGAGAAACTGACTGAGAAAATAGAGCAAATGACCCAGAAATTAGTTGAGCAAACCGATAAACTGTTTGATAAACTAACCAAGGTGGAGGAAAAACTCCATTCTTTCCCTGTACAGACTCATGTTGCAGCTGCTAAGAGAAAACGCCCTCCTACTCAAGAGAAAAAACACCCTCCGACTCAAGACAAATCAAACCCGATGCGAGATATCCTGTGGTTTTGCCTCTGTGAATATGGTGAAGACATGAAGAAGTGGGATGGAGAACCTACCTCAGCCCTACAGGCACGGGTGCTTGAGCTGCAAAATGAAGCAGGTAGGAGAAAGGATTCTGACAGGAAGAAGGCTGCTCCAACCTACGGTAGGCGATCCTACGGACCAGGTAGGAACCGATCTGATAATCGTAGGTACTACGGTCAACATTAGAGGTGCCCTGCCTCCAGCCAGGAGGAGGAGAGGGACAACCGAGTTTATTGGACTGTGTGGATTCGATGGCCTGGCACATTAGAGCCACAAAAGTATAAAGCCCTGGTGGACACTGGTGCACAGTGTACCCTATTGCCATCGAATCATAAAGGGGCAGAAACTGTCACCATTTCTGGAGTGACAGGCGGATCTCAAGAACTGACTGTATTAGAGGCTGAAGTGAGCCTAACTGGGAATAAATGGGAGAAACACCCCATTGTTACTGGTCCAGATGCTCCGTGCATCCTTGGCATAGACTATCTCAAGAGAGGGTATTTTAAAGACCCAAAAGGGTATCGGTGGGCTTTTGGTATAGCAGCTGTAGAGACTGAGGATGTTACACAGCTGTCTACCTTACCCGGTCTTTCAGATGACCCTTCTGAAACAATTGGCCTTATCACTCTGAGAGAGTGAACACTGTCTGCACAATACGCAGTTAATTTCAGTTGTAAGAAGAGGCCCAGCTAAGAAGCGAAGTTACTGAACAAAATTGGTTCTGTTTTACCTCAAACCAGGACAGGTACCTTCCCTGGAGGAGTCTGGGGTTGCTACCCGGGAACACAGGACCCTAAACCACCGGAAAAAAGACTCAGGGACATACCTGCGAGGAGTCTCCGGTGAATCCCAGAGGATGGAGCATTGCCCAAGGAGAAAAATCATCTCGGGTATCTTCCCTGGAGGAGTCTGGGGTTGCTACCTGGGATTTCAGATACCTAAACCACTAGAAAAAAGTCTGCGGGAGACACCTGGGAGGAGTCAGGGGTACATCCCAGACGATGGAGCAGATTCTAAAGAGAAAAATCATCTCGGGTATCTTCCCTGGAGGAGTCTGGGGTTGCTACCCGGGATCACAGGGCCCTAAAGCATTGGAGAAACCTCTGCGGGAGACGCCTGGGAAGAGTTCTGGGTAGATCCCGCAGGATGGACCACTGTCAAGAGAGAAATATCATCTTGGGTATCTTCCCTGGAGGAGTCTGGGGTTGCTACCCGGGATCACAGGGCCCTAAAACCCAGGAACAAAACACTCAGAAACAGACGTGGGAGGAGTCTTGGGTGCATCTCGCAGGATGGAGAATACTCCAAGGAGAAAAATCATCTTGGCTATCTTCGCTGGAGGACTCTGGGCTTGCTATCCAGGATTATAGTACCCCAAACCACAGGAAAAATGTCTGCGGGAGACGACTAGGAAGAATCTCGGATGTATCCCAGAGGTTGGAGAATTGCCCAAGGATAAAAATCATCTTGGGTATCTTCCCTGGAGGAGTCTGGGGTTGCTACCTGGGATGACAGGACCCTAAACCACCGGAAATAAGACTCGGTGACATACCTGCGAGGAGTCTCCGGTGAATCCCAGACGATGCAGCATTATCCAAGGAGAAAAATCATCTTGGGTACCTTCCGTGGAGGAGTCTGGGGTTGCTACCCGGGAACACAGGACCCTAAACCACCGGAAATAAGACTCGGTGACATACCTGCGAGGAGTCTCGGGTGCATCCCGCAGGATGGAGCATTGTCCAAGGAGAAAAATCATCTTGGTTATCTTCCCTGGAGGAGTCCGGGGTTGCTACCTGGGATCACAGGGCCCTAAACCCCAGGAAGAAAACACACAGAATCAGAGCTGGGAGGAGTCTCGGGTGCATCCCAGAGGATGGAGCATTGCCCAAGGAGAAAAATCATCTCGGGTATCTTCCCTGGAGGAGTCTGGGGTTGCTACCTGGGATAACAGGGCCCCAAACCACAGGAGAAAAGGCTGCGGGACATGCCTGGGAAGAATCTCAGATGCATCCCAGAGGATGGAACATTTTCTAAGGAGAAAATTCATCTCGGGTATCTTCCCTGGAGGAGTCTGCGGTTGCTACCTGGGATGACAGGACCCTAAAGCACCGGAAAAATGTCTCAGGGACATAGCTGCGATATATCTCGGATGCATCCCAGAGGATGGAGCATTGCCCAAGGAGGAAAATCATCTCAGGTATCTTCCCTGGAGGAGTCTGGGGTTGCTACCCGGGATCACAGGACCCTAAACCACCGGAAATAAGACTCGGTGACATACCTGCGAGCAGACTCGGGTGCATCCCGCAGGATGGAGCATTGTCAAAGGAGAAAAATCATCTCGGGTATCTTCCCTGGAGGAGTCTGGGGTTGCTACCCAGGATTACAGTGCCCCAAACCACAGGAAAAATATCTGCGGGAGATGCCTGGGAGAAATCTCAGGTGCATCCCAGAGGATGGACCATTTTCCAAGGAGAAAAATCATCTCGGGTATCTTCCCTGGAGGAGTCTGGGGTTGCTACCCAGGATTACAGTGCCCCAAACCACAGGAAAAATATCTGCGGGAGATGCCTGGGAGAAATCTCAGGTGCATCCCAGAGGATGGAGCATTGCCCAAGGAGAAAAATCATCTCGGGTATCTTTCCTGGAGGAGTCTGGGGTTGCTACCTGGGATAACAGGGCCCCAAACCACTGGAGAAAAGGCTGCGGGAGATGCCTGGGAAGAATCTCAGATGCATCCCAGAGGATGGAACATTTTCTAAGGAGAAAATTCATCTCGGGAATCTTCCCTGGAGGAGTCTGGGGTTGCTACCTGGGATGACAGGACCCTAAAGCACCGGAAAAATGTCTCAGGGACATAGCTGCGATATGTCTCGGGTGCATCCCAGAGGATGGAGCATTGCCCAGGGAGGAAAATCATCTCAGGTATCTTCCCTGGAGGAGTCTGGGGTTGCTACCCGAAATGACAGGACCCTAAATCACCGGAATAAAGACTCAGGGACATAGCTGGGATAAGTCTCGGATGCATCCCAGAGGATGAAGCATTTTCTAAAGAGAAAAATCATCTCGGGTATCTTCCCTGGAGCAGTCTGGGGTTGCTACCTGGGATGACAGGACCCTAAACCACCGGAAAAAAGACTGAGGGCCATAGACTGAGTCTGCGAGGAGTCTCCGGTGAATCTCAGAGGATGGAGCATTATCCAAGGAGAAAAATCATCTTGGTTATCTTCCCTGGAGGAGTCTGGGGTTGCTACCTGGGATAACAGGGCCCTAAACCCCAGGAAGAAAACACTCAGAAACAGAGCTGGGAGGAGTCTCGGGTGCATCCCAGAGGATGGAGCATTGCCCAAGGAGAAAAATCATCTCGGGTATCTTCCCTGGAGGAGTCTGGTGTTGCTACCCAGGATTACAGTGTGCCAAACAACAGGAAAAATATCTGCGGTAGATGCCTGGGAGAAATCTCAAGTGCATCCCAGAGGATGGAGCATTGTCCAAGGAGAAAAATCATCTCGGGTATCTTCCCTGGAGGAGTCTGGGGTTGCTACCCGGGATCACAGGGCCCTAAAACCCAGGAGGAAAACACTCAGAAACAGACGTGGGAGGAGTCTCGGGTGCATCTCGCAGGATGGAGAATTCTCCAAGGAGAAAAATCATCTTGGCTATCTTCGCTGGAGGACTCTGGGCTTGCTATCCAGGATTATACTACCCCAAACCACAGCATAAATGTCTGCGGGAGACGACTGGGAAGAATCTCGGATGTATCCCAGAGGTTGGAAAATTGCCCAAGGATAAAAATCATCTTGGGTATCTTCCCTGGAGGAGTCTGGGGTTGCTACCCGGGAACACAGGACCCTAAACCACCGGAAAAAAGACTCAGGGACATACCTGCGAGGAGTCTCCGGTGAATCTCAGAGGATTCAGCATTGTCCAAGGAGAAAAATCATCTTGGTTATCTTCCCTGGAGGAGTCCGGGGTTGCTACCTGGGATCACAGGGCCCTAAACCCCAGGAAGAAAACACTCAGAAACAGAGCTGGGAGGAGTCTCGGGTGCATCCAGCAGGATGGAGAATTGTCCAAGGAGAAAAATCATCTCGGATATATTCCCTGGAGAAGTCTGGTCTTGCTATCCAGGATTATAGGGCCCCAAATCACAGGAAAAATGTCTGCAGGAGACGACTGGGAGGAATCTCAGGTGCATCCCGGAGGATGGAGTACTGCCAAAGGAGGAAAATCATCTCAACTATCTTCCCTGGAGCAGTCTGGGGTTGCTACCTGGGATGACAGGACCCTAAACCACCGGAATAAAGACTCAGGGACATAGCTGTGATAAGTCTCGGATGCATCCCAGAGGATGGAGCATTTTCTAAAGAGAAAAATCATCTCGGGTATCTTCCCTGGAGGAGTCTGGGGTTGCTACCCAGGATTACAGTGCCCCAAACCACAGGAAAAATATCTGCGGGAGATGCCTGGGAGAAATCTCAGGTGCATCCCAGAGGATCGAGCATTGTCCAAGGAGAAAAATCATCTCGGTTATCTTCCCTGGAGGAGTGTGGGGTTGCTACCTGGGATAACAGGGCCCCAAACCACTGGAGAAAAGGCTGCGGGAGATGCCTGGGAAGAATCTCAGATGCATCCCAGAGGATGGAACATTTTCTAAGGAGAAAATTCATCTCGGGTATCTTCCCTGGAGGAGTCTGGGGTTGCTACCCGGGATCACAGGGCCCTAAAGCATTGGAGAAACCTCTGCGGGAGACGCCTGGGAAGAGTTCTGGGTAGATCCTGCAGGATGGACCACTGTCAAGAGAGAAATATCATCTTGGGTATCTTCCCTGGAGGAGTCTGGGGTTGCTACCCGGGATGACAGGATCCTAAACCACCGGAAAAAAGACTCAGGGACATACCTGCGAGGAGTCTCCGGTGAATCCCAGACGATGCAGCATTGTCCAAGGAGAAAAATCACCTCGGGTATCTTCCCTGGAGGAGTCTGGGGTTTCCACCTGGGATCACAGGGCCCTAAACCACCAGAAAAAAGACTGAGGGACATACCTGTGAGGAATATCCGGTGAATCCCAGAGGATGGAGCATTGCCCAAGGAGAAAAATCATCTCGGGTATCTTCCCTGGAGGAGTCTGGGGTTGCTACCCGGGATCACAGGACCCTAAACCACCGGAAATAAGACTCGGTGACATACCTGCGAGGAGTCTCGGGTGCATCCCACAGGATGGAGCATTGTCCAAGGAGAAAAATCATCTTGGTTATCTTCCCTGGAGGAGTCCGGGGTTGCTACCTGGGATCACAGGGCCCTAAACCCCAGGAAGAAAACACTCAGAAACAGAGCTGGGAGGAGTCTCGGGTGCATCCCAGAGGATGGAGCATTGCCCAAGGAGAAAAATCATCTCGGGTATCTTCCCTGGAGGAGTCTGGGGTTGCTACCTGGGATAACAGGGCCCCAAACCACTGGAGAAAAGGCTGCAGGAGATGCCTGGGAAGAATCTCAGATGCATCCCAGAGGATGGAACATTTTCTAAGGAGAAAATTCATCTCGGGTATCTTCCCTGGAGGAGTCTGGGGTTGCTACCTGGGATGACAGGACCCTAAAGCACCGGAAAAATGTCTCAGGGACATAGCTGCGATATATCTCGGATGCATCCCAGAGGATGGAGCATTGCCCAAGGAGGAAAATCATCTCAGGTATCTTCCCTGGAGGAGTCTGGGGTTGCTACCCAGGATTACAGTGCGCCAAACCACAGGAAAAATATCTGCGGGAGATGCCTGGGAGAAATCTCAGGTGCATCCCAGAGGATGGAGCATTGTCCAAGGAGAAAAATCATCTCGGGTATCTTCCCTGGAGGAGTCTGGGGTTGCTACCTGGGATAACAGGGCCCCAAACCACTGGAGAAAAGGCTGCGGGAGATGCCTGGGAAGAGTTCTGGGTAGATCCTGCAGGATGGACC
Source organism: Vanellus vanellus (assembly GCF_965231255.1). Classification (NCBI taxonomy): domain Eukaryota; kingdom Metazoa; phylum Chordata; class Aves; order Charadriiformes; family Charadriidae; genus Vanellus; species Vanellus vanellus. Next base: position 983,434 of record NW_028127957.1, read on the forward strand.
ACTGTCAAGAGAGAAATATCATCTTGGGTATCTTCCCTGGAGGAGTCTGGCGTTGCTACCCGGGATGACAGGATCCTAAACCACCGGAAAAAAGGCTCGGTGACATACCTGCGAGGAGTCTCCGGTGAATCCCAGAGGATGGAGCATTGCCCAAGGAGAAAAATCATCTCGGGTATCTTCCCTGGAGGAGTCTGGGGTTGCTACCCGGGATCACAGGACCCTAAACCACCGGAAATAAGACTCGGTGACATACCTGCGAGGAGTCTCGGGTGCATCCCGCAGGATGGAGCATTGTCCAAGGAGAAAAATCATCTTGGTTATCTTCCCTGGAGGAGTCTGGAGTTGCTACCTGGGATCACAGGGCCCTAAACCCCAGGAAGAAAACACACAGAATCAGAGCTGGGAGGAGTCTCGGGTGCATCCCAGAGGATGGAGCATTGCCCAAGGAGAAAAATCATCTCGGGTATCTTCCCTGGAGGAGTCTGGGGTTGCTACCTGGGATAACAGGGCCCCAAACCACTGGAGAAAAGGCTGCGGGAGATGCCTGGGAAGAATCTCAGATGCATCCCAGAGGATGGAACATTTTCTAAGGAGAAAATTCATCTCGGGTATCTTCCCTGGAGGAGTCTGGGGTTGCTACCCGGGATCACAGGACCCTAAACCACCGGAAATAAGACTCGGTGACATACCTGCGATATATCTCGGGTGCATCCCGCAGGATGGAGCATTGTCCAAGGAGAAAAATCATCTTGGTTATCTTCCCTGGGGCAGTCCGGGGTTGCTACCTGGGATCACAGGGCCCTAAACCCCAGGAAGAAAACACTCAGAAACAGAGCTGGGAGGAGGCTCGGGTGCATCCCAGAGGATGGAGCATTGCCCAAGGAGAAAAATCATCTTGGGTATCTTCCCTGGAGGAGTCTGGGGTTGCTACCCGAAATGACAGGACCCTAAATCACCGGAATAAAGACTCAGGGACATAGCTGGGATAAGTCTCGGATGCATCCCAGAGGATGGAGCATTTTCTAATAAGAAAAATCATCTCGGGTATCTTCCCTGGAGGAGTCTGGGGTTGCTACCTGGGATGACAGGACCCTAAACCTCCGGAAAAAAGACTGAGGGACATACCTGTGAGGAACCTCCGGTGAATTCCAGAGGATGGAGCATTGCCCAAGGAGAAAAATCATCTCAGGTATCTTCCCTGGAGGAGTCTGGGGTTGCTACCCAGGATTACAGTGCGCCAAACAACAGGAAAAATATCTGCGGGAGATGCTTGGGAGAAATCTCAGGTGCATCCCAGAGGATGGAGCATTGTCCAAGGAGAAAAATCATCTCGGGTATCTTCCCTGGAGGAGTCTGGGGTTGCTACCCAGGATCACAGGGCCCTAAAACCCAGGAGGAAAACACTCAGAAACAGACGTGGGAGGAGTCTCGGGTGCATCTCGCAGGATGGAGAATTCTCCAAGGAGAAAAATCATCTTGGCTATCTTCGCTGGAGGAGTCTGGGCTTCCTATCCAGGCTTATAGTACCCCAAACCACAGGAAAAATGTCTGCAGGAGACGACTGGGAAGAATCTCGGATGTATCCCAGAGGTTGGAGAATTGCCCAAGGATAAAAATCATCTTGGGTATCTTCCCTGGATGAGTCTGGGGTTGCTACCTGGGATGACAGGACCCTAAACCACCGGAATAAAGACTCAGGGACATAGCTGTGATAAGTCTCAGATGCATCCCAGAGGATGGAGCATTTTCTAAAGAGAAAAATCATCTCGGGTATCTTCCCTGGAGGAGTGTGGGGTTGCTACCCGGGATGACAGGACCCTAAACCACCGGAAAAATGTCTCAGGGACATAGCTGTGATAAGTCTCGGATGCATCCCAGAGGATGGAGAATTATCCAAGGAGAAAAATCATCTTGGGTACCTTCCCTGGAGGAGTCTGGGGTTGCTACCCGGGAACACAGGACCCTAAACCACCGGAAAAAAGACTCAGGGACATACCTGCGAGGAGTCTCCGGTGAATCCCAGAGGATGGAGCATTGCCCAAGGAGAAAAATCATCTCGGGTATCTTCCCTGGAGGAGTCTGGGGTTGCTACCTGGGATTTCAGATACGTAAACCACTAGAGAAAAGTCTGCGGGAGACACCTGGGAGGAGTCAGGGGTACATCCCAGAGGATGGAACATTTTCTAAAGAGAAAATTCATCTCGGGTATCTTCCCTGGAGGAGTCTGGGGTTGTTACCCGGGATCACAGGGCCCTAAAGCATTGGAGAAACCTCTGCGGGAGACGCCTGGGAAGAGTTCTGGGTAGATCCTGCAGGATGGACCACTGTCAAGAGAGAAAAATCATCTCGGGTATCTTCCCTGGAGGAGTCTGGGGTTGCTACCCGGGATGACAGGACCCTAAACCACCGGAAAAAAGACTCAGGGACATACCTGCGAGGAGTCTCCGGTGAATCCCAGACGATGCAGCATTCTCCAAGGAGAAAAATCACCTCGGGTATCTTCCCTGGAGGAGTCTGGTGTTACTACCTAGGATTATAGGGCCCCAAACCACAGGAAAAATATCTGCGGGAGACGACTGGGAAGAATCTCTGGTGCATCCCAGAGGATGGAGCATTGCCCAAGGAGAAAAATTATCTCGGGTATCTTCCCTGGAGGAGTCTGGGGTTGCCACCTGGGATCACAGGGCCCTAAACCTCCAGAAAAAAGACTGAGAGACATACCTGTGAGGGATCTCCGGTGAATCCCAGAGGATGGAGCATTGCCCAAGGAGAAAAATCATCTCGGGTATCTTCCCTGGAGGAGTCTGGAGTTGCTACCTGGGATCACAGGGCCCTAAACGCCAGGAAGAAAACACTCAGAAACAGAGCTGGGAGGAGTCTCGGGTGCATCCCGAAGGATGGACAATAGTCCAAGGATAAAAATCATCTCGGGTATCTTCCCTGGAGGAGTCTGGGGTTGCTACCCGGGATCACAGGGCCCTAAAGCATTGGAGAAAACTCTGCGGGAGATGCCTGGGAGGAGTTCTGGGTAGATCCCGCAGGATGGACCACAGTCAAGAGAGAAATATCATCTCGGGTATCTTCCCTGGAGGAGTCTGGGCTTGCTACCTGGGATGACAGGTATCTAAACCACCGGAAAAATGTCTCAGGGACATAGCTGCGATAAGTCTCGGATGCATCCCAGACGATGGAGCATTATCCAAGGAGAAAAATCATCTTGGGTACCTTCCGTGGAGGAGTCTGGGGTTGCTACCCGGGATCACAGGACCCTAAACCACCGGAAATAAGACTCGGTGACATACCTGCGAAGAGTCTCGGGTGCATCCCGCAGGATGGAGCATTGTCCAAGGAGAAAAATCATCTTGGTTATCTTCCCTGGAGGAGTCCGGGGTTGCTACCTGGGATCACAGGGCCCTAAACGCCAGGAAGAAAACACTCAGAAACAGAGCTGGGAGGAGTCTCGGGTGCATCCCAGAGGATGGAGCATTGCCCAAGGAGAAAAATCATCTCGGGTATCTTCCCTGGAGGAGTCTGGGGTTGCCACCTGGGATCACAGGGCCCTAAAGCATTGGAGAAAACTCTGCGGGAGATGCGTGGGAGGAGTTCTGGGTAGATCCCGCAGGATGGACCACTGTCAAGAGAGAAAAATCATCTTGGGTATCTTCCCTGGAGGAGTCTGGGGTTGCTACCTGGGATGACAGGACCCTAAACCACCGGAAAAAAGACTCAGGGACATAGCTGTGATAAGTCTCAGATGCATCGCAGAGGATGGAGCATTTTCTAAAGAGAAAAATCATCTCGGGTATCTTCCCTGGAGGAGTGTGGGGTTGCTACCCGGGATGACAGGACCCTAAACCACCGGAAAAATGTCTCAGGGACATAGCTGCGATAAGTCTCGGATGCATCCCAGAGGATGGAGAATTATCCAAGGAGAAAAATCATCTTGGGTACCTTCCCTGGAGGAGTCTGGGGTTGCTACCCGGGAACACAGGACCCTAAACCACCGGAGAAAAGACTCAGGGACATACCTGCGAGGAGTCTCCGGTGAATACCAGACGATGCAGCATTATCCAAGGAGAAAAATCACCTCGGGTATCTTCCCTGGAGGAGTCTGGGGTTGCTACCCAGGATTACAGTGCGCCAAACCACAGGAAAAATATCTGCGGGAGATGCCTGGGAGAAATCTCAGTTGCATCCCAGAGGATGGAGCATTGTCCAAGGAGAAAAATCATCTCGGGTATCTTCCCTGGAGGAGTCTGGGGTTGCTACCCATGATTACAGTGCCCCAAACCACAGGAAAAATATCTGCGGGAGATGCCTGGGAGAAATCTCAGGTGCATCCCAGAGGATGGAGCATTGCCCAAGGAGAAAAATCATCTCGGGTATCTTCCCTGGAGGAGTCTGGGGTTGCTACCTGGGATAACAGGGCCCCAAACCACTGGAGAAAAGGCTGCGGGAGATGCCTGGGAAGAATCTCAGATGCATCCCAGAGGATGGAACATTTTCTAAGGAGAAAATTCATCTCAGGTATCTTCCCTGGAGGAGTCTGGGGTTGCTATCCGCGATGAAAGGACCCTAAACCACTGGAAGAAAACACTCAGAAACAGAGCTGGGAGGAGTCTCCGGTGCATACCGCAGTATGGACAATAGTCCAAGGAGGAAAATCATCTTGGGTATCTTCCCTGGAGGAGTCTGGGGTTGCTACCTGGGATGACAGGACCCTAAACCACCGCATAAATATCTCAGGGACATAGCCGCGATAAGTCTCGGATGCATCCCAGAGGACGGAGCATTGCCCAAGGAGGAAAATCATCTTGGGTATCTTCCCTGACGGAGTCTGGGGTTGCTATCTGGGATTTCAGATCCTTAAACTACTGGAGAAAAGTCTGCGGGACACGCCTGGGAGGAGTCAGGGGTACATCCCAGAGGATGGAGCATTTTGTAAAGAGAAAAATCATCTCGGGTATCTTCCCTGGAGGAGTCTCGGGTTGATACCCAGGATCACAGGGCCCCAAACAACAGGAAAAATGTCTGCAGGAGACACCTGGGAGGAATCTCGGATACATCCCAGAGGATGGAGCTTTTCCCAAGGATAAAAATCATCTTTTGTATCCTCCCTGGAGGAGTCTGGGGTTCCTACCTGGGGTCACAGGGTCCCAAACCACCGGAAAAAAGACTCAGGAACATACCTGCAAGGAGTCTCGGATGTATCCCAGAGATGGAGCATTGTCCAATGAGAAAAATCATCTTGGCTATCTTCCCTGGAGGAGCCTGGGGTTGCTACCCGCGATGACCAGACCCTCAACCACCGGAATAAAGACTGTGGGAGACGCCTGGGAGGAGTTCTGAGTGATTCCTGCAGGATAGCTCATTCCCAAGGAGAAAAATCATCTTTGGTATCTTCCCTGCAGTAGTCTGGGGTTGCTACCCGGAATCACAGGTCACCAAAACACTGGAAAAAAAGACTCAGGGCCATACCTGGGACATAGCTGGGATAAGTCTCGGGTGCATGCCAGAGGATGGAGCATTGTCCAAGGAGAAAAATCATCTCGGGTATCTTCCCTGGATGAGTCTGGGGTTGCTTCCTGGGATCTCAGGTCCCTAAAGCTGTGATCAAGAGCCTGCAGGAGTTGCCTGGGAGGAGTCTTGTGTGGACCCTGTAGGATACATTTTCATAGAAAAAGAGTGTTTTGGTAGAGAAAACCATGTCAGTTTTCCATGCTGGGACAGCCCTGAGGTGCCCCCAGTGGAAGCAGAGGAGGGGTTGGGCAGTGCTGGTGTTCCCTGGAGCCACCGCTGCCCTGGAGGCCTCGCAAAAGGTCTTGCTCGAGTCCTCAGGGAACAGCCCATCGCCACTTTTGGGGTCAGGAAGGAATTTTTTCCCCGGGGCACACTGGCACGGGCCCCCGGGGGTTTTTCGCCTTCCTCTGCAGCCCCGAGCACGGCCCCTTGCCAGGGCTCCTCGGGGCCAGTTGTGGCCAGCGGTTCCCTGTCCTGGCAGGAGCGGGAGTCCAGCGGTGCCCTCCATCCCTCCGCCTCTCCTCCCTGTGCCAGCTTGGCAGGGGCACCTCCGGGACCTCCCTGCACGAGCCCCCCGGGGGTCTTCTGCCCTGGGCCGGGCACGGCCTGCTTGCACAGGCTGCAGGCGCCATGCTGCCTCAGGACGGAGCGGGCAATCGAAGCGGAGCCTCCGTCTCCTCTGCCAGAGCCGCCGGCTGGGCCTCGTCTGTCCCGGCCGCAGCCCGAGAGCGTCTCCACCGGCCCGGGCCCGACCCTGTGCCCCGGGGGAGCCCCGCAGCCTCTGCCCCGCCGCCAGCCCGCCTCTCCCCGGGCCCGTCCCCGTCCCCGTCCCCGTCCCCGTCCCCGCCGGCACCGGGGGGAGCGCAGCCAGCGGCCGCAGCCCGGCCCCTCTCCGCACCCCCGCTGCCCGCCGACGGCCGCCCCGCCAGACCCCCGGCAGCAGCGGGCAGGGGCGGGGCCGCGCCCGGGGGACGCCCGACGGCTGCGCCGCTGCCCGCTCCCGCGGGGACCCGCTCACGGGCCCGCCGGCCCCGCGCTTCTGACCTCGGGCCCCGCCGCGGCCTCCGCAGCCTCCGCGGAGCGAGGCCCACACGCCCCCTGCCCGCAGCCCCCGCACGCACCCACCGGGACCCCCGGCCCCCTCCGCGCCCACACCTGCCCCGCCGCTCCGCCGGGGCTCCCGCCGCACGGCCCGGCCCGGGCCCGCAGGGTCGCAGCCCACTCGAGCCGAGCCCAGACGAGCCGAGCCGATCCAGCCAGCCGTGCGGGCAGAGCCGGGCCGAGCCGGGCGGGGGGAGCAGGCGGCAGGCGCGGCCGGAGCGAGGCAGTGCCGCCTCCCCGGGACTCCCTCCCGCCTCTGCCGGGGATGGGGGGCGGGTGGCCGAGCAGCGCAGCGTCCCCGCAGGGCCCTCCCTGCCCTCTGCACCTGCGGGAGCAGACAAGTCCCCCCCAGGAGAGGCACTCGACGCTGTTCCATCCTTCCCCCGCTCTCTGCCCCCCTGCCCGTCCCCAGCGTCTTCCCGTCCTTTGGGACCTGCTCCTTGCTGCCCGGCCAGCTCCTCTGGGAAGCCCCTTCCCGGGCACTCTTGGGCCAGCAGGCAGTGCCAACGGCGTCCCTGGCAAGGGCCTGTGGCCCAACGCCTGTGGCAACCCAGCCCCGTCCTGCTGGGGAGGGCGAGGATGGGGCTGTGCTCGTGGCCGGGCGGGAGCAGCGTGGGTTGGGGGGATGCTGCATGCCCCCAGGGATGCCATAGCCGTGGACATGCTGTGCCCGCAGGGATGCCATGCCCGTGGGGGTTCCCATGCCCACTGGGGTGCTGTGCCTGGGGGATTGCCATGTCTGTGGAGATTCTACGCCTGCAGGGACATAGGTGCTGTACCCATGGGGATGCCGTGCCCCTGGAGATGCTGTGACCATGGTGGTGCCGTGCCCGTTGGGATGCTGTGCCCGCAGCGTGCTGGCACTGTGCGAGGTCTGCTGGTCCCTGCTGCAGGACTGGATGATCAGTGTGACCATCGGCTGGAACTGCAACCTGGACCTGTCCGACAGCGAGTGCCGCCCTCGCTACTCCTTCCACCACCTTCACCCCAAAAGGACTTCGGCTTCCCCTTGGCTACAGCTACAGCTGATGGCCCTGGCCCTGCTGCTCCGCATCCTTCATCCAGCCCTGCCCCACCATCTCCACAGCGCCCATTGGTCTGAGGATGCTCTGTGGTGGGGGGGGCATCACCCTGGGGTGCTCCAGCCTCAGGCCAGCCCATCCCGTCCCTGCCTGGGTACCGCCGGAGCTGCAAAGGGCCATGGTGGCAGGCTGGGGTAACACTCGCTCTGCCCGAGACCATCCAAGTCCCCCCCAGCTCTCAGTGACATGCTGCCCCCAGGAGTTGCCACCCCTGCCTGGGTGGGACATGTCCTACAGCCAAGTGTCACCGCTGCCAGCCCCAGGCCTGTCAAGAAACCCCCGTGCTCAGCATCCCTGCCTGGGGCTGCTCCCTGCGGGCAGAAGGGAGGGGACGGGGGGACGGGGGGACGGGGGGACGGGGGGGGGGGATGTCCCCATCCTTGAGCCCTGCAGTGCTGACGTGCGGAAACAAACTCCACAACTCACGCAGAGTTATAAAGCAGCTATGTCTATTGCAGCGCTGGTGCAAGGGGGATCGCTCCTCCAAACTTGCACACCGTAAAGGGTTAGTTATACAGCTTATAGACATGCCATATATACACATTCACAAGGTTTTGGGGAAATGATTAACATGTTCGTTACTTTTCCGGGAACTCATTACCATAGGCTACCACCCACCCCGGTATGCGCATTATAGTCTCTCGGTGGTCCTTCAGAATCCTCTGGGAGTCGTTGACTCCTTTTTAATCACTGTATTGTTTTGGTCAACTATCCTTATCTGGTTGCCAAAGCCGCTGCTCTATGGCTCCAGATGGCTCTGCTCTCTGCCACTTCCAAGGTAGAGCTGCCCCAGGGTCACCATTCAGGAGCCTCTCAGCTACGACTCTTGCTATGCATTTTGCCATGTTGCAATGTCTCTCTGGATGTTGTTTCCCCGTAGCGAGGCCATGGTGGGGACAGGCACATCCCCCAGCGCTCGTGGGGAGCTGGAGGGTCCTGGGGCTGCTTGCCCTGCTGCAGGCATGTGGGAAGAGCGCGGGGTCCCCCCAGCCCCCTCCGGGCACCGTCCCTGCCCACAGGCTGCCTGCAGAACCTGACACAGGCAGGCACCTTGGTTCGGGCGGCACTGCCCCCCCCGCTGCTACTGCAAGAGGAGGTCGCCCCTGACGGCACCTTGTCGGGCACCTCCCGAGAGCCCCCGGGGAGCACAGGAGGGGCTCTGCCCGCAGCCCCGGGGACCCTTTTCCCCCGGAGGGGGCAGGAGCAGGAGCCGCCTGTCCGACGCTGGCAGCCCCTTCCCCTAGAGCTGCAGGGGGACAGCCGGGGGGGCTGCAGGGGTCAGACACGGACAGGTCCGTGGTCCTTCCTGCCCAGCAAGGTCACAGCTCCACCCCCTCAGCTGCATGCACCCCCACACGGCCACAGCTCCTGCTTCCCCCCTCCCCAAATCTACACCTGCCTTCTACAAGCCAGTCATTTACAGAAATTCAACATTAAAACCGCACCTGGGGGCCAGCACAGCCCTGCGGAGCACAGCTCCAGCCCTCGGTGCCCCCAGACCCCCGTGCCCGGCAGCGGGGGGCAGGACAGCCCCATGGTCCAGCTCTTCTCCCGCAGCTCCTCCACGTTCGGCTCCCCTTCCCCCTCCTCTTCTGCCCCCGCCACCTCCTCCTCCCACACTCCTCTCTTGCCGCTGTCCTTCTGGAGGGAGACAGGGACAGCGCAGCAGTTCCTCCTGCCCGGCCAACACCTCCCTGCTCAGCTCGACCCCCCCCGCTGCTGCCGGGGTACGGAGCGCTTCCCAGCTCTGACCTCCCCGTGGCGGACGCGAGAGTCCAACTTCCCTCGATACCTCCATAACCGGCTGGATCCATCCAGAGCAGGAACTCCCCGCAGCGGGAGCAGGAGATGGTCAGAGAGCGGAAGATCCCCTTGGAGTGGGTGCCGGAGGGCGGAGACTGCAGTCCCCCCCCGCGTTGGCATCGTCCCGAGTTCAGAGCCTTCTCTGGGGGACACTGTGGGGAGGAGGCGGCGCTGGCAAAGAGGGGGGGTTCCCTTCTCCCCTCCCACCACTGGGGGATGGATGGGCCGAACAGATCCGACCCCCGCCGACCCCATCCGAGCGGAGCCGAGCCCCGCCGGTGCCCGCGGGCGCGGTGCGGCTCCTCCCGCCGCGGGTGACGGCGCGCAGGAACCGGCCCCGCGGCACCGGGCGCTGCAGCTGCTCGTCCCGCTGCGCTCCGGCGGGGCGGCGCGGGCTCGGGGAGCTCCTGCCCAGGGCGGGGGCGGGCGGGCGGAGCGGGGCGCTGCCGGGGCCGGGGGGCGGCCCGCGGGGGAGGGGGCGTGTGGCGGTGGGAACGCGCGGACTGCGATATGCAGGTTCGAAACCGACATCCGCTGTATTAAGCAAGCGTGCTCTTTACATACTTTTCTACCACGGCCAGTAATTGCCTACTTTGCTTGTTTACACCATCGCGTACTCCAAAAGATCACGTTCCCACCGAAAAGGGAATCTCTCCTCCCTGTGAGCTGCACCTCCTTATCTCGGGAGAAGCTTCACACAACTTCGTGGTCTGCCAGAACAGTGCTGCAGCTGCTTATTCCTCCCTATTAGTTCTACCCCACTTAACCCTTCTTTTGCCTCAGTCCCCACATCTCCCCCTTTTTTGTTTTTCAATTAGAAACGCCGAGTTTATCATCTTCTGCAGGGCCCTTTGCAGACAAGAGTATAAACATGGAACAATTAATGCTATAAAAAAAATTATGATCAATATCATTAATCCTGTCTTAATAATTGCAGCTATCCATCCTGTAATTCCCCAACCAGGTAACAAATCGTTCAACCAATTCCATTCATTGTCTACTTGCAACTTTCTGACCCCCTCCTTTAACATTTGAATGCTTTTATGCACAGATTCTGAATGATCTGACAGATTCACGCGACACACTTCTGAAGACCAAAGTAACCGCTGGGCTATAGCCGGCCCACACAAAAAACAACTTCCTCGTACTTTCACCTCTGCAGCAAAAGTTGTCGCCAACATCTCCATGTTATGAGAGTTAGAACCGATTCTTTGACATGCCTCAATCATTTGGACTATCGTTGGATTTTGTAACGAACGCAAAATACACTGACGTTCATAATTAGCATTTCCCACAACAAGCTGCGTTAACAAAGACTCTTTCGCAGCAGCATTCGCTGCTTGCAAGGGCTGCCACTTGGCAAGCAGATTTCCACATTGACTCAAATAATACCATTTGCGTAGGAGTAAGTATTAAACACGTAATTTGCCAAATATCATAGGGTGTTAACTCATTCCCCCCAAATATTCCTTGTAGCAAACTTTGAGTATGTGGTGCACTTAACCCATTTTGCATAAGAGTTTGTCTCAAGTCTTTAATTACTTCATAAGGAAAAGGCGAGTGCTCATTAGGCTGATCCGTTCGTCGTAAGACGGGACACGCTATTGCATTTCCACATGCTGTATCTCCACTGTCCAGTGCCTTTTGCTTTATTTGCCTCCATTTTTCAACTGGAACATATCAAAAAGGGACATCTTCATTAAAGTCTGCTAACATAGTACCTTCCCCTGTGAAACTTGCAGTATTAGACTTCTTCGTAGGTGATTCATAACATCCTGGCAAATCAGAGTGAGGCTGTCGCTTAAGTTTTGAAGCATCTGCGTTAGAATTTATTGGATCAGGGCAATCTCGTAACTCTGAACTTTCCTTAACCACAAACTCAGTCTGAGATGCCCGATCTCCTGGACTCTCGTGCAGTTAATGCTATTTTAGCAATTTCCGCTATGGAATCACAGAATCACGGAGTTTTAAGAGTTGGAAGGGACCTCTAGAGATCATCTAGTCCAACTCCCCTGCTAAAGCAGGATTGCCCAGAGCACATGACTCAGGACTGCATCCAGGTGGGTCTTGAAAAGCTCCAGAGAAGGGGACTCCACAACCTCCCTGGGCAGCCTGTGCCAGTGCTCTGTCACCCTCACCGTAAAGAAGTGTTTCCGTGTATTTGAACGGAACTTCCTGTGTTCTAACTTGTGCCCATTGTCCCTCGTCCTGTCACTGGGAACCATTGAAAAGAGCCTGGCTCCATCCTCCTTCAACCCACCCTTTAGATACTCATATGCCATAATAAGGTCTCCCCTCAGCCTTCTCTTCTCCAGGCTAAAGAGTCCCAGCTCTCTCAGCCTTTCCTCATACGGGAGATGCTCCAATCCCTTCATCATCTTAGTTGCCCTTCGCTGGACTCGCTCCAGCAGTTCCCTGTCCCTCTTGAACTGGGGAGCCCAAAACTGGACACAGTATTGCAGTTGTGGCCTCACCAGTGCAGAGTAGAGGGGGAGAATGACCTCCCTCGACCTACTGGCCACACTCTTCCCTATGCAGCCCAGGATGCCATTGGCCTTTTTGGCAACAAGGGCACATTGCTGGGCCATGGATAATTTACTGTCTACCATGACCCCCAGATCCTTCTCCTCAGAGCTACTTCCCAGCAGGTCCGCCCCTAACCGATACTGGTGCTTTCCATTCTTCCTCCCCAGGTGCAGGACCTTGCACTTGCTTTTGTTGAACCTCATTAGGTTCTTCTCTACCCAGCTCTCCAGCCTGTCCAGGTCACGCTGGATGGCAGCACGGCCCTCTGGGGTGTCAGCCACCCCACCCAGTTTGGTATCATCAGCAAACTTGCTGAGGATACACTCTGCCCCCTCATCCAGGTCATTAATGAATATATTAAACAAAATTGGACCCAGTATTGACCCCTGGGGGACACCACTGGTTACAGGCCTCCAACTAGACTCTGTGCTGCTGATCACAACCCTCTGAGTTCTGTCCCGCAGCCAACTCTCGATCCACCTCGCTGTCACCTCATCTAGCCCATACTTCCTCAGCTTCCTAATGAGGATGTTATGGGAGACAGTGTCAAAAGCCTTGCTAAAGTCAAGGTAGGTGACATCTACGTCTCTCCCCTCATCCAGCCAACCACTTATAACATCATAGAAAGCTATCAGATTGGCCAAGCATGATTTACCCTTGGTAAATCCATGTTGACCACTTCCAATAACTTCCTGTTCCTCAACGTGTTTGGAGATGAATCGCTCCATTACTTTCCCAGGGACAGAGGTGAGACTAACTGGTCTGTAGTTCCCTGGGTCCTCCTTCTTGCCTTTTTTGAAGATCGGAGTGATGTCAGCCTTCCTCCAGTCCTCAGGCACCTCTCCTGTTCTCCATGACCTTTCAAAGATGATGGAGAGTGGTCCAGCAATAACATCTGCCAGCTCTCTCAGCACTCGCGGGTGCATCTCGTCAGGGCCCATGGACTTATGAATGTCCAGCTTGGCCAAGTGGTCTCTGACCCAGTCCTCCTCAACTGAGGGAAAATCTTCCTCTCTCCAGACCTTCTCCTTTGCCTTCAGAGTATGGGATTTGTGAGGGACAGCTTTAGCAGTGAAGACCGAAGAAAAGGCGGCATTCAGGAACTCTGCCTTCTCTGTGTCTTCCACCACTAGGGCACCTGTCTCATTCACCAGTGGGCCTACATTTTCCCTAATCTTCCTTTTTCTATTGATATACTCAAAGAATCTCTTCTTATTGTCTTTAACTGCAGTGGCCAAGCTGAGTTCTGAAGTTCACTTGTGCTGTTGTCTGAAGTTTACTTGTGCTGTTTTCTTCTCCTGGCAACGCCAGCAGCAGAGCCGTCGGAGGAGAAGGGTGAGTGCCAGGCTGGTGGTGCGGAGGGGCATGTGAGTGTGATGTGCGCGGTGGCCCCGGAAGGCACTGAGAAGGGTCGGTTGGTCTGGCTGTGCGGGAGGATGCTCTGCCCGCGGCGACTGCCCGAGCAAGCACGGCCTTGGGGAAGCGTCTGGTTGAGCATTTGTTGGTGTATTGGAGAAGAGCTGGGCAGGTGTCCCAAAGGGCAGCATTTGGTGGGACCCCCTTCAGCCCAAAACTTTGTGGGACCTTATTGAAGCCACCCTGGTGAGGCCTCTGCTCCTTCCACCCAAGTACTTTACGTTTCACACCGTGGAGTGGTCATTTCTGACTGCATCCTCAGCAGGACCTGGGGCCGGTGGCTGTAGCTTCAACTGTGGAGCTCTAGAGACCTGGGAAGGATGGAGGAGAAGGAATGAGCCTCCTGGTGAAGGGAGGGAAGTGAGGAGGTGCGGTGTCCACGCTGGCCTTGAGGACTGGCTGGGCAGGAGAGGACATGTTGGTGCAGGAGCCATGGAGCAGCCCGTGGCCAGAAGCAGAGGGTGGACACGGGGAGCATGGGCTCAATGTGAGAGGGAGCACAACCTCGGCGCAGCGGGTTTAACTAGAGGGCTGGGAGCGAGAGCGGCGTCCAGCCTGGGCAAGGGAGCTGGGTCTGCTCGTCCTCCATGTGAGAAATGGTGGTTTGCAGGTAGCATCTGGTTGCACTTGCTGGAATGCAGAGCAGGAGAGAGTTGTGTCTACTGCCAGGGGAGATTTCTGATGGATTTGAGACATGGAAGAGTTGACGAGGCTTTGGGCTGGGTTGACTTGGGTTGGGGTGCTGGCACGCACCCCTTGCTGCTTTCCCCCCTGTCCCCAGCCCAGGTCTTGGGGGAACATCTTCCTCAGCCTTGGCTTTCTCTTCTCTTGGACCTGGAAAAGTGAAACGATGATGGAAATCAGAGCCAAACCAGACATGGTGCTCGGTTCTCGCCAACCCCCTACTTTCTGTGCAGGGGACCGATGGTGGTCACAGCACGGTTTCAGCTTTGCGGGGTTACGGCTGCTCTGAAAGGCCGTTGGGGCCGGTTTTCCCCTACAAAGGCAGGACACAGGCAGAAAGATGGCAGCGGGGAGGAACTGAGGGTACCTGGGTGCTGGGTCGGGGCCGCAGCTCACCCCAATGCACCCTCGGGTGCCCCCGTGCTCTGTGAGGGGGGGGTTTCAGGGCCTGAAGGGTTGTCCCTGTGTCCCTGCCGGGCTCACTGTGGTGGCACGCTGCTCTGCGTCGGGCTGGGGGTGGCGGGGAAGGGTCTGGCACACTGGGGCCATCACTGACCCTTGTTTTCTCTCCCACCATGGAGCTCCTGGGTGTACCTCTCGGGTCTGTACGGAGCCCCCCCGGCCGGCGCCTGCTCCAGGCTGAACAACCCCAACGCTCAGCCTGTCCTCCCAGCAGAGGGGCTCCAACCCTCTCAGCATCTCTGTGGCCTCCTCTGGCCCCGCTCCAGCAGGTCCATGTCTTTCCTATGTTGGGGGCTCCAGAGCTGGACGCAGTACTCCAGGTGGGGTCTCACCAGAACGCAGCAGAGGGGCAGAACCACATCCCTTGCCCTGCTGACCATACTTCTGATGCAGCCTGGGATATAGATGGCTTTCTGGGCTGTGATCACGTGTTGCCGGCTCATGTTGAGCTTCTCATCAATCAGCACCCCCAGGTCCTTCTCCCCAGGGCTGCGCTCCATCCATTCTCCGCCCAGCCTGGATTTGTGCTGGAGATTGCCCCGACCCATGTGCAGGAGCTTGCACTGGGCCTCATTGAACTTCATGAGGTTGGCATGTGCCCACCTCTCCAGCCTGTCATTAGTAGAAGGCCAGGCCTGCAGCACCCGGTTATCACCCCGGCTCGGGTGGGAGGGGATGCTCCTGCATGGGGGGGTTGCCCTGCACTGGGGGGGAAATGCCACCGAGGGAAGGTCTCGCCAAAGTGGGGGCTGCGCTCATGCTCCCTCTCCCCCATCCCTCCCCAGATCGCCCCGGCAGAAGGTCCCGAGGGCAGCGAGCGGATGGTCATCATCACAGGGCCGCCCGAGGCTCAGTTCAGGGTGCTCTGGGTGGGGGCTATGGGGGGGGGAACAGTAAGGGACAAGTCGCGGGCATCCCTGTGGTCACCACTGTGCTGCCAGCCTGGCTTGGCCTCCCTCAGCGCTGGGGGAGTTCTTTGCTGGGTACCATGGTTTTGATGCTGCTGGACGTGGGGACATTATCAGCTTTGGGGATGGAGAGGCACAGCGGGCGCTGCCTGATGGTTTTCCTTCCCGTCCGTCTCCTCCCCAGGCCCAGGGGTGAATATTTGGGAAGCTGAAAGAGGCAAACTTCTTTAACGCGAAAGAAGAAGTGAAGCTTGAAGCCCACATCAAGGTGCCTTCCTTCGCAGCCGGCCATGTGATAGGCAAAGGTGGCAAAACGGTGGGTGGTGGTGCCCCGGGGATGCAGAGTTGGGCATCACCCATCACCCCTGCCCACCCCAGGGGGACAAATCCCGGGTGCACAGTGGTTTCAGCGATGTCTTGACCCTCAGCCCCCATGTCCTGGTGGTGGTTCTCGTTGGTCCCAAGGAAGGAGGAGACACACAGGGTGCCTGGTGCCGTGGTGACACCGGCAGTGGAGGATTTTGGCTCTTCCACAACAGAAGCCTCTTGTGGTTCGCTCCAGGTGAACAAACTGCAAAACTTAACCAGTGCGGAAGTCCTTGTGCCATGAGACCAAACCCTGGACGAGAACGAGGAGGTCATCGTTAAAATCATTGGGCATTTCTTTGCCAGTCAGGTACGGTTTGGCTGTGGCTTTACCTGATCTTCCCCGGCCGCTTTCATCCACCGAGGAAAGGTGTGGGGCTTGCTGAGCCCAGCACCACCCGAGCGACCTGCTGCTCTTCTTTTGGGAGGTCCCTGTGTCCCCAAGAGGCACTGAAGGTGTTTCGGTAGCTCCCCCCGGCTGTGCGAGCGCTGAAATTGAAGATTGGCTTGATTGATCTAAAAATGGGTGTTTTGGATGCTGTGCAGAGCAGCACCCAGGGTGTGAATGGACTCCCCGGTGCGGGCAAATCCATGCGCATCCCACCTGGGTGCATCTTCCATAACCTTGTCTCCTGTACACTTAGGTGGCATGGCGAGCCCCCAAAAAATTCAGGCTCTCTCGAGGAGTGAAGCACAAGTTAAAAAAACAACCAACCAACCAACCTGAAATTAATTACAGCTTGTCCAGAGCGACAAGTTGGGAGCAGCGAGATGCTCGATGGGGGCTCGGGAGTGGTTGGTGGGGGGAGAAACAGTGCCCTGACCCCCACCTCTTGCTTTTCCCCTCTCCTCCCCAAGACTGCACAGCGCAAGATGAGGGAAATGCTCCAGCAGGTGAAGCAGCAGGAGCAGAAACACGCTCCGGGAGCCCCGGCCTCGCAGCACAGCAAGGGAGGCTCCCGCCGTGCCGCCCAGCACCGCCCGATGAATGTAACCCCGCCGCCGGACATCCCCCCCTCCCAAACCCTCCTCCCCCACCCCCAGCGGGTCAGGGGAGCAAACCAAAGACCCCCCCAAACACACGGCCCCCCATTCCCCACGGCGCTGCGAGGATGCACAGCCGAGGGGTACGGGGAGGGCTCTCTCCATCCCACAGCCTCCCCCTTCCTCCTCCCTCGCCTCCCGACGCTCTCCCTTTAGTTGGACTAAGGTGGGCAGGTTTGGGTACCTCAGCACCTCACGCTTGTGTCTCCCTTTTAGAGATTTTGTGTGCCTTGGTAACCTGAGAGTTGGAGATCCTTTTTTAATTAATTTTCTAATAAAAAAAGAACCGAGTTGGAAAAGCGATGGGGATAGGCAGCACTCTGGTCATTCTCTCCGGGGCGTTGTGGAGGAAGGCTGCCAGTCTTCCTCCCAGTGTACTTTTCCCCGTTGGCTCCAGACTGCTGCTGGGGCTGAGCTCTGAGCCGCCAGAGCGGTTCTCAGCAGACGGTCACTCGGCGCAGACAATGAGGCCCTGAATAGCCCTTCCTGTGCTCTTGATGGCTCCGGACGGCTCTGCTCCTCTGCTGCTTCTAAGGTGGGGCTGCCCCAGTGCCCTCACTCAGGAGCCTTTTGTCTGTGCAGGTCTCACTTGTGACAGGGTGTGGGGGTGTTGCCAAACTAACTGCTGTGCTGCGATGTGTGAGTGGATGTTCCCGCCCGTGTCAGTGCCAGAGCTCTTCCGTAGGCTCCTTCTGCCAGCGGAGAGCCAGGGGCCGCTCCTTCGGGAGAGAGCTTGTTTAAAAAGAGGAAAAAAAAAAAAAGGGGGGGGGGGGGGGAAGTGGGAAAAGAAAAAAGAGGAAAAAGATAAAAAAAGGGGAAAAAAGTAAAAAAAGAGAAAAAGTAAAACGGGGGGGACGGGAAACAGAAAAAAGGGAGAAAAAGCAAAAAACAAAAAGGGAAAAAGAAAAAAGGGGAAAAAGAGAAAAAAGGGGGAAGAAGTGAAAAAAGAGAAAAATAAAAATGGGGGGGAAAGGGGAAACAGAGAAAAATGGGGGAAAAGGCAAAAAAAATCGGAAAAAAAAGGGGAAAAAGAGAAAAAAGGAGGGGGAAGCGAAAAACAAAAGGGAGAAAGAAGAAAAAGGGCAAAAGAAAAAAAAAACCCACATATTAAAAAAGAAAGGTAGAAAGGAAAAAAACAAACGAACAAACCAAGGAAGGAAAGTGGGAACATCCCCCGGGCAGGAGGAGGGACAGGAGCCGGGGGAGGGGGCAGGTGGGGGGAGGTGGCGGTGCCAGCGCCGGCCCCGGGGGCTGCAACACCACGTTTTTGTCCTCTACTGCAAAGTGTTCTGTGAAAAACAACCAACCAAATCCCACCCAACGGCAACATCAAAAAACAAAGAGAAATCTCTCCAGCTCACACGAGCCTGAGCTGCTCTCCGCTGCTCTCGTTCCAGTGTCTCGGGCGGGGGGGTCACGGCCAAGCTGAGATTGGGGGTGGTGGTGGTGGGAGTTTGCCCCATGGCTGTGATGGGGGGAGAAGGGGTGGGTGAGGAGTGGAGGATGTGGTGTGGGGTTTTTTTTTGGGGTGGTGGTGGTTTTTTGCCAGGTGTCGCTTTACCCAGTGGCTCGGGGAGGCGTTGGCATCAGGAAGCCTGTGCTAAAGCGGGGTGGGGGCCTCGCCGCAGTTGGTTAGCAAAGCCAAAGTCGTTATTAATGGTTATTAATGGTGCACTAATTACGCCCTTGTAACTGGGAAGCTCAGATGCCCCCTAAGCACCCCCCTGGTGCTTCTCTAGCCAGGAGAGCGCTGGGCGTCCCCCCCGCAGGAGAGGAGAGCACCTCCGGGGTGGGTGGAAGGGCATCACCCAACGGGGAGAGGACCAAGATGGGGCTTGGGTGTCCCTTGGGGTGGCCGGGTGGCAGGGTAGGGCTGCTGGGGGCTGCCACGATGAGAGACACCCCCACACCTTTCTCCATGGCTCCCAGAGCTCTGCTCCCTCCCTCCCTCCCACCCATCCAGTGCCACCGGAGAGGTGGTGTCCCCCCTCCCGGGGCGGGCAGGGGCTGTGCCACCCCATCTAACACCTCAACGCACGAAAGCACCTCACTGGGGGAGGGACTCTGCGCCTGGTAGCCCCGTGCTCCCCAGCACTGTAAGGATGGGGCTGAGCCCCCACCACGGCCACCCTGTGCAAACCAAAGACCCCCCCACCCCCATTCCCCACGGCGCTGCGAGGATGCACAGCCGAGGGGTACGGGGAGGGCTCTCTCCATCCCACAGCCTCCCCCTTCCTCCTCCCTCGCCTCCCGACGCTCTCCCTTCAGTTGGACTAACAGAGGCAGAGAGAGAGAGAAAGAGAGGTTTTATTATTCTTTTTTTTTTAATTTTTAATTTTTTATTTCCTAAAAGCCACCGGTTTTTCATCCCAGGCATGGCCAGAGGAGCTCGCCCAGCGTTGAGGGGGGGAGGTTGGGCTGCGGCACACAGCGCAGCGGCTCATCAGTTTTTAGAATTAACGTAACGATAATAAAACTAACGGCGATTTTTAAGTTTTGTAAGGTTTTTATTTATTTATTTATTTATTCATTTCATTTCAAAGGGGGTGGGGGCGGGAGGGGGATGTTTGTTTTTTAGCACAAGCCGGCTTTTCTAGAGGTTAAAGAAAGGCCGTGCTCGGCCGTAAACGCTTTGGGGAAAGATCCCAGTTGCAAGGAGAGAAGGTGGGAAAAGAGGGGCAGGGGGGGAAAACAGATTTCCAAGAGGTTGTCAGCCCAGGGCTGGGGGAAAAAAAAAACAAAACACTAGCAAAATTATTATTTTTTTTTTAATTTCAAAAATAAAACACACACAACCCCCAACCCCAAATGACACACACACATCCACACACAAAAACTACCTCAGGGTTTCATACCTCAGCACATTGCGCTTCTGTTTCCCTTTTAGAGATTTTCTATGCCTTGTAAAACTGATAGCTGGAGCATTATTTTTGTTTATTTTCTTAATAAAAAAAAAACTAGCTGGAAAACACACTCTTACTGAGTGCAAGGCGGGAGAAGGAAAGCAATCCCACAGGTGCCAGAGCTCTTCCATAGTCTCCTTCCGCTGGCTGAGAGCCAGGGGCTGTTCCTTCGGAGAAAGCTTGAGAAATGTTTGAAAAGAGAAAAAGAAAAAAAACAAAAGAAAAAAATGGGGGGAGAAAAAAAAAGAGGGGAAAGAAGAACAAAGAGAAAAAGGAGATAAAAGGGGGGGAAGAAAAAAGGGGGAAAAAGAAAAAAAGGGAAAATGAAAAAAGGGGAGGGAAGAGAAAAAAAAAGGAAAAGGAAACAAAAACCCCAAATATAAAAAAAGAAAGGTAAAAAGGAAAAAAAAAAAACAACCAAACCAAGCAAGGAAAGTGGTGAAAGCTATCGGGCAAGAGGGACGAGAGCCAGGGCTGAGGTGGCGGTGCCCGAGGTGTCGGTGACCGAGAAAGAGTGGGTTCCCCAGCAGGGGATGGACAGGACACAGAGGCCCACGGACGAGCACCTGTCCCCTGGAAGGCCCCCAGCCATGGACATGGACAAGGTGGAGCGGGTGCGGGAGATCACCCGCGCTTTCCAGGCCTTGAAGGCAAAGACGGAGGAATCCTGCAAGACCACGGGCAGGGAGTGTGGCCAGGCAGACCCAGGGCTGTGCAGGGCAGGAAGATGCCCGCGGCAGGGCTGCGCCTGGCTGTGGGGCTACCTGAAGGGCTGGTGGAGATGCCACTAGCCGTGTCTGCTTCCGCCAGCCCTGCAAGTGGTGACAGCGCCAGGCCCAGAAGACCAACAGTGCCCAGAATACTGAGCGGCTGTGGGGTGTGGGGCCGGGAACCCCTCTGGGGTACCCCCTATGTGAAACATGAAAGAAATAAAGTGTTTGTCTCTAGCCCTCGTGCTGTCCTCCCTCCTCCCATCCCACCGCTGCGGGTGCTCCCCCGAGGGAGCAGGTGCAATCAGCAAGCACTGTGTGTTGAGCTCCCCTGCTCACAGCCATGCTCCGCCTGAAGGCGGCGAGGCAGGAGCAGTCCCCAGCCGACTTGGGCGCAAAAAGGTTCATCTGACCCAGCAGGTGAGGAAGGGCCCGTTTCAACTCCGTACCTTTGGTATTCTCAGGTCGGAGGATTTGATAGAGCCAACTGAGAGCAGCAGCGTACGCTGTGGGGCTCTGAGCTGCTGCGTGGTGCCAGGTCTATCCAACGTCAGGCAGTACGTTCCCAGGAGACATCACCGCTAACAACTCTTCCGAGGAAGTGGGGCCGTTTCTGTAGTCGTAGCCTGCCTGGAGAAACAGCCCCACGGAGCTAATAGTCTGCTGAGCAGCAAGGGAGCACAGTCGCTGACTCTCAACCAAGGACTGAAATACAGCAACCCACTCTATTGCCTTCCCCCTTCATCCGCTGCCTCCCACAGTTTAGAAGAACCAGGGAGTTCCAAGTGAGGGGACCCCTCCCCCACTCCCCCAAATCTGCTCAACATCCCCAAACCTCCCTCAAGACACGGGACTCCTCCCACACACCTCCACTCCCCACACCGACAACCCTCCCCCTCCCCCAACGCTCCAAAAAGCAGCAGTCCTTAGGGCAGACTCCTTAAGCTGACTCCACAGCTACAGCTCCCCGTCGGCTCTGGGGGAGACAAGGGGGCCCCGGGGGTCTCCGTGGGCTTTAAGGGGGTCCCAGGGCTGCCCACGGGCTCCCAGCAATGCCCGTGCCCACCACCCACCCCCGCTTCAGGGGGCCCAGCGCTGACAAACCCCGACCCATCTCGGGGGTACCTGGGGGGACTCGGCCGTGGGCTGGAGGCGGGCGAAGGGGGCACGGCCGGGCTGACCTGCCGGAAGAAGGGGGGGGGCTGAGAGCGGAGCCCAGAGCGGAGCCAAGCGCCCGGCCAGGCCGGCCCCGGGCACCCTGCGCTGCGGCCGGGGCTGCCGCCACCTGCGGGGAGCGAGCGGGGGGTGAGGAGGCGGCAGCGGGGGACGGGGGGGGTGGCCTGAATCGGCTCTGTTTCCCCCGGGGACCCCCCACTCGGCTCCGCCCCCCCCAAACAGGCCCAGACCGCCCCCCGAGCCCCCCAGCCCGGTCCCGCCACCCCACAAACCCCCCGAACTGGCCCTGCACACCTGCACACCTCCGCGCCGCCGCCGCCGCCGCCGCCGCCGCCCCGCCCGCCCGCCCGCTCCCGCCCTCCTCGGCTCCGGTCCCCCCGTCTCCCCCGGTACCGACCGTCGCAGCTCCCGCCCGACGCCGTACACCGGAAGTGCTCCCCCTCACGTCCGCCCACCCGCGCATGTGCCGAGGCGAAAACCCGGGCCACGCCCCCCTGCGTCGCCGCGGCAAACGCGAGCGAGGGGGCGGGGCCGCGCCGCGCCGAGGAGAACGAGTCCCGCACCACAGCTTCTCTCCGCGTCGGGCAATGCGAGGCCGAAACCATCCCAGCCCTCCCCAAAATGAGCCGGACATCCGCCTGCAGAGCTCCGCCAGCCCCCCCGACGGACATCACGGGGATGGGGGGGAAGAAAACAACCAGAAAGGTACTGAAAATAGCTTGGAGATGGGTCTTAGAGATCCTTCTGAGAGGCAAAACCCGGCCTTTGTTCTCATTTTTGATCACGGGGTTTCGCAGTGCTTCGCGGGCAGTGGTTATCCAGGGGCATCAGCTATCCCGGGAAGCGAAAGTTCCCATCCCATGTGGCAAAAGTCCACTCGCATGAATAACTTCGACAAAACCAGCCCACAAAAGGACAAGAGGCACCTTTGGTCACCTTTTCCTAGAAGCTTCGCTAAACTGTATACTCAGATTGGCCCTGTCCTGCAGTTCTTTCCCAGAGTTTTGCCCCCAAACCCACGCTTCCGGCCCCGGTCCCCAAGCCCTCCCTCAGGGCCCACCACCTTTCCCCAGCCCGGCCTGTCCTTAAAGCTTTTCTTTTCACACACAGCCCTTTCCACTCACCTCCCTCCGGGGCCTCCTCTCTCACAGACACCTCACAGCCCTGCAAACCTCCCTCTCCCGAAAACCCATTCCCCCCTCGCTCCCCCCTCACACAACACCTACTCCCCTCACACCCTCGCTCCCACACCCCCCCCCCCCCATCTCTCGCCCCCCCTTTCCCCTCTCCTCCCATTCAAAATGGCGCCGCCCTTCCCTTCCCTTCCCCTCTCGCCTTTTCCTGCCTCAGCCGCCGCCCCCCGCTCAGGTGACACCGCACACAGCCGCCGTGAGGCGCGGCGGGGAGGGCCGGGGCTGTGAGAGGCGATGGCGGTGAGGGAACTCTTGGCTTTTCTCCTCTTCTTTTCATCTCCTCAGGCTTCGGGCAGCCCCGCGTGGGCGGCTGGAGATCCCCCCCTCCCCTTCCAGGAGTGGCCCCGGCCCTGGGGCGGCCCCCGCCTCCCTCCTCCCCACAGGCTCTCCTCAGGGAGAGCCCCCAAATCTGTCCCCCGGGCGGCCCCACAGCCTCCTGTGTGTCCGGGAATGGGGTTTCCTTCAGGGAGAGTCTCCAAACCTATTCCCGGGGTGTCCCCACAGCCTCTTGCGTGGCCGGGAATGGGGTTTCCCTCACGGAGAACCCCCAAATCCGTCTCTGTCATTGTCCTACAGCCTCCTGCATGGCTGGGAGCAGTGTTTCCCTCAGGGAGAGCCCCCAGATCCATCCCCAGGGTGGTCCCGCAGCCTCCTGTGTGGCCAGGAATGGCGTTTTCCCCATGGATGGAGCCCTCTCCTTCCCCTGACTCCACTCCTGGGCAGCCTTTTCCTCCCTCCCACCTTCTCCCCACAGCCTCTTCCAGGGCTGGGAAAACACTCCTGCCCTTTCTCTTCCTGCGGGATTTGAGAAGAAGAGCCCCCCGTCTGCCCAGCCCACACGTGGGGTCTGGGCAGCTCCACGCCTTGTGTTTGAACCAGGAATTGGGATATTTCAGTTCTCTTCTGCGATCAGGCCTGGTTGTGAAAGGGCCAGTTGTAGTGGTTAGGCTTTGGTGGGTGAGTAACAGCAACTCTTATTTAACTTTTCCTTTTTTTTAGATTTTGTGTAGGGGGCTTGTTGTCCTCACGCCCTCGAGTTCTGCTCCAGGTCAAGCGAAGCCCCATGGAACTGGCCCTAAGGGCGGCGGCGGCCATGGACCAGGGCCCCTTTGGCGTCGAGAACGTGGTTTATTTTGAGTTGAATCTCCCTGTTTTTCTTGAAAAGCGGGGGTCTGGTTTGTAGCGAGGCTTAAAACCCCGAGTTGTGCCTAAACGTGGGTCTGATTTCAACTTCAGGGGCTGCAACTCTGTCCAGCTCTGACTCACAGCCCTGGCAGCACCGTCAGCGCGCCGGGCTCGGCGTTCTCTTGTATTTTGAAGGGTTTCTTACGGATCGGCAGCAACCGGGGATATTTAGCAGCTGTGTATTGGTGGTGGAATCCATGTGGTGAAAAGATCTTTGGGGTAAAGAGGTGAATAGGTGTTGTTTTCTTTTTTTTCGCCTCGAGAATGTTTCTTGTTGCCTTGTACCTGTAAAAAGATGTTCAAATCGTTAAGGTGTTCAAATCGTTTCATAAAATTACCCCCTAGACAGGAATATGTTTTGTGGTTGGTTTGGGTTTTTTTTTTATGAGAGTCCTTTCAGCCTGCTTTCCAGGTGGAAATGGGAAATGCAAAGGCATTACAATGATAGATTTGCTAAATCTGTTGCCAAGGTCTATATTAGTGGCTTTCCCTGAAGCGGGGAAAAGACGTCCTGTTTAACTGTTGTTTGCATTTGAAATTCTCTGTGAAATGGATTAAGCAGTGTGGGCTTCTTTTTGTGGGTCTGCCCTTGGAAGGAGAGCACCTTTAGGAAAAGGCTTTTCTGGAGGGGACAGAGAATTTAATTGCTGATGGCTATAAAAGCGCGCCCTGTTTGGGTGGCCTGAAAACAAAACCCGTGAAAATCCATGACTGAAAAATGAGACTTTCTCCTAATGATCGGGGCTGCTGTTTCTACTGATTGGCCCATGAATAACAGCTCGTTCCTTACTGGTGGCTGAGGACCCTTGAATTGTTTCCCAAAGCCTAAGGCAGCGGGAAGGGCTGGGGTTGTCAGATCACTGCAAATCAAATAAAAGAGAGCGGTTTGGAGTTGTCTCGTTCCCTCTTTCTTTTCCCAAGAAAGAGGGGTGGAAAATGGTAAAATGTTTTGCGGCAAAGTTCAAAATGGCAAAGGATGTACCGTGTGGGGGGTGGGATGTGGGTTTAGGTGTTGGTGGGGACCCCAGCAATAAACCGTAAGAGGTAGAGCAGCTTTGTGGGACTTTTGGGGCTTGTTTTTGTGTGGATATTCGCTCGTTGCAGACCACGTTCCGGAGCCCTCCAACAGAGGCATTAGAAAAAGAAGTCTTTTTCTTAGTACTAATGCTTTGAATTTTCCAGTGTGGGAAAATCCGCAAAAGTGTGTATTTCTGCCCAGCTGCGGAGAAATGGGTAATACTGAGCCCTACAATATCTTGGTTGTTTTCTTTCCCCCTGTGTGATGACTGGTGTGGAGGGAGTTTGTGCCAAAGAGTCAACTTCTGATTGTGGGCAGCCCCTGTTTTAGGAACTGTTGCACAGATTGCTTATCGATGCGAGTGCTGCCGCGACTCCCGCACTCCCTGCTGAGTGATAATCCAAAACTGCAGAGCGAGCTGGGTGCCCGTGGAAGGGGAACTGCACTCTCAAGTGGAAATACTTGGGGTCTCGTTGCCTGTGGGGGGGAAAGGGATGTCAAGAGTCAACCTAAAGGAACTTCTCACCTTCAGAGATCGGGCTCTGGAGGTGACGGTTAATTGAGGGGAGTCGTGGAAGCGTGCTTTACTGAGCAACATGCTGCTGCTGGCCCAAGACTAAATGTCTCCAAAGTTTGGGGTTGGTTTAAGTGCTTTTTGGTTATTAGCTGGATGTCACTCTTACAAGCACCTCTTGCCCTGTCTGGAGGGGTTTGCTGCTGCCTCCTGCATTGGGCCGAGGGGACCGGCAGCCCTCAGGACAGGGACTTTCTCAGGCGTGGAGGTTAAACCTGGTGCGTGCTGCTTAAAAACTGCTCTAGGTGTTAGTGCAGTGGTCGCGGTGAGAAATGTGGTGGCTTAGGGGAGCCTGAGATTCGCATTCCTCTTAAGTGCGTGGGATTTTGGGGAGCCTGGGTGGTACAATCCCCTTCCTGCTCCCAGATTCCTGTCGCTGACCCACCAGCGGGGTGTTAGCAGAGCTGATGCCCGCAGCGGCTGAGGGTCGGCATGATCCCGGCATCGTCGGAGCTCTGGAGCCGAGGAATGGGAGCGTGGCCCGTTTCCATCATGGCTTGTGAGGGAAATAGTGCGGTTTGATATAGCCGGGGTGCGTAAACAGGGATTCCTCTTTGCACGTGTGCTTACAGGGTGCACGCAGGTGTGTTACTTGGAGTGTTTCTTAATGCCTGCGAAGCTTTCCGAGATTGGTTAATGAGCGTTGCTTTGCTGTGCAAGTGCAAAGTGTTATTTTCATGGAGAAACCAGCTCGGATGTTCCATTTAGGCATTCTGCCTTTAAAAAAAGAAAAATATTTTAAAGCTTTCCTTGCAGGCAGAATAACATCTGCTTTTGAGGATTGTTTCTTTCCCTGCAGGGTGGAAAAATCTACAGCCTCGCTAAGGCTGCAGAGGAAGAAAACTTGTCAGTTTCCTAGAGCAAACTGCAGTTTGGAGAGGGGGGTGGTTTGCCAGAGCGCCTTTTAGCACCTGGTCGGGCACATTTCTTTTCCCTGGGGGCTGAGGTTTAACATCGCCTTTTCATTTGGCTGGGTGTTGGTTGTATGAATTAATGGGTGTTTCAATGGGAACCACAAGACCTAATTTCTCAGTCGCCATCCCAAAAATTGTGCATTCTAAAAAATCAGAATGCGGATGCAAGAACAGAATTTGGACCAGATTCTCTGGCGCCAGGACAGTGCACCGATGCTGCAGGGTGCTTTCCCCGGCAGCGAAGGCATGGTCTGGCAGGAAGGCGGTGGTGGGGATGGCGAGGTACTGCCGGCTCAGCCGCCCCATGGCCGGGAAGCGATGCTCGTTCTTCTTCCACCAGCGCAGCAGCTGGTGCTGCGCTTGCAGAGGGGCTCCAGGATGTAGTTTTCCAGTTGCTGGTGGATCTCGGGTATGCTCTCCATTGGGTCCTACCCCAAAAGGATGTCATAGATGCTCTGAGATGGGGCGCTGGTGCATGGGTCCTTGTGAGCAGGCAGCTGGCTGCCGGCATCTGCGCCTGTGGCTTTGGAATCCGAGTTTGGCACCCCAGACTGGGTGGCAGATGGGGACTGGTGGTTGCAAACCCACAACAGCGTGGTTCTCACTGGCTGGTGCAGCTCGCTTCTCAGGCTGGGGCTGAGAAACTGCATCTCCTTGAAGCGCGGGTCCAAAACAGAGGTGATAACTGCTGGGCTTTCGAGCACTTTCTCGAATGCAGTTCCCTTCAGTTTGGAAGACGGCAGAACACGGAGAATGGCATTACATGCGATCTACTCCTTGGTGTGTTGATTGGACAGGGAATCAGTCAAAAGAGAAAATAAGAAAAATTAATTTGCCTTCTACTTGGATGGCAGAAATCTACGAGAGGCAATAGAAGTCGGATGGTTGAACAAAATCTTGCATGGCTTTGAGTTTGCCCTGAGCTGACGGCTGCAAAGCCTACTGCGAAACCTATTCATTTTTGTGATGGTAGTGATTTTTGTTGGTGTTTTGTTTGGATGTCTTAAGAGTATCGTTATCAAGCAATTATCTCCCCCCAGCCCCGCCATGCCCGCCGGCAGCAATGGGCCGATGGGGTCCTCAGCTGTCAGGTGGGAGGCAGCGGCACCGGGGCAGGGAGGGGGATGCCCGGTACCCCCGGGCGGGCTGTGCCGCCGGTGTGGCTGGAGGATGCTCCATGGCTGCTCACTGCGGCATTTCCCATGGCAGGAAGGAAACACAGGGGGAGCAGGGGGTGGGGGCAAATGGGGGAGGCAAAGCATCTGCACGGGGGGGAGGGGCGGGGCTGTGAGGGCCATGGAAAGGGGAGTGAAGGGCATCTGCAAGGTTGGAGGGGGTAAGGAGGGTGGTAGGTGTCTAAAATAGGGTGCTGGGGGTGTGCAAGGAGGGGGGGCAGCAGGCCGCTGAAGGGGGGTGTAAGGCATCTGCAAGGTGGAGGGGTGGGGGCTCAAAGGGGGAGGTGAGGGGTACCCAAGGTGGGTGTGGGAGGGAGGCACCTGGGCGATGCCTGTTGGGGGTCTCCCCACCAGACCCCCCCTCCTTGTCCCTTCCTCCGCATCTCGATGTGACCCCCTGGTGATGCTGTGGCCCTTCAGAGCAGGGGGACAAAGGCCACTGTCCCCACAGAGCCCCATGCCACCCGGTCACCTCAGCTATTGTCCCACCGGGCGCTTGTGCGGATGCGCCTGGTGTTGGGGTGCAGGCAGGAGGTGGCTGGGTGGTCCCCCCATCTTTCTGCATTTCCTTAGCCTGGGGGAGGGCCTGTCCGCCCCCCCGCTGCACCCATGGGACCCGGCTGCAGGAGCTGCTCTCGGGGGCAAACGAGAGGTGGGGAATTAATTAATCTGCCCTGAAATTACAACTCATGGGAAAGACTGAGAGGAATTTGCGTCTCCACCAGCAAGGGATGACGGTCACGTCCTGGTGATGCTCAGCTGTGACCTGCGTGTGTCCCCCCCTCACAGCCCCACTTTGGGGCTCTGGAGATGTGTCCTCTCCCGGGTCCAGTCCCTGTCACAGCCCAAATCCTGGCTCAGGAGCCAGAGGGGTCCCCGCAGGGAACGGTGCTGACCCCCACGATAGCAAAGGAGGGAGCCACAGGACCGGTGGCTTCGTCTGGGTAGGATGGAGAGGGGCGAGGAGGGGGGTCTCCTGCTCCGCCACCAGAGCAGCTCCCCCAGTTTGGCCCCTCATCCCCTTATAACACTGGGATCAGTGTTATTAATTACACTTTGCGCGAGATTAATTACATTAATCCTCCCTCCTGCTGCTGGTGGCCAGTCCAGCTTGCGTGTGACGGGCCGAGGGGGCCGAGGTGGGAAGTTTGCGTGCTCGTGCGATGCTTTTGGCCTCCCCCGGCACCGGGAGGACTCAAAGCCGGACGTGAACCTCTGCTTTGTACTTTTCCTCATCCTCAATTACATCAACGCTTCCCCAGGGAAAGATTTTTCTTTCTAACTGGAGGAGTTGCACTGAGACAGGTAAACTGAGGCAGGACAGTCAAAAATCCCTCTCTCTCCTGCTGGGACAAAAAAAACGCTGCAGCAAAATAATAATTTGGAGAAGTTTTCTTGAGATGGAACAACACTCTCTGCTCCGAAACTCAAAAGTGAGCTCGCCATCCCCTTTCCCAGCCCAGTTTCGATGCTTTGAGGTTTTCCAGGCACCTGGCAGCGGCGGCGAAGGACAAAGTACTCGGGGGCCAGAAAAAGCTCATTCCCAGATGGGAACGTTTGTTCCTTTTGCTCGTTAAATTGGCTGGCGAGTGGGAGGTGTGAGCTTCCCCGAGCGTCGCTGCTGCGCGGCGGCAGGTGATGCCATTCGGTTGAAGCAGGAATTTGGGGGATAAAAAGCAGATTTCCGGTATTTTGCTCTTCTCTAAAGAGAAGGGTTTCCTGGAGGCCCTTTCAAAGCTGCAGTTGCGACTCGAGTGTGAGACGTGGTTGGTTTTTTATTTCTTTGAGCGCGGTGATCCCAGTGATGCTTCCCCAGCCCCGGGGGCAAGGGGAGAAGAGAACTCCTGTAGTTCTCCTTCAGCTTTTAAGGCACAGATGCTCTTTGTGCAGCGCTGGCAGTGGTATTTCAGCCAAGGAGGGCATTAGCTGTCAGCCCTTGGCTTTTTTTTTTTGAGGAGAAAAATGCAGTTTTGTGTGGAAAGCGGGCTTGCAGCAAGAGAAGCCTGAGCCTGGTTGGGCTGAAGACGAAGCTTCACCCTTGTAGGTTCTGAGGGCCTTTGGAGGTTGGTGGTGGCCATGTCCTGTGGCCAAGTGCCATCTAGTGAGTCCTGCAGGTATCACGTTTGGAGAATGAAACTGGCTGTGCTCAAAAGTGTGGGGTTGGGTCTCCCCACCCCACCCCACCCCACCCCCAGTTTGGAAATCCCTATTTTAATTTTTCGAAAGGAACCACAAGAATGAAGCAGGAGGCTTGGTTTTGGTTTGAAACACTCAACTGTCTCCCCTTTTAGTAAATCCTTCCAGACTCACGGTGTATACAATACAGGTGACATTACAGGTGGTTTTATTTGGGTAGGGGAAAAAAAACCTCCTCCAAGTCCGTGTTTTTAGGGCTGTGCCTGAAGGAGGAGACATGCAGAGGTGTGATGCTCGTTGGCTCGCGTGGCCGCGGGGATGGGTGATGACTGGGAGGACGTAAGGGAGCTCTCCTCACCTGGCCCCAACTTGTACCTTCTTCTTCTCGCTAAACAGAGACACGACGAGGAGGCGGTGATGGACCAGGGAAGAACGAGCACCGTTGCCAATATTCACTATGAGAAGGAGGAGCTGGAAGGTGAGTCGGGAGAGGTGGCACCAGCCCCACGCATTTTCCCGTTGCGCAAAGTCCCTGCCGCGTCCTGTGCTCAGTGTAGGCATCACCTGCAGCGAAATGTGGCGTGCTTCTAAATAAACAAGCACAGTTATTTTCACATTTTTTTTAATGTTGTGGCTTTTAGACAGAGGGGAAAAAGCCCCCGCGGCATCTGTGGTGTGAGTGTTGGCCACGGAGCTGGGCAGTTCCCAGCTTGTTTTCTCAGAGGCTGCTCTTGGCTTGGAGAGGTCAGGAGAATAATTTGCTGGCTGCAGACACAGGGCTGTGATTTTCTTTTTTTTTGTTCCAGACTTCATTATCACGGGACTAATTGGATCTCCTCTTGTCGCCTTGTGCCGACAAAGATTTTAAAAATAATTACCTTCTGTGGCTGCTTAATGAGCAGGTCTGAGTGTTGTCCAGCCGAAGCTGGAATTTGAGACGAGGGTTGATACTTTCAGGGCGCTTTTAGGTGACCCGGAGCCATCGCTTGTTGTTTCTCTGTTGTTGCAAAGTTAGAGTAAAACAGGCTTGGAAAAAGGGACGGGTCTCTGACATTCAGGAATGCAGTGAAACTAAAATGAAGAGAAGTTGGTGTTTCCTCCTGGGATGGCTGTGCTGGTTTAATCATGGCAGCGGCGTCAACCGTCTCCGCAATATCGAGAGTGATGAGAACGCTGCTTTTTTTGCAGGCCACCGCACCCTGTCCGTGGGCATGCGGATGCCGCTGGTGACGCAAAGCCACCGGCACCACTGACCCCACCGCCAGAAGCATCGGAAGAAGGAACGGGAGGACTGTGCCCCGATGGAGCAGGGCTACCACTGTAAGTCCCGCCGCAGCATTCATGAGCCTCCTCGGGGCTGCGTGGGTGCCGGGGTCCTCTGCAAGCAGGTCCGTGTGGCTGATTGGTGTGGTTTGCTGTTCTTCTGAGGGAAAGTGGCATTATTTGGGAGGCAGTTGAAGGCATAATGGATTGAGGCTGGTCTTCCTTAGAGGGATCCTGCCTTTAAAAATGGAAACGTGGGGAAGGAAAGTGGCCCATCCTTATGCAGAGGTGGAACAGATGGTTCTCCTTCTCCATGGCTCTGTGCAAGCCTGGCCAGACCCAGGGGAGAGGGGCCAGCCCAATATTTAGGGCTGAACTGTTGCCAATCGATGGCCACGTAGGGCTTGCTCCAGCGCTCGCTGCCGTCTTCCACGTCCTCCTCAAACTTCAGCCACCTGCGGACATCGGGCACGATCAGCCCCGTTGCAAGAAAACAGCCTCAGCTCTGCAACCCCTTTGGTGCAGCTACGGGGCGGCAAGAGGAGAAGGCTCCGCGCATCGGCACCTGCAGCTGCAAAAGCTTTGCGTCCCAGAGAGCGGAAGGCAGAGCCCGCGGCCGCCACCGCAGCTGGCAGCAGGGATTTACCTTGCCGTTTCCTTCCACTCGGCATCTTCACCCTCCTTCAGGAAGATCTCATCCAGCTCGGCGAACAAGTGGTGGGGAATGTGCTGCTCATCCTCCTCGGTGCCGAGGATGAACTACACCCGCTGGGATGGGGTGTCTGGGGGCAGAAGATAAATCCCGTTACCACACCTGCATTCGGCCTGTCACGCTCACATGCAAAGCGGCCATCGATTGGCACCAGTTCAGCCCTAAATATTGGGCTAGCCTCTCTCCCCCGGGTCTGGCCAGGCTTGCACAGAGCCATGGAGAAGGAGAAACGCCAGATCGGGCAAAAAATGTCATTATCTAGGATGGGAAATAATTATCTGAGCGGAGTGATGAATAAGCACTTTGATGATGGCTTTTAGCAAAAGAGAATTCTTCCTTTTGCTGCAAAGGCTGAACTATCCATGGTTACTATCCATGGTCCATGGCTACTATCATGACGGATGAGGTGTGACGAGATCAGAGATATCTCCGGGTCATTTTTGGGGCTTTCTTCACCTCTCCCTGTCTCTGTAGTAGTGAGGAAGAGGGTTTGTTGTCCCTCTTAGCTGCCTGCAGGAGGCTAAAATCCCACCTGGGCTGCAGCCTGCGCCTCATCCTTCTCCCCAGGGTCCCCAGCATGCTGTCCCCAGTGGTGGCATTGCCAGGGCCAGTGAAACTTCTCCTCTTGAAGCAGAAGGCTGTGGGGTGCCATGGGGGATGGGAGCCTGGTGGAGATGGTTACAAATACTGTGATGCACAGATTTTTCCTTTGGGGGGAATATTTCCTGCCATTTCCAACAGGCGATTTGCGGAAAATGACCTTGCATTTAGCCAAGAGCTTATTGCACTGGTTAGGACATCTGAGATGGGTCATCCTCTCACCTGGTTGTCTCCTACGGCAGGTCTTCCACGATGTTGCCTATAAAGCCAAGAACCGGGCTGACCTGGTGGCTGGCATCGATGAGTTTCTGGATCAGGTCATGGTTTTGCCGCCAGGAGAGTGGGATCCCTCCATCCGAATTGAGCCCCCGAGAAACGTCCCTTCGCAGGTGGGTGCTGCGGCAGAAGGAGGCACGATGGGGACGGGCAGGAGGGCAGCACGGCTGGGGGTGCTGCTCAGGGGCCCAAATTTACAGGTCACATATCCAGCCCAAAAAGCAAAACAAGCCAGTGACTTAAAAGACATATCTTTATCTTATTTCCATTTTACCAGAAAAAAAGGAAGGTGCCAGAAGCTCTCGATGACAGTGCTCCTCACAGCAAGCCGGAGAAACACAGCGGTCCTGAACTGGAGCGGACAGGAAGGTGTGAACTGCAATAGTTTGGTGGGGCATTTTTCTGTTTGCCCCTAAAATCTGAGTGCGCACCTCCCTTCTAGCAGAGTTTTGGGGTGAAGTGGGTCAGTGAAGGGGCTCCAGGTTACCAGCTTGGTCCCTTGGGCTGGGTGGGTGGGAGATTTGGGCAGCTGGGCTCAGCCGCAGCGTGGTTGCACACAGGTTTTCTTGCTTTGGGGTGGAAGCAGATGTGTAAGTACCTCCAGGTAGAGCTGTGCTGCTTCTCAAAGTGAGGGACTGTTGCAATAAGAGGGGACGGGCTCTCAGGTTTGGTCTCTTTTTCTTTTTGTTGGAGGGTTTCTTTTGTTGGAGGATGGACAGTGGGGTGGATTGAGAACTGGCTGACAGATAGAGCTCAGAGGGTTGTGGTTAGTGGTGCAGTCTAGTTGGAGGTCAGTAACAAGTGGTGTCCCTCAGGGGTCAGTACTGGGTCCAGTCCTGTTCAATATATTCGTCGATCTGGATGAAGGGATAGAGTGTACCATCGGCAAGTTTGCTGATGACACTAAACTGGGAGGAGTGGCTGACAGGCCAGAAGGCTGTGCTGCTTTACAGCGTGACCTGGACAGGCTGGAGAGTTGGGCAGGGAGGAACCTAATGAAATTCAACAAGGGTGAATGTAGGGTACTGTATCTGGGGAGGAATAACCCCACGCATCAGTACAGGTTGGGGGCTGACTCTCTCCTGGAGAGCAGCTCTGTGGAAAGGGACCTGGGAGTCCTGGTGGACAACAGGATGACCATGAGCCAGCAATGTGCCCTGGTGGCCAAGAGGGCCAATGGCATCCTGGGGGGCATCAAAAAGAGTGTGGCCAGCAGGTGGAGGGAGGTCATCCTCCCCCTCTACTCTGCCCTGGTGAGGCCGCATCTGGAGTACTGCGTCCAGTTCTGGGCTCCCCAGTTCAAGAAAGACAGGGATCTGCTGGAGAGGGTCCAGCAAAGGGCTACGAAGATGATTAGGGGATTAGAACATCTTTCATATGAGGAAAGGCTGAGGAACTTGGGTCTCTTTAGTGTAGAGAAAAGAAGACTGAGGGGGGATCTTATTAATGCTTTCAAATACTTAAAGGGAGGATGCCAGAGGGATGGGAGGAGTCTTTTTTCAGTGGTGCCCATTGATAGGACGAGGGGTAATGGGCACAAGCTTGAACATAGGAAGTTCCATCTTAACATGAGGAGGAACTTCTTCACTTTGAGGGTAGTGGAGCACTGGAACAGGCTGCCCAGAGAGGTTGTGGAGTCTCCCACTCTGGAGATGTTCAAAACCCGCCTGGACGCTGTCCTGTGCAACCTGTTGTAGGTGACCCTGCTCTGGCAGGGGGGTTGGACTAGATGATCTCCAGAGGTCCCTTCCAACCCTGACTATTCTGTGATTCTGTGTTTTTTTTGTATGCCTCAGTTTCTCCTGGGGCTAAAATGGGAGAAGGAGACTTCTTTTTAGCAATGGAAGTTACTCTGTGCTTGCGATTGTCCTTCCTCAGCCAAGAAAACTTAACGTGGTCTTCCACGAAAATGGTTTAATTTTTTTTCCTTCCTCCAGGCTCTTTGGAGGTTTGATCCGGGATGTGAAGCGAAAAGCCCCCTGGTTCTGGAGTGACTTTCGGGATGGTCTGAGCCTGCAGTGTCTGGCGTCCTTCCTCTTCCTCTACTGTGCCTGCATGTCCCCTGTCATCAATCACCTTTGGGGGACTGCTGGGGGAGGCGACCAACAGCCACATAGTGAGCACCTCTCTCTGTTGGGTGGCACGAGGGAGGACAACACTCATGCAAAAGTCCTTGCTGCAGTGAATTTACACTTGTGGTTTTCCCTCTAATGATTTAATTACTCGCTGCTGCCTCTCTTCCCTGGACAGAGTGCCATGGAGTCGCTGCTGGGCGCATCCGTGACCGGCGTGGTGTATTTCCTCTTTGCTGGCCAACCTCTCACCATCCTCGGCAGCACCGG
The DNA here is from genome assembly GCF_965231255.1 of Vanellus vanellus. Classification (NCBI taxonomy): domain Eukaryota; kingdom Metazoa; phylum Chordata; class Aves; order Charadriiformes; family Charadriidae; genus Vanellus; species Vanellus vanellus. The sequence continues at coordinate 1,018,523 of NW_028127957.1, forward strand.
CCCCGTCCTCGTGTTCGAGAAGATCCTCTACAAATTCTGCAAGTAAGGCTGGCTGCTGCGGCCAGGTGCTGCGAGCGCCTTCAGAAGAAGGCAGGGATGGAGAAAAGATGTTTTTCTTAGTGGTAGTTGGTAGATTTAAGTTGTCTTCTGTGTCACAGACATCACGCGCTGCTGCTTTAGTATGTGACGGTGCAGGAGCCCTCGGTCTCTGAAGGATGGAGGGGTGGTTCAGGGTTTTTAGAGTTAAAGTGAAAGAGCAGGAGGAGGAGAAACCACAAGGATATGGATGCCCGAGCTGGGCTGCACAGGGAAGATGAGACAAATGACTCTGGTTTGGGAATGAGGGAAGATTTGCTTTCCTCTCAGTACAAACTCGGGCACTTTTTTGCAAGTTTTTTGCTGGAAGTGGAAATATATTTTACCCACATATCCAAACAGTTCTCTGGTCAAATGTTTTGATGATTTTTGAAAAAGCAGGAGCTTTTCAGGCAAAATGGATATTTTCCATGACAGTCTTTTTGTTGTGGCAACTGTGATGGGAGATTAACCTCTCTTATTGCAATTAAATTTATTATGAAGCCCCAACTTGCTGGCAGCAGGTAACTGGGTGCAAACCCAGCCGGTTTGGCTGTTAGGGCATCGGGGTGATGTGGGAGAACACCACCTTCCACAACAGGGACCTGACCTCAATTAGCCTCCGAGGCATTAACACAAGGTAATTGTTAAAGAATGATAATTAAATAATTGGCCTCTCCTCCTGCGGGCCCACACCCTGTGCCGCAGCCCCGAGGCTGTCTGTCGTAGGACGTGGAAACTGCATTTACCATCCGCAGCCTTGACACGCTCCTGAATTGCTGCCGACTTTCCCCAAAGGAAGGCACGGCTCGGAGCCTCTTGCTGCCCTTTCCACCCTGCATTTTCTTTTGCTTTCCCAGGGACTACGCACTCTTCTACCTCTCTCTACGGCGTGCATTGGGCTGTGGACCGCCTTCTTCTGCATAGTGCTGGTGGCCACTGACGCTAGCTCTTTGGTGTGCTACATCACCCGCTTCACCGAAGAAGCCTTCGCCTCCCTCATCTGCATCATCTTCATCTATGAGGCTCTGGAGAAGCTGAGTCACCCGCGAGAGGCCTACCCTGTGCACACGCACAGCAAGCTGGACTTCCTCACCATCTCCTAGTGGGTTTCTTCCTCCTAAAGTGCCGCTGCCCCTTGGCAGGAGCTCAGGGCTGCACCTCCATCGCCTTCCCCTCACCTCTGTCTTGGCTCCTCTCCTCCCAGCTGTAAGGGTGATGCACCGACCCATCCCAGCAACGAAACCCTGCAGTTCTGGGAGAGCAACAAGATCAATGTGTCTGGCATCACCTGGGAGAACCTCACGGTGACTGTAAGTGCCCCGAGTCACTGCTTCCTCGTGCCGCGGCCGTGGCGTCCAGGGGCACTGGCCTGGTGCAAAGCTCAGAGCCCTTCAGGTGATGATGGGCTTCCAACTGTGCCAATGCTGCTCTGAAAAGTCGTTATTTCAGTCTAAGGTGTGGGTTTAACCCCCTTGGGCCTGGGAAGGAGAGTCCACCTCATCCCTGACATGGTGGGCAATAACTGTTATCCTCAGGACAGCGGTTCTGTCTGGGAGCAAGGTTCAGTGGGTGCTTTGGTTATTGGAGAAGTTGGAGGACTTCAGTTCATGCTTGAAGGCCATAATTAGCTTCCTTAATTGGTTCCTAGTAACTCCAGGCCTTGCTTTCTTACTCAGCGCTGTCTGAAGGTACGTGCATAAACTTGCATGTCTGAGCAGCTCCTTGGGCCATTGTTGCTGGAAGCAGAGCTCAGGCACAGGGTGGGACGCTCTTATGGACATCTTCACCCCCCTTGGCTGTGTCCTGTGAGCCCGCCCCCTGTGAGCCCGCCCCTGGGAAGGGACAATTTGTCTCTTCTCCTTTCCTGTCACTGTTGTCTTAGCCCTCCTTCCCCGTTCCCTCTTTCACTCTCCCCAAGAGTTTCCAGTGTTTCCTTCCCCTCTGGTGTCTTCTTCAGCCACGGTTACCTGCTGTTCAAGCGGAGGATGTGCCATAGGTCTGTGGTACGGTGTCCCATCACATCTCCTGTCTCCGCTGTCGTGGAGAGTTTCATGGACCTGCCTGTGGACACGATGGCCCCTACACACCTGAAGTCCTCTTCAGGCTGAGAGATCTGGGGCTGTTCAGTCTGGAGAAAAAATGGCTCAGGGAGACCTTATTAAGGTGTCTCAATGCCTGATGGGAGGGAATGAAGGCAAGGGAGCCAACTGTACCTCAGGAGTTCCCAGTGAGTAGACTCGGAAGGTTGTCAAACCCTGGAACCACTGGAACACTGCAACCGCCCAAAGAGGTTGTTAACTCTCCACCAATGGAGATCTTCCAAACCCTCAGGAGTTCCCAGTGAGCTTTGAATTTTGAGGGTGAACAAACACTGGAACAGGTGTCTCAGAGAGGTGGTGGAGTCTCTAATAACGGAGTTATTCAAAACCCACCGAGAGAAGGTCCTGAGCAACCTGCTGTAGCTGACCCTGCCTCAGCTGGGGCTTGGACTACACGGTCTCCAGAGGTGCCTTCCAACCTCACCCATTCTGTGAGTGTAGAGGACAAAAGTAAGACAGAAAGAAATGAGAACAGATCCCCTTGGCCACAAACACCTTGGTCTCCTGTGGAGAGGACCTGTGATGAAGAGAGGAAACTTATAATGAGGAAGGAGTAGCAGAGATGGAGTGTTATGCACTGACTGTAATCCTCCATTTCCCATCCCTCGTGTGCCTCTCCAGGCGGGAGTGAGAAGAAGAAATGCAAATGCAAATGAAGGAGTAATTTGAGCCTAGGGGAAAAAAAAAAAAGTGGGGTGGGGGAATGGTCTAAAATATTTAGTCATAGTTTCTGACTATCCGAGTCTACTTGACTTGGCAATGAACTGATAATTTGTAAGTGATTTCCCTGTCTTTGTTTTGACCCATGATCATCTTTCCCCTCGTATCATCTTGAGGAGGGGGAGCGAGTGAGCAGCTTGGTTGTTGTCTGGCTGCTGGTCAAGGTTAACCCACCTTTCATAAACCCGCTTTCATTCACAACCAGACTGGAGAGCACTTTGTAACGTGTGTGGTGGGGATGGGAGAAGCAGATACTGGGCTGATTGTTCTTGAATTCTGAGAGAACTAGACAAGGTAATCTGCTGACCTCTTCGGTCTCTAGCTTGCAGGCTGTAATTCTTACTTACACGAGGAGATGAATAAAAGTGTGCAGTTTCCGTTAGGTGTGACTGTGCACTGCTGTGGAAAAACTGCTTCCACAGACTAACAGCATGACTGCAGTTTTTGGAGATGTCTGCCTGCACAGCTAATTTTCCTGAACATTTCCTTTGTCTTTGGGCTTTTCACCATAGCCTAAGATAACATTTGGAGCTTGAGAGTTGGTTTTGGAGATGGTCTGCAACCTTAGCTTTGAGTGTCTGTGTTTATGCTACTTTATGTGCCTTTTAGATGGCTTTATCTGTTGCACGATCTTGGAGTTGAGCGGCACTTTTTCCCTCTTTGAGCAGTTATTTCAACACGCTCAGTTTTTGAAAGATGAGTTTTAGTGAACACCAGGTTTTTTACAGTGCTGTTTAAGCTGTTGCTGGAATTAGCGCTCAGCATGAGCAACTTGTAATTGGAGTCAGACAGAAAAATTGAAACACTGGGGCCTTTTGTCTTTAAGATGGCTGTGACTGGTGGTGGTGGCTGCGTTTCATTTGTTGCTCCAAGAGCAATGGCTATGTGGCTGGTCAGAGTCTAGCTTAGACCTCAGTCATTACAGTATTATGTCAACTCTTGCTTTAAGAAACAGTTCATAGCTGTTTCAAGAGATGCCGGTGTGAACAGGGTTAAATTTGACAGGGTGGACATGTTCTGTATTGCATTTACATCTCCGAACTGGAGTGCGGGGAGCTTGAGGTGTGCAGACAGCTTCAGGGATTAGCAAAATGGTTGATTGCAGTATGGAGGCTATGTGATGTGTACACAGACATTGCTACAGGTTCACTCACTGTAAACCTGGTGAAACTGTTTGTTTTCATCTGCTGGCTTTCACTGGCATGGACAAATGTAAAAGGTGGAAGATAAACAGAATATAAAAAATACCCACTGATAAGTCAGATGCTGCTGTGGGATAATTGAGTGTTTTGGTGGTTTGTTGAGCACCTCAGTTTTTGGAAGGACACCTGCATTCTCTCTGCTCTCTTTTTTTTTCTTCCAGATTTTGATGTGTCCAGAACATGAAATGGAGAGGGTAAACATGTACTGTGAAACCTGCAGAAGGCCTGTTTGTCGTCTATGTAAACTGGGTGGATGTCAAGCAAACCACAGAGTAACAACCATAAGCACTGCCTACAAAACCTTTAAGGTAAAAGTAAATATTGTTGGACCTGGCCTTAAGAAGGGGGAAGAGCACTGAGCCTCGGGTTTAAGGGCAAACTTCCCCTGGCAGGATGCCAGGACGTGTGTTTGGAGGACACTGAACGAGTCATGAGGCATGCTGCTGTGCAACATCTGTTAATGTATATATTAGTGTGACATAGTGTGCGGCTAAGAAACTAAACTATATTTTCTATGAGGCTTCAAACAGAACCCCTTAAAAGCGCTTCCACCTTATGTTAGCCAACTGTGCATCAGTACTGACCAATGCAGAAGGTTTAAGAAGTTAATGGTTTACAATCTGGCTTTTTTAAGGCAAGTGTCCTTGTGGCTTGGGTTAGCTTATACTTCAGAAGCACTCCTGAAGAATCTGCATCGGCAGTTATCTGCTGGGACGCTGTATGTTTTTGAAGTTGCAGAGCTGTTGATTCCCTAAGCACCATACAACAGGGCAGACTTGCAAACACTGCTTTGTTATTAAAGAATGATTGCTGCTGCCTCCTCTTCTTCCTTTGCTTCCTCTCTTGCTCACAGGAGAGAAAAAAAAAAAAAAAGCCCATCCCAGCCTGCCTTCTGCTCTTTGGCCTCCTCGCCTGTTTGCAAGGCTTTTCCTGTACAGCTGTTGACTCTTGCAACTAAGGAAGTGCAGAGACACTCCTAAGTTCAAGTTTCCAACCACTCATTTTTCTAGCAAACCTTACTACAGATGAGTTAATAACCTATGAGGCTTTTCTATTAGTTCTGGTAATGTCTTGAAGACTCGTGTTCCTAGCCTAAGAGAGAAGGTGACTGCTGTGGCTGGGGAAGGATGAGCCAGCTGAGGCTGTCACCTCTTCTCCTCAGAGGCTGTGCCACCAGTCCTGCACATGGCAGTGGCCTGATGTCCCGGGCCAGTCATGGCGGGTCACTGAGCAGTTCTCCGCAGGGTTGCTGCTCATAACTGATGGCAGGCTCTTGTCCTCGTAACTACAGAAACTGAGTGCTGGCTGGGTGGCCCACCTGTGCTTGTTGTCAGTTTGGGTGGGATGCCCTTGTTCTGCCTGCCAGTTTGCTGTTTTCTTTTAACAGGAGAAGCTTTCAAAAGATATCGAGTACCTCATCAGTAAGGAGAGCCAGGTGAAAGCTCGCATCACGCAGCTGGATCTGCTGCTGAAAGAAACAGAGGTGAGAGTGGCTTGTGGGTTGTCTGGGGATGGACCTTGCAAGGACACAGCAGGGACTCCAAATGGAACAGTGAAGTGTTCCAGATCCTTTGGGTTTTTTTTTTTTTGTTAGCCAGCAAAACCATTTCTGAACAGTTTGTGTTGGTTCTGAGTCACAGACGGTAAGACCTAATCCTGACAGTGTGGGAAATTTGGGCAACCTACAGAGGGAAGTTAAGTTTTGGGTGCTGCTGTGAATTTAATTGACATAAAGCTTATTTGATACCTTACCCAAAGAGAGGTGGGTTAGACTTACAGCTCTTGCATATGAGTGGTGCTGCACAATTTATGCTGTCTGTTTACCTTGAGGATGTTGCAGTGAAGTCAGAATTAAGGGCAAAATCTCCCTGCAGAAGAGTCAGAGCTGGGAGCTCACATACGAGCTGAAAAACGCAATGGCAAAAATTGGCAGGAGCTCCTGGCCCTGCCTGTATCTTGCTGCAGATGGCCTTTGTGCTTCATAGTTCCTTTAATCCAGGGCACTCATCAGAGGTGGCACTACAGGGCATAGGGGAGAAACTGGGCTGGACTCCCAGTTCAGGGTGACTGGGGAAGGTGGAAGAGCACCTAGGTCTTGGGCATGAAGACTTCAGACGCTGACTTGCTTTTACAGTGCTTTTCCATGAACTATTTAGACAAACGCTGTGCGTAACTCAATACATAATCGGAGGAATAATTTCCTGCTCTTTCCTCTCTGTGTTAACATAGGAGACGCTTACTAGCTTGGGTGCAGTGCTGATTGCATTTTCAGTGTTGAAGAGCATAACAAAGCTCGTTAGTCTTGGCAGTCAAACAGATGATTAGTTTGCTCTGATCTCTTGAACAACCCTAAGTACGTTTCTGTACACAGCCACAGTGCTGTGGGATCCGTCTAAAACGTCTTTTGTTCCCTCCTAGTGCAACAGTGAAAGAGCTAAAGAAGAAGCATCTCAGAGTTTTGAGAAATTATCTCATGTCCTGGAAGAGAAGAAATCCGCAGCTCTTAGGGCAATTGAAGCTTCTAAGAATTTAAGGCTGGAAAAATTGCAAACACAAGCAGAAGAATCTCAAGGGCTCCTGGAAAATAATGGCCTTGTAGGACTTGCTCAAGAACTGCTTAAAGAAACCGATCCATCTTGTTTTGTTCAAACAGCAAAACAACTTCACGTCAGGTATCTTATTAATTATCTTCCGTTCGAGGTACAGGTACTGTTCCAGGGATGTCTGGTCAGTCCTATTCTTTGGACACCTGCTAGGAAAGTACTGAATGCAAGTACTTTGTGTTGCAGAGCCTCAGAGGCGGTCCCGGTACCATTCAGTAGAAATTCCTATATTACAGTGTGCGTTAAAAAACAGCCCAGAGGAGGGGCTCTGTCCTGCGCCAACGCCTAGCCTTCTTCAGTAGGACTGCAGTGGAAGGGTAACCCATTCAGCTCACTGATACAGTCCTTTGCTCAGAGATTGCATCGGGTATTTGCAAGTTAATCTAACAGGTCTCTTCTGGCTTTAAACTCTTTGATCTGAATAGTTGTGCTCCATTAGCGCTTCACACCTATTTTGTTCTTTGAATGTAATGCCCCAAATTGTTAAAATGCTCTGCCAACCAAAAGATTCCCTGTTAGTTATCTTTACACTGATGTACAAAAGGCCTTTAAATTTTGCATTTTAATTCTGTCTAGAGAGACAAGTTTCTGGGACACATGAGTAAGTACCTGAAAAGAGAACTTTTTTTAAAGCAAAACCTAGCGGTTTTGCTTTAAGGAATGCACCCATGTGAATTCCTTTTTCCCCTCTTCTGCCATCCCTCTGCTTCTGTGCTTTCAGAATCCAAAAAGCTACTGAATCTCTGAAGAGCTTCAAGCCAGCAGCTGAAACTACTTTCGAGGACTTTGTGATGGACATAGCCAAGCAAGAAGAGATCCTTGGTGACTTGTCCTTCCATTCCAATGGTAAATTATGAGAGCATCACGTCTTTCTTGAGTTACAGCTTTAAGGGCTTCTCTGGAAAGAGGCAAAACTTGTGCAGGGCTGCAGTTGCAGAACTCAATCTTGTGACTTGCATTGTCCCTTCTGCCTCTGTGATTCACAAGGCACTACCTGGCAGCAATGCTAGCTTCAGCTTTGATAAAGAAGCTAAGATGCCATGGCATTCAGAACCAGTTTACATTGGCTTCCAAAATATTGTAGTTAAGTAATACTAGGTCTTCCTAGCAGCTTTTTGTCGTGATTGCATGACAGAAAAGAATAGGTTTTTATATGGTTTTTTAGTTGCCAGCAAAAATAAATAATACAACTTTCAAAGTAAAACCAGAAAGGATTTAAGTGCATGAACAGACCCATCCTCATCTGCACTCTTTGACTGAGTCAGATTTCCCCCCCCCACTGTCCCCTCAGTGCTGTAGCCACTCAACAAAGGGCTTCTGTGTTTAATTCTAAAACAACATGTATCTACATTTGAGGTTTTTTTCTCCTGAATCTCTGTCATTCCAGGTCTAGAAATACCAGAAATCAATGAAGAGCAGAGCAAAATGTACAACAAAGCTCTGATCAGTTGGGAATGCCCTGGGAAGACAGACTCAGCTGATATCTATGGTCTTGAGTATCATAAGCTTAATAGAGAAGAGGAGAGTACAACGTGGCAGGAGATCGAAGTTTGCAGCAAGAGCAAAGTAAGATCTGATCTCGATGACGACAGCAGCTATGCCTTCAGAGTTCGAGGATATAAAGGATCCATCTCTAGCCCTTGGAGCCGAGAAGTTATCTTGCGTACGCCTCCAGCCCCAGGTATTGGGTTTTCTTATGTCCACGAGCTGCTGGTGGTGTTAAGAGCTGTAGGTGGTTTCCAGTAGCTCCCAGACTTCTACTACACTGTTACCGGTTGTATACATGTTTAAAAGCACTGTTAACAAACAGGTTAAGTAGGTAGCATACTGAGACTGTGTTAGCTTGCGTAATGTTCCTGGTAGCCTTTAAAAGCGAGGAATTCTAGTGCCAGCATGACTTAAAATATAGTTTATAAGCACAGAAATACTTAACTAAGAGAAAATTTTTTGGGATGCTGTTTTTCAGTTCTCAGTTTTCTTTTTGATGACAAATGCGGGTACAACAGTGAACATCTCCTGCTGAACCCAGGAAGAACCTCTGTGGAAAGTAGGGCTGGATTTCCTCTCATGCTGGGGTCTGAGCGCATGCAGGTCGGATGCTACACAACCCTGGATTACATCATTGGCGACACTGGGATTGCCAAAGGGAAGCACTTCTGGGCTTTTCACGTGGAAGCCTATTCCTACCTGGTGAAAGTGGGAGTTGTTTCTAGCAACAAGATACAGAAGTTGTTCCATAATACCCATGATGTGACCAGCCCAAGGTAAATTGCAGACTCTTGCTTAATACATGTTTTGTATAAGGAGATGGCTTTTTAAAAAATAAATTAAGAGCGAGCCTGGTCTCAATTAGTATACAAGATGAACCTAAGCAGTGGGAAGTGGCTTGAAGGATATAGTGTAAGCAGGTTGTCCTCTTCATCCTCTACTATTAGTAGGAAGATGTTCTAATTGTCCAGAGTCCTATTTTCTTTCTTTCTGGGAAAGAAATCGGGTTTCTACAGATATCAAGATATGTCAGTTAAAGCAAGAAGGTTAAAAAAGAGAAAAAAAAGCATCATTTGCAAGATTGAAGCAATGCTTAGTTGTCAATAGTAAGATTCTGCCTTAATTCCCTTAGCATACTAGGTTTGGCAGCCACTCAGAGGTACAATGTTCACTGTGCATATCTGTGTGTCTTTGCTGTAGCTTGCGTCATGGTGGATTCCAAGTCACTGGCTCATCCCAGGCTATAGATTTGCATATGACACTGGAGTGCTACTGAGCACAAGCCAAAGTGCAGTGGATAAACCAGCAAAAAGATTTCCAGCTCTCAATTACAGTTGTAGTAAGCCTGGATGTGTCTAGGAACTGCAGGCTGGGAGGCTATCTCCCAGGGGCTCTTAACTTTTTCATGAATCTAACAAAAGTGTTGGCCTTCTGCTGTATAACATACTGAAATTATAAAAACGCCAGTGTCTCAAGCTTCTGAAAGTCAGATGGAGACTCATTGAAAAATGAGAAATTAGATCCTGATTTTCTCATTTCTCCCGGTCCCTGCCAGGAGGGAGTGAAGCTCAGCCCCGCTCCCTCCTTTTACAGGGAGGAAAACAAAATGGAAAAAAGAAAACCAAATTGTCCTATATTAGAAGTGTATAATTCCATTTTAAGGGTAGGGCAGCAATAGGGCTGGTACCACAGCCCCCCAGCCCCACAGCCACTGTGGGTCACCGGCGTAATAATGTACCTCTCCGGTAATTAAAGTTTCTTTTGGGAAGGGGGGAGAGATGGGGACTCTCCTGCGCCGGGACCTTTCCCCTCCAGGGAGGCAGAGCCGGAGCAGCGAGCACGGTCCTGCCCGGAGGGCAGCGTGGAGGGGACGCGCACGGGCATCCCGGAGGAACAGCAGCAAGGAAACCCCGGCACTGCACCTTTCCCTTCCTCCGAGCCTTTTTCTTTTCCTCTTTTTAAGGGCTCAACCAGTTTCTTCCCCCTCTGACCGTCACCATGGGGCACTGGCACCAGCAGCTTTGCAAAACCCCATCCTGTAAAAGCCGCCTGATTTTGGCCCTGTTTGGGGATGCGCCGCTTCCATCCTTACAGAGCAAACTGATAGATTTGGTTTTCTCCCCCGTCCCCATTTAGCAAGAAGCACCAACGTGCCGTTGTCGGTTTGGGTCGGTTTGCTGCAGAAAAAGGCTCCCGCAGGGGACGGGATAAGCCGATGGCAGGAGGGTCCCTGCACCCATCCCACCGCTGCTGGTGGAGGGCGGCAAGGGGACCTTTTCTTCGGGGTTGTCCTCTCCTCCCGGGCTCTGCAGCCCCACGCCGCAGCCCAACGACCCCCCCGAGATGGGAAGAGAGCATGAGAACCATCTCTGCTCAACAGCTCAAGAGGAAAAAACAAAATAAACGAAAGAGATAAAATAATACAATAGGATGAGATACAATAACGCAGGAGCACCCGCCCCACTCGTGGCACTACTTTTATTCTCGGCCACTGCAGTGATTGGGGGGTTTGACAGGATGGACCTTCCAAGGTCCCCTCCCACCCAAACCAGTCTTTGGGTCCATGACTGGAAGTGTCTGAGGTCAGGTTGGATGGGGCTGCAACCAACCCCGTCTACTGGATCCCAAACCACCCAGAAATCCAATCCAAACTGTTCTTTGGGTCCGGTTGGAGGTGTTCAAGGTCAGGTTGGATGGGGCTGGGACCAACCTGGTCTACTGGAAGGTGTCCCAGCCGATGATGGGGAGGTTGGACTGGATGGACCTTCAAAGGCGACAAGTGATAGGACAAGAGGAAATGGGTTCAAGTTATGTCAGGGCAGGTTTAGATTAGATGTTAGGAAGCATTTTTTCACTGAAAGGGTTATTAAACATTGGAATAAGCTGCCCAGAGAGGTGGTGGATTCACCATCCCTGGAGGTGTTTAAGAAAAGGGTAGATGAGGTGCTTAGGGACATGGTTTAGGAGTGGTGGTGTTTTTATCAGGGTAGGTTAATGGTTGGACTTGATGATCTTAAAGGTCCCTTCCAACCTCACTGATTCTATGATTCTATGATTCTATGATTCAACACAAACCGTTCTGTGGGTCTATGACTGGAAGTGTCCAACGTAAGGCTGGATGAGACTGGGACCAACCTTCTCTACTGGTTCCCAAACCTTCCAGCCCAAAAATCCAACTCAACCAACCCAAACCTTCTATGAGTCTGATTGGAGGGGTTCAAGGTCAGATTGGACAGGGCTGGGACCAACCTGGTCTGTTGGAACCCAAACCACCCAAAAATCCAACTCAACCAATGCAAACCATTCTGTGGGTCTGAGTGGATGTATCCAAGGTCCGGTTGGATGGGGCGTTGAGTAACCTGCTCTACTGGAATATGCCCCTGCCGAAGACAGGGGAGGTTGGACGAGATGGACCTTCAAATGTCTCCTCCAAGCCAAACCAATCTGTGTGTCCATGACTGGAAGGTCCGAGGTCAGGTTGGACGGGGCTTGGAGCATCCTGAGCTGCTTGAAGCTCTCCCTGCTAATGGCCACCCCACCAGAGGTTGGCGGTTGCCGTGTCACCACGCTCAGTCAATCAGCGATGAACATGTCACCCTGATGTCACAAGAGGTGCGTGGCACACCCACTCAGGGGGTATAAAAGGGCCCACCGGGTGGTGGGTCCCACACTTTGGAGGAACGTCCATAAGATGACCTCTAACATGGCTGTCGCCACCAAGAACCGACCCGCCAGCGTGAGGCGGACCAAGATGGACTTCTGGGATGGGATGGAGCACACCTTCGCTATGTCCAGCGTCACCGCTGAAGGTACGGCCAACCGCAGCCACCTCTCCGGCAGCCAAGACTCAAGGGCTTGTCACCATTTCGGAGCCAGCCATGACACTTGGCGTCTGCCACCGCGTCGCGGCTCAAGGGGGAGATGTTTGGGGTGGACCTGAGAGCTGGTGGAGATGGGGCCTGACCTGGTTCTTCTTTGTTTTTTCAGAGCGAACGGCCGTCTGGGATGCAGTGGCTGGCTACATTCAAGACCAACTCCTGCTCCACAAGGTGGTGCAACACCCGCGTCCTCCTCATGCACCATGAGGGGTGGTGGGATCCCCCTGGGGCGTGGCCTGCTCTCACCCTTCAACTCCTCAGAAAACAGGAATCTCACCCCAAAAGTCCCCACTGACGGCCAAACGGGGCCTGTGCAATGTTGGTGTCACTTCTGGTAGGGCTGATCCAGGTCGCTGGAGACCCCCCCGGGATGGCCTCATCCTGGTTCTGCCCAAACTCCAGTGCTGTTTTTTTCTCCTGAGGAGGGGAAGGACTCAACATCTCCTCCCCAAAGTTCTCCCCACCGCCCAGCTCGTGCCTCCAAACGGTGGGAGAGGGCAGGATCCAGCCTGAAGCACCATCACTGGATGGGGGAGGTCACCTCCAGATCTTCCCTCTAGCCAGTCCTCACCCTCCCACCCTTCTCGTCCACTTGCAGGGCGTCCGAATTCCCACCCTTGGCTCCTTCGGTACTGTCCTCGAACGCGTCCAGGTCGGAGATGAAACCGTGACTATCCAGAAGCCGGTGTTCCACCTGGCCAGGAACCTTGCTGTTGTCCACAACCTGATGGACAACAAGGACTACCTGCCCGGTAAGATGGCTGACTGCACGGTCATCTTCTCTGAAGCAACTCCAAAGTCCAATAATTGAGTGGTTTTGAGTTTTTTTGGGGCAATGCAATGATTGTGACACACAAGCTGTAGGACACGGGCCACCGGGTGAGCGTCTCCATCCTTCTCCTGTGGTTCTTCCAGGCAACAAGGAGCTGGAGCCCCTCAAGTACTCCAAGGTGGCCGTGGCAGCCGCCGTGTCCCGGCAGAAAGTGGTGGACTGCATCCAAGGCACCACGACCCTCCTCTCGCACTGCCTGGGGAAGGGGGAGAATGTGGCCCTCATCCTGAGGGAGGTGGGGGTGCTCCTCATCGAAGGCACGAAAGTGCGCGTGAAATTCTACCGCAGCTTCCTGGAGAGGCTGTCTGGGAAGGAGAACTTGGAGAAGGTTGTCTTCAAGGTAAGCATTTTGGTTTCTCTGTGGTGCGTGCGGTCCCACGGCAGTGTTCTGGCACTGCTTGTGTGGGGTCCCTCAGGACACGTTCAGCCACTCGGTCCAGGTGAGAGTTACGGTCCTGCCAACACTTGCTGCCTCAAGCTCCTCCGACACTTGAGTGCCTCAGCCATGTGGGGGATGTCCCACCATTTTTGGCCTCTTCCAATGTGGGGTGCTTTAACCACGTTGAGGGATGTCCTGCCATCTTTGGCCTCCTCTAACACTGAGACCCTCAACCACATTGAGGATGTCCTGCTGTCTTTGGCATCCTCCAGTGTGCAGTGCTTCAACCACGTTGAGGATGTCCTGAATCTTTGTGTTCCTCCATTGCAGATCCCCCATCTGCTGGACATGATTGTGTCCCCAGTGGTACCCGTGGCCTCACTGAGCTTCTCCGGCCGTGTCATCCTCTTTCCCAAGTGAGTACGTTGGCGGCTGTAGCCGCTCTTTGATGCCAACGCCCAAGGTAGCATCTCTTCCTTGTGCCGCTGCGGGTGTCCTGGGGACACCAGGCGGCGACTCTTGATGATGTCCCCAGGCCGCAGTCACTCCCATAAGGCAGCTCTGAGGGGAAAGACAGAGGAATTTGGATGACATTTCTTCCCGTGGTGGCCTGGACTTCTTTGCTGGGCGACTCCATTTCCCAGGCCCGTCCTTGGGGATGGGATGTGGTAGACTTGGGAAGTCAATGGCCTTCATGGCAATGCCAAACTCTGCCTGCGGGCAAGTGGCCGCAGCAAGTGGCAAGTGCTGGTGGTGCCATGGGTCATATGGGTGTCTTCTCCTTCTTTCCAGGTTTGTGATGGAGTGTGTGCCCAAACACCCACCCAGGGCTCTCCTCAAGACCTCGAGACAAGTCCCTGGTGAGGATGTGCAGACGAGAAAAGACAGTTTGCCACCTCTCCAGCAAGGTGGGAAAGGTAAAGCAGCTCCCAGCTCTTCTCCATGGGACGGGCAGCCAACTTCTGCCATGTTGTGGGGAAATGGCCGACGCTGAGCGCCAAAAGGCTCCGACTTGTCCCAAAGCTTCAGGCCAACTCCTGAGGGCCTTTTGTCCTAACGATTTGTTGGTGTCACCAAAAGAGAGCCCCGGGGTGGGATGTGCCCAAGGGTACAGTGGGAGGATGGTGGGCCAAGGCCTTCTCCTCCCCCTCTTCCCCTCAGAAATGACACCTGTCCCCTCCCCGGCACCACCCGGCTCCTCCTTCCTGACCATCATGATGATGATGAAGTCGGAAAACCACATTGGAAATGGTGCTGGTGTTGGGGAGGACACGATGGGGCTGCTAGAGGAGCAGAATGTCCAACCCTCAGACATTTTGGGAAGGGGCCTGAGCACCCCCTGCGTGTCCCTGGGTGGTCTGGCAGCGTCACAGCGACGCTCTTCTGAGGAGGTGTCTTCTTTCTGGTTCCAGTGGGGTTTCCCGGTTTTCCCTTTCCTGCTGCTCCGAGCCCGACTCAAAGCAAAACACCACAGTTCGGGGAAATCTTGGAGCTGCAGAAGAAGAAGAGGACAAGGTCTCTGGCCAGGTGAGGCTGAAGGCTCAGGGTGGGCGGCCGCACGGGGCCATTTTACCCGGAGAGGTGGGAGACGCTCCATCCCTGGAGACATTCCAGGCCAGGTTGGATGGGGCTTTGAGCAACCTGATCTGGTTGAAGACCTCCCTGCTCATGGCAGGGGTGTTGGACTAGATGGACCTTCAAAGGTCCCTTCCCACCCAAACCATTCCATCAGCCTGACTGGAGGTGTTCAAGGTCAGGTTGGATGGGGCTGGAACCAACCTGGTCTACTGGAAGGTGGCCCTGCCGATGACAGCGGGGGGCGTTGGACTAGATGAACCTCTAAATGTCCCTTCCAACCCAAACCATTCCATGATTTTCTGACCCAGCAAGAGCCCGTTCCCCAGCCCTGAACGCTCCTTGGTCATCACCACCCAAGAGTGGTGAAGGCAGCACCTGGAGGGGTGGGATGTGGCTGCCGGGAACACCCCCATTTCACAGGGCTGGATCTTCTCCAGCTCTTCAGGAGAGCCCCAGCGTGGTCTAGGGACAATGGGACAGCTGTGTGTCAGATGAGGGTCCCGGCACAGGGGGTTTCCTCAGCCAACCTGCTGCTGGCTACATGAGGAGGCACGTGGCTCATGGGGAGGGGCAGAAAGCAGCCCCAAACCCATTGTGTCCTCAGGTAGACCTCTCCCTTTGTGTCCTTCCAGGCGGCGGTTGGTGGTCCCAAGGGTCTCCTCCGACACAAACCAACCCATGACCAGCCAACCCAAGGGCAAAGCAATGCCCAAAAGACAACATGGACGCAGAGCCAAGAGATGGCAGCCAACCCTCAGTCCGATAGAGGAGGAAGAGGAGGAGAAGGAGGAAGAGAGGGAGGAAAAGAAGGAGGAGAAAGAGGAGGAGAAGGAGGAAGAGAAGGAGGAGGAGGAAGAGAAGGAGAAGGAATAGGGGAGAAAATCCTCACCGAACGCACAGTGCTGAAGGCGGTGAAGGCCGAGTCCTCCCATCCTCGCGAAGCCTCGGCCTTCATAACGTCTGTAATAGCCGTATTATCGGCAACGAGTTCTGAGGTCAGCCTGCTCAAGGAGCCCGCCTACGGGGCCCTCCAACGGCCACCACCGAGCCGAGGCAGCAAAACCAGCAAAGCTGTCCCTCCATGGAGAGTTCAGAGAAGACTTTAAAGGACAGTCCTGTGAAGAGTCCCTGGAAGGATCCCCTGAAGAGTCCTCCAGAGAGTTCCCTGCTGAGAACCCTCTGTCACCCGCTGCCAAGAACCCTGGCCAGACCCCCGGCTGTCCCCCAGCATCGGCCACCCCGCATGGCCCAACTGTTGGAGGAGCTGCTGAGGAGGCAGTCCCAGGAGGTTTTGACCCGCTCGCTGCTGCCACCAGCCGTTGTCTCCTGCCAGGCTGTGCCTAGATCGGGAGAGGCGGGTGGCAAGCAGGCCAAGCGCCCCGTGCCACACGGCACCCCCAGGACGCAAGAGACCTCCCCGTGGGCCAACATCCCACCCAAGAAGAGGAAGATGGTGGTGTGCTAGGTGGAAAAACACTCCAAACCCCTGTGGGAGGGAACGCCGGAGCGGGACGGTGCCGCAGTGGGCAGCAGCAGGCAGCACATGGGCAGCAACAAGCGGAGGGCATCTGATGGCAACACCATGGCCACCAAGCGACGCAGAAACCTGGTGGATGCTGGGGGGCAAAGTGCCCCACGCTCCCCCAGCCTCTCTTCATGGGCTGATAGAGAAGGCGTGGAGCACGCATCCCCACCGCATGCGACCCGCACCCACCCACTCCAGCCCCAGCCCCAGACCTCTCCCACATCTCTCTCTCTTTCTTAATTCATTAAAGGTTTGATGTTTGGTTCACAGTGCGTCTGCCTGCGGTCATTCCTGCAGTGGGAGGCGCGGGGGTTAACGCAGCCCGTGCCGCATGTGTACATCTGACCCTCCACCTCTTCACCCCTGTATATGAGGAATCCCCCAAGGTTGTGGATGGAGACTGTCCTGGTTTGAGGTAAAACAGAACCAATTTCGTTCAGTAACTTCGCTTCTTAGCGGGGCCTCTTCTACTAAAATAACTGCATATTGTGCAGACAGTGTTCACTCTCTCAGAGAGATCAGACCAATTGTTTATAGCTGATGCCCAGGCATGGGATGCAGAGAGGCTCCTGCTTATACTTATTGCTATAACCCCCAAGGCCAACCAACTTTGTTATTTGCCCCGTCGGAGGGTCGGAAGCGGAAAAGCATAGTGGGGTCCCACCTGCAGGGAGGAGCGGACAGGACAGGTGACCCAAAACTGACCAACAGGGTATTCTATCCTGTGGGAAACCTTGGCTGGTCCGAGGGATCAGAATACGAGTTTAACGTTGACCTTGAGCAGATATCCGTGTACCCTTGAAGAGACTGGGGAGTCCTGAGAAGAGCTAAGTAAAAAGATAAGGGTTGGCAAACATCCTGGCTTTGACCAGAGCATGAACAGTGTGTCATGTGAGAGCGTATCGGGCAAAAGTAGAATGCTAGAATATATGCATAGATAAGCACCTGGGTAAAAGAATATAAAAAAGCACTGCTTGTTAAGTAAAGAAATTGGATTGCTGCAACTTGATGTCCAGTGTCGTGTCCGTCCCAACAACGACTCAGTATTATCAAGATTTTATCCCGCACATTTACACAAAACAAACAATAATAATCTTTTTTATTACACGTGGCAGGTCAGTGGCAATTCTTCATGCCTAATCTACTGATTACTCTGGTGTCTTGTCATGTTAAGAACAGAACTCTCCCTCCTATAGTGGAATTATATTGTTACTGATTCATTGAATAAACTAATTATATTTTCTTCAGTCATGCCACTTGGCCAAGAATAAGGAGAAACATATTAAGGGAGGTAAATATTTATTAGCTTGTCTTCCTCTGACCTTAATTATGTTGGATAAAGCCCAACATTCAAAACAAAACGGAACTCTCTTGTTACTACCTTTTACAAGACACTTCAAGGGGGTATTTATTTAATCTACATTTAGTAATATAAAAGTTTGGTGTATCACTGCATCTAATCCTGTAGACACTCAAGACAGCCAGCAGAGAGCACGGAGCACCTCTGGGAAAGTGAGTCCTCTCACCTGTCTTTGGCACTGTCTTATGATTCAATAAATAGCCCCAAAAGAGTGCCTATATCTCTCCATTTCCAACAGAGAGCCTACATGAGAAATTTAAACTACATTCCTAACCTTAGGGTGGCTAAACTTGGACTACACAAATCTTGATCACGAAGAAAAACTCTATGAAAGACGTATGTTGTATATCTCAGGAAAGTACACGAAGGGTTAACAGCCCATTTCCACCTTTTCTATCTACACTTAATTGTTACAGGGAGTCACCACGTGTGTGACAATATATGTAGAATCATTGAATCATAGAATCATAGAATTGTCTAGGTTGGAAGAGACACTTAGGATCATCGAGTCCAACCATCTACCCTACTCTACAAAGTTCTCCCCTACACCATATCCCCCAACACCACATCTAAAGGTCTCTTAAACACATCCAGGGATAGTGACTCAACTGCCTCCCTGGGCAGTCTATTCCAATGCCCGACCACTCTTGCTGTGAAAAATTCTTTCCTAATGTTCAGTCTAACTCTACCCTGTTGGAGCTTGAAGCCATTCCCTCTTGTTCTGTCATTAATTACCTGTGAGAAGAGACCAGCACCAACCTCTCTACAGTGCCCTTTCAAATAGTTGTAGAGAGTGATGAGGTCTCCCCTCAGCCTCCTCCTCCTCAAACTAAACAGTCCCAGCTTCTTCAACCGCTCTTCGTATGATTTGTTTGCTAGGCCCTTCACCAGCTTCGTTGCCCTCCTCTGCACTCCCTCCAGCACCTCGATATCTCTCTTGTATTGAGGTGCCCAAAACTGGACACAATACTCGAGGTGTGGCCTCACCAGTGCTGAGTACAGGGGCACAATCACCTCCCTACTTCTGCTGGCCACGCTATTTCTAAGACCAGCCAGGATGCCGGTGGCTTTCCTGGCCACCTGGGCGCACTGCCGGCTCATATTCAGCCGCTTGTCAATTAGAACCCCCAGGTCTCTTTCTGCCCGGCAGCTTTCCAGCCACACCTCCCCAAGCCTGTAGCGCTGCACGGGGTTATTGTGGCCCAAGTGCAGGACCTGGCACTTGCCCTTGTTGAAACTCATACCATTGATGTTGGCCCAATGATCCAATCTAAGTCTCTCTGTAGAGCTTCCCTATCCTCCTGGGAATCAACACTCCTGCTTAACGTGGTGTCATCTGCAAACGTGCTGATGATACACCCTATGTCCTTATTGAGATCATCAATAAAGACGTTAAACAGAAATGGTCCCAACACTGATCCCTGAGGCACACCACTTGTGACCGGCCGCCAGCTGGATTTAAATCCATTGAGCACCACTCTTTGGGACCTTCCAGTCAGCCAGTGCTTGATCCAGCAGATCGTATGCTCATCCAGGCCGTGCGAAGCCAGTTTTTCCACGAGAATTGTATGGGGGATAGTATCGAATGCTTTTCGAAAGTCCAGGTATACAATATCAACAGCCTTTCCCTCGTCCAAGATTCTGGTTATCTTGTCATAGAAGGAGATGAGGTTCGTTTGGCAGGACCTGCCTTCCATAAACCCATGCTGACTAGGCCTCGCCCCCTGGTAACTAGGCCTGATCCCCTGGTACTAGGCCTGATCCCCTATATATATGGGGGAAAATTAAAAGTATTTCTATCCTCTTTGTAATATGCTATCTTTCATCATCACTAAGTTCAAAAAGCGGGGAGGATGGGCAAATGATGTCATAGTTTCTTCCTCTAACAGTAATTTAAAAACTGGTAAACATTGTCTGAGAAGATGGAAAGTACTTGCCTTTCTGCAAGTCTCGCCCGGTCGCTTCCAAGGGTAATAGCTCATTTTGCTGAGGTGAAGACACAGTTTTTGTTGATTGGTGTTCGAGACGGTACGGAATCTTGTAATACTCAGCTAAATATATCCCTATTACTATGGGATGTGTCGAGACACATCCCATAGTAATATATATATCCCTATTACTATGGGATGTGTCGAGACAACTATGCCTGTGTCGAGATATACGGTTTAGCAAAAAGGCTCTTAGAAGGATGTTTAACCTGTCACAAAGTGAATAAGAGACAACTTAGAGAAAAAGTACAAGAAGGGCGTGAATTGGCTAAAAGACCATTTGAAAAAAAAAAAAAAAAAAAAAAAAAAACCAAGTAGATTTTACTGAATTACCGAAGGTTGAGAGATATCAGTATCTATTAGTCTTGGTTGATGATCTTTGTAGAAGCCTTCTCGGCGGTAAGAACTACGGCAAAAACAGTTATTAAAGTCCTCTTGGAAGAAAGGCCCACATTTTACCTCCAAAATAATCAAGAAGCAACTAAATTATTTGGAACAAAATGGGAATACCACACTCCCTGGTATCCTCAAAGTTCTGGGAAAGTAGAAAGAATGAATGAGGAGATAAAGAAACATCTAACCAAGCTGAAGGTAGAGACGAGAATGAATTGGGTTATATGTTTGCCATTAGCCTTACTACATATTAGAACTCAGCCAAGAACAGATACTGGTATATCCCCCTTTAAATTGTTGTATGGGATGCCTTACGATTTCAGAATATTAGTAAAACACCTGAAAGTCGAAGATGAAATCTTAACGGAGTATATTTTAGAACTCACTAAAAGAAGAGACCTCCCTTGAACATTTCCATACACCGAATCCAACCTGGAGATCAGGTGTTGACCAAAACCAGAAAAGAAACATCTTTAACGCCCCACTGGGAGGGACCTTTTTGTTGTTTTACTTAACACAGATACAGCAGTACGGACAGCGGAGAAAGGATAGACCCACACTAGCAGAATAAAAAGACCTATCTTCCCAGAAAGGTGGACTATGACGTCGGAACCGAGAGACCTTTGAGTAAGATTAAGGAACAAGACTGGTAAATGCACTTTTCCAGAAGAGAAGTAACGGATAGTTTAACCATGTATAAAGCACCATACTTCTGGATACCTATGTTGGGTTGTTTGCAAGTGTGCAGTTTGGTAAGAAGTAGTCATGTGTCTTGTTTAACATGCAATCTTGCTGTATGAATTGTCGCAAAAATCTGACGTATCAGGAATCAGAAAGTCAAGCAAAAATCTGTAAATTATTTTGGGGGTGGGAACTATCAATATCTGAACCCTGGGAGGTATATGAAATGAACTGGTATTGAGCCTTAAGACAGTGCGCTGTAAGATTCCTCTGGAAACAGGCCCAGCAACAAAACAGGTGGAAATATATTTAAGAATCATTGATAAATTAACAGCAGAGTTACTAAAGTGAGAGAGGCGTGGTAAAAGGAAAGCCAGAAAATTCCCCTGAAGACTACCTGCTGCTGCCGAGAAGATGTTGATATCCTGTTGCTCTCTGCACGAGAGTAGACGAGGACAGGCAGAGAGGTATTAAACAGTGGGGAAATGAAAGCTGGTATCCTTTCACTACCACGGCCTCAAGAAATGAGCACCAACCCTTCCATTGGCACCATAGTTAACTACCTTAATTTCCACCCTGGCGGGGCCCCTCATAATACTGTGGTTAATTCTAACCTTCGGGCCTTGTTATTGTTAACAGATTTGTAGCTTTTGTTAAGAACAGGTTAAAACCAGTGCAACTAATGGTAATAAAGCAATCAAAACTAGAAATGAAGATTATACCAGATGAAAACTCTGAGTTAGATGCAGCTTGTGAAGTACTGTCCAGGTTTGATCAGCAAATTTCTTGTAAATAAAAGAAAAAGAGGGGAAGGATTGTAATAAGTAACAGAAGATCATTTGCTGATCCAACCAGTCGCTCAAGGACCATCTGGACAGTAGGTTATCTCAAGCACAATAAAAGCTCAAGCACAAGCGCTTAAGCGGTTTGATGAACAAAATAGTGAAAAGTAAAAGGGGGGAATTGTGATAAGCTCAGCGCTGTTTGTTCACCAAACCTAGAAACTCGCATTGTCACATTGTTTTACAAAAAGGCAATTGCTGAACCTGCTGTTGCAAGATAGCCCGCATCCTGTTGAGCGAGCAAGGCTAAAACTGCAAAGGTCAGGTTATGCAAACAAAGTAGGATGTGAAAAAGACTTGGAGGAGGGGAGGGGGGCTCATGAAGACGAAGAGTACATGATGTGAGGAAGACATGAATCTTTCATCCCTGCGACAACCAGGAGGAAAAGGAAAGCAGAAAACGACCCCCTAGCAACAAGTCGTGTCGTGCAGATGCAGAGTACCCCTCTACCGGAAAAAGAAGAGTATAAAACCAGGGACTTTCGGGAAACGGGTGCGAGCCGTCGGCGGAGTGAGACTCCCAGGCCGCCCAGCGCTGTTTTGCTTGCTGCCGCTTGCTAATAAATACTTCAGTCTTAATTGGCTCCGTCTCCTCGCATCAATTTGTGGGACTAACCCATAACAAACCTGAAATTAATTACAGCTTGTTGGGAGTGTCGAGATGCTCGGTGGGGGCTCGGGGGTGGGTGGTGGGGGGAGAAGCGGTGCCCTGACCCCCACCTCTTGCTTTTCCCTTCTCCTCCCCAAGACTGCACAGCGCAAGAGGAGGGAAATGCTCCAGCAGGTGAAGCAGCAGGAGCAGAAACACGCTCCGGGAGCCCCGGCCTCGCAGCACAGCAAGGGAGGCTCCCGCTGTGCCGCCCAGCACCGCCCGATGAATGTAACCCCGCCGCCGGACATCCCCCCCTCCCAAACCCTCCTCCCCCACCCCCAGCGGGTCAGGGGAGCAAACCAAAGACCCCCCCAAACACACAGCCCCCCATTCCCCGCGGCACTGCGAGGATGCACAGCCGAGGGGTATGGGGAGGGCTCTCTCCATCCCACAGCCTCCCCCTTCCTCCTCCCTCGCCTCCCGACGCTCTCCCTTTAGTTGGACTAACGTGGGCAGGTTTGGGTACCTCAGCACCTCACGCTTGTGTCTCCCTTTTAGAGATTTTGTGTGCCTTGGTAACCTGAGAGTTGGAGGTTTTTTTTATTAATTTTCTAATAAAAAAAGAACCGAGTTGGAAAAGCGATGGGGATAGGCAGCACTCTGGTCATTCTCTCCGGGGCGTTGTGGAGGAAGGCTGCCAGTCTTCCTCCCAGTGTACTTTTCCCCGTTGGCTCCAGACTGCTGCTGGGGCTGAGCTCTGAGCCGCCAGAGCGGTTCTCAGCAGACGGTCACTCGGCGCAGACAATGAGGCCCTGAATAGCCCTTCCTGTGCTCTTGATGGCTCCGGACGGCTCTGCTCCTCTGCTGCTTCTAAGGTGGGGCTGCCCCAGTGCCCTCACTCAGGAGCCTTTTGTCTGTGCAGGTCTCACTTGTGACAGGGGGTGGGGGTGTTGCCAAACTAACTGCTGTGCTGCGATGTGTGAGTGGGTGTTCCTGCCCGTGTCAGTGCCAGAGCTCTTCCGTAGGCTCCTTCTGCTAGCGGAGAGCCAGGGGCCGCTCCTTCAGGAGAGAGCTTGTTTAAAAAGAGAAAAAAAAAAAAGGGGGGGGGGGGAAGTGGGAAAAGAAAAAAGAGGAAAAAGATAAAAAAAGGGGAAAAAAGTAAAAAAGGAGAAAAATTAAAACGGGGGAAAAGGGAGAAACAGAGAAAAAAGGGGGGAAAAGAAACAAAAAGGGAAAAAGAACAAAGGGGAAAAAGAGGAAAAAAGTAAAAAAAGAGAAAAAGTAAAACGGGGGGGACGGGAAACAGAAAAAAGGGGGAAAAGGCAAAAAACAAAAAGGGAAAAAGAAAAAAGGGGAAAAAGAGAAAAAAGGGGGAAGAAGTGAAAAAAGAGAAAAATAAAAATGGGGGGGAAAGGGGAAACAGAGAAAAGTGGGGAAAAGGCAAAAAAAATCGGGAAAAAAAAGGGGAAAAAGAGAAAAAAGGAGGGGGAAGCGAAAAACAAAAGGGAGAAAGAAGAAAAAGGGCAAAAGAAAAAAAAACCCACATATTAAAAAAGAAAGGTAGAAAGGAAAAAAACAAACAAACAAACCGAGGAAGGAAAGTGGGAACATCCCCCGGGCAGGAGGAGGGACAGGAGCCGGGGGAGGGGGGAGGTGGGGGGAGGTGGGGGGAGGTGGCGGTGCCAGCGCCGGCCCCGGGGGCTGCGACACCACGTTTTTGTCCTCTACTGCAAAGTGTTCTGTGAAAAACAACCAACCAAATCCCACCCAACGACAACATCAAAAAACAAAGAGAAATCTCTCCAGCTCACACGAGCCTGAGCTGCTCTCCGCTGCTCTCTTTCCAGTGTCTCGGGGGGGTCACGGCCGAGCTGAGATTGGGGGTGGTGGTGGTGGGAGTTTGCCCCATGGCTGTGATGGGGGGAGAAGGGGTGGGTGAGGAGTGGGGGATGTGGTGTGGGGTTTTTTTTTGGGGTGGTGGTGTTTTTTTGCCAGGTGTCGCTTTACCCAGTGGCTCGGGGAGGCGTTGGCATCAGGAAGCCTGTGCTAAAGCGGGGTGGGGGCCTCGCCGCAGTTGGTTAGCAAAGCCAAAGTCGTTATTAATGGTTATTAATGGTGCACTAATTACGCCCTTGTAACTGGGAAGCTCAGATGCCCCCTAAGCACCCCCCCGGTGCTTCTCTAGCCAGGCGAGCGCTGGGCGTCCCCCCCGCAGGAGAGGAGAGCACCTCCGGGGTGGGTGGAAGGGCATCACCCAACGGGGAGAGGACCAAGATGGGGCTTGGGTGTCCCTTGGGGTGGCCGGGTGGCGGGGTAGGGCTGCTGGGGGCTGCCACGGTGAGGGACACCCCCACACCTTTCTCCATGGCTCCCAGAGCTCTGCTCCCTCCCTCCCTCCCACCCATCCAGTGCCACCGGAGAGGTGGTGTCCCCCCTCCCGGGGCGGGCAGGGGCTGTGCCACCCCATCTAACACCTCAACGCACCAAAGCACCTCACTGGGGGAGGGACTCTGCGCCTGGTAGCCCCCTGCTCCCCAGCACTGTAAGGATGGGGCTGAGCCCCCACCTCGGCCACCCTGTGCAAACAAAAGACCCCCCCCCACCCCCATACCCCGTGGCGCTGCGAGGATGCACAGCCGAGGGGTACGGGGAGGGCTCTCTCCATCCCACAGCCTCCCCCTTCCTCCTCCCTCGCCTCCCGACGCTCTCCCTTTAGTTGGACTAACACAGGCAGAGAGAGAGAGAGAAAGAGAGGTTTTATTATTCTTTTTTTTTTTAATTTTTTATTTCCTAAAAGCCACCGGTTTTTCATCCCAGGCATGGCCAGAGGAGCTCGCCCAGCGTTGAGGGGGGGAGGTTGGGCTGCGGCACACAGCGCAGCGGCTCATCAGTTTTTAGAATTAATGTAACGATAACAAAACTAACGGCGATTTTTAAGTTTTGTAAGGATTTTATTTATTTATTTATTTATTTATTTATTTCATTTCAGAGGGGGTGGGGGCGGGAGGGGGATGTTTGTTTTTTAGCACAAGCCGGCTTTTCTAGAGGTTAAAGAAAGGCCGTGCTCGGCCGTAAACTCTTTGGGGAAAGATCCCGGTTGCAAGGAGAGAAGGTGGGAAAAGAGGGGCAGGGGGGGAAAACAGATTTCCAAGAGGTTGTCAGCCCAGGGCTGGGGGAAAAAAAAAACAAAACACTAGCAAAATTATTATTTTTTTTTAATTTCAAAAATAAAACACACACAACCCCCAACCCCAAATGACACACACACATCCACACACAAAAACTACCTCAGGTTTTCATACCTCAGCACACTGCGCTTCTGTTTCCCTTTTAGAGATTTTCTATGCCTTGTAAAACTGATAGCTGGAGCATTATTTTTGTTTATTTTCTTAATAAAAAAAAAAAAAAGAGTTGGAAGACACACTCTTACTGAGTGCGAGGCGGGAGAAGGAAAGCAATCCCACGGGTGCCAGAGCTCTTCCATAGTCTCCTTCCGCTGGCTGAGAGCCAGGGGCCGTTCCTTCGGAGAAAGCTTGAGAGATGTTTGAAAAGAGAAAAAGAAAAAAACCAAAAGAAAAAAATGGGGGGAGAAAAAAATAGAGGGGAAAGAAGAACAAAGAGAAAAAGGAGATAAAAGGGGGGGAAGAAAAAAGGGGGAAAAAGAAAAAAAGGGAAAATGAAAAAAGGGGAGGGAAGAGAAAATAAAAGGAAGAGGAAACAAAAATCCCAAATATAAAAAAAGAAAGGTAAAAAGGAAAAAAAAAAACAACCAAACCAAGCAAGGAAAGTGGTGAAAGCCACTGGGCAGGAGGAGGGACGAGAGCCGGGGGTGAGGTGGTGGTACCAGCGCCGGCCCTGGGGGCTGCGACACCACACTGCAAAGTGTTCTGTGAAAAAAACCAACCAAATCCCACCCAACGACAACATCAAAAAACAAAGAGAAATCTCTCCAGCTCACACGAGCCTGAGCTCGCTCTCCGTTGCTTTTGTTCCAGTGTCTCAGGGGGGTCACGGCTGAGCTGAGATTGGGGGTGGTGGTGGGAGTTTGCCCCATGGCTGTGATGGGGGGAGAAGGGGTGGGTGGGGAGTGGGGGATGTGGTGTGGGGTTTTTTTTGGGGTGGTGGTGGTGGTTTTTTTGCCAGGTGTCGCTTTACCCAGTGGCTCGGGGAGTGTGACGAAACGGGAAAAAGGGCTTCACTGAGAGGTTCAAATTAACAATTTCTTTGGACTTCGCTCACAGGTCCAATACGTCACTATTGCAAGTTCTGTGTGTGCGATGGCGATTACACTATTGCGGTTTAAAAGCAATTAGCGGGATCCACTATTGCGAGCTACAAATGCCCCCGACACGTAGCAACACAAACCACAAGGGCGCTAGATATTAATACCTTAGAAGAGTGCACCAGTCACAAACTCAATCGCATGCCCTACACCGTACGGATGTTTCTTAGTCACTTACCCTCTCTCTCTCAGGTGAGGTCGCTCCATCCCGGGGAAGTTACCCTGTACAGCGTCCTGGATGGGGGGGGACGGATCTCCTAGGGGCCAGCTGTATCCTTGGAGGATTCCCCATTTGTCTCCCCAGACCCTGCGGTTTATATTTCCTGACTCGGTGAGGGTGCAGGATTATGCCCGAGTGGATTACACTGTCTGGGATATTTCCCTCTGGTGGTGCCATAGCGAAGTTTGTGATGTCCGGCGCTCAACGTCACAGGAGGAGTGGTGGGATGGGACTCGGGGCATTTTATTTGTTAAGAGCCATTTGGTTTTGGTTGTTCTGTGCCATCTTGAGATAAGCCCGGGCTGAGCTGTTTTGCAGCTGCCCCCAAGTTCTCTCTGCACAGCCAAGGCACGGCGGAGATGGAGCTGAGTGGGAGGGCAGCTCCCTGCCTCTCACCTCTTGTGCTCTGAAACCGGCTTGGCTGGCTGCTCCCACACAGTGTGTTACTGGCTTGCCCAGCAGGTAAAGAACCCAGATTTGGGAGGACAGTGGGGTGTCCGTAAGGGGTCCTGGGCGGCCCTTATGGGGTCCTGGGGGGGACTCTTGCAGGCCAGAGGGAGTCTGGGGCAGCCCTTCAAGGATCTGGGGGTCCCCTCTGGTGCCTCTGGGGAGGGTTTTGTGGCTGGAGAGGGCTGAGCTGGTTTCAAGAGGTGCTTCCTCTCTTTCTCCAGCCCACCCAGCTCCCCCGACACCCCCACCCCCCCAGGTTGGTGGGTGCCAGCAGTGCCAGCCTGTCCCACTGGGTCGGGCACTGAGGGGGGCACAGCCCCAGCCGCGGGATGGGAGGAGGAACCACAGCACCAGGGATAGAGACCAACATTTTATTTCTTTAACATTTCCCATGGGGGGCACCCCAGGGTTGCGCGGCTGCACCGCAGCTGGTGCCAGGAGGGACTCCAATGTCCCCCCCACAGCTCACCTGGCTCCGCTCGTGATGCTTTTGATGGGGCTCAGCACGGTCTCTTCTGTGCTACGGACCAAGCGGCTCCAGGTAGGCGACTGCTGCACCACACTGTGCCGCAGCGTGGGGTTGTGTGGGGGGCTGCGGCGCGGGGCTGGGAGCTGCTCCCATCTCACCCAGCTCCCGGGGTCCTGCAGAGGGACTGGAAGAAGCCAAAGCAAGGGACGACAGACACGAGAGCCCGCCCAGAGGAGCAGAGCGGTGAGTGGCCCTGGCACCGAGCACCTTGCAAACAGCCCACACCCCACGGCAGCCCTGAGCCGGGGCTGTGCCGGGGGCTGCCGGCCGCTCACTCCGTCCCCTCCCTCAGCAGCTTCTTGGCTAGCGGATGAAGGAACGGAGCTCAAATCGATGCAGGAGAAGCAGGGAGTGTGGGGGAGACCCCCAGATCCTGCCCCAGACCCTCAGCCTGTGCCCTGCCCTGCCTGCACTGGGCAGCCCTGCCCGCCTGCTGAGGAGGGGGTGCTGCCCGCGGGCTCCAGCGGAGGAGACAGGGTGCAGCGGGTCTCTTCTCTCCCATCCTCTGGAGGGCAACCAAGGAGGCAGCGAGGAGGGAGCACCGGGCCCCACAGGACCCACTGGGCTCCCTGCCAACCATATACCATCCGAGCAGTGATGCCGCTCTCTACCCCCTGTCCCCCCCAAGCCCACAGGTCCCCCTGCCCTCC
Organism: Vanellus vanellus; assembly: GCF_965231255.1. Taxonomy (NCBI): domain Eukaryota; kingdom Metazoa; phylum Chordata; class Aves; order Charadriiformes; family Charadriidae; genus Vanellus; species Vanellus vanellus. The sequence goes on from NW_028127957.1 coordinate 1,046,892, forward strand.
TCTGCCACCTATAGGTTCTATCAGTGGGGACAGCTCCTTCTGGTCCAGGCACCCCCCGGGCTCCTGGGCCCCCCGAGGGCCAACGCAAGAGCCCCTGCAGCCTGTGCTCGCTGGCCAACTCGGAGGACTGCAGCAGCCTGGTGAGGAGCAGCTCCTCTTCCCAGAGCTCCCTCTACCACTTCCTGGAGCCCTGGCCCAGTGCAGCAACAGAGCCAGTGGTGCTCACACACTCAGGACAACCCCGCTCTCCCATGGCTGCTGGTGGGGCAGTGGGGAAACCGGGGCTGGTCCTCAGCCAGGAGCCTCCAGAGGAGCTGCCAGCAGGGACCGAGAAAGAGTGGGTTCCCCGGCAGGGGATGGACAGGACACAGAGGCCCACGGACGAGCAACCGTCCCCCGGAAAGCCCCCAGCCATGGACATGGACAAGGTGGTGCGGGAGATCACCTGCGCTTTCCAGGCTTTGAAGGCAAAGACGGAGGAGTCCTGCAAGACCACGGGCAGGGAGTGTGGCCAGGCAGACCCAGGGCTGTGCAGGGCAGGAAGATGCCCACGGCAGGGCTGCGCCTGGCTGTGGGGCTACCTGAAGGGCTGGTGGAGATGCCACTAGCCGTGTCTGCTTCTGCCAGCCCTGCAAGTGGTGACAGCGCCAGGCCCAGAAGACCAACAGTGCCCCGAATACTGAGCGGCTGTGGGGTGTGGGGCCGGGAACCCCTCTGGGGTACCCCCTATGTGAAACGTTAAAGAAATAAAATGTTTGTCTCTAGCCCTCGTGCTGTCCTCCCTCCTCCCATCCCACCCCTGCGGGTGCTCCCCCGAGGGAGCAGGTGCAATCAGCAAGCACTGTGTGTTGAGCTCCCCTGCTCACAGCCATGCTCCGCCTGAAGGCGGCGAGGCAGGAGCAGTCCCCAGCCAACTTGGGCACAAAAAGGTTCATCTGACTCAGCGGGTGAGGAAGGGCCCGTTTCAACTCCGTACCTTTGGTATTCTCAGGTCGGAGGATTTGATGGAGCCAACTGTGCATGGCAGCATACGCTGTGGGGCTCTGAGCTGCTGCGTGGTGCCAGGTCTATCCAACGTCAGGCAGTACATTCACAGGAGATGTCACCACTAACAACTCTTCGGAGGAAGTGGGGCCGTTTCTGTAGTCGTAGGCTGCCTGGAGAAACAGCCCCACGGAGCTAATAGTCTGCTGAGCAGCAAGGGAGCACAGTCGCTGACTCTCAACCAAGTACAACAACCCACTCTATTGCCTTCCCCCTTCGCCCGCTGCCTCCCACAGTTGAGAAAAAACCAACCAGGGAGCTCCAAAGGAGGGGACCCCTCCCCCACTCCCCCAAATCTGCTCAACATCCCCAAACCTCCCTCAAGACACGGGACTCCTCCCACACACCTCCACTCCCCACACCGACAACCCTCCCCCTCCCCCAACGCTCCAAAAAGCGGCAGTCCTTAGGGCAGACTCCTTAAGCTGACTCCACAGCTACGGCTCCCCGTCGGCTCTGGGGGAGACAAGGGGGCCCCGGGGCTCTCCGTGGGCCTTAAGGGAGTCCCAGGGCTGCCCACGGGCTCCCAGCAATGCCCGTGCCCACCACCCGACCCATCTCGGGGGTACCTGGGGGGACTCGGCCGTGGGCTGGAGGCGGGCGAAGGGGGCACGGCCGGGCTGACCTGCCGGGGGCGGGGGGGTGCTGAGAGCGGAGCCCAGATCGGAGCCAAGCGCCCGGCCAGGTCGGCACCGGGCACCCTGCGCTGAGACCGGGGCTGCCGCCACCTGCGGAGAGCGAGCGGGGGGTGAGAGGGCGGCAGCGGGGGACGGGGGGGGTGGCCTGAATCGGCCCTGTTTCCCCCGGGGACCCCCCACTCGGCTCTACCCCCCCCAAACAGGCCCAGACCGCCCCCCGAGCCCCCCAGCCCGGTCCCGCCAGCCCACAAACCCCCCGAACTGGCCCTGCACACCTCCGCGCCGCCGCCTCTGCCGCCGCCGCCGCCTCTGCCGCCGCCGCCGCCTCTGCCGCCGCCGCCGCCGCCTCTGCCGCCGCCTCTGCCGCCGCCGCCCCGCCCGCCCGCTCCCGCCCTCCTCGGCTCCGATCCCCCCCTCTCCCCCGGTACCGACCGTCGCAGCTCCCGCCCGACGCCGTACACCGGAAGTGCTCCCCCTCACGTCCGCCCACCCGCGCATGTGCCGAGGCGAAAACCCGGGCCACGCCCCCCTGCGTCGCCGCGGCAAACGCGAGCGAGGGGGCGGGGCCGCGCCGAGGAGAACGAGCCCCGCACCACAGCTTCTCTCCGCGTCGGGCAATGCGAGGCCGAAACCATCCCTGCCCTCCCCAAAATGAGCCGGACATCCGCCTGCAGAGCTCCGCCAGCCCCCCCGACGGACATCACGGGGATGGGGGGGAAGAAAACAACCAGAAAGGTACTGAAAATAGCTTGGAGATGGGGCTTAGAGATCCTTCTGAGAGGCAAAACCCGGCCTTTGTTCTCATTTTTGGTCACGGGGTTTCGCAGTGCTTCGCGGGCAGTGGTTATCCAGGGGCATCAGCTATCCCGGAAAGCGAAAGTTCCCATCCCGTGTGGCAAAAATCCACTCGCATGAATAACTTAGACAAAACCAGCCCACAAAAGGACAAGAGGCACCTTTGGTCACTTTTTCCTTGAAGCTTCGCGAAAACTGTATACTCAGATTGGCCCTGTCCTGCAGTTTTTTTCCCAGAGTTTTGCCCCCAAACCCACGCTTCTAGCCCCGGTCCCCAAGCCCTCCCTCAGGGCCCACCACCTTTCCCCAGCCCGGCCTGTCCTTAAAGCTTTTCTTTTCACACACAGCCCTTTCCACTCACCTCCCTGCGGGACCTCCTCTCTCACAGACACCTCACAGCCCTGCAAACCTCCCTCTCCCGAAAACCCATTCTCCCCTCACACAACACCTACTCCCCTCACACCCTCGCTCCCCCCCCCCCCCCCCCCATCTCTCGCCCCCCCATCTCTCGCCCCCCCCCTTTCCCCTCTCCTCCCATTCAAAATGGCGCTTCCCTTCCCTTCCCCTCCCGCCTTTTCCTGCCACAGCCGCCGCCCCCCCCGCTCAGGTGACACCGCACACAGCCGCCATGAGGCGCGGCGGGGAGGGCCGGGGCTGTGAGAGGCGATGGCGGTGAGGGAACTCTTGGCTTTTCTCCTCTTCTTTTCATCTCCTCAGGCTTCGGGCAGCCCCACGTGGGCGGCTGGAGATCCCCCCCTCCCCTTCCAGGAGTGGCCCCGGCCCTGGGGCGGCCCCCACCTCCCTCCTCCCCACAGGCTCTCAGGGAGAGCTCCCAAATCTGTTCCCCGGGCGGCCCCACAGCCTCCTGTGAGGCTGGAAGCAGCGGTTCCCTCGGGGAGAGTCTCCAAACCCGTTCCCGGGGTGTCCCCACAGCCTCCTGCGTGGCTGGGAATGGTGTTTCCCTCAGGGAGAGCCCCCAAATCCATCTCTGTCGTTGCCCTACAGCCTCCTGCATGGCTGGGAGCAGTGTTTCCCTCAGGGAGAGCCCCCAAATCCATCTCTGTCGTTGCCCTACAGCCTCCTGCATGGCTGGGAGCAGTGTTTCCCTCAGGGAGAGCCCCCAAATCTGTCCCCCGGGCGGCCCCACAGCCTCCTGTGTGTCCGGGAATGGGGTTTCCTTCAGGGAGTGTCTCCAAACCTATTCCCGGGGTGTCCCCACAGCCTCTTGCGTGGCCGGGAATGGGGTTTCCGTCAGGGAGAGCCCCCAAATCCATCCCCAGGGTGGTCCCGCAGCCTCCTGTGTGGCCAGGAATGGCGTTTCCCCTATGGATGGAGCCCTCTCCTTCCCCTGACTCCACTCCTGGGCAGCCTTTTCCTCCCTCCCACCTTCTCCCCACAGCCTCTTCCAGGGCTGGAAAAACACTCCTGCCCTTTCTCTTCCTGCGGGTTTTGAGAAGAAGAGCCCCCCGTCTGCCCAGCCCACCCGTGGGGTCTGGGCAGCTCCACGCCTTGTGTTTGAACCAGGAATTGGGATATTTCAGTTTTCTTCTGCAATCAGGCCTGGTTGTGAAAAGGCCAGTTGTAGTGGTTAGGCTTTGGTGGGTGAGTAACAGCAAATCTTATTTAAATTTTCCTTTTTTTTAGATTTTGTGTAGGGGGCTTGTTGTCCTCATGCCCTCGAGTTCTGCTCCAGGTCAAGCGAAGCCCCATGGAACTGGCCCTAAGGGTGGCGGCGGCCATGGACCAGCGCCCCTTTGGCGTCGAGAACGTGGTTTATTTTGAGGTGAATCTCCCTGTTTTTCTTGAAAAGCGGGGGTCTGGTTTGTAGCGAGGCTTAAAACCCCGGGTTGTGCCTAAACGTGGGTCTGGTTTCAACTTCAGGGGCTGCAACTCTGTCCAGCTCTGACTCACAGCCCTGGCAGCACCGTCAGCATGCCGGGCTCGGCGTTCTCTTGTATTTTGAAGGGTTTCTTACGGATCGGCAGCAGCCGGGGATATTTAGCAGCTGTGTATTGGTGGTGGAATCCATGTGGTGAAAAGATCTTTGGGGTAAAGAGGTGAATAGGTGTTGTTTTCTTTTTTTTCACCTGGAGAATGTTTCTTGTTGCCTTGTACCTGTAAAAAGATGTTCAAATCGTTAAGGTGTTCAAATCGTTTCATAAAATTACCCCCTAGACAGGAATATGTTTTGTGGTTGGTTTGGGGTTTTTTTTTATGAGTGTCCTTTCAGCCTGCTCTCCAGGTGGAAATGGGAAATGCAAAGGCATTACAATGATAGATTTGCTAAATCTGTTGCCAAGGTCTATATTAGTGGCTTTCCCTGAAGCGGGGAAAAGACGTCCTGTTTAATTGTTGTTTGCATTTGAAATTCTCTGTGAAATGGATTAAGCAGTGTGGGCTTCTTTTTGTGGGTCTGCCCTTGGAAGGAGAGCGCCTTGAGGAAAAGGCTTTTCTGGAGGGGACAGAGAATTTAATTGCTGATGGCTATAAAAGCGCGCCCTGTTTGGGTGGCCTGAAAACAAAACCCGTGAAAATCCATGACTGAAAAATGAGACTTTCTCCTAATGATCGGGGCTGCTGTTTCTACTGATTGGCCCATGAATAACAGCTCGTTCCTTACTGGTGGCTGAGGACCCTTGAATTGTTTCCCAAAGCCTAAGGCAGCGGGAAGGGCTGGGGTTGTCAGATCACTGCAAATCAAATAAAAGAGAGCGGTTTGGAGTTGTCTGGTTCCCTCTTTCTTTTCCCAAGAAAGAGGGGTGGAAAATGGTAAAATGTTTTGCAGCAAAGTTCAAAATGGCAAAGGATGTACCGTGTGGGGGGTGGGACGTGGGTTTAGGTGTTGGTGGGGACCCCAGCAATAAACCGTAAGAGGTAGAGCAGCTTTGTGGGACTTTTGGGGCTTGTTTTTGTGTGGATATTCGCTCGTTGCAGACCACGTGCTGGAGCCCTCCAACAGAGGCATTAGAAAAAGAAGTCTTTTTCTTAGTACTAATGCTTTGAATTTTCCAGTGTGGGAAAAGCCGCAAAAGTGTGTATTTCTGCCCAGCTGCGGAGAAATGGGTAATACTGAGCCCTACAATAGCTTGGTTGTTTTTTTTCCCCCCTGTGTGATGACTGGTGTGGAGGGAGTTTGTACCAAAGAGTCAACTTCTGATTGTGGGCAGCCCCTGTTTTAGGAACTGTTGCACAGATTGCTTATCGATGCAACTGCTGCCGCGACTCCCGCGCTCCCTGCTGAGTGATAATCCAAAACTGCAGAGCGAGCTGGGTGCCCGTGGAAGGGGAACTGCACTCTCAAGTGGAAATACTTGGGGTCTCGTTGCCTGTGGGAGGGAAAGGGACGTCAAGAGTCAACCTAAAGGAACTTCTCACCTTCAGAGATCGGGCTCTGGAGGTGACGGTTAATTGAGGGGAGTCGTGGAAGCGTGCTTTACTGAGCAACATGCTGCTGCTGGCCCTAGACTAAATGTCTCCAAAGTTTGGGGTTGGTTTAAGTGCTTTTTGGTTATTAGCTGGATGTCACTCTTACAAGCACCTCTTGCCCTGTCTGGAGGGGTTTGCTGCTGCCTCCTGCATTGGGCCGAGGGGACCGGCAGCCCTTAGGACAGGGACTTTCTCAGGCGTGGAGGTTAAACCTGGTGCGTGCTGCTTAAAAACTGCTCTAGGTGTTAGTGCAGTGGTCACGGTGAGAAATGTGGTGGCTTAGGGGAGCCTGAGATTCGCATTCCTCTTGCCAGGGGATTTTGGGGAGCCTGGGTGGTACAATCCCCTTCCTGCTCCCAGATTCCTGTCGCTGACCCATCAGCGGGGTGTTAGCAGAGCTGATGCCCGCAGCGGCTGAGGGTCGGCATGATCCCGGCATCGCCGGAGCTCTGGAGCCGAGGAATGGGAGCGTGGCCCGTTTCCATCATGGCTTGTGAGGGAAATAGTGTGGTTTGATATAGCTGGGGTGCGTAAACAGGGATTCCTCTTTGCACGTGTGCTTACAGGGTGCACGCAGGTGTGTTACTTGGAGTGTTTCTTAATGCCTGCGAAGCTTTCCGAGATTGGTTAATGAGCGTTGCTTTGCTGTGCAAGTGCAAAGTGTTATTTTCATGGAGAAACCAGCTCGGATGTTCCATTTAGGCATTCTGCCTTTAAAAAAAGAAAAATATTTTAAAGCTTTCCTTGCAGGCAGAATAACATCTGCTTTTGAGGATTGTTTCTTTCCCTGCAGGGTGGAAAAATCTACAGCCTCGCTAAGGCTGCAGAGGAAGAAAACTTGTCAGTTTCCTAGAGCAAACTGCAGTTTGGAGAGGGGGGGTGGTTTGCCAGAGCGCCTTTTAGCACCTGGTCGGGCACATTTCTTTTCCCTGGGGGCTGAGGTTTAACATGGCCTTTTCATTTGGCTGGGTTTTGGTTGTATGAATTAATGGGTGTTTCAATGGGAACCACAAGAGCTAATTTCTCAGTCGCCATCCCAAAAATTGTGCATTCTAAAAAATCAGAATGCGGATGCAAGAACAGAATTTGGACCAGATTCTCCGGCGCCAGGACAGTGCACCGATGCTGCAGGGTGCTTTCCCCGGCAGCGAAGGCCTGGTCTGGCAGGAAGGCGGTGGTGGGGATGGCGAGGTACTGCCGGCTCAGCCGCCCCATGGCCGGGAAGCGATGCTCGTTCTTCTTCCACCAGCGCAGCAGCTGGTGCTGCGCTTGCAGAGGGGCTCTACTACAGAGGATGTAGTTTTCCAGTTGCTGGTGGATCTCGGGTATGCTCTCCTCGGGTCCTACCCCAAAAGGATGTCATAGATGCTCTGAGATGGGGCGCTGGTGCATGGGTCCTTGTGAGCAGGCAGCTGGCTGCCGGCATCTGCGCCTGTGGCTTTGGAATCCGAGTTTGGCACCCCAGACTGGGTGGCAGATGGGGATTGGTGGTTGCAAACCCACAACAGCGTGGTTCTCACTGGCTGGTGCAGCTCGCTTCTCAGGCTGGGGCTGAGAAACTGCATCTCCTTGAAGCGCGGGTCCAAAACAGAGGTGATAACTGCTGGGCTTTCGAGCACTTTCTCAAATGCAGTTCCCTTCATTTTGGAAGACGGCAGAACACGGAGAATGGCATTACATGCGATCTACTCCTTGGTGTGTTGATTGGACAGGGAATCAGTCAAAAGAGAAAATAAGAAAAATTAATTTGCCTTCTACTTGGATGGCAGAAATCTACGAGAGGCAATAGAAGTCGGATGGTTGAACAAAATCTTGCATGGCTTTGAGTTTGCCCTGAGCTGACGGCTGCAAAGCCTATTGCGAAACCTATTCGTTTTTGTGATCGTAGTGATTTTTGTTGGTGTTTTGTTTGGATGTCTTAAGAGTATCGTTATCAAGCAATTATCTCCCCCCAGCCCCGCCATGCCCGCCGGCAGCAATGGGCCGATGGGGTCCTCAGCTGTCAGGTGGGAGGCAGCGGCACCGGGGCAGGGAGGGGGATGCCCGGTACCCCCGGGCGGGCCGTGCCGCCGGTGTGGCTGGAGGATGCTCCATGGCTGCTCACTGCGGCATTTCCCATGGCAGGGAGGAAACACAGGGGGAGCAGGGGGTGGGGGCAAATGGGGGAGGCAAAGCATCTGCACGGGGGGGAGAGGGGGGCTGTGAGGGCCATGGAAAGGGGAGTGAAGGGCATCTGCAAGGTTGGAGGGGGTAAGGAGGGTGGTAGGTGTCTAAAATGGGGTGCTGGGGGTGTGCAAGGAGGGGGGGCAGCAGGCCGCTGAAGGGGGGTGTAAGGCATCTGCAAGGCGGAGGGGTGGGGGCTCAAAGGGGGAGGTGAGGGGTACCCAAGGTGGGTGTGGGAGGCAGGCACCTGGGCGATGCCTGTTGGGGGTCTCCCCACCAGACCCCCCCTCCTTGTCCCCTCCTCCGCATCTCGATGTGACCCCCTGGTGATGCTGTGGCCCTTCAGAGCAGGGGGACAAAGGCCACTGTCCCCACAGAGCCCCATGCCACCCGGTCACCTCAGCTATTGTCCCACCGGGCGCTTGTACGGATGCGCCTGGTGTTGGGGTGCAGGCAGGAGGTGGCTGGGTGGTCCCCCCATCTTTCTGCATTTCCTTAGCCTGGGGGAGGGCCTGTCCGTCCCCCCGCTGCACCCATGGGACCCGGCTGCAGGAGCTGCTCTCGGGGGCAAACGAGAGGTGGGGAATTAATCAATCTGGCCTGAAATTACAGCTCACGGGAAAGACTGAGAGGAATTTGCGTCTCCGCCAGCAAGGGATGACGGTCACGTCCTGGTGATGCTCAGCTGTGACCTGCGTGTGTCCCCCCCTCACAGCCCCACTTTGGGGCTCTGGAGATGTGTCCTCTCCCGGGTCCAGTCCCCGTCACAGCCCAAATCCTGGCTCAGGAGCCAGAGGGGTCCCCGCAGGGGACGGTGCTGACCCCCACGATAGCAAAGGAGGGAGCCACAGGACCGGTGGCTTCGTCTGGGTAGGATGGAGATGGAGAGGGGCAAGGAGGGGGATCTCCTGCTCCGCCACCAGAGCAGCTCCCCCAGTTTGGCCCCTCATCCCCTTATAACACTGGGATCAGTGTTATTAATTACACTTTGCGCGAGATTAATTACATTAATCCTCCCTCCTGCTGCTGGTGGCCAGTCCAGCTTGCGTGTGACGGGACGAGGGGGCCGAGGTGGGAAGTTTGCGTGCTCGTGCGATGCTTTTGGCCTCCCCCGGCACCGGGAGGACTCAAAGCCGGACCTGAACCTCTGCTTTGTACTTTTCCTCATCCTCAATTACACCAACGCTTCCCCAGGGAAAGATTTTTCTTTCTAACTGGAGGAGTTGCACTGAGACAGGTAAACTGAGGCAGGACAGTCAAAAATCCCTCTCTCTCCTGCTGGGACAAAAAAAACGCTGCAGCAAAATAATAATTTGGAGAAGTTTTCTTGAGATGGAACAACACTCTCTGCTCCGAAACTCAAAAGTGAGCTCGCCATACCCTTTCCCAGCCCAGTTTCGATGCTTTGATGTTTTCCAGGCACCTGGCAGCGGCGGCGAAGGACAAAGTACTTGGGGGCCAGAAAAAGCTCATTCCCAGATGGGAACGTTTGTTCCTTTTGCTCGTTAAATTGGCTGGCGAGTGGGAGGTGTGAGCTTCCCCGAGCGTCGCTGCTGCGCGGCGGCAGGTGATGCCATTCGGTCGAAGCAGGAATTTGGGGGATAAAAAGCAGATTTCCGGTATTTTGCTCTTCTCTAAAGAGAAGGGTTTCCTGGAGGCCCTTTCAAAGCTGCAGTTGCGACTCGAGTGTGAGAAGTGGTTGGTTTTTTATTTCTTTGAGCGCGGTGATCCCAGTGATGCTTCCCCAGCCCCGTGGGCAAGGAGAGAAGAGAACTCCTGTAGTTCTCCTTCAGCTTTTAAGGCACAGATGCTCTTTGTGCAGCGCTGGCAGTGGTATTTCAGCCAAGGAGGGCATTAGCTGTCAGCCCTTGGCTTTTTTTTTTTGAGGAGAAAAATGCAGTTTTGTGTGGAAAGCGGGCTTGCAGCAAGAGAAGCCTGAGCCTGGTTGGGCTGAAGACGAAGCTTCACCCTTGTAGGTTCTGAGGGCCTTTGGATGTTGGTGGTGGCCATGTCCTGTGGCCAAGTGCCATCTAGTGAGTCCTGCAGGTATCACGTTTGGAGAATGAAACTGGCTGTGCTCAAAAGTGTGGGGTTGGGTCTCCCCACCCCACCCCCAGTTTGGAAATCCCTATTTTAATTTTTTGAAAGGAACCACAAGAATGAAGCAGGAGGTTTGGTTTTGGTTTGAAACACTCAATTGTCTCCCCTTTTAGTAAATCCTTCCAGACTCACGGTGTATACAATACAGGTGACATTACAGGTGGTTTTATTTGGGTAGGGGAAAAAAAACCTCCTCCAAGTCCATGTTTTTAGGGCTGTGCCTGAAGGAGGAGACACGCAGAGGTGTGATGCTCGTTGGCTCGCGTGGCCGCGGGGATGGGTGATGACTGGGAGGACGTAAGGGAGCTCTCCTCACCTGGCCCCAACTTGTACCTTCTTCTTCTCGCTAAACAGAGACACGACGAGGAGGCGGTGATGGACCAGGGAAGAACGAGCACCGTTGCCAATATTCACTATGAGAAGGAGGAGCTGGAAGGTGAGTCGGGAGAGGTGGCACCAGCCCCACGCGTTTTCCCGTTGCGCAAAGTCCCTGCCGCGTCCTGTGCTCAGTGTACGCATCACCTGCAGCGAAACGTGGCGTGCTTCTAAATAAACAAGCACAGTTATTTTCACATTTTTTTTAATGTTGTGGCTTTTAGACAGAGGGGAAAAAGCCCCCGCGGCATCTGTGGTGTGAGTGTTGGCCACGGAGCTGGGCAGTTCCCAGCTTGTTTTCTCAGAGGCTGCTCTTGGCTTGGAGAGGTCAGGAGAATAATTTGATGGCTGCAGACACAGGGCTGTGATTTTCTTTTTTTTTGTTCCAGACTTCATTATCACGGGACTAATTGGATCTCCTCTTGTCGCCTTGTGCCGACAAAGATTTTAAAAATAATTACCTTCTGTGGCTGCTTAATGAGCAGGTCTGAGTGTTGTCCAGCCGAAGCTGGAATTTGAGACGAGGGTTGATACTTTCAGGGCACTTTTAGGTGACCCGGAGCCATCGCTTGTTGTTGCTCTGTTGTTGCAAAGTTAGAGTAAAACAGGCTTGTAAAAAGGGACGGGTCTCTGACATTCAGGAATGCAGTGAAACTAAAATGAAGAGAAGTTGGTGTTTCCTCCTGGGATGGCTGTGCTGGTTTAATCATGGCAGCGGCGTCAACCGTCTCCGCAATATCGAGAGTGATGAGAACGCTGCTTTTTTTGCAGGCCACCACACCCTGTCCGTGGGCATGCGGATGCCGCTGGTGACGCAAAGCCACCGGCACCACCGACCCCACCGCCAGAAGCATCGGAAGAAGGAACGGGAGGACTGTGCCCCGATGGAGCAGGGCTACCACTGTAAGTCCCGCCGCAGCATTCATGAGCCTCCTCAGGGCTGAGTGGGTGCCGGGGTCCTCTGCAAGCAGGTCCGTGTGGCTGATTGGTGTGGTTTGCTGTTCTTCTGAGGGAAAGTGGCATTATTTGGGAGGCAGTTGAAGGCATAATGGATTGAGGCTGGTCTTCCTTAGAGGGATCCTGCCTTTAAAAATGGAAACGTGGGGAAGGAAAGTGGCCCATCCTTATGCAGAGGTGGAACAGATGGTTCTCCTTCTCCATGGCTCTGTGCAAGCCTGGCCAGACCCGGGGGAGAGGGGCCAGCCCAATATTTAGGGCTGAACTGGTGCCAATCGATGGCCACGTAGGGCTTGCTCCAGCGCTCGCTGCCGTCTTCCACGTCCTCCTCAAACTTCAGCTACCTGCGGACATCGGGCACGATCAGCCCCGTTGCAAGAAAACAGCCTCAGCTCTGCAACCCCTTTGGTGCAGCTACGGGGCGGCAAGAGGAGAAGGCTCCGCGCATCGGCACCTGCAGCTGCAAAAGCTTTGCGTCCCAGAGAGCGGAAGGCAGAGCCCGCGGCCGCCACCGCAGCTGGCAGCAGGGATTTACCTTGCCGTTTCCTTCCACTCGGCATCTTCACCCTCCTTCAGGAAGATCTCATCCAGCTCGGTGAACAAGTGGTGGGGAATGTGCTGCTCATCCTCCTCGGTGCCGAGGATGAACTACACCCGCTGGGATGGGGTGTCTGGGGGCAGAAGATAAATCCTGTTACCACACCTGCATTCGGCCTGTCACGCTCACATGCAAAGCGGCCATCGATTGGCACCAGTTCAGCCCTAAATATTGGGCTAGCCCCTCTCCCCCGGGTCTGGCCAGGCTTGCACAGAGCCATGGAGAAGGAGAAACGCCAGATCGGGCAAAAAATGTCATTATCTAGGATGGGAAATAATTATCTGAGTGGAGTGATGAATAAGCACTTTGATGATGGCTTTTAGCAAAAGAGAATTCTTCCTTTTGCTGCAAAGGCTGAACTGCAGGTCCATGGCTACTATCATGACGGATGAGGTGTGACGAGATCAGAGATATCTCCGGGTCATTTTTGGGGCTTTCTTCACCTCTCCCTGTCTCTGTAGTAGTGAGGAAGAGGGTTTGTTGTCCCTCTTAGCTGCCTGCAGGAGGCTAAAATCCCACCTGGGCTGCAGCCTGCGCCTCATCCTTCTCCCCAGGGTCCCCAGCATGCTGCCCCCAGTGGTGGCATTGCCAGGGCCAGTGAAACTTCTCCTCTTGAAGCAGAAGGCTGTGGGGTGCCATGGGGGACGGGAGCCTGGTGGAGATGGTTACAAATACTGTGATGCACAGATTTTTCCTTTGGGGGGAATATTTCCTGCCATTTCCAACAGGCGATTTGCGGAAAATGACCTTGCATTTAGCCAAGAGCTTATTGCACTGGTTAGGACATCCGAGATGGGTCATCCTCTCACCTGGTTGTCTCCTACGGCAGGTCTTCCACGATGTTGCCTATAAAGCCAAGAACCGGGCTGACCTGGTGGCTGGCATCGATGAGTTTCTGGATCAGGTCATGGTTTTGCCGCCAGGAGAGTGGGATCCCTCCATCCGAATTGAGCCCCCGAGAAACGTCCCTTCGCAGGTGGGTGATGCGGCAGAAGGAGGCACGATGGGGACGGACAGGAGGGCAGCACGGCTGGGGGTGCTGCTCAGGGGCCCAAATTTACAGGTCACATACCCAGCCCAAAAAGCAAAACAAGCCAGTGGCTTAAAAGACATATCTTTATCTTATTTCCATTTTACCAGGAAAAAAGGAAGGTGCCAGAAGCTCTCGATGACAGTGCTTCTCACAGCAAGCCGGAGAAACACAGCGGTCCTGAACTGGAGTGGACAGGAAGGTGTGAACTGAAATAGTTTGGTGGGGTGTTTTTCTCTTTGCCCCTAAAATCTGAGTGCGCACCTCCCTTCTAGCAGAGTTTTGGGGTGAAGTGGGTCAGTGAAGGGGCTCCAGGTTACCAGCTTGGTCCCTTGGGCTGGGTGGGTGGGAGATTTGGGCAGCTGGGCTCAGCCGCAGCGTGGTTGCACACAGGTTTTCTTGCTTTGGGGTGGAAGCAGATGTGTAAGTACCTCCAGGTAGAGCTCTGCTGCTTCTCAAAGTGAGGGACTGTTGCAATAAGAGGGGACGGGCTCTCAGGTTTGGTCTCTTTTTCTTTTTGTTGGAGGGTTTCTTTTGTTGGAGGATGGACAGTGGGGTGGATTGAGAACTGGCTGACAGATAGAGCTCAGAGGATTGTGGTTAGTGGTGCGGTCTAGTTGGAGGTCAGTAACAAGTGGTGTCCCTCAGGGGTCAGTACTGGGTCCAGTCCTGTTCAATATATTCGTCGATGATCTGGATGAAGGGATAGAGTGTACCATAGGCAAGTTTGCTGATGACACTAAACTGGGAGGAGTGGCTGACAGGCCAGAAGGCTGTGCTGCTTTACAGCGTGACCTGGACAGGCTGGAGAGTTGGGCAGGGAGGAACCTAATGAAATTCAACAAGGGTGAATGTAGGGTACTGTATCTGGGGAGGAATAACCCCACGCATCAGTACAGGTTGGGGGCTGACTCTCTCCTGGAGAGCAGCTCTGTGGAAAGGGACCTGGGAGTCCTGGTGGACAACAGGATGACCATGAGCCAGCAATGTGCCCTGGCGGCCAAGAGGGCCAATGGCATCCTGGGGTGCATCAAAAAGAGTGTGGCCAGCAGGTGGAGGGAGGTCATCCTCCCCCTCTACTCTGCCCTGGTGAGGCCGCATCTGGAGTACTGCGTCCAGTTCTGGGCTCCCCAGTTCAAGAAAGACAGGGATCTGCTGGAGAGGGTCCAGCAAAGGGCTACGAAGATGATTAGGGGATTAGAACATCTTTCATATGAGGAAAGGCTGAGGAACTTGGGTCTCTTTAGTGTAGAGAAAAGAAGACTGAGGGGGGATCTTATTAATGCTTTCAAATACTTAAAGGGAGGATGCCAGAGGGATGGGAGGAGTCTTTTTTCAGTGGTGCCCATTGATAGGACGAGGGGTAATGGGCACAAGCTTGAACATAGGAAGTTCCATCTTAACATGAGGAGGAACTTCACTTTGAGGGTAGTGGAGCACTGGAACAGGCTGCCCAGAGAGGTTGTGGAGTCTCCCACTCTGGAGATGTTCAAAACCCGCCTGGACGCTGTCCTGTGCAACCTGTTGTAGGTGACCCTGCTCTGGCAGGGGGGTTGGACTAGACGATCTCCAGAGGTCCCTTCCAACCCTGACTATTCTGTGATTCTGTGGTTTTTTTGTATGCCTCAGTTTCTACTGGGGCTAAAATGGGAGAAGGAGACTTCTTTTTAGCAACGGAAGTTACTCTGTGCTTGCGATTGTCCTTCCTCAGCCAAGAAAACTTAACGTGGTCTTCCACGAAAATGGTTTAATTTTTTTTCCTTTCTCCAGGCTCTTTGGAGGTTTGATCCGGGATGTGAAGCGAAAAGCCCCCTGGTTCTGGAGGGACTTTCGGGGTGGTCTGAGCCTGCAGCGTCTGGCGTCCTTCCTCTTCCTCTACTGTGCCTGCATGTCCCCCGTCATCAGTCACCTTTGGGGGACTGCTGGGGGAGGCGACCAACAGCCACATAGTGAGCACCTCTCTCTGTTGGGTGGCACGAGGGAGGACAACACTCATGCAAAAGTCCTTGCTGGAGTGAATTTGCACTTGTGGTTTTCCCTCTAATGATTTAATTACTCGCTGCTGCCTCTCTTCCCTGGACAGAGTGCCATGGAGTCGCTGCTGGGCGCATCCATGACCAGTGTGGTGTATTTCCTCTTTGCTGGCCAACCTCTCGCCATCCTCGGCAGCACCGGCCCCGTCCTCGTGTTCGAGAAGATCCTCTACAAATTCTGCAAGTAAGGCTGGCTGCTGCGGCCAGGTGCTGCGAGCGCCTTCAGAAGAAGGCAGGGATGGAGAAAAGATGTTTTTGTTAGTGGTAGTTGGTAGATTTAAGTTGTCTTCTGTGTCACAGACATCACGCGCTGCTGCTTTAGTATGTGACGGTGCAGGAGCCCTCGGTCTCTGAAGGATGGATGGGTGGTTCAGGGTTTTTAGAGTTAAAGTGAAAGAGCAGGAGGAGGAGAAACCACAAGGATATGGATGCCCGAGATGGGCTGCCCAGGGAAGATGAGACAAATGACTCTGGTTTGGGAATGAGGGAAGATTTGCTTTCCTCTCAGTACAAACTCGGGCACTTTTTTGCATGTTTTTTGCTGTAAGTGGAAATATATTTTACCCACATATCCAAACAGTTTTCTGGTCAAATGTTTTGATGATTTTTGAAAAAGCAGGAGCTTTTCAGGCAAAACGGATATTTTCCATGACAGTCTTTTTGTTGTGGCAACTGTGATGGGAGATTAACCCCTCTTATTGCAATTAAATTTATTATGAAGCCCCAACTTGCTGGCAGCAGGTAACTGGGTGCAAACCCAGCCGGTTTCGCTGTTAGGGCATCGGGGTGATGTGGGAGAACACCACCTTCCACAACAGGGACCTGACCTCAATTAGCCTCCGAGGCATTAACACAAGGTAATTGTTAAAGAATGATAATTAAATAATTGGCCTCTCCTCCTGCGGGCCCACACCCTGCGCCGCAGCCCCGAGGCTGTCTGTCCTAGGACGTGGAAACTGCATTTACCATCCGCAGCCTTGACACGCTCCTGAATTGCTGCCGACTTTCCCCAAAGGAAGGCACGGCTCGGAGCCTCTTGCTGCCCTTTCCACCCTGCGTTTTCTTTTGCTTTCCCAGGGACTACGCACTCTTCTACCTCTCTCTACGGGCGTGCATTGGGCTGTGGACCGCCTTCTTCTGCATGGTGCTGGTGGCCACTGACGCTAGCTCTTTGGTGTGCTACATCACCCGCTTCACCGAAGAAGCCTTCGCCTGCCTCATCTGCATCATCTTCATCTATGAGGCTCTGGAGAAGCTGAGTCACCTGCGAGAGGCCTACCCTGTGCACACGCACAGCAAGCTGGACTTCCTCACCATCTCCTAGTGGGTTTCTTCCTCCTAAAGTGCCGCTGCCCCTTGGCAGGTGCTCAGGGCTGCACCTCCATCGCCTTCCCCTCACCTCTGTCTTGGCTTCTCTCCTCCCAGCTGTAAGGGTGAGGCACCGACCCATCCCAGCAACGAAACCCTGCAGTTCTGGGAGAGCAACAAGATCAATGTGTCTGGCATCACCTGGGAGAACCTCACGGTGACTGTAAGTGCCCCGAGTCACTGCTTCCTCGTGCCGCGGCCGTGGCGTCCAGGGGCACTGGCCTGGTGCAAAGCTCAGAGCCCTTCAGGTGATGATGGGCTTCCAACTGTGCCAATGCTGCTCTGAAAAGTCGTTATTTCAGTCTAAGGTGTGGGTTTAACCCCCTTGGGCCTGGGAAGGAGAGTCCACCTCATCCCTGACATGGTGGGCAATAACTGTTATCCTCAGGACAGCGGTTCTGTCTGGGAGCAAGGTTCAGTGGGTGCTTTGGTTATTGGAGAAGTTGGAGGACTTCAGTTCATGCTTGAAGGCCATAATTAGCTTCCTTAATTGGTTCCTAGTAACTCCAGGCCTTGCTTTCTTACTCAGCGCTGTCTGAAGGTACGTGCATAAACTTGCATGTCTGAGCAGCTCCTTGGGCCATTGCTGCTGGAAGCAGAGCTCAGGCACAGGGTGGGACGCTCTTATAGACATCTTCACCCCCCTTGGCTGTGTCCTGTGAGCCCGCCCCCTGTGAGCCCGCCCCTGGGAAGGGACAATTTGTCTCTTCTCCTTTCCTGTCACTGTTGTCTTAGCCCTCCTTCCCCGTTCCCTCTTTCACTCTCCCCAAGAGTTTCCAGTGTTTCCTTCCCCTCTGGTGTCTTCTTCAGCCACGGTTACCTGCTGTTCAAGCGGAGGATGTGCCATAGGTCTGTGGTACGGTGTCCCATCACATCTCCTGTCTCCGCTGTCGTGGAGAGTTTCATGGACCTGCCTGTGGACATGATGGCCCCTACACACCTGAAGTCCTCTTCAGGCTGAGAGATCTGGGGCTGTTCAGTCTGGAGAAAAAATGGCTCAGGGAGACCTTATTAAGGTGTCTCAATGCCTGATGGGAGGGAATGAAGGCAAGGGAGCCAACTGTACCTCAGGAGTTCCCAGTGAGTAGACTCGGAAGGTTGTCAAACCCTGGAACCACTGGAACACTGCAACCGCCCAAAGAGGTTGTTAACTCTCCACCAATGGAGATCTTCCAAACCCTCAGGAGTTCCCAGTGAGCTTTGAATTTTGAGGGTGAACAAACACTGGAACAGGTGTCTCAGAGAGGTGGTGGAGTCTCTAATAACGGAGTTATTCAAAACCCACCGAGAGAAGGTCCTGAGCAACCTGCTGTAGCTGACCCTGCCTCAGCTGGGGCTTGGACTACACGGTCTCCAGAGGTGCCTTCCAACCTCACCCATTCTGTGAGTGTAGAGGACAAAAGTAAGACAGAAAGAAATGAGAACAGATCCCCTTGGCCACAAACACCTTGGTCTCCTGTGGAGAGGACCTGTGATGAAGAGAGGAAACTTATAATGAGGAAGGAGTAGCAGAGATGGAGTGTTATGCACTGACTGTAATCCTCCATTTTCCATCCCTCGTGTGCCTCTCCAGGCGGGAGTGAGAAGAAGAAATGCAAATGCAAATGAAGGAGTAATTTGAGCCTAGGGAAAAAAAAAAAAGTGGGGTGGGGGAATGGTCTAAAATATTTAGTCATAGTTTCTGACTATCCGAGTCTACTTGACTTGGCAATGAACTGATAATTTGTAAGTGATTTCCCTGTCTTTGTTTTGACCCATGATCATCTTTCCCCTCGTATCATCTTGAGGACGGGGAGCGAGTGAGCAGCTTGGTTGTTGTCTGGCTGCTGGTCAAGGTTAACCCACCTTTCATAAACCCGCTTTCATTCACAACCGGACTGGAGAGCACTTTGTAACGTGTGTGGTGGGGATGGGAGAAGCAGATACTGGGCTGATTGTTCTTGAATTCTGAGAGAACTAGACAAGGTAATCTGCTGACCTCTTCGGTCTCTAGCTTGCAGGCTGTAATTGTAATTGTAATTGGACTTGTAATTGGAGTCAGACAGAAAAATTGAAACACTGGGGCCTTTTGTCTTTAAGATGGCTGTGACTGGTGGTGGTGGCTGCGTTTCATTTGTTGCTCCAAGAGCAATGGCTATGTGGCTGGTCAGAGTCTAGCTTAGACCTCAGTCATTACAGTATTATGTCAACTCTTGCTTTAAGAAACAGTTCATAGCTGTTTCAAGAGATGCCGGTGTGAACAGGGTTAAATTTGACAGGGTGGACATGTTATGTATTGCATTTACATCTCCGAACTGGAGTGCGGGGAGCTTGAGGTGTGCAGACAACTTCAGGGATTAGCAAAACGGTTGATTGCAGTATGGAGGCTATGTGATGTGTACACAGACATTGCTACAGGTTCACTCACTGTAAACCTGGTGAAACTGTTTGTTTTCATCTGCTGGCTTTCACTGGCATGGACAAATGTAAAAGGTGGAAGATAAACAGAATATAAAAAATACCCACTGATAAGTCAGACGCTGCTGTGGGATAATTGAGTGTTTTGGTGGTTTGTTGAGCACCTCAGTTTTTGGAAGGACACCTGCATTCTCTCTGCTCTCTTTTTTTTTCTTCCAGATTTTGATGTGTCCAGAACATGAAATGGAGAGGGTAAACATGTACTGTGAAATCTGCAGAAGGCCTGTTTGTCGTCTATGTAAACCGGGTGGATGTCATGCAAACCACAGAGTAACAACCATAAGCACTGCCTACAAAACCTTTAAGGTAAAAGTAAATATTGTTGGACCTGGCCTTAAGAAGGGGGAAGAGCACTGAGCCTCGGGTTTAAGGGCAAACTTCCCCTGGCAGGATGCCAGGACGTGTGTTTGGAGGACACTGAACGAGTCATGAGGCATGCTGCTGTGCAACATCTGTTAATGTATATATTAGTGTGACATAGTGTGCGGCTAAGAAACTAAACTATATTTTCTATGAGGCTTCAAACAGAACCCCTTAAAAGCGCTTCCACCTTATGTTAGCCAACTGTGCATCAGTACTGACCAATGCAGAAGGTTTAAGAAGTTAATGGTTTACAATCTGGCTTTTTTAAGGCAAGTGTCCTTGTGGCTTGGGTTAGCTTATACTTCAGAAGCACTCCTGAAGAATCTGCATCGGCAGTTATCTGCTGGGACGCTGTATGTTTTTGAAGTTGCAGAGCTGTTGATTCCCTAAGCACCATACAACAGGGCAGACTTGCAAACACTGCTTTGTTATTAAAGAATGATTGCTGCTGCCTCCTCTTCTTCCTTTGCTTCCTCTCTTGCTCACAGGAGAGAAAAAAAAAAAAAAAGCCCATCCCAGCCTGCCTTCTGCTCTTTGGCCTCCTCGCCTGTTTGCAAGGCTTTTCCTGTACAGCTGTTAACTCTTGCAACTAAGGAAGTGCAGAGACACTCCTAAGTTCAAGTTTCCAACCACTCATTTTTCTAGCAAACCTTACTACAGATGAGTTAATAACCTATGAGGCTTTTCTATTAGTTCTGGTAATGTCTTGAAGACTCGTGTTCCTAGCCTAAGAGAGAAGGTGACTGCTGTGGCTGGGGAAGGATGAGCCAGCTGAGGCTGTCACCTCTTCTCCTCAGAGGCTGTGCCACCAGTCCTGCACATGGCAGTGGCCTGATGTCCCGGGCCAGTCATGGCGGGTCACTGAGCAGTTCTCCGCAGGGTTGCTGCTCATAACTGATGGCAGGCTCTTGTCCTCGTAACTACAGAAACTGAGTGCTGGCTGGGTGGCCCGCCTGTGCTTGTTGTCAGTTTGGGTGGGATGCCCTTGTTCTGCCTGCCAGTTTGCTGTTTTATTTTAACAGGAGAAGCTTTCAAAAGATATTGAGTACCTCATCAGTAAGGAGAGCCAGGTGAAAGCTCGCATCACGCAGCTGGATCTGCTGCTGAAAGAAACAGAGGTGAGAGTGGCTTGTGGGTTGTCTGGGGATGGACCTTGCAAGGACACAGCAGGGACTCCAAATGGAACAGTGAAGTGTTCCAGATCCTTTGGGTTTTTTTTTTGTTAGCCAGCAAAACCATTTCTGAACAGTTTGTGTTGGTTCTGAGTCACAGACGGTAAGACCTAATCCTGACAGTGTGGGAAATTTGGGCAACCTACAGAGGGAAGTTAAGTTTTGGGTGCTGCTGTGAATTTAATTGACATAAAGCTTATTTGATACCTTACCCAAAGAGAGGTGGGTTAGACTTACAGCTCTTGCATATGAGTGGTGCTGCACAATTTATGCTGTCTGTTTACCTTGAGGATGTTGCAGTGAAGTCAGAATTAAGGGCAAAATCTCCCTGCAGAAGAGTCAGAGCTGGGAGCTCACATAGGAGCTGAAAAACGCAATGGCAAAAATTGGCAGGAGCTCCTGGCCCTGCCTGTATCTTGCTGCAGATGGCCTTTGTGCTTCATAGTTCCTTTAATCCAGGGCACTCATCAGAGGTGGCACTACAGGGCATAGGGGAGAAACTGGGCTGGACTCCCAGTTCAGGGTGACTGGGGAAGGTGGAAGAGCACCTAGGTCTTGGGCATGAAGACTTCAGACGCTGACTTGCTTTTACAGTGCTTTTCCATGAACTATTTAGACAAACGCTGTGCGTAACTCAATACATAATCGGAGGAATAATTTCCTGCTCTTTCCTCTCTGTGTTAACATAGGAGACGCTTACTAGCTTGGGTGCAGTGCTGATTGCATTTTCAGTGTTGAAGAGCATAACAAAGCTCGTTAGTCTTGTCAGTCAAACAGATGACTAGTTTGCTCTGATCTCTTGAACAACCCTAAGTACGTTTCTGTACACAGCCACAGTGCTGTGGGATCCGTCTAAAATGTCTTTTGTTCCCTCCTAGTGCAACAGTGAAAGAGCTAAAGAAGAAGCATCTCAGAGTTTTGAGAAATTATCTCATGTCCTGGAAGAGAAGAAATCCGCAGCTCTTAGGGCAATTGAAGCTTCTAAGAATTTAAGGCTGGAAAAATTGCAAACACAAGCAGAAGAATCTCAAGGGCTCCTGGAAAATAATGGCCTTGTAGGACTTGCTCAAGAACTGCTTAAAGAAACCGATCCATCTTGTTTTGTTCAAACAGCAAAACAGCTTCACGTCAGGTATCTTATTAATTATCTTCCGTTCGAGGTACAGGTACTGTTCCAGGGATGTCTGGTCAGTCATATTCTTTGGACACCTGCTAGGAAAGTACTGAATGCAAGTACTTTGTGTTGCAGAGCCTCAGAGGCGGTCCCGGTACCATTCAGTAGAAATTCCTATATTACAGTGTGCGTTAAAAAACAGCCCAGAGGAGGGGCTCTGTCCTGCGCCAACGCCTAGCCTTCTTCAGTAGGACTGCAGTGGAAGGGTAACCCATTCAGCTCACTGATACAGTCCTTTGCTCAGAGATTGCATCGGGTATTTGCAAGTTAATCTAACAGGTCTCTTCTGGCTTTAAACTCTTTGATCTGAATAGTTGTGCTCCATTAGCGCTTCACACCTATTTTGTTCTTTGAATGTAATGCCCCAAATTGTTAAAATGCTCTGCCAACCAAAAGATTCCCTGTTAGTTATCTTTACACTGATGTACAAAAGGCCTTTAAATTTTGCATTTTAATTCTGTCTAGAGAGACAAGTTTCTGGGACACGTGAGTAAGTACCTGAAAAGAGAACTTTTTTTAAAGCAAAACCTAGTGGTTTTGCTTTAAGGAATGCACCCATGTGAATTCCTTTTTCCCTCTTCTGCCATCCCTCTGCTTCTGTGCTTTCAGAATCCAAAAAGCTACTGAATCTCTGAAGAGCTTCAAGCCAGCAGCTGAAACTACTTTCGAGGACTTTGTGATGGACATAGCCAAGCAAGAAGAGATCCTTGGTGACTTGTCCTTCCATTCCAATGGTAAATTATGAGAGCATCACGTCTTTCTTGAGTTACAGCTTTAAGGGCTTCTCTGGAAAGAGGCAAAACTTGTGCAGGGCTGCAGTTGCAGAACTCAATCTTGTGACTTGCATTGTCCCTTCTGCCTCTGTGATTCACAAGGCACTACCTGGCAGCAATGCTAGCTTCAGCTTTGATAAAGAAGCTAAGATGCCATGGCATTCAGAACCAGTTTACATTGGCTTCCAAAATATTGTAGTTAAGTAATACTAGGTCTTCCTAGCAGCTTTTTGTCGTGATTGCATGACAGAAAAGAATAGGTTTTTATATGGTTTTTTAGTTGCCAGCAAAAATAAATAATACAACTTTCAAAGTAAAACCAGAAAGGATTTAAGTGCATGAACAGACCCATCCTCATCTGCACTCTTTGACTGAGTCAGATTTCCCCCCCCCACTGTCCCCTCAGTGCTGTAGCCACTCAACAAAGGGCTTCTGTGTTTAATTCTAAAACAACATGTATCTACATTTGAGGTTTTTTTCTCCTGAATCTCTGTCATTCCAGGTCTAGAAATACCAGAAATCAATGAAGAGCAGAGCAAAATGTACAACAAAGCTCTGATCAGTTGGGAATGCCCTGGGAAGACAGACTCAGCTGATATCTATGGTCTTGAGTATCATAAGCTTAATAGAGAAGAGGAGAGTACAACGTGGCAGGAGATCGAAGTTTGCAGCAAGAGCAAAGTAAGATCTGATCTCGATGACGACAGCAGCTATGCCTTCAGAGTTCGAGGATATAAAGGATCCATCTCTAGCCCTTGGAGCCGAGAAGTTATCTTGCGTACGCCTCCAGCCCCAGGTATTGGGTTTTCTTATGTCCACGAGCTGCTGGTGGTGTTAAGAGCTGTAGGTGGTTTCCAGTAGCTCCCAGACTTCTACTACACTGTTACCGGTTGTATACATGTTTAAAAGCACTGTTAACAAACAGGTTAAGTAGGTAGCATACTGAGACTGTGTTAGCTTGCGTAATGTTCCTGGTAGCCTTTAAAAGCGAGGAATTCTAGTGCCAGCATGACTTAAAATATAGTTTATAAGCACAGAAATACTTAACTAAGAGAAAATTTTTTGGGATGCTGTTTTTCAGTTCTCAGTTTTCTTTTTGATGACAAATGCGGGTACAACAGTGAACATCTCCTGCTGAACCCAGGAAGAACCTCTGTGGAAAGTAGGGCTGGATTTCCTCTCATGCTGGGGTCTGAGCGCATGCAGGTCGGATGCTACACAACCCTGGATTACATCATTGGCGACACTGGGATTGCCAAAGGGAAGCACTTCTGGGCTTTTCACGTGGAAGCCTATTCCTACCTGGTGAAAGTGGGAGTTGTTTCTAGCAACAAGATACAGAAGTTGTTCCATAATACCCATGATGTGACCAGCCCAAGGTAAATTGCAGACTCTTGCTTAATACATGTTTTGTATAAGGAGATGGCTTTTTAAAAAATAAATTAAGAGCGAGCCTGGTCTCAATTAGTATACAAGATGAACCTAAGCAGTGGAAAGTGGCTTGAAGGATATAGTGTAAGCAGGTTGTCCTCTTCATCCTCTACTATTAGTAGGAAGATGTTCTAATTGTCCAGAGTCCTATTTTCTTTCTTTCTGGGAAAGAAATCGGGTTTCTACAGATATCAAGATATGTCAGTTAAAGCAAGAAGGTTAAAAAAGAGAAAAAAAAGCATCATTTGCAAGATTGAAGCAATGCTTAGTTGTCAATAGTAAGATTCTGCCTTAATTCCCTTAGCATACTAGGTTTGGCAGCCACTCAGAGGTACAACGTTCACTGTGCATATCTGTGTGTCTTTGCTGTAGCTTGCGTCATGGTGGATTCCAAGTCACTGGCTCATCCCAGGCTATAGATTTGCATATGACACTGGAGTGCTACTGAGCACAAGCCAAAGTGCAGTGGATAAACCAGCAAAAAGATTTCCAGCTCTCAATTACAGTTGTAGTAAGCCTGGATGTGTCTAGGAACTGCAGGCTGGGAGGCTATCTCCCAGGGGCTCTTAACTTTTTCATGAATCTAACAAAAGTGTTGGCCTTCTGCTGTATAACATACTGAAATTATAAAAACGCCAGTGTCTCAAGCTTCTGAAAGTCAGATGGAGACTCATTGAAAAATGAGAAATTAGATCCTGATTTTCTCATTTCTCCCGGTCCCTGCCAGGAGGGAGTGAAGCTCAGCCCCGCTCCCTCCTTTTACAGGGAGGAAAACAAAATGGAAAAAAGAAAACCAAATTGTCCTATATTAGAAGTGTATAATTCCATTTTAAGGGTAGGGCAGCAATAGGGCTGGTACCACAGCCCCCCAGCCCCACAGCCACTGTGGGTCACCGGCGTAATAATGTACCTCTCCGGTAATTAAAGTTTCTTTTGGGAAGGGGGGAGAGATGGGGACTCTCCTGCGCCGGGACCTTTCCCCTCCAGGGAGGCAGAGCCGGAGCAGCGAGCACGGTCCTGCCCGGAGGGCAGCGTGGAGGGGACGCGCACGGGCATCCCGGAGGAACAGCAGCAAGGAAACCCCGGCACTGCACCTTTCCCTTCCTCCGAGCCTTTTTCTTTTCCTCTTTTTAAGGGCTCAACCAGTTTCTTCCCCCTCTGACCGTCACCATGGGGCACTGGCACCAGCAGCTTTGCAAAACCCCATCCTGTAAAAGCCGCCTGATTTTGGCCCTGTTTGGGGATGCGCCGCTTCCATCCTTACAGAGCAAACTGATAGATTTGGTTTTCTCCCCCGTCCCCATTTAGCAAGAAGCACCAACGTGCCGTTGTCGGTTTGGGTCGGTTTGCTGCAGAAAAAGGCTCCCGCAGGGGACGGGATAAGCCGATGGCAGGAGGGTCCCTGCACCCATCCCACCGCTGCTGGTGGAGGGCGGCAAGGGGACCTTTTCTTCGGGGTTGTCCTCTCCTCCCGGGCTCTGCAGCCCCACGCCGCAGCCCAACGACCCCCCCGAGATGGGAAGAGAGCATGAGAACCATCTCTGCTCAACAGCTCAAGAGGAAAAAACAAAATAAACGAAAGAGATAAAATAATACAATAGGATGAGATACAATAACGCAGGAGCACCCGCCCCACTCGTGGCACTACTTTTATTCTCGGCCACTGCAGTGATTGGGGGGTTTGACAGGATGGACCTTCCAAGGTCCCCTCCCACCCAAACCAGTCTTTGGGTCCATGACTGGAAGTGTCTGAGGTCAGGTTGGATGGGGCTGCAACCAACCCCGTCTACTGGATCCCAAACCACCCAGAAATCCAATCCAAACTGTTCTTTGGGTCCGGTTGGAGGTGTTCAAGGTCAGGTTGGATGGGGCTGGGACCAACCTGGTCTACTGGAAGGTGTCCCAGCCGATGATGGGGAGGTTGGACTGGATGGACCTTCAAAGGTCCCCTTCAACACAAACCGTTCTGTGGGTCTATGACTGGAAGTGTCCAACGTAAGGCTGGATGAGACTGGGACCAACCTTCTCTACTGGTTCCCAAACCTTCCAGCCCAAAAATCCAACTCAACCAACCCAAACCTTCTATGAGTCTGATTGGAGGGGTTCAAGGTCAGATTGGCCAGGGCTGGGACCAACCTGGTCTGTTGGAACCCAAACCACCCAAAAATCCAACTCAACCAATGCAAACCATTCTGTGGGTCTGAGTGGATGTATCCAAGGTCCGGTTGGATGGGGCGTTGAGTAACCTGCTCTACTGGAATATGCCCCTGCCGAAGACAGGGGAGGTTGGACGAGATGGACCTTCAAATGTCTCCTCCAAGCCAAACCAATCTGTGTGTCCATGACTGGAAGGTCCGAGGTCAGGTTGGACGGGGCTTGGAGCATCCTGAGCTGCTTGAAGCTCTCCCTGCTAATGGCCACCCCACCAGAGGTTGGCGGTTGCCGTGTCACCACGCTCAGTCAATCAGCGATGAACATGTCACCCTGATGTCACAAGAGGTGCGTGGCACACCCACTCAGGGGGTATAAAAGGGCCCACCGGGTGGTGGGTCCCACACTTTGGAGGAACGTCCATAAGATGACCTCTAACATGGCTGTCGCCACCAAGAACCGACCTGCCAGCGTGAGGCGGACCAAGATGGACTTCTGGGATGGGATGGAGCACACCTTCGCTATGTCCAGCGTCACCGCTGAAGGTACGGCCAACCGCAGCCACCTCTCCGGCAGCCAAGACTCAAGGGCTTGTCACCATTTCGGAGCCAGCCATGACACTTGGCGTGTGCCACCGCGTCGCGGCTCAAGGGGGAGATGTTTGGGGTGGACCTGAGAGCTGGTGGAGATGGGGCCTGACCTGGTTCTTCTTTGTTTTTTCAGAGCGAACGGCCGTCTGGGATGCAGTGGCTGGCTACATTCAAGACCAACTCCTGCTCCACAAGGTGGTGCAACACCCGCGTCCTCCTCATGCACCATGAGGGGTGGTGGGATCCCCCTGGGGCGTGGCCTGCTCTCACCCTTCAACTCCTCAGAAAACAGGAATCTCACCCCAAAAGTCCCCACTGACGGCCAAACGGGGCCTGTGTAATGTTGGTGTCACTTCTGGTAGGGCTGATCCAGGTCGCTGGAGACCCCCCCGGGATGGCCTCATCCTGGTTCTGCCCAAACTCCAGTGCTGTTTTTTTCTCCTGAGGAGGGGAAGGACTCAACATCTCCTCCCCAAAGTTCTCCCCCCCGCCCAGCTCGTGCCTCCGAACGGTGGGAGAGGGCAGGATCCAGCCTGAAGCACCATCCCTGGACGGGGGAGGTCACCTCCAGATCTTCCCTCTAGCCAGTCCTCACCCTCCCACCCTTCTCGTCCACTTGCAGGGCGTCCGAATTCCCACCCTTGGCTCCTTCGGTACTGTCCTCGAATGCGTCCAGGTCAGAGATGAAACCCTGACTATCCAGAAGCCGGTGTTCCACCTGGCCAGGAACCTTGCTGTTGTCCACAACCTGATGGACAACAAGGACTACCTGCCCGGTAAGATGGCTGACTGCATGGTCATCTTCTCTGAAGCAACTCCAAAGTCCAATAATTGAGTGGTTTTGAGTTTTTTTGGGGCAATGCAATGATTGTGACACACAAGCTGTAGGACACGGGCCACCGGGTGAGCGTCTCCATCCTTCTCCTGTGGTTCTTCCAGGCAACAAGGAGCTGGAGCCCCTCAAGTACTCCAAGGTGGCCGTGGCAGCCGCCGTGTCCCGGCAGAAAGTGGTGGACTGCATCCAAGGCACCACGACCCTCCTCTCGCACTGCCTGGGGAAGGGGGAGAATGTGGCCCTCATCCTGAGGGAGGTGGGGGTGCTCCTCATCGAAGGCACGAAAGTGCGCGTGAAATTCTACCGCAGCTTCCTGGAGAGGCTGTCTGGGAAGGAGAACTTGGAGAAGGTTGTCTTCAAGGTAAGCATTTTGGTTTCTCTGTGGTGCGTGCGGTCCCACGGCAGTGTTCTGGCACTGCTTGTGTGGGGTCCCTCAGGACACGTTCAGCCACTCGGTCCAGGTGAGAGTTACGGTCCTGCCAACACTTGCTGCCTCAAGCTCCTCCGACACTTGAGTGCCTCAGCCATGTGGGGGATGTCCCACCGTTTTTGGCCTCTTCCAATGTGGGGTGCTTTAACCACGTTGAGGGATGTCCTGCCATCTTTGGCCTCCTCCAACACTGAGACCCTCAACCACATTGAGGATGTCCTGCTGTCTTTGGCATCCTCCAGTGTGCAGTGCTTCAACCACGTTGAGGATGTCCTGAATCTTTGTGTTCCTCCATTGCAGGACATGATTGTGTCCCCAGTGGTACCCGTGGCCTCACTGAGCTTCTCCGGCCGTGTCATCCTCTTTCCCAAGTGAGTACGTTGGCGGCTGTAGCCGCTCTTTGATGCCAACGCCCAAGGTAGCATCTCTTCCTTGTGCCGCTGCGGGTGTCCTGGGGACACCAGGCGGCGACTCTTGATGATGTCCCCAGGCCGCAGTCACTCCCATAAGGCAGCTCTGAGGGGAAAGACAGAGGAATTTGGATGACATTTCTTCCCGTGGTGGCCTGGACTTCTTTGCTGGGCGACTCCATTTCCCAGGCCCGTCCTTGGGGATGGGATGTGGTAGACTTGGGAAGACAATGGCCTTCATGGCAATGCCAAACTCTGCCTGCGGGCAAGTGGCCGCAGCAAGTGGCAAGTGCTGGTGGTGCCATGGGTCATATGGGTGTCTTCTCCTTCTTTCCAGGTTTGTGATGGAGTGTGTGCCCAAACACCCACCCAGGGCTCTCCTCAAGACCTCGAGACAAGTCCCTGGTGAGGATGTGCAGACGAGAAAAGACAGTTTGCCACCTCTCCAGCAAGGTTGGAAAGGTAAAGCAGCTCCCAGCTCTTCTCCATGGGACGGGCAGCCAACTTCTGCCATGTTGTGGGGAAATGGCCGACGCTGAGCGCCAAAAGGCTCCGACTTGTCCCAAAGCTTCAGGCCAACTCCTGAGGGCCTTTTGTCCTAACGATTTGTTGGTGTCACCAAAAGAGAGCCCCGGGGTGGGATGTGCCCAAGGGTACAGTGGGAGGATGGTGGGCCAAGGCCTTCTCCTCCCCCTCTTCCCCTCAGAAATGACACCTGTCCCCTCCCCGGCACCACCCGGCTCCTCCTTCCTGACCATCATGATGATGATGAAGTCGGGGAAAACCACATTGGAAATGGTGCTGGTGTTGGGGAGGACACGATGGGGCTGCTAGAGGAGCAGAATGTCCAACCCTCAGACATTTTGGGAAGGGGCCTGAGCACCCCCTGCGTGTCCCTGGGTGGTCTGGCAGCGTCACAGCGACGCTCTTCTGAGGAGGTGTCTTCTTTCTGGTTCCAGTGGGGTTTCCCGGTTTTCCCTTTCCTGCTGCTCCGAGCCCGACTCAAAGCAAAACACCACAGTTCGGGGAAATCTTGGAGCTGCAGAAGAAGAAGAGGACAAGGTCTCTGGCCAGGTGAGGCTGAAGGCTCAGGGTGGGCAGCCGCACGGGGCCATTTTACCCGGAGAGGTGGGAGACGCTCCATCCCTGGAGACATTCCAGGCCAGGTTGGATGGGGCTTTGAGCAACCTGATCTGGTTGAAGACCTCCCTGCTCATGGCAGGGGTGTTGGACTAGATGGACCTTCAAAGGTCCCTTCCCACCCAAACCATTCCATCAGCCTGACTGGAGGTGTTCAAGGTCAGGTTGGATGGGGCTGGAACCAACCTGGTCTACTGGAAGGTGGCCCTGCCGATGACAGCGGGGGGCGTTGGACTAGATGAACCTCTAAATGTCCCTTCCAACCCAAACCATTCCATGATTTTCTGACCCAGCAAGAGCCCGTTCCCCAGCCCTGAACGCTCCTTGGTCATCACCACCCAAGCGTGGTGAAGGCAGCACCTGGAGGGGTGGGATGTGGCTGCCAGGAACACCCCCATTTCACAGGGCTGGATCTTTGCCAGCTCTTCAGGAGAGCCCCAGCGTGGTCTAGGGACAATGGGACAGCTGTGTGTCAGATGAGGGTCCCGGCACAGGGGGTTTCCTCAGCCAACCTGCTGCTGGCTACATGAGGAGGCACGTGGCTCATGGGGAGGGGCAGAAAGCAGCCCCAAACCCATTGTGTCCTCAGGTAGACCTCTCCCTTTGTGTCCTTCCAGGCGGCGGTTGGTGGTCCCAAGGGTCTCCTCCGACACAAACCAACCCATGACCAGCCAACCCAAGGGCAAAGCAATGCCCAAAAGACAACATGGACGCAGAGCCAAGAGATGGCAGCCAACCCTCAGTCCGATAGAGGAGGAAGAGGAGGAGAAGGAGGAAGAGAGGGAGGAAAAGAAGGAGGAGAAAGAGGAAGAGAAGGAGGAAGAGAAGGAGGAGGAGGAAGAGAAGGAGAAGGAATAGTGGAGAAAATCCTCACCGAACGCACAGTGCTGAAGGCGGTGAAGGCCGAGTCCTCCCATCCCCGCGAAGCCTCGGCCTTCATAACGTCTGTAATAGCCGTATTATCGGCAACGAGTTCTGAGGTCAGCCTGCTCAAGGAGCCTGCCTACGGGGCCCTCCAACGGCCACCACCGAGCCGAGGCAGCAAAACCAGCAAAGCTGTCCCTCCATGGAGAGTTCAGAGAAGACTTTAAAGGACAGTCCTGTGAAGAGTCCCTGGAAGGATCCCCTGAAGAGTCCTCCAGAGAGTTCCCTGCTGAGAACCCTCTGTCACCCGCTGCCAAGAACCCTGGCCAGACCCCCGGCTGTCCCCCAGCATCGGCCACCCAGCATGGCCCAACTGTTGGAGGAGCTGCTGAGGAGGCAGTCCCAGGAGGTTTTGACCCGCTCGCTGCTGCCACCAGCCGTTGACTCCTGCCAGGCTGTGCCTAGATCGGGAGAGGCGGGTGGCAAGCAGGCCAAGCGCCCCGTGCCACACGGCACCCCCAGGACGCAAGAGACCTCCCCGTGGGCCAACATCCCACCCAAGAAGAGGAAGATGGT
This sequence comes from Vanellus vanellus, assembly GCF_965231255.1. Taxonomy (NCBI): domain Eukaryota; kingdom Metazoa; phylum Chordata; class Aves; order Charadriiformes; family Charadriidae; genus Vanellus; species Vanellus vanellus. The sequence continues at coordinate 1,077,785 of NW_028127957.1, forward strand.
GGTGTGCTAGGTGGAAAAACACTCCAAACCCCTGTGGGAGGGAACGCCGGAGCGGGACGGTGCCGCAGTGGGCAGCAGCAGGCAGCACATGGGCAGCAACAAGCGGAGGACATCTGATGGCAACACCATGGCCACCAAGCGACGCAGAAACCTGGTGGATGCTGGGGGGCAAAGTGCCCCACACTCCCCCAGCCTCTCTTCATGGGCTGATAGAGAAGGCGTGGAGCACGCATCCCCACCGCATGCGACCCGCACCCACCCACTCCAGCCCCAGCCCCACTCTCCCACATCTCTCTCTCTTTCTTAATTCATTAAAGGTTTGATGTTTGGTTCACAGTGCGTCTGCCTGCGGTCATTCCTGCAGTGGGAGGCGCGGGGGTTAACGCAGCCCGTGCCGCATGTGTACATCTGACCCTCCACCTCTTCACCCCTGTATATGAGGAATCCCCCAAAGTTGTGGATGGAGACTGTCCTGGTTTGAAGTAAAACAGAACCAATTTTGTTCAGTAACTTCGCTTCTTAGCGGGGCCTCTTCTAACTACTAAAATAACTGCATATTGTGCAGACAGTGTTCACTCTCTCAGAGAGATCAGACCAATTGTTTATAGCTGATGCCCAGGCATGGGATGCAGAGAGGCTCCTGCTTATACTTATTGCTATAACCCCCAAGGCCAACCAACTTTGTTATTTGCCCCGTCGGAGGGTCGGAAGCGGAAAAGCATAGTGGGGTCCCACCTGCAGGGAGGAGCGGACAGGACAGGTGACCCAAAACTGACCAACAGGGTATTACATCCTGTGGGAAACCTTGGCTGGTCCGAGGGATCAGAATGCGAGTTTAACGTTGACCTTGAGCAGATATCCGTGTACCCTTGAAGAGACTGGGGAGTCCTGAGAAGAGCTAAGTAAAAAGATAAAGGTTGGCAAACATCCTGGCTTTGACCAGAGCATGAACAGTGTGTGATGTGAGAGCGTATCGGGCAAAAGTAGAATGCTGAATATATGCATAGATAAGCACCTGGGTAAAAGACTCTAAAAAAGCACTGCTTGTTAAGTAAAGAAATTGGATTGCTGCAACTTGATGTCCAGTGTCGTGTCCGTCCCAACAACGACTCAGTATTATCAAGATTTTATCCCGCACATTTACACAAAACAAACAATAATATTCTTTTTTATTACACGTGGCAGGTCAGTGGCAATTCTTCATGCCTAATCTACTGATTACTCTGGTGTCTTGTCATGTTAAGAACATAACTCTCCCTCCTATAGTGGAATTATATTGTTACTGATTCATTGAATAAACTAATTATATTTTCTTCAGTCATGCCACTTGGCCAAGAATAAGGAGAAACATATTAAGGGAGGTAAATATTTATTAGCTTGTCTTCCTCTGACCTTAATTATGTTGGATAAAGCCCAACATTCAAAACAAAACGGAACTTTCTTGTTACTACCTTTTACAAGACACTTCAAGGGGGTATTTATTTAATCTACATTTAGTAATATAAAAGTTTGGTGTATCACTGCATCTAATCCTGTAGACACTCAAGACAGCCAGCAGAGAGCACGGAGCACCTCTGGGAAAGTGAGTCCTCCCACCTGTCTTTGGCACTGTCTTATGATTCAATAAATAGCCCCAAAAGAGTGCCTATATCTCTCCATTTCCAACAGAGAGCCTACACGAGAAATTTAAACTACATTCCTAACCTTAGGGTGGCTAAACTTAGACTACACAAATCTTGATCACGAAGAAAAACTCTATGAAAGACGTATGTTGTATATCTCAGGAAAGTACACGAAGGGTTAACAGCCCATTTCCACCTTTTCTATCTACACTCAATTGTTGCAGGGAGTCACCATGTGTGTGACAATATATGTAGAATCATAGAATCATAGAATCATAGACTTGTCTAGGTTGGATGAAACCCTTGGGATCATCGAGTCCACCCATCCACCCTACTCTACAAAGTTCTCCCCTACACCATATCCCCCAACACCACATCTAAACGTCTCTTAAACACATCCAGGGATAGTGACTCAACTGCCTCCCTGGGCAGTCTATTCCAATGCCCGACCACTCTTGCTGTGAAAAATTCTTTCCTAATGTTCAGTCTAACTCTACCCTGTTGGAGCTTGAAGCCATTCCCTCTTGTTCTGTCATTAATTACCTGTGAGAAGAGACCAGCACCAACCTCTCTACAGTGCCCTTTCAAATAGTTGTAGAGAGTGATGAGGTCTCCCCTCAGCCTCCTCCTCCTCAAACTAAACAGTCCCAGCTTCTTCAACCGCTCTTCGTATGATTTGTTTGCTAGGCCCTTCACCAGCTTCGTTGCCCTCCTCTGCACTCCCTCCAGCACCTCGATATCTCTCTTGTATTGAGGTGCCCAAAACTGGACACAATACTCGAGGTGTGGCCTCACCAGTGCTGAGTACAGGGGCACAATCACCTCCCTACTTCTGCTGGCCACGCTATTTCTAAGACCAGCCAGGATGCCGGTGGCTTTCTTGGCCACCTGGGCACACTGCCGGCTCATATTCAGCCCCTTGTCAATTAGAACCCCCAGGTCTCTTTCTGCCCGGCAGCTTTCCAGCCACACCTCCCCAAGCCTGTAGCGCTGCACGGGGTTATTGTGGCCCAAGTGCAGGACCTGGCACTTGCCCTTGTTGAAACTCATACCATTGATGTTGGCCCAATGATCCAATCTAAGTCTCTCTGTAGAGCTTCCCTATCCTCCTGGGAATCAACACTCCTGCTTAACTTGGTGTCATCTGCAAACTTGCTGATGATACACCCTATGTCCTTATCGAGATCATCAATAAAGACGTTGAACAGAAATGGTCCCAACACTGAGCCCTGAGGCACACCACTTGTGACCGGCCGCCAGCTGGATTTAAATCCATTGAGCACCACTCTTTGGGACCTTCCAGTCAGCCAGTGCTTGATCCAGCGGATCGTATGCTCATCCAACCTGTCACAAAGTGAATAAGAGACAACTTAGAGAAAAAGTACAAGAAGGGCGTGAATTGGCTAAAAGACCATTTGAAAAAAAAAAAAAAAAAAACAAACAAAAAAACCCCAAGTAGATTTTACTGAATTACCGAAGGTTGAGAGATATCAGTATCTATTAGTCTTGGTTGATGATCTTTGTAGAAGCCTTCTCGGCGGTAAGAACTACGGCGAAAACAGTTATTAAAGTCCTCTTGGAAGAAAGGCCCACATTTTACCTCCAAAATAATCAAGAAGCAACTAAATTATTTGGAACAAAATGGGAATACCACACTCCCTGGTATCCTCAAAGTTCTGGGAAAGTAGAAAGAATGAATGAGGAGATAAAGAAACATCTAACCAAGCTGAAGGTAGAGACGAGAATGAATTGGGTTATATGTTTGCCATTAGCCTTACTACATATTAGAACTCAGCCAAGAACAGATACTGGTATATCCCCCTTTAAATTGTTGTATGGGATGCCTTACGATTTCAGAATATTAGTAAAACACCTGAAAGTCGAAGATGAAATCTTAACGGAGTATATTTTAGAACTCACTAAAAGAAGAGACCTCCCTTGAACATTTCCATACACCGAATCCAACCTGGAGATCAGGTGTTGACCAAAACCAGAAAAGAAACATCTTTAACGCCCCGCTGGGAGGGACCTTTTTGTTGTTTTACTTAACACAGATACAGCAGTACGGACAGCGGAGAAAGGATAGACCCACACTAGCAGAATAAAAAGACCTATCTTCCCAGAAAGGTGGACTATGACGTCGGAACCGAGAGACCTTTGAGTAAGATTAAGGAACAAGACTGGCAAATGCACTTTTCCAGAAGAGAAGTAACGGATAGTTTAACCATGTATAAAGCACCATACTTCTGGATACCTATGTTAGGTTGTTTGCAAGTGTGCAGTTTGGTAAGAAGTAGTCATGTGTCTTGTTTAACATGCAATCTTGCTGTATGAATTGTTGCAAAAATCTGACGTATCAGGAATCAGAAAGTCAAGCAAAAATCTGTAAATTATTTTGGGGGTGGGAACTATCAATATCTGAACCCTGGGAGGTATATGAAATGAACTGGTATTGAGCCTTAAGACAGTGTGCTGTAAGATTCCTCTGGAAACAGGCCCAGCAACAAAACAGGTGGAAATATATTTAAGAATTATTGATAAATTAACAGCAGAGTTACTAAAGTGAGAAAGGCGTGGTAAAAGGAAAGCCAGAAAATTCCCCTGAAGACTACCTGCTGCTGCCGAGAAGATGTTGATATCCCGTTGCTCTCTGCACGAGAGTAGACGAGGACAGGCAGAGAGGTATTAAACAGTGGGGCAATGAAAGCTGGTATCCTTTCACTACCACGGCCTCAAGAAATGAGCACCAACCCTTCCATTGGCACCATAGTTAACTACCTTAATTTCCACCCTGGCGGGGCCCCTCATAATACTGTGGTTAATTCTAACCTTCGGGCCTTGTTATTGTTAACAGATTTGTAGCTTTTGTTAAGAACAGGTTAAAAACAGTGCAACTAATGGTAATAAAGCAATCAAAACTAGAAATGAAGATTATACCAGATGAAAACTCTGAGTTAGATGCAGCTTGTGAAGTACTGTCCAGGTTTGATCAGCAAATTTCTTGTAAATAAAAGAAAAAGAGGGGAAGGATTGTAATAAGTAACAGAAGATCATTTGCTGATCCAACCAGTCACTCAAGGACCGTCTGGACAGTAGGTTATCTCAAGCACAATAAAAGCTCAAGCACAAGCGCTTAAGCGGTTTGATGAACAAAACAGTAAAAAGTAAAAGGGGGGAATTGTGACAAGCTCAGCGCTGTTTGTTCACCAAACCTAGAAACTCGCATTGTCACACTGTTTTACAAAAAGGCAATTGCTGAACCTGCTGTTGCAAGATAGCCCGCATCCTGTGAGCGAGCAAGGCTAAAACTGCAAAGGTCAGGTTATGCAAACAAAGTAGGATGTGAAAAAGACTTGGAGGAGGGGAGGGGGGCTCATGAAGACAAAGAGTACATGATGTGAGGAAGATATGAATCTTTCATCCCTGCGACAACCAGGAGGAAAAGGAAAGCAGAAAACGACCCCCTAGCAACAAGTCGTGTCGTGCAGATGCAGAGTACCCCTCTACCGGAAAAAGAAGAGTATAAAACCAGGGACTTTTGGGAAACGGGTGCGAGCCGTCGGCGGAGTGAGACTCCCGGGCCGCCCAGCGCTGTTTTGCTTGCTGCCGCTTGCTAATAAATACTTCAGTCTTAATTGGCTCCGTCTCCTTGCATCAATTTGTGGTGGCGGTGCCAGCGCCGGCCCCGGGGGCTGCGACACCACGTTTTTGTCCTCTACTGCAAAGTGTTCTGTGAAAAACAACCAACCAAATCCCACCCAACGGCAACATCAAAAAACAAAGAGAAATCTCTCCAGCTCACCCGAGCCTGAGCTGCTCTCCGCTGCTCTCTTTCCAGTGTCTCGGGGGGGTCACGGCCGAGCTGAGATTGGGGGTGGTGGTGGTGGGAGTTTGCCCCATGGCTGTGATGGGGGGAGAAGGGGTGGGTGAGGAGTGGAGGATGTGGTGTGGGGTTTTTTTTTGGGGTGGTGGTGGTTTTTTGCCAGGTGTCGCTTTACCCAGTGGCTCGGGGAGGCGTTGGCATCAGGAAGCCTGTGCTAAAGCGGGGTGGGGGCCTCGCCGCAGTTGGTTAGCAAAGCCAAAGTCGTTATTAATGGTTATTAATGGTGCACTAATTACGCCCTTGTAACTGGGAAGCTCAGATGCCCCCTAAGCACCCCCCCGGTGCTTCTCTAGCCAGGCGAGCGCTGGGCGTCCCCCCCACAGGAGAGGAGAGCACCTCTGGGGTGGGTGGAAGGGCATCACCCAACGGGGAGAGGACCAAGATGGGGCTTGGGTGTCCCTTGGGGTGGCGGGGTGGCGGGGTAGGGCTGCTGGGGGCTGCCACGATGAGGGACACCCCCACACCTTTCTCCATGGCTCCCAGAGCTCTGCTCCCTCCCTCCCTCCCACCCACCCAGTGCCACCGGAGAGGTGGTGTCCCCCCTCCCGGGGTGGGCAGGGGCTGTGCCACCCCATCTAACACCTCAGCGCACCAAAGCACCTCACTGGGGGAGGGACTCTCTGCGCCTGGTAGCCCCGTGCTCCCCAGCACTGTAAGGATGGGGCTGAGCCCCCACCACGGCCACCCTGTGCAAACCAAAGACCCCCACCCCCCCCATTCCCCACAGCGCTGCGAGGATGCACAGCCGAGGGGTACGGGGAGGGCTCTCTCCATCCCACAGCCTCCCCCTTCCTCCTCCCTCGCCTCCCGACGCTATCCCTTTAGTTGGACTAACAGAGGCAGAGAGAAAGAGAGGTTTTATTATTCTTTTTTCTTTTTAATTTTTTATTTTTTATTTCCTAAAAGCCACCGGTTTTTCATCCCAGGCATGGCCAGAGGAGCTCACCCAGCGTTGAGGGGGGGAGGTTGGGCTGCGGCACACAGCGCAGCGGCTCATCAGTTTTTAGAATTAATGTAACGATAACAAAACTAACGGCGATTTTTAAGTTTTGTAAGGATTTTATTTATTTATTTATTTATTTCATTTCAGAGGGGGTGGGGGCGGGAGGGGGATGTTTGTTTTTTAGCACAAGCCGGCTTTTCTAGAGGTTAAAGAAAGACCGTGCTCGGCCGTAAACGCTTTGGGGAAAGATCCCGGTTGCAAGGAGAGAAGGTGGGAAAAGAGGGGCAGGGGGGGAAAACAGATTTCCAAGAGGTTGTCAGCCCAGGGCTGGGGGAAAAAAAAACCAAAACACTAGCAAAATTTTTTTTTTTTTTTTAATTTCAAAAATAAAACACACACAACCCCAACCCCAAATGACACACACACATCCACACACAAAAACTACCTCAGGTTTTCATACCTCAGCACATTGCGCTTCTGTTTCCCTTTTAGAGATTTTCTATGCCTTGTAAAACTGATAGCTGGAGCATTATTTTTGTTTATTTTCTTAATAAAAAAAAAAAAAACAAGTTGGAAAACACACTCTTACTGAGTGCGAAGCGGGAGAAGGAAAGCAATCCCACGGGTGCCAGAGCTCTTCCATAGTCTCCTTCCGCTGGCTGAGAGCCAGGGGCCGTTCCTTCGGAGAAAGCTTGAGAGATGTTTGAAAAGAGAAAAAGAAAAAAACCAAAAGAAAAAAATGGGGGGAGAAAAAAAAAGAGGGGAAAGAAGAACAAAGAGAAAAAGGAGATAAAAGGGGGGGAAGAAAAAAGGGGGAAAAAGAAAAAAAGGGAAAATGAAAAAAGGGGAGGGAAGAGAAAAAAAAAGGAAAAGGAAACAAAAACCCCAAATATAAAAAAAGAAAGGTAAAAAGGAAAAAAAAAAAAACAACCAAACCAAGCAAGGAAAGTGGTGAAAGCCATCGGGCAAGAGGGACGAGAGCCGGGGGTGAGGTGGCGGTACCAGCGCCGGCCCTGGGGGCTGCGACACCACACTGCAAAGTGTTCTGTGAAAAAAACCAACCAAAACCCACCCAATGACAACATCAAAAAACAAAGAGAAATCTCTCCAGCTCACACGAGCCTGAGCTTGCTCTCCGTTGCTTTCGTTCCAGTGTCTCGGGGGGGTCACGGCCGAGCTGAGATTGGGGGGGTGGGGGTGGGAGTTTGCCCCATGGCTGTGACGGGGGGAGAAGGGGTGGGTGGGGAGTGGGGGATGTGGTGTGGGGTTTTTTTTGGGGTGGTGGTGGTGGTTTTTTTGCCAGGTGTCGCTTTACCCAGTGGCTCGGGGAGTGTGACGAAACGGGAAAAAAGGCTTCACTGAGAGGTTCAAATTAACAATTTCTTTGGACTTCGCTCACTGGTCCAATACATCACTATTGCAAGTTCTGTGTGTGCGATGGCGATTACACTATTGCAATTTAAAAGAAATTAGCGGGATCCACTATTGCGAGCTACAAATGCCCCTGAAAAATAGCAACACAAACCACAAGGTCGCTAGATATTAATACCTTAGAAGAGTGCACCAGTCACAAACTCAATCACATGCCCTGTACCGTACGGATGTTTCTTAGTCACTTACCCTCTCTCTCTCAGGTGAGGTCGCTCCATCCCGGGGAAGTTACCCTGTACAGCGTCCTGGATGGGGGGGATGGATCTCCGAGGGGCCAGCTGTATCCTTGGAGGATTCCCCATTTGTCTCCCCAGACCCTGCGGTTTATATTTCCTGACTCGGTGAGGGTGCAGGATTATGCTTGAGTGGATTACACTGTCTGGGATATTTCCCTCTGGTGGGGCGATAGCGAAGTCTCTGTTGCCAATTTGTGATGTCTGGCGCTCAACGTCACAGGAAGAGTGGTGGGATGGGACTCGGGGCATTTTGTTTGTTAAGGGCCATTTTGTTTTGGTTGTTCTGTGCCATCTTGAGATAAGCCCGGGCTGAGCTGTTTTGCAGCTGCCCCCAAGTTCTCTCTGCACAGCCAAGGCACGGCGGAGATGGAGCTGAGTGGGATGGCAGCTCCCTGCCTCTCACCTCTTGTGCTCTGAAACCGGCTTGGCTGGCTGCTCCCACACAGTGTGTTACTGGCTTGCCCAGCAGGTAAAGAACCCAGATTTGGGACGCCACTGGGGTGTCCGTAAGGGGTCCTGGGTGGCCCTTATTGGGTCCTGGGGGGGGACTCCTGCAGGCCAGAGGGAGTCTGGGGCGGCCCTTCAAGGATCTGGGGGTCCCCTCTGGTGCCTCTGGGGAGGGTTTTGTGGCTGGGGAGGGCCAAGCTGGTTTCAAGAGGTGCTTCCTCCCTTTCTCCAGCCCACCCAGCTCCCCCGACACCACCACCCCCCCAGGTTGGTGGGTGCCAGCAGTGCCAGCCTGTCCCACTGGGTCGGGCACTGAGGGGGGCACAGCCCCAGCCGCGGGATGGGAGGAGGAACCACAGCACCAGGGATAGAGACCAACATTTTATTTCTTTAACATTTCCCATGGGGGGCACCCCAGGGTTGCGCGGCTGCACCGCAGCTGGTGCCAGGAGGGACTCCAATGTCCCTCCCACAGCTCACCTGGCTCCGCTCGTGATGCTTTTGATGGGGCTCAGCGCGGTCTCTTCTGTGCTACGGACCAAGCGGCTCCAGGTAGGCGACTGCTGCACCGCACTGTGCCACAGCGTGGGGTGGGGTGGGGGGCTGCGGCGCGGGGCTGGGAGCTGCTCCCATCTCACCCAGCTCCCGGGGTCCTGCAGAAGGACTGGAAGAAGCCAAAGCAAGGGATGACGGACACGAGAGCCTGCCTGGAGGAGCAGAGCGGTGAGTGGCCCTGGCACCGAGCACCATGCAAACAGCCCACACCCCACGGCAGCCCTGAGCCGGGGCTGTGCCGGGGGCTGCCGGCCGCTCACTCCGTCCCCTCCCTCAGCAGCTTCTCGGCTAGCAGATGAAGGATCAGAGCTCAAGTCGATGCAGGAGAAGCAGGGAGTGTGGGGGAGACACCCAGATCCTGCCCCAGACCCTCAGCCTGTGCCCTGCCCTGCCTGCGCTGGGCAGCCCTGCCCGCCTGCTGAGGAGGGGGTGCTGCCCGCGGGCTCCAGCGGAGGAGACGGGGTGCAGCGGGCTCTCTTCTCTCTCCTCCTCTGCAGGGCAACTGAGGAGGCAGCGAGGAGGGAGCACCGGGCCCCACAGGACCCACTGGGCTCCCTGCCAACCATATACCATCTGAGCAGAGATGCCTCTCTCTACCCCCTGTCCCCCCCAAGCCCCCAGGTCCCCCTGCCCTCCTCTCCCGCCTATAGGTCCTATCAGTGGGGACAGCTCCTTCTGGTCCAGGCACCCCCCAGGCTCCTGGGCCCCCCGAGGGCCAACGCAAGAGCCCCTGCAGTCTGTGCTCGCTGGCCAACTCGGAGGACTGCAGCAGCCTGGTGAGGAGCAGCTCCTCTTCCCAGAGCTCCCTCTACCACTTCCTGGAGCCCTGGCCCAGTGCAGCAACAGAGCCAGTGGTGCTCACACACTCAGGACAACCCCGCTCTCCCATGGCTGCTGGTGGGGCAGTGGGGAAACTGGGGCTGGTCCTCAGCCAGGAGCCTCCACAGGAGCTGCCAGCAGGGACCGAGAAAGAGTGGGTTCCCCGGCAGGGGATGGACAGGACACAGAGGCCCAGAGACGAGCAACCGTCCCCCGGAAAGCCCCCAGCCATGGACATGGACAAGGTGGTGCGGGAGATCACCTGCGCTTTCCAGGCCTTGAAGGCAAAGAGGGAGGAGTCCTGCAAGACCACGGGCAGGGAGTGTGGCCAGGCAGACCCAGGGCTGTGCAGGGCAGGAAGGTGCCCGTGGCAGGGCTGTGCCTGGCTGTGGGGCTACCTGAAGGGCTGGTGGAGATGCCACTAGCCGTGTCTGCTTCCGCCAGCCCTGCAAGTGGTGACAGCGCCAGGCCCAGAAGACCAACAGTGCCCTGAATACTGAGCGGCTGTGGGGTGTGGGGCCGGGAACCCCTCTGGGGTACCCTGTATGTGAAACATTAAAGAAATAAAGTGTTTGTCTCTAGCCCTCGTGCTGTCCTCCCTCCTCCCATCCCACCGCTGCGGGTGCTCCCCCGAGGGAGCAGGTGCAATCAGCAAGCACTGTGTGTTGAGCTCCCCTGCTCACAGCCATGCTCCGCCTGAAGGCGGCGAGGCAGGAGCAGTCCCCAGCCAACTTGGGCGCAAAAAGGTTCATCTGACTCAGCGGGTGTGGAAGGGCCCGTTTCAACTCTGTACCTTTGGTATTCTCAGGTCGGAGGATTTGATGGAGCCAACTGTGCATGGCAGCATACGCTGTGGGGCTCTGAGCTGCTGCGTGGTGCCAGGTCTATCCAACGTCAGGCAGTACATTCCCAGGAGATGTCACCACTAACAACTCTTCGGAGGAAGTGGGGCCGTTTCTGTAGTCGTAGCCTGCCTGGAGAAACAGCCCCACGGAGCTAATAGTCTGCTGAGCAGCAAGGGAGCACAGTCGCTGACTCTCAACCAAGTACAGCAACCCACTCTATTGCCTTCCCCCTTCGCCCGCTGCCTCCCACAGTTGAGAAAAAACCAACCAGGGAGCTCCAAAGGAGGGGACCCCTCCCCCACTCCCCCAAATCTGCTCAACATCCCCAAACCTCCCTCAAGACACGGGACTCCTCCCACACACCTCCACTCCCCACACCGACAACCCTCCCCCTCCCCCAACGCTCCAAAAAGCGGCAGTCCTTAGGGCAGACTCCTTAAGCTGACTCCACAGCTACGGCTCCCCGTCGGCTCTGGGGGAGACAAGGGGGCCCCGGGGCTCTCCGTGGGCCTTAAGGGAGTCCCAGGGCTGCCCACGGGCTCCCAGCAATGCCCGTGCCCACCACCCGACCCATCTCGGGGGTACCTGGGGGGACTCGGCCGTGGGCTGGAGGCGGGCGAAGGGGGCACGGCCGGGCTGACCTGCCGGGGGCGGGGGGGTGCTGAGAGCGGAGCCCAGATCGGAGCCAAGCGCCCGGCCAGGTCGGCACCGGGCACCCTGCGCTGAGACCGGGGCTGCCGCCACCTGCGGAGAGCGAGCGGGGGGTGAGGGGGCGGCAGCGGGGGACGGGGGGGGGGTAGCCTGAATCGGCCCTGTTTCCCCCGGGGACCCCCCACTCGGCTCTGCCCCCCCCAAACAGGCCCAGACCGCCCCCCGAGCCCCCCAGCCCGGTCCCGCCAGCCCACAAACCCCCCGAACTGGCCCTGCACACCTCCGCGCCGCCGCCGCCGCCTCTGCCGCTGCCGCTGCTGCCGCCGCCGCCGCCGCCGCCGCCGCCGCCGCCGCCGCCGCCACCACCACCCCGCCCGCCCGCCCGCTCCCGCCCTCCTCGGCTCCGATCCCCCCCTCTCCCCCGGTACCGACCGTCGCAGCTCCCGCCCGACGCCGTACACCGGAAGTGCTCCCCCTCACGTCCGCCCACCCGCGCATGTGCCGAGGCGAAAACCCGGGCCACGCCCCCCTGCGTCGCCGCGGCAAACGCGAGCGAGGGGGCGGGGCCGCGCCGCGCCGAGGAGAACGAGCCCCGCACCACAGCTTCTCTCCGCGTCGGGCAATGCGAGGCCGAAACCATCCCAGCCCTCCCCAAAATGAGCCGGACATCCGCCTGCAGAGCTCCGCCAGCCCCCCCGACGGACATCACGGGGATGGGGGGGAAGAAAACAACCAGAAAGGTACTGAAAATAGCTTGGAGATGGGGCTTAGAGATCCTTCTGAGAGGCAAAACCCGGCCTTTGTTCTCATTTTTGGTCACGGGGTTTCGCAGTGCTTCGCGGGCAGTGGTTATCCGGGGGCATCAGCTATCCCGGAAAGCGAAAGTTCCCATCCCATGTGGCAAAAATCCACTCGCATGAATAACTTAGACAAAACCAGCCCACAAAAGGACAAGAGGCACCTTTGGTCACCTTTTCCTTGAAGCTTCGCGAAAACTGTATACTCAGATTGGCCCTGTCCTGCAGTTTTTTTCCCAGAGTTTTGCCCCCAAACCCACGCTTCTAGCCCCGGTCCCCAAGCCCTCCCTCAGGGCCCACCACCTTTCCCCAGCCCGGCCTGTCCTTAAAGCTTTTCTTTTCACACACAGCCCTTTCCACTCACCTCCCTCCGGGGCCTCCTCTCTCACAGACACCTCACAGCCCTGCAAACCTCCCTCTCCCGAAAACCCATTCCCCCCTCGCTCCCCCCTCACACAACACCTACTCCCCTCACACCCTCGCTTCCCCCCCCCCCCATCTCTCGCCCCCCCATCTCTCGCCCCCCCCTTTCCCCTCTCCTCCCATTCAAAATGGCGCCGCCCTTCCCTTCCCCTCCTGCCTTTTCCTGCCACAGCCGCCGCCCCCCCCGCTCAGGTGACACCGCACACAGCCGCCATGAGGCGCGGCGGGGAGGGCCGGGGCTGTGAGAGGCGATGGCGGTGAGGGAACTCTTGGCTTTTCTCCTCTTCTTTTCATCTCCTCAGGCTTCGGGCAGCCCCGTGTGGGCGGCTGGAGATCCCCCCCTCCCCTTCCAGGAGTGGCCCCGGCCCTGGGGCGGCCCCCACCTCCCTCCTCCCCACAGGCTCTCAGGGAGAGCTCCCAAATCTGTTCCCCGGGCGGCCCCACAGCCTCCTGTGAGGCTGGAAGCAGCGGTTCCCTCGGGGAGAGTCTCCAAACCCGTTCCCGGGGTGTCCCCACAGCCTCCTGCGTGGCTGGGAATGGTGTTTCCCTCAGGGAGAGCCCCCAAATCCATCTCTGTCGTTGCCCTACAGCCTCCTGCATGGCTGGGAGCAGTGTTTCCCTCAGGGAGAGCCCCCAAATCCATCTCTGTCGTTGCCCTACAGCCTCCTGCATGGCTGGGAGCAGTGTTTCCCTCAGGGAGAGCCCCCAAATCTGTCCCCCGGGTGGCCCCACAGCCTCCTGTGTGTCCGGGAATGGGGTTTCCTTCAGGGAGTGTCTCCAAACCTATTCCCGGGGTGTCCCCACAGCCTCTTGCGTGGCCGGGAATGGGGTTTCCGTCAGGGAGAGCCCCCAAATCCATCCCCAGGGTGGTCCCGCAGCCTCCTGTGTGGCCAGGAATGGCGTTTCCCCTATGGATGGAGCCCTCTCCTTCCCCTGACTCCACTCCTGGGCAGCCTTTTCCTCCCTCCCACCTTCTCCCCACAGCCTCTTCCAGGGCTGGAAAAACACTCCTGCCCTTTCTCTTCCTGCGGGTTTTGAGAAGAAGAGCCCCCCCGTCTGCCCAGCCCACCCGTGGGGTCTGGGCAGCTCCACGCCTTGTGTTTGAACCAGGAATTGGGATATTTCAGTTTTCTTCTGCAATCAGGCCTGGTTGTGAAAAGGCCAGTTGTAGTGGTTAGGCTTTGGTGGGTGAGTAACAGCAAATCTTATTTAAATTTTCCTTTTTTTTAGATTTTGTGTAGGGGGCTTGTTGTCCTCATGCCCTCGAGTTCTGCTCCAGGTCAAGCGAAGCCCCATGGAACTGGCCCTAAGGGTGGCAGCGGCCATGGACCAGCGCCCCTTTGGCGTCGAGAACGTGGTTTATTTTGAGGTGAATCTCCCTGTTTTTCTTGAAAAGCGGGAGTCTGGTTTGTAGCGAGGCTTAAAACCCCGGGTTGTGCCTAAACGTGGGTCTGGTTTCAACTTCAGGGGCTGCAACTCTGTCCAGCTCTGACTCACAGCCCTGGCAGCACCGTCAGCATGCCGGGCTTGGCGTTCTCTTGTATTTTGAAGGGTTTCTTACGGATCGGCAGCAGCCGGGGATATTTAGCAGCTGTAAAAAGATGTTCAAATCGTTAAGGTGTTCAAATCGTTTCATAAAATTACCCCCTAGACAGGAATATGTTTTGTGGTTGGTTTGGGTTTTTTTTTTATGAGAGTCCTTTCAGCCTGCTTTCCAGGTGGAAATGGGAAATGCAAAGGCATTACAATGATAGATTTGCTAAATCTGTTGCCAAGGTCTATATTACTGGCTTTCCCTGAAGCGGGGAAAAGACGTCCTGTTTAATTGTTGTTTGCGTTTGAAATTCTCTGTGAAATGGATTAAGCAGTGTGGGCTTCTTTTTGTGGGTCTGCCCTTGGAAGGAGAGCGCCTTTAGGAAAAGGCTTTTCTGGAGGGGACAGAGAATTTAATTGCTGATGGCTATAAAAGCGCGCCCTGTTTGGGTGGCCTGAAAACAAAACCCGTGAAAATCCATGACTGAAAAATGAGACTTTCTCCTAATGATCGGGGCTGCTGTTTCTACTGATTGGCCCATGAATAACAGCTCGTTCCTTACTGGTGGCTGAGGACCCTTGAATTGTTTCCCAAAGCCTAAGGCAGCGGGAAGGGCTGGGGTTGTCAGATCACTGCAAATCAAATAAAAGCGAGCGGTTTGGAGTTGTCTCGTTCCCTCTTTCTTTTCCCAAGAAAGAGGGGTGGAAAATGGTAAAATGTTTTGCAGCAAAGTTCAAAATGGCAAAGGATGTACCGTGTGGGGGGTGGGACGTGGGTTTAGGTGTTGGTGGGGACCCCAGCAATAAACCGTAAGAGGTAGAGCAGCTTTGTGGGACTTTTGGGGCTTGTTTTTGTGTGGATATTCGCTCGTTGCAGACCACGTTCCGGAGCCATCCAACAGAGGCATTAGAAAAAGAAGTCTTTTGATTAGTACTAATGCTTTGAATTTTCCAGTGTGGGAAAAGCCGCAAAAGGTGTGTATTTCTGCCCAGCTGCGGAGAAATGGGTAATACTGAGCCCTACAATAGCTTGGTTGTTTTCCCCCTGTGTGATGACTGGTGTGGAGGGAGTTTGTGCCAAAGAGTCAACTTCTGATTGTGGGCAGCCCCTGTTTTAGGAACTGTTGCACAGATTGCTTATCGATGCGAGTGCTGCCGCGACTCCCGCACTCCCTGCTGAGTGATAATCCAAAACTGCAGAGTGAGCTGGGTGCCCGTGGAAGGGGAACTGCACTCTCAAGTGGAAATACTTGGGGTCTCTTTGCCTGTGGGAGGGAAAGGGACGTCAAGAGTCAATCTAAAGGAACTTCTCACCTTCAGAGATCGGGCTCTGGAGGTGACGGTTAATTGAGGGGAGTCGTGGAAGCGTGCTTTACTGAGCAACATGCTGCTGCTGGCCCAAGACTAAATGTCTCCAAAGTTTGGGGTTGGTTTAAGTGCTTTTTGGTTATTAGCTGGATGTCACTCTTACAAGCACCTCTTGCCCTGTCTGGAGGGGTTTGCTGCTGCCTCCTGCGTTGGGCCGAGGGGACCGGCAGCCCTCAGGACAGGGACTTTCTCAGGCATGGAGGTTAAACCTGGTGCGTGCTGCTTAAAAAGTGCTCTAGGTGTTAGTGCAGTGGTCACGGTGAGAAATGTGGTGGCTTAGGGGAGCCTGAGATTCGCATTCCTCTTAAGTGCGTGGGATTTTGGGGAGCCTGGGTGGTACAATCCCCTTCCTGCTCCCAGATTCCTGTTGCTGACCCATCAGCGGGGTGTTAGCAGAGCTGATGCCCGCAGCGGCTGAGGGTCGGCATGATCCCGGCATCGCCGGAGCTCTGGAGCCGAGGAATGGGAGCGTGGCCTGTTTCCATCATGGCTTGTGAGGGAAATAGTGCGGTTTGATATAGCCGGGGTGCGTAAACAGGGATTCCTCTTTGCACGTGTGCTTACAGGGTGCACGCAGGTGTGTTACTTGGAGTGTTTCTTAATGCCTGCGAAGCTTTCCGAGATTGGTTAATGAGCGTTGCTTTGCTGTGCAAGTGCAAAGTGTTATTTTCATGGAGAAACCAGCTCGGATGTTCCATTTAGGCATTCTGCCTTTAAAAAAAGAAAAATATTTTAAAGCTTTCCTTGCAGGCAGAATAACATCTGCTTTTGAGGATTGTTTCTTTCCCTGCAGGGTGGAAAAATCTACAGCCTCGCTAAGGCTGCAGAGGAAGAAAACTTGTCAGTTTCCTAGAGCAAACTGCAGTTTGGAGAGGGGGGTGGTTTGCCAGAGCGCCTTTTAGCACCTGGTCGGGCACATTTCTTTTCCCTCGGGGCTGAGGTTTAACATCGCCTTTTCATGTGGCTGGGTTTTGGTTGTATGAATTAATGGGTGTTTCAATGGGAACCACAAGACCTAATTTCTCAGTCGCCATCCCAAAAATTGTGCATTCTAAAAAATCAGAATGCGGATGCAAGAACAGAATTTGGACCAGATTCTCCGGCGCCAGGACAGTGCACCGATGCTCCAGGGTGCTTTCCCCGGCAGCGAAGGCATGGTCTGGCAGGAAGGCGGTGGTGGGGATGGCGAGGTACTGCTGGCTCAGCCGCCCCATGGCCGGGAAGCGATGCTCGTTCTTCTTCCACCAGCGCAGCAGCTGGTGCTGCGCTTGCAGAGGGGCTCCAGGATGTAGTTTTCCAGTTGCTGGTGGATCTCGGGTATGCTCTCCTCGGGTCCTACCCCAAAAGGATGTCATAGATGCTCTGAGATGGGGCGCTGGTGCATGGGTCCTTGCGAGCAGGCAGCTGGCTGCCGGCATCTGAGCCTGTGGCTTTGGAATCCGAGTTTGGCACCCCAGACTGGGTGGCAGATGGGGACTGGTGGTTGCAAACCCACAACAGCGTGGTTCTCACTGGCTGGTGCAGCTCGCTTCTCAGGCTGGGGCTGAGAAACTGCATCTCCTTGAAGCGCGGGTCCAAAACAGAGGTGATAGCTGCTGGGCTTTCGAGCACTTTCTCGAATGCAGTTCCCTTCATTTTGGAAGACGGCAGAACACGGAGAATGGCATTACATGCGATCTACTCCTTGGTGTGTTGATTGGACAGGGAATCAGTCAAAAGAGAAAATAAGAAAAATTAATTTGCCTTCTACTTGGATGGCAGAAATCTACGAGAGGCAATAGAAGTCGGATGGTTGAACAAAATCTTGCATGGCTTTGAGTTTGCCCTGAGCTGACGGCTGCAAAGCCTATTGCGAAACCTATTCATTTTTGTGATCGTAGTGATTTTTGTTGGTGTTTTGTTTGGATGTCTTAAGAGTATCGTTATCAAGCAATTATCTCCCCCCAGCCCTGCCATGCCCGCCGGCAGCAATGGGCCGATGGGGTCCTCAGCTGTCAGGTGGGAGGCAGCGGCACCGGGGCAGGGAGGGGGATGCCCGGTACCCCCGGGCGGGCCGTGCCGCCGGTGTGGCTGGAGGATGCTCCATGGCTGCTCACTGCGGCATTTCCCATGGCAGGGAGGAAACACAGGGGGAGCAGGGGGTGGGGGCAAATGGGGGAGGCAAAGCATCTGCACGGGGGGGAGGGAGGGGGCTGTGAGGGCCATGGAAAGGGGAGTGAAGGGCATCTGCAAGGTTGGAGGGGGTAAGGAGGGTGGTAGGTGTCTAAAATGGGGTGCTGGGGGTGTGCAAGGAGGGGGGGCAGCAGGCCGCTGAAGGGGGGTGTAAGGCATCTGCAAGTCGGAGGGGTGGTGGCTCAAAGGGGGAGGTGAGGGGTACCCAAGGTGGGTGTGGGAGGGAGGCACCTGGGCGATGCCTGTTGGGGGTCTCCCCACCAGCCCCCCCCTCCTTGTCCCCTCCTCCGCATCTCGATGTGACCCCCTGGTGATGCTGTGGCCCTTCAGAGCAGTGGGACAAAGGCCACTGTCCCCACAGAGCCCCATGCCACCCGGTCACCTCAGCTATTGTCCCACCGGGCGCTTGTGCGGATGCGCCTGGTGTTGGGGTGCAGGCAGGAGGTGGCTGGGTGGTCCCCCCATCTTTCTGCATTTCCTTAGCCTGGGGGAGGGCCTGTCCGCCCCCCCGCTGCACCCATGGGACCCGGCTGCAGGAGCTGCTCTCGGGGGCAAACGAGAGGTGGGGAATTAATTAATCTGGCCTGAAATTACAGCTCACGGCAAAGACTGAGAGGAATTTGCGTCTCCACCAGCAAGGGATGACGGTCACGTCCTGGTGATGCTCAGCTGTGACCTGCGTGTGTCCCCCCCTCACAGCCCCACTTTGGGGCTCTGGAGATGTGTCCTCTCCCGGGTCCAGTCCCCGTCACAGCCCAAATCCTGGCTCAGGAGCCAGAGGGGTCCCCGCAGGGGACGGTGCTGACCCCCACGATAGCAAAGGAGGGAGCCACAGGACCGGTGGCTTCGTCTGGGTAGGATGGAGATGGAGAGGGGCAAGGAGGGGGGTCTCCTGCTCCGCCACCAGAGCAGCTCCCCCAGTTTGGCCCCTCATCCCCTTATAACACTGGGATCAGTGTTATTAATTACACTTTGCGCGAGATTAATTACATTAATCCTCCCTCCTGCTGCTGGTGGCCAGTCCAGCTTGCGTGTGACGGGACGAGGGGGCCGAGGTGGGAAGTTTGCGTGCTCGTGCGATGCTTTTGGCCTCCCCCGGCACCGGGAGGACTCAAAGCCGGACGTGAACCTCTGCTTTGTACTTTTCCTCATCCTCAATTACATCAACGCTTCCCCAGGGAAAGATTTTTCTTTCTAACTGGAGGAGTTGCACTGAGACAGGTAAACTGAGGCAGGACAGTCAAAAATCCCTCTCTCTCCTGCTGGGAGAAAAAAACCGCTGCAGCAAAATAATAATTTGGAGAAGTTTTCTTGAGATGGAACAACACTCTCTGCTCCGAAACTCAAAAGTGAGCTCGCCATCCCCTTTCCCAGCCCAGTTTCGATGCTTTGATGTTTTCCAGGCACCTGGCAGCGGCGGCGAAGGACAAAGTACTCGGGGGCCAGAAAAAGCTCATTCCCAGATGGGAACGTTTGTTCCTTTTGCTCGTTAAATTGGCTGGCGAGTGGGAGGTGTGAGCTTCCCCGAGCGTCGCTGCTGCGCGGCGGCAGGTGATGCCATTCGGTTGAAGCAGGAATTTGGGGGATAAAAAGCAGATTTCCGGTATTTTGCTCTTCTCTAAAGAGAAGGGTTTCCTGGAGGCCCTTTCAAAGCTGCAGTTGCGACTCGAGTGTGAGACGTGGTTGGTTTTTTATTTCTTTGAGCGCGGTGATCCCAGTGATGCTTCCCCAGCCCCGGGGGCAAGGGGAGAAGAGAACTCCTGTAGTTCTCCTTCAGCTTTTAAGGCACAGATGCTCTTTGTGCAGCGCTGGCAGTGGTATTTCAGCCAAGGAGGGCATTAGCTGTCAGCCCTTGGCTTTTTTTTTTTGAGGGGAAAAATGCAGTTTTGTGTGGAAAGCGGGCTTGCAGCAAGAGAAGCCTGAGCCTGGTTGGGCTGAAGACGAAGCTTCACCCTTGTAGGTTCTGAGGGCCTTTGGAGGTAGGTGGTGGCCATGTCCTGTGGCCAAGTGCCATCTAGTGAGTCCTGCAGGTATCACGTTTGGAGAATGAAACTGGCTGTGCTCAAAAGTGTGGGGTTGGGTCTCCCCACCCCAGCCCACCCCCAGTTTGGAAATCCCTATTTTAATTTTTCGAAAGGAACCACAAGAATGAAGCAGGAGGCTTGGTTTTGGTTTGAAACACTCAACTGTCTCCCCTTTTAGTAAATCCTTCCAGACTCACGGTGTATACAATACAGGTGACATTACAGGTGGTTTTATTTGGGTAGGGGAAAAAAAACCTCCTCCAAGTCCGTGTTTTTAGGGCTGTGCCTGAAGGAGGAGACATGCAGAGGTGTGATCCTCGTTGGCTCGCGTGGCCGCGGGGATGGGTGATGACTGGGAGGACGTAAGGGAGCTCTCCTCACCTGGCCCCAACTTGTACCTTCTTCTTCTCGCTAAACAGAGACACGACGAGGAGGCGGTGATGGACCAGGGAAGAACGAGCACTGTTGCCAATATTCACTATGAGAAGGAGGAGCTGAAAGGTGAGTCGGGAGAGGTGGCACCAGCTCCACGCGTTTTCCCGTTGCGCAAAGTCCCTGCCGCGTCCTGTGCTCAGTGTACGCATCACCTGCAGCGAAACGTGGCGTGCTTCTAAATAAACAAGCACAGTTATTTTCACATTTTTTTTAATGTTGTGGCTTTTAGACAGAGGGGAAAAAGCCCCCGCGGCATCTGTGGTGTGAGTGTTGGCCACGGAGCTGGGCAGTTCCCAGCTTGTTTTCTCAGAGGCTGCTCTTGGCTTGGAGAGGTCAGGAGAATAATTTGATGGCTGCAGACACAGGGCTGTGATTTTCTTTTTTTTTGTTCCAGACTTCATTATCACGGGACTAATTGGATCTCCTCTTGTCGCCTTGTGCCGACAAAGATTTTAAAAATAATTACCTTCTGTGGCTGCTTAATGAGCAGGTCTGAGTGTTGTCGAGCCGAAGCTGGAATTTGAGACGAGGGTTGATACTTTCAGGGCACTTTTAGGTGACCCGGAGCCATCGCTTGTTGTTGCTCTGTTGTTGCAAAGTTAGAGTAAAACAGGCTTGTAAAAAGGGACGGGTCTCTGACATTCAGGAATGCAGTGAAACTAAAATGAAGAGAAGTTGGTGTTTCCTCCTGGGATGGCTGTGCTGGTTTAATCATGGCAGCGGCGTCAACCGTCTCCGCAATATCGAGAGTGATGAGAATGCTGCTTTTTTTGCAGGCCACCACACCCTGTCTGTGGGCATGCGGATGCCGCTGGTGAGGCAAAGCCACCGGCACCACCGACCGCACCGCCAGAAGCATCGGAAGAAGGAACGGGAGGACTGTGCCCCGATGGAGCAGGGCTACCACTGTAAGTCCCGCCGCAGCATTCATGAGCCTCCTCGGGGCTGCGTGGGTGCCGGGGTCCTCTGCAAGCAGGTCCGTGTGGCTGATTTGTGTGGTTTGCTGTTCTTCTGAGGGAAAGTGGCATTATTTGGGAGGCAGTTGAAGGCATAATGGATTGAGGCTGGTCTTCCTTAGAGGGATCCTGCCTTTAAAAATGGAAACGTGGGGAAGGAAAGTGGCCCATCCTTATGCAGAGGTGGAACAGATGGTTCTCCTTCTCCATGGCTCTGTGCAAGCCTGGCCGGACCCGGGGGAGAGGGGCCAGCCCAATATTTAGGGCTGAACTGGTGCCAATCGATGGCCACGTAGGGCTTGCTCCAGCGCTCGCTGCCGTCTTCCACGTCCTCCTCAAACTTCAGCCACCTGCGGACATCGGGCACGATCAGCCCCGTTGCAAGAAAACAGCCTCAGCTCTGCAACCCCTTTGGTGCAGCTACGGGGCGGCAAGAGGAGAAGGCTCCGCGCATCGGCACCTGCAGCTGCAAAAGCTTTGCGTCCCAGAGAGCGGAAGGCAGAGCCCGCGGCCGCCACCGCAGCTGGCAGCAGGGATTTACCTTGCCGTTTCCTTCCACTCGGCATCTTCACCCTCCTTCAGGAAGATCTCATCCAGCTCGGTGAACAAGTGGTGGGGAATGTGCTGCTCATCCTCCTCGGTGCCGAGGATGAACCACACCCGCTGGGATGGGGTGTCTGGGGGCAGAAGATAAATCCCGTTACCACACCTGCATTCGGCCTGTCACGCTCACATGCAAAGCGGCCATCGATTGGCACCAGTTCAGCCCTAAATATTGGGCTAGCCCCTCTCCCCTGGGTCTGGCCAGGCTTGCACAGAGCCATGGAGAAGGAGAAACGCCAGATCGGGCAAAAAATGTCATTATCTAGGATGGGAAATAATTATCTGAGTGGAGTGATGAATAAGCACTTTGATGATGGCTTTTAGCAAAAGAGAATTCTTCCTTTTGCTGCAAAGGCTGAACTGCAGGTCCGTGGCTACTATCATGACGGATGAGGTGTGACGAGATAAGAGATATCTCCGGGTCATTTTGGGGGCTTTCTTCACCTCTCCCTGTCTCTGTAGTAGTGAGGAAGAGGGTTTGTTGTCCCTCTTAGCTGCCTGCAGGAGGCTAAAATCCCACCTGGGCTGCAGCCTGCGCCTCATCCTTCTCCCCAGGGTCCCCAGCATGCTGCCCCCAGTGGTGGCATTGCCAGGGCCAGTGAAACTTCTCCTCTTGAAGCAGAAGGCTGTGGGGTGCCATGGGGGACGGGAGCCTGGTGGAGATGGTTACAAATACTGTGATGCACAGATTTTTCCTTTGGGGGGAATATTTCCTGCCATTTCCAACAGGCGATTTGCGGAAAATGACCTTGCATTTAGCCAAGAGCTTATTGCACTGGTTAGGACATCCGAGATGGGTCATCCTCTCACCTGGTGGTCTCCTACGGCAGGTCTTCCACGATGTTGCCTATAAAGCCAAGAACCGGGCTGACCTGGTGGCTGGCATCGATGAGTTTCTGGATCAGGTCATGGTTTTGCTGCCAGGAGAGTGGGATCCCTCCATCCGAATTGAGCCCCTGAAAAACGTCCCTTAGCAGGTGGGTGCTGCGGCAGAAGGAGGCACGATGGGGACGGGCAGGAGGGCAGCACGGCTGGGGGTGCTGCTCAGGGGCCCAAATTTACAGGTCACATACCCAGCCCAAAAAGCAAAACAAGCCAGTGGCTTAAAAGACATATCTTTCTCTTATTTCCATTTTACCAGGAAAAAAGGAAGGTGCCAGAAGCTCTCGATGACAGTGCTCCTCACAGCAAGCCGGAGAAACACAGCGGTCCTGAACTGGAGCGGACAGGAAGGTGTGAAGTGAAATAGTTTGGTGGGGTGTTTTTCTGTTTGCCCCTAAAATCTGAGTGCGCACCTCCCTTCTAGCAGAGTTTTGGGGTGAAGTGGGTCAGTGAAGGGGCTCCAGGTTACCAGCTTGGTCCCTTGGGCTGGGTGGGTGGGAGATTTGGGCAGCTGGGCTCAGCCGCAGCGTGGTTGCACACAGGTTTTCTTGCTTTGGGGTGGAAGCAGATGTGTAAGTACCTCCAGGTAGAGCTGTGCTGCTTCTCAAAGTGAGGGACTGTTGCAATAAGAGGGGACGGGCTCTCAGGTTTGGTCTCTTTTTCTTTTTGTTGGAGGGTTTCTTTTCTTGGAGGATGGACAGTGGGGTGGATTGAGAAGCTGACAGATAGAGCTCAGAGGGTTGTGGTTAGTGGTGCAGTCTAGTTGGAGGTCAGTAACAAGTGGTGTCCCTCAGGGGTCAGTACTGGGTCCAGTCCTGTTCAATATATTCGTCGATGATCTGGATGAAGGGATAGAGTGTACCATCGGCAAGTTTGCTGATGACACTAAACTGGGAGGAGTGGCTGACAGGCCAGAAGGCTGTGCTGCTTTACAGCGTGACCTGGACAGGCTGGAGAGTTGGGCAGGGAGGAACCTAATGAAATTCAACAAGGGTGAATGTAGGGTACTGTATCTGGGGAGGAATAACCCCACGCATCAGTACAGGTTGGGGGCTGACCTCCTGGAGAGCAGCTCTGTGGAAAGGGACCCGGGAGTCCTGGTGGACAACAGGATGACCATGAGCCAGCAATGTGCCCTGGCGGCCAAGAGGGCCAATGGCATCCTGGGGTGCATCAAAAAGAGTGTGGCCAGCAGGTGGAGGGAGGTCATCCTCCCCCTCTACTCTGCCCTGGTGAGGCCGCATCTGGAGTACTGCGTCCAGTTCTGGGCTCCCCAGTTCAAGAAAGACAGGGATCTGCTGGAGAGGGTCCAGCAAAGGGCTACGAAGATGATTAGGGGATTAGAACATCTTTCATATGAGGAAAGGCTGAGGAACTTGGGTCTCTTTAGTGTAGAGAAAAGAAGACTGAGGGGGGATCTTATTAATGCTTTCAAATACTTAAAGGGAGGATGCCAGAGGGATGGGAGGAGTCTTTTTTCAGTGGTGCCCATTGATAGGACGAGGGGTAATGGGCACAAGCTTGAACATAGGAAGTTCCATCTTAACATGAGGAGGAACTTCTTCACTTTGAGGGTAGTGGAGCACTGGAACAGGCTGCCCAGAGAGGTTGTGGAATCTCCCACTCTGGAGATGTTCAAAACCCGCCTGGATGCTGTCCTGTGCAACCTGTTGTAGGTGACCCTGCTCTGGCAGGGGGGTTGGACTAGATGATCTCCAGAGGTCCCTTCCAACCCTGACTATTCTGTGATTCTGTGTTTTTTTTGTATGCCTCAGTTTCTCCTGGGGCTAAAATGGGAGAAGGAGACTTCTTTTTAGCAATGGAAGTTACTCTGTGCTTGCGATTGTCCTTCCTCAGCCAAGAAAACTTAACGTGGTCTTCCACGAAAATGGTTTAATTTTTTTTCCTTCCTCCAGGCTCTTTGGAGGTTTGATCCGGGATGTGAAGCGAAAAGCCCCCTGGTTCTGGAGTGACTTTCGGGATGGTCTGAGCCTGCAGTGTCTGGCGTCCTTCCTCTTCCTCTACTGTGCCTGCATGTCTCCCGTCATCAGTCACCTTTGGGGGACTGCTGGGGGAGGCGACCAACAGCCACATAGTGAGCACCTCTCTCTGTTGGGTGGCACGAGGGAGGACAACACTCATGCAAAAGTCCTTGCTGCAGTGAATTTGCACTTGTGGTTTTCCCTCTAATGATTTAATTACTCGCTGCTGCCTCTCTTCCCTGGACAGAGTGCCATGGAGTCGCTGCTGGGCGCATCCATGACCGGCGTGGTGTATTTCCTCTTTGCTGGCCAACCTCTCGCCATCCTCGGCAGCACCGGCCCCGTCCTCGTGTTCGAGAAGATCCTCTACAAATTCTGCAAGTAAGGCTGGCTGCTGCGGCCAGGTGCTGCGAGCGCCTTCAGAAGAAGGCAGGGATGGAGAAAAGATGTTTTTCTTAGTGGTAGTTGGTAGATTTAAGTTGTCTTCTGTGCCACAGACATCACGCGCTGCTGCTTTAGTATGTGACGGTGCAGGAGCCCTCGGTCTCTGAAGGATGGATGGGTGGTTCAGGGTTTTCAGAGTTAAAGTGAAAGAGCAGGAGGAGGAGAAACCACAAGGATATGGATGCCCGAGATGGGCTGCACAGGGAAGATGAGACAAATGACTCTGGTTTGGGAATGAGGGAAGATTTGCTTTCCTCTCAGTACAAACTCGGGCACTTTTTTGCATGTTTTTTGCTGGAAGTGGAAATATATTTTACCCACATATCCAAACAGTTCTCTGGTCAAATGTTTTGATGATTTTTGAAAAAGCAGGAGCTTTTCAGGCAAAACGGATATTTTCCATGACAGTCTTTTTGTTGTGGCAACTGTGATGGGAGATTAACCTCTCTTATTGCAATTAAATTTATTATGAAGCCCCAACTTGCTGGCAGCAGGTAACTGGGTGCAAACCCAGCCGGTTTGGCTGTTAGGGCATCGGGGTGATGTGGGAGAACACCACCTTCCACAACAGGGACCTGACCTCAATTAGCCTCCGAGGCATTAACACAAGGTAATTGTTAAAGAATGATAATTAAATAATTGGCCTCTCCTCCTGCGGGCCCACACCCTGCGCCGCAGCCCCGAGGCTGTCTGTCCTAGGACGTGGAAACTGCATTTACCATCCGCAGCCTTGACACGCTCCTGAATTGCTGCCGACTTTCCCCAAAGGAAGGCACGGCTCGGAGCCTCTTGCTGCCCTCTCCACCCTGCGTTTTCTTTTGCTTTCCCAGGGACTACGCACTCTTCCTCTCTCTACGGCGTGCATTGGGCTGTGGACCGCCTTCTTCTGCATGGTGCTGGTGGCCACTGACGCTAGCTCTTTGGTGTGCTACATCACCCGCTTCACCGAAGAAGCCTTCGCCTCCCTCATCTGCATCATCTTCATCTATGAGGCTCTGGAGAAGCTGAGTCACCTGCGAGAGGCCTACCCTGTGCACACGCACAGCAAGCTGGACTTCCTCACCATCTCCTAGTGGGTTTCTTCCTCCTAAAGTGCCGCTGCCCCTTGGCAGGAGCTCAGGGCTGCACCTCCATCGCCTTCCCCTCACCTCTGTCTTGGCTCCTCTCCTCCCAGCTGTAAGTGTGAGGCACCGACCCATCCCAGCAACGAAACCCTGCAGTTCTGGGAGAGCAACAAGATCAATGTGTCTGGCATCACCTGGGAGAACCTCACGGTGACTGTAAGTGCCCCGAGTCACTGCTTCCTCGTGCCGCGGCCGTGGCGTCCAGGGGCACTGGCCTGGTGCAAAGCTCAGAGCCCTTCAGGTGATGATGGGCTTCCAACTGTGCCAGTGCTGCTCTGAAAAGTCGTTATTTCAGTCTAAGGTGTGGGTTTAACCCCCTTGGGCCTGGGAAGGAGAGTCCACCTCATCCCTGACGTGGTGGGCAATAACTGTTATCCTCAGGACAGCGGTTCTGTCTGGGAGCAAGGTTCAGTGGGTGCTTTGGTTATTGGAGAAGTTGGAGGACTTCAGTTCATGCTTGAAGGCCATAATTAGCTTCCTTAATTGGTTCCTAGTAACTCCAGGCCTTGCTTTCTTACTCAGCGCTGTCTGAAGGTACGTGCATAAACTTGCATGTCTGAGCAGCTCCTTGGGCCATTGTTGCTGGAAGCAGAGCTCAGGCACAGGGTGGGACGCTCTTATGGACATCTTCACCCCCCTTGGCTGTGTCCTGTGAGCCCGCCCCCTGTGAGCCCGCCCCTGGGAAGGGACAATTTGTCTCTTCTCCTTTCCTGTCACTGTTGTCTTAGCCCTCCTTCCCCGTTCCCTCTTTCACTCTCCCCAAGAGTTTCCAGTGTTTCCTTCCCCTCTGGTGTCTTCTTCAGCCACGGTTACCTGCTGTTCAAGCGGAGGATGTGCCATAGGTCTGTGGTATGGTGTCCCATCACATCTCCTGTCTCCGCTGTCGTGGAGAGTTTCATGGACCTGCCTGTGGACACGATGGCCCCTACACACCTGAAGTCCTCTTCTGGTGCTGCATCCTCTTCTTCTCCACCTTTGTCCTGTCGAGCTTATTGAAGAAGTTTAAAACTAGCCGTTACTTCCCAACCAGAGTAGGTAGAAGACGGTGGCCAGCAGCAGTCTCCACACTCATTTCCCAAAATGGCTTTCCCGGAGCACTAAGCAGTGTTTGCCACCGCTTGGTCAAACTGGGAAATGTTGACCTTGAAGGCCAAACTTGCATGTCCCTCACTCATTTCCAGGAGTGCAAAACGATCGTAGCGTTTCCCACCTGCCTCGCAACCTGTCCTGGAGCGGTTTTTTGCCCAGGCAGTGGGAAATCAGGTCTTCCAAAGTTGGTTGTTTGTTGTTTTTTTGTTTGTGGTTTTTTTTTTTTCACCTGGTGTGCCCAAGGGGAAAGTTGATTCAAATGAGGAGCTGCCATAGAAAAAGACACAAAAGACACTGTTTCTTCCTTTTGAGGAGTAAATGATGCCTCAGTGCCTTATTCCCATTGTAGCTGTGAGTGCAGCTGTAGTGGCAGACATCTGTTTCCTTATTTTTTAATATTTATTGGCTTTTATTAAACTTTTTTTGTTCTCTGACACCAGATCTCACAGGGACAAACACAGCAACAGTATCTAACCGAGGGATTTGCTGCATGTCCTCAGAGTGGTGGGAATTTGTTAACCAGCCTTAATGCTGTTGATGTCTTTAACTTTTCCATCTCACGGTATGGCCCTGTTTGTGCTGTCCCTTTCAGCTCTGCTTTCTTGGCCCAGGTACGGTCCGCAGTAAGTGACTTTGGTGTCTTCCTCACCATTGTCATCATGGTGCTCATTGACTGCCTGGTTGGGATCCCGTCACCGAAGCTCCATGTCCCCGACATGTTCAAGGTAATGGGGTGTTTTGGTGTGGAGCTGCTTTCAGCTCTTGGGGATGCCACAGGGTGATGCTGGGACAGGACAGGGCTGAGTCTGAGGATGCTGGTGGTGTTACCATCTCCTCTTCCACCTCCGAGTGCATCGTTTCCTTCTGGAAAGAAGAAGCCAGCCCCAAAACTTGATACCTACAGAAGCATCTATAGGTGCTTGCGACGAGGACACTGGCACTGCTGAACCCCATAGGAGAGGGTGACATGAAGGCAGGGCCAAGAGATGAGGCACCACAGCAATGGAGGGGAAAATCAAAGCCAGTGAAGTGGCTGGGCTGGGAGTTGATCCTGATGTGTGGTTTGGCTTTGTTGCAGCCTACCAGAGACGACCGCGGGTGGTTGGTCAACCCCGTAGGGCCCAACTCTTGGTGGACGGGTGTTGGCATGTCCATCCCAGCTCTGCTCTGCACCATCTTGATATTCGTGGACCAGCAGATCACGGCTGTCATTGTCAACAGGAAGGAGCACAAGCTGAAGGTAAGAGGCTGCAAGAGCTGACCCCATCCCCACCCCACTCTGGGCTGCAGGTGTGGGGAGAAGCTCCTATGCCAAGTGCTTTGTGAAGGCGTTGGCTTGGGACAAGGTCAGGCTGTGTGACAGGATGCTCTGCTGGATTAGTGATGTCACAGGGAGCAAACGAGGGGACTTCAGATGAGCAATCTTTTGGAGGAACAAATTAATTTTCGAGCACTATAGAAGCGTGTTTTTGTTTCAAAACGCCAGCAGGAGCTGGGGGAAGGAATCGTTTTGACGCGCTGCCAGGGATAACTCGGGGTCACGCCTTGCTTGCCAGTGGTAGAACTTTCTTTATGAATGAAAATAGTCTTTTTTGTTTGGTTTTTTTTTTTTGAGAAGTAGCTATTGTACAAACCTCCCAAATCCACTTGGTCTGAACTCCTGCCAGATTTTCATGCAAGGTGCTTGGGCCGAGGCGAAGGAAAAGCATTTGCTCCCTGCGCTCCAGTTTTACATTGGAGTTTTTGGGGAATTTTTGTTTGTTTGTTTGTTTGTTTTATGATAATTATTTTTCTTGTTTCGGCTCTGCCATCAGCCTGGAAGCTGCAAAAGGCAGAAACGGCGCCTTCTCCTCCCCCGGCTGTTAAATTAATATAAGGCAGCGCTTCAGATCAAACCCCTCCAATCCGCCGGGTGGTGGCGGGAGCGGCCAGGCGAGACCTGGGGCTCTGTGTCCCCGGGCTGCCCCTCTGCTGTCCCTCCGCTTTCCTTCCTTTTCCCTCCCTGGCTCTCTCTCTGTGGTGTTTTTTCCTCCTCCCCTCTCCTCACAAAGCCGCGTCTCTCTCGCAGGGTGGGATGAGCCCGGAGGCAAGTGGGAAGGTGCCTTTTCCTCCTCCTTTTTCCTGCCCCTTTGCAGGAAGAAGCTGTTGAGCAGAGATGGTTCTCGTGCTCTCTTCCCATCTCGGGGGCGTCGTTGGGCTGCAGCGTGGGGCTGCAGAGCCCGGGAGGAGAGGACAACTCCGAAGAAAAGGTCCCCTTGCCGCCCTCCACCAGCAGCGGTGGGATGGGTGCAGGGACCCTCCTGCCATCGGCTTATCCCGTCCCCTGCGGGAGCCTTTTTCTGCAGCAAACCGACCCAAAACGACAACGGCACGTTGGTGCTTCTTGCTAAATGGGGAGGGGGGAGAAAAACAAATCTATCAGTTTGCTCTGTAAGGATGGAAGCGGCGCATCCCCAAACAGGGCCAAAATCAGGCGGCTTTTACAGGATGGGGTTTTGCAAAGCTGCTGGTGCCAGTGCCCCATGGTGACGGTCAGAGGGGGAAGAAACTGGTTGAGCCCTTAAAAAGAGGAAAAGAAAAAGGCTCGGAGGAAGGGAAAGGTGCAGTGCCGGGGTTTCCTTGCTGCTGTTCCTCCGGGATGCCCGTGTGCGTCCCCTCCACGCTGCCCTCCGGGCAGGACCGTGCTCGCTGCTCCGGCTCTGCCTCCCTGGAGGGGAAAGGTCCCGGCGCAGGAGAGTCCCCATCTCTCCCCCCTTCCCAAAAGAAACTTTAATTACCGGAGAGGTACATTATTACGCCGGTGACCCACAGTGGCTGTGGGGCTGGGGGGCTGTGGTACCAGCCCTATTGCTGCCCTACCCTTAAAATGGAATTATACACTTCTAATATAGGACAATTTGGTTTTCTTTTTTCCATTTTGTTTTCCTCCCTGTAAAAGGAGGAAGCGGGGCTGAGCTTCACTCCCTCCTGGCAGGGACCGGGAGAAATGAGAAAATCAGGATCTAATTTCTCATTTTTCAAAGAGTCTCCATCTGACTTTCAGAAGCTTGAGACACTGGCGTTTTTATAATTTCAGTATGTTATACAGCAGAAGGCCAACACTTTTGTTAGATTCATGAAAAAGTTAAGAGCCCCTGGGAGATAGCCTCCCAGCCTGCAGTTCCTAGACACATCCAGGCTTACTACAACTGTAATTGAGAGCTGGAAATCTTTTTGCTGGTTTATCCACTGCACTTTGGCTTGTGCTCAGTAGCACTCCAGTGTCGTATGCAAATCTATAGCCTGGGATGAGCCAGTGACTTGGAATCCACCATGACGCAAGCTACAGCAAAGACACACAGATATGCACAGTGAACATTGTACCTCTGAGTGGCTGCCAAACCTAGTATGCTAAGGGAATTAAGGCAGAATCTTACTATTGACAACTAAGCATTGCTTCAATCTTGCAAATGATGCTTTTTTTTCTCTTTTTTAACCTTCTTGCTTTAACTGACATATCTTGATACCTGTAGAAACCCGATTTCTTTCCCAGAAAGAAAGAAAATAGGACTCTGGACAATTAGAACATCTTCCTACTAATAGTAGAGGATGAACAGGACAACCTGCTTACACTATATCCTTCAAGCCACTTCCCACTGCTTAGGTTCATCTTGTATACTAATTGAGACCAGGCTCGCTCTTAATTTATTTTTTAAAAAGCCATCTCCTTATACAAAACATGTATTAAGCAAGAGTCTGCAATTTACCTTGGGCTGGTCACATCATGGGTATTATGGAACAACTTCTGTATCTTGTTGCTAGAAACAACTCCCACTTTCACCAGGTAGGAATAGGCTTCCACGTGAAAAGCCCAGAAGTGCTTCCCTTTGGCAATCCCAGTGTCACCAATGATGTAATCCAGGGTTGTGTAGCATCCGACCTGCATGCGCTCAGACCCCAGCAGTAGAGGAAATCCAGCCCTACTTTCCACAGAGGTTCCTCCTGGGTTCAGCAGGAGATGTTCACTGTTGTACCCGCATTTGTCATCAAAAAGAAAACTGAGAACTGAAAAACAGCATCCCAAAAAATTTTCTCTTAGTTAAGTATTTCTGTGCTTATAAACTATATTTTAAGTCATGCTGGCACTAGAATTCCTCGCTTTTAAAGGCTACCAGGAACATTACGCAAGCTAACACAGTCTCAGTATGCTACCTACTTAACCTGTTTGTTAACAGTGCTTTTAAACATGTATACAACCGGTAACAGTGTAGTAGAAGTCTGGGAGCTACTGGAAACCACCTACAGCTCTTAACACCACCAGCAGCTCGTGGACATAAGAAAACCCAATACCTGGGGCTGGAGGCGTACGCAAGATAACTTCTCGGCTCCAAGGGCTGGAGATGGATCCTTTATATCCTCGAACTCTGAAGGCATAGCTGCTGTCGTCATCGAGATCAGATATTACTTTGCTCTTGCTGCAAACTTCGATCTCCTGCCACGTTGTACTCTCCTCTATTAAGCTTATGATACTCAAGAACATAGATATCAGCTGAGTCTGTCTTCCCAGGGCATTCCCAACTGATCAGAGCTTTGTTGTACATTTTGCTCTGCTCTTCATTGATTTCTGGTATTTCTAGACCTGGAATGACAGAGATTCAGGAGAAAAAAACCTCAAAGGTAGATACATGTTGTTTTAGAATTAAACACAGAAGCCCTTTGTTGAGTGGCTACAGCACTGAGGGGACAGTGGGGGGGGGAAATCTGACTCAGTCAAAGAGTGCAGATGAGGATGGGTCTGTTCATGCACTTAAATCCTTTCTGGTTTTACTTTGAAAGTTGTATTATTTATTTTTGCTGGCAACTAAAAAACCATATAAAAACCTATTCTTTTCTGTCATGCAATCACGACAAAAAGCTGCTAGGAAGACCTAGTATTACTTAACTACAATATTTTGGAAGCCAATGTAAACTGGTTCTGAATGCCATGGCATCTTAGCTTCTTTATCAAAGCTGAAGCTAGCATTGCTGCCAGGTAGTGCCTTGTGAATCACAGAGGCAGAAGGGACAATGCAAGTCACAAGATTGAGTTCTGCAACTGCAGCCCTGCACAAGTTTTGCCTCTTTCCAGAGAAGCCCTTAAAGCTGTAACTCAAGAAAGACGTGATGCTCTCATAATTTACCATTGGAATGGAAGGACAAGTCACCAAGGATCTCTTCTTGCTTGGCTATGTCCATCACAAAGTCCTCGAAAGTAGTTTCAGCTGCTGGCTTGAAGCTCTTCAGAGATTCAGTAGCTTTTTGGATTCTGAAAGCACAGAAGCAGAGGGATGGCAGAAGAGGGAAAAAGGAATTCACATGGGTGCATTCCTTAAAGCAAAACCGCTAGGTTTTGCTTTAAAAAAAGTTCTCTTTTCAGGTACTTACTCACGTGTCCCAGAAACTTGTCTCTCTAGACAGAATTAAAATGCAAAATTTAAAGGCCTTTTGTACATCAGTGTAAAGATAACTAACAGGGAATCTTTTGGTTGGCAGAGCATTTTAACAATTTGGGGCATTACATTCAAAGAACAAAATAGGTGTGAAGCGCTAATGGAGCACAACTATTCAGATCAAAGAGTTTAAAGCCAGAAGAGACCTGTTAGATTAACTTGCAAATACCCGATGCAATCTCTGAGCAAAGGACTGTATCAGTGAGCTGAATGGGTTACCCTTCCACTGCAGTCCTACTGAAGAAGGCTAGGCGTTGGCGCAGGACAGAGCCCCTCCTCTGGGCTGTTTTTTAACGCACACTGTAATATAGGAATTTCTACTGAATGGTACCGGGACCGCCTCTGAGGCTCTGCAACACAAAGTACTTGCATTCAGTACTTTCCTAGCAGGTGTCCAAAGAATATGACTGACCAGACATCCCTGGAACAGTACCTGTACCTCAACGGTACAAACGGAAGATAATTAATAAGATACCTGACGTGAAGTTGTTTTGCTGTTTGAACAAAACAAGATGGATCAGTTTCTTTAAGCAGTTCTTGAGCAAGTCCTACAAGGCCATTATTTTCCAGGAGCCCTTGAGATTCTTCTGCTTGTGTTTGCAATTTTTCCAGCCTTAAATTCTTAGAAGCTTCAATTGCCCTAAGAGCTGCGGATTTCTTCTCTTCCAGGACATGAGATAATTTCTCAAAACTCTGAGATGATGCTTCTTTCGCTCTTTCACTGTTGCACTAGGAGGGAACAAAAGACATTTTAGACGGATCCCACAGCACAGAGTACCCCTCTACCAGAAAAAGAAGAGTATAAAACCAGGGAGTTTCGGGAAACGGGTGCGAGCCGTCGGCGGAGTGAGACTCCCAGGCCGCCCAGCGCTGTTTTGCTTGCTGCCGCTTGCTAATAAATACTTCAGTCTTAATTGGCTCCGTCTCCTTGCATCAATTTGTGGGACTAACCCATAACAAACCTGAAATTAATTACAGCTTGTTGGGAGTGTCGAGATGCTCGGTGGGGGCTCGGGGGTGGGTGGTGGGGGGAGAAGCGGTGCCCTGACCCCCACCTCTTCCTTTTCCCCTCTCCTCCCCAAGACTGCACAGCGCAAGATGAGGGAAATGCTCCAGCAGGTGAAGCAGCAGGAGCAGAAACACGCTCCGGGAGCCCCGGCCCCGCAGCACAGCAAGGGAGGCTCCCGCCGTGCCGCCCAGCACCGCCCGATGAATGTAACCCCGCCGCCGGACATCCCCCCCTCCCAAATCCTCCTCCCCCACCCCCAGCAGGTCAGGGGAGCAAACCAAAGACCCCCCCAAACACACAGCCCCCCATTCCCCACGGCGCTGCGAGGATGCACAGCCGAGGGGTACGGGGAGGGCTCTCTCCATCCCACAGCCTCCCCCTTCCTCCTCCCTCGCCTCCCGACGCTCTCCCTTTAGTTGGACTAACGTGGGCAGGTTTGGGTACCTCAGCACCTCACGCTTGTGTCTCCCTTTTAGAGATTTTGTGTGCCTTGATAACCTGAGAGTTGGAGATCCTTTTTTAATTAATTTTCTAATAAAAAAAGAACCGAGTTGGAAAAGCGATGGGGATAGGCAGCACTCTGGTCATTCTCTCCGGGGCGTTGTGGAGGAAGGCTGCCAGTCTTCCTCCCAGTGTACTTTTCCCCGTTGGCTCCAGACTGCTGCTGGGGCTGAGCTCTGAGCCGCCAGAGCGGTTCTCAGCAGACGGTCACTCGGCGCAGACAATGAGGCCCTGAATAGCCCTTCCTGTGCTCTTGATGGCTCCGGACGGCTCTGCTCCTCTGCTGCTTCTAAGGTGGGGCTGCCCCAGTGCCCTCACTCAGGAGCCTTTTGTCTGTGCGGGTCTCACTTGTGACAGGGGGTGGGGGTGTTGCCAAACTAACTGCTGTGCTGCGATGTGTGAGTGGGTGTTCCTGCCCGTGTCAGTGCCAGAGCTCTTCCGTAGGCTCTTCTGCTAGCGGAGAGCCAGGGGCCGCTCCTTCAGAGAGAGCTTGTTGAAAAAGAGAAAAAAAAAAAAGGGGGGGGGGGGGGGGGGGGGGGGAAGTGGGAAAAGAAAAAAGAGGAAAAAGATAAAAAAAAGGGGAAAAAAGTAAAAAAAGAGAAAAAGTAAAACGGGGGGGACGGGAAACAGAAAAAAGGGGGAAAAAGCAAAAAACAAAAAGGGAAAAAGAAAAAAGGGGAAAAAGAGAAAAAAGGGGGAAGAAGTGAAAAAAGAGAAAAATAAAAATGGGGGGGAAGGGAAAACAGAGAAAAATGGGGGAAAAGGAAAAAAAAAAAACGGAAAAAAAAAGGGGAAAAAGAGAAAAAAGGAGGGGGAAGCGAAAAACAAAAGGGAGAAAGAAGAAAAAGGGCAAAAGAAAAAAAAACCCACATATTTTTGTCCTCTACTGCAAAGTGTTCTGTGAAAAACAACCAACCAAATCCCACCCAACGACAACATCAAAAAACAAAGAGAAATCTCTCCAGCTCACACGAGCCTGAGCTGCTCTCCGCTGCTCTCTTTCCAGTGTCTCGGGGGGGTCACGGCCGAGCTGAGATTGGGGTGGTGGTGGTGGGAGTTTGCCCCATGGCTGTGATGGGGGGAGAAGGGGTGGGTGAGGTGTGGAGGATGTGGTGTGGGGTTTTTTTTTGGGGTGGTGGTGGTTTTTTGCCAGGTGTTGCTTTACCCAGTGGCTCGGGGAGGCGTTGGCATCAGGAAGCCTGTGCTAAAGCGGGGTGGGGGCCTCGCCGCAGTTGGTTAGCAAAGCCAAAGTGGTTATTAATGGTTATTAATGGTGCACTAATTACGCCCTTGTAACTGGGAAGCTCAGATGCCCCCTAAGCACCCCCCCGGTGCTTCTCTAGCCAGGCGAGCGCTGGGCGTCCCCCCCGCAGGAGAGGAGAGCACCTCCGGGGTGGGTGGAAGGGCATCACCCAACGGGGAGAGGACCAAGATGGGGCTTGGGTGTCCCTTGGGGTGGCCGGGTGGCGGGGTAGGGCTGCTGGGGGCTGCCACGATGAGGGACACCCCCACACCTTTCTCCATGGCTCCCAGAGCTCTGCTCCCTCCCTCCCTCCCACCCACCCAGTGCCACCGGAGAGGTGGTGTCCCCCCTCCCGGGGCGGGCAGGGGCTGTGCCACCCCATCTAACACCTCAGCGCACCAAAGCACCTCACTGGGGGAGGGACTCTCTGCGCCTGGTAGCCCCGTGCTCCCCAGCACTGTAAGGATGGGGCTGAGCCCCCACCACGGCCACCCTGTGCAAACCAAAGACCCCCCCACCCCCATTCCCCACAGCGCTGCGAGGATGCACAGCCGAGGGGTACGGGGAGGGCTCTCTCCATCCCACAGCCTCCCCCTTCCTCCTCCCTCGCCTCCCGACGCTATCCCTTTAGTTGGACTAACAGAGGCAGAGAGAAAGAGAGGTTTTATTATTCTTTTTTCTTTTTAATTTTTTATTTTTTATTTCCTAAAAGCCACCGGTTTTTCATCCCAGGCATGGCCAGAGGAGCTCACCCAGCGTTGAGGGGGGGAGGTTGGGCTGCGGCACACAGCGCAGCGGCTCATCAGTTTTTAGAATTAATGTAACGATAACAAAACTAACGGCGATTTTTAAGTTTTGTAAGGATTTTATTTATTTATTTATTTATTTCATTTCAGAGGGGGTGGGGGCGGGAGGGGGATGTTTGTTTTTTAGCACAAGCCGGCTTTTCTAGAGGTTAAAGAAAGACCGTGCTCGGCCGTAAACGCTTTGGGGAAAGATCCCGGTTGCAAGGAGAGAAGGTGGGAAAAGAGGGGCAGGGGGGGAAAACAGATTTCCAAGAGGTTGTCAGCCCAGGGCTGGGGGAAAAAAAAACCAAAACACTAGCAAAATTTTTTTTTTTTTTTTAATTTCAAAAATAAAACACACACAACCCCAACCCCAAATGACACACACACATCCACACACAAAAACTACCTCAGGTTTTCATACCTCAGCACATTGCGCTTCTGTTTCCCTTTTAGAGATTTTCTATGCCTTGTAAAACTGATAGCTGGAGCATTATTTTTGTTTATTTTCTTAATAAAAAAAAAAAAAAAACAAGTTGGAAAACACACTCTTACTGAGTGCGAAGCGGGAGAAGGAAAGCAATCCCACGGGTGCCAGAGCTCTTCCATAGTCTCCTTCCGCTGGCTGAGAGCCAGGGGCCGTTCCTTCGGAGAAAGCTTGAGAGATGTTTGAAAAGAGAAAAAGAAAAAAACCAAAAGAAAAAAATGGGGGGAGAAAAAAAAAGAGGGGAAAGAAGAACAAAGAGAAAAAGGAGATAAAAGGGGGGGAAGAAAAAAGGGGGAAAAAGAAAAAAAGGGAAAATGAAAAAAGGGGAGGGAAGAGAAAAAAAAAGGAAAAGGAAACAAAAACCCCAAATATAAAAAAAGAAAGGTAAAAAGGAAAAAAAAAAAAAAACAACCAAACCAAGCAAGGAAAGTGGTGAAAGCCATCGGGCAAGAGGGACGAGAGCCGGGGGTGAGGTGGCGGTACCAGCGCCGGCCCTGGGGGCTGCGACACCACACTGCAAAGTGTTCTGTGAAAAAAACCAACCAAAACCCACCCAACGACAACATCAAAAAACAAAGAGAAATCTCTCCAGCTCACACGAGCCTGAGCTTGCTCTCCGTTGCTTTCGTTCCAGTGTCTCGGGGGGGTCACGGCCGAGC
Source organism: Vanellus vanellus (assembly GCF_965231255.1). NCBI lineage: Eukaryota > Metazoa > Chordata > Aves > Charadriiformes > Charadriidae > Vanellus > Vanellus vanellus. The sequence goes on from NW_028127957.1 coordinate 1,115,201, forward strand.
TGAGATTGGGGGGGTGGGGGTGGGAGTTTGCCCCATGGCTGTGACGGGGGGAGAAGGGGTGGGTGGGGAGTGGGGGATGTGGTGTGGGGTTTTTTTTGGGGTGGTGGTGGTGGTTTTTTTGCCAGGTGTCGCTTTACCCAGTGGCTCGGGGAGTGTGACGAAACGGGAAAAAGGGCTTCACTGAGAGGTTCAAATTAACAATTTTTTTGGACTTCGCTCACTGGTCCAATACATCACTATTGCAAGTTCTGTGTGTGCGATGGCGATTACACTATTGCAATTTAAAAGAAATTAGCGGGATCCACTATTGCGAGCTACAAATGCCCCTGAAAAATAGCAACACAAACCACAAGGTCGCTAGATATTAATACCTTAGAAGAGTGCACCAGTCACAAACTCAATCACATGCCCTGTACCGTACGGATGTTTCTTAGTCACTTACCCTCTCTCTCTCAGGTGAGGTCGCTCCATCCCGGGGAAGTTACCCTGTACAGCGTCCTGGATGGGGGGGATGGATCTCCGAGGGGCCAGCTGTATCCTTGGAGGATTCCCCATTTGTCTCCCCAGACCCTGCGGTTTATATTTCCTGACTCGGTGAGGGTGCAGGATTATGCTTGAGTGGATTACACTGTCTGGGATATTTCCCTCTGGTGGGGCGATAGCGAAGTCTCTGTTGCCAATTTGTGATGTCTGGCGCTCAACGTCACAGGAAGAGTGGTGGGATGGGACTCGGGGCATTTTGTTTGTTAAGGGCCATTTTGTTTTGGTTGTTCTGTGCCATCTTGAGATAAGCCCGGGCTGAGCTGTTTTGCAGCTGCCCCCAAGTTCTCTCTGCACAGCCAAGGCACGGCGGAGATGGAGCTGAGTGGGATGGCAGCTCCCTGCCTCTCACCTCTTGTGCTCTGAAACCGGCTTGGCTGGCTGCTCCCACACAGTGTGTTACTGGCTTGCCCAGCAGGTAAAGAACCCAGATTTGGGACGCCACTGGGGTGTCCGTAAGGGGTCCTGGGTGGCCCTTATTGGGTCCTGGGGGGGGACTCCTGCAGGCCAGAGGGAGTCTGGGGCGGCCCTTCAAGGATCTGGGGGTCCCCTCTGGTGCCTCTGGGGAGGGTTTTGTGGCTGGGGAGGGCCAAGCTGGTTTCAAGAGGTGCTTCCTCCCTTTCTCCAGCCCACCCAGCTCCCCCGACACCACCACCCCCCCAGGTTGGTGGGTGCCAGCAGTGCCAGCCTGTCCCACTGGGTCGGGCACTGAGGGGGGCACAGCCCCAGCCGCGGGATGGGAGGAGGAACCACAGCACCAGGGATAGAGACCAACATTTTATTTCTTTAACATTTCCCATGGGGGGCACCCCAGGGTTGCGCGGCTGCACCGCAGCTGGTGCCAGGAGGGACTCCAATGTCCCTCCCACAGCTCACCTGGCTCCGCTCGTGATGCTTTTGATGGGGCTCAGCGCGGTCTCTTCTGTGCTACGGACCAAGCGGCTCCAGGTAGGCGACTGCTGCACCGCACTGTGCCACAGCGTGGGGTGGGGTGGGGGGCTGCGGCGCGGGGCTGGGAGCTGCTCCCATCTCACCCAGCTCCCGGGGTCCTGCAGAAGGACTGGAAGAAGCCAAAGCAAGGGATGACGGACACGAGAGCCTGCCTGGAGGAGCAGAGCGGTGAGTGGCCCTGGCACCGAGCACCATGCAAACAGCCCACACCCCACGGCAGCCCTGAGCCGGGGCTGTGCCGGGGGCTGCCGGCCGCTCACTCCGTCCCCTCCCTCAGCAGCTTCTTGACTAGCAGATGAAGGATCAGAGCTCAAGTCGATGCAGGAGAAGCAGGGAGTGTGGGGGAGACACCCAGATCCTGCCCCAGACCCTCAGCCTGTGCCCTGCCCTGCCTGCGCTGGGCAGCCCTGCCCGCCTGCTGAGGAGGGGGTGCTGCCCGCGGGCTCCAGCGGAGGAGACGGGGTGCAGCGGGCTCTCTTCTCTCTCCTCCTCTGCAGGGCAACTGAGGAGGCAGCGAGGAGGGAGCACCGGGCCCCACAGGACCCACTGGGCTCCCTGCCAACCATATACCATCTGAGCAGAGATGCCTCTCTCTACCCCCTGTCCCCCCCAAGCCCCCAGGTCCCCCTGCCCTCCTCTCCCGCCTATAGGTCCTATCAGTGGGGACAGCTCCTTCTGGTCCAGGCACCCCCCGGGCTCCTGGGCCCCCCGAGGGCCAACGCAAGAGCCCCTGCAGTCTGTGCTCGCTGGCCAACTCGGAGGACTGCAGCAGCCTGGTGAGGAGCAGCTCCTCTTCCCAGAGCTCCCTCTACCACTTCCTGGAGCCCTGGCCCAGTGCAGCAACAGAGCCAGTGGTGCTCACACACTCAGGACAACCCCGCTCTCCCATGGCTGCTGGTGGGGCAGTGGGGAAACTGGGGCTGGTCCTCAGCCAGGAGCCTCCACAGGAGCTGCCAGCAGGGACCGAGAAAGAGTGGGTTCCCCGGCAGGGGATGGACAGGACACAGAGGCCCAGAGACGAGCAACCGTCCCCCGGAAAGCCCCCAGCCATGGACATGGACAAGGTGGTGCGGGAGATCACCTGCGCTTTCCAGGCCTTGAAGGCAAAGAGGGAGGAGTCCTGCAAGACCACGGGCAGGGAGTGTGGCCAGGCAGACCCAGGGCTGTGCAGGGCAGGAAGATGCCCACGGCAGGGCTGTGCCTGGCTGTGGGGCTACCTGAAGGGCTGGTGGAGATGCCACTAGCCGTGTCTGCTTCCGCCAGCCCTGCAAGTGGTGACAGCGCCAGGCCCAGAAGACCAACAGTGCCCTGAATACTGAGCGGCTGTGGGGTGTGGGGCCGGGAACCCCTCTGGGGTACCCTGTATGTGAAACATTAAAGAAATAAAGTGTTTGTCTCTAGCCCTCGTGCTGTCCTCCCTCCTCCCATCCCACCGCTGCGGGTGCTCCCCCGAGGGAGCAGGTGCAATCAGCAAGCACTGTGTGTTGAGCTCCCCTGCTCACAGCCATGCTCCGCCTGAAGGCGGCGAGGCAGGAGCAGTCCCCAGCCAACTTGGGCGCAAAAAGGTTCATCTGACTCAGCGGGTGTGGAAGGGCCCGTTTCAACTCTGTACCTTTGGTATTCTCAGGTCGGAGGATTTGATGGAGCCAACTGTGCATGGCAGCATACGCTGTGGGGCTCTGAGCTGCTGCGTGGTGCCAGGTCTATCCAACGTCAGGCAGTACATTCCCAGGAGATGTCACCACTAACAACTCTTCGGAGGAAGTGGGGCCGTTTCTGTAGTCGTAGCCTGCCTGGAGAAACAGCCCCACGGAGCTAATAGTCTGCTGAGCAGCAAGGGAGCACAGTCGCTGACTCTCAACCAAGTACAGCAACCCACTCTATTGCCTTCCCCCTTCGCCCGCTGCCTCCCACAGTTGAGAAAAAACCAACCAGGGAGCTCCAAAGGAGGGGACCCCTCCCCCACTCCCCCAAATCTGCTCAACATCCCCAAACCTCCCTCAAGACACGGGACTCCTCCCACACACCTCCACTCCCCACACCGACAACCCTCCCCCTCCCCCAACGCTCCAAAAAGCGGCAGTCCTTAGGGCAGACTCCTTAAGCTGACTCCACAGCTACGGCTCCCCGTCGGCTCTGGGGGAGACAAGGGGGCCCCGGGGCTCTCCGTGGGCCTTAAGGGAGTCCCAGGGCTGCCCACGGGCTCCCAGCAATGCCCGTGCCCACCACCCGACCCATCTCGGGGGTACCTGGGGGGACTCGGCCGTGGGCTGGAGGCGGGCGAAGGGGGCACGGCCGGGCTGACCTGCCGGGGGCGGGGGGGTGCTGAGAGCGGAGCCCAGATCGGAGCCAAGCGCCCGGCCAGGTCGGCACCGGGCACCCTGCGCTGAGACCGGGGCTGCCGCCACCTGCGGAGAGCGAGCGGGGGGTGAGGGGGCGGCAGCGGGGGACGGGGGGGGGTAGCCTGAATCGGCCCTGTTTCCCCCGGGGACCCCCCACTCGGCTCTGCCCCCCCCAAACAGGCCCAGACCGCCCCCCGAGCCCCCCAGCCCGGTCCCGCCAGCCCACAAACCCCCCGAACTGGCCCTGCACACCTCCGCGCCGCCGCCGCCGCCTCTGCCGCTGCCGCTGCTGCCGCCGCCGCCGCCGCCGCCGCCGCCGCCGCCGCCGCCGCCGCCGCCACCACCACCCCGCCCGCCCGCCCGCTCCCGCCCTCCTCGGCTCCGATCCCCCCCTCTCCCCCGGTACCGACCGTCGCAGCTCCCGCCCGACGCCGTACACCGGAAGTGCTCCCCCTCACGTCCGCCCACCCGCGCATGTGCCGAGGCGAAAACCCGGGCCACGCCCCCCTGCGTCGCCGCGGCAAACGCGAGCGAGGGGGCGGGGCCGCGCCGCGCCGAGGAGAACGAGCCCCGCACCACAGCTTCTCTCCGCGTCGGGCAATGCGAGGCCGAAACCATCCCAGCCCTCCCCAAAATGAGCCGGACATCCGCCTGCAGAGCTCCGCCAGCCCCCCCGACGGACATCACGGGGATGGGGGGGAAGAAAACAACCAGAAAGGTACTGAAAATAGCTTGGAGATGGGGCTTAGAGATCCTTCTGAGAGGCAAAACCCGGCCTTTGTTCTCATTTTTGGTCACGGGGTTTCGCAGTGCTTCGCGGGCAGTGGTTATCCGGGGGCATCAGCTATCCCGGAAAGCGAAAGTTCCCATCCTGTGTGGCAAAAATCCACTCGCATGAATAACTTAGACAAAACCAGCCCACAAAAGGACAAGAGGCACCTTTGGTCACCTTTTCCTTGAAGCTTCGCGAAAACTGTATACTCAGATTGGCCCTGTCCTGCAGTTTTTTTCCCAGAGTTTTGCCCCCAAACCCACGCTTCCGGCCCCGGTCCCCAAGCCCTCCCTCAGGGCCCACCACCTTTCCCCAGCCCGGCCTGTCCTTAAAGCTTTTCTTTTCACACACAGCCCTTTCCACTCACCTCCCTGCGGGACCTCCTCTCTCACAGACACCTCACAGCCCTGCAAACCTCCCTCTCCCGAAAACCCATTCTCCCCTCACACAACACCTACTCCCCTCACACCCTCGCTCCCCCCCCCCCCCCATCTCTCGCCCCCCCATCTCTCGCCCCCCCCTTTCCCCTCTCCTCCCATTCAAAATGGCGCCGCCCTTCCCTTCCCCTCCTGCCTTTTCCTGCCACAGCCGCCGCCCCCCCCCGCTCAGGTGACACCGCACACAGCCGCCATGAGGCGCGGCGGGGAGGGCCGGGGCTGTGAGAGGCGATGGCGGTGAGGGAACTCTTGGCTTTTCTCCTTTTCATCTCCTCAGGCTTCGGGCAGCCCCGTGTGGGCGGCTGGAGATCCCCCCCTCCCCTTCCAGGAGTGGCCCCGGCCCTGGGGCGGCCCCCGCCTCCCTCCTCCCCACAGGCTCTCAGGGAGAGCTCCCAAATCTGTTCCCCGGGCGGCCCCACAGCCTCCTGTGAGGCTGGAAGCAGCGGTTCCCTCGGGGAGAGTCTCCAAACCCGTTCCCGGGGTGTCCCCACAGCCTCCTGCTTGGCTGGGAATGGTGTTTCCCTCAGGGAGAGCCCCCAAATCCATCTCTGTCGTTGCCCTACAGCCTCCTGCATGGCTGGGAGCAGTGTTTCCCTCAGGGAGAGCCCCCAAATCCATCTCTGTCGTTGCCCTACAGCTTCCTGCATGGCTGGGAGCAGTGTTTCCCTCAGGGAGAGCCCCCAAATCTGTCCCCCGGGCGGCCCCACAGCCTCCTGTGTGTCCGGGAATGGGGTTTCCTTCAGGGAGTGTCTCCAAACCTATTCCCGGGGTGTCCCCACAGCCTCTTGCGTGGCCGGGAATGGGGTTTCTGTCAGGGAGAGCCCCCAAATCCATCCCCAGGGTGGTCCCGCAGCCTCCTGTGTGGCCAGGAATGGCGTTTCCCCTATGGATGGAGCCCTCTCCTTCCCCTGACTCCACTCCTGGGCAGCCTTTTCCTCCCTCCCACCTTCTCCCCACAGCCTCTTCCAGGGCTGGAAAAACACTCCTGCCCTTTCTCTTCCTGCGGGTTTTGAGAAGAAGAGCCCCCCGTCTGCCCAGCCCACCCGTGGGGTCTGGGCAGCTCCACGCCTTGTGTTTGAACCAGGAATTGGGATATTTCAGTTTTCTTCTGCAATCAGGCCTGGTTGTGAAAAGGCCAGTTGTAGTGGTTAGGCTTTGGTGGGTGAGTAACAGCAAATCTTATTTAAATTTTCCTTTTTTTTAGATTTTGTGTAGGGGGCTTGTTGTCCTCATGCCCTCGAGTTCTGCTCCAGGTCAAGCGAAGCCCCATGGAACTGGCCCTAAGGGCGGCGGTGGCCATGGACCAGCGCCCCTTTGGCGTCGAGAACGTGGTTTATTTTGAGGTGAATCTCCCTGTTTTTCTTGAAAAGCGGGGGCCTGGTTTGTAGCGAGGCTTAAAACCCCGGGTTGTGCCTAAACGTGGGTCTGATTTCAACCTCAGGGGCTGCAACTCTGTCCAGCTCTGACTCACAGCCCTGGCAGCACCGTCAGCATGCCGGGCTCGGCGTTCTCTTGTATTTTGAAGGGTTTCTTACGGATCGGCAGCAGCCGGGGATATTTAGCAGCTGTGTATTTGTGGCGGAATCCGTGTGGTGAAAAGATCTTTGGGGTAAAGAGGTGAATAGGTGTTGTTTTCTTTTTTTTCACCTGGAGACTGTTTCTTGTTGCCTTGTACCTGTAAAAAGATGTTCAAATTGTTAAGGTGTTCAAATCGTTTCATAAAATTACCCCCTAGACAGGAATTTGGTTTGGGTTTTTTTTTATGAGAGTCCTTTCAGCCTGCTCTCCAGGTGGAAATGGGAAATGCAAAGGCATTACAATGATAGATTTGCTAAATCTGTTGCCAAGGTCTGTATTACTGGCTTTCCCTGAAGCGGGGAAAAGACGTCCTGTTTAATTGTTGTTTGCATTTGAAATTCTCTGTGAAATGGATTAAGCAGTGTGGGCTTCTTTTTGTGGGTCTGCCCTTGGAAGGAGAGCGCCTTTAGGAAAAGGCTTTTCTGGAGGGGACAGAGAATTTAATTGCTGATGGCTCTAAAAGCGCGCCCTGTTTGGGTGGCCTGAAAACAAAACCCGTGAAAATCCATGACTGAAAAATGAGACTTTCTCCTAATGATCGGGGCTGCTGTTTCTACTGATTGGCCCATGAATAACAGCTCGTTCCTTACTGGTGGCTGAGGACCCTTGAATTGTTTCCCAAAGCCTAAGGCAGCGGGAAGGGCTGGGGTTGTCAGATCACTGCAAATCAAATAAAAGCGAGCGGTTTGGAGTTGTCTCGTTCCCTCTTTCTTTTCCCAAGAAAGAGGGGTGGAAAATGGTAAAATGTTTTGCAGCAAAGTTCAAAATGGCAAAGGATGTACCGTGTGGGGGGTGGGACGTGGGTTTAGGTGTTGGTGGGGACCCCAGCAATAAACCGTAAGAGGTAGAGCAGCTTTGTGGGACTTTTGGGGCTTGTTTTTGTGTGGATATTCGCTCGTTGCAGACCACGTGCCGGAGCCCTCCAACAGAGGCATTAGAAAAAGAAGTCTTTTGATTAGTACTAATGCTTTGAATTTTCCAGTGTGGGAAAAGCCGCAAAAGTGTGTATTTCTGCCCAGCTGCGGAGAAATGGGTAATACTGAGCCCTACAATAGCTTGGTTGTTTTCCCCCTGTGTGATGACTGGTGTGGAGGGAGTTTGTACCAAAGAGTCAACTTCTGATTGTGGGCAGCCCCTGTTTTAGGAACTGTTGCACAGATTGCTTATCGATGCAACTGCTGCCGCGACTCCCGCACTCCCTGCTGAGTGATAATCCAAAACTGCAGAGCGAGCTGGGTGCCCGTGGAAGGGGAACTGCACTCTCAAGTGGAAATACTTGGGGTCTCTCTGCCTGTGGGAGGGAAAGGGACGTCAAGAGTCAACCTAAAGGAACTTCTCGCCTTCAGAGATCGGGCTCTGGAGGTGACGGTTAATTGAGGGGAGTCGTGGAAGCGTGCCTTACTGAGCAACATGCTGCTGCTGGCCCGAGACTAAATGTCTCCAAAGTTTGGGGTTGGTTTAAGTGCTTTTTGGTTATTAGCTGGATGTCACTCTTACAAGCACCTCTTGCCCTGTCTGGAGGGGTTTGCTGCTGCCTCCTGCATTGGGCCGAGGGGACCGGCAGCCCTCAGGACAGGGACTTTCTCAGGCGTGGAGGTTAAACCTGGTGCGTGCTGCTTAAAAACTGCTCTAGGTGTTAGTGCAGTGGTCACGGTGAGAAATGTGGTGGCTTAGGGGAGCCTGAGATTCGCATTCCTCTTAAGTGCAGGGGATTTTGGGGAGCCTGGGTGGTACAATCCCCTTCCTGCTCCCAGATTCCTGTCGCTGACCCATCAGCGGGGTGTTAGCAGAGCTGATGCCCGCAGCGGCTGAGGGTTGGCATGATCCCGGCATCGCCGGAGATCTGGAGCCGAGGAATGGGAGCGTGGCCCGTTTCCATCATGGCTTGCGAGGGAAATAGTGCGGTTTGATATAGCCGGGGTGCGTAAACGGGGATTCCTCTTTGCACGTGTGCTTACAGGGTGCACGCAGGTGTGTTACTTGGAGTGTTTCTTAATGCCTGCGAAGCTTTACGAGATTGGTTACTGAGCGTTGCTTTGCTGTGCAAGTGCAAAGTGTTATTTTCATGGAGAAACCAGCTCGGATGTTCCATTTAGGCATTCTGCCTTTAAAAAAAGAAAAATATTTTAAAGCTTTCCTTGCAGGCAGAATAACATCTGCTTTTGAGGATTGTTTCTTTCCCTGCAGGGTGGAAAAATCTACAGCCTCGCTAAGGCTGCAGAGGAAGAAAACTTGTCAGTTTCCTAGAGCAAACTGCAGTTTGGAGAGGGGGGGTGGTTTGCCAGAGCGCCTTTTAGCACCTGGTCGGGCACATTTCTTTTCCCTCGGGGCTGAGGTTTAACATCGCCTTTTCATTTGGCTGGGTTTTGGTTGTATGAATTAATGGGTGTTTCAATGGGAACCACAAGACCTAATTTCTCAGTCGCCATCCCAAAAATTGTGCATTCTGAAAAATCAGAATGCGGATGCAAGAACAGAATTTGGACCAGATTCTCCGGCGCCAGGACAGTGCACCGATGCTCCAGGGTGCTTTCCCCGGCAGTGAAGGCCTGGTCTGGCAGGAAGGCGGTGGTGGGGATGGCGAGGTACTGCTGGCTCAGCCGCCCCATGGCCGGGAAGCGATGCTCATTCTTCTTCCACCAGCGCAGCAGCTGGTGCTGCGCTTGCAGAGGGGCTCCAGGATGTAGTTTTCCAGTTGCTGGTGGATCTCGGGTATGCTCTCCTCGGGTCCTACCCCAAAAGGATGTCATAGATGCTCTGAGATGGGGCACTGGTGCATGGGTCCTTGTGAGCAGGCAGCTGCCTGCCAGCATCTGCGCCTGTGGCAATAGAAGAGAGGCAATAGAAGTCGGATGGTTGAACTAAATCTTGCATGGCTTTGAGTTTGCCCTGAGCTGACGGCTGCAAAGCCTATTGCGAAACCTATTCATTTTTGTGATCGTAGTGATTTTTGTTGGTGTTTTGTTTGGATGTCTTAAGAGTATCGTTATCAAGCAATTATCTCCCCCCAGCCCCGCCATGCCCGCCGGCAGCAATGGGCCGATGGGGTCCTCAGCTGTCAGGTGGGAGGCAGCGGCACCGGGGCAGGGAGGGGGATGCCCGGTACCCCCGGGCGGGCCGTGCCGTGCCGCCGGTGTGGCTGGAGGATGCTCCATGGCTGCTCACTGCGGCATTTCCCATGGCAGGGAGGAAACACAGGGGGAGCAGGGGGTGGGGGCAAATGGGGGAGGCAAAGCATCTGCACGGGGGGGAGGGGGGGGGCTGTGAGGGCCATGGAAAGGGGAGTGAAGGGCATCTGCAAGGTTGGAGGGGGTAAGGAGGGTGGTAGGTGTCTAAAATGGGGTGCTGGGGGTGTGCAAGGAGGGGGGGCAGCAGGCCGCTGAAGGGGGGTGTAAGGCATCTGCAAGGCGGAGGGGTGGGGGCTCAAAGGGGGAGGTGAGGGGTACCCAAGGTGGGTGTGGGAGGGAGGCACCTGGGCGATGCCTGTTGGGGGTCTCCCCACCAGACCCCCCCTCCTTGTCCCCTCCTCCGCATCTCGATGTGACCCCCTGGTGATGCTGTGGCCCTTCAGAGCAGGGGGACAAAGGCCACTGTCCCCACAGAGCCCCATGCCACCCGGTCACCTCAGCTATTGTCCCACCGGGCGCTTGTGCGGATGCACCTGGTGTTGGGGTGCAGGCAGGAGGTGGCTGGGTGGTCCCCCCATCTTTCTGCATTTCCTTAGCCTGAGGGAGGGCCTGTCCGCCCCCCCGCTGCACCCATGGGACCCGGCTGCAGGAGCTGCTCTCGGGGGCAAACGAGAGGTGGGGAATTAATCAATCTGCCCTGAAATTACAGCTCACGGGAAAGACTGAGAGGAATTTGCGTCTCCGCCAGCAAGGGATGACGGTCACGTCCTGGTGATGCTCAGCTGTGACCTGCATGTGTCCCCCCCTCACAGCCCCACTTTGGGGCTCTGGAGATGTGTCCTCTCCTGGGTCCAGTCCCCGTCACAGCCCAAATCCTGGCTCAGGAGCCAGAGGGGTCCCCGCAGGGGACGGTGCTGACCCCCACGATAGCAAAGGAGGGAGCCACAGGACCGGTGGCTTCGACTGGGTAGGATGGAGATGGAGAGGGGCAAGGAGGGGGGTCTCCTGCTCCGCCACCAGAGCAGCTCCCCCAGTTTGGCCCCTCATCCCCTTATAACACTGGGATCAGTGTTATTAATTACACTTTGCTCAAGATTAATTACATTAATCCTCCCTCCTGCTGCTGGTGGCCAGTCCAGCTTGCGTGTGACGGGACGAGGGGGCCGAGGTGGGAAGTTTGCGTGCTCGTGCGATGCTTTTGGCCTCCCCCGGCACCGGGAGGACTCAAAGCCGGACGTGAACCTCTGCTTTGTACTTTTCCTCATCCTCAATTACACCAATACTTCCCCAGGGAAAGATTTTTCTTTCTAACTGGAGGAGTTGCACTGAGACAGGTAAACTGAGGCAGGACAGTCAAAAATCCCTCTCTCTCCTGCTGGGACAAAAAAACCGCTGCAGCAAAATAATAATTTGGAGAAGTTTTCTTGAGATGGAACAACACTCTCTGCTCCGAAACTCAAAAGTGAGCTCGCCATCCCCTTTCCCAGCCCAGTTTCGATGCTTTGATGTTTTCCAGGCACCTGGCAGCGGCGGCGAAGGACAAAGTACTCGGGGGCCAGAAAAAGCTCATTCCCAGATGGGAACGTTTGTTCCTTTTGCTCGTTAAATTGGCTGGCGAGTGGGAGGTGTGAGCTTCCCCGAGCGTCGCTGCTGCGCGGCGGCAGGCGATGCCATTCGGTCGAAGCAGGAATTTGGGGGATAAAAAGCAGATTTCCGGTATTTTGCTCTTCTCTAAAGAGAAGGGTTTCCTGGAGGCCCTTTCAAAGCTGCAGTTGCGACTCGAGTGTGAGACGTGGTTGGTTTTTTATTTCTTTGAGCGCGGTGATCCCAGTGATGCTTCCCCAGCCCCGGGGGCAAGGGGAGAAGAGAACTCCTGTAGTTCTCCTTCAGCTTTTAAGGCACAGATGCTCTTTGTGCAGCGCTGGCAGTGGTATTTCAGCCAAGGAGGGCATTAGCTGTCAGCCCTTGGCTTTTTTTTTTTGAGGGGAAAAATGCAGTTTTGTGTGGAAAGCGGGCTTGCAGCAAGAGAAGCCTGAGCCTGGTTGGGCTGAAGACGAAGCTTCACCCTTGTAGGTTCTGAGGGCCTTTGGAGGTAGGTGGTGGCCATGTCCTGTGGCCAAGTGCCATCTAGTGAGTCCTGCAGGTATCACGTTTGGAGAATGAAACTGGCTGTGCTCAAAAGTGTGGGGTTGGGTCTCCCCACCCCACCCCAGCCCACCCCCAGTTTGGAAATCCCTATTTTAATTTTTCGAAAGGAACCACAAGAATGAAGCAGGAGGCTTGGTTTTGGTTTGAAACACTCAACTGTCTCCCCTTTTAGTAAATCCTTCCAGACTCACGGTGTATACAATACAGGTGACATTACAGGTGGTTTTATTTGGGTAGGGGAAAAAAAACCTCCTCCAAGTCCGTGTTTTTAGGGCTGTGCCTGAAGGAGGAGACATGCAGAGGTGTGATGCTCGTTGGCTCGCGTGGCCGCGGGGATGGGTGATGACTGGGAGGACGTAAGGGAGCTCTCCTCACCTGGCCCCAACTTGTACCTTCTTCTTCTCGCTAAGCAGAGACACGACGAGGAGGCGGTGATGGACCAGGGAAGAACGAGCACCGTTGCCAATATTCACTATGAGAAGGAGGAGCTGAAAGGTGAGTCGGGAGAGGTGGCACCAGCTCCACGCGTTTTCCCGTTGCGCAAAGTCCCTGCCGCGTCCTGTGCTCAGTGTACGCATCACCTGCAGCGAAACGTGGCGTGCTTCTAAATAAACAAGCACAGTTATTTTCACATTTTTTTTAATGTTGTGGCTTTTAGACAGAGGGGAAAAAGCCCCCGCGGCATCTGTGGTGTGAGTGTTGGCCACGGAGCTGGGTAGTTCCCAGCTTGTTTTCTCAGAGGCTGCTCTTGGCTTGGAGAGGTCAGGAGAATAATTTGATGGCTGCAGACACAGGGCTGTGATTTTCTTTTTTTTTGTTCCAGACTTCATTATCACGGGACTAATTGGATCTCCTCTTGTCGCCTTGTGCCGACAAAGATTTTAAAAATAATTACCTTCTGTGGCTGCTTAATGAGCAGGTCTGAGTGTTGTCGAGCCGAAGCTGGAATTTGAGACGAGGGTTGATACTTTCAGGGCACTTTTAGGTGACCCGGAGCCATCGCTTGTTGTTGCTCTGTTGTTGCAAAGTTAGAGTAAAACAGGCTTGTAAAAAGGGACGGGTCTCTGACATTCAGGAATGCAGTGAAACTAAAATGAAGAGAAGTTGGTGTTTCCTCCTGGGATGGCTGTGCTGGTTTAATCATGGCAGCGGCGTCAACCGTCTCCGCAATATCAAGAGTGATGAGAATGCTGCTTTTTTTGCAGGCCACCACACCCTGTCCATGGGCATGCGGATGCCGCTGGTGAGGCAAAGCCACCGGCACCACCGACCCCACCGCCAGAAGCATCGGAAGAAGGAACGGGAGGACTGTGCCCCGATGGAGCAGGGCTACCACTGTAAGTCCCGCCGCAGCATTCCTGAGCCTCCTCGGGGCTGCGTGGGTGCCGGGGTCCTCTGCAAGCAGGTCCGTGTGGCTGATTTGTGTGGTTTGCTGTTCTTCTGAGGGAAAGTGGCATTATTTGGGAGGCAGTTGAAGGCATAATGGATTGAGGCTGGTCTTCCTTAGAGGGATCCTGCCTTTAAAAATGGAAACGTGGGGAAGGAAAGTGGCCCATCCTTATGCAGAGGTGGAACAGATGGTTCTCCTTCTCCATGGCTCTGTGCAAGCCTGGCCAGACCCGGGGGAGAGGGGCCAGCCCAATATTTAGGGCTGAACTGGTGCCAATCGATGGCTACGTAGGGCTTGCTCCAGCGCTCGCTGCCGTCTTCCACATCCTCCTCAAACTTCATCCACCTGCGGACATCGGGCACGATCAGCCCCGTTGCAAGAAAACAGCCTCAGCTCTGCAACCCCTTTGGTGCAGCTACGGGGCGGCAAGAGGAGAAGGCTCCGCGCATCGGCACCTGCAGCTGCAAAAGCTTTGCGTCCCAGAGAGCGGAAGGCAGAGCCCGCGGCCGCCACCGCAGCTGGCAGCAGGGATTTACCTTGCCGTTTCCTTCCACTCGGCATCTTCACCCTCCTTCAGGAAGATCTCATCCAGCTCGGTGAACAAGTGGTGGGGAATGTGCTGCTCATCCTCCTCGGTGCCGAGGATGAACTACACCCGCTGGGATGGGGTGTCTGGGGGCAGAAGATAAATCCCGTTACCACACCTGCATTCGGCCTGTCACGCTCACATGCAAAGCGGCCATCGATTGGCACCAGTTCAGCCCTAAATATTGGGCTAGCCCCTCTCCCCCGGGTCTGGCCAGGCTTGCACAGAGCCATGGAGAAGGAGAAACGCCAGATCGGGCAAAAAATGTCATTATCTAGGATGGCAAATAATTATCTGAGTGGAGTGATGAATAAGCACTTTGATGATGGCTTTTAGCAAAAGAGAATTCTTCCTTTTGCTGCAAAGGCTGAACTGCAGGTCCGTGGCTACTATCATGACGGATGAGGTGTGACGAGATAAGAGATATCTCCGGGTCATTTTGGGGGCTTTCTTCACCTCTCCCTGTCTCTGTAGTAGTGAGGAAGAGGGTTTGTTGTCCCTCTTAGCTGCCTGCAGGAGGCTAAAATCCCACCTGGGCTGCAGCCTGCGCCTCATCCTTCTCCCCAGGGTCCCCAGCATGCTGCCCCCAGTGGTGGCATTGCCAGGGCCAGTGAAACTTCTCCTCTTGAAGCAGAAGGCTGTGGGGTGCCATGGGGGACGGGAGCCTGGTGGAGATGGTTACAAATACTGTGATGCACAGATTTTTCCTTTGGGGGGAATATTTCCTGCCATTTCCAACAGGCGATCTGCGGAAAATGACCTTGCATTTCGCCAAGAGCTTATTGCACTGGTTAGGACATCCGAGATGGGTCATCCTCTCACCTGGTTGTCTCCTACGGCAGGTCTTCCACGATGTTGCCTATAAAGCCAAGAACCGAGCTGACCTGGTGGCTGGCATCGATGAGTTTCTGGATCAGGTCATGGTTTTGCCGCCAGGAGAGTGGGATCCCTCCATCCGAATTGAGCCCCCGAAAAACGTCCCTTCGCAGGTGGGTGCTGCGGCAGAAGGAGGCACGATGGGGACGGGCAGGAGGGCAGCACGGCTGGGGGTGCTGCTCAGGGGCCCAAATTTACAGGTCACATACCCAGCCCAAAAAGCAAAACAAGCCAGTGGCTTAAAAGACATATCTTTATCTTATTTCCATTTTACCAGGAAAAAAGGAAGGTGCCAGAAGCTCTCGATGACAGTGCTTCTTGCAGCAAGCCGGAGAAACACAGCGGTCCTGAACTGGAGCAGACAGGAAGGTGTGAACTGAAATAGTTTGGTGGGGTGTTTTTCTGTTTGCCCCTAAAATCTGAGTGCGCACCTCCCTTCTAGCAGAGTTTTGGGGTGAAGTGGGTCAGTGAAGGGGCTCCAGGTTACCAGCTTGGTCCCTTGGGCTGGGTGGGTGGGAGATTTGGGCAGCTGGGCTCAGCCGCAGTGTGGTTGCACACAGGTTTTCTTGCTTTGGGGTGGAAGCAGATGTGTAAGTACCTCCAGGTAGAGCTGTGCTGCTTCTCAAAGTGAGGGACTGTTGCAATAAGAGGGGATGGGCTCTCAGGTTTGGTCTCTTTTTCTTTTTGTTGGAGGATGGACAGTGGGGTGGATTGAGAAGCTGACAGATAGAGCTCAGAGGGTTGTGGTTAGTGGTGCAGTCTAGTTGGAGGTCAGTAACAAGTGGTGTCCCTCAGGGGTCAGTACTGGGTCCAGTCCTGTTCAATATATTCATCGATGATCTGGATGAAGGGATAGAGTGTACCATCGGCAAGTTTGCTGATGACACTAAACTGGGAGGAGTGGCTGACAGGCCAGAAGGCTGTGCTGCTTTACAGTGTGACCTGGACAGGCTGGAGAGTTGGGCAGGGAGGAACCTAATGAAATTCAACAAGGGTGAATGTAGGGTACTGTATCTGGGGAGGAATAACCCCACGCATCAGTACAGGTTGGGGGCTGACCTCCTGGAGAGCAGCTCTGTGGAAAGGGACCTGGGAGTCCTGGTGGACAACAGGATGACCATGAGCCAGCAATGTGCCCTGGCGGCCAAGAGGGCCAATGGCATCCTGGGGTGCATCAAAAAGAGTGTGGCCAGCAGGTGGAGGGAGGTCATCCTCCCCCTCTACTCTGCCCTGGTGAGGCCGCATCTGGAGTACTGCGTCCAGTTCTGGGCTCCCCAGTTCAAGAAAGACAGGGATCTGCTGGAGAGGGTCCAGCAAAGGGCTACGAAGATGATTAGGGGATTAGAACATCTTTCATATGAGGAAAGGCTGAGGAACTTGGGTCTCTTTAGTGTAGAGAAAAGAAGACTGAGGGGGGATCTTATTAATGCTTTCAAATACTTAAAGGGAGGATGCCAGAGGGATGGGAGGAGTCTTTTTTCAGTGGTGCCCATTGATAGGACGAGGGGTAATGGGCACAAGCTTGAACATAGGAAGTTCCATCTTAACATGAGGAGGAACTTCTTCACTTTGAGGGTAGTGGAGCACTGGAACAGGCTGCCCAGAGAGGTTGTGGAGTCTCCCACTCTGGAGATGTTCAAAACCCGCCTGGACGCTGTCCTGTGCAACCTGTTGTAGGTGACCCTGCTCTGGCAGGGGGGTTGGACTAGATGATCTCCAGAGGTCCCTTCCAACCCTGACTATTCTGTGATTCTGTGTTTTTTTTGTATGCCTCAGTTTCTCCTGGGGCTAAAATGGGAGAAGGAGACTTCTTTTTAGCAATGGAAGTTACTCTGTGCTTGCGATTGTCCTTCCTCAGCCAAGAAAACAACGTGGTCTTCCACGAAAATGGTTTAATTTTTTTTCCTTCCTCCAGGCTCTTTGGAGGTTTGATCTGGGATGTGAAGCGAAAAGCCCCCTGGTTCTGGAGGGACTTTCGGGATGGTCTGAGCCTGCAGTGTCTGGCGTCCTTCCTCTTCCTCTACTGTGCCTGCATGTCCCCCGTCATCAATCACCTTTGGGGGACTGCTGGGGGAGGCGACCAACGGCCACATAGTGAGCACCTCTCTCTGTTGGGTGGCACGAGGGAGGACAACACTCATGCAAAAGTCCTTGCTGCAGTGAATTTGCACTTGTGGTTTTCCCTCTAATGATTTAATTACTCGCTGCTGCCTCTCTTCCCTGGACAGAGGGCCATGGAGTCGCTGCTGGGCGCATCCATGACCGGCGTGGTGTATTTCCTCTTTGCTGGCCAACCTCTCGCCATCCTCGGCAGCACCGGCCCCGTCCTCGTGTTCGAGAAGATCCTCTACAAATTCTGCAAGTAAGGCTGGCTGCTGCGGCCAGGTGCTGCGAGCGCCTTCAGAAGAAGGCAGGGATGGAGAAAAGATGTTTTTGTTAGTGGTAGTTGGTAGATTTAAGTTGTCTTCTGTGTCACAGACATCACGCGCTGCTGCTTTAGTATGTGACGGTGCAGGAGCCCTCGGTCTCTGAAGGATGGATGGGTGGTTCAGGGTTTTTAGAGTTAAAGTGAAAGAGCAGGAGGAGGAGAAACCACAAGGATATGGATGCCCGAGATGGGCTGCACAGGGAAGATGAGACAAATGACTCTGGTTTGGGAATGAGGGAAGATTTGCTTTCCTCTCAGTACAAACTCGGGCACTTTTTTGCATGTTTTTTGCTGGAAGTGGAAATATATTTTACCCACATATCCAAACAGTTCTCTGGTCAAATGTTTTGATGATTTTTGAAAAAGCAGGAGCTTTTCAGGCAAAACGGATATTTTCCGTGACAGTCTTTTTGTTGTGGCAACTGTGATGGGAGATTAACCTCTCTTATTGCAATTAAATTTATTATGAAGCCCCAACTTGCTGGCAGCAGGTAACTGGGTGCAAACCCAGCCGGTTTCGCTGTTAGGGCATCGGGGTGATGTGGGAGAACACCACCTTCCACAACAGGGACCTGACCTCAATTAGCCTCCGAGGCATTAACACAAGGTAATTGTTAAAGAATGATAAATAATTCGCCTCTCCTCCTGCGGGCCCACACCCTGCGCCGCAGCCCTGAGGCTGTCTGTCGTAGGACGTGGAAACTGCATTTACCATCCGCAGCCTTGACACGCTCCTGAATTGCTGCCGACTTTCCCCAAAGGAAGGCACGGCTCGGAGCCTCTTGCTGCCCTTTCCACCCTGCATTTTCTTTTGCTTTCCCAGGGACTACGCACTCTTCTACCTCTCTCTACGGCGTGCATTGGGCTGTGGACCGCCTTCTTCTGCACGGTGCTGGTGGCTACTGACGCTAGCTCTTTGGTGTGCTACATCACCCGCTTCACCGAAGAAGCCTTCGCCTCCCTCATCTGCATCATCTTCATCTATGAGGCTCTGGAGAAGCTGAGTCACCTGCGAGAGGCCTACCCTGTGCACACGCACAGCAAGCTGGACTTCCTCACCATCTCCTAGTGGGTTTCTTCCTCCTAAAGTGCCGCTGCCCCTTGGCAGGAGCTCAGGGCTGCACCTCCATCGCCTTCCCCTCACCTCTGTCTTGGCTCCTCTCCTCCCAGCTGTAAGGGTGAGGCACCGACCCATCCCAGCAACGAAACCCTGCAGTTCTGGGAGAGCAACAAGATCAATGTGTCTGGCATCACCTGGGAGAACCTCACGGTGACTGTAAGTGCCCCGAGTCACTGCTTCCTCGTGCCGCGGCCGTGGCGTCCAGGGGCACTGGCCTGGTGCAAAGCTCAGAGCCCTTCGGGTGATGATGGGCTTCCAACTGTGCCAGTGCTGCTCTGAAAAGTCGTTATTTCAGTCTAAGGTGTGGGTTTAACCCCCTTGGGCCTGGGAAGGAGAGTCCACCTCATCCCTGACATGGTGGGCAATAACTGTTATCCTCAGGACAGCGGTTCTGTCTGGGAGCAAGGTTCAGTGGGTGCTTTGGTTATTGGAGAAGTTGGAGGACTTCAGTTCATGCTTGAAGGCCATAATTAGCTTCCTTAATTGGTTCCTAGTAACTCCAGGCCTTGCTTTCTTACTCAGCGCTGTCTGAAGGTACGTGCATAAACTTGCATGTCTGAGCAGCTCCTTGGGCCATTGTTGCTGGAAGCAGAGCTCAGGCACAGGGTGGGACGCTCTTATAGACATCTTCACCCCCCTTGGCTGTGTCCTGTGAGCCCGCCCCCTGTGAGCCCGCCCCTGGGAAGGGACAATTTGTCTCTTCTCCTTTCCTGTCACTGTTGTCTTAGCCCTCCTTCCCCGTTCCCTCTTTCACTCTCCCCAAGAGTTTCCAGTGTTTCCTTCCCCTCTGGTGTCTTCTTCAGCCACGGTTACCTGCCGTTCAAGCGGAGGATGTGCCATAGGTCTGTGGTACGGTGTCCCATCACATCTCCTGTCTCCGCTGTCGTGGAGAGTTTCATGGACCTGCCTGTGGACACGATGGCCCCTACACACCTGAAGTCCTCTTCAGGCTGAGAGATCTGGGGCTGTTCAGTCTGGAGAAAAAATGGCTCAGGGAGACCTTATTAAGGTGTCTCAATGCCTGATGGGAGGGAATGAAGGCAAGGGAGCCAACTGTACCTCAGGAGTTCCCAGTGAGTAGACTCGGAAGGTTGTCAAACTCTGGAACCACTGGAACACTGCAACCGCCCAAAGAGGTTGTTAACTCTCCACCAATGGAGATCTTCCAAACCCTCAGGAGTTCCCAGTGAGCTTTGAATTTTGAGGGTGACCAAACACTGGAACAGGTGTCTCAGAGAGGTGGTGGAGTCTCTAATAATGGAGTTATTCAAAACCCACCGAGAGAAGGTCCTGAGCAACCTGCTGTAGCTGACCCTGCCTCAGCTGGGGCTTGGACTACACGGTCTCCAGAGGTGCCTTCCAACCTCACCCATTCTGTGAGTGTAGAGGACAAAAGTAAGACAGAAAGAAATGAGAACAGATCCCCTTGGCCATAAACACCTTGGTCTCCTGTGGAGAGGACCTGTGATGAAGAGAGGAAACTTATAATGAGGAAGGAGTAGCAGAGATGGAGTGTTATGCACTGACTGTAATCCTCCATTTCCCATCCCTTGTGTGCCTCTCCAGGCGGGAGTGAGAAGAAGAAATGCAAATGCAAATGAAGGAGTAATTTGAGCCTAGGGGAAAAAAAAAAAAGTGGGGTGGGGGAATGGTCTAAAATATTTAGTCATAGTTTCTGACTATCCAAGTCTACTTGACTTGGCAATGGACTGATAATTTGTAAGTGATTTCCCTGTCTTTGTTTTGACCCATGATCATCTTTCCCCTCGTATCATCTTGAGGAGGGGGAGCGAGTGAGCAGCTTGGTTGTTGTCTGGCTGCTGGTCAAGGTTAACCCACCTTTCATAAACCCGCTTTCATTCACAACCAGACTGGAGAGCACTTTGTAACGTGTGTGGTGGGGATGGGAGAAGCAGATACTGGGCTGATTGTTCTTGAATTCTGAGAGAACTAGACAAGGTAATCTGCTGACCTCTTCGGTCTCTAGCTTGCAGGCTGTAATTCTTACTTACACGAGGAGATGAATAAAAGCGTGCAGTTTCCGTTAGGTGTGACTGTGCACTGCTGTGGAAAAACTGCTTCCACAGACTAACAGCATGACTGCAGTTTTTGGAGATGTCTGCCTGCACAGCTAATTTTCCTGAACATTTCCTTTGTCTTTGGGCTTTTCACCATAGCCTAAGATAACATTTGGAGCTTGAGAGTTGGTTTTGGAGATGGTCTGCAACCTTAGCTTTGAGTGTCCGTGTTTATGCTACTTTATGTGCCTTTTAGATGGCTTTATCTGTTGCATGATCTTGGAGTTGAGCGGCACTTTTTCCCTCTTTGAGCAGTTATTTCAACACGCTCAGTTTTTGAAAGATGAGTTTTAGTGAACACCAGGTTTTTTACAGTGCTGTTTAAGCTGTTGCTGGAATTAGCGCTCAGCATGAGCAACTCGTAATTGGAGTCAGACAGAAAAATTGAAACACTGGGGCCTTTTGTCTTTAAGATGGCTGTGACTGGTGGTGGTGGCTGCGTTTCATTTGTTGCTCCAAGAGCAATGGCTATGTGGCTGGTCAGAGTCTAGCTTAGACCTCAGTCATTACAGTATTATGTCAACTCTTGCTTTAAGAAACAGTTCATAGCTGTTTCAAGAGATGCCGGTGTGAACAGGGTTAAATTTGACAGGGTGGACATGTTCTGTATTGCATTTACATCTCCGAACTGGAGTGCGGGGAGCTTGAGGTGTGCAGACAACTTCAGGGATTAGCAAAATGGTTGATTGCAGTATGGAGGCTATGTGATGTGTACACAGACATTGCTACAGGTTCACTCACTGTAAACCTGGTGAAACTGTTTGTTTTCATCTGCTGGCTTTCACTGGCATGGACAAATGTAAAAGGTGGAAGATAAACAGAATATAAAAAATACCCACTGATAAGTCAGACGCTGCTGTGGGATAATTGAGTGTTTTGGTGGTTTGTTGAGCACCTCCGTTTTTGGAAGGACACCTGCATTCTCTCTGCTCTCTTTTTTTTTCTTCCAGATTTTGATGTGTCCAGAACATGAAACGGAGAGGGTAAACATGTACTGTGAAACCTGCAGAAGGCCTGTTTGTCGTCTATGTAAACTGGGTGGATGTCATGCAAACCACAGAGTAACAACCATAAGCACTGCCTACAAAACCTTTAAGGTAAAAGTAAATATTGTTGGACCTGGCCTTAAGAAGGGGGAAGAGCACTGAGCCTCGGGTTTAAGGGCAAACTTCCCCTGGCAGGATGCCAGGACGTGTGTTTGGAGGACACTGAACGAGTCATGAGGCATGCTGCTGTGCAACATCTGTTAATGTATATATTAGTGTGACATAGTGTGCGGCTAAGAAACTAAACTATATTTTCTATGAGGCTTCAAACAGAACCCCTTAAAAGCGCTTCCACCTTATGTTAGCCAACTGTGCATCAGTACTGACCAATGCAGAAGGTTTAAGAAGTTAATGGTTTACAATCTGGCTTTTTTAAGGCAAGTGTCCTTGTGGCTTGGGTTAGCTTATACTTCAGAAGCACTCCTGAAGAATCTGCATCGGCAGTTATCTGCTGGGACGCTGTATGTTTTTGAAGTTGCAGAGCTGTTGATTCCCTAAGCACCATACAACAGGGCAGACTTGCAAACACTGCTTTGTTATTAAAGAATGATTGCTGCTGCCTCCTCTTCTTCCTTTGCTTCCTCTCTTGCTCACAGGAGAGAAAAAAAAAAAAAAGCCCATCCCAGCCTGCCTTCTGCTCTTTGGCCTCCTTGCCTGTTTGCAAGGCTTTTCCTGTACAGCTGTTAACTCTTGCAACTAAGGAAGTGCAGAGACACTCCTAAGTTCGAGTTTCCAACCACTCATTTTTCTAGCAAACCTTACTACAGATGAGTTAATAACCTATGAGGCTTTTCTATTAGTTCTGGTAATGCCTTGAAGACTCGTGTTCCTAGCCTAAGAGAGAAGGTGACTGCTGTGGCTGGGGAAGGATGAGCCAGCTGAGGCTGTCACCTCTTCTCCTCAGAGGCTGTGCCACCAGTCCTGCACATGGCAGTGGCCTGATGTCCCGGGCCAGTCATGGCGGGTCACTGAGCAGTTCTCCGCAGGGTTGCTGCTCATAACTGATGGCAGGCTCTTGTCCTCGTAACTACAGAAACTGAGTGCTGGCTGGGTGGCCCACCTGTGCTTGTTGTCAGTTTGGGTGGGATGCCCTTGTTCTGCCTGCCAGTTTGCTGTTTTATTTTAACAGGAGAAGCTTTCAAAAGATATTGAGTACCTCATCAGTAAGGAGAGCCAGGTGAAAGCTCGCATCACGCAGCTGGATCTGCTGCTGAAAGAAACAGAGGTGAGAGTGGCTTGTGGGTTGTCTGGGGATGGACCTTGCAAGGACACAGCAGGGACTCCAAATGGAACAGTGAAGTGTTCCAGATCCTTTGGGTTTTTTTTTTGTTAGCCAGCAAAACCATTTCTGAACAGTTTGTGTTGGTTCTGAGTCACAGACGGTAAGACCTAATCCTGACAGTGTGGGAAATTTGGGCAACCTACAGAGGGAAGTTAAGTTTTGGGTGCTGCTGTGAATTTAATTGACATAAAGCTTATTTGATACCTTACCCAAAGAGAGGTGGGTTAGACTTACAGCTCTTGCATATGAGTGGTGCTGCACAATTTATGCTGTCTGTTTACCTTGAGGATGTTGCAGTGAAGTCAGAATTAAGGGCAAAATCTCCCTGCAGAAGAGTCAGAGCTGGGAGCTCACATACGAGCTGAAAAACGCAATGGCAAAAATTGGCAGGAGCTCCTGGCCCTGCCTGTATCTTGCTGCAGATGGCCTTTGTGCTTCATAGTTCCTTTAATCCAGGGCACTCATCAGAGGTGGCACTACAGGGCATAGGGGAGAAACTGGGCTGGACTCCCAGTTCAGGGTGACTGGGGAAGGTGGAAGAGCACCTAGGTCTTGGGCATGAAGACTTCAGACGCTGACTTGCTTTTACAGTGCTTTTCCATGAACTATTTAGACAAACGCTGTGCGTAACTCAATACATAATCGGAGGAATAATTTCCTGCTCTTTCCTCTCTGTGTTAACGTAGGAGACGCTTACTAGCTTGGGTGCAGCGCTGATTGCATTTTCAGTGTTGAAGAGCATAACAAAGCTCGTTAGTCTTGTCAGTCAAACAGATGACTAGTTTGCTCTGATCTCTTGAACAACCCTAAGTACATTTCTGTACACAGCCACAGTGCTGTGGGATCCGTCTAAAATGTCTTTTATTCCCTCCTAGTGCAACAGTGAAAGAGCTAAAGAAGAAGCATCTCAGAGTTTTGAGAAATTATCTCATGTCCTGGAAGAGAAGAAATCCACAGCTCTTAGGGCAATTGAAGCTTCTAAGAATTTAAGGCTGGAAAAATTGCAAACACAAGCAGAAGAATCTCAAGGGCTCCTGGAAAATAATGGCCTTGTAGGACTTGCTCAAGAACTGCTTAAAGAAACCGATCCATCTTGTTTTGTTCAAACAGCAAAACAACTTCATGTCAAGTATCTTATTAATTATCTTCCATTTGAGGTACAGGTACTGTTCCAGGGATGTCTGGTCAGTCATATTCTTTGGACACCTGCTAGGAAAGTACTGAATGCAAGTACTTTGTGTTGCAGAGCCTCAGAGGCGGTCCCGGTACCATTCAGTAGAAATTCCTATATTACAGTGTGCGTTAAAAAACAGCCCAGAGGAGGGGCTCTGTCCTGCGCCAACGCCTAGCCTTCTTCAGTAGGACTGCAGTGGAAGGGTAACCCATTCAGCTCACTGATACAGTCCTTTGCTCAGAGATTGCATCGGGTATTTGCAAGTTAATCTAACAGGTCTCTTCTGGCTTTAAACTCTTTGATCTGAATAGTTGTGCTCCATTAGCGCTTCACACCTATTTTGTTCTTTGAATGTAATGCCCCAAATTGTTAAAATGCTCTGCCAACCAAAAGATTCCCTGTTAGTTATCTTTACACTGATGTACAAAAGGCCTTTACATTTTGCATTTTAATTCTGTCTAGAGAGACAAGTTTCTGGGACACATGAGTAAGTACCTGAAAAGAGAACTTTTTTTAAAGCAAAACCTAGCGGTTTTGCTTTAAGGAATGCACCCATGTGAATTCCTTTTTCCCTCTTCTGCCATCCCTCTGCTTCTGTGCTTTCAGAATCCAAAAAGCTACTGAATCTCTGAAGAGCTTCAAGCCAGCAGCTGAAACTACTTTCGAGGACTTTGTGATGGACATAGCCAAGCAAGAAGAGATCCTTGGTGACTTGTCCTTCCATTCCAATGGCAAATTATGAGAGCATCACGTCTTTCTTGAGTTACAGCTTTAAGGGCTTCTCTGGAAAGAGGCAAAACTTGTGCAGGGCTGCAGTTGCAGAACTCAATCTTGTGACTTGCATTGTCCCTTCTGCCTCTGTGATTCACAAGGCGTTACCTGGCAGCAATGCTAGCTTCAGCTTTGATAAAGAAGCTAAGATGCCATGGCATTCAGAACCAGTTTACATTGGCTTCCAAAATATTGTAGTTAAGTAATACTAGGTCTTCCTAGCAGCTTTTTGTCGTGATTGCATGACAGAAAAGAATAGGTTTTTATATGGTTTTTTAGTTGCCAGCAAAAATAAATAATACAACTTTCAAAGTAAAACCAGAAAGGATTTAAGTGCATGAACAGACCCATCCTCATCTGCACTCTTTGACTGAGTCAGATTTCCCCCCCCCACTGTCCCCCCAGTGCTGTAGCCACTCAACAAAGGGCTTCTGTGTTTAATTCTAAAACAACATGTATCTACCTTTGAGGTTTTTTTCTCCTGAATCTCTGTCATTCCAGGTCTAGAAATACCAGAAATCAATGAAGAGCAGAGCAAAATGTACAACAAAGCTCTGATCAGTTGGGAATGCCCTGGGAAGACAGACTCAGCTGATATCTATGTTCTTGAGTATCATAAGCTTCATAGAGAAGAGGAGAGTACAACGTGGCAGGAGATCGAAGTTTGCAGCAAGAGCAAAGTAATATCTGATCTCGATGACGACAGCAGCTATGCCTTCAGAGTTCGAGGATATAAAGGATCCATCTCTAGCCCTTGGAGCCGAGAAGTTATCTTGCGTACGCCTCCAGCCCCAGGTATTGGGTTTTCTTATGTCCACGAGCTGCTGGTGGTGTTAAGAGCTGTAGGTGGTTTCCAGTAGCTCCCAGACTTCTACTACACTGTTACCGGTTGTATAAATGTTTAAAAGCACTGTTAACAAACAGGTTAAGTAGGTAGCATACTGAGACTGTGTTAGCTTGCGTAATGTTCCTGGTAGCCTTTAAAAGCGAGGAATTCTAGTGCCAGCATGACTTAAAATATAGTTTATAAGCACAGAAATACTTAACTAAGAGAAAATTTTTTGGGATGCTGTTTTTCAGTTCTCAGTTTTCTTTTTGATGACAAATGCGGGTACAACAGTGAACATCTCCTGCTGAACCCAGGAAGAACCTCTGTGGAAAGTAGGGCTGGATTTCCTCTACTGCTGGGGTCTGAGCGCATGCAGGTCGGATGCTACACAACCCTGGATTACATCATTGGCGACACTGGGATTGCCAAAGGGAAGCACTTCTGGGCTTTTCACGTGGAAGCCTATTCCTACCTGGTGAAAGTGGGAGTTGTTTCTAGCAACAAGATACAGAAGTTGTTCCATAATACCCATGATGTGACCAGCCCAAGGTAAATTGCAGACTCTTGCTTAATACATGTTTTGTATAAGGAGATGGCTTTTTAAAAAATAAATTAAGAGCGAGCCTGGTCTCAATTAGTATACAAGATGAACCTAAGCAGTGGGAAGTGGCTTGAAGGATATAGTGTAAGCAGGTTGTCCTGTTCATCCTCTACAATTAGTAGGAAGATGTTCTAATTGTCCAGAGTCCTATTTTCTTTCTTTCTGGGAAAGAAATCGGGTTTCTACAGATATCAAGATATGTCAGTTAAAGCAAGAAGGTTAAAAAAGAGAAAAAAAAGCATCATTTGCAAGATTGAAGCAATGCTTAGTTGTCAATAGTAAGATTCTGCCTTAATTCCCTTAGCATACTGGGTTTGGCAGCCACTCAGAGGTACAATGTTCACTGTGCATATCTGTGTGTCTTTGCTGTAGCTTGCGTCATGGTGGATTCCAAGTCACTGGCTCATCCCAGGCTATAGATTTGCATATGACACTGGAGTGCTACTGAGCACAAGCCAAAGTGCAGTGGATAAACCAGCAAAAAGATTTCCAGCTCTCAATTACAGTTGTAGTAAGCCTGGATGTGTCTAGGAACTGCAGGCTGGGAGGCTATCTCCCAGGGGCTCTTAACTTTTTCATGAATCTAACAAAAGTGTTGGCCTTCTGCTGTATAACATACTGAAATTATAAAAACGCCAGTGTCTCAAGCTTCTGAAAGTCAGATGGAGACTTTTTGAAAAATGAGAAATTAGATCCTGATTTTCTCATTTCTCCCGGTCCCTGCCAGGAGGGAGTGAAGCTCAGCCCCGCTCCCTCCTTTTACAGGGAGGAAAACAAAATGGAAAAAAGAAAACCAAATTGTCCTCTATTAGAAGTGTATAATTCCATTTTAAGGGTAGGGCAGCAATAGGGCTGGTACCACAGCCCCCCAGCCCCACAGCCACTGTGGGTCACCGGCGTAATAATGTACCTCTCCGGTAATTAAAGTTTCTTTTGGGAAGGGGGGAGAGATGGGGACTCTCCTGCGCCGGGACCTTTCCCCTCCAGGGAGGCAGAGCCGGAGCAGCGAGCACGGTCCTGCCCGGAGGGCAGCGTGGAGGGGACGCGCACGGGCATTCCGGAGGAACAGCAGCAAGGAAACCCCGGCACTGCACCTTTCCCTTCCTCCGAGCCTTTTTCTTTTCCTCTTTTTAAGGGCTCAACCAGTTTCTTCCCCCTCTGACCGTCACCATGGGGCACTGGCACCAGCAGCTTTGCAAAACCCCATCCTGTAAAAGCCGCCTGATTTTGGCCCTGTTTGGGGATGTGCTGCTTCCATCCTTACAGAGCAAACTGATAGATTTGTTTTTCTCCCCCCTCCCCATTTAGCAAGAAGCACCAACGTGCTGTTGTCGTTTTGGGTCGGTTTGCTGCAGAAAAAGGCTCCCGCAGGGGACGGGATAAGCCGATGGCAGGAGGGTCCCTGCACCCATCCCACCGCTGCTGGTGGAGGGCGGCAAGGGGACCTTTTCTTCGGGGTTGTCCTCTCCTCCCGGGCTCTGCAGCCCCACGCCGCAGCCCAACGACCCCCCCGAGATGGGAAGAGAGCACGAGAACCATCTCTGCTCAACAGCTCAAGAGGAAAAAACAAAATAAACGAAAGAGATAAAATAATAC
Source organism: Vanellus vanellus (assembly GCF_965231255.1). Taxonomy (NCBI): domain Eukaryota; kingdom Metazoa; phylum Chordata; class Aves; order Charadriiformes; family Charadriidae; genus Vanellus; species Vanellus vanellus. The sequence continues at coordinate 1,142,874 of NW_028127957.1, forward strand.
AATAGGATGAGATACAATAACGCAGGAGCACCCGCCCCACTCGTGGCACTACTTTTATTCTCGGCCACTGCAGTGATTGGGGGGTTTGACAGGATGGACCTTCCAAGGTCCCCTCCCACCCAAACCAGTCTTTGGGTCCATGACTGGAAGTGTCTGAGGTCAGGTTGGATGGGGCTGCAACCAACCCCGTCTACCGGATCCCAAACCACCCAGAAATCCAATCCAAACTGTTCTTTGGGTCCGGTTGGAGGTGTTCAAGGTCAGGTTGGATGGGGCTGGGACCAACCTGGTCTACTGGAAGGTGTCCCAGCCGATGATGGGGAGGTTGGACTGGATGGACCTTCAAAGGTCCCCTTTAACACAAACCGTTCTGTGGGTCTATGACTGGAAGTGTCCAACGTAAGGCTGGATGAGACTGGGACCAACCTTCTCTACTGGTTCCCAAACCTTCCAGCCCAAAAATCCAACTCAACCAACCCAAACTTTCTATGAGTCTGATTGGAGGGGTTCAAGGTCAGATTGGACAGGGCTGGGACCAACCTGGTCTGTTGGAACCCAAACCACCCAAAAATCCAACTCAACCAATGCAAACCATTCTGTGGGTCTGAGTGGATGTATCCAAGGTCCGGTTGGATGGGGCGTTGAGTAACCTGCTCTACTGGAATATGCCCCTGCCGAAGACAGGGTAGGTTGGACGAGATGGACCTTCAAATGTCTCCTCCAAGCCAAACCAATCTGTGTGTCCATGACTGGAAGGTCCAAGGTCAGGTTGGATGGGGCTTGGAGCATCCTGAGCTGCTTGAAGCTCTCCCTGCTAATGGCCACCCCACCAGAGGTTGGCGGTTGCCGTGTCACCACGGTCAGTCAATCAGCGATGAACATGTCACCCTGATGTCACAAGAGGTGCGGGGCACACCCACTCAGGGGGTATAAAAGGGCCCACCGGGTGGTGGGTCCCACACTTTGGAGGAACGTCCATAAGATGACCTCTAACATGGCTGTCACCACCAAGAACCGACCTGCCAGCGTGAGGCGGACCAAGATGGACTTCTGGGATGGGATGGAGCACACCTTCGCTATGTCCAGCGTCACCGCTGAAGGTACGGCCAACCGCAGCCACCTCTCCGGCAGCCAAGACTCAAGGGCTTGTCACCATTTCGGAGCCAGCCCTGACACTTGGCGTCTGCCACCGCGTCGCGGCTCAAGGGGGAGATGTTTGGGGTGGACCTGAGAGCTGGTGGAGATGGGGCCTCACCTGGTTCTTCTTTGTTTTTTCAGAGCGAACGGCCGTCTGGGATGCAGTGGCTGGCTACATTCAAGACCAACTCCTGCTCCACAAGGTGGTGCAACACCCGCGTCCTCCTCATGCACCATGAGGGGTGGTGGGATCCCCCTGGGGCGTGGCCTGCTCTCACCCTTCAACTCCTCAGAAAACAGGAATCTCACCCCAAAAGTCCCCACTGACGGCCAAACGGGGCCTGTGCAATGTTGGTGTCACTTCTGGTAGGGCTGATCCTGGTCGCTGGAGACCCCCCGGGATGGCCTCATCCTGGTTCTGCCCAAACTCCAGTGCTGGTTTTTTCTCCTGAGGAGGGGAAGGACTCAACATCTCCTCCCCAAAGTTCTCCCCACCACCCAGCTCGTGCCTCCAAACGGTGGGAGAGGGCAGGATCCAGCCTGAAGCACCATCCCTGGACGGGGGAGGTCACCTCCAGATCTTCCCTCTGGCCAGTCCTCACCCTCCCACCCTTCTCGTCCACTTGCAGGGCATCCGAATTCCCACCCTTGGCTCCTTCGGCACAGTCCTCGAACGCGTCCAGGTCGGAGATGAAACCCTGACTATCCAGAAGCCGGTGTTCCACCTGGCCAGGAACCTTGCTGTTGTCCACAACCTGATGGACAACAAGGACTACCTGCCTGGTAAGATGGCTGACTGCACGGTCATCTTCTCTGAAGCAACTCCAAAGTCCAATAATTGAGTGGTTTTGAGTTTTTTTGGGGCAATGCAGTGATTGTGACGCACAAGCTGTAGGACACGGGCCACCGGGTGAGCCTCTCCATCCTTCTCCTGTGGTTCTTCCAGGCAACAAGGAGCTGGAGCCCCTCAAGTACTCCAAGGTGGCCGTGGCAGCCGCCGTGTCCCGGCAGAAAGTGGTGGACTGCATCCAAGGCACCACGACCCTCCTCTCACACTGCCTGGGGAAGGGGGAGAATGTGGCCCTCATCCTGAGGGAGGTGGGGGTGCTCCTCATCGAAGGCACGAAGGTGCACGTGAAATTCTACTGCAGCTTCCTGGAGAGGCTGTCTGGGAAGGAGAACTTGGAGAAGGTTGTCTTCAAGGTAAGCATTTTGGTTTCTCTGTTGTGCGCGTGGTCACACAGCAGTGTTCTGGCACTGCTTGTGTGGGGTCCCTCAGGACACGTTCAGCCACTTGGTCCAGGTGAGAGTTACGGTCCTGCCAACACTTGCTGCCTCAAGCTCCTCCGACACTTGAGTGCCTCAGCCATGTGGAGGATGTCCCACCGTTTTTGGCCTCTTCCAATGTGGGGTGCTTTAACCACATTGAGGGATGTCCTGCCATCTTTGGCCTCCTCCAACACTGAGTGGCTCAGCCATGCTGGAGACATCCTGCCATCTTTGGCCTCCTCCAACACTGAGACCCTCAACCACATTGAGGATGTCCTGCTGTCTTTGGCATCTTTGCCAAAGATGCATCTTTGCATCTTTGGCAATCTTTGTGTTCCTCCATTGTAGGTCCCCCATCTGCTGGACATGATTGTGTCCCCAGTGGTACCCGTGGCCTCACTGAGCTTCTCCGGCCATGTCATCCTCTTTCCCAAGTGAGTACGTTGGCGGCTGTAGCCGCTCTTTGATGCCAACGCCCAAGGTAGCATCTCCTCCTTGTGCCACCGCGGGTGTCCTGGGGACACCAGGCGGCGACTCTTGATGATGTCCCCAGGCCGCAGTCACTCCCATAAGGCAGCTCTGAGGGGAAAGACAGAGGAATTTGGGTGACATTTCTTCCTGTGGTGGCCTGGACTTCTTTGCTGGGCGACTCCATTTCCCAGGCCCGTCCTTGGGGATGGGATGTGGTAGACTTGGGAAGACAATGGCCTTCATGGCAATGCCAAACTCTGCCTGCGGGCAGGTGGCCGCAGCAAGTGGCAAGTGCTGGTGGTGCCATGGGTCATATGGGTGTCTTCTCCTTCTTTCCAGGTTTGTGATGGAGTGTGTGCCCAAACACCCACCCAGGGCTCTCCTCAAGACCTCGAGACAAGTCCCTGGTGAGGATGTGCAGATGAGAAAAGACAGTTTGCCACCTCTCCAGCAAGGTGGGAAACGTAAAGCAGCTCCCAGCTCTTCTCCATGGGACGGGCAACCAACTTCTGCCATGTTGTGGGGAAATGGCTGATGCTGAGTGCCAAAAGGCTCCGACTTGTCCCAAAGCTTCAGGCCAACTCCTGAGGGCCTTTTGTCCTAACGATTTGTTGGTGTCACCAAAAGAGAGCCCCGGGGTGGGATGTGCCCAAGGGTACAGTGGGAGGATGGTGGGCCAAGGCCTTCTCCTCCCCCTCTTCCCCTCAGAAATGACACCTGTCCCCTCCCTGGCACCACCCGGCTCCTCCTTCCTGACCATCATGATGATGATGAAGTCGGAAAACCACATTGGAAATGGTGCTGGTGTTGGGGAGGACACGATGGGGCTGCTAGAGGAGCAGAATGTCCAACCCTCAGACATTTTGGGAAGAGGCCTGAGCACCCCCTGCGTGTCCCTGGGTGGTCTGGCAGCGTCACAGCGACGCTCTTCTGAGGAGGTGTCTTCTTTCTGGTTCCAGTGGGGTTTCCCGGTTTTCCCTTTCCTGCTGCTCCGAGCCCGACTCAAAGCAAAACACCACAGTTCGGGGAAATCTCGGAGCTGCAGAAGAAGAAGAGGACAAGGTCTCTGGCCAGGTGAGGCTGAAGGCTCAGGGTGGGCGGCCACACGGGGCCATTTTACCCGGAGAGGTGGGAGACGCTCCATCCCTGGAGACATTCCAGGCCAGGTTGGATGGGGCTTTGAGCAACCTGATCTGGTTGAAGACCTCCCTGCTCATGGCAGGGGTGTTGGACTAGATGGACCTTCAAAGGTCCCTTCCCACCCAAACCATTCCATCAGCCTGACTGGAGGTGTTCAAGGTCAGGTTGGATGGGGCTGGAACCAACCTGGTCTACTGGAAGGTGGCCCTGCCGATGACAGCGGGGGGCGTTGGACTAGATGAACCTCTAAATGTCCCTTCCAACCCAAACCATTCCATGATTTTCTGACCCAGCAAGAGCCCGTTCCCCAGCCCTGAAAGCTCCTTGGTCATCACCACCCAAGCGTGGTGAAGGCAGCACCTGGAGGCGGGGGATGTGGCTGCCAGGAACACCCCCATTTCACAGGGCTGGATCTTCTCCAGCTCTTCAGGAGAGCCCATGCGTGGTCTAGGGACAATGGGACAGCTGTGTGTCAGATGAGGGTCCCGGCACAGGGGGTTTCCTCAGCCGACCTGCTGGTGGCTACGTGAGGAGGCACGTGGCTCATGGGGAGGGGCAGAAAGCAGCCCCAAACCCATTGCGTCCTCAGGTAGACCTCTCCCTTTGTGTCCTTCCAGGCGGCGGTTGGTGGTCCCAAGGGTCTCCTCCGACACAAACCAGCCCATGACCAGCCAACCCAAGGGCAAAGCAATGCCCAAAAGACAACGTGGACGCAGAGCCAAGAGATGGCAGCCAACCCTCAGTCCTATAGAGGAGGAAGAGGAGGAGAAGGAGGAAGAGAAGGAGCAAGAGAAGGAGGAGAAAGAGTAAGAGAAGGAGCAAGAGAAGGAGGAGAAAGAGTAAGAGAAGAAGAACGAGGAGGAGAAGGAGGAGAAAGAGGAAGAGAAGGAGGAAGAGAAAGAGAAGGAATAGTGGAGAAAATCCTCACCGAATGCACAGTGCTGAAGGCGGTGAAGGCCGAGTCCTCCCATCCCCGTGAAGCCTCGGCCTTCATAACGTCTGTAATAGCCGTATTATCGGCAACAAGTTCTGAGGTCAGCCTGCTCAAGGAGCCCGCCTACGGGGCCCTCCAACAGCCACCAGCGAGCCGAGGCAGCAAAACCAGCAAAGCTGTCCCTCCATGGACACCCCTGGTTAGGTCCAGCCGGTGGGCGAGGGGACCACCTCCAGGCCATTGTCTGGCGCTGAAGATCACTTTGGTGCTCTTTGGCTGTAGAGGCCACGGTTGGTCACCATGAAGCTGAATAAAACCACAGAGATGTTGCAAAAGAACATTGACCACCTCCCTCAACAAGCTTCCCCACCTCTTGGAGCACAGGGCAGAGGGTGGCTGCAACAAGGAGCTACTGGTGGTGGTGATGCTGGCAGTTGGCAAAAACACCTTCCCTGATGACCCCAACAGCTTTGCCAGCTCCACCTCCTTTAACAAAATCCATGACTTCTTGGAGCCTGGGGTGGAGGGTGGCTGCTCCAAGGACCGCCTGGTGTAAGCAATGCTCCGGGATAATGAGCCCTTCTGGGGAGTGCCAGACACCCCCTTGTAGAACCCCAAGGGCAAGCAGGGTGGGGTGGCGGCAGGCCTCCCCACCTGGCTGCCACTGAGTCCCCTGGAGACTTCCAAGGGGAGCTCTGTGGAGAGTTCAGAGAAGACTTTAAAGGACAGTCCTGTGAAGAGTCCCTGGAAGGATCCCCTGAAGGGTCCTCCAGAGAGTTCCCTACTGAGAACCCTCTGTCACCCGCTGCCAAGAACCCTGGCCAGACCCCCGGCTGTCCCCCAGCATCGGCCACCCCGCATGGCCCAACTGTTGGAGGAGCTGCTGAGGAGGCAGTCCCAGGAGGTTTTGACCCGCTCGCTGCTGCCACCAGCCGTTGTCTCCTGCCAGGCTGTGCCTAGATCGGGAGAGGCGGGTGGCAAGCAGGCCAAGCGCCCCGCGCCACACGGCACCCCCAGGACGCAAGAGACCTCCCCGTGGGACAACATCCCACCCAAGAAGAGGAAGATGGTGGTGTGCCAGGTGGAAAAACACTCCAAACCCCTGTGGGAGGGAATGCCGGAGCGGGACGGTGCCGCAGTGGGCAGCAGCAGGCAGCACGTGGGCAGCAACAAGTGGAGGGCAGATGGCAACACCATGGCCACCAAGCGACCCAGAACCCTGGGGGATGCTGGGGGGCAAAGTGCCCCACGCTCCCCCAGCCTCTCTTCATGGGCTGATAGAGAAGGCGTGGAGCACGCATCCCCACCGCATGCGACCCGCACCCACCCACTCCAGCCCCAGACCTCTCCCACATCTCTCTCTCTTTCTTAATTCATTAAAGGTTTGATGTTTGGTTCACAGTGCGTCTGCCTGCGGTCATTCCTGCAGTGGGAGGCGCGGGGGTTAACGCAGCCCGTGCCGCATGTGTACATCTGACCCTCCACCTCTTCACCCCTGTATATGAGGAATCCCCCAAGGTTGTGGATGGAGACTGTCCTGGTTTGAGGTAAAACAGAACCAATTTTGTTCAGTAACTTCGCTTCTTAGCGGGGCCTCTTCTAACTACTAAATTAACTGCATATTGCGCAGACAGTGTTCACTCTCTCAGAGAGATCAGACCAATTGTTTATAGCTGATGCCCAGGCATGGGATGCAGAGAGGCTCCTGCTTATACTTATTGCTATAACCCCCAAGGCCAACCAACTTTGTTATTTGCCCCGTCGGAGGGTCGGAAGCGGAAAAGCATAGTGGGGTCCCACCTGGAGGGAGGAGTGGACAGGACAGGTGACCCAAAACTGACCAACAGGGTATTCCATCCTGTGGGAAACCTTGGCTGGTCCGAGGGATCAGAATACGAGTTTAACGTTGACCTTGAGCAGATATCCGTGTACCCTTGAAGAGACTGGGGAGTCCTGAGAAGAGCTAAGTAAAAAGATAAGGGTTGGCAAACATCCTGGCTTTGACGAGAGCATGAACAGCGTGTGATGTGAGAGCGTACAAGACACTTCAAGGGGGTATTTATTTAATCTACATTTAGTAATATAAAAGTTTGGTGTATCACTGCATCTAATCCTGTAGACACTCAAGACAGCCAGCAGAGAGCACGGAGCACCTCTGGGAAAGTGAGTCCTCTGACCTGTCTTTGGCACTGTCTTATGATTCAATAAATAGCCCCAAAAGAGTGCCTATATCTCTCCATTTCCAACAGAGAGCCTACATGAGAAATTTAAACTATATTCCTAACCTTAGGGTGGCTAAACTTAGACTACACAAATCTTGATCATGAAGAAAAACTCTATGAAAGACGTTGTCCTGGTTTGAGGCTCCTGCTTACACTTATTGTCATAACAGCCAAGGCCAACCAACTTTGTCATTTGCCACGTTGGAGGGTCGGAAGCGGAAAAGCATAGTGGGGTCCCACCTGGAGGGAGGAGCGGACAGGACAGGTGACCCAAAACTGACCAACAGGGTATTCCATCCCATCTGCCTCATGCTCAGTAGAAAAGCTGAGGGATCAAAGGGTCACGCGTTCTTCCTTCAATGGCTGATGTCTGAGGAGGACTCTGTTCGTCTGCCTGTGATCCCGATCCTGAATCCACATCTGGAATCCAGTTCCCATCCGTCACTGAGTCCAGCCTGGGACTGCCCCAGTGCCAGCCGGTGATGTGATTGTCATCTCGGGAGCTTGATACGGTTTTGTATATATTTTTCATTATTTCTTTTTATTTTCTTATTAATATTTCATTAAAGTAGTTTAGTTTCTTCTAAACTCGTAAGTCTCTTTTTCCTCCTCTGCCTCTCTCTTTGTAGAGGGGAGCATCTGTCGGTCCCGTCTGGGGTCCCTCGGGTCCCCAGTGGTGGATTTGGCCTAAACCACGACACAATGCTAAGATTACCTTTTTTTGGCTTGTAGACGTTCTTTTGCTATCAATTTTCTGAATCACAATTCTCTTTACTAAGTACAAAATGTAGATTTTGAGAAAGAATATCCAGTTCACAAAAATAATTTGCACTTAATTAGAAGAAAATCAGAAAAGATATTCTTTTCCTTAGGAATTTATATCTACCCATAATATTTGCAGCAAAACCATTCCAGTACAGGGATAGCATTTTCTGAGAGCCAGGAAATGCAACGGACTGAAAATAAAAATGATGAAAAATGGTAAGTCTATTTGTGTTGTTCAAGCTGACCAATTTGCAGCTCTATATACAATCAGGATTCTGTGCATTATATTAAAAATATCAAAGAAATAAGATGAAGCGTGGGCATTTTCTGTTATTCCACTTGCTGTTATTCTTCCGCATCTCTTGCTTGCCTAGGAGCAGCATGTGTATCCTAGCAAACCCATTTTAATAACACTCCTGCAGATCAGATTTGTTGTATTTCATGCCAGAGAATGTAAGATACAACACTTTACCTTGATAGAGCCTTTGTCAGTGTCCAGAATAGGATATTATTAGCCCTGGGTAGTGTAAGCCAAATCAAACTTGAATTCGTTTAACAAGATTTCTAAGTATTAAAACAAATCAATGCACTTTTCATATTTGCAATGTTATTGTGCAGCACACGAACTTTGAATTCATCCATATTGCAGTAAAAAGGAAAAGGCCTGCGTCCATTTTCTCTTTCTGAGTGTTGGACGTTGCTCTTCTACAGGATGCCCTTGTCCGCAGTGCCTCTTAGGCACAGTCTCTGACTCACACCAGACCCAATGTCATGGCTATGTGGTGGGCACGGCAGCACCAGCTGCCTGGCGCCGACACGGGGGAAGTGGAAACTGCACTGGAAGCAGTATGGGCACTCACAGAAAGAGCACACGACCCCTTGCCATGGGGTTAGTTAGGCTCAACATGCCCAGATATGACAGGCTACCCTTTCCTGGGGGAATTTCAGGAACTCAAGGTGTTTGCTTCTGACTAGAGGTCTCTCTGGAGTTCTCTGGTGACACCTGTCCACAGCTCTGGAGATAAGGCCCAGGAACAACTCTGGTTTAGTCCACTTCTTCATCCATCTATGACACGCCATGCCGACTCGCTGAAATGAGCAGTGCTGGTACAGGCAGGGCCGCAGCGGAACCCCTTTTTGGCCGCAAACCGGGCCTTTCTGGAGCTTTTCTGAGGCAGGAAAGGCTGGGCCAGTGCAGGGACACTCGCAGGGTGTTATCAGGATGGCTGTGACAAGCCAAGGGACGACACTCCAAGGTATGAGGGATGGGGCGCGAGCGAGGGCCCTCAGCCTCTTGCTCCAAGATGTGCTGGGTATACTGCAGCACACTCGTAGTCTTATGAAGAGGAGCCAGGGGCTCCTGAGGCAAGAGGAGCCAATGGGGAAACACAGGTAAACACCTCAAAGGAAGGCCACCTGGAGAACAGCACAAAGGAACTGCAGCCACTCCAGCCACTAAGTCACCTTCAACGGGGATCCAGCTTAAGTGCCTCTATGCAAACGCACATGGCGTGGGGAGTAAACAAGAGGAGTTAGAGACGTGTGCACACCTCCAGGTCCATGATCTCATTGGCATCACAGAGACGTGGTGGGATGGCGCCTATGTCTAGAGTGTTGGAATAGAGGGATACGGGCCCTTTAGGAAGGACAGGCAGGGGAAACAAGCAGGGGGTGTTGCCCTCTATGTCCATGACCACCTGGAGTGAGTGCATGGAGCTCCACCTAGGGATAGATGAGGAGCCGACAGAGAATTTATGAGTCAGGATTAAAGGGAACCGATCTTTGTCGGTGACATGGATAGTGGGATTGAGTGCGCCTTCAGCAAGTTTCTCATTTACACCAAGCTGCCTGGAGTGGTTGACACGCTGGAAGGAAGGGATGCCATCCAGAGGGACCTGGACAGGCTGGAGAGGTGGGCCCATGCCAACCTCATGCAGTTCAAACAAGGCCAAGTGCAGGGTCCTGCACCTGGGTCGGGGCAATCCCAAGCACAAATGCAGGCTGGGCAGAGAATGGATGGAGAGCAGCCCTGAGGAGAAGGACGTGGGGTTGCTGATCGACGAGAAGCTCAACATGAGCCGGCAACGTGTGCTCACAGCCCAGAAGGCCAACCATATCCTGGGCTGCATCAAAAGAAGCGTGGCCAGCAGGGCGAGGGAGGGGATTCTGCCCCTCTACTCCATTCTTCTGAGACCCCACCTGGACTATTGTGTCCAGCTCTGGATGCCTCCACATAACAAGGACATGGACCTGTTGGAGCGGGTCCAGAGGGGGGCCACGAAGATGATCAGAGCACCTCTGCTGGGAGGACAGGCTGAGAGAGTTGGGGGTGTTCAGCCTGGAGAAGAGAAGGCTCGGGGGAGACCTTATAGCAGCTTTCCAGCATCTGAAGGGGGCCTACAAGAAGGCTGGAAAGGGACTTTTTACAAGGGCATGTAGTGATAGGATGAGGGGTAATGGCTTCAAACTGGAAGAGGGGAGATTTAGATTAGACATGAGGAAGTAATTTTTCACTCTGAGGTTGCTGAGCACTGGCCCAGGTTGCCCAGAGAAGTTGTGGATGCCTCATCCCTGGAGGTGTTCAAGGCCAGGGTGCATGGAGCTTTGAGCAACCTGGTCTAGTGGGAGGTGTCCCTGCCCATGGCAGGGGACTTGGAACAGGATTATCTTTAAGGTCCTTTCCAACCTAAACTATTATATTATTCTATGGTTCGATGACTTGCTCTCACTTTGGCTTCCCCCGATTTCTGACATCTGTCTTGGTTCCCTGCCCTGGAGTCTTACCCCGTTCCAGGTTCCGGCTGTCTACTAGGACTCCTGGTAGACAAGAGCTCTTCTTAGAATGGACTGAGGGAAAAATCCCACCTTATAATTTTTTTTTTCCATAAATACTCTGATTTTCAGATATTATACTGCCTTGTACACTAGTACTGTACTTCAATAGCCTGCATCCAGTGTTCAAGCCTGAAAAATTTATTCGAAACAATGAACTGGAAGTACACCTGCACACACAGCATTGTAATCTGATGTTATCTGTCTGAGGGGGGTCTCATCCATCTCACATGTTGTGCTCTGTCAACAGATATTGCTACTCGTGGCCCTACCAACCGCCTCCCACCACCACACACACTACTTTTCATTTCTCTTACATCATCACCTGCCTACTCACCACTTTTACTACTAGAAAGATTTGATCTAGCAAATACCCAAGTAAAGCAACACTTTTACTCTGTGGACCTTGGCAACCTCAATTGCTGTTTGCGAGTTCATCTTTCATGTCACTGACACTTAGGAAGATCCCTAAAATGACAGCTAAAAAAAATCATACGCAACCCTATTCAAATGCCAATACAATTCCTTTCTTTGCCTTCAACTTGCTGGCATAGCAGATTAAAAATTCTTGGTTTTAATTAACAGGGGAGGTGATTCTGTAGTCCAGGTATAACAGTATTATGGTGACAAATAGACACGTGGGTTTGTATCCTGGGTACGAACAACATCCCAGCTGACATCTGTAAGTGCCAAGTTGCTGGTTATTTCTTAACGGGTTTCTGCGTAATTTTTTAGAGGAAAACAAAGTCACATTTGAAAATATTTGAAGGTCAGTTTCACCCAGTTCCAGACATTAACAGCTGGCTCTAGGAGCAGCATCTCAAAACCACGCCGCTTTTGGTCTCTAGTCAGTACGACTGGGCCATCCCCTGAGACATGATGGGGTCTGGAGCCAAAGGCCATCACCCAGGTATTAACACCTAAATCCCCAGTGCTGAAATGGATGCAATGACAGAGAGCCCTACACCCACCCCCGGATTTTCACCAGGTGCAATATAAATGTTTCTTTGAAGAACAAACCTGTTTTGAAGGACTTTGTGTTAAATAACGGATTTTGCAGAAATTCAGGTAGTTGCTATAAGCAGAAATTACAAACATGGACTATTTATTCAGAATCAATATAATGTTGGTTCAATAAGAAAGTAATGAGTTATCCTCATGTGCGGGTTTTAACTTGTGTGTTCTTTGGGTATGTCGTGGTTTAGGCCAAATCCACCACTGGGGACCCGAGGGACCCCAGACGGGACCGACAGATGCTCCCCTCTACCCCTCTACAAAGAGAGAGGCAGAGGAGGAAAAAGAGACTTACGAGTTTAGAAGAAACTAAACTACTTTAATGAAATATTAATAAGAAAATAAAAAGAAATAATGAAAAATATATACAAAACCGTATCAAGCTCCCGAGATGACAATCATGTCACCGGCTGGCACTGGGGCAGTCCCAGGCTGGACTCAGTGACGGACGGGAACTGGATTCCGGATCTGGAGTCAGGATTGGGATCACAGGCAGACAAACAGAGTCCTCCTCAGACGTCAGCCATTGAAGGAAGAGCCCCTGACCCTTTGATCCCTCAGCTTTTCTACTGAGCATGAGGCAGATGGGATGGAATACCCTGTTGGTCAGTTTTGGGTCACCTGTCCTGTCCGCTCCTCCCTCCAGGTGGGACCCCACTATGCTTTTCCGCTTCCGACCCTCCAACGTGGCAAATGACAATGTTGGTTGGCCTTGGCTGTTTTGGCAATAAGTGTAAGCAGGAGCCTCTCTGCATCCCATGCCTGGGCATCAGCTATAAACATTGGTCTTATCACTCTGAGAGAGTGAACATTGTCTGCACAATATGCAGTTAATTTCAGTTGTTAGAAGAGGCCCAGCTAAGAAGCGAAGTTACTGAACAAAATTGGTTCTGTTTTACCTCAAACCAGGACATGGACTCTCTCCAGTAGTTCCCCGTCTCTCTTGAAGTGGGGAGCCCAGAACTGGACACATTATTCCAGTTGAGGCCTCACCAGTGCAGAGTAGAGGGGAAGAATGACCTCCCTCCACCTACTGGCCTCAGTCAGATTCAACACTTGGCTCCAAATAGGCTGGAAAACTGTCCTTACCCCAATGCACCTCAGAAATCAATCTGCATGAACAGGGAACTGTCACTCTCTTTGCAAACTCATCACTGGGGGAGCTGGAAAAATATTTATAAAATCTATAGCTACTTAGAGTCCAGACGAGAAAAAGCACAACACAGGTCCCATGAGAGAAACTGCAATGGGAAGAGGTCTTGGTTTGATTAGGTTGCTGGATAACAGCTTCAAGTTAAGGGATTTCTTGAGCTACCGCAACCATTTGCTGATTGTCCTCCTCTTCCTTCCCCTTTGCTCTTCTCCTCACAAATCAATGGCAAAGGACACAAAGGGACAGACTTCCTTCATTGTATCCAAATGCCCCAGTGCTTCACATGAACACATTTTAAGGAAAAGAGCAACAGAAGTGACTGACAACATGGAAGAAGACTGGGCAATAATCCATTTAAAAAAACCCCAGACAATTAAACAACACCAGAAAATGCAATTGAAATGCCTCCTCTCTTCTTTGGCACTTGGGAAACTTCATCTGGATTCTTCTGTCCCCCTCCTGGTTTCCACAGCCCAAGAAAAGACTTGCTGTGGGCCCAGCCGAAAGCCTTTGGGATGGTGAGGGGCACACAAGAGGCAGGCAGAGGGAGCTGCCTCTGGTCTGCATCAAGAAGAGGAGGCTCGTGGTGGACCCAGCTGGTGACTACAGCTGAACAAGTGGCACTAGGCCCAGAAGAAATCCCAGCTAGACAAAATGAAAAGATTGTCACCATGAGGCTCCTCAGACACAGCACAAGGGCCCAGAGGGGTTGTGAAGCCTGTCCTTGAGGGTACCCAAACATGACTGAACTAAGTTCCAAGCAACGGGATCCAGCTGGGGCTGCTCTGAGCAGAAGCTTGGACTGAAGACCTCCAAGCGTCTCTACCAACCTCTATGCTTCTGTGGTTCTTCAAAGGTGAGCTGTCCTGCCTTCCCCAGATGGGCAGCGACAGCCACAACCTTGTGGAAGGCGGCCTGTCGCACTACCACCCAGGCCCTTACTTCAGATGAAGAGCCACTATCAAGCATGGGGGGCTTTGCCACTTGCAGGGCACTGGGTCGGTGGGATGGCACTGAGGACCCCCAGCCCTCCTGGAACACTGTTGCCCTCTCGGGCAAGCAACATGACGGGCAGGAGTGAGCCCCAGGAAAGAGGCTTTCGGCCCCCTCGACCCTCCTCCTCTTCCCACATTTGGGCATGTTTCAGGCCACAGCCCCCCCCCGCCCAAACATACCCTATTTGGCCACACGCATCAGCCACAGTCCCAATCAACATCACAATGGCTTCCTGATGTCATCAGCCACCTCACACTGCCTGTTCTTGGGGACCTATAAAAGCAGGGGTCCCTGCAGCTGGCCCACAGTTTTCCAAGCTTCCAGGCCCTCGGATGCCAAGCATGCTTGGAAGGAAGAGGAGCTGGAGCAGCGAGGCGCATGGCTGCCCACCTTTGTGTGGAACGCCGCAGAGCCGCTCCCCGCAACCGCAGAGGAGGCAGGCTCATCCCAGGAGGAGGAAGCTCAATGAGCAGAGGCGGCACACCACTCCTGATGGCACAAGCGCGGATGACCTCGATTCTATAATCAGAGGCATGGAGCGCCTGACCATAAGCTCACCAGGAGACAGCGTGGAGCCCAAGCGCATCTGCCTGCCAGGGAACAGCCAGAGCAGTGAGGCAGATGGCCGTCCACTTTGGCATGGGACGCCACAGAGCCACTCCCTGCAACCAGGGAGGAGGAAGGCACCTGCCAGGAGGAGAAAGCGCAAGCAGCGGAGGAGGAACGTCACTCCTCATGGCACAGGTGCAAGTGACCTCGCTTCCGTGATCAACGGCACTCAGCGCATGGCTGTAAGCCCACGGGAGAACGGCGTGGAGCACAAGTGCATCTGCCTGCCAGGGAGCAGCCGGCGCAGCGAGGCGGATAGCTGCTCAGCTTGCCGTGGGATGCCACAGAGCCGCTTCCGGCCACCATCGAGGAGGAAGGCACCTCCCAGGAGGAGGAAGCGCAATCGGAGAGGAGGAGGAACAACAACATCATCACGCCCCATGGCATAATTGTGACTGCCCTGGCTTCTGCAATCAAGAGCATGCAATCCACAGCATGCAATCAACTGCAACACATTTTATGTCTTTTACTTATTAAATTGGGTTGGTGAATGTAAAATTTCTGGGACTGATCTTGCTGTTTGTGCCGTAAATAATTTAAGCAATTAAAACTCGTTCCGCTTGGTTGGTGGTGCTGTTATGGCTGGAGAGACCCATAACAATTTATTGTCATTTAGGCAATCATTCTATCACCCGATGAGCTCTCCCCACCTGGGAAAGGGAATTGGGTAAAACAAGGCAACCCGGGAGCTGAAGTATAAACATGTTTAGTAGAGTTAGATTAGGTAATTAACATTAACAGCACATTCTCCTTTTGCTCCTCATCACTTGTTCGTAAAAAAACCTGAAAATCAAAGAAGCGGCGGTGTGTTCACACCTCCTCCCTAAGCCCGCTCCTCGCTGCGGGTGCTGCCAAAGCGATGCCAAAAGGTGGGAATTTGGGGAAAATACCCGGCACTGTATTGAAATACAGGTCCAAAAGCCCCGCGGGTGGATTTAAACCACCGCTGCCCCACGGAAGGGCTCCACGTGCGGATTCCTGCTGCAAGTCTTGCTGCTGTTCCGTATGGCTTCAAAAACCTCAAAGTTCTGACGCATAAACAGAATCTGGACCAGATTCTCTGGCACCAGGACGGCGCGCCCATGCTCCAGGGCACCTTCCCTGGCAGCGAAGGCATGGTCTGGCAGGAGGATGGTGGATGGGGATGGCGAGGTACTGCCGGCTCAGCCGCCCCGCGGCCGGGAAGCGATGCTCGTTGTTCTGCCACCAGTGCAGCGGCTGGTGCTTCGCTTGCAGAGGGGCTCCAGGATGTAGTTTTCCAGTTGCTGGTGGATCTCGGGGTTCTCTCCATGGCATCCTTCCCCAGAAGGATGTCGTAGCTGCGCATGGGTCCTTGCGAGTAGGCAGCTGGCTGCCAGCATCTGCGCCTGTGGCTTTGGAATCCGAGTTTGACACCCCAAACTGGGTGGCACATGGGGACTGGTGGTTGCAAACCCACAACAACATGGTTCTCACTGGCTGGTGCAGCTCGCTTCTCAGGCTGGGGCTGAGAAACCGCATCTCCTGGAAGCGCTACCCAAAACAGAGGCATCTTCGGGTCTGGGGTTCCCCTGATGGTGCTGGGGGTCCTTTTATGGTGTCCTGGTTTGTGCTGGATGGGCCCTTGAGGACACTGCGTGTCCGCTGCGGTGTCCTGGTGCTGTAGTAAAATCCCTAACATGGGTTCAATTACAGCAAGTCTGCCTTTACCAAAGACAGCAAACTCTCCTTTGGAGCAGGGAATTTGAACACAGAGAAAGGCATTATGTGCAATCTACTCCTTGGTGTATGGATTGGACAGGGAATCAGTCAAAAGAGAAGATAGGAAAAATTAATTTGGCTCCTGCTTGGATAGCAGAAATCTACAAGAGGCAATAGAAGTCAGATGGTTGAAGAAGATCTTGCTTGGCTTTGAGTTTGCCCGGACCAGATGGCTGCAAAGCCTATTGCGAAACCCAGTCATTTTTGTGATCGTAGTGATTTTTGTTTGTGTTTTGTTTGGATGTCTTAAGAGCATCGTTATCGAGCGATCATCTTAACCTTATGTATTAGTATGTGTATTAGGAAATGAGGCTCACTGAAGTACAGAAAGACTTGGGTAAGTCTCAAGGGGGGGGGAATTGTTGTAGTAAAATTGGTATAAACTAGGAAAATTAAATGTAAACTGTAATTGAAGCAACAAAGGAAACCTGCTGCTGCTCAAGTCCTCTATACTGCCCCAACTCTATTTATTTACCTAATGTCAAAATAGAGAAATAGTTAGTAGACACGATTTCTCTATGATTCAGTTAAGGAACTACCCAGCAGACAGTGTAGCACTGTCGATAAGCAGGGTATTCCTATCAAGAGAGCGACGAGCTGTAGGCCTGGTCAGCAAACCCAGAAACCCACTTGGAACTGCCAAGATCAGAGGAAAAGCAGGTAAAAGGTGGTTCCGGCCGGGGGGAGATGGTGACCACTGGCTCATTGACCACCTCCCCAAATGATACCACCTATTAAAAAGAAGGAAAAAGAAGACAGAGTCTGCACACTCATTTACTCATTTACCCAATCATTAGAGGGAATAACAGTGACTATGTATTAATTGTTTGAATATGTAATAATCAATGTGTAAAAGTGGACTTTTGGAACTAAGGTGTGAGCGCTCCTGTTTTGGGACAAGCACCCATTTCTGCACATTAATGGCATAAAATTAGAAATACCTCTGCTCTGTGTGTTATTGGCTTGCCCAGCAGGTAAAGAACCCAGACTTGGGACACCACTGGGCTGTCTGTAAGGGGTCCTGGGCTGCCCTTATGGGGTCCTGGGGGGGAATCTTGCAGGCCAGAGGGAGTCTGGGGCAGCCCTTCAAGGATCTGGGGGTCCCCTCTGGTGCCTCTGGGGAGGGTTCTGTGGCTGGAGAGGGCTGAGCTGGTTTCAAGAGGTGCTTCCTCCCTTTCTCCAGCCCACCCAGCTCCCCTGACACAGTCACCCCCCCAGGCTGGTGGGTGCCAGCAGTGCCAGCCTGTCCCACTGGGTCAGGCACTGAGGGGGGCACAGCCCCAGCCGCGGGATGGGAGGAGGAACCATAGCACCAGGGATAAAACGTTGGTCTCTATTTCTTTAACATTTCCCATGGGGAGCACCCCAGGGTTCCGCGGCTGCACCACAGATGGTGCCATGAGGGACTCCAACATCCCCCCCTGTGGAAAGATTACTAAAAATGATCAATAATACAGCATTGGTCACACGTTAAGGAATGGTATACAATCAAAAGGCTTCTGTGTGAGCCGACTTGGGCAGGACGCAGGAACGACCACAAGACCACGGATGAAAGACAAAGAACAAATGTGATCTCAATACCTCGCGAATCGGGGAGTCTCCACAGCAACGCCCGGACAGAGGGACACACGCAGGGGATGCAGGTGCCACAGGGTGGGAGAAAGTCCTTGTTAGCAGCAGCGTGAGCTCCAACTCGCTCTTCTCACCTGCTTTTCAAGGGTTCAAGCAGGCGTAGTTTTCCACTGTGCTGTGACCTTCTTCAAGACCAAGGCAGTGATCTCCCATATGCCAGATAAGGTGTCCCTAAGCCCATCCCAGGCTCACGGTATCTAAGTGCGGATATTCCATTTGCGAGCACACGGGGCTGAATTAGTGTGATAGATGTGTTGTCCAGCACCCCAGGTGCGCGTCACTTGAGCGTGTTTACAGTCCTCCTCGCCAATCTTCTGTTACTTTCCCACATTCCACCCCCTCGCTTAAGAGACCGCTTCTGCTGGGGCTGACAAAGTTGGAAATGTTCATTCAAACTTGTGGGGTGTAATACAGAGTAATTTACAGAGGCATGAAATAAACACACATAAAAAAGGAAATAAACAACTCTCTAAAGTAAAGCTTTGAATCAGGTGTCCCATTCCTCCTGTCAAGAAATTAAACCCCTCAGCCAGCCGGGCACCGCCAGTACGTTGTTTCACTGGATGCATTAAGTCCTGGAGGATTTTGAATGTCTTGCTTCATGCTGACTGCTTCCTCAGTTATGTTGGAACAACACGTGTTTTCAAAGTCGAAGCAGCATTTCTGACGTCGAGGGAGGAAACAGTCCACCATCAGTTGCGTTTGTAATATTCATTGGCGTACAGCTGTTACCTACTCAGAAGAGAGAGCAATGAGAGACATTAATACCAAAACCACTTTGCACAGTGTAGTTCTGTAGTACAGCTGCTGGGGTTGATGTGCCACGGAAACAAGTTACCAAAAGACCTGCAGCTGCTAATCTTCCCTTGATACAAAAGGCAGATGAGTTAGTGACAGTAGAGGCTGACCAAATCTAAGTATTTGCATGTTGGTTTGTCAGAGCTGTACCCAGGGCATGCGCTTGTAGCACAAGACTACACAGCACGAGTGGCCAACCTGTGCTAGGGGAGAAAAGCAGCAGTGTCATCTCCTTCCAGTGACACATAGACATCGCTCCAGCTCCTTCAGCCAATATTACTCTAGATTTGATACCCTCATGTGGGCTAATTGCCCATACAGACTGGAGAGCTGTGGCGCGCACTTTTTCAGATGGAACTTCAACGTGATGTTGTGTTTGCAACACCGTTCCGATGCCGTCTCCTCTAGATAAGACGCAGGTATTTGTCGAAGATACCTGAAATACAAGAACTCGAGAATCTGATACTAATAAGTGATGTCAAATAAGAGGGGAAGTTGGGGTATAATGTATTGTGGAGCCTTGTAATGCCTTGGACCAAAATCCTACAGGTTCTTTCTCATTTCTTGTCCCAATCATCTGCCACAGTCCCGAGAGTGTATCATCTGGACTTGTTACTTCTAATTCAAAAGGATAGCCTTGCTTAGGAGTGTATAATTGCAAATGCTCAATCAAAGCATTTTTGCAGGCATCAGAGGCTTCTTGTTGCTTGGTCCCCTGCCAGAAAACTTTCTTCCTCATTAATTTCTGCAGAAGGCACATTAATATCACCAAATGTGGGAAAAAGTTCTCCAATACCCTAAAAGTCCCCAAAAGGTCTGTAACTCTTTTACTGCGATGGGCACAGGAAGCTGCTGGTCTGTTTGCTGTACCCGATTTGGTATTCCTCTCATCTGTCCATGCCAAACTATTCCCCAAAATTGTACAGTAGCACTCGGACCCTGTACTCTCTTGGCATTCATTGCCCAGCCTCAGTCCTGCAAATGCGCTTTCAGCAATTCGGCAGCTGCTTCACTTTCTTGTTATGACTCGGCCAGAATCAATAGATCATCAATAGAACGGTAACCAGTAACAGTCCCCGAGCATAGTGCTAAATCAGCTGCTGTCATTAGGCGGCAAATGGAGGGACTGTGTGTGTATCCCTGAGGCAATACTCGGAAAGTACAGTGCTTTTGTTTCCAGGTCACACCTTGCAGTGAGGGGGCAGGCAGGGTGGAGGGGGGTGAGGAGTTGGTGGTGGGGCAGGGGGCGGTTGGCTTTTTTTGCATAAACGCTAACTTTTGCCATCGTCGAAACCTTTTTGATGCTGTGATCCCATCTATTTCTGGTCGGGGGATACTGGCTTGCACAAGATTATTCCACATTTGTTTCCTTGTAACCTGTGCTGTAACTCCCCCCGGTTTTGCCGGCTTTACTTTATTCACCACCTGCACAGATGGTCCCGAAATTGCAGCCCCAATTTCCCTCAAGGTGTTTCCTAGGGCACCTACATTACCCACAGCATTTGTCACGTGGGGTTTAGTGAGGCAGGCGCTCCTCTCACAAACTGCACTTTGATACTTCTCGTCACTGCTAAACTCTCCGGATTGCACCCTGTACCCAACACATGAGCCATCCCCACCTGCTGCACCAAATTAGTACCTTTCTTCATTGCACACCAGTTTCTGAGGGACGACACTTATCCAACGGGTTCTGTATATGCTGCTGAAACTGCTGCGCACAACCACCGATACAACATCGGTGCAATAATGTCTCGCCTGGCAGGACCTCTGACATTTTGCAGCTGAGCATATCCTCATTGTGTCTGATCATCAATGGCTATAAGGCTTACTAAATCTTTTCCACCTGCTGATAAAAGAATAGATGTAGCTCTACTACCCCAAGATTGCAAAATCCATGCCGGCATGCCTTCCTCACTCTTTTACTGATACATCTCTAAAAACTCCCTTAAATCTTTCAGAGTTCCTCATCTACATCCTCCTCATTAACAGGAGGTCCCTAGCAGGTACCTGCGAGCACGGCACCCACGTTGGTCTGCCTGCTGACCCTGGCCCCTAAGCCGGCTCCTGTCCCACCCCGAGCAGCAGGCAAGTCCACCTCCTCGCCTTCCCACACAGCCCTTCCTGAAGAACCCGCGTCTCTCCACTGCAGCTCTCCCGCTGTGCCATTTACCCACCACACCTCCACGGTCCCAGTGTGGTCACAGCCTGGTAATCACGTGCAGACTTCTGGCCCTGCTGGTGGTACTCCGCGCAGTGTGCAGGAGCGTGCCAGGCATGTCAGGGAGGTACCAGCTGGGCTGGTTTCCCACCCGGGAAGGGTGTGAGAGTTCAGGGGGCTGCACGTCTTTGCGCTGTGGGGTATGTGTGGACTCCATCTCTCCTGCCCCTACAAGGAGTACTGGGATGACACATGGGGTGTGCACAATCCCTTTAGATTGATCCATGCCAGGCACAGGCCAGTCAGTCCAGCTGGGAACAGCCCCAGAGCTCTTGATTTTGTATTTCTAGGTGCATATCGGCAGCTGAGAAGCCACCCAGCCCCTTGGCTAACTGCCACCGCTACAGCCGCTGCTCCCAGCATCTGCCCCTCTGCTGCGGTACCAGCCTGTAGTGCCAGGGAGGAAGAAAGAAAAGTGTATGATCATATGGAGAGGGAGAAGGCAGAGATACCCCACAGGCATCGCTCAGGCCACCCGCGGTGGGAGGGATCTGCCTGTGAGGAAGCCTCAAGGTGTCTGTGAAGTGGGAGAGGCCCCTGATGCCCAAGCCCAGGAGAAGGTCCCAGGTACAGCTGGTCAGGTGGGGCTGAGACCTTGGCTGTCCCATAGTGGTGTGCCCCCTCAGGGCAAGGCATCTTGGGGCAGGACATGCTCTCCAGTTTGGAAAGAGGAAGCTACAGCCATCAGAGGGATCCCTCTGCCTTCAGCCAGGACTTCTACTGCCCCCGTGGAAAGCCAATTCTGGGTGCCCAGGCAGTCCCCTTGGGGGTCAGGAAGGTCCAGCCTAAAGCCGGCCTCCAAAACCTCCTTCTGTCTGACGAGTGGTGTCAGAGATATTCCCCTCCTTCCCCCAGGGCTGCCCTCAGTGGAGGGATGGGTCCTGGAGCCAGGGGAAGCACCATCCCTTCTTGGACACAGTTACCAGGGGAGCTGCCTCTGCTGCTCTCCACACAGCCTGTTCTCAGTGACATGCTGGAGTACGTTCCTCTGTGCCTGATGCAGCTCCAGCCTTCTGAGGACTTGGGCGGCTCGTGGAGAAAGGTGGCTGCAACAAGAGGGCAACATCATCCCTCTGCCGGAGACCCCTTCTTGCCACCTCAAGTCCACACGCCCACCCTGTCCTACATCCACCCATCCTTTAACCCTGCGGGTGGGTTTTGGGCCTTGGCTTGGGAGAGCAATCCACATCATGCCCGTGGTAGGAGACATCAGAGAGTGTCCTGTGCAACCCCAGGACGCAGGGACCCCCTGGGCATCTCTGCGGGGTCATGGCTGCTCGACTGCCCCAGGCTGTGGCCCGAGTCAGCGCACACTTACTCAGGCTGGAGTCTCTGCAGCTGGGCTGCTGCTGCCATCTCCTCTGCTGGGAGAGGCTTTCCAGCCTTCCTCCACCTCTGGCTGACCTCCTTTCTCCTGGGCTGGGCTGGAGGGTGGGGAGTCCAAGTGCCTCCAGTGCCGAGTGCCTGCCGAGGAGGAGATGCTCTCAGCAAACCAGACAGCAAACAGAGGTGCCCTTTCCCAGAGGACCTCCTGAAAGGAGCCTTCAGCGGGACCTGGGAGCCAGGAGACTCGGCACCGCGTGCCCGTCCTCACAGATGGCGGCTGCTTTGCCCCTCGCACCCTGCCGCCCACCTCTCCTGCACGGGGCTGAGCAGGCAAAGCCCTGCCCTGCAGCTGGGGGTCAGTCCTGCTCCCACCCCCACAGACCTGCCACCCCGGCTGCCGTGACAGAGAGGGTGGCTGCTGTCTCAGCGCTGTCAATGGCTGCCCGTACCTGGGGCAGCTGTCGGTCCTCCCCTGCAGACCAGGCTTCCCACGCCCCCCATTTGGCCCTCGCTTGTTCCTGCCGCTCCTGTCACGGCATCTTCAACCCGTCCCACTCTGCAGACAGCTCCTGACCTCCTGGAGGGCAGGGAAACGCAGCAGGAGGCAGGATTAGTCTTGGCTCCTGGAGGGGTTTCCTTTGGCTCTGACCCGTGTTGGTGCCCCTGCCTCAGCCGCTCGGTCGGCAGCGCTTTGCCCCTGACAGATCAGGGGCCGTGGATTCATGCCAGGCTCCTCAAGTCCTGGCAAAACACAGCAGAGTGACCAAGACCTCCACTGCCAACCACCTGGAAAGGACTCGCACATTTTCCATAGCCCCTGTCCACAGTAAGGTGTTCCCTGACCACTCAGGGGGCAATAAAAGGCAGGAAGGGCGTGCAGCACCTTCCTTGTCGTGAAGCAGATCTGAAGGAGGTGACAATGAATGCAGGCCAAGGGATCCTTTCAGGATGGCTCTCTGCACAAAGAGGCCTTTGCCGAGTCTCAGACAGCACAGCAGTTAAAGCAAGGCAGGGCACGTACCTGCGGTGCTCTCTTGCAGTTTTCAGAGGATGGGAGGGCCACGGTGGGCCTGGCTGGAGGAGCTGGCTCCTGCCTGCCCGCCTCCTTGGTCCTGAGGGAGCTGCCTGGACACGGGGGGAGCGCACTGCAAAGAGACACCAGGAGGAGGCGGCATGAGCACGGGGCAGGTTGGCCTCCCGTGTGCATCTGGGATCAAAGCTTCCCAGGCTGGCAGAAGAAGCGGGGGAGGTGGGGCCGTTTCCCATGGCAAGGGGGGATGAGCCCTGAGCCCCTTCAGGCAGATGGGAGAGGACTGCACCTCAGGTCTGCTGTAAGGGCAAGCAAAGTGATGCGGGCTGCACTCAGCATCTGCCGTCTTCCCCACTCAGAGGCCTGCAATGAGGCAAACAAGCTCATGAAAACCATATGGCACGTGCTGGGGACCTCCAGAGTCCCTACAGCCACAGTGTCCAAAGGGGATGGCTCTCCTGCATGGCTGCAACTTAAACCTGGAAAGCAAACGATGACACAGGCTTGAAGAGGGCTGACCCCTACCCTCTGCAGCTCCCCGGCACTAGTCCTCCTGGCTGTCGTGTGAGGCGTGGCATCCCTCTCCCTTTGGGGCCATGCATGCCTTTTATTGGCAATCTCCCCCCAACACCAGAAAACTTGCCTCTCCGTGTCCTCTCCATCTGCACTTGGTTCTCTCTGCTGGCAATGACGGCAGGCTGGCTGCGAGAAATGCGATCACGATGCCCAGTCACTCCAGGAGAATACACACGCAGCCCAAACTCAGCATTAGTTAAACAGAAAGCAGTCCCTTCAGGACTGATCCCTGACTCGACGCCTAGTGTTGAGCCCCTACAACGTGTGCTCCTAAGCAGGAGCTGGCAAGCCACCCGCTCGCTCGAGGGCTGCAGAAGAACGGCACTCACTTTGGGAATGCATGGGGAACAAGCAGCTCAGCTCCAAGCTAACGGCCACAGTGCAGCAGCCCTCCCTCGCGCTTGCTGCTTGCCCTCAGCTCAGGGAAAAGGGATGCTCTTTGCAGCTCCCTGCCCAAAACTCCTCTCCGACGTGCTCCTGCTCTGCCTGTCAGCAAGGGTCCCCCAGCACAGCCCCGCTGCCTCCCGACCCCGCTCCTGGCTGTGCAGCAGATCTGAAGGGAAGCAGTAGGGAGCCCCTCAGCAGTGCCCAGCAGTGCCCAGGCCTTGCCAGGAAGTCCTGGCAATGCTGCTTTGCTGGGGTGACCTCCCTGTGCCATCAGCCTGCGTCACGTGAAGGTGTGTTATGACACCTGCAGGGAGGGGGCACAGCTGGGTAGAGAGGAAATAGGTTTCCCATCTTGTCCTGGGAATCAGCGATCCCCCTTTTCCCCAGTCCTTTTCCAAAAATCCCGACTGCCCCCTGCACCAGCATGTCTCTGCCACTGGCAGCCCGTCCGGGCAGATGGGGTTTAGGTGTGGGCTACGGCTGGGCAGTTACGAGAGAGGGCATCGAATGCCTCTGTGATGCATCGGCCCCTCCAGTGTGCTCCAACACTCCTCTCCGCTGCGTGTGGCTGCTGCGGCAGGAGTAGGATGGGCTTTACGGCACTGCTTTTGCCTGGGACGGAGTTAGTTTGCTCCACAGCAGCCCAAATGGTGCCCTATTTTGGATCCGTGACCAAAAAGTCCTGATAACACAACGCAGTTTTAGCTGTCGATGAACAGGGCTTGCACAGCAGCAAGGCCTTCTCTGCCTCTCATGCTGACCCACCAGCAACTAGCCTGGGGGTGGGCAAGAAGATGGGAGAGGACACAGATGTGACAGCTGACCCCAACTGACCAAAGGGATATCCCACGCCATAGGACGTCATGCTCAGCAATAAAAGTTGGGGAAAGATAGAGCAAGGTGTTGGGGGAAGGTCTATTGAAGGCTATGGCATTTGTCCAAGAAAAATAAGAAATCAAGAGACCACCAACCAGAATGAAGCGATTGCACTTGGGCATTGGGTGATGGGCGGTATTTTCTGGGGAATCTGTCTGTAAGGGTATAATTGGGGTGCGCAATCTGCAGTAGGGGTCCCTCCCTGGAGGCAACAGCTCGAACTGCTCTGCGTGTGGGGTAAATAAACCACTGAGTTACTCAGCGAACTGGCGACTCATCTTCTGTGAGTGGAAACCTGGGGCTGAGCCCTGTTGAGGTGGCACACACAAATTCCTACCACAGTCTCACTGGCAGCTGCATAATTCCTGAAACAACAAGCCAGAGGCTTCTCCTGCCCTAACACCTACTCAGACACAGATGACATTACAAGCAGCTGCACAAGCCAGGTCCTGCTCCTGCCCTCAGGCAGGCACCTCTTCAGGCACATGGGACAGCACAAGCACATGAAAAAGCCAGGTGTGACCTTCTACACTATCACCTACTCACCCAGCTGTGGCAGCACAAGCAGCTGCACAAGCCAGGGCCTTCTCCTGCCTTAAATCCTGCTCAGCCACCAGTGACCTCACAAGCACCTGCACAGCAGGAGCACCCTTACTGCCAACCCCCAAGATTTTGCCCCTCCATCCCTGTCTCCCACTTCCCCAGGCTCTCCCCTCTCCCAGGCACCTTTCTCACCTGCTCCATGACATCCCAACATCTCCGGCTGTCGCTGTGTTGGTGTGGCAGATGGTACCTCAGAAGCATTGTCCCAGCCACATCACCTGCATCTCCTTCTGCTCTCATCACTACTGCACCAGCTGTCTGATGAGCTTTTGCACCTCATGCACCCTCCCATCCTGCCTCTCTTCTGCTCTTAAACCTGCAAGAGAAGTGACAGCCAGGCGGTGCCCCCTCTGTGGCATCTTACCAGCACCTGCCTGAGATGCACAGCTGGTGGGAACTGTCACCATCAGCCCCAGCATGGCGGGAAGTCTTCTCTTGGCACAGCAACAGCTCTGGCCGTGCTTGGTGCGTACCGTGCTTCCTGAAGGAGAACCACAGCACTCAGTGCCTCCTGGGAAGAGCTGATTTGAAGGCAGCTTTGCTGCAGGTCCCCAGGCCGCTCCAGGGGTTCTTCCTCTCCCCCGGCTCGGCCACAGGTCCCTCATCTAGCTCCTTCCAGCAGGATTTTGCAGGGCCTGTTCCAGCTGTGAGCACCGGGCCAAGGGCTCAGGGCACAAACAGCCCCCACCCCCGAAGGCCCAGCCCACAATGCGACTCTCTCCCCAAACTACTACACCTGCCAAACAGGCTCTCCTGCTACCGCAATGATCTTCCCTTTTAAGAAGAGCTTACGTAGTCGCACACCATGAGACGGCGATTTGGGCTTCAGCCCCAGAACAAAAGAATTCCCATTACAGAATCTCAGCCAACACCTCCAGGAGCCTCTTGTCAGCGACCCACAAACACTGTGTTGCAAAGAAAGCTGACAGCTAATACAAAGTATTATAATATAATATAATAACAAAGTATTATACTATGTATAATACAAAGTATATGAGAGCTAATACAAAGTATCTTCTACTGTCATTACCACCGGTCTGAAACATCTCCAAACCATCACTCATGGATGTCGATGTGGACATCTCTGCCTGACAAGAGACGACCAGCCCCAAAACTGGATCTTAGGGTGTCCTGGCTCTACTGAAGCCAAACCATTTAGAATAAGGATACAAACAAGTTTCAGAGAAAGCAGCATAGTTAGTGAAAGAGGTGAGAAATGTAATGTGTCTCAGCCACCCCTAATTTCACAGGAAGTTTCAAGAGTTTTTGTTTTTTTCTTTTTTAATCACTGCCCAGCACAAGTGAAAAAGCACACACCCACTCTTTTAAGGAGAATGAAAAACCACAAGAGTAGGACTGTCGAGATCTGAGCAGCTCAACCACTGCCACAGCATTTTCTGTCCCTACGAGCAGTCCTGCCCCATTCCGAGGCACTTGGAAAGCACCCACAAGGACCATCTCACTCACTGCCTTAATCACAACAAGCAGTGGCCTCGGCACCCTGAAGCTGTTTCCGTCACTGCACACATGCAGTTAATACGGCCTTTCTTGACGCAGCCTCCTTCCTCATGGGACTTCCCACCAAGTACCATGATGGCAGCTCTTCACTGTATGTCCACAGAGCAGCTTCCACCCACTGTCCCCTGCTCACAGCAAGAACAAACAGCCCTGTCCTCTCCCCTGCCCATCTCCACGCTCGCTCAGGAGGGGCTGCTCACGCGCCCCTTGCGGCCCGAGAATTCCTAACAAGGCTTGTGGCTAGAAGACAATTGAGACAATTTAAAACCAGAACTAACCTTTGACTGGCAGCACTGTCTTTCTCAGTTCTTTGTATTTCTTTCTTCCCTCCGGAGTACATATCAAGATTTTCCTGACTCAAAGAAACAAGAAAGGTCAGTCACAAACACACAGAAAAGCAGACACCCACAGACTTGAGGCCAGCACAGTAGCACTCTCAAGGCCCTGCCTATACACACAAGATTAAATTAACAGACTCCTCTCCCACACACGAAGGCAATTCCAACTCAAGGTGCTGTGACCCACACCCCTCTGTATCCCCTCAGGCCCTCCCCTCCTCGGGCCCCTCGGCCCCGCCCCCGGATGGCTGTGACTGACAGCCCAACACCGGCTCCGCTGATTGGCTCAGCCCTGGCCAATGGCACGGCGAGGGAAGACCCCGTGGTGAACCAGTGGAGGAGGTGACCCTCACAGCCTGCCCGGGTCTCGGGTACCCGTCGGCGGCCTGAGCCTCTCTTCCCCCCAGAAGGGCGCTCCTGGGTAAGATTCGAACACTTCCCCGGGACACTTAGAGATCTCCACAGAGTGGTTTTATAGCTTAGCGCATTTGTAACCGAGCTGCATTACTGACGTCTGTAGTATTTGCACGGGCTTTGCAGACAGTCACTTATGTATTTATTTATTTATTTATTTATTTATATTTTATTTAGTTAAGCTAATTTTATTTAACTTTTCCTTTTTTTAGGTTTTGTTTAGGGAAGTCATTGTCCTCACGCCCGTGAGTTCTGCTCCAGGTCAAGTGAAGCCCCATGGAACTGGCCCTAAGGGCGGCGGCGGCTATGGACCAGTGCCCCTTCAGCATCGAGAATGTGGTTCATTTCGAGGTGAATCTCCCTGTTGTTTTTTTTTTTTTTTTCAAAAGCGGGGGCTGGTTTGTAGCGAGGCTTAAAACCCCGGGTTGTGCCTAAACGTGGGGCTGATTTCAACCTCAGGGGCTGCGACTCCTTCCAGCTCCGACTCACAGCCCCGGCAGCACCGTCAGCGCACCGGGCTCAGCGTTCTCTTGTATTTTGGAGGTTTTTTTACAGATA
Source organism: Vanellus vanellus (assembly GCF_965231255.1). NCBI lineage: Eukaryota > Metazoa > Chordata > Aves > Charadriiformes > Charadriidae > Vanellus > Vanellus vanellus. The sequence continues at coordinate 1,171,430 of NW_028127957.1, forward strand.
GGCAGCAGCCGGGGATATTTAGCAGCTGTGTATTGGTGGCAGAATCCATGTCTTGAAAAATCTTTGGGGTACAGAGGTGAATAAGTGGGGTTTTTTTGTACCTCAAAAATGTTTCTTGTTTCTTTGTACCTGTAAAAAGATGTTCAAATCGATAAGGCTGAAGAAGACGGTAACAATCATAACACCTCTGTTTTGCAGGAACTTCACTATCATAAAATTACACCCTAGACAGGAATATGTTCTGTTGGTTTGTTTTTTGTTATGAGTCCTTGCAACCTGCTCTCCAGCTGGAAGTGGGAAATGCAAAGGCATTAAAATGATAGATTTGCTAAATATGTTGCAAAGGTCTGTATTACTGGCTTTCCCTGAAGTGGGGAAAATACATCCTGTTTAATTGTTGTTTGCATTTGAAATTCTCTGTGAAATGGATTAAGCAGTGTGGGCTTCTTTTTGTGGGTCTGCCCTTGGAAGGAGAGCGCCTTTAGGAAAAGGCTTTTCTGGAGGGGACAGAGAATTTAATTGCTGATGGCTATAAAAGCGCGCCCTGTTTGGGTGGCCTGAAAACAAAACCCGTGAAAATCCATGACTGAAAAATGAGACTTTCTCCTAATGATCAGGGCTGGTGTTTCTACTGATTCGCCCATGAGTAACAGCTCGTTTCTTACTGGTGGCTGAGGACCCTTGAATTGTTTCCCAAAGCCTAAGGCAGCGGGAAGGGCTGGTGTTGTCCGATCACTGCAAATCAAATAAAAGAGAGCGGTTTGGAGTTGTCTCGTTCCCTCTGTCTTTTCCCAAGAAAGAGAGGTGGAAGAATGGTAGAATTTGTTACATTGAAGGTCGGTGGTAATCCAAAGCTGCAGAGCGAGCTCGGTGCCCGTGGAAGGGGAACTGTGCTCTCAAGTGGAAATACTTGGTGTCTCGTTGCCTGTGGGACAGAAAGGGACATCAAGAGTCAACCAAACGACTTTCTCGCCTTCAGAGATGAGGCTCTGGAGGTCACAGTTAATTAAGGGGAGTTGTGGAAGTGTGCTTTACTGAGCAACATGCTGCGTCTGGCTCGGGGACTAAATATCTCCAAAGTTTGGGGTTGGTTTAAGTGCTTTTTGGTTATTAGCTGGATGTCACTCTTCCAAGCGCCTCTTGCCCTCTCCGGAGGGGTTTGCTGCTGCCTCCTGCGTTGGGCCGAGGGGACCGGCAGCCCTCAGGACAGGGAATTTCTCAGGCGAGGAGGTTAAACCCTGTCGGTGCTGCTTAAAAACTGCTCTGATGTTACTGCGGCAGTCACGATGTGAAATCTGGTGGCTTAGGGGAGCCTGAGATTTGCATTCCTCTTAAGTGCGGGGGATTTGGGGGAGCCTGGGTGGTACAATCCCCTTCCTGCTCCCAGATTCCTGTCGCTGACCCTGCAGCGGGTGGTTGGAAGAACTGATGCCCGCAGCGGCTGAGGGTTGGCATGATCCCGACATTGCCAGAGCTCTGGAGCTGAGGAATGGGAGCGTGGCCCATTTCCATCACGGCTTGTGAGGGAAATAGTGCGGTTTGATATAGTTGCGGTGTGGAAATGGCGATTCCTCTTTACACGTGTGCTTACAGGGTGTACGCAGGTGTTTCTTAATGCCTGCGAAGCTTTATGAGATTGGTTAATGAGTGTTGCTTTGCTGTGCAAGTGCAAAGTGTTATTTTCATGGAGAAACAAACTCAGATGTTCCCTTTATTTTTCTTTTGTTAAAGGCAGAATGCCTATTTTAAAGCTTTCCTTGCAGGCAGAATAACATCTGCTTTTGAGGATTGTTTCTTTCCCTGCAGGGTGGAAAAATCTACAGCCTCGCTAAGGCCGCAGAGGAAGAAAACTCATCAGTTTTCTAGAGAAAACTGCAGTTTGGAGAGGGGGGGGGGGGGTGGAGGTCTGCCAGAGCGCCTTTTAGCACCTCCTCGGGCACATTTCTTTTCCCTCAGGGCTGAGATGTAACATAGCCTTTTCATTTGGCTGGGTTTTGGTTGTATGAATTAATGGGTGTTTCAGTGAGAACCACAAGACCTAATTTCTGAGTCTCCCTCCTAAGAATTGTTGAGGGACGGAAGCGGGACAGGGAGGTAACCCGAGTGAAATGCTGAAGGCTTTTAAGGATGGAATGAGGAATGGCCGGGCTTGTTCTGGTCACACACTATGACAATAAAAGGCCACAAGTTCCCCGTGGGGAGGTAAAGAACCGACAATTTGAGAGAGCCTTAATGGATTTGCCTCATCGAAAGGTTACCCGGGCAATACGGGGGTCACTCTCCATCTCGTTCCTGGTGAGCTGCCTGCCTGTTAAGACCATCATTGCATTATAATCACAGAGGCAGGCCCTGAATTGAGGTTTGGGAAGCCATTAGCTAATTTTATGGTAATTCTTTTTTTTGCAGAGTGAGTCTGTGACTCGGATCTCTCTGCTGCGGATGAGACACATCCTTCCCTCTGCTTTCGCAGTGGCCGCTTTCCTTGGGCACAGGGACCGCACAGCCCTCTGCACGGCTGTGCCGCCTTCCTGCCCGGCCAGCTTGTCCTTTACTGAGTGAGAAAGCAAGTTTTGCCCTGGAAGAAATAAAGAGATTTTTATACTCTCTGTCCTTCTGTGCAGCAGTGCTGTCCCAATGCAGCCTTGGGAGAGGTGCCTTTCCTCCAGCTCTTGAATCATGGCAGGGAAGGGACCTGCTGTCTCATTCAGATGGACGAATTTCATTGTTCTTCGGCAAGCAATGAAAGTGGTGACAATTGTTACCTGGTCCACCCTGCCCTGGGGGTCTGCCCACTCCTCCCTTTCCCTGTGGGAAGGCTCCGAGGATCTCCCGGGCTATAGGAACAGGCAGGCAGTAAGGATGCTGTGCTGGGAAGCTTTGACTGCCTTTCCTGTCTTCCTCCTATGGATGGAAAGATCGATCCGCAGCACTTTGGAGCTCACCTTCCCCAAAAGCTCAGGTTGCCTTTTGTTATCCAGAAACGATGCATTTATCTTTGCAGGAAACAGGACTATTCAGAAATTCCAGCACAGTATGGAAAAAAAACACGTTTGGAGTTTTAATGCAGGTCATTCTTTTTTGGTGTTGTGGTTAAAAATTGACGTCTGTAACTTTGAAACTAATATTTGTATGCTTCTGTCAATGGGTACAATTCATGTAGCCGCTCAAAGGAGAAGGGATCTTAACCGCCTCTCTTATTTCAGGCTGTATCATGATGACGCCGGGGATTGATGTCCTGCTGGGGATTTTTCTCCAGTTCCCACCTTTTGCCGCTAAATGAGGGGCAGAGATTTCCCTGCTAGACATGCAGTTAAGTCTACGCAATGTGAGCATGGTTGACGGTGATTAAACTATTTTGTTCAGAGGCTCCTGCCTTCCAATGAAAGTCTGGAAAAGTGAAAAAGGATGTGCCTTTCTCCTTTGGGATTGCTGTTGTAGCAGAGGGGATGGAAACAGCCCACCGGGGTTTTGCTCCGCTCCTGGCTTTGGCTTGGAAAAAGCCCCAAACGGCTCAATCCCTGTGGGGCCGACTCTGAGCTGGGTGAGGAGCAGCTGTGCCAGGAGATCCGGAGGGGCCATCTCCACAGCTTACATGTCCAGTGAGAGATTTCATTGAAAGCAGGGAAATTCCAAGAGAATAGTGGGTGGTGTGCGATGATGAGTGCCGTGAGGCTAAAGGATGGTCTCAGCAGAATGATTTTTATCTTGAGCGGATTTTTTTTTATCTATCTTTCGGGCAGAATGGACGGGGACTTTGGGTTTTGGCCGATGAAGGATAATCCTAAAATCCAGGTTGGGCTGTGAGTTCTGTCCCAACGGTCAGAATAACCGCAACCCCTGGGAAAACGGGGCTGAGGAGCAGGTGTGATGTTGGTTTGGTGCTGGGGCTCGGCCAGCCCTCGTTGTTGCTGTTGTCCTTCTCCCCATGGCTCAGCCAGTTCTCCCACTGCCCCACAGCGCTGCTGAGGGTAACGGAGGGTTTTTGTTGCCTGGAGGATCTCCCCGTGCTGGCCAGAAATGGCCAGTGCTAGCCCAGGCTGGGCTTGCCACTCAGGCTGACCTCATGATGCCGTTTGCTGGACTCCCGCATTCTACACAACAATCTGACGCTCATTTTGGCCTGCGGTCGCAGCTCTTCTGCTGCTGGCCGTCAGTCTCGGAGTAGATCTTGCCATTTCGATCAGGTTTTGAGGAAGAAATACCCAATTTTCTTGCCTGATGGGGCACAAAAGGGCTCGAAGGGCATCACGGTAACACTGTTGGTGCTGAGACGGGGCTGTGGGAGTTGTTAGAGGGCAGTTGGTGATGCTGTGCTGAGAAATAACTGCTGTACCTGACGCGTCCCTTCCTTCAAAGCGGGTGTGTGCTATCGTGCTGTTCCCAACTTGCCTTCCTCACCTCCTCTGCCTTATCGATTTCAGATACGTCAACATGAGCAGCGACTTTCAGGCGGAGATCCCAGACCTGCAGGACAGATCCCGCTTGGAAGAGGAGGAAGAGGGAGCGTCGCTGGTGTGGAAGCCCTGGGGAGACATCGAAACAAACCTGGATACCTGCTCCAAGATTGTGCCAGGGGAAAGAGCCAACCTCGAGCATGCCTTGCACTGCCTGCATGACGCTCTGGTAAGAAGCAGCTGGTTTTGAATTCCTACTGGTCTAGGACAGCCTTTGGCACTGGGATGAGCTGGGAGTCGCTCCTGAGTTTTCTGTTCCGCAGGCTCGAATTTCTTTGCTAAAGGGGCAGAGTTAAGGTCTCGTGGGGTGACAGACGCCGTGTATCAATAGGAGCTTGTTTTGTCTCTTGTCAATTCTGTGACAATTGGGAGAATAGAAGTCCTCCTACTCCCAGTGCTGGGAATGAAGGAATATTCGCTAAAACCCGAGGTCTGCCCTGGAGAAACGTCCTGTCCTTGACAACTGCACCGTCCCTGGGTGCTCCTTGCTGAGCAAACGCCTCCAGCCTGACCCCGGTGAACCCCTGAGCGCATCTGCTTTGCTCCCTCTTCTTCGAAGAAGGGATTTCACACCGCTGACGTGTGGCAGAGGACTCGGTGTCTGCTGCATCTGCACGAGGAGGCTCTACCTGCAGCAGGGATGAGCCCAAAAGGACTCGAGCAGCAAGCAGTCTTCTCCTGGAAGTGGTGGCTGGTGGGGTGCCACAGCTTGGTTCCCAGAGATCTCCGCAGGTTCTGGTCTCTTAAAACACATAAGTGTGGATTGAGGAAATATTCCCATCAGCTCCCGTGTGGGGAGGTGTCGTTGTTGGAACGGACACGACACTGGACATCAAGTTGCAGCAATCCAATTTCTTTACTTAACAAGCAGTGCTTTTTTATAGTCTTTTACCCAGGTGCTTATCTATGCATATATTCTAGCATTCTACTTTTGCCCGATACGCTCTCACATCACACGCTGTTCATGCTCTGGTCAAAGCCAGGATATTTGCCAGCCCTTATCCTTTTACTTAGCTCTTCTCAGGACTCCCCAGTCTCTTCAAGGGTACACGGATATCTGCTCAAGGTCAATGCTAAACTTGCATTCTGATCCCTCGGACCAGCCAAGGTTTCCCACAATTCCCCCTTTTTCTATTTGTGCTACAAATGCTGCCCCCATCACCCGCTGCAGGGCCCTTTGCAGTAGGGAGATGAGACATGGCACCATCATTAGCACAACTACAACTATCAACAATATTATTAATCCTGCTTTGACCTTTGAAACCAGCCATCCCGAGAGTCCCCAGTTTTGCAAAAGGTGATCAAAAGAGAAGAACCCATCCTCTTCCTTTAATTTTTTCATTCATTCCATTAACTCTTGTATGCGTGCATGAATGGATTGAGAATGGTCTGATAAGTTCATGCAGCACATCCTATCAAAATCTTGACAACCATGACCTTGAGCCAGCAACAGGAAATCTATTGCAGCTCGATTCTGCAGTGTGGCATGTCTGAGTCTACATCTAGTAGTAAACTACTTAAAGCTGAAGATGTAGCATTAGATTGCTTAGCCAGCCAACACCCAAGCTTGTTATGCATAGAGAGTGCTTTAGCTGACGCCACTCTGGGGCCTAAAAAGGATGCCATGATTATTTCTCCAGGGTTCCAAAATTGTACATTGTCATCGCAGCTATTTTTGAATGCATGAGCACTTCATTTTGGGCACCTATAGTGTTACACAATCATAGATGTATTTGGTGTTAGTAAGGTTAATCTTCCTAAACTACAGGGTCCCCCTTTTATATGAGAGGGGATACCAGGCCATGCTCTATCTCCACAAATGAGAAAGATTCCCGCTGGCAAGCTAAGAGGATGATTAGTAGATTTAGAGATATTAGTTGATGTGTAGTTGCACCAAGCAGATTCATTTCTATAAACAATCAGACTAGAATTAATACATTGAATGTTTGACTGATTTTTGCCACTATAATTAAAATACAAGCAGTAATCCATTTTAACAGAACCCAGTAATTCTAGTTCTTGTGGTTTGAGGTTACTGTATTGCAGATAGGGTACCCAGGCATCCCAATTATCAACTGCATCACCCCCTTTTGTCAAGTGCTTCAGAGACTCTAACTCCGGCACAGGCCAGGTGTCTAAGGGCTGTCCCAGCAGACATGTTGAGAAAGGATTTTCTGGTGATGAGGTTGACAAACAAAGTGTGTCCTGGCCCGTTAAGTTTGCTAGGGTGACCCACGCATTAGTCTTTGCTTGTGCGGGCATCCAAAATCCCGAGACAGGAGTAACTAGAGTCACGCATGCCAGGATCAAGTGCAAAGCCTTCATCCTGTGAGTTCATGTGAGGAGTCGTTGTCTGTAGACTTTAGGTATGGATGAATATACCTGGACGGCACCCACTGTGGTCCGTGATCTGTGGAGACACAAGCATAACCTCTTGCCCACGTGATCAAGTCATGCGGACCCAACCACTGTCCTGTCCTGAGGTCTCGCAGCAGCACTTTTGCTCCAGGACCCACCTGTCCCTGGGTCACAAGGGAACCAAAGTGCCGAAGAAGGGGTGGCATCGCAGCAGGAGTATCGTCAGCAAACTGCAAAAAGTTTAATACATATACAGCTTTAGTTAATCATGCTTCAGGGGTTTCCCCTATCATTCCCCCTTTTTGTTTTTGTAAAAGGCGTTTTAGAGTCCCGTGTGCACGCTTAACAGTACTCTGAGCCGTGGGTGAGTGGGGGATGCCTGTGACATGTGTCACGCCCCAGAGTTGTAAAAAACAAGCTACCTTTTGCGATACATAAGCAGGACCGTTATCAGTTTTGATCTGTTGTGGGACACCTAAACCAGAAAATGCACGCTGCCAATGGCGTAAGACATCTCGAGCTGATTCTCCAGTGTGAGCAGTGGCTACGAGGGCAGAAGAAAAGGTATCCATTGATACATGTATATACTTCAAATGGCCGAATTCAGTAATATGTGTGACATCAGTTTGCCAAAGCTGTAAAGCGCGTAATCCTCGTGGGTTGGTGGCATAATATACAGGTACATGTTCATCTTGACAATCGGGGCAGGCCGCAATAATATTGCGGGCTTCAGTATTACTAAGATTAAAGTGACGTTTCAAAGCACGATGTCCCTGATGATAAAAACTATGCGATGCTATCGCTTGCTGTTTAACGTTGGGCACAGGTCGCAGGGCCACTGCAGACACTAAAGCATCAGCTTGTGCACTGCCTTCTACAATAAATCCTGGTAACTGGGTATGACTTTTAATGTGCATCACATAATATTCCTGCTGTCGCCTCTGCATTGTTATCCATGACAGTTTCAATACACCAAACAGTAATTCATTAGTTACATTACCTAAAACAGCTTTATCTAAACGTTGTACCAGAGCGGCCACATAAGCTGAATCTGTCACAATGTTGACTGGGCCGGGGAAACTCTGAAACACCATGGTCATCGCTTGTAGTTCTACGACTTGGGGCGAACCTTCTTGATGTTCGATCTTACGTCGCCATTGTGTTCCTTGTCTCCAGACAATGGCAGCTTTTCCAGTTTTTCCTGACCCATCTGTGAACACCGTGGGGCCCTCCACTGGGTTTCCATGACTGAGATTTTTTTTTTTTTTTGGCCAAAGATTATTTGTGTGCCCCATTTAATCAGTGGGTGTGAAGATAAATGGTGAACGCTTTTGCTACAGGCCATTGACAAATTGTAGGTGAGTTTTTCATACCTTGTGGCAACACTTTCCACTGATACCTTTTGGTAGGCTCCATGTTATTCACAGAGGGAACAGTAAATGCAAATTTTTCTTTGTCTTGTTCTGCCAGAGGGGTGGTAAAAAAAAAAAATTTTTTAAATCTATTACAACAATTTCCCACCCCGTAGGTATCATAGTAGGTGAAGGTAATCCCGGTTGTAGTGCTCCCATTGTTGCCATGACATCATTAATCTTTCTCAAATCACGCAACAATCTCCATTTCCCCGATTTCTTTTTGATAACAAATACTGGGGGGCTATGTGAGGCCTCTATGTGTCCTGCAACAAGTTGTTCCCTTACCAGAGACTGCAGGGCCGTTAACTTCTTTTGGCCAAGGGACCACTGATCAACCCACACCGGTTTTTCTGTTAGCCATTTTAGGGCTAAAGTGGGTTGAGAAACACCCTGCAATACAGTGGCCCCGACTAAAAATCCGTAGTTATGCGAACTCCCCATTGGCCTAAGCAGTCCCTTCCCCATAGGTTTAAAGGAGTTGAGGTCACATATGGCCGCACTGTAGCCCTTTGCCCTTCTGAGTTTACAATCACAATAGGGTTAGTGGACATATAACTGTTGGCAACTCCTCCAAGTCCTGCCACTCCCAAGGCATTGGAGGTTAATGGCCAAGCAACAGGCCACTCCCGTAAAGAGATGATCGTCACATCTGCTCCAGTGTCTAATAATCCAGTCAGTCGGATCTTCTTGGGGGTGGCATCATTAAGTTCAAGAACACAATGCATTTGTGGGCGTTGATTAGATACTCTTTGCACCCAATAGACTTGTGGCTTTCCTGTAGAGCCAAAACCACCATTACCACGTGTAACATTGTTTGTTCGTGGAACACAACTTTGAAATGGGATTAACTGAGCAAGTCGAGTTCCCTTCTCAATAGTCACAGGTGGTGTAGCTGTTGATACCATGGCACATATTTGTCCTGTGTAATCAGCATCAATCACTCCAACACGTACCATGAGGCCTTGTAAGGTGGTACGAGATCTTCCTATCAGTAAGGCACTTAAACCTTTGCCCATTGGTCCCCAAGCGTCCAGGGGCACCTTGTGTACCTCTTTCGTACTTATTGTCACTGCGTCGGCAGTGGATACATCCATCCCGGCTGCCCCTCTTGTCTCTCCTGATAGCCTGTCACAGAGGGTTGCTCTTGCACTACTCCCAGGAACGGATTGTTGAGGCGGGGTATTTGTGTCTGCGCACACCCTTTTGTGCTCTTCTTGCCGTTTCCCGATGGTATAGGTTTCCCATTAAAGTGATATTTTGAGTGACGTTGCTTAGCAATATGTCCCATTCTTCCACATCGATGACACATCATGCTTGCAGCACCTCCTGTACTCTGCTTTTGAGGGCCAGTTCTCTGTGGCTTCTTTCTAGGGCACTCTGCTTTTACATGGCCCGACTGACCACACCCATAACATTTTAGGCTTTGCACTCGCACTGCTGCCATTGCTGTTGCAAGTGCAGTCATTTTATGTTCCATAGACCCAACTTTAGCACATGCGGTTATCATTGCCTCTAAGGTGGGATCACCTGGCAAAGCTTCAATTATTTTTTGGCAGTCCACATTATCTCGGGCTAGCTGTTTCAGTAGCATCTCACGGAGGTGAGTGCCAAACACCTGTCGCTCAATGGCTGCCTGCAGTTTTTCAACAAACAGAAGAAATGCTTCACGAGTACCTTGCTTAATAGTGGTATATTTCTGTTTTGGCTCTGCCAACTCGGCAGTAGGGATTAATGATTCAATTCCTACTTGCTTCACTTGTTCTAACACAAGGGGGGGCCATTGCGCCTGGTGCTGTGGATTATTAAATTGACCTGTCCCTGTTAATACTTCAGCGCCATTACCATAGCGAGGGTCCCCTTGCGGAAACTGTAAGTTAGCCACAGCTTGTGCCTCAGCTCTTTGTTGCCAAATGCTTCTAAAAACTGTTAACTGCACCGGCTGAAAAATAATCTGAGCGAGGTGTTGAATATCATAAGGAGTCATCGCTTCTAAGGACAGCAATCTTATGAGTTGCATTACTGCAGGAGAGTTAGGGCCGTCCTGAGCAACAGCGTTCTGCAAATCCTGAATCACTTTCCAGGAACAGGGCATATGTTCATGGGGCTGCCCTGATGCAGGGTCATTGTATACTACAGGAAAAGCAGCAGGTTCGGCAATTTCAGTACTAGGAGACCCGGCATGAGAAAGTGAAACAGGTATTTTCTCTGACAAGTCCCATTCACCCAATTCCATCGCTTTTTGCTTCACCTCCCTCCAAAATCAGACAGGGTTTTGGGGTTTAACCGTCACTTGAACTGGTAGTAAGTCCCAAGTTCGGGGATACTTTGAACAACAGAGAGGACCCCCTTGTTCTATTTGTGATTTTACATCAGTGTGAGAAGGACAAGGGGGAGGTGGGGCAGAAGGGACAGAAACTGGAGGAGAATTGCCCAAGTCGATCAAATTGCTTTCCTCCTCATTGTCTGATTCAGGGGGCAAAGGTGGATAAGGGAAGGGTGGATTAGGAGGTTCACAAGGCATGAGCACCTCCTCCAGAGGGGTCTTTTGGACCTCTTCACTGCTTTGATTTGGTCTCTAGGCAATACAAATCCCGATCGGTTAGCACCTTCACTTGCAACTTGGTCGCGAGGTAATACATATTTATATTGTCTTTTGTGTTCATTGGGAGCAGTCCTTTATTTTCCCGAGCAGCAATCTCCTGCCCCTTTAAATCATCAACACGAGGTTTAGAGACAAACAGCGCAGGGGCTGCGGACGGCTGTTCACTCCCTCCTGCTCAATCTCTCTGCTCCTTAAAGTTCTTTAATGTCTCTAATAAAAGTCGCCACGTAGTTAACAACTCAACAGCCGTTTTTGAGCCGCGCGTAGCTTCCTCAAATAAAGTCTGCCCTAGCTTTGTCCATTGCGTTATACTAAATGCTGTAACCGATGTTACTTTTACTCCCCGTTCTTTTCCCCACAATAACATTTTTCGCGAAGTCACTTCAGGGAGGATTACACCTTGCCGTTTCAACCACAGCATCCATGTGGAGAGTATAGTCTGCTCCTCCTTAGTTAACTTCCCTCCCATGTCCTCGGTGGCTCACCTACTACAGGTGTCTTCTTAAATATGATCCGGATCCATTAACAGCTCTGCCCGCTGTCCTCAGCTTCACTGGGGTCCATCCCCACGACTATTTCCAGTCGTCTTCTTCCTTAAAATCACGTCGGGGTCACCAGTTGTTGTTGGGATGGACACGACACTGGACATTAAGTTGCAGCAATCCAATTTCTTTATTTAACAAGCAGTGCTTTTTTATATTCTTTTACCCAGGTGCTTATCTATGCATATATTCAGCATTCTACTTTTGCCCGATACGCTCTCACATCACACACTGTTCATGCTCTGGTCAAAGCCAGGATGTTTGCCAACCCTTATCCTTTTACTTAGCTCTTCTCAGGACTCCCCAGTCTCTTCAAGGGTACACGGATATCTGCTCAAGGTCAATGTTAAACTCATATTCTGATCACTCGGACCAGCCGAGGTTTCCCACAGATGCACGCAAGTCTATGGGACCGGATGGGCTACACCCAAGAGTGCTGAAAGAGTTGGCAGACGTGCTCGCCACACCGCTTTCCATCATTTACAGGAAATCATGGCTAACTGGGGAGGTCCCAATGGACTGGAGGGTGGCAAGTGTAACACCCATCTATAAGAAAGGCAAAAAGGAGGATCCAGGTAACTATAGACCTGTCAGTGTAACCTCGATACCAGGGAAGGTCATGGAGCAGGTCATCTTGAGTGCCATCAAAACCCACATAATGGGCAACCAGGGGATCAGGCCTAGTCAGCATGGGTTTATGGAAGGCAGGTCCTGCCAGACGAACCTGATCTCCTTCTATGACAAGATACCAGAATCTTGGACGAGGGAAAGGCTGTTGATATTGTATACCTGGACTTTCAAAAAGCATTCGATACTGTCCCCCATACAATTCTCGTGGAAAAACTGGCTTCGCAGGGCCTGGATGAGCATACAATCCCTTGGATCAAGCACTGGCTGACTGGAAGGTCCCAAAGAGTGGTGCTCAATGGATTTAAATCCAGCTGGCGGCCAGTCACAAGTGGTGTGCCTCAGGGCTCAGTGTTGGGACCATTTCTGTTTAACGTCTTTATTGATGATCTCGATAAGGACATAGGGTGTATCATCAGCAAGTTTGCAGATGACACCACGTTAAGCAGGAGTGTTGATTCCCAGGAGGATAGGGAAGCTCTACAGAGAGACTTAGATTGGATCATTGGGCCAACATCAATGGTATGAGTTTCAACAAGGGCAAGTGCCAGGTCCTGCACTTGGGCCACAATAACCCCGTGCAGCGCTACAGGCTTGGGGAGGTGTGGCTGGAAAGCTGCCGGGCAGAAAGAGACCTGGGGGTTCTAATTGACAAGGGGCTGAATATGAGCCGGCAGTGTGCCCAGGTGGCCAAGAAAGCCACCGGCATCCTGGCTGGTCTTAGAAATAGCGTGGCCAGCAGAAGTAGGGAGGTGATTGTGCCCCTGTACTCAGCACTGGTGAGGCCACACCTCGAGTATTGTGTCCAGTTTTGGGCACCTCAATACAAGAGAGATATCGAGGTGCTGGAGGGAGTGCAGAGGAGGGCAACGAAGCTGGTGAAGGGCCTAGCAAACAAATCATACGAAGAGCGGTTGAAGAAGCTGGGACTGTTTAGTTTGAGGCGGAGGAGGCTGAGGGGAGACCTCATCACTCTCTACAACTATTTGAAAGGGCACTGTAGAGAGGTTGGTGCTGGTCTCTTCTCACAGGTAATTAATGACAGAACAAGAGGGAATGGCTTCAAGCTCCAACAGGGTAGAGTTAGACTGAACATTAGGAAAGAATTTTTCACAGAGAGAGTGGTCGGGCATTGGAATAGACTGCCCAGGGAGGCAGTTGAGTCACTATTCCTGGATGTGTTTAAGAGACGTTTAGATGTGGTGTTGGGGGATGTGGTGTAGGGGAGAACTTTGTAGAGTAGGGTAGATGGTTGGACTTGATGATCCCAAGGGTTTCTTCCAACCTAGACAATTCTATGATTCTATGATTCAATGATTCTACATATATTGTCACACACATGGTGACTCCCTGTAACAACTGAGTGTAGATAGAAAAGGTGGAAATGGGCTGTTAACCCTTCGTGTACTTTCCTGAGATATACAACATACGTCTTTCATAGAGCTTTTCTTCATGATCAAGATTTGTGTGGTCTAAGTTTAGCCACCCTAAGGTTAGGAATGTAGTTTAAATTTCTCGTGTAGGCTCTCTGTTGGAAATGGAGAGATATAGGCACTCTTTTGGGGCTATTTATTGAATCATAAGACAGTGCCAAAGACAGGTGAGAGGACTCACTTTCCCAGAGGTGCTCCGTGCTCTCTGCTGGCTGTCTTGAGTGTCTACAGGATTAGATGCAGTGATACACCAAACTTTTATCTTACTAAATGTAGATTAAATAAATACCCCCTTGAAGTGTCTTGTAAAAGGTAGTAACAAGAGAGTTCCGTTTTGTTTTGAATGTTGGGCTTTATCCAACATAATTAAGGTCAGAGGAAGACAAGCTAATAAATATTTACCTCCCTTAATATGTTTCTCCTTATTCTTGGCCAAGTGGCATGACTGAAGAAAATATAATTAGTTTATTCAATGAATCAGTAACAATATAATTCCACTATAGGAGGGAGAGTTATGTTCTTAACATGACAAGACACCAGAGTAATCAGTAGATTAGGCATGAAGAATTGCCACTGACCTGCCACGTGTAATAAAAAAGATTATTATTGTTTGTTTTGTGTAAATGTGCGGGATAAAATCTTGATAATACTGTGTCGTTGTTGGGACGGACACGACACTGGACATCAAGTTGCAGCAATCCAATTTCTTTACTTAACAAGCAGTGCTTTTTTATAGTCTTTTACCCAGGTGCTTATCTATGCATATATTCAGCATTCTACTTTTGCCCGATACGCTCTCACATCACACACTGTTCATGCTGTGGTCAAAGCCAGGATGTTTGCCAACCTTTATCTTTTTACTTAGCTCTTCTCAGGACTCCCCAGTCTCTTCAAGGGTACACGGATATCTGCTCAAGGTCAATGTTAAACTCGCATTCTGATCCCTCGGACCAGCCAAGGTTTCCCACAGGATAGAATACCCTGTTGGTCAGTTTTGGGTCACCTGTCCTGTCTGCTCCTCCCTCCAGGTGGGACCCCACTATGCTTTTCCGCTTCCGACCCTCCGACGGGGCAAATAACAAAGTTGGTTGGCCTTGTCTGTTATGGCAATAAGTATAAGCAGGAGCCTCTCTGCATCCCATGCCTGGGCATCAGCTATAAACAATTGGTCTGATCTCTCTGAGAGAGTGAACACTGTCTGCACAATATGCAGTTATTTTAGTAGTTAGAAGAGGCCCCGCTAAGAAGCGAAGTTACTGAACAAAATTGGTTCTGTTTTACCTCAAACCAGGACAGTCTCCATCCACAACCTTGGGGGATTCCTCATATACAGGGGTGAAGAGGTGGAGGGTCAGATGTACACATGCGGCACGGGCTGCGTTAACCCCCGCGCCTCCCACTGCAGGAATGACCGCAGGCAGACGCACTGTGAACCAAACATCAAACCTTTAATGAATTAAGAAAGAGAGAGAGATGTGGGAGAGTGGGGCTGGGGCTGGAGTGGGTGGGTGCGGGTCGCATGCGGTGGGGATGCGTGCTCCACGCCTTCTCTATCAGCCCATGAAGAGAGGCTGGGGGAGCGTGGGGCACTTTGCCCCCCAGCATCCCCCAGGGTTCTGGGTCGCTTGGTGGCCATGGTGTTGCCATCTGCCCTCCATTTGTTGCTGCCCATGTACTGCCTGCTGCTGCCCACTGCGGCACCGTCCCGCTCCGGCGTTCCCTCCCACAGGGGTTTGGAGTGTTTTTCCACCTGGCACACCACCATCTTCCTCTTCTTGGGTGGGATGTTGTCCCACGGGGAGGTCTCTTGTGTCCTGGGGGTGCTGTGTGGCGTGGGGCGCTTGGCCTGCTTGCCACCCGCCTCTCCCGATCTAGGCACAGCCTGGCAGGAGACAACGGCTGGTGGCAGCAGCGAGCGGGTCAAAACCTCCTGGGACTGCCTCCTCAGCAGCTCCTCCAACAGTTGGGCCATGCGGGGTGGCCGATGCTGGGGGACAGCCGGGGGTCTGGCCAGGGTTCTTGGCAGCGGGTGACAGAGGGTTCTCAGCAGGGAACTCTCTGGAGGACTCTTCAGGGGATCCTTCCAGGGACTCTTCACAGGACTGTCCTTTAAAGTCTTCTCTGAACTCTCCATGGAGGGACAGCTTTGCTGGTTTTGCTGCCTCGGCTCGGTGGTGGCCGTTGGAGGGCCCCGTAGGCAGGCTCCTTGAGCAGGCTGACCTCAGAACTCGTTGCCGATAATACGGCTATTACAGACGTTATGAAGGCCGAGGCTTCGCGAGGATGGGAGGACTCGGCCTTCACCGCCTTCAGCACTGTGCGTTCGGTGAGGATTTTCTCCCCTATTCCTTCTCCTTCTCTTCCTCCTCCTCCTTCTCTTCCTCCTTCTCCTCCTCTTTCTCCTCCTTCTTTTCCTCCCTCTCTTCCTCCTTCTCCTCCTCTTCCTCCTCTATCGGACTGAGGGTTGGCTGCCATCTCTTGGCTCTGCGTCCATGTTGTCTTTTGGGCATTGCTTTGCCCTTGGGTTGGCTGGTCATGGGTTGGTTTGTGTCGGAGGAGACCCTTGGGACCACCAACCGCCGCCTGGAAGGACACAAAGGGAGAGGTCTACCTGAGGACACAATGGGTTTGGGGCTGCTTTCTGCCCCTCCCCATGAGCCACGTGCCTCCTCATGTAGCCAGCAGCAGGTTGGCTGAGGAAACCCCCTGTGCCGGGACCCTCATCTGACACACAGCTGTCCCATTGTCCCTAGACCACGCTGGGGCTCTCCTGAAGAGCTGGAGAAGATCCAGCCCTGTGAAATGGGGGTGTTCCCGGCAGCCACATCCCACCCCTCCAGGTGCTGCCTTCACCACTCTTGGGTGGTGATGACCAAGGAGCGTTCAGGGCTGGGGAACGGGCTCTTGCTGGGTCAGAAAATCATGGAATGGTTTGGGTTGGAAGGGACATTTAGAGGTTCATCTAGTCCAACGCCCCCCGCTGTCATCGGCAGGGCCACCTTCCAGTAGACCAGGTTGGTTCCAGCCCCATCCAACCTGACCTTGAACACCTCCAGTCAGGCTGATGGAATGGTTTGGGTGGGAAGGGACCTTTGAAGGTCCATCTAGTCCAACACCCCTGCCATGAGCAGGGAGGTCTTCAACCAGATCAGGTTGCTCAAAGCCCCATCCAACCTAGCCTGGAATGTCTCCAGGGATGGAGCGTCTCCCACCTCTCCGGGTAAAATGGCCCCGTGCGGCCGCCCACCCTGAGCCTTCAGCCTCACCTGGCCAGAGACCTTGTCCTCTTCTTCTTCTGCAGCTCCAAGATTTCCCCGAACTGTGGTGTTTTGCTTTGAGTCGGGCTCGGAGCAGCAGGAAAGGGAAAACCGGGAAACCCCACTGGAACCAGAAAGAAGACACCTCCTCAGAAGAGCGTCGCTGTGACGCTGCCAGACCACCCAGGGACACGCAGGGGGTGCTCAGGCCCCTTCCCAAAATGTCTGAGGGTTGGACATTCTGCTCCTCTAGCAGCCCCATCGTGTCCTCCCCAACACCAGCACCATTTCCAATGTGGTTTTCCGACTTCATCATCATCATGATGGTGAGGAAGGAGGAGCCGGGTGGTGCCGGGGAGGGGACAGGTGTCATTTCTGAGGGGAAGAGGGGGAGGAGAAGGCCTTGGCCCACCATCCTCCCACTGTACCCTTGGGCACATCCCACCCCGGGGCTCTCTTTTGGTGACACCAACAAATCGTTAGGACAAAAGGCCCTCAGGAGTTGGTCTGAAGCTTTGGGACAAGTCGGAGCCTTTTGGCGCTCAGCGTCGGCCATTTCCCCACAACATGGCAGAAGTTGGCTGCCCGTCCCATGGAGAAGAGCTGGGAGCTGCTTTACCTTTCCCACCTTGCTGGAGCGGTGGCAAACTGTCTTTTCTCGTCTGCACATCCTCACCAGGGACTTGTCTCGAGGTCTTGAGGAGAGCCCTGGGTGGGTGTTTGGGCACACACTCCATCACAAACCTGGAAAGAAGGAGAAGACACCCATATGACCCATGGCACCACCAGCACTTGCCACTTGCTGCGGCCACTTGCCCGCAGGCAGAGTTTGGCATTGCCATGAAGGCCATTGACTTCCCAAGTCTACCACATCCCATCCCCAAGGACGGGCCTGGGAAATGGAGTCGCCCAGCAAAGAAGTCCAGGCCACCACGGGAAGAAATGTCACCCAAATTCCTCTGTCTTTCCCCTCAGAGCTGCCTTATGGGAGTGACTGCGGCCTGGGGACATCATCAAGAGTCGCCGCCTGGTGTCCCCAGGACACCCGCAGCGGCACAAGGAAGAGATGCTACCTTGGGCGTTGGCATCAAAGAGCGGCTACAGCCGCCAACGTACTCACTTGGGAAAGAGGATGACACGGCCGGAGAAGCTCAGTGAGGCCACGGGTACCACTGGGGACACAATCATGTCCAGCAGATGGGGGACCTGCAATGGAGGAACACAAAGATTCAGGACATCCTCAACGTGGTTGAAGCACTGCACACTGGAGGATGCCAAAGACAGCAGGACATCCTCAATGTGGTTGAGGGTCTCAGTGTTAGAGGAGGCCAAAGATGGCAGGACATCCCTCAACGTGGTTAAAGCACCCCACATTGGAAGAGGCCAAAAACGGTGGGACATCCCCCACATGGCTGAGGCACTCAAGTGTCGGAGGAGCTTGAGGCAGCAAGTGTTGGCAGGACCGTAACTCTCACCTGGACCGAGTGGCTGAACGTGTCCTGAGGGACCCCACACAAGCAGTGCCAGAACACTGCCGTGGGACCGCACGCACCCCAGAGAAACCAAAATGCTTACCTTGAAGACAACCTTCTCCAAGTTCTCCTTCCCAGACAGCCTCTCCAGGAAGCTGCGGTAGAATTTCACGCGCACTTTCGTGCCTTCGATGAGGAGCACCCCCACCTCCCTCAGGATGAGGGCCACATTCTCCCCCTTCCCCAGGCAGTGCGAGAGGAGGGTCGTGGTGCCTTGGATGCAGTCCACCACTTTCTGCCGGGACACGGCGGCTGCCACGGCCACCTTGGAGTACTTGAGGGGCTCCAGCTCCTTGTTGCCTGGAAGAACCACAGGAGAAGGATGGAGACGCTCACCCGGTGGCCCGTGTCCTACAGCTTGTGCGTCACAATCATTGCATTGCCCCAAAAAAACTCAAACCCACTCAATTATTGGACTTTGGAGTTGCTTCAGAGAAGATGACCATGCAGTCAGCCATCTTACCGGGCAGGTAGTCCTTGTTGTCCATCAGGTTGTGGACAACAGCAAGGTTCCTGGCCAGGTGGAACACCGGCTTCTGGATAGTCACGGTTTCATCTCCGACCTGGACGCGTTCGAGGACAGTACCGAAGGAGCCAAGGGTGGGAATTCGGACGCCCTGCAAGTGGACGAGAAGGGTGGGAGGGTGAGGACTGGCTAGAGGGAAGATCTGGAGGTGACCTCCCCCATCCAGGGATGGTGCTTCAGGCTGGATCCTGCCCTCTCCCACCGTTTGGAGGCACGAGCTGGGCGGTGGGGAGAACTTTGGGGAGGAGATGTTGAGTCCTTCCCCTCCTCAGGAGAAAAAACCAGCACTGGAGTTTGGGCAGAACCAGGATGAGGCCATCCCGGGGGGGTCTCCAGCGACCTGGATCAGCCCTACCAGAAGTGACACCAACATTGCACAGGCCCCGTTTGGCCGTCAGTGGGGACTTTTGGGGTGAGATTCCTGTTTTCTGAGGAGTTGAAGGGTGAGAGCAGGCCACGCCCCAGGGGGATCCCACCACCCCTCATGGTGCATGAGGAGGACGCGGGTGTTGCACCACCTTGTGGAGCAGGAGTTGGTCTTGAATGTAGCCAGCCACTGCATCCCAGACGGCCGTTCGCTCTGAAAAAACAAAGAAGAACCAGGTCAGGCCCCATCTCCACCAGCTCTCAGGTCCACCCCAAACATCTCCCCCTTGAGCCGCGACGCGGTGGCACACGCCAAGTGTCATGGCTGGCTCCGAAATGGTGACAAGCCCTTGAGTCTTGGCTGCCGGAGAGGTGGCTGCGGTTGGCCGTACCTTCAGCGGTGACGCTGGACATAGCGAAGGTGTGCTCCATCCCATCCCAGAAGTCCATCTTGGTCCGCCTCACGCTGGCAGGTCGGTTCTTGGTGGCGACAGCCATGTTAGAGGTCATCTTATGGACGTTCCTCCAAAGTGTGGGACCCACCACCCGGTGGGCCCTTTTATACCCCCTGAGTGGGTGTGCCACGCACCTCTTGTGACATCAGGGTGACATGTTCATCGCTGATTGACTGACCGTGGTGACACGGCAACCGCCAATCTCTGGTGGGGTGGCCATTAGCAGGGAGAGCTTCAAGCAGCTCAGGATGCTCCAAGCCCCGTCCAACCTGACCTCGGACCTTCCAGTCATGGACACACAGATTGGTTTGGCTTGGAGGAGACATTTGAAGGTCCATCTCGTCCAACCTCCCCTGTCTTCGGCAGGGGCATATTCCAGTAGAGCAGGTTACTCAACGCCCCATCCAACCGGACCTTGGATACATCCACTCAGACCCACAGAATGGTTTGCATTGGTTGAGTTGGATTTTTGGGTGGTTTGGGTTCCAACAGACCAGGTTGGTCCCAGCCCTGTCCAATCTGACCTTGAACCCCTCCAATCAGACTCATAGAAAGTTTGGGTTGGTTGAGTTGGATTTTTGGGCTGGAAGGTTTGGGAACCAGTAGAGAAGGTTGGTCCCAGTCTCATCCAGCCTTACGTTGGACACTTCCAGTCATAGACCCACAGAACGGTTTGTGTTAAAGGGGACCTTTGAAGGTCCATCCAGTCCAACCTCCCCATCATCGGCTGGAACACCTTCCAGTAGACCAGGTTGGTCCCAGCCCCATCCAACCTGACCTTGAACACCTCCAACCGGACCCAAAGAACAGTTTGGATTGGATTTCTGGGTGGTTTGGGATCCGGTAGACGGGGTTGGTTGCAGCCCCATCCAACCTGACCTCAGACACTTCCAGTCATGGACCCAAAGACTGGTTTGGGTGGGAGGGGACCTTGGAAGGTCCATCCTGTCAAACCCCCCAATCACTGCAGTGGCCGAGAATAAAAGTAGTGCCACGAGTGGGGCGGGTGCTGCTGCGTTATTGTATCTCATCCTATTGTATTATTTTATCTCTTTCGTTTATTTTGTTTTTTCCTCTTGAGCTGTTGAGCAGAGATGGTTCTCGTGCTCTCTTCCCATCTCGGGGGGGTCGTTGGGCTGCGGCGTGGGGCTGCAGAGCCCGGGAGGAGAGGACAACCCCGAAGAAAAGGTCCCCTTGCCGCCCTCCACCAGCAGCGGTGGGATGGGTGCAGGGACCCTCCTGCCATCGGCTTATCCCGTCCCCTGCGGGAGCCTTTTTCTGCAGCAAACCGACCCAAAACGACAACGGCACGTTGGTGCTTCTTGCTAAATGGGGAGGGGGGAGAAAAACAAATCTATCAGTTTGCTCTGTAAGGATGGAAGCAGCGCATCCCCAAACAGGGCCAAAATCAGGCGGCTTTTACAGGATGGGGTTTTGCAAAGCTGCTGGTGCCAGTGCCCCATGGTGACGGTCAGAGGGGGAAGAAACTGGTTGAGCCCTTAAAAAGAGGAAAAGAAAAAGGCTCGGAGGAAGGGAAAGGTGCAGTGCCGGGGTTTCCTTGCTGCTGTTCCTCCGGGATGCCCGTGCGCGTCCCCTCCACGCTGCCCTCCGGGCAGGACCGTGCTCGCTGCTCCGGCTCTGCCTCCCTGGAGGGGAAAGGTCCCGGCGCAGGAGAGTCCCCATCTCTCCCCCCTTCCCAAAAGAAACTTTAATTACCGGAGAGGTACATTATTACGCCGGTGACCCACAGTGGCTGTGGGGCTGGGGGGCTGTGGTACCAGCCCTATTGCTGCCCTACCCTTAAAATGGAATTATACACTTCTAATATAGGACAATTTGGTTTTCTTTTTTCCATTTTGTTTTCCTCCCTGTAAAAGGAGGGAGCGGGGCTGAGCTTCACTCCCTCCTGGCAGGGACCGGGAGAAATGAGAAAATCAGGATCTAATTTCTCATTTTTCAAAAAGTCTCCATCTGACTTTCAGAAGCTTGAGACACTGGCGTTTTTATAATTTCAGTATGTTATACAGCAGAAGGCCAACACTTTTGTTAGATTCATGAAAAAGTTAAGAGCCCCTGGGAGATAGCCTCCCAGCCTGCAGTTCCTAGACACATCCAGGCTTACTACAACTGTAATTGAGAGCTGGAAATCTTTTTGCTGCTTTATCCACTGCACTTTGGCTTGTGCTCAGTAGCACTCCAGTGTCATATGCAAATCTATAGCCTGGGATGAGCCAGTGACTTGGAATCCACCATGACGCAAGCTACAGCAAAGACACACAGATATGCACAGTGAACATTGTACCTCTGAGTGGCTGCCAAACCTAGTATGCTAAGGGAATTAAGGCAGAATCTTACTATTGACAACTAAGCATTGCTTCAATCTTGCAAATGATGCTTTTTTTTCTCTTTTTTAACCTTCTTGCTTTAACTGACATATCTTGATATCTGTAGAAACCCGATTTCTTTCCCAGAAAGAAAGAAAATAGGACTCTGGACAATTAGAACATCTTCCTACTAATAGTAGAGGATGAACAGGACAACCTGCTTACACTATATCCTTCAAGCCACTTCCCACTGCTTAGGTTCATCTTGTATACTAATTGAGACCAGGCTCGCTCTTAATTTATTTTTTAAAAAGCCATCTCCTTATACAAAACATGTATTAAGCAAGAGTCTGCAGTTTACCTTGGGCTGGTCACATCATGGGTATTATGGAACAACTTCTGTATCTTGTTGCTAGAAACAACTCCCACTTTCACCAGGTAGGAATAGGCTTCCACGTGAAAAGCCCAGAAGCGCTTCCCTTTGGCAATCCCAGTGTCGCCAATGATGTAATCCAGGGTTGTGTAGCATCCGGCCTGCATGCGCTCAGACCCCAGCAGTAGAGGAAATCCAGCCCTACTTTCCACAGAGGTTCTTCCTGGGTTCAGCAGGAGATGTTCACTGTTGTACCCGCATTTGTCATCAAAAAGAAAACTGAGAACTGAAAAACAGCATCCCAAAAAATTTTCTCTTAGTTAAGTATTTCTGTGCTTATAAACTATATTTTAAGTCATGCTGGCACTAGAATTCCTCGCTTTTAAAGGCTACCAGGAACATTACGCAAGCTAACACAGTCTCAGTATGCTACCTACTTAACCTGTTTGTTAACAGTGCTTTTAAACATGTATACAACCGGTAACAGTGTAGTAGAAGTCTGGGAGCTACTGGAAACCACCTACAGCTCTTAACACCACCAGCAGCTCGTGGACATAAGAAAACCCAATACCTGGGGCTGGAGGCGTACGCAAGATAACTTTTCAGCTCCAAGGGCTAGAGATGGATCCTTTATATCCTCGAACTCTGAAGGCATAGCTGCTGTCGTCATCGAGATCAGATATTACTTTGCTCTTGCTGCAAACTTCGATCTCCTGCCACGTTGTACTCTCCTCTTCTCTATTAAGCTTATGATACTCAAGAACATAGATATCAGCTGAGTCTGTCTTCCCAGGGCATTCCCAACTGATCAGAGCTTTGTTGTACATTTTGCTCTGCTCTTCATTGATTTCTGGTATTTCTAGACCTGGAATGACAGAGATTCAGGAGAAAAAAACCTCAAATGTAGATACATGTTGTTTTAGAATTAAACACAGAAGCCCTTTGTTGAGTGGCTACAGCACTGGGGGGACAGTGGGGGGGGGGGAATCTGACTCAGTCAAAGAGTGCAGATGAGGATGGGTCTGTTCATGCACTTAAATCCTTTCTGGTTTTACTTTGAAAGTTGTATTATTTATTTTTGCTGGCAACTAAAAAACCATATAAAAACCTATTCTTTTCTGTCATGCAATCACGACAAAAAGCTGCTAGGAAGACCTAGTATTACTTAACTACAATATTTTGGAAGCCAATGTAAACTGGTTCTGAATGCCATGGCATCTTAGCTGCTTTATCAAAGCTGAAGCTAGCATTGCTGCCAGGTAACGCCTTGTGAATCACAGAGGCAGAAGGGACAATGCAAGTCACAAGATTGAGTTCTGCAACTGCAGCCCTGCACAAGTTTTGCCTCTTTCCAGAGAAGCCCTTAAAGCTGTAACTCAAGAAAGACGTGATGCTTTCATAATTTACCATTGGAATGGAAGGACAAGTCACCAAGGATCTCTTCTTGCTTGGCTATGTCCATCACAAAGTCCTCGAAAGTAGTTTCAGCTGCTGGCTTGAAGCTCTTCAGAGATTCAGTAGCTTTTTGGATTCTGAAAGCACAGAAGCAGAGGGATGGCAGAAGAGGGAAAAAGGAATTCACATGGGTGCATTCCTTAGAGCAAAACCGCTAGGTTTTGCTTTAAAAAAAGTTCTCTTTTCAGGTACTTACTCATGTGTCCCAGAAACTTGTCTCTCTAGACAGAATTAAAATGCAAAATTTAAAGGCCTTTTGTACATCAGTGTAAAGATAACTAACAGGGAATCTTTTGGTTGGCAGAGCATTTTAACAATTTGGGGCATTACATTCAAAGAACAAAATAGGTGTGAAGCGCTAATGGAGCACAACTATTCAGATCAAAGAGTTTAAAGCCAGAAGAGACCTGTTAGATTAACTTGCAAATACCCGATGCAATCTCTGAGCAAAGGACTGTATCAGTGAGCTGAATGGGTTACCCTTCCACTGCAGTCCTACTGAAGAAGGCTAGGCGTTGTCGCAGGACAGAGCCCCTCCTCTGGGCTGTTTTTTAACGCACACTGTAATATAGGAATTTCTACTGAATGGTACCGGGACCGCCTCTGAGGCTCTGCAACACAAAGTACTTGCATTCAGTACTTTCCTAGCAGGTGTCCAAAGAATAGGACTGACCAGACATCCCTGGAACAGTACCTGTACCTCAAACAGAAGATAATTAATAAGATACCTGACATGAAGTTGTTTTGCTGTTTGAACAAAACAAGATGGATCGGTTTCTTTAAGCAGTTCTTGAGCAAGTCCTACAAGGCCATTATTTTCCAGGAGCCCTTGAGATTCTTCTGCTTGTGTTTGCAATTTTTCCAGCCTTAAATTCTTAGAAGCTTCAATTGCCCTAAGAGCTGCGGATTTCTTCTCTTCCAGGACATGAGATAATTTCTCAAAACTCTGAGATGCTTCTTCTTTAGCTCTTTCACTGTTGCACTAGGAGGGAACAAAAGACATTTTAGACGGATCCCACAGCACAGAGTACCCCTCTACCGGAAAAAGAAGAGTATAAAACCAGGGACTTTCGGGAAACGGGTGCGAGCTGTCGGCGGAGTGAGACTCCCGGGCCGCCCAGCGCTGTTTTGCTTGCTGCCGCTTGCTAATAAATACTTCAGTCTTAATTGGCTCCGTCTCCTCGCATCAATTTGTGGGACTAACCCATAACAAACCTGAAATTAATTACAGCTTGTTGGGAGTGTCGAGATGCTCGGTGGGGGCTCGGGGGTGGGTGGTGGGGGGAGAAGCGGTGCCCTGACCCCCACCTCTTGCTTTTCCCTTCTCCTCCCCAAGACTGCACAGCGCAAGATGAGGGAAATGCTCCAGCAGGTGAAGCAGCAGGAGCAGAAACACGGTCCGGGAGCCCCGGCCTCGCAGCACAGCAAGGGAGGCTCCTGCCATGCCGCCCAGCACCGCCCGATGAATGTAACCCCGCTGCCGGACATCCCTCCCTCCCAAACCCTCCTCCCCCACCCCCAGCGGGTCAGGGGAGCAAACCAAAGACCCCCCCAAACACACAGCCCCCCATTCCCCGCGGCGCTGCGAGGATGCACAGCCGAGGGGTACGGGGAGGGCTCTCTCCATCCCACAGCCTCCCCCTTCCTCCTCCCTCGCCTCCCGACGCTCTCCCTTTAGTTGGACTAAGGTGGGCAGGTTTGGGTACCTCAGCACCTCGCGCTTGTGTCTCCCTTTTAGAGATTCTGTGTGCCTTGGTAACCTGAGAGTTGGAGATCTTTTTTTAATTAATTTTCTAATAAAAAAGGAACCGAGTTGGAAAAGCGATGGGGATAGGCAGCACTCTGGTCATTCTCTCCGGGGCGTTGTGGAGGAAGGCTGCCAGTCTTCCTCCCAGTGTACTTTTCCCCGTTGGCTCCAGACTGCTGCTGGGGCTGAGCTCTGAGCCGCCAGAGCGGTTCTCGGCAGACGGTCACTCGGCGCAGACAATGAGGCCCTGAATAGCCCTTCCTGTGCTCTTGATGGCTCCGGACGGCTCTGCTCCTCTGCTGCTTCTAAGGTGGGGCTGCCCCAGTGCCCTCACTCAGGAGCCTTTTGTCTGTGCAGGTCTCACTTGTGACAGGGGGTGGGGGTGTTGCCAAACTAACTGCTGTGCTGCGATGTGTGAGTGGGTGTTCCTGCCCGTGTCAGTGCCAGAGCTCTTCCGTAGGCTCCTTCTGCCAGCGGAGAGCCAGGGGCCGCTCCTTCGGGAGAGAGCTTGTTTAAAAAGAGAAAAAAAAAAAAAAAGCGGGGGGGGGGGGGGGGGGAAGTGGGAAAAGAAAAAAGAGGAAAAAGATAAAAAAAAGGGGAAAAAAGTAAAAAAAGAGAAAAATTAAAACGGGGGGAAAGGGAGAAACAGAGAAAAAAGGGGGGAAAAGAAAAAAAGGGAAAAAGAACAAAGGGGAAAAAGAGGAAAAAAGTAAAAAAAGAGAAAAAGTAAAACGGGGGGGACGGGAAACAGAAAAAAGGGGGAAAAAGCAAAAAACAAAAAGGGAAAAAGAAAAAAGGGGAAAAAGAGAAAAAAGGGGGAAGAAGTGAAAAAAGAGAAAAATAAAAATGGGGGGGAAAGGGGAAACAGAGAAAAGTGGGGAAAAGGCAAAAAAAATCGGGAAAAAAAAGGGGAAAAAGAGAAAAAAGGAGGGGGAAGCGAAAAACAAAAGGGAGAAAGAAGAAAAAGGGCAAAAGAAAAAAAAACCCACATATTAAAAAAGAAAGGTAGAAAGGAAAAAAACAAACAAACAAACCGAGGAAGGAAAGTCGGAACATCCCCCGGGCAGGAGGAGGAACAGGAGCCGGGGGAGGGGGGAGGGGGGGGGAGGTGGGGGGAGGTGGCGGTGCCAGCGCCGGCCCCGGGGGCTGCGACACCACGTTTTTGTCCTCTACTGCAAAGTGTTCTGTGAAAAACAACCAACCAAATCCCACCCAACGACAACATCAAAAACCAAAGAGAAATCTCTCCAGCTCACACGAGCCTGAGCTGCTCTCCGCTGCTCTCGTTCCAGTGTCTCGGGGGGGTCACGGCCGAGCTGAGACTGGGGGGGTGGTGGTGGTGGGAGTTTGCCCCATGGCTGTGATGGGGGGAGAAGGGGTGGGTGAGGAGTGGAGGATGTGGTGTGGGGTTTTTTTTTGGGGTGGTGGTGTTTTTTGCCAGGTGTCGCTTTACCCAGTGGCTCGGGGAGGCGTTGGCATCAGGAAGCCTGTGCTAAAGCGGGGTGGGGGCCTCGCCGCAGTTGGTTAGCAAAGCCAAAGTCGTTATTAATGGTTATTAATGGTGCACTAATTACGCCCTTGTAACTGGGAAGCTCAGATGCCCCCTAAGCACCCCCCCGGTGCTTCTCTAGCCAGGCGAGCGCTGGGCGTCCCCCCCGCAGGAGAGGAGAGCACCTCCGGGGTGGGTGGAAGGGCATCACCCAACGGGGAGAGGACCAAGATGGGGCTTGGGTGTCCCTTGGGGTGGCCGGGTGGCGGGGTAGGGCTGCTGGGGGCTGCCACGGTGAGGGACACCCCCACACCTTTCTCCATGGCTCCCAGAGCTCTGCTCCCTCCCTCCCAACCACCCATCCAGTGCCACCGGAGAGGTGGTGTCCCCCCTCCCAGGGCGGGGAGGGGCTGTGCCACCCCATCTAACACCTCAGCGCACCAAAGCACCTCACTGGGGGAGGGACTCTGCGCCTGGTAGCCCCGTGCTCCCCAGCACTGTAAGGATGGGGCTGAGCCCCCACCACGGCCACCCTGTGCAAACAAAAGACCCCCCCCACCCCCATTCCCCGCGGCGCTGCGAGGATGCACAGCCAAGGGGTACGGGGAGGGCTCTCTCCATCCCACAGCCTCCCCCTTCCTCCTCCCTCGCCTCCCGACGCTCTCCCTTTAGTTGGACTAACACAGGCAGAGAGAGAGAGAAAGAGAGGTTTTATTATTCTTTTTTTTTTTAATTTTTTATTTCCTAAAAGCCACTGGTTTTTCATCCCAGGCATGGCCAGAGGAGCGCACCCAGCGTTGAGGGGGGGAGGTTGGGCTGCAGCACACAGCGCAGCGGCTCATCAGTTTTTAGAATTAATGTAACGATAACAAAACTAACGGCGATTTTTAAGTTTTGTAAGGATTTTAATTATTTATTTATTTCATTTCAGAGGGGGTGGGGGCGGGAGGGGGATGTTTGTTTTTTAGCACAAGCCGGCTTTTCTAGAGGTTAAAGAAAGGCTGTGCTCGGCCGTAAACGCTTTGGGGAAAGATCCCGGTTGCAAGGAGAGAAGGTGGGAAAAGAGGGGCAGGGGGGGAAAACAGATTTCCAAGAGGTTGTCAGCCCAGGGCAGGGGGAAAAAAAAACCAAAACACTAGCAAAATTATTTTTTTTTTTAATTTCAAAAAACACACACAACCCCCAACCCCAAATGACACACACACATCCACACACAAAAACTACCTCAGGTTTTCATACCTCAGCACATTGCGCTTCTGTTTCCCTTTTAGAGATTTTCTATGCCTTGTAAAACTGATAGCTGGAGCATTATTTTTGTTTATTTTCTTAATAAAAAAAAAAAAGAGCTGGAAAACACACTCTTACTGAGTGCAAGGTGGGAGAAGGAAAGCAATCCCACGGGTGCCAGAGCTCTTCCATAGTCTCCTTCCGCTGGCTGAGAGCCAGGGGCTGTTCCTTCGGAGAAAGCTTGAGAAATGTTTGAAAAGAGAAAAAGAAAAAAAAACAAAAGAAAAAAATGGGGGGAGAAAAAAAAAAGAGGGGAAAGAAGAACAAAGAGAAAAAGGAGATAAAAGGGGGGGAAGAAAAAAGGGGGAAAAAGAAAAAAGGGAAAATGA